>NW_027206179.1:13873647-15324897 GCF_024711535.1 Dipodomys merriami | reverse complement strand
GCTAATCTCATGCATGTATTTATACAGCATTTCCCAAGGGCAGTTAATACATGTTTTCTCATTTAATCTCCCATCATCCCCAAGAGGAAGCAAGTCATTATATTTTGTTTGTTCACTTTGGGCTTGCTGCAGCCGCTCATACACGATTTTTCAAATGTAAGTCTTAGACATTTAATTTGCATGCTTTTGTGGTTCAGTTATATTTTTCCCCCCACTTTACAACACCAACAAGAAAAATACTAGGTATATAAAACCGATCTCCATCCAAATCTGAAGGACAACTACACATTTTCCAAGGAAACATGAATCCTTTAGGGATGTCTACCATTGCCTGCCTTGGGCTGTTCAAGTGGGCTGTTCAAAACTTCCATCAGGAGGTGGGAGCAGGTAGAATTTATGTTTAATTATAATATATGGTCCATTTCGGCATTGACATCTGCTTCAAATCAGAGCTTCCATTTTTCTTATTCTTGTATCCAGAAAGAAAATTATATTTATTCTTTGCTTAAGGACTTGAAAGACCACACAGTGATGGCCTTTACCCTGGATTTTGTCCACAGGTGTGCAAAGAGAAATCCAGAAGGAGCATGTTTGTTTTGCATGTTCTGAGAAATTTCTGGGAGTTTTGGGTGTGCTCATTCTGTGAAAAGCACCTTTTTAAGGTGTGGTAACTGTTCTTGCAGGTGAATGTTCCTCACGGTACATACAGGCCACTTCAATGAGAAGGTTCTGTTGGATAGAATAGTGACCAAATCGTACAGCCTGGGCCTCATTATATTGCTGAATCAAAACCAATTGCTTCTGCGTGGCTTCTTTTATACATCCCGAGTGTCTTCTCATTAATGTGTCTTTCTGCAAGTTTGCAGCAGTGCTGATGTCAAATCTAGGATGAGAACCGGCTGAGTATCTTTTTCTCATGGCAGCCCACAGCCCACAGGGACCATGGGAGCATCTCCCCTCATTCCCTCAGCAAGTCCACAGGTACCAAACCTGTACACTGAATGAGTCATTCTACTGGTAGAACCATAGAAGTGGAATAAATCCAAGAGAGATGGTTTGAGTGTCAAATACTCTCAGTCTCAGAAGCTAGAGATGGATGAAGGGACAAATGAATTTATGATTAGCAAAAGCCCTTGGGAAGAAACAAGAACTATTTCTGCTGTCAGGGAATGACAAGGTGTGTGTGTCTGCTGGGGTTGGGTAATCTATGAAATCCTCCGAGGCTGTGGTAATAAACTTTGTCTTATCACAACAGCACTGATTAGAAGACGTGTTGATATTATGTGTTCCACCAAGAAAAAAATGGTGGCCAATTAAACCATGACCGTAAGTTTTCCTTTAATTAGACTCTTTATCATCTCTCATCAGAAGAGATGATTCTAGATATATTTAGAAACAGCAGTTTTGAAATCAAGCCTCACCTTTGGGTGAATCTGAAGAAGAAAATGTAAGCCAAATCCATGAATGAATGTGGTTCTCAAGCTCTCTCCTGTTTGGCATTCACGTGGGAGTGCATGTTGTAAAAGCCAGCTGGAAGGGCTGGCGGCAGCTGTGCCCGAGAGGGTGGCTATTGGGAGAAACAGCTCAGGAGCTTGGGGTGCCCAGGCCCAGGAAGTCTGGGAGGCTCAGGGACATTTGGGAGCACTGGTGGACAGGGGGAGCTGGAGGAGCCATTTTTCTGCCCGGGAGGGGTCCTGGGCTGAGTTCATCCTTCCCTGACAGATGACAACCCGCCCTGAGTGGCCAGGAAGCTGAAGGGGAGCTGCAGGGTAGGGCTTAGGAGGGGAGTGAGGCCATGCCAAGGTTGAAGGCCACAAGGGAGGTGAGGAGCGAGAGCAGGGGTGAAGCTCAGATGCAGGCCGGGCTGCAGGGGTGCACACCTGGGCATCTAGGCGAAGGCAAGGCCTGCACACCGCAGCTCAGGGGACGGTCACCATGTGACTGGAGTGCAGTGTTTCCCCAGGACGACTTCTCCTTTCTTTTGCTAATGGTCGAGGTGAAGACTTCCTTCCTTCCTTCCTTCCTTCCTTCCTTCCTTCCTTCCTTCCTTCCTTCCTTCCTTCCTTCCTTCCTTCCTTCTTTTCTTTTATCTTTCTTTTATTTGTCTGTCATGGGGCCTGAACTCTGGGCCTGGGCATGGTCCCTGAGCTCTTCAGTTCAAGGTTGACACTCTACCACTTGAGCCACAGCACCAACTCCGCCTTTTTCTGCTTATGTGGTACTGAGGAATCGAACCCAGGGCCTCGTGCATGCGAGGCAAGCACTCTACCACTGAGCCACCTTCCCAGTCCCCTTGCTTTCTTTATTTTTAACGAAGTGGGTAACTGGATGGCCAGTGCAGCGTGGTCTGTACTGAGCCCTGTGTGTAATGACTTCACACACGTCAAAGCTCACCAGGGGACTTGGGCTGGGGTCTGTGGAGAACCCTCCATGCTGGCGAGCCGGCCTTGCTCTCAGAGGCTGGACCAGAAGGAAACATTTCAGTTGACTTGAGCCTGTATCGTCTCACCTCTCCGTGGGGTAACGGGGTGGAGGTTTTTCTGGGGGTGCTGCAGACCTAGTCTTCATTGCATCCTTGGCCTTGGCGTAGTCGGATGTGTCAGCAATCCAATCTGTCTCCTCGCTCTGGGACAGTGGAATGACTCCTGGATGGGTCTGTTTGTCCCACATAATCTTTCTTATGTAACAGTCTTCCAGATTTTGTTTTTTTCTTGAAACCAGATATGACCTTGTTAAAACCTCCTTGGGGGGGGCTGCAGTGTTATTTCCCTATTCCAAGAATAAATGTGCTCATGAGTTAAAGCAGATACTCCTGACCTGTTTCTGCCTCCCAGAGACTCCTGGCGCAGGATTCCGGAAGGTCATCTCGGCCCGTTCATAGTCCTCGTACTCAGCCTCACTGCCAGTCCTTTCCCGATGCCACTCCTCACTCAGGATCCTCTCTAGCAATCTCCCAGTGGTCCTGGGACCCCTGTGTCTCCCCACCATGCCCAAGAACACTTTGTGAAGACTTCTCGGAGTGATCTTTAGCTCGTGGAACTATACAACAGTAGAGCTGGATCCAAGGATGCAATGAAAAAGGCATTAAAAACCATTGCTCACTAATATTTTCACTCCCATATTGTTATGGTTTATATTCAACATGTAACACATAGTAGTTGGGATGGACTCTTCTTCCTCACACCCTTCCCAAGAACTGCTGTAATCTCTGCAGTGTTTTCATGATGTTTACATCTGTATTGCATACCATAAGCCTCCTTTAGTTCTCTGAGTATCCGGTTGATATGTCTCTTTCTCCTCAGTCCTATCCGAAGGGAGTGTGCCATGATACCTTACCTCTGTAGTAACACAACTTTAACACAACATTGAGTGCCACGCTTTGCTATTTCTTATCATTGCTACTGACAGTAGCATATAATTTTGCTCCAATGAAAAGTGTCTTGGTGAGATGAGGAGGATGGAAAAGGAGACTCTGATCAACATGCACTCTGGAAAGCAGAATGGAAGTTCCTCAAAAACTAAACATAGAACAACCCTAGGATCCAGCAATTCTACTCTGGGGCAGTTACCTGAAAGATCACAACCATGTTCACTGTTGCACTGTTCATCATAGCCAAGGTATGGAATCAGCCCGAATGCTCTTTAATGGACACATGAATCAAGAAAATCTGGTATATATGACATTGTATCATTTGTAAAGAAATGGAAGGACTTGAAAAAATTATGTTAAGTGATGTAAGTCAGGCTCAAAGAAACAAAGGCTTCATGTTCTCCCTCATATGTGCAAGCTCAATTTAGCCTATAAGGTTATAATTAAATATGTTGGGTAGTACTAAGTATCTACAAATGCCCTAATGAAAGTAGATTCAAGGGAGAATTCAAATAGAGTAATTCCTTAGAGAGGCAAAGTTAAAATTCAGCAAAATAAGCACCATAAAGCAGGTACTTGAATGGGTGAGGGTTAAGGAGAGGTAGGTACAGTAATGAAGAAGAGAAAGGAGGAAGAAGGCAGCCAAGAATTCCAGGTAGATCTTCAAAATTAAAGAAAGTGAGGGCAAGGATGGGAAGAGGAGGGAGGGATGAGTGCTGAACATTGACATTGGGCAAGAGCAATTGCATTCGTAAATTGCTTTGTTAAATGGCAACTCCTTTGTACAACTACTTAAATATTATAATAATAAGTTTCAAGCCCCCACACATAAATGTGCTGATTTTTCTTTATTCTTCTCTTTCAGGGCACAGCTGAGAGGGCTTTTGTGTGGTAGAATTCCAGTCTTGCTGATGCCAGCAAAATGTATGTGGTCTTCTGCTCATTTATCACAGATAATTCCCTGCTAACTCATAATTATCACAGATAATTCCCTGTGGGATACAGACATCAATCTGCGTAACAGGTGTCATAGCAACCCAGACACTTAAGGTACATCTTGGGTCAGCAGGACCAACTTGACCCAACTGTGTGTGCACACTGTACATGATGCACACAGCCAAAGATCTCAGTGTCACCAAGGTAGATAATTCTGATCGCCACTAGGCTGAAGAAAAGAGATAGAAGTCTTTGGAAAAAATGATAGTTATCTGCAGAAGAAATAGCGTTGTTCCCAAATCCCAAGTGTCTTTGCCATGATTTTCTTATGTGCTCCTGTAGAAACTTCTAGGCAGCGTTTTGATCATCTACTGTCAAGTGAAACTGTGGATCCATTGTGTCCTGTCGATGGAGTAACAGCAGCTGGTACCACAGGATGGCTGGTGAAGATTCTTTCCTTGCTGAAATGTCTTCAAGGATCACCAGCTATCCCCACTGTCAACAAAGAAGACCCGTGGCTGTGAACGCGCTTCGTTGTGTGTCAGCTCGGTGAGGGGGCATAAATTCTCATCGCACAGATTCACGTCAAGATTTAAGGGATTATGTAGTTAAAACAAATCAATTAACACTCTTACATGCTGCCCACCTCTTTAATTCCAGCTCAACTGATTAATCGCCTCTGTGGCTGCCATCCATCACCCTAATTCTGCCTTCACGTCCTTGCCACTTAAATGCTTCCATATGGCCTCTGTCACTCAGAGATCAGCACTGACACTAACATCGCAGAGCCCGTTCCTGTGGCTGCCTTTCCCGCTGCCATCCTGGGCTGCAGACATTCCCAGTGCTTCTCTTAGTAAAAATCAGTGTCTTGGGAACTCTTCTAGTTCACATAGTGCAAGAGTAACCAACTGACAAGCTGAGAATAACCAACCACAACTCCACCATCCTCTCGGGCTTCTGGTCCCTTTCTTCATATCCGTTCAGTGCCATCATGGCAGCCATGTTTGTATTTGTCACCACCACCTGAACCACTTTAAACCATTGCATCTGTCTCCAAGGCACCACTTGGGTTCTTCTCCGGCCATACTCAGATCGTGGCTGGGGTGCAGTACACCTGGGAGCCAGCCCTTGGGATCACAGAACTGGCGCTATCTTCATGTAGCTGCTCACTGGCCAGCCTTAGACCCGCAGCCTTGCACTGGGCACCACCTGAGCCTCTCAGCTCAGTTCGCTTCTGCAGAGCCAGCATGCCCACGGGGGAGTGGGGGAGGCTCGAGCGAGCGTCTTCCTGCAATGGTAGGTAATGTAAGATGTGATCACAGACAGAGCACCCACATCTATTGCCTTTGCTCTGCTCCATGGTGAGAAGCGAGCCAGGTGGCCCCTGCTCTAACCCATCTGCACATCTATCAGAGGGGAAGTGAAGATCAGAGGACCGGGGTTACAGGCAGCCACTGGAGATCTGGCTACCACACCCACTTTCCTTGAATGTCCTTCCTCTTGTGTCTGGTAGGATAGCCCATTTTACTGTGTCCCATTATCTACATAATTCTTTAGGCGAATTATGTCAAGAACACAGAGCAGACACTAGAGCTAAACATACACTGTGTAGGTTAGTTTAGGCTTTTGTGATAGCTCAGCTTCTTCTTTTCCCATTAGGGGAGATAATTAACAATTGATTGCACCTTGGGAGCAGCACCTGGGTTAAAAAGATATCCACGTCACAATGCATAGCAGTTCCTGACTTCATAAGTATGCTCTTAACTGATTTGCCTTATTATTATTCCAAAATGAGTCCCTGCTGATTTGGTGTGAAGAGCCTGAACCGAAGTGGCCCATTTGGCTGAGTCTCGTCTTCCTCTTGGTTCCCAAACACGTCACACAATAGCACAGCTCAAACCTGCACAGGAGGTCTGCTGAACTCCCCACGTTTGCTAATTATACTATTTTTTTAAACCACCAGGCTGCTAATTATTCTCTAGGTAGAACCTAAGAAATAAAGAGATGTTCTTTATTTTAAACTAGTTATATGCCTAGAAGTGTTTTTTTTTTAAATAATGGAATTCTTTAGCTTTTGGATAGGAAGCTGGTTTTGATCTGGCAGTTGGTAGCAAAGCTTCTTGTTTGAAGAATGGAATGTTATTTTCCTGCAGATGCAAAGCTATATTTCTATATATGGCTGTATTGCTAGTGGAGTAGTGATTTGTTGCTGTCCATCTCAGCAAGCTGAGACGGCAGGTGAGTGAATACATCCGTGTCAGTGGACTCTTGCACTGTGGAGGCTGTGGTTGAGTCTGACATCATTTCCACCTGCCACAAGGCATTGCTTACCTTGTCATCCTAACAATCACTTTAAAACGTGAAAAATCACTCTTTGCTCTCCATAAGTTCAAAACTAGGCAGCAATAGGACGGGTCCCCGAAAACACCACGTCCAAGGGCTTTCTTCCTTCTCTGATGCTGCAAACTCACTTCGGTTTGGTTCTGAGTTCGTGCTCTTCTGTCGGCCTGGTAGACTCCATGTTTCCCGTTGTCAGTTCCCTCTTCTGATGCCCCTCATTCTGCCACAGTAAATGGAGTGTTCAGACCAGCCCAGTGCCCCCAAATTCACCTGGGCTGTTCATCCCTGAGGAACTCTAATCCTACCATGAGCCCAGCACTCCCTTTCTCTCCATCCTTGCTAAAGATGTGTTCACAGCCATCCTGTGCCACTCTGGGTGAGGTTATTCATTGCTGCTGTCCTACATGACTGCTGGAGGGTAACCTCGTGAGGTGTCTGCCCATACTTGTGCTGTGTACCACTCTCCTTCCTCTGCTTAGCATGATGCTATCTCCACATCTCCCCAGGGAAGGGGGCTCAATGGATGAGTGTAAAGAAGTCATTCCCTTGAGGATTAGTTCTAGTTGTCAATATAAGCATCTTCCTTTGTATTCAGTTAGATAAATGAATTAACTGGATTTTCACTAAGAGGAACATCTCACTAGAGCCAGAAGAAGACTAAGGTCGTGTCTGCCTGACTCCAAAGTTCTAGAAATTTCATATCTCTACTTAAAAAAACGTTGATCTCTATTAAAATATTAAATAGCTGTCATTATAACAGTGAAACGCATTCATTACATCTCAAATAGAGATATTACAACAGGGCTGGGAAGGTGGCTCAGTGGTAGAGTGCTTGCCTTGCATGCATGAGGCCCTGGGTTCAATTCCTCAGCAACACATAGGCAGAAAAAAAATGGAAGTGGCACTGTGGCTCAAGTGGTAGAGTGCTAGCCTTGAGCTGAAGAGCTGAGGGACAGCACCAGGCCCAGAGTTCAGGCCCCATGACTGACCAAAAAAAAAAGCATACAACAAATATGAAGAAGAGAACTTCTATCCATCCTCACTCTTTGGAGGTCCTGGAACTTTTTGATGATTAGATATTTGCCTCTTTAATTGGTGATCTTTTTGAATATGCATAAAGTTGTATGTGTGTATATATACTTATGAATATATACACAGATAGATACTTACATGTATATATCTTTGAGTTTATATATCCTTCATATCTAGCTTCCACAAATGAGTAAAAACATGACATATTTGACTTTTTTTCCAATATGCATGACAATGGGAAGGAGGGAGCCAAAAAACCCCATGTGGAAACAGAGGGTCAGACAGCCCGTGAACAGAAGCCTATTGCAGCAATGTTGCTGCCTGTTAAGGAACACCTGGGAACATGGAAAGCAGGAAGCTGCTCCTGGAGATGGTCCACAGGGAACATCAGCCTTCCAGCATTTTAATTCTGGAGATCCTAGCCTATTCAACCCCAACGGAACAATTTTCTACTGTTGCAGACTGTTTAGTTTGAGGTACTTTGCCTTGGAACCTGCAACTAAGATTTAACTATGTGAGATGTGAGGGGAAAGGAAGAATCAGAGAGGTAATTTTTCCTTTATGAAAAATGGAAGTAACCAAAATGGTGGCATTATTACAGCTCAGTCAGTTTTTCACCTGTGAAAGATCTGAGTCTGTTCCCGGATTCACACAGCACCCTCTCCTGGAAAGTTCTTTTCATTACTTAACTTGCTGAGAAAGCACTCCTATTGCTATTTAGAAAGAAAGAAAATCTTTCTAGAAGGAAAGAAAGTCTTTCTGAGAACTTATTAAGTTCAATGCATCCCTCACTTTTCCTGGAAATAGAGCTACTTATGTGAATAATTTCAGTGTAAAATGCAAAAAAAAAAGAATTATAAGCATTCCACTCTAGGATGAAAAATGGAAGAAAATTACAATGCTCATAACAATAAACTGAAAATTCACCCAGGGCATGTGTCAGATTGCCAAACCTCCTCCTCAGTCAGTAGCCAAGTATTTCATTTGAAGAATATTTTGCTCCAATTATTTCAGGTTAATTTGCATGTATAGGTACTTGCATATCATATACTATATGCATTAAAATATCTAATATGTTATCATGTTGTTATTATACAGAGTTGATGTTGTGTACAACACCACTGTTTCTAAAGGAACACCATAAATGGATGTTTACAACTCAATCACCTAGCATACTTGTAGCTATGACACTGCACAGGAAATAAAAAACCAAATATAAAGACATCTAAATATTATGAATATACTTTCTAATTAATTTAATAGCAACTTAGTCAACATAAAATACATGCATGTCCAGATGTGTGTATGTATGTGTATAACAATGACTGTGCTGGTGAGCTAAATCCCAGTTCCTGTTTGTAGTTTGGGGAGTGAATGTAGTATTATTCATAGTGTGAAAGTCTGCGAATAGTTTTTTTTTTTTTTTTAAATTTCATTGTCTGCTACACCAAATACACAAAATCCCATGGGAATGTACCCACATTGATAAATGTTACACTCACATTGGCTTTGCCAATAAGATTTCAAATTTTGATGGAAAGTCAATGGAAACAAGTAAGACAAGATCAACTCCTTTGAATTTGTTGGGGGAAGTGGAAATTGCATATTGAGCTACTCTGACATGCTCAGATCCACAGACTAACCAGATACCAGGAGGTCTTGCTACAGGTTGTGTTTGGGACCAGGAAGCACATCTTGCTGTTTCCCCCCTGCTGTGAAGCGTACCCCTTCCCCAGCCCTGCCATTTCCCCCCTCCCTGCTCAAGCCTGCACTGGAAACAGAGGAGGAGAGGGGAAAGAGAATGGGGCAGAGGAGAAGCCAAAGGGCAAGAGTTTCTGAGGCCGCACTGATCCAACCTACCGGGAATGGAAGAGCCAAAGGTCCACGCTTTGCAGAAGCAAAGAGCAGGCCGCAGGTAAGTCACAGCAGTTAGACACATCTGAAATGCATTCAACAAATGCTATGTAACAGGGCTGATTCTGAGGTTGCATTTTTTCAGATAGAGCTAGAAAATAGAGCCTGAAAATAGTGATAGAGCTTTGTAAATAAATGGATTACGGACTGTTGATGGACAGTTTGGTGTTCTCTCAGGATGCTGGTGTGTGTGTGTGTGTGTGTGTGAGAGAGAGAGAGAGAGAGAGAGAGAGAGAGAGAGAGAGAGAGAGAGAGAGAGAGAGAGAGAGAGAGAGAGAGAGGGAGAGAGAGAGAGAGTTGTTTTGCTGCAAATGCTTTCAAGATATATCTCTTTTCTCTTATTTTTTCCCCTTTTATTTTGTGAGTTTTTAGTTGATGTCCCCAAGCCTAGGCCAACTGGTCATTCGTATAGTCAACATAAAGATCTTTGTTAATGGGACAGGTTGAAAGCTGGAAGAAGCAGCTGAGGGCTATGTAGAGGAAGGGACCGGTCCCCCGTAATGGTGGACACCCCCAGGAGACAGAGATGACAGCACTCTACAGTACAGTAGAGAGGATGAGAGAGGAGCACATGTGGTTCAAGAAATGATTGCTGGTGTTCTTTTATATTTGTTTTGGGGTGATAAGATAGAGATGGCCATTATCTAGCCACAACAGGAAGTTACATACTAGAGGAGGCCCAATTTGGGAATATAAATTTGGGAATTATAATAAGCAAAGGCTGGTTGTGGCCATAGAACTGGGCAGGCTCACGTAGGGGGTGGCTAGAAACACTGTCCAATGGAGACTTAGCTTTAGGCTGCTTGAAAGGTCAAAGTCGCTAATGAAATCCAGGGAAGTCTATGCCAAGAGTGTCACGTTCATTCTTCCATGTAGGAGCATTCCACTTTTGTATGGTGTGTTCTTCGTTCTTTAGTGTGTTTTGCTTGGTGCAGATGATTATGATGCGTGCAAGTAACACACTACAAATTGGAGGGAATTCTGAGTAGTTTGCCTCCTGAATAGGTGAGCTATTTTTCTCTACTTTGTATTTGATGAGGATTTTAGTTGGCATCAATGCATAATTTTCATTGTGTTATCTAAAATAGTAGGCAATGTTTCATATTTACTAAAAATGTATTGTTTTTCTCCATACTTTTTTTTTTATTGTGTACAGAGAGGTTACAATTTTTCTCCATACTTTTATAGCATTTTTATTCCATAGTTTTATCTGACTCTGGGAAAATCCAACTGTTGCATTCTTTTTAGATGTTTTAACTGTAAATATGTAAATGTGATTTAAGTGTGATGGTATCATTTAGTTACTAATATAGGAGGTAGGTGCTATCACTTTGACTGATTCTCTAATACTAATTTATACTGAAGCAAATTTCCATTAGTTATTTTAAATCTCAATAAATATAATTAAATTATCAATAGCCAAGTCTTGGGTCTTTTAAGTGTACAATGAAATGGAGAAATCCTATTAAGTGGAAATATATTGCTATTAACCTGGGAATTGAGTTTTAATCTTTACACAGATAATTCCAAATAACCTAAACACACAACTTTATTAGTTGTCATTTCCAAGCTTATTGTTCCTAAAACAGATTTATGTCGAACAACTTGTCTATAATACCAACAATATAGGAATGAATTTCTAGGGAATATTTTTGCTTAGTGTATTAGCCAACAAGTAAGCCTGGGATTTTCACAACAGTCCCATTACCATACAGAATGATGAAAATAACTTAGAATGTTTACACATAAAACCCAGCAAGAATTAACAAATATAATTATAGAAACCACTAGCTATTGGTTTATCCTCAGGAGGTAAGATAAAAGCCAGGATATTCAGAACCCTCTTTATGGTCACCTAATGAATTTTACTTGCTAATATCATTCAACTAAAAAAAATGGCCACACATCATGTAACCAACTGTCAATATGAAAAGCCAATCAGTGCTTCTGAGGTCAACATAATTACACCCAGAACATGTATTTTTTTAAAAATCAAATGTCTTACAATATATGTTTCTGAAAATCAAGGAAAAAAAGACTTAGTGTTGATTTAGAGAAAAATTAAACATTTCTTAGAAGGTAGAATCTTAAGGGCTGGGAGTATAGCTCAGAGATAGAGAACTTGCCTAACTGTATAACTATCAAGGTCCATCCACAGCACCACATGAGTGAACTCAGAGAAATGGAGTCTAAAGACATTGAAAGAACTTGCTTGGGAGTGTGTCAATTCTAGGAAGAATTTCCAACCGCTTCTACCGATCACTGTCATTGACTCTGACCTGCATGGAATACTAGATTTATAATAAGTCATTTCTCCATGTTTGGAAGTCTTATTACTATCTTTGATGTTCTTTCTTAATGTATTACCTACTGGAGACTAGTAACATTTCCTACCAAATTGGAGCAATGTGTTTTTTTTTTTTTCTTTATGACCTTTATTCTCTGACTTTCAATCAGATAAAAAAAAAAGGAGGAAAAGCTATATGATACCCAAAGACAAATTGTTGGTGGCTTTGTACAATGTGATTGATAGGTGATAAGATCACCGGCAGTGTCCTGCACTCTACCTACTGCACCCTAACTCCTTTAGTGCTCAGAGGTGCTCAGGGTGCCTGCAGTCTTGGGAGCCTCTTCCCAGTTCATCAATGGCTTGGCCTTCCACATAAGGGCAGGTGCAAGACTTCCACCAGGCTGGGCAGCAGGGGAATGTGGAGTGGAGCGGTGGCTGAGACAGAGGCCAGGCTTGGTGTCCCTGTTCCCCACCCCCCACCCTGTGTGAGATCCAGGGAATAGGCTTGTCCCAGCTCTGAGGAAAGTGTGAATGTGTGCACAGACAGAAGAAGAGAGAAAACTGGTGCTTGTCTGTTTCTGTGAATAAAAACGGCACACGGATGCACATTTTGTAGGATTTCCCTCTTATTTATAATTACCCAGGAACAAAAGTGGTATGTATATTTGTCTTCAAAGAAACAGTCATGTAATAGGCTTTGTTAGTCTTAGATCTTCAAAAATTCATCTCCAGCACAGAACAGATAAAGATGTAAATCAACACAGATAAACACAGAAGCAAGGGTGTTGTGAACAGGGGCTGTTGTCTGAATCTTGAAAAATGAAAGGAAATTCTGGAAGGTGCTATTCTTTGATGAAGAAGTAAAGAAAAGCCTTTCACATCTCTCCTAAGCAGTATGGATGACAAAATCAGATCTTGTGTTTTGCAGTACTGCAGGCTGGATCCTGGGTCTCATACTTCCTTGCTGAGCTGAACACCCAGCTATTCAGAAACAGATTGTCTTGATGGAAGGCCCCGTGAAGTCCTCTAAGATGTCCTTGGATTGTCCTTGAGCTTGATAGGTGGCTCAGGATGGCTTTGACCCACCCTTCTTGTCTTAGCCTCTGGAGAAACTGGGATTACCAATTGGGCCCATACGCCTACCTACAAACCAGGAGGCTTTTGTAAGGTTGCATTTGCAGGTCAGTTGAACCATGACTTCTTCCTAAGATCAAACTTTGGAAGTCATTGTTTGCAATTTTAACTCTTTTTCTAATAAGGGAGTTTTATTTTTAATTAACTAGTTAACTTTTTTGTTGGTCATGGGACTTGAACTCAGGGCCTGGGTGCTGTCCTGAGCTTTTGTGCTCTACCACTTTGAGCCACAGTGCAACTTCCTGTGATTTTAATTTTTATGAGACAACTGCACTGTTATTTTTCACAGACCCTAATGATTTATAAGTCATTTTGTTTGTAAAGAATATTTGTGAATCATCATATAAACTAGTACATCTTTTTTTTTCAGTAAGAAATATAAGTCCTGAGTATGCTATACTAAGCTTATGTCAATTCTACAATGTTTAATGAATTTCACATTGTCGTGTGTGTGTGTGTGTGTGTGTGTGTGTGTGTGTGTGTGTGTGTGTATTCTGATGGATTTATATAATCCTCCTTTGATTCTAAGAAGCATGGAAGTGTGTACATGCACAATAAGAACACTGAATCTGGGCTGGGAAGGTGGCTTAGTGGTAGAGAGCTTGCCTTGCATGCTTGAGGCCCTGGGTTCGATTCCCCAGTACCACATAAGCAGGAAAATAAAGCCAGAAGTGGTGCTGTGGTTCAAGTGGTAGAGCACTAGCCTTGAGCTGAAGAGCTAAGGGACAGTGCCTAGGACCAGAGATCAGGCCTCACGACCGGACCCCCCCCCAAAAAAAAAGAACACTGACTCTGTAGATCAAATGAAATCCAATCCTATAGTTGATGTGAGTGGTAAAAGTTGAGAGAGAAGAGAAAGAAAGAATAAAGAAGAAGGAAGGAAAGAAAGAGAGAAAAAGAAGGAAGGAAGGAAGAAGAAAGAAAGAAGAGGAAGGAAGGAAGGAAGAGAAGGAAGGAAGAAAGAAGAAAAGCAAGAAAGGTTAAAAGGAGCAATAAATAATACATATAGATAATTAAAGCTATTTCTTACAAAATAAGGTGTTTGTTGACACAACTGTAATTGATAAATTGGCCTACAAATTTTAATTTCATATCTTCCTTAACACTACATATGGTTTTGAATGGTTACAGATTAGATTAGAAGAGAAACAGAGAGCTAATAAACTAAATATATCTATGTATGTTAATTTTTAAAATCTGTTTTTATGGAATTCTGTTTCCATCAGAAAGAATAACATTGCCCCATTTGTAGTGGAAGACTGGCAAGATTTCAAGAAAGGGAAAGATGAGGAAAAAAGCATATTAAGTGAAGTAAGCCAGACCCAAAGACATATAGGCTCCATGGTTTTTCTCATTTGCAATAATTAGTATATGTCTAGGATGGTCCTAGCCGAGAATCACAATAGCCCAATAGATACGTACATATGACCATATAAGATGATGCTAATCAAAACAAACTTCACAATATGGAAACAAGAAGTTTGTGTGGGTGGGTGGTTGTTCTTGCCAGTCTTCCACTACAAATGGGGCAATGTCATTCTTTTGGCTTTCTTTTTTTTCTCCCCTGGTTTTCTTTCCCATGCTCACTGTTTCTGATTTTGGTACCCTTTGTCTTGTATATAAGTTTATCTGATTTAGGGAAGGGAGGAGGAATCACAGAAATGGGTGAACCAATGCAACAGAGACATTCAGAAGACACTACACTGTAAGTCAACTTTACAACTTGGGTGGGGAGGGAAGTCGGGGGGAGAGAAAGTGGGAGAAAGCAAGGTAGGGGGTAACACTGTTTGAAAAGAAATGTACTCATTATTTATGTAACTGCAACCCCTCTGTACATCATGTTTACAATAAAATAAAATCTATGTTTTAAAGGGTGAAAGACGAACTACAATGCAAATTTTAAATTCCACTTATGGTGAAAAATGTCTGTGAATATTTTGCATATAAGTTTTACTGATATAAATATCATCATCATCATGGTGAATACAAACAAAGTGAATACTTTGTTTACTGGTAATTTAGCCTGCCTTTTAGACTAAAGGAAAGGGAAAGACAGGTAGACATATTCATTCAGGTTTCTCTAAATACTGAAATCCTTGGCAAATGTTTTGGTACTAGCCACACCCAATCACCAACACCACTCACCTGCAACATCACAAAGCTAGGTACAACTTTTGAGCCAAGATTGTAACCATCTAACCCACGGCCATCACGTTTCCCACCGTTTCCTATTGACTGAATTGCTCCTTGACTGGCAAGACTTCAAGTCAGCAGAAATGATTAGCTGAACTGTTCTGCCCCCTTATCTTGCACCTTATGTAGATGCAGCTAAGAAAAAGAAATATATATAAGACACAAAAAAGAAAAGGAAGTTCAATTAAGCACTGAAACATTAGAGTTGTCCCTGTACTTTTTGAAGTTCAATCAACAAAATGGCAGTGTTAATAAAAATGTTTGCACAAACCTTAGCTATTTGTGCTTCGGAATTAGGCCTCAATTGGTCCCATGGCATAATGATAGGGAAAGAAAAAGGACTTAAAAGCCTACAGTGACCTTAGTCCTAGACTCTACGTCCTTAATATTTGCCTTTTAATGATTTTAGATTTTGAAATTTCAGAACCGCAGCATTTATCTCTCTATATATGTTTTCATTTGTGTCATAAGACATTCTTTTGCGTCTTTCAAAAGTGTTTGCTGCTAGAAGTTTCATTCAGTTTCTGCTCACTTAAAACTTGTATGTGGCCAGGCGCCGGTGGCTCACGCCTATAATGCTAGTTACTCAGGAGGCTGAGATCTGAGGACTGCAGTTCAAAGCCAGCCCGGGCAGGAAAGTCTGTGAGACTCTTGTCTCCAATAAACCACCCAAAACCCAGAAGTGGTGCTGTGGCTCAAGTGGTAGAGCACTAGCCTTGAGCTGAAGAGCTAAAGAGCTGAGGAACAATGCCCAGGCCCAGAGTTCAAGCCCCATGACCAACCAAAAACAGCAACAAAAAACCAAACATGGCTGAATCGAGAAATACAAATTTAAAATAACATCTGCTTATATTTGTCCCTATGTAAAATATATCACACATCATTTATGTAAAAATGGGAAACATGAAAAATTAACTTTCAGTGCAAAAATGAAGACAGTTTTTAGGATGTGGGAAGAAGAGCTGCATGGATAAAATGGAAGGAAGGCAAGGGGAAGACACAAAATGGAGGCAATCTTCAGCTCAGATCCCTGACTCTCATAGAGAGCTTTCATGTGCTGCTGCCGGTGGTTCCCCAGTTAGCAGTGAAAGGTGGGAAATGGACAGAAGTTGGATCATGTGTTTCACGGACTGCTAGCCAGTCAGTCCTGGTTTGGGAGACCTTTGAAGTAGGCTGACTACAGTGAGTGGAATGTAGGAGGAGCAGTCACGAAGGAACTCAGGATCCACCTTTTTCTACTGTCCGTACTCCAGATCTCACCTATAGTTGTAAATCCAACAGACTTGGAAGTGTTTAATGCAGTCAAAACTATGCAATGTGAAAAACATGCACAGATACATTAAAGTACTTATTAGTTGGGTGGGTTGGGAAGGGATGAGAGTTAGCGAAGTAAGAAAATTTAATCAGGAGTCCTGCTTAGTCCATTTACATATACTTCATCAAAAACTCATTGTTTTTCTGCTTCTCTTTCTGTAGTTTTTATTCTATTGGAATTGTTGCACATTCATGTACAGAATCATGTATGTTCATGCCAAGTAAGTTTATGTCTACCATAGTGTAGAGAGCTGCGAGAGGCCGCACCTGGAAGATGGCGCCGGCTTCCGCCCTCCACCTTCCCGATGGCGAGTGCTCTCTGTGGTAAACAACTCCTTATATGGCTAAGGCAAAGAATCTGGCTTGCTTCCGCGCACCTGAACCTATTGTTGGTTCCCACGTGGCGTATCAGGGTTGGCTACCCAGCGGGTACTTAAGGCTGTGGGGAATTCTCCCCGAGGGTGGGGTCAGAAGATTACTCAAAGGTCCTGAATAAACTGCAGAGAGAAGAGTTCGGTGTCGCATCTTCCTTGCTAGTCGAGGCGGTAGCGACACGTGATGGCCCGTACGGGGACTCAGCCATAACCCCAACGAGGACTCAGAACTCTCTGCGGTCAGGGTGGTGCACCGGTAAGTTCCCAGGTAAAAGGGGAATCCGTGACAAGAGCAGGGGTAAGTCCCCAGGTAAAAGGGGAATCCGCGACAAGAGCGGGGGGGATTTTTGCTCTTCTCGGTAGATAAAGAGAGAGCGAGAACCCGGGGCTAGTCAATAGAGTAGCCAAAAGTAAAAGTAAAAGTTTGTTTACCAGCTTTAAATGTTTAAAACATGGGTGCTTCTTCTTCGCACCCAATTTTTTTTGGCTCTCAATGAGCTACTGCACTCAAAAAAGTTAAAAATAAAAAAGAGTACTTTAGAGAGATTTTTGAATGAATGTGACATCGTTGCCCCGTGGTTCGCTGTCTCCGGAAGCCTCACGGTGGCCTCTTGGGAGAAACTAGGGAGGGACCTAGATTTTGCCTCTGAACAAGGAACGCTTAAGAGCGGAGTGAGACAATATGGAAACTGATAAGAGGCTGTCTCGAGGACCAGCGTTGCAGTGAGGTGGTAGAGAATGGTCAGGCCGCCCTAGAAATGCTGCAGGAAGAAAGATCGGAAAGGGCAGACAGCGAAAAGGAGGAGAGCAGGGGGGGGGGTTATACCCTGATTTTGCCGAACTAGAGACCTCTGAGTCTACAGACTCAGAGGAACTACAATCACTCATAGAACAAATAGAAAAAACAAAGATAAGAAAGAGGAAGAAAGGGAAGGAGAGAGAGGACCCAAATAAAGACGAATGCACGCCCTCCGTGCACCGCCCCACACCTTCGCACCCCCCCCATGCGGAGGACCCCGGAAGTGGCAGCCCCAGCTGTTCTTTCAGCCCAGGCGTGTGGAAAGCGGTCAGAACCGAGTTACATCTAGCCTGTCCAATATTTCAGGATCCACAGGGACAGTGGTATCATGAACCCTTAGATTTTAAGGTTATAAAATCTTTAGCTGAGTCTGCGCGGACATACAGAATCAGGGCCTCCTTTACTGTAGCCCAGGTGGAGGCCCTAAACAGACACTGCATGACACCCGGTGATTGGAGTGGGCTCGCACGAGCTTGTTTGAGCCCAGATCAGTATTTAGATTGGAAGGCCTTTTTGATTGAATTTGCTAGTGAAGAGGCTGTGGCCAATCAGGCTTCGGGAAACCCAGCTTGGGACAGAGATATGCTGCTTGGACAGGGGAGATTCACCAATCAGCAGATAGGCTACCCGGTTCAAGTTTATGAACAAATCAATAAAATTGGCATAAAGGCATGGAAGGCCTTACCAAATAAAGGCGAGGTGAGTGGCAATCTCACCAAAATCCTGCAGGGCTCTACGGAGCCGTTTTCGGACTTTGTTACTCATATGGTCAAGGCTGCTGGCAGAATTTTTGGTGACCCAGACGCAGCCATGCCATTAATTAAACAGCTTGTTTACAAGCAGTGCACTAAGGAATGCAGAGCCGCCATAACCCCATATAAGAATAGGGGACTAGAAGCATGGATGAAAGTTTGCAGAGAGCTGGGTGGACCACTAACTAATGCTGGATTAGCTGCTGCTGTGGTGCAATTAACCCAGAAGAAAGGGGCTGGGAAGGTGGCTCAGTGGTAGAGCGCTTGCCTTGCATGCTAGAGGCCCTGGGTTCGATTCCTCAGCACCACATAAACAGAAAAAGCCGGAAGTGGTGCTGTGGCTCAAGTGGTAGAGCGCTAGCCTTGAGTTGAAGAGCTGAGGGACAGTGCCCAGACCCAGAGTTCAGGCCCAGGAAAAAACCTATTCAAAAAACGCTGCAAATTTGTCTAAACAGTTGTCTAGTTATCTTTTAGGTAATTGAACTGGGGAGTTCGACAGCCTGATGGAACAGCTCAGGGTTGCCATCGTCATGGTGAACTCGACCCAAGTGGATGCCGGATTGGCGGAGGGGTTATCTTCATGGATCTCCGCTGCTATGAATCATCTTAAGGAATGGGCGGGTTTGGGAGCCCTGACAGGCCTCCTGGTGTTAGCCTCCTTGGTATGTCTGTGGTGCATTTGCCAAATTAGAGGTTCTCAGCATCGCAGTGCAGCCATGATTATCCAAGCCTTTACAGTCATTGGAGCAGGTCAGTCTCCCCAAGCGTGGCTTGCCACCCTAAAACAATGAACACAGATTGCAAAGCCAAAGTACTGCAGTCGAGAGGCATGAGTTTTGCCCTCGAGGAGAGCATGTTTGATTGCACACCGGTTCGATTCGCCTTTTCCCGTCCTTGTGAAAAACGAATCAATGGACAGGCTGAGTCATCCCTAGAGAAGGTGCCCTCTGGGAGAAGGCTTGTATGCAGTGCTTGCATTGCACAACAGGGATCAGACCTCTGTTCTCATCTGTGTTCTTTAAACAAAAAAGGGGGAACTGTAGAGAGCTGCGAGAAGCCGCACCTGGAAGATGGCACCGGCTTCCGCCCTCCACCTTCCCGATGGCGAGTGCTCTCTGTGGTAAACAACTCCTTATATGGCTAAGGCAAAGAATCTGGCTTGCTTCCGCGCACCTGAACCTATTGTTGGTTCCCACGTGGCGTATCAGGGTTGGCTACCCAGCGGGTACTTAAGGCTGTGGGGAATTCTCCCCGGGGGTGGGGTCAGAAGATTACTCAAAGGTCCTGAATAAACTGCAGAGAGAAGAGTTCGGTGTCGCGTCTTCCTTGCTGGTCGAGGCCGTAGCGACACCATAGGGTTTGCCATTTAAAAAATCTGGAGACATCGATGATGTTCATCTTTAAAAATCACCACTGTGGAGCCGGACACCTGTGGCTCATGCCTGTAATCCTAGCTACTCAGGAGGCTGAGATCTGAAGATCACAGTTTAAAGCCAGCCCAGGTAGGAAAGTCCAGGAGACTCTTATCTTCAATAAACCACCAGAAAACTGGAAGTGGTACTGTGGCTGAAGTGGTAGAGCATTCACCTTGAGCTGAAGAGCACAGGGCCAGCGTCCAGGCCCAGAGTTCAAGCCCCATACCCAACAATAAATAAATAAACAAACAAACAAATTAATAAAATAAAAATTACCATCATGTTAAAAATTGCTTTAAGATTGGATCCTATTTAAGATTAGATCTTATTTAAGATTGGATCCTACCATTCCAGCTAAATTTCATTTGTTTATTTATTTAGAGATAGAGGTCTCATTATGTTACCCATATTACCCAGGCTGGTCTAAAATTCCTAAACTTGTGTGATCCTCCTATTTCAGCTTCTTGAGTGCTAGGACTGTAGGTGAAGGTCATTGGATCAATCCATATTTGTTGGAGGAGGTCTCCTCTCAACTTACATGGATTTCCTTTACTTCATGTTTTCATCAGCCGTTTAGGGGGACAAAGACATCTAATTAAACAGAGATGCTTACATTAAAAAATTATCAGGGCTCATGTACATTCTGTACTGTGTGTAGAATCTTCCAGTGTTGCTCATTGTCAGATTTGTCACTGGCAGCGCATTCACAGTCCTGTTGCTAGATTAAAGATAGCAATTATTTCTAACTATATGTAATTCATAGTCATAACACATACATGATATATAGTTTCTGTAACTCAGAAAGTTCAAACAGTCAGGAGTGCAGACTGTTCCAGGTTTTGGGTAGATGCCAGTGTCAGTGTTATAAAGGAGTCATGCTGTCCGTGAGTGTTTTATAATCTCATTTGAGCCTCAGAAGTTTCCGTGTTTTGTTTGTGTATTCTCGTTTTTTCAATGAGCTCTCATCAGCCCTCATTGTCCAAAGAGGATCTAAATCTCATCCCCAAACCATGGCTTTTCTGTAGGGACTTGTGCAGCTCTTCCACATTATAACAAAATCCCAAAACTCTATCGCTGCTAGCACTACTTCCTAACAAGGTATTTCTTCTCAATGATTCCAGAGTCATCCTTTTCTGTTACTTCCAGAATACTAACACAACCATGGGAGGAGGGGTGGAGAAATAGAGAAAAATGTACACCAAGAACCTTGAAGACATTAGATAGTTCTTTTTGATAGTGTGGATTTTTTTTGTTTATTTAATGATTTTTAATGTATATCTTAAAATTTGGGGGAAAAAGAAATTGAGTCATCAAAGTATGATGAAACCAAACGATCCCAGATTTTTTTTTGGGGGGGGGCAGTTATCCAAACATGTGGTTGTCTTGTAGTTTTAATCAGATGTCCTAAACACCTCCCTGAAGCACCTGAAGAATGAGGGCCATTTTTTTTTTAAATTTTATTACAATTACATTGCATTACAATTAATCCTAAGGTTTTTATTCCAGGGCTGCAAAGAACATCTGTGTGCTTTACTGGCATGTGGAGAATTTCTAGAAGGAGCAGCAAAGTTTATTGGTTCTAATGAACATGGAGATATTGCTTTAAACTCTATTGGATTTTTTTTCCTTTGTTCCTGTTAAAAGTCTTGTTTTTCACCACTGTCCAGTACCTACTAGCTGTGGTCAGTTTGTTCTAAACAACATTAAAGCTTGGAAGGTGGAAGGGATCTGGTTATTCCCCAATTGTTTTTCCTTCCCTAATGAAGACATCCTGAGAGTCTGCTTTCCATATCAAAGTAAGTTTGGTTTTTAAGTGAGCATACCACTCAAACATTAGCATACACATAGAAACCCTTCTGCATAAAGCCATGCTTGTGTGACAAACTGAAGACTTCTCTGGTTAATGTTTAACTCGCAAGCGATGTGTATACATATATATCACATATCTGCATGTCTCTGTAAAGCCATGCCAGTATATATAATCTATTCCCTTTGTGTATACATATGTATGCCTGTGAAATCAAATGCTTGGTTGCATTTTTAGGGAAAATAAGACATGTTTTTCATGTCTGGGTAGGTTTAATGCTTCCAGTAACAAGAACACTGTGAATATGATTGTTACTTTAAAAGGATGAAAATAATGTCTCAGAGTGATTAATGTTTTAATGTGCAGCTATCAAATACCATCTCATAATTCAGGGGCTGGCAAAGGTTCTTACAGCCAGCTACATCTTTAATTTACTTTGCCCTAATGCTGTCAAAAAATGAAGTCATTATTCATTCATGTGAAAACTCTTTTTCTCTCCTTCCCTCCTTCCCCCCCTTTCTCTCTCCTTTGCTGTCTTTCCTTTCCTTCTTCTCTCCTTTCTGTCTTTCTTTGCTTGGTTAGTTGGCTACCTTCTTTATTTTAATAATTATTGGTACTAGTACTTACAGGTACCATTTCACTGCTTAGAACCTGTTCTTTACAATGATGTCCCTTAAAAGTACAACTTTCACCTAGTATATTGTGAGAGAGGGGAATAATGCTATCTTTTTAGTGAAATAAAGCCAACAAAGTATGGACACAATGTCCAGGAGCCTTTACCTCTCCTATGCCATTGACATCTAGCTTAGCTTACTAATATATTACACAAACTAAAGTTTCTTTGTGGCAGAAAAGGAAAAAAACAATAAACACAGAAGTCTATTCACTTGTGAAACAGATATCATGTTCTTGGTTTTCCCCTTACTTCAGAAGTAATTGTTTTAATATTTAATCCTATATTCAATGTAAGGTGGATGTCTGTTATATGGAAAATGGCATGCGATGACAGTTGTGAAGGAACAGAGTCTGAATTTATTCTTCAGAATGAACATGGGCCTGGTACTCCACTGTGTGCAGACTACAACTACTAAACATAATCAATAGATCAAATTTGTCTCATCAGTGATTGTTTTTCATTTAGTCAGGAAGCTACGGACTGTTCTGGCTCCTCCGTCTCTTTCCTTCTTTATATTCAGTGGACATGCTATGCGAACAACACCTGCTTGCAGTAATGAACACTAGGAATGAGATTCTTATCTTCTAATAAGAATAAATGACTATGACAAGAAAAACCTCTGGTAGGAAATACAGACTGTGGCGCTGCAGACAGACCTTGGATAGGAAAGACTCATTCCTCTTCTCTCCCTATCATCTTCCTCTCACCTCAGCTACACTTTGTTTTCTCAGTTTATACTACACACTGTCTCCCAATTTATCTGAAAACATCTTTTTTTTTGGAGGGTTGTCTCCCCTCTCACCTCAACGAATCATGTCTTCCATTGTTATTCTCTCTATATAAAAGTTAAGACTTCAGAGCCCTTGAACCTGAAAAGAACTTGAGCGATTGCAAAGGGTAAGAGGAAATGAACAAATTCTTTTTTTCTTTTCCAAGAAGGGTATTGTCCATCCCAATGCCTGGTGTTGAGAAAGAGTAACTTCTGGCGATACCAGTTAAATGTACACACAACTTACACAATAGGAATGTGTTATTTTCCATGAAGATGGACATGCCTGTGGCTAAAATAGTAGCCACGTGGAGAATGGGAAAGAGATGTGAGTGTGAAGAGGCCTACCACTGCAGAATTTGACAGACAGCCTTTAGGGACCCATGCAACAACTGCTCACCAGTGAGTTGTGTCCTTTATTGGCTCTCCCTAGCCCTGCCTCTCAACCCCCTGCCCATAGACATCTCTACCCACCTCTATACACGCTCATTTATACGAGTGTTTGATGGGCAAAGTAGGACCAATGAGCATGTTCCCCACCTCCTCCCACCCACTCAATCTTCCCTTTCCTAGGCTCAGAGAAAGCACCATAGTTTCACAAATGAAGATGTGGTACCTACATGTGTGCATATGTACACAAATTAGTGTGTTTCTATATGTAAAAAAAAAAGATTCTTAAAAATAAAGAAGAAAAACTGGAGAATCTTTCATTTTTTTGGTGTTTTTTTTTGTATATTTGTGCAGACCACTCGAGGATTTTTCAGCCTCAACAAAACACTATGAAAACAAACAATCTAGTAAAATATTTGTGCATGTACTGCTAAACAGTTCTAGCAATTTTATTAAGCAATACCTTTATTATTTTGAATATTCTTAACAGACTGGAACAAAACATTTTATTCAAAACAAAATATGCATACTGTACGCATGTCGCAAGGGTTAAGTATGATGCAGAGGTTCAAGTCTGTTTGAACAAAAACAAATGTCTGGGGGAATTTCAGAGCTATAAAGTTAATAACTAAATTTTGTATGCTAAGAGGATTTTCTCTATGGATATTTCCTTCAACTCCAGCCACACAGCGCGCTGATCTGAAGTGCACTTCCCAAATATAGTCAGAGAATAGGAAGGAATGTAAAGTGTCTTTTTTTAAAAATTATTTGTTTTGTTTTGTTTTGTTTGTTTGTTTTTAAAAACAGCCCTTATTAACTCTTCCTTCCACTGGTCCTACTGTAAACGCATAAAAGCCTTTTATTTTTTTCCAGAAAGCAACTCCATATACACTCAGCAGGTGAAATGTTCCCACAAATAAAAAGAAAAATACAAACAGTAATCAGACTTCACTCCCTCCACTCCCAGGACATGTTCGAGTGAGGTTTTTGCTCTTTGATAGAAATGGCTGACCTGTTTGGTTTGTAAAAGAAGTAGTTCCTCCATGACCAGGCAGGAATGCAGGCCCTTCAACACTCGGAATCATCGCCAAGCCTCTGTGTGGGGGACATGAGACAAGGTTGTTTCTAATGTGTGTACTGCAGATACTGGCTGTTCCTACCATCTCTCCCACTGGGAGGAAGGAGGGGAGGAAGGTCCCTGGATTTCATCCTGGTCAACTCGTTCCTGTGACATTGTCCCCAATGGCTGGCAGTTCATCACTGCGGTGGAAGGGAGACACTGTGGGCGCCTCCAATCTTCAGGGAAATGACTCGTTCGCTCCCACCTCTAGGGCTGCCTGTCTGCTCCTGTCCAAACGACCAGCAAGAAAGGACCAGAGCATTTGGGAATGGGAACTGGAGCAGCTTAGTTCATGATAGCTTTTTCTTTTAATTATCCCTCCTCTCTCTATTGTGTTGTGTTTTCAACATGAAAATGTGCACACTGTCTGACTCTACTACCACAGTACATGCTGTCCAGCCAGGGCCCTGGATCCTCTCGGTCTGGGTTTGTGCAAAGAGCAAGCACACCCGCCACTGTGGTTACACAGACAGAAGCAAGCGATGTTATTTGCTGAGGGCACAAGAAGAGAGGGAGGGGAAGCCGGCAGGGCCCGAGGGCCACTGAGGGAGCATTTTTATTTTATTTTATTTTTTTTGTTGTTTACCTTTTTTTATATTTTTTAAAAATTTTTAATTTTTTATTGTTTTTTTTTCTTTTTGTTGTTTTGGTTTTTTTTTTGTTTTTGTTTTTTGCTATACCATGAGGACATAGCAGTTAATTCCTCTAATAGAAACTGACAGGACACAGAGACAGAACTATCTGATGAACACACACAATGTCTAGAAGTAGATAGATAGAGAGAAGACGGTGAAAAGACTTAGTTTTACCTCTGAGGGGAAAAAAAAAAACCATCCCGAAAATAAATCCTGTATTAACAAGTGCAGAAAAAGAAAACCCGAAACTGGAACGGAAGCAAAGAAAACCTGCAAACATTAAAACACAGCGTATAAAATGGTGTGAGAAATTGAGAGTCACTTCAGAGCCTTTTGTAGTCCATGAAAAAGCTGCGATTGTGTCCTTGTGTGGGATCTCGTGGATCTTTGAAATGGTACCCTAGAGGTCTTGCAAGAAGTGATGAGACGGTAAAAGCACCCGGTTTCTGTTCGGTTGGACAGCAGGTGCGTTTTCCTGGTGGGCCAGCTGTAAGCGTGGAGAGGCAGGTCCCGGGCAGGTCCCTGGCCAGGTCCCGGTCAGTCCTCGTTGGCCGGGTTTTCTTCCAGTGTGGGTAGACCTCCCACGCCGAGGCCTGTGGTGTTGAGCGCCACAGAGGCGGTGAGCACGGAGTGCAGCAGGATGAGGACCAGGACGTACAGTCTGAGTCTGCCGTGGCACAGTCTTGTGGCCGAGGACACCGTGAGCGAGGTCCTGTGACAGGAGTCTCTCCGGCCTGCGGCCGCTCTGCGCGGGTGGCTGGGCTGCTCCTCTCTCCTGATGTCACAGCATTCGGGTTCAGCATTGGTGAAGAAGGGTTCATAGAGCCCTGCAGGAGGAAGAGAGCAGAGGGTGAGAAATAGGGGTGGGGAGAGACAGACACCCCGAGAAGCTCCTAGGGGAGCAACCTCAGCCACCAAAGCTCTTAAACACTTATTATTATTATTATAGTCTAGGGAGGTCAACACAGCAGACAAGAGTCCACAGATCAGTGTGCTTGTTGTGCTCGCTCATACTCCTGTCAGCCTGGCCAACAAGGTGCTGGGCTGTTGCGAAGGCACAAGGAAACCTCTCATTGCTTTGATTTTGGAATCAAGCAGTTTCTGGATCCGCTTCAGACACCAGAGGAGACCAGAGACCAGGCACCTTCCACCACTCTTTTTTCTTTTCACAGGAATGGGATCAAATAATGCAATGCCTTGCATGCACACAAGTGGGCGTTGTGCTGGTACATCACAATCTCATAGTTCCAGGGGTCGTATTTGCTGCTTCTTTTCCCCTCCTGATCCTCCCTGGGCCTTGTGAAAGGGCCTGGCTACCTGTGGGTGTATAGGGGGGTCAGGCACTTGGTGTATTTCCTACATCTTCCCTTTCTTCTTTTGTTCGCCATGCTGTTGGTTGCCTCCTGGATTTCAGCCTCTCCTAACTGGTGTCTGACCTGCTGGAGTCAGAAATCTTCTGGCTCTTCCTGTCCCCTTCCTTCCAATGGATCTGGGACTTGGCCTTTTAGTGGTTCTCTCTCTCCTTTGTTTGTTGTCTCTTCTTTCCTAAGCTCCTTGATAAATCTCTCATTCTCTCCTTTCCCTCTTCTTTCTCTGATTGTTCCTATGAATTGTTCCCACTTGATAAATGCATGCACTGACACTTCCAAAGTGATGAAAAGCTTAAAGCGATCTTCCCCATCAGGTATGCGCCTTGCTGTGTTTTATACAAGACTTCTGCATGGCTATGTAAGCCACGGGGTCCTTGAGTTTTCAGCCCGCTAAACTGTGTTTCACATGGGTGTTAGAGACTTTTTCACATGATTTTCCTATCTGAAAACTTTCCACAGTAGACTTGTAATGATTGAATGACTCGAAAATGCCAGGCGATTGTGAATAATGATAGTTATTGGTGGCATTTCACAGCCACACCCACGTCATGGAATCTAGAAAGCTTTTCTTGATATCCAGACTCACTATTTAGCCTCCCTGCAACCCGGGGCCACTGCCCCTTTCCCAGGGAACCCCGGTCTGCACCCCTAACCAGACTGCTTTTTCTTCCGGGGATTTCTCCCATGGTGGAGTGCTTCTGCTCACTGTGTTCCTAGGGGTGGCTCAAGTGGAAATTCCTAGGCAAAGCCTGCACAAAGGCTCCTGGTGAATGTCATCCCATTTCCTTTTGACCACAGTTGCCCATTTCCATGGCTGCTGCGTTGTCCAGCAGCCATCTTAAAACCACAAGCTACACATTAGCAGCACTGGATTCTCCACATGTGGCAGAACACATAAAACAAAGGAGGGATTTAATAAGCATTGATGACATGAAGAAACTAAGTACAGAGATTTGCTTAAACAAAAAGAATCTTTTAAAAATAATATATGCTTCGGTCTTCAGTTTCTGTTAAAGAAATAGCCACGATATCTTTATAATGATGCTTACAATATTCATTTCTTCTTAGGCATTCAAAGGTAAACTTCACCTTCGCCTAGGAAGAATATGGAAAAAAAACTGAATTAATGAGGTCTGCAGCTCTGACATTTTTTTTATTGTATGATATTTTCTTTTCTCACATAAGACACCTCATTGGGAGGCTATTTATTGAAATGGGTGTTACCCAATGCTATATTCTGCAACTTAAGAAGTTTATATGGCAACTATAAAAACAAGAATCCACAGGCCATTTAGAACAACATAGTAAAATCTGAGCCAGAATCTAACAATGTCATGTAAGCAAGACACTCCTCAAAAGTTGTTCCAAAGTTGACATGATAATTTACAACTAAAGTGTTTTCCAGAAAGAATGATGCATTTAATACAGGCCAATAAAAGAAAACTTCCTTTTGACTGGCACAACTCATAATCTTTCTTTTTTGCCCTCTGCATTTGTTTTAATGTACTGCTTATGGGGCTTGAGATTAAGACCTGGGCACTAACCCTGAGCTGTTTTGCTCAAGGTTGGCTCTCCACCACTTGATCCACAGCTCTACTTCCAGCCTTTTTGGTGCTTAATTGGAGATAAGACTGTCATGGACTTTCCTGCCAGGCTGGTTTTGAACCTCAATCCTCAGATCTCACCTTTCCGAGTGTGAGCCATTAGTGCCTGAGCCCTGTGCACATTCTGATGACAGTTTTTGTTCAGTGTGATATATGCACACATGCTAATGCTCAAATCATTCCAGAGGCTGTTTAGCAAAACAATAAAAAATCATCTCTTCTATACACTTCATCTCAAATACTTCCCTGGTGTAAATAACTGCACCTCTTTTAGCACTGGTTTTGAAAGTATATTTCATATTTTTCTTGCTTTTATTATTTTTTTAGCACCACCTGTAGGATTTCTCCTCAGAAAATTTGGAGGGAAAACCTTCATCCTCCCCTTCTCTTCCAGTAAATTCACTCCCCTCGGAGCCATCTCCGTCCCCTGACACAGTGCAATCAGCCGTTCACGCTCCGGGATGGGACACCACCAGCAGAGTATAGATGCTCAGTCACTGCAGTTTCTCCCTCTACACCCTGTGCTCACCCCGAAGGCTCAATTCCACCTGCTCACTAATTCACCCTCGATCATGTGGCTTCATCTGTGCCAGGTATGGTACCTGCCAGCTCCCCTCCCCAAGGCAGGCCCTGTGGGGCCTGCACCTGCCCTTCCACACTGATGGCTTCTGTACCTAAGGCTGAGGTTACCCACCCCCAACCCTGGAAGCTGCTCACAAGCACCTTCCTAGGATTCTTTTTCAGTTACATTCGAATCTACAGGTTACACAGACACATAACAGCGTTACCTCTTTGCGGTGCATCATGTGATGTTCCCAAACATGGATCTCTTCTATCACATTTCAGTCAGTTTAAACATGCATATCTTCCCAAGCTTAACATTTCCTTTCAGTGAAAATATTCAAGTCCTTTGTCTAGATTGAACCCAGGGCCTTGGACTGGGATAGGCCTTATTAAACCTCACAGTCTTAGAGTTTACTCTTGGCTTCTGTAACACCATTGGCTTTGATCACTCCATTTTAAAGAATGGACTGCACCCCCACCTGTGGGTCTAGTTCCTTATGATTTGACATTTAAAGATATATGCAGCCAGTGTACCATTTATGTTCCAAGGTCATAGAGACAAATTATAGGAACAGGTCATGCTGCTCCCACTCAATGCTTATAGCCTCGTCTGGCTTCTGTAACTTCATGTTTGGCTTACACCTGCAGGAAAGAGCTGTTACATCCTTTACAAGGATGTACATTTTTGCTTCAAAGCAGCCGTAACAGGGGACTCAGGACTACATTTAGTCCCAGCCAGTAATAAAGACTTTCTATCAGCTGTACTGTGTTTCTCCTGGTGGCCTAACTCACAACAGTACTTACCAGGGAAACACTCTACCACTTGAGCTATGGCCAGCTCTTCGGGTTTTATTTCGTGTTGGATAGAGGCTCTTGCTAGCCATGCCCGGGTGTTCTACCATTCTCTCCTCCCAAGTATCTGGCATCACAGACATGTCTCTTTTCTTCAGAACTTCTTTTTCTCCCATTGGAACTTGCTACTACTGTTCAACCTCTTTCCCATCTTCTCTCCTGGCTAATCTCCCCAGCCTTCCATAAGAGCCACTGAATTCTTAATTTTGAGGAGAACAACTTCTTTCTTTGTCTAATTCCTCGTAAAGGTAAGAACGTGTAGAATTTGTTTTTTTCAGGTCTGGCTGGTTCCCCTTAATAAACAGATGTCCAGGCCCATCCGTGTTGTTGGGGATGAGACAGCTTCATTCTTTTGTCACTGTTTTGGAATAGTATTCAACATCTTGGCTCGTGAGGCAGTGCTGCAATGAATGCTGGGGTGCAGCTGTCTCTTCGACATACTGATCTCATTTCCTTTGGGCCAGCCGTGGGGCTGTTAGGTGCTATGGAGGTCCTATTTCTCATGTGTTGAAGAACCTCCCTACTGTGTTCCATAATGGTTGCACTAATTTGCATTCCCACTGAGGGACTCCAGGGACTCTCTTTTGATGGGAGCCTTTTCTAACCGGAGCCACAAGATGGTTCATCGTGAGCTTCAGCTGCTTCTTTCCCACACTTTTCCTATTCCTGTGCTCTGTGCTCCATTCCTGCTCTTGCTGGTCTGCAATCTCCCGTGTCTTCAATGGCAAACGCTCAGTGGGGACACTGACAAGATGGGGCATGGTGAACAATGCGTTTATTCTGCATCATATCTATTTGATTGTATGTCTGGGTATGGAAGTCTGGTTTATGAGTTGTCATCCTCCAAATCCATTCAGACATTGCTTCCATGCTTCATGGCTAGACCCCAGAATATGTCCTTTAATTTTTGGATCTTACCCACTTTATGTCACTTATTTATATTCCTCGGTTTTCTGGAAGGCTTAGCATTCTTTGATATGTAATAATCTTGCTGAGGGACTCTTTCTTGTGATCTTGAAGTTGCTTTTGAAGTATTACTGTTCTCCTTTCCCAGTTACTAGGCAAGTATCGCACAGGGATAAGTAGATATATAATTCCTCAGTTACATATGTATATATTTGTATATTCTACATTTGTATAGGTATAACATATGAATATATTTATGTAGCATGCATGCATTTATTCTGAGGATCCCTGAAATGTTATTATTTACTATGTTTCACTCCTTGAACTAACATTCTTTTCTCTCTTTCATTTATATTGTTCTCCTTTTCTGCTTGTCTGTTTTTCATGTTGTCCCTTATTAAAAATCACTGAAATGAGACATGTAAGTAGGATGCTTGACAAGAAGATGTGTTGTAGAGCCTTTATGAGGCATACAGATGAGGACACTTTTTAAATTCTGCCTTTAGGTGAATCCAGCTTCCCCAATGATTCCATGCAGCATCTGTCCCAGAGGGCGGGTGCCAAGCTGCCCGGTTTGGGGGAGGGCAGGGTGAGAGGAGGTGATTAGGAGAGCCCTCACTGCATGGTGCACCTCCTCACAAGCTCCCCTGGCCCTGGCCAGCCTACCAGGCCTGTTCTACGGGGCTTGCTTCTTCACAGCCTCTCTTCTATCTGAAAACCAGCTCTTTCCCTGAAAAACTTACTCTGCCAGCTTCCTTTGGAGCCGAGTCAGGAGGGAGATGCCCAGTGGCCGGTGGCTTTTTCCTCAGGTCCACACTGGCCTCCCACCTGTCCCAAGAGCCAGGTCAGGGGTCAGTAGAACCCAGGGTGGAAGCCTGGCAGACGTTGCCCTCAGCTGCGTGAGCCTCACCTCTCCCAGGCCCCAGCAGTTGGTTGGTTGCGTGCATCCCCTGTCCTCTTCCTCCTTCCCAAGAGGTTTGGTTGTTGCCTCTGCATCCCTTCATTTCTTCAGTTGGGATGTGGTAGAACCTTTTGCTCTTCTCTGAGCTCCATGGCTCTTCTCTGTTCTAAACCCTGTCCTGCTGGCCTGTGGACCACAGTTCTATATATCAAGGACACACAGCCTTCTGAGGAAATGATTTCCTGTCCTCTGCGTGTTAGAAAGCACCATGTGCCACCTTGAGCTCCCATGGGTATGTGGATATGGGGGTCTCACCCGAGTCACACAGCCTTAGGCCGGGCAGGTCCCAGAAGGACTCTCTACAAAACCTAACTCTAAGTCACCATCACAGAAAGTCTAAGCACACATTTCCAATTGAAAATAAACTATCAGCAATAACCTCATTGCACAAATACATAGATGATTAGGGTTAGAAAAGAAAAAAGAAAGCAATTTTCAGGAAATGAAATGTTCTGAGACATTTTGCTTACAAAAGGTTCTGTTTGCAATGAATCATTACTTGCTGTTTGCATTGAGCAATAATAATGAATATTGTTATTTTATTGTACTAATCTAATGTGTGTGTGTGTGAAGATAAAATACCACATATAAGCTGTTTAAACTAGTGTCTGGCAAATGGTAAAAGCTCACATATATGCCATTGTTAAAATGACAAGAAAAGAAGAAATTTCCAGCCCATTTTATCAAGGCATGTGCCTTCACACACACACACACACACACACACACACACACACACACACACACACCATATAATTTAGATATATATTTATATTGACATATAAAAATGTATCTGGCTGGCACCAGTTGCTCACACCTTTTATCTTAGCTACTCGGGAGGCTGAGCTCTGAGAAGCATGATTCTAAGCCAGCCCAGGAGAAATTGAATCAAACCAGAAGTGGTGCTGTGGCTCAAAGTGGTAGAGCACTAGCCTTGAGCAAAAGCGCTCAAGGTCAGGGCCAAGGCCTGAGTTCAAGCTCCACAACCAACAAAAAATTTTTAAAGAAGTGTATCTGTGGTAAAACTATGCAAGAGAATATTATTCTGTAGTTGACTTTCTATTATTTATTTTAGATTACATATATGACCAAGTGAGATTATATATAATATATAATGTAGTATTATAAACATCAACATTTATGCCTTTAAAACAGATAATGTGACACAGAATTTAGAAAGTTCTTGACGTACTCTCTCAAGAGTAACTTTAATAAATTCTTTAATTTCTTTTATGGTTACTAAACTTTCAAACCCATTTTGCATCAATGATTATCATTCATAGATGTATTAAATAACTTATTTTATGAAAAGATATATTTATAGTGTTTGATAGCTGACATTTTTCATTATACAACACTTGTTTGTCTATATTCCTTTCCTTACTGTCAGTATTTTATTTCTGTCCACCTTTGTCCTCAATTAGAATTGTGGTTTTATTTTCAGTTATATTATGGTTGCATTCAATGGTACAGCTCTTGTTTGCGGGTTTATGAATTGATTTCCTCATTTGCTTAAATTTTCTTCATTTTTTTATTAATTTTCTTCTATGATTCTCTTTTGCCCATACTGAACTGAAGACCACTTTACTCACTTAAATTTTTCTCTTACAAAAGTAAAGAAATTATTGTTCCCCATTTCCACCTAAGAATCTCCAGTTCCCTGACTTTTTGTGTCTAGTGGCTTTACAAATCTTGTAGTTGTAATTTATATTTTTATCTGAATATCTTCTGTGCTTTATACTTTGCTTTATTTTAACTTTAGTTTGGGGTATATGTTAGAAAGGACTTTTGTCACTAATTTTATGGTGTTTTTATATATGTTCAAGAATGTGGTCTTTATAAAGTTACTACTCCAGGTTTATTTTCTTTGTATCATGTTATATATTCTTTTAATTTTTTAATGTTGCCTTGAGCAAATCATGATTAGTTTTTATGTTTATCAGAAGGTCACCCAAAGATGTATGTGTCTGGTACAGATATTCTTATTATTTTACTATAGAAACTTTGCTTTTGTCAGTAGTTACAAAAGTTCATAAACCTTTTCACATTATTCTAGATATTCACTATGTATTAAGGAAACAAAGGACAATAAAAACACTACCAACCATACTGCTTTGTATAAGCATAGTGTTTTATATAAACTGTAATGTGTGAACATGTAATTATATAAACATAATGCTTTGTATAAACTTCCCATGCATCCATAGATCTTGGTATCCTGGGGGTGGGTCTAACCCCCACACATGTAGGGGTGATTGTGAATATGTCAGGGAGAAATGTGTCCCAGACTCTTCAGAACTTGCGTGGTCCTGGTTCAGCATTGCAAATGCAGAGTTGAATGCTAACAGCATATTAGTGTTTTCATTGCTCTAAACCTGAAGAATGATCCTAAATGAAATTACAATCAAAGGCCACATTGGAATGGCAAAAAAGATATACAGAAATTTATTCCTTCATTAAGACCATACGCGAAGGTTAGAAATAAATTGGGCATTTGAAATGTCTTGAAGCTAAGCAGAGAATTTCCTCAACCAATGTTCCCAAACCTCTCCAGGCTTTTGCTAGAACAAAGACTGTCTGCAGCCAGAGAGGCTATAGTCTAAACAGAAACCCAACATGCGCTGTCAGATATCACATTTCACATTGTTATTTTCCTGAGAAACGGTCTCTGTGGTTGTTTTTAATTATGAAAAATACATTCTGAGAAAAGGGCAAAAAAAAGATAATGGACACAGAATGTACATGCACCAAATACATCTAATTTTCCTCTCTAGTTCTAATGAATCCTCAGAGGGCTGCCTTGATGCTTGGTGGAACTTTCCAGAATGATATCCAGAAAGCCTGGGGATTGTTGGAAGAGAGGGGAGCCAAGGCAGGCAGGCTGGGTGTGTCCACACAGAGCTGGGCAGGGAGTCCTGGCCGAAGGGCTAAAGCCCTGTTCCATTTCTCTATTCTAGTAAGTTACCAAGGACCAGACTCACAGGCTGCAGATGGAGAGAGTCATCAGGGAGGAAAGAAAACCCACGACTCCTTCCCACTTCCCCACCATCCCAAACACTTGCAATGCGCTTTCCCTTCTCAGGTTGGATTTCTTTCACACTTGGGAAGGGCCTTGAAGGAGTTTCGTGAAGAGCTTCGGAGATGAAGGAAATTAAGAGCTCCATGTGAATTTATATTTCAGAAGGATGCGAGGAAATTGGACCTTTCTCATGGACGTTTCTCACATCACGCTGAGTGCTATCTAGCTCAGGGATGGTTTCCTTCAGCTCATCATCCAAGAAGCCACATAAAGAAAACCATATGTTCCTTCTCGGGAAGATGACTTATTCTCTGCTCTTCTTAGTTATGTTTAGTTGTTTATCTCTGTGGAACGGTATGGTGGGAAGCAGGGACATATCACACATTGGTATCACCGAATGCGCATTACCTAGTCTTGAAAATTGAAAATCCCTGCTAATGAGGTGCATGTAGAGGAAAAATTTCTAAAAACAGGAAACTATATGAATTATTCCATGGCTGTGGTGGATCAAGCCATCAGCTGTAATGGGAGAGACAGTATTGTTAATGCTTTGATCCTCTGGGGTAGTTAGTACACAGACATTTCCTGCTTTACTTTTTAAAAGAAAAACCAGACTCTGTGTAATCTTGCGCACAAAATCACCGCAGGGCTGCATCCACGCAGCTACATGCCTATGCCTGGTAACAATTTCAAGGCCTTGTAAACACCTCATAAACAGAGCTGGACTTCAGAAATATGCATTGTTTTCATGAGCTAGGGAGAAATCATATTCATAATCTGATTCATGGGTCTGTGAAACATGAAGTGTTTTGCAAAGTTGTGCTTTTAAGAAAATGACTTTGTTCAAGACAAATGCTGAAGGGCAAAATTGGAAGCACCCTACCTCTATAAAAAGCACTGACCCTGTGTCTGCAGTGGGAGTCAGAGCTGGGAGGAAAATATGCGCTGGGGAGATGCTATTGAGTTGTAAACATTCTGGACTTTTGGCAAAAAATATCAAATGACATTTTTCAAGCCCTTTGACCTTCTCCATCCAATTCAAGGAATTTTTTTCAAGAAAATAAGGAAATGATTGGCTGTATGTAAGTATAGACATGCATTTCCAGTAGCATTTTCTCACATAGTAAACAAGGGAAATGAGAAGCTATCCTAAATGTAATTTACATGATGCTCATCTACAGTGATCTTGTGCAGATGTGCTATGATGCTTTGCAGTCTTATTTAATGATGCAAAACACTACTGATGCTACGGAATTTTATTTTCCTATCGGTACCGTATGGATTCCTCATCTATTTTTTCCACATTTGTACTTACCAACTGTATTTGATTTCTGGTAGAAATATAATAATGAATACAACTTTATAGGAAGAATGATGTGGCATTTTAAAATATATGATCAAAATGATTAGGTTTTAAGAAGACCTGCTCTACTGCCTAGAATAGCATCCCAAGAAGGTGAGTGCTGGGTGCTAGGTGATGCTGATTTGGAACACATTATTGTTAATGACAACAACCAACTGCAGAGGTGTGGCTGGGCTTCCTTCTGCCATTCATCAAAGGAGGCTTCTGGGAAATTTACATGGCTTCCTTGTTTCAAGTTTTCTGAACATCCCTTATCTCTTCTAGGCAAGGCACTTAGATTTATATTTGGCAAAGAGTCTTTCCTTCCTTCCTGACTCCAGGTGTGCAGTTCAGGTGGGGTTAACCATCTTCCCCTCTTTCACACTTGTGTGTGCACTCACGCACGCACGCACGCACGCACGCACGCACACACACACACACACACACACACACACACACACACAGGAGATTTCTTGACAGAGGATTATATCCTGCCTCCTCTGTGTGTTCATGTGTGGATAAGAGACACCAGCACAAGACATGTCCACCATGACTGAGGCTGAGGGACCTCCTGCTGCTGAAGTTGTTACAGAGAGAGGTGATCATGAAAGTCAGCTGATGAATCAACTCAGAGATAGAAAAGGAGGTTCAGAGGTGATGGGACACAGCTGGATCTGTCTCTAGACCTTATACGAGAGCCAGTGACAGCTATGCTTCCATATTTCCCAACTGACATCCACTCACACAGACAGACATGACAACAGGATATGTCTGTCTGTGTACCTATCTGTGTATCCATCTAGACTAGGTACACATTTTATAGTCTGTGAGAGACAGAGATGAAGAATGCACACGGAAATAGGTTGCTACCTGAGGACCATCTACAAGGTGCTAACCTAATCACAGGAGGTTACACCAAGCAGGAGGAGTAGGCTGGAGGGAAGATGTGATGTTATTGGACTTGCCCACCATTCCTGGCTTTGAAGGGGGTGGAAGGATGCTGAGGGATGTATGTGACTTCGGCACCATGACAATTGCTGCTGCATGCCAGCAAAGAAATAGGGACCTGTTTTCTAAAACTTCAGGAAGCTGAGTTTGCTGCCTATCTTTATTAAAAGGTTGAGAAATAGTTATGGAACTAGGGGCCAGGGACAAGGTGTCCTGCAGGCACTGTGGGAATACCACCCCAGCTAGCTTGAGTTTCTGACCTTCAGAACTACACCATAGTAAAAGCCATCAAGCTTGTGTTCTTTTGTTAAGGGAGGATTAAAAACTGAACACAAAGGTTTTAGTGATTTTTTTTTCTTGGAGTGAGTAAAAATGCAAGAAAAAAAAGTATTTAAGGGGAAAGGAAGCAACATGAGCTTTTTAATTGGAAAGAAATATTATGGAGGAGAAAGAACATAAATCTAGACTCACCACATTTATTCTTATAAGTTTCTTCCCGTTATAGTAAGTATTTTAGTATACAGTAGAAGCAGAGATATGGTTTATAACCCTCTGGAGTCAAGCAAGTAATAAGAAAGTCACAATTAAAAGGACTAAAATGACTCTATTGTAATACAAAATTCTGGCAGAAAGAAGAGGTGCCGAAGAGCTACGCACTCTACTAGACAGAAAATGCCAAGTGTGCTAGCTTTCTTCTCAACTTGGGAAAGCAACTTAACACCTTTACTCTCCAGTTTCCTTACCAGCTAAATTTTAATGCTGTGATATCATGTTAGAAAAGCAGGAGTCAAGAGTCCCTGAAGATCCTCATGACTAGTGAAGTGGAAAGTGGAGTGGGGTGGTGGTGGTGGTAATGGCAGTTCCAGGCCTGCCTGGGCATTCCCACTAACACCAAGAAGTTTAAGTAGTGTAAGTAAGAGTATCACAACCCAACCTTGAAAATAACCAATGCTAGGCTGGGAAGGTGGCTCAGTGGTAGAGTGCTTGCCTTGCATGCCTGAGGCCCTGGGTTCGATTCCTCAGCACCACATAAGCAAAAAAAAAAGAAAAAGAAAATAACCAATGCAAAAAGGGCTGGAGGTAGAGGTTCAAGTGGTAGAGCCCCTGTTTTGCAGAGTGCGAGACTATATTTAGGCCTTCCTTAATAGCACCACAAAAGAAAGAAAAGAAAGCCCCTGACAGAGTCTTTCCTCATTCACAAGGCCATTCTCAGTGAGCCTGTGCAGAGCTCTTTGTTCCCTGAATTGTAGGGCAGTATCCTGAAGACCACTTACAGGGGGGCGGGTAACAGCTCAGCCTCTCAGCTCTGATTCTGCATGGTCTCACCTATGGACTGTCTCCTGTCAGAGGCTCACTCTTGCTTGGTTTTGTGCTAATTGAGGGATTGCCAATAAAGCTGATGTTTTTGTGGATATGTATCCTGTGGAAAGAATGAGGGAAATGGACAGAGATCAAATGATTCTTTTTGTAATTTTTTTTTTTTTGGTCAGTCGTGGGGCTTGAACTCTGGGCCTGGGTGCTGTCCCTGAGCTCTTCAGTTCAAGGCTAACATTCTACCACTTGAACCACTGCGCCACTTCCAAAATGATTCTTTTTGTAGGACAAAGATTGGGAATTTAAAAGCTATTTGGGAAATTGTTTGAAATATTTTGGAAAATTACTAGCCTATATTTTTTCGTAAACCCACATGAGAAGTTCATAAAATCAAGCCTACAGGGGTGATAGAACACACATTTCCAAATGGTAGTATATTTTCCTACAGGTACAAAACTATCGAGCTACATTTTCTTTTCTCCTTTTCTTGTAGGTTTTTATTCAATTTTCCCTGTAGATGTCATCATTTAGAGAGGTTTTAGGTTCTTTACAGTGTAGAGTGGAAAGCTCAGTGAGGGGCTGGCTTTTCCACCTGGCATGCTGAATGCTGCTGGCTCCCAAGGTGAAGGGTTCACATGCACACTCAGAGCTAAACATCTTCCAATTATGGAAAGGTAAGAAACTAGAAGCTTCATGGGGAACATGGTGAAAATTCACCGTGATTCTGAATTCCCTCCATCCCAAACATTGCCTCATTTTATAACTTAAAATGATCAGCAGCAATGTCCCTAATCTTTCTTTCTCATAATGACTCCGTTCCGACCTTCTAGACCCAGTGAGCCGAGCTCTCCCTACTTTTACCATTTTTAAAAATTGCTTTCTGCCCCCAACTCTTGTTGAACTTGTGACGTACACAAAAATTTGCCTTCGCGAGAGACAATTAAATTTCAGTCTTGAAGAAACAATACTGAACATGAATGTGTGGTTCTCAGATTGCAAACTATGGCCTGCGCATTTGTCTGTCCATCAATCAACAAAGCGGGACTGTGTTTTGGCACTTGCAGGACTAGACACCCACAGGCTTGCAGACTAAGTGAGAGGTGTGGGCTCAGTACCTGGTGTGTGGTGGTACCGTGAGAGCTGGAGGCTCAGTACTGTGAGCTGCCAGTGGAGACCAGGCATGAGTCCCAATCCAGCATTCTTGCTCCAGGACGCTTTCCCAGATGCTTTCCCTGGCCAAAAGCTACTGAGCTTCTGGGAATGGATTGAAAAGAAATAATGCTTAGCATATAAGTTCAGAGCTAGCCTGGGTAGGAAAGTCCGTGTGATTCTTTTTATCTCCAATTAACCAGCAAAAAGCCAGACATGCAGGTGTGGCTCAAGTGGTCGAGCACCAGTCTTGAGTGGAAAAAGTCAAGCGAGAGTGTGAGGCCATGGGTTCAAGACCCAACAAGGCTACTGTCAGTAATATAAGCATGCCTGCAACGTTTATGGGGAGCAGATCTCTTCCATTAAAACTCGCCTTTTGTGAGGACACCTTCTGTCCTAAGAGCTGGTGGATCTAGGCTGTGAATGTGGCTTTTCCTGACCCCAGCCTCGCCCTGGGCCCCAGGCCTCGCCCCAGGCCTCGTCCCAGGCTCCAGACCTTGCCCCGCGCCCCAGGCCTGGCTCTGGACCCCAGGCCTTACGCACGCCCCAGGCCTGGCCCTGGACCCCAGGCTTTGCCCCGCACCCAGGCCTCACCCTGTGCCCCAGGCTTCGCCCCATGCCCCAGGCCTGGCCCTGCCCCACATCCCAGGCCTCGCCCTGAGCCCCAGCCCCACAGGCCTATCCGGGCATCCTGCAGTGCCCGTTGCTTCCCCCGAGCACACAATCATGCGGTGAGCTAGGGCACAGAACTGACCTAGTCCCCGCGGGAAGCCGTCCATCCCCGCGCCCTCCATCCCCCGAGCTGCTGGCCCGGCCGGGATCAAGCAGGGGTGCGGACAGGCCTGCCTCCCCCAGCCAGGGTGGCACATTCCTTGTTCTGGAACATTCCTGGTCGCAGGTCTAAAGGGTGGCTCAGGGGAGCCCCGCGGAGTGGGTGATTCGGACCGCTGTGGCTCTGTGGAGAGGACTTGGGTCTTGGCCGCAGCCTGCAGGGGGGTGGGGGTCCCCACCCATCCCAGTGCTCCCCATCCTCCATCCCCACCCCACCACCGTCCTTCCCCCGCCTCCCCCGGGCTCCCACCTTGAGAACCTGGCCCCAGGGCGCAGGGACACAGCGCAGGGCATGAGCGCATCCCACATGCGCCAGGGGCCCGTGGCTCACGCCTGTAATCCTAGCTACTCAGGAGGCTGAGATCTGAGGATCATGGTTCAAAGCCAGCCCGGGCAGGAAAGACTGTGAGACTCTTATCTCCAATAAACCACCAGAAAACCGGAAGTGGCGCTGTGGCTCAAGTGGTAGAGCGCTAGCCTTGAACTGAAGAGCTGAGGGACAGCGCTCAGGCCCAGAGTTCAAGCCCCATAACCAACGCGCGCACACACACAAAGTAGCACTCTTACATTTAGGCTATGGATGATTAACATGAACACCTTAAAGAAAAGGCACGGTCAATACTGAACCAAATAACCATGACCACAACTACCAATGAAGTGTTTGGTTGGTATTTGGAGACATTTTTGTATGCTCTGAACTTCCAAGCACTTCAATAAACCCAGAGGTGGAGATTCACGTGTGTGTGTGTTAGAGAGAGAGAGAGAGAGAGAGAGAGAGAGAGAGAGAGAGAGAGAGAGAGAGAGAGAGAGAGAGAGAGTGTATATGAATGCATAAACATGAATGAGTGTATGCATGTATCTGTATATGTGAGTGCATGTTGTTATGTGTATATGCATGTGTATATGCATGTGTGTATGTGTATGTATGTTAGTATATGTGCATGTGTGTATATGTTAGTATATATAGATGTGTGTATGTGGTAGTATATGTGCATGTGTATATATGTGCAAATTTGTATGTGTGTATATGTTAGCATATATACACACATGCACACATATACTGTGTACATTTGTGTATATGGTAATATACGTGCATTGTGCATTTGTGTATGTGTGCATATGTGCATGTGTGTATCTGTTAGTATTCACATACATATGCACACATAAACTATGTGCATGTGTGTATATGGTAGTATATGTGCATGTGTATATGATCATATATGCACATATACGCATGATAGGAATCTGTTCATGTCTCAGGAGAAGAGTTAGTAATATAGAACTTCTGTACTTTCCATGGCATGACTATAAAGTGATCAACTTTGGGTCAGCATTCTAGAAGGGACGAGGGAAGGACGCAGGTCCTACACTCCCACTACACATGGGGGTTCAGACTTCATCACCGCACTGGTGGACAAAGGCTGAGCCCACACCTGCCACGGCCCCGGGCAGGCGAGTGTGGTTCTGGTTCGGGGCTTGCTGGGCAACAACAGGAACAAGCCGCTATTCATCCAGGCCTGCAGGCCTGCCAGCATCCAGGGGTCCAGAGGACTTCCCTCGCGGGTGGCTCCCAGCATGCCCTCGGGGCTCCTAGAGAACTAGCTATGTTTTCCAATCCGCAGGATGGAATGGCCTCCTTTGTTATTTTCTTTTGGAAAGGAGTTGGGACAGCAGAGCTTCTCCTGCTGGGAGAGTTTATTTCAGTGCAAAGTGTTCTGAGTGGCCTTCGTGGACCGCAGTCCCACTATGTGCTGTCACTTGGGAGCATGTAATGGGGGGGCGGCCTCGGGCTCTCAGAAGCCACCGGGGATGTGGGTGATGGTTCCTGTTGGTCTTCCATGGGAAACCCGTGCGTGGACATTTCCTGTACCAAGTGGACAGGAGACAGGCTGGCTCACAAACACCTGGACTGGACAACTTTGGCATTGAAGTGTGTGTGTGTGTGTGTGTGTGTGTGTGTGTGTGCGTGTGCGATCCACATGCTTGGGGAAGTGTGAGATTTGGAGTGGGGAGCTAGGGCTGAGCCCTCGAACATCCCACAGTTACTCTGCAAACACAAGCCCGCGGGCCCACGGACTTCTCCAGCCACCTCTGTGGAGTCTCTGCCTCCTTCCTGGAGTCACAGCTGTCCCGGCCCAGCCCGGCACCTGTGGACATCCACAGCAGCAGCAGCAGCAGCAGCAGCAGCAGCAAGTAGTAGAGATGACACCTGTCCTCTGAGCAGGGGCACGTGTTCCCTCCGCAAAGCAGTCAGCATGGACATGGGGACCCCAGAGATGCCTGCACCCTTCACCCACAGCCACTCAGACGCTGCAGGGTTTTCTGTCGAGTAATTTCACAAGATGTTGGGGGGAAATGCCTGCCTCCCTGGGGGGAGGAGGCCCTGCCCCTATGGACTGGGAACCCAGCAGAAAGCTGAGCAGGGGTAAGGCAGGACCCCCAAAACGGGGGTGAGGCAGGGACCCTCACAGACGGGGGGTCAGGGGACCCCCAAGGATGCCAATGGATGTGGCCTGAGCCGTTTTTCACTCAACTCAAGAACAATCCACACGGGGAGGGGAGCTCAGGGCTGGGATTGGGGGAAGAGGGGTTCCCCATGGCCGACTGAGAAAGTAAGCCAGCACCCCAGACTCCAGAGACCCACGGATAAAAAAACACACAGGCCTCAGATTTCAATGGTGGTCAAGGAGGGTCTTTCTGTCCATGTGAACTTCAGATACATTCACGAACTCATAGATTGTGTCTGGTGAATTTGGTATCCCAAAGCAAGAAGATGTTCACTTCCCCTTTCTCCTTTTCCTTTCTTCCTTCTCTTCCCCCCGCATCCCTTCTTCTTCATCCCTCCTGCCTCTGTCTCTCTGTCTATCTTTGATTTCCTTGTCTCTAGAACAGAGATGCCACCTGACAAACAATCTGAACATCGAAGAAGCAGAATAACACAGGTGATAACAAGTTGGCTTTTTGCTAGTAGACCATTTTCATGACCACTGTGGAGGGGAGGATGCTTCTACTGAACTTTGCTTGGGAAGAGATCAATTCCCTTTCAGGAAAGCCCAAAGTTTTCCCCCACCCCCCTCACCCCCCAGTCAGGGGCTAGCACACAGGGAGCAGACATTCCGTCCTCATTCAGGGGAAACCTCGGCTCCTTTTCTGTGGGTCCTGGAGACAGCTATAGAGAGTAGACAGAGGGTCTGGGAATAATCGGATACATCTCAGCACATCACTATTTCAGATAACCTTTGTCATCTGATGTGCAAAGAGGGGTTTGGTGTTTCTCCATGCTTAGGAGAGATGTACGCTTAGACCTGCAGACTAAACTAACCCAGATAGTTACAAGAATTGCAATGGTATCATGCATTGGTTTTGTCTCCTACAAGAAAACAGAACAGGGCAACAATGTTCATGCCAGTCTGGCAGAGTATTTTGTCTTTTCCTTAGTATACACCACTTTTTAAAGAAGGCTACTTTAAGCCTTTATGTGTCTACATTATCTCACATGAATAAGTGGAAAATAAAACCAAGCATTGTTGTCAGTTTTTGGCCCCGTCTGAGGCCTCTGTTGAAAGAAGTAAACATTTTTAATGCTAAACATATGGTCCAATCGTATCTAGTGCTTACTGTGTGACTCACTATAAATACCCACATACAACCCCACACAACCACACATGCACACCTATGTGCACACACATGTACAAGCATACACAGACAAGCACACATGTACACAGAGACACATACACAGAAGGCACACACAATTACACATACATAAAACACATATATGCATCCACGCATCCATACAAACAAACACACAATACAATGCACACACGTCTGCACACAGCCTAGCCAGACATTTCTTTTACCCTTGGAACTTATGAAAGATAAAGCAACTGGAGGCTGAGCAGGGACTGTACGTTGATCACTAGCATATAGAAGAGCCTTTCCTGCCTTCTGCATGTCCACTTCCATGTTGCATGGGCAGAGGCCGCAGGAGGCCCCTGCATGCTCCGTGCCCACACAGCTGACCACAGCAGCCTGTTTACTGTCCTCCTGCGACCATGTCGTGGATGCTGTGGTGCTGAAGGCCATTTGGGGTTTCAGGGCTCTCTGAAGAAAGGTGTGGAAAACTACCAGCTGCGCTGCAAGGCTGCATGAGTTGGCAAATCTGCAGCATGAAGGAACAAGAAGAAAGACAGCCCCACGCCCAGGCTGCTGGACACAGCCGGCCCCGCCCCTTACCTGTGCAGATGAAGCTGGAGAGGCCTCCGTAGATGACTTCGTCATTATCGGGCAATATAAACGGACACCTCGTCTGGACCTCCAAACAGTATTGCTTGCAAGGAATTGTCTTTCTGCAGTTAAACTGTGTGACTTCAAAATACTGGGAACAGAGCCAGGCTTTGTAGACAATCTGCAAAACAATCAGAAAGACAAGAATCAAGAATACGGGATGATGACAGCTGACCTGCCCGAGACAAAGGACAGCGGTACTCAAGTGCATACGGGGGAGAATCCCCATGTATAGCAGTTACAGAACAGCAGCTGTGGGGGAGAAACAGAGCAAGGGGTGTCTGCTCTATGAGCCGAGCAGTGACTGAGCTTGTTGTAGAATGCCAGAGTATTCTGACATCGCCTTTAATGTAGCTCATGGGGTGAATGCAGGAACAGAGCTTTTTAGAATCCAGTGCTTATACAGGAAAAGACATAATGAATGACCCAGCTGCCAGACTGGTTATTTACTGCAGTGTGCTGGGTGTCTGGTAGTTCCTCTGCAGGCCACAAGATGGTGCTAAGGCCTTGCAGGATTCAGTCACAGCCCGTTTAAGGCTGGCCTGTAGAGGCCCTGGGCCTCTCACAGCCAGGACTTAAAAATCTCATAGAAAGCCAGGAAGCCCCACGTAGACCACACAGAGCATGGACAGTGAGGTGATGGGAGGGAGCCCCCAGAACATCAGGCCCACCTTTCAGACGCCCTGTAATCCACACCAACACTGCTTGAGTATCTATGTGATTTAATGAAACATGAAAGAAGTATGGCTTCATTTATCTTTTTTCTCTGCCTCTCTCTCTCTCTCTCTCTCTCTCTCTCTCTCTCTCTCTCTCTCTCTCTCTCTCTCTCTCTCTTTCTCCATGGCTAATGATTGGAAAGTTACTTAAAAAATAGAAGCAGGGGCTGGGAAAGTGGCTCAGTGGTAGAGCGCTTGCCTTGCATGCATGAGGCCCTGGGTTCGATTCCTCAACACCACATAAGCAGAAAGAAAAAAGCCAGAAGTGGCCCTGTGGCTCAAGTGGTAGAGCGCTAGCCTTGAGCTGAAGAGCTGAGGGACAGCGTCCAGGCCCAGAGTTCAGGCCCCACGACCGGACCACCCCTCCCCCCAAAAAATAATAAAAGCAATGACAAAAGTATCCATCCATAAGTCAGGTCACTGACATTTGGTCATTCCCCAGATCCACACACTGAAACTTTTCTTTATGATTCTAGGGTTCATACTAAGGTTAACCATCATGGCCTACTTTGAAGATGGGTGGTTTGAGCTCAACATACACGAGGGGATCATAAGTTCTGGACAGCCATGGCTAGTATTTACAGTCACACTCTTTCTTAAGCCACTTACAGAATTGCCCTTTGGATTCCCAGAATGCTCCTGCCTCTGCTCTGCTCAGCAAGAATGAGAAGTAAGGATACGGAGTGGAAAATAACTCACAGTTCTAAACCTGTATTCTGTGGTGTTCCACAGCCTGTCTTCTGAACAGTTATTCTACATTTAAACAGAAAACCTTTTTTTTTTTCTTTCCTGGAATCCTAAGGGAGTTTGGGAAGATATGAGACCCATACAAAGATGGCTATTCATCAGCCATGCATCTGGGAGGGCTGCATTGAAGTTTTACTCAACATTTTCCTTGAGTTCAACATGAAGTTTTACTCATTGCTAACGCATATCATGGTTGGAGCAGATCCCTTTGCCTCTGGTTCAACCACACTTCCTGTGCAGGTTTAGTTTTTCATGCAAAGTACTAGTACGGGATTAAATTGGTCTATGTATTTATTTATTTCCCAACCTTGGGTAGAAGGTGGAAAGGAAGACTCAGAGCTGACAGCAGAGTTCACGATCTTCTGCTGGGCTACACCACTCTCTATGGTCAGTCCCTGCCGACACTCCTGGGCTGAGCATCCACTACCTGTCTACGTGCAGTGAGAAGCTCTCTCTGAGTGCTGAGCTAAGTCCACTCACTACACTGTAGTTCTTTCTAGGCATAAGATATCTCAGAAAGTAAGGGGAAGAACCATGCCACCCACAGCAAAATAAGAAAGACAGAGGAGAAATGTTTTCATTCACTTAAGAGAATGCAGTGGGGAAATATTTTTACACAGCTAAGGAGTCGTCTCTCCTCTGTATAGACGGGTTTGTGGCAAAAGCAGAGCAAGCGTACAGCTCAGCTGCTAAAACATCCCGGAGTGAACCAGCAAACATTGGCCTGTAAAGCAAGGAAACTCTTCAAACTTGGAAGAGATGACTGGAAAAGTAAAAAGGCTTTCAGTAAACATTTGAGAGCTGTTTTGCAACAAGCAGAGGAATACCTGGGAGTATTGGTGCCTGGAGGGGAAGCAAGCTAAAAGTAAGGCACCCAGACGCGGGGTACCAGGGACAACACAATTGTGGTTTAAATGTAAAATCAGTAGATAGACAGAGACTCAATAGGTAACTGTAGGGGTGATATGAAGAAGAACTTTCTTGCCAGAATGAAGTAGAGCAATAAGACCAGTGATCTTCTGACATTTGGCTAACTGAAAGTCAGGACCTTGGTGGATTCCAGGGATGTTGAAGGAAATGAATGGCTCCAAGATATTTTCTCACATGTTTCTAGAAATTGCAGAGGGAGAAAAGTGCACAAAGCTAAATCCTTTCATGGTGGCATAAGGCTGAAGGAAAAAAGAACACTGATGGTTTGAAGGTGCTATGGGTTTTTCTGAAGTAAAGCAGGAAGGGATTAGTTGTCTGGTTCCATAAGAACAGCACAGTCTCCAGAGTTTGGAGCTCTCTGGCATAATGGCTTGGGCCTCTCCTGTATAGAAAAGTATAGAAAAGGTTCTTTTAAGGGTATTTTCCCTCAGTTTTTGGATTAAGAGTTGTAGGAAGTATTCTGAAGCTACAATCTAAACAAGGAGCTGGCTAAATTACAAAGTCAGCTAAGCAAGAACAACTTATTGGGATCATGATTTTTCTCTTACCCCTCAACGTATTGTTTTCCCCTAGAAAAATCCCTGAGATGCGTTTGGTAGACAATTTACACCCAAGGAAACTGGGTTATAGAAGTATGACACAGATAGGAAGTGGAATTCATCTGTGAATGGGGCAGGACTTTTTCATTGTACCTGGAGCTCACAACCAGTAGGAGCCTTCCCAGAGAAGAGGACAAGAGGAGGGCTGGTGCTTGGGGTCCTGAGGCAGGACACCCCTGAAAAAGAAGTCCTCCTGGTCATCTAGCAGAGCCTCCTGCGTCTGCAGTGGGACTGAGGCTTACGGAGGTTGGAGCTGATGGCTGGCACAGCTGTCTGAGGAGCCCAGCGTGAGGCTTCGGTGCACATGGCTGATTCCCACCATGTCCTTTTGCTTTGTCTCCACATTCTGCTCATCACTTTATTTCAGAGTGCCAAATGGACTCTATCTCCACACAGAGGCTGCACAGACTGCTCAGTGCCCTGGGCAGATGTCCGGGGCCTCTCTACACTTGCTTGGGCTTGGGGGAGAGGGGGGCGGTCGACTGCTGTAGGTCACAGCAGGGTGGGAAAGGACCAGCTATCCAAGCCTGTCCAAGAGAGTGGCGATGTTGAACTCAGGTCTACACCTTTCAGGAAGACTGGATTTTGTCCTAGAAAACGGAGTGTTCCAGAACACCGGCTGTACAGCACACTCTCAGAGGCAGTCAGAAGGAGGCGGAGACAGGAGCGACGTGAGCCGTGGTGCTGACAGACAGAGCCCCCAGTGCGCTGAGGTTGTCAGCCGGAGGCCACACCGGACATGACCGTGGGAAGGCCCAGGAGGTGCCGGCACCATTGTGGACACACGTGGACACGCTGGGGAGGGGCAGCATGCTCGGATAGGCTCCCGTGCCTGCCACGTTTGACAACAGCACGTCTGTGGAGAACTTGCCCCCCAAATCAGGAAATTCTTAGGATTAACCATCTCCAAAAAGTCAGGTTCTTGTTACTTTTAGATACTTTCAGAGTTGCCTCCCTTCCCGTCATCTAGGTAATGGTTGGGCACTGGATGGTAGATGTCAATTGTAGATACAGGTTAGCCTGCCTGGGGAAAAAAATAGTATGGTGGCTATGGTTTCTTATTATTTTTTAATTACCCAGAAAAATGCCAGATATGCAAAAATGGTAGTCGCTGGGTATCAATGGCTCGCTCCTGTACTTCTAGCTACTCAAGAGACTGAAATCCAGGAGATCAGAAGACTGAAGTTTGAAGCTAACCTGGGCAGAAAAGCCCATACAGATCTATCTCCAAAATAGCCAGCAAAAAGGTGGATAGGAGGTGTAGTGCAAAAGGTACAGGGCCAGCCTGTGTAAGCAAGCTGAGTAAGGATGGGGCCCAGAGTTCACACTCTGGTGCTGGTAACAATGGGACTCTGCCTGCCATCTCAGGTTAAGAGTGTGCTTTTTCCTGGGCCCTATACATTATTCTTAAGGAGTTTCCTCTCTCCTCTGTCACATCGGTTGATACATTTTATTGGATTCATTTCTGTCCACTCTGCGGCTCCAGTGGCCGCATGTGGGGATGGAGATAATTGGGAGCTTCGGTCAGCAAGAGCAACTGCCTAGGGCAGCTCTCTTGGGTGTCTAATGCATGTGGTTATAGCTGTAAGTGGGTGTGAAACTCAAAATAAAAGCCCACACTCATGCGTCTGGATGTCTGTATTAGTGTCAATATCCAGTGAATGCACACTGCAAATTGAATGACAACAGCCATCTATCCTGCAAGAAAAGCAAAAGGACATAGCACTGTCTGAGGTTGAGTCAGGTCTGCAGGACCAGTTGCAGGGCTGGGCGGCTGAGCCCAGGCTCCCGCCGGGAAAGTCCAGGAGACACATGCCTGCAGAGCATCCTCACTTCCTTGTTACTTCCGCTGCACTTCCTGAAGCCCAAGGGATGGCTTCCTGCTTCCTGTCTGGGCCACTTTCCCCATCCTGTTACTATTCCTGGGCCATGCTTTTGCTCTTCAGAAGTTGCCTACATTTCCAAGTCTACCCAAACCCTTCCCAGCACCAGGCTGACTAGAATCCCACAATTGGTTCACACAGGAGACAGAATCTTCTGGAAATTTTGGGCTGCACTATTCCCAGCCTGCTAACTAGGGTGTGATCATATCAGGGCTAGCAACAGACATAAAGCAAGTCCACCCCTCTGTGTTTTTCTGTGTATAGAAAGTTCAGGTCTCTGCATGATCTGTACATCCAGGAGAAAAGGGAAATCAGGAGTTCACCAGAGATTAAATGCCCGCATTATGGCGCAAAGCCGATGTATCTACTCCTGTCCTGCTCATCCTCCGTTCTGATTTCTTTACTCTTCACCTCAACTTTGATGTTGTTCATCCTGCTCTATCTGCTGACCAGCCCAGCTGCTGAAATCACTCATTTCTTGCTGACTCCTTGAAATCACGCTTCCTTGCTTGGCTTCTTGCTGCCAGCGCCATGTCCTGATTTCCAGAGTGTGTTCTGCTCCGGTCTCTGTGTGTCCTGCTCTCAGCCTTCCTGCATCTTCTTACATTGGTAGTTGCTGACTTTGTGTCTTTCTTTTCCTGGATGTTCCCAAATGTTAGAGAGCCTCAAATTTCTATTCTGGGTACCTGTCCACCCCTAGGATTCAATTCTTATCTTTAAAGTAGTAAAACGCTAAGCGTTCCCTCCCCTCCCACATACAGAGCTTGGCATCATTAGAAATCTATTGTAATACAGACACTATCCTTCCATTTGTAGTCTAGCCCTGCTTCAGGCCCCCATCCTGTATCTGACCTCATCGTAACACAGCCAGAGTCGTGAATAAGGACAGCAAGGGAAATAAACCCTATCCTGGGAAAGTCCTGACCGAGTCCTGAAACTCCCAGCTTTTCCCCTTCTTTAGCTCATGAGTCATGCTTTCCCTCATGACGTTTGTCCGCTGGATCCTATCCAAAATGTTCACCCCAGAAGTGTGACCTTCCCCCCGGTAGTAAAACCTCCCCAATTACAAAAGCAAGAAATACATAGTAGCTTAAAGAACGCGCTGTTAAAGAAAATGCCGTCATGAATGAAAACTGTAATTTCTGGAATTCATAATCGCTAATACTGGAATTGGTGGCAGTTGTGGGAGGAGCTGTTTCTGGGCCGCAGTTGATTGGTTTACAAGGATGAGGCCCTCTCATGTATTCTCAGGGTCAAGCTGAGATAACCTGCATAATGACACTGAGATCTACCTACGTTACATACCGTAGCTTAGTGTTTGGCCTCTGGTTTTTAGCACATTGTTCGGAGGATATAACCTCATGCTCACTGCTGTGACCTTGCATGTGTACATGCCTACATTTATTAGTATTAGATACACAACATACCAGTTAGTAAAAATACTAAGACATTTCTGTTTATGCATTGCCAGTACTCAAAAATAACAATTTGCCTCCATGTTACACATGTTTCTGAGCTGGAATAAGCTCTTCGTTGCATGTGTACTTATTCCAATTGAAAATTTAAAATCACTACAAATCAGTAGCCATGACAAAGATCCAGGGCTTGTGGTGTGGGTCGCAATAACGGTGTTTTAAATACACAGGTCAGAAATTAAGTGTGAACTCGGCAGGGCAGTTCCAGCCAGTAACCCTGGTTAATGGGGAGGTGGAGATGATGCTTCTAGGCCGGCCTGGGCATCTGGAAGACTTTGCGTCATTCAATGGCTGGGGAATGGCACAGGTCTGTCCCATGTCTCCAGCCACTCAGGGAAGCACCAGTGGGAGAAAGCAGGCCAGGCCAGGCCTGACATACAGAGAGATCCTGCCTCAAAATAACCATGCTAGAGGGGCTAGAAGCTGAGCTCCCCCATAGAATGCCTGCCTAGCAAGTTGAAGGCTTTGAGTTCAATCCCCAAACTCTATCTATCTATTTATCTGACTACATATATTTATATAATTTGGGCTAAAAACCAGAAAAGACATTAACATTTAAAACATCATCTCCATGTAAATATGGCAATATCCAGAGCTAATAAGTCTTCTGTATGATTCCGTATTGGAAATGAACAGTTTACTGAATAAAAACAAATGAAAATAGAATAAAGCAAATGCTCCAATTTCATATTAAAGTGAGAAGGTTCAGAGAACATTTAAACTTAAATATTGATGAACTAATGCAGAGAGGGACCATCCACTGTGAAAATGGATTTTAAAATACCCACTCTAAAATGAAAATAACAATATGATCTTGTCCATTAGCCTCCCATTGTTAGAGGCACTAAGAACCGAATGCAAAGAGCCATCGTTTCTCCCTGAATTCAGTTCTGAATTCACAGCACCCTAGGGAACACTGGAAGGCTCTTCAGATGGCCAGATTCTGCTTTATTATCTTATCACAAAATGCCTTCTCTCTGTCACTGATAGTGTCTGGACCTACAATGGAGCCATTCCTTACATGTGAAATAAACAAAGCAAACAAAACCTTTTGAGTGGCATACATGAACTTTTCTAAATTGCACCCTTTAGGTTGAACTTCCTAAAGGAAGCCTCTGACCCAAAAGTGCAGGACTTCCCTGTAGAGGCTTCTAGAAGTGAAGCACACACTGTCTCCTAAGCCACAGAGTCCTGAGGACAGAGATCCCACGGGAGAGGTGGCAGGGTGGAAATCTCAGAAAGGGAAGTGGTGTTGATGTCATCATGGAAAGAAGTCAGAGACTACTGTGAAAATAGAGTTTGATTTTCATCTTTAGAACTGAAGAAACTCTTGATTATTTAATAACAGTTTGAGCCAGAAAGTACCTTTTGCATTTTTAATGTAAGAGTAAAAATAATGTTAATTATATATTTGTTGGAATGTGCAAATACTTTGCTAGTAATTGCATTTTTTATTACCATGGAAAATTACTCAATAACTCATTACCTTTTACATAATACAGATAGAAGGAATCTCTCAATGCAGATTCCTATTCATCGTTGGGTAACCTGTGGGAAATACAATACAAGATCTCCATGCCCAAATCTCAGGAACCTGAGCCCTACAAAAATTCCCAAATGAATTCCCTGACTCTTGATGGTCATTGTTTATCAGTGGCAACAGAAATAGTGCCCATGGCCAATAGATGATAATGTATCTTACAAAGAACAAGAGAAACAAAAGAAAATGATAAAACAGAAAAAGTTGATAAAAGTATTTCAGCAAAATGGATTTAACGTACAGACTGGAAAACATAACACATCAGACCATCATAAAACACACTCGGAGGTTCTACACGATCATTACAAACTGTCTGTCATATCCTCTTAAAGTTAAAACTCGCATTACTCTCCACCTCTCTTCTACTTTATAAACATATGTATTGAATACTCCCACTTAGAGTGCCATTGTATATAAAATTTTCCCAGTAATTTTTTTCCTAGAAAGAATGGGAAAATCATCCATCTTCAGTTACGATGCCAATCACACCAATGCCCCAAACTCGTGCTAAGTCTGCTGAGTGCTAAATCATCTGACCCACTAAGTCCTGAACCATCTGATGGCCAAGTCCCTCAGCATCCGAACTGTTGAGCCCTGTATGACCTGTGGCACCTGCATTTTGTTGCCTTAACTTGACAACAAAACCATTCAGATAGTTTTCTACCTAGTAGGCTTCAGGAGAAACACTATTTCTGTAGGGTCCTTGTCTCCAGATTGTGTCTCGACTACTCACAGGTTTGAATGCCACATACTGCTAAAACTTAAGAAACAGAGGGTGTACAACTCCTAAAGAAAATAATGAGCTAAATATTATGTCCATGGAAAGACTTTTCCCCCTTCCTTTTAAAATGATTATCTTTAAGTAGTTGTATAAGGGAGTTGCTACCTAATAATTCAGTTTATTAATATAATATCTTGATCAATGTTACACCTTCAACATTCTCACCCACCTTCCCCTACCCACCCCCTCTTCCCTTCCTCTTAATTTTGTAGGATATACATTGGATTCCTGCATTTTCCCCTTCTTTTCCTCTTCATTAGTCTACCCTTTTCCTTATGACCCTATCCAAACTACAGAAGCAAATTCCTACCTTATGGTTAAATAACATCAACAATTTCTACAAGTTAGATGTCTTGCAATTTATTTTTCTGAAATATTTTCTCCTTTCCAAAACTCAAGACTTGTGCAGAACTGGTAGACAAAAGAGACAGCAGTTTCACAGACAAGAGTGACATCAAATGAAAAAAATAAGGGATGGAGAGTTAAGTGTGTTTCCAGTGAGAAAGCCTCCAGCATTTATTCCAGTTAGCAACATCAACCTTCAGGATCTTAGCAGGATAAAATGACTATATATATATATATATATATATATATATATATATATATATATATATATATATACATATATATATATATATATATGTCAGGAAAAAAATGAACTGTAATCAGTTCTAACGAATCATCGCTAATGACAATATTGGCTAACACCCATATTTCAAAAGATGGGCTATCTTTTCATCTGTAACCCCCAAATAAGCCATCTAATAAAATCAACTTTATATGAACTTGTTCATCCATCAACATTTACTGAGTACCTCTCATGTGAAGAGTCTAAGCAAGATACAATGGTAAAAAGAATGGTACTTTATTAAGCAATTTGCATCTATTGGTTCATGTAGAGAAACTAGCATCGACATTGGTTAATCTGCATATAGTCTGTATGTACTGGTTAACTGGTGAACCAATTAACTACAATCTAGTGTGGCATAGTGAGACAAAAAATTCCCATAACAAAAGAGAATGAGGCAGGTTGGAATGAAGGTCAATAGATCAATGACAGCAGATAGACCAGTGGTCTTCTAAACTTTTAGCATTCTGTGTCCAAAAGATAGAAAGACAAGAAGAACTCAGCATTGGGAAGTTAGCAGGCTTGGAAAGGAGCGCGTAGCTCAGTGGGTCCAAGCATGGTAACCTCTACTCTGTCTGCTCCCCGGGCACCTTCATCTTCATTATACTCCAGTCCTCGTGAGTTCTTGCTCCTGTTCTTTTGGAAGAGCACCAAGTACAACACGGGTGAGGGGTTTGCAGACTCGTGGGGTACTACTGTTCAGCCACATGCCAAGCCCTCCATTTCAGATATTGATGTCTCTTCTGGAAATTGATTACCTCCCCTGGCCTGCGCCAAGCAGCTTCATAGGACTTGCATCATGAGAGCGATTTACAGAATTAAAAACAAAAAGTTTGGCTTTGAGTTCCCAGCAAACTATTTAAATGAGAGAGAGAGAGAGAGAGAGAGAGAGAGAGAGAGAGAGAGAGAGAGAGAGAGAGAGACAGAGACAGAGACAGAGACAGAGACAGAGACAGAGAGACAGAGACAGAGACAGAGACAGAGAGACAGAGAGACAGAGAGACAGAGAGACATAGAGAGAGAGAGAGATCTCAGATAAAACAGAAGCCATGTATTAGACACAACCTCCTTCCCCAGAAGCATTTTGAATTATAGTAATGGACCCGGTGAGCAAATTCATTTTAGATTTCAGTTAAAGCTTTATGAAGGAATATATCACGGGAAATACATGCGAATGTGAATTCAATACCAATCTCCATGGCGAGGGCTGCATGCTGGAGGGGATGGGCACCCCGGGGTGTGTGTTGTCTCCCTGAACACGAGGAGATCTTCATCATGTCAGCCCCGGGAGAAAGAGACAGCACAGGCTCATTTCTCATGCCGGGGGACCGGCTACACCTGCTGCATAATTAGGTACTCAAAATCGGTGTGGATTTTCAAAGTGCTTGATCTGATTGTCATTATGCATTGGGAATGTCTGGGGCCCTGTGGCTCGGCTCACTTCACAGCCCAGTTCAAGAGTACAGGCCTGGAGTCCGTGGGAGACTCGGGGTGGGTGGGGATTGGGAGGGCAGCTTGTTTACCAAGATAGAGGGCCACTCACCACGACCCATGGCAGAGTCTGTACTTCCATCCCTGGGATTAAATCAATTTCCCTCTCCACGCCCTGACTCTGGGAGCAGAGGTCATTAAGAAGGCAGTTAAGTGCTTAATTGGGTTCTGAAGGAGATTTCTCCATTAACATTAATTAAAGTCTCCCTGAGCTCTAGAGAGCTCATCTGCCAGGTAGGGGTTTCCTGGTTCACGGTCTTCCCAGGGCTGCCTCCACAGAACTCAGTGTCTTTGTTGTTTGGTTTGGGTACATAGGAAAGAGAAGTGTAGAACAAGGCAGATGACTTTATCGCTGGTTATCAGTTGGTTAGCCTCAATGTCCCTTTTGCTGCCTGTAATGCTATTAGTAGTAGTATATTTACTCATATTCACCTTCATTCTCTCTTTTTCTTTTCAAGATGTACAAAACAGTAGAATTGTATTGGAAATGTACAAACTCCATAATGTTATGTGTGGCTTTCTCAGGGAGTCGGAGAGGCATACAAAGAAGGTTATGACTCACAAGAATGGAGAAAAAGCAAAAAGGAGGTAGAGGAGAAGGAAGAGAGAGACAGCCGACGAAACAGTGTAAAAATGAGTCTGCCAAAGACAGCTTGATGTAGACATTGAAAAATGAAACCCAGCAGTCAGAGGTCCAGATTCAAGGCCCTGCTTCTTACGAAGGAAAAGCGAAGTGTCCCTGGACCTGACACAGAAAGTTAGTAATATAATTTTGCTTAAAAAAATCACTCAGGGTGAGGTAAAGTCGGAAATCAAGGTAAACAGCTATGTGTTGGGCGCCCAGATCTTTAAATAAAAGGTCAGCATTGAACAGCTACTTGCCTATTTTGCTCTGTGGTTGCTATAAAACAACCACTCTAAAACAAATAACTTAGGCCACTCTGTGAGTGATCCACAAGGTGGCGCTCTTAAGTGTTCATGAGCTTGTTCTGCTGCTGTGAATCACGGGGATATTTGAAGCGGCTTTATCTTCCAATTGGGACTAAAAATGCCTTAACAGGACAAAAGTCCTACAGGAACACATCCATGTTTCATACTTTTCCCCTCTTGCAGTTCCACCTCTGTGTCAACCACATTTTGTTAACTGTTGGGCTTTCCCTCAAAGCCTTCTTCGGAGTTTAAGATCTGAATCTTAAAGGAAAAACAAAACAACACAACACAGTGCTTAGGTACGGAAACGATGGTGGTTTTTTTTTTTTTTTTCTCCAAGGGTGGTTATGTTTTGGTGTGTGTGATTTTGAGGATCAGAACGGATCTGTGCATTTGAGATGGATGACTGCAGACAGCATTCCCACAGCTGAGACGTTTCATCTCAGGAAAGTAGTCCAGCATTTTAAAATGCTTTTAGTTTTAAATATTCCTAATAATAGACTTCAAAATGGCCAGATGACAAAGAAATGTGTTGAAACTCCTAAAAAAAAAAAAGGTAGGGCATTTATAATAAGCCAACCTTGATCAAGCCCCTTGAGTCTAAATTTGGACACACAAATTAGGTCTGGAAAGAATGGAGACATGATACACATCAGTCCTGCAAATCACAGCAATTTCCTCCTTCCAAGTCACTATTACGTAAGCACTGGGAAATAAAGCCAAGATAATAAAGGGCAGGCCTGATTATTCCTACCACGGGGCCTGGCTTCAAGATTAAAGCACGGGCCAGTAAGCAGTTCAAAGGCGGGAGAACAATGGAGCTAATCAGGAGGCTGTCCGGAGAGGCCAAGTCTGTTTCTGGGTAGAGATGCCCAGTCACCACCTATTGTCCTGGGGATTAGAAAGGACTAGATATTTCAAATATGGAAGAACAGAGAAACCAGGGTGTTATTCTCCGGTTTCCTTTTATTTGTAAGGCTCTGTGCTAGTTCACCAAGAACATCCAACAGGCCCACAAATCAAATGCACAGGTATATGGTCCCAAGCACAATTCCTCTGAAGTAGCCCTTAAGTAACTGAACCAGATGGACTGTCCTTAGCACGCCTCTCTCTGGTCTCCCAGCCTCTCTCTGAAAAGTGTGCTATGTTCAAAAGGAAGCTCTTATATTTCTTGCTTAGGGTTGAGATAAAGCAACCAAAATAGTTGAGATGAAAACAGATCTGCTTCAAGTCAGAGTTTGGAAACCTTGCGTGTGGTTAAAAACAAAACAGGGAGGCCCCCCAGGTCACCATTTGAACCTCATATTAGCACGGCTGCAGAGCAGAAAGAACTCTGCAAAGAAAGATACAGAGCGGAGAGTGACATGATCACAAAGACAGAAGCCAACCAAGACGACAGCCAGACAAGAGCCCAGAATGGCCTCTTGCCACAGGAGCTTTTCCTGGTAAAGAAACAAGATAGAAGGGGACGGGTTGCATTTGGAAACATAAACGAACCAGTTGATAGAAAATACCAAGGTGTCACCTTCAATCATGTGGGCCTACTGGTTCTCAATCCATTTTAATCTGCCCAAGATCCTGGAACTGAGGAAGCTCTTTGAGCATTGAAATAGATACTAGAGGAAAACCCCTCTGCAATAGATCACTGCAGCCCAGATTTGGGGGAACAAGAAGTACAAAAATAGATGTAAGTGGTTTGCTTACGGAGTTCCAAAGACTTATTTCTGTCTGCCTCTGTCGCATGTTACATAAGCCCATCTTCTGCAGGAAGAGCTGAGCAACAATCAATACTAGCTAAATTGAATTCGGGGCCAGGACAGCTACATTTCCCACCCAAGGCCACAGTGAGAGTGGGAAAATCTGAAAATGACAGGCAGACTGAAGTCTCTTTATTCCCAAGATTAATGATGAAGTAATACAGTCAGCAATAATTTTATCCCTTTATATTAAAATATAATTTATTATTTGTGAGAAACTAATGAATCAGTCTTACTTTTAGAAACTGCTTTCATACCTGACTTCTTACCCAATGGGGAAAAAAATCATTTCTTCATTTTTTCTCCTTTGTCTAAAATTTTGTCTTTTAAGAATCCATGTGTTGGAGCTGGGAAGGTGGCTCAGTGGTAGAGCGCTTGCCTTGCATGCATGAGGCCCTGGGTTCGATTTCTCAGCACCATATAAACAAAAAAGAAAAAAGCCGGAAGTGGCGCTATGGCTCAAGTGGTAGAGCGCTAGCCTTGAGCTGAAGAGCTGAGGGACAGCACCCAGGCCCAGAATTCAAACTCCACAACCGGACCACCCCCCCCTCAAAAAGAATACATGTGTTATAAAGTTCAAGTAAATTCCTATATAGTATTTTCAAAAACCACATTAAGTAAAGCATTCATAAAAAGAACAGAACATAAAGATGCATAAAATATAGCTAACTTTACTTTTAAAAGATATTCTTCATCCTCAAACCCAAATGGCAAAAAATATAGGCTCATTAATAGCCACATCAATGTGAAAAATGAAACAGGAAGAGTATAGATTATATAACATTATTATCTGGGATTCCACATTGGCTTATTTTGTTACAGCATTGCTTTTATTAAGTTATTACGTGCATAATCACATTACTATACAAATTATGTGAAACACAGAACAGCACTAGAAATCAAGTACTGTACTGTTGGAAATTATTGCATTTCCCAGTAAGCCTTACTAAATACACGTTATCGCATTCGGAGTTGCAAACAAAAAAATGAAACATTCCTGCAGATAATGTATTTTAAGTAGAGTTGGTACAATTATACAGGGTTTTGCGGATGCTGTTTAAAAGGGTGATAAATGGGAATGTTCTTTCAAACACTCTCCTTGCTCCTCCTGTTTCAAAGGAGGCAAATGTAGGTGTTGTTGAATTCAAATAGCAGAGAAACATTTCCCAGCACTGTGGTGAGCCCCCTTCTGCTCTGGCGGCGCAGCCTGCATTCTCAGGAGCACAGTCTGATGGTGACCTCATTATCCTTTCACAAAGGAGCATGTGCCCTTGAAGAGGGAGGATTTGGTGTTCTCTGCCTTAATGAGGATGCCACTTCTATACACATCAAAGGCTGGCTGGACAGCCAGTCTCGGCAGGCCGTGGGTTTCCATCCTGCCCTGTCCCTGTCCGTCCACCAGCCGTGCACTCAGCAGTACATAGGGCCAGGCACACAGAAGCTAAACCAGCATCTGCTGCCCTTTGCAGGAGTCATGCAGCCATGCCACGCGCCACCACAAACGGCTTCCCCAGCCCCTGCTGTATCCAGCAGACGCCGAGCACAGAAGAACAGAATGTGTTAAGCAATTCCTCCCCTGACACGGTAATTCCTAGGAAATGGTCTATGACATTGCTATTTTGGGTAATGGCAGCTTGACTGACACACAGAATCCCTTCCTCAGATTTCAGGCAGACTGGATGACATGCAAATTCTAACACTTTGCTTTCCTGAATCCTGACAAGCTTCAGCCCAGCTTCTAGACCCCTCCCCTCCATGTACTCCCTCCTTAGAGATCCTCCCCACACTTCCTTCCTCCTTAGAGACCCCTCCCCTCCACTTCCTCCCTTCCAGGTAACCCTTGCCTTCCACTTCTTCCTTCCTGAGTAACCCCTCCCCTCCACTTCCTCCCTTCTGAGTAACCCTTCCCCTCCACTTCCTCCCTTCTGAGTAACCTCTCCCCTCCACTTCCTCTCTTCTGAGTAACCTCTCCCCTCCACTTCCTCCCTTCTGAGTAACCTCTCCCCTCCACTTCCTCCCTTCTGAGTAACCCCTCCCTTCCACTTCCTCCTGTGTCTGGGAGCAAGTTGCCTTCCACAGCAGTATTCCTCTGTGTGTAGGTTCAGATAAGTCCACAAGTCCAGTTTTTGTCTCTACATTCTTACTCTGTATGATTCTGTTTTTAACTGCTTTAATTGACTAGTATGCCGTGATATCATTAATCATTTTATAGCTTATTAGAAAGCTCAGTAGAAATCAATAAAATGAGTAAATTCATTATCATTCCCAGAATGCACAAAACTCTATTATTAAAATGATCCCTGTAAGTAATTATCTAATTATTATATATTGGCTAATCATTGTGCCCTATTGAGAATTTTCAGCTGCCTGAAGAGTAGCATCAAATAATTCAAATTTGCAAATACAAACTTTTTCTTTAAGTTTCACCAAGGGTTTATTTTAGCATAACAGAGTTAAACTAGGGAGAAATGGTGAAGAGAAATATTTCATATTTGCCCTGCAGTACAATAGAGTTAAAAACTCAAAATGTCAGTTCTTATTTGTAGCTTTTATACTGTCTGAGCGAGATGAATACACAACAAATACCAGCTTTTTAAAATCCCCATACATCTGATGAAATACAGCTTGTTTCCTTTTAGGATTCAAAGGAATGTTATTTAAGAGTACTTTCAATCAAGTGTTTCTAAAGCAATTAGGATGATTATATTCAACCACCAAAGGGTAGAGATGATGTCCTGTTCTGTTCAGGTAGCACCTAGTGCACATTTTGAGCAAGGGAATTCTTGAAGGATGCTCTTCCTAGCAGGCAGTCAGGATTGGGTCAGGTACATTTTGTTCCTATGATCATGGTCCATGATCATAAGGAAAGGGTTTCCTTCCCTTCTAAATGGGGTGGGGGGGACAGAAGTCTGTTTTTAAAGAGAAAACATACAAAATTGCATGTGCATTTTTTCTTCTAACAGTACTTGGGTACTATTTGTTGCTGGCATTCTCCACTGCCTTCTCCAGGCTCTAACTCAGACCCTTGTCTCATTTGTTCAGAATGAAGGTGTAGCATGGGTCAACAGAGCGAAGTTCTCAAGGCCTACTGTTGGTGACTGCCTGGTGTGGGCTAGAATTTGTAGGTCACAGCATTCCCTCTGGCCTCTCACAGACCATCTTGTCAAGGATACAAAGAAGGGGTAGAGCAGTGGAATATAGAGCCTGTCACATCTTAAAATTCCTCAAACTGGGCTGGGAAGGTGGCTCAGTGGTAGAGCACTTGCCTTATATGCATGAGGTCCTGCCTGGGTTCGATTCTTCAGCACCACATAAGCAGGGGGGGGAAAAGCCGGAAGTGGTGCTGTGGCTCAAGTGGTAGAGCACTAGCCTTGAGCTGAAGAGCTGAGGGACAGCGCCCAGGCCCAGAGTTCAGACCCCATGACCGGACCCCCCCACCAAAAAAAAATTCCTCAATCTTAGAAAAAAGGTTTCTTGATGTTTTCTGCAGTGAAACACCTTGGTAAAGCTCCATGGTAGCTGTATTGGCTGGAGGTCCATCTTTGATGACCCAGTGCAGAGCTTCTTCATGATAAAGTATAAATTTATCCTCCTTTTCCCTGGCATAGCTCAGAGGCAGAAAAACCATAAGATAACAAGTCATCCTTAGTATCTCCATTTTGGAAATTAGAATACAGATGTAAAAAGATGTGTGTGGACCAAAAGCACTGTAAACCTCATCTCTCTCCTCAGGGGTTTCATTTTATCTGATCAATCTAACTCGTCAATTATATTCCTTGGAGAATATAATATGCATCATATATAATTGACATTCACATAATAGCATGTATATTACATGCACATATGTGTGCTTACCTATCACTGAACATGGTTGGGCGTGGACAGGTTTAAGATGTCTCATGAGGGAAATGCCACTGTTGTAGACAAAGCAGGGACAATGGGATGTGACTACAAGAATTGGAAAGGGCTTTTCAGGCGGAGGGCAGAAGGAGGTGAAGGCATCATGGAACACTGTCTTCTTGTTAGCAGGCATGTGAAACAATTAACTGTTCTGAAAAATTACAGGGCAGGGTTTGGCCATGGAAACTGGGCCTTGTAATTTATCCGAGAAGCCTGCACTTTCCCTTGTATTTAAACAGCAGAGAAAAGATGAAAGACGGCATGGAGGGAAGCGGGGTAAGGGGAGGAGGGGACGGGTCTGAGCATTCACAGAGCTGAGATAAAGCTGCCGAGAGGTGACTGGCAGCTGAGAAAGGCAAAATGAAAACCTAACGAGATAACAGACCGAGCAAGTAGTCAGTTTTGGGGGCTTCTGTAAACATATTCCACCCAGTGTGTGGCTTGGAACAGGTTTGCGCTCGGTTCTGGAAGCTAAGATCCCAAAGCTGAGGTGTGAAGAGGGTACCTCCCACTCACAGGCTCTGAGGGAGAACCTGACCCGGGCCTTGCTTCTAGGACCTGGTGCTGCGGGCAGGGGGTCCAGGGTGGCTGACTTGCTATCATGTGCCCTCTCAACACACAGCTTTCTTCTGATGCCTGAGTCCACGCAGGGATTTTCCTTTCCACCAGTCCTCCACCTTAGGCCCTCCCTTGTTCCACCATTTTAAGTTGATCACATCTATAGCAACTCTATTTCCACATTAGTCCATATGCAGAGACTATTTTCATAAAAGGGGACATATAAAAGTGCCAGGGTGGGCTGGGAAGGTGGCTCAGGGGTAGAGTGCTTGACTTGCATGCATGAGGTTCTGGGTTCGATTCCTCAGCACCACATAAAGCAGAAAAAGCCAGAAGTGGTGTTGTGGCTCTAGTGGTAGAGTGCTAGCCTTGAGCTGCAAGAGCTGAGGGACAGCATCCAGGCCCAGAATTCAGGCTCCACAACTGGCAAAAAAAAGAAGTGCCAGGGACTGAACTTCTCTCTGTCTCTGTCTCTTCTCTCTGTCTCTGTCTCTGTCTCTGTCTGTCTGTCTGTCTGTCTCTCTCATTAGCATACATTAATACAACCAGGGACTTTTATTGTGATAATCTCATGCATACTTAGAATAGTTCACCCTTTCTATATGTTCTCATTCTTCTCCTCTGTCTTTCAACCCATTTAAAGCACTGTTGGTTGGTTTCATGTATGTCACATGATGTACTTCGATCCTATTCACCCTTTAGTGTTTTTTCCTTTCCCTTCCCCCTCTCCATTTCCCTCACCAGACAGTATCATTATTATAATTATCTTTATCATCATCTTTATCACATCCTCTTCCTCATCCCCTTCAGTTCAAGTCTGTATTCTACAAATAAGCTTAGAGCATGAGATATTTACCCTTTTGAGCTAGGTTTATCTCTGTCAACACTGTAATCAGCAATATACCCTCAAAAGTGGCAGCCCATCTATTGGAAAGGAACACAACTCAACCACAAACATTAAAGTTCTGAGCTGACTAGGTTACTGCTGCACATTATAAGAAAAAAATGAAGAAATATTTTGCGAGGAATCCGATGAATGTAGTAGGTGGGAAATGTGTAAAGAGTTCAGGGCAGCCAGACACAGTGAGGCAGAGCTGGGATTATGTGTGTGTGTGTGTGTGTGTGTGTGTGTGTGTGTGTGTGTGTGTGTGTGTGTGTGTGTGTGTGTGTGTGTGTGTGTGTGTGTGTTGGGGGCGGGGGGGGGAGATCCTTATATCCCAAGTCTTAACTCCTTGTGACTCAGTGTGACAGTATTTGGGGAGAGGCCTTTCATAATTTTTTTTCTGAATTGTGATTTGGGGGACAGCATGTTATTTGAAGAAAATGGATTTCATTATAAAATTATCCTAGACTTATATAACATTCTTAAATCATACTTTCATCATTCCCTCTTGTACCTGTGTCCCTCTCTCCTCCTGTTGGTCATCTTCTACTGAAATAAGTTCTCTAGGGATTGGATCTGAAAGAAGATTGAGCAAAAAATTCCTACACATGAAGATACAACACTAACAGGGCCAGGGAGATTGGCTCACCAGACGCTGAGTCTTCTGGTGCTTGGATCCTGAGTTCTAGCCTCCAGAATGGTTCTTTATAACGTATTCAGTTTATGATGGATTTTCACATCAGCCAGGAGAAAGGCCTTCCCATTACTTATCTCAATCTCTGCATTTTCCTCATGAACAGAGCCCTAACTATTAGAGGATTGTTGTCAGATTTGAAGCACTTGGCCTTGAAGTTTGTTCGTAATATAAGTACCTTTCTGTTTTTTTTTCTTTGTATGACAAATGAGGAAACTGGATAGCAACAAATGAAGCCGCTTAATTCTGCCACACATCTCAAACACCACCACTGCCAAACGCTAAGTAAATAAATACAGAGAACCAATCTCTTCCAAAGCAGGGCCTTTAGCATATTTTGTATCTGAGCATGCTTTACAGAACTCCGTGAGAATATAAATCCAACTCTTTTGGCCAGTATACTTGAGTGTGGTTTCAAATTTGAAGTGTTTACATTTCTGAGAGGAAATGCTCTGTCAAATTATGTCACTTGTTTTTCTGGACTAAGTTGGAATGGAAGGGTGTTAGAAGCAATGCCATTTTAACTACAAAATCTACCACTCAAAATGGTTACCAGAGGCTGAGTCTCCTTTGACAAGTCTTTATTAGCTTGTGAAGCTGTCCAATGTCTCATTCCCAAAGGAGAAGAGGCTCAGTCACGGGGTCTGTCAGCTCATCATTATGTCTCTCTTTCCTTTCTCACCCATCCTAAGTTGCTTTGCAATGACAGAGAAATTCTATGTAGAAGACAGTTTATTTTTGCAAGCTATAAGAACCATCTACATAAATGCATTCAATTAGTAAGACCTCTCAATCTATTTTGAATTCAGTTTGGACCTCCAAGTTTTCACTGTCTCAGTAGGATGATGAAAACATCTCCTGTGGACACAACCTTAATATTTGTTTAGAAAAGGTGGCAGATTTGTCAGAAATCCTTGCACACAATGACACAAACCACTAAGAAAGTGATCCTTGCCTCTGGAAAATTGGAAGAGGAACTAGTTATACCTTTACCTTGAAGCTAAGAAGTCTTTACCTGGAAGTTGAAAAATAATCTCTTGTGGTAAACTAAGTACGATTCCAGTATGGCTTCCCGGGGCCAACTGGACTTCGGGATTCGTTATCTTCTGGAGCTTCTAAACTATTTTTCCTCTGTGCACTCATGGGGTTTTCCTGAGCGAGCTTTATTACTTTGCTGGCCTTCTCCTCTGTAGAGCTGCACGGGCATGGCTGGAGAAAAGCAGGGTCTGAGCACCTGGCTCTCCACGATGAGGCATTCAGTCACCATTCCAGCCCATTTCGCTGTGGTATCCATTGAGCTATGCCTGAATCAAACCCAAAGTCATTCTGTTCCCTGCTTTCTAAAGGGCCTTCCTGACCTGATGCTCCGGGCTTGGTGAAATGTCGTTCAGCATAACCCGATGAGCAGCTAAAACCATGCTGATGGCCCGCATTCTTGATAGGATATGCAAAGGGCTGGCGTTCTCACGGATGCTGGGCAGTTCTGTGATCTCAAGAGACAGGAGGGAAGGTCAGGCAGGAAGCTAGAGTACTTCATTAATTCCAAATAATTGTGGTGTATGCATGTGTGTGTGTGTGTGTGTGTGTGTGTGTGTGTGTGTGTGTGTGTGTGTGTGTGTGTGTGTGTGTGTGTGTAGTGTTGGAATCAGGGTTAGAAAGGAAGGCCTTGCTTGGCAAACCAACCATTGCACCACTTGAGCCACACATCCAGCCCTTTTTTGCTTTATTTTTTCAGATACAGTCTCATGTTTTTGCCTGGGCCAGTTCCAAACTGCGATTCTCTACTTACACGTCTCCTCTAGCTGGGATTATAGGTGTATGCCACCATGCCTGGCTTTCTCTACAGTGTCAATAAAGTTATGGAAACCCTCTCCATGGGAGCGTGAATGCTCTTGTGCTTCAGACTCATGTGCTGTTAGCTGGGTATGCAGAGGGCTGTCTGTGGCTACTGGGCCCTCTGATGGCGGGGAGGAGTCATTCATATCTGCAAAGTCTTTATGGCAGTGCACAGCATGCACTCAGTATTCATTCCATTATTGTGGGGAAGGTGTGCACAGTTCACGCTTAGTTACTACTCTCTCTAGGGTTGTGGTGAAGCCAATTAGTTATTCTAACTCAGCCTCAGCCCCCCAGGCTTGTTGAAGTTTGCTTTATAAAACCGAGACACGGGAACTGCGGCAGCACAGACGCCAGCAGAGATGAGGGAACTCCCCCCTTACCCCCTCTACGTCCTGTGAAGCTGGAATCTTCCTCAGCCTGGCTGAGGTCACTTGGCTGTCTTTGGCAGGGGTCTATGGGAGGAGCATGCTGGCTCTGAATGAATTTTGGGAGACATAGTTTTCCACTTAGCCTGCTCTGTCATTAGAAAAATAAACAAATAACAAATGAAAACATTAATCAATGGGATGAACAGGACAGGTATTCACTGGCCCCTTCTTTTACAATGGCCTTTAAAACCAATTTAACACCTCCAGGCCATGAAGCCGGAACACTGGGAGGGGGTGGAGAGGGAATGACTGCCTGCTGGGAAGGTCCTTCCCCTGTCCTTCAGTGTCCTCCAGGTGAGCGCCCATCAGGCACTGCCGGGCAGTGACAGGCAGCAGAGATGAAGGGAGGGCATGGAGCAGTGTCCTGAGACCTGTCCTGACAGCAGCAGCCTGAGACCTGTCCTGACAGGCGCCTGCCCAGCGCTTCCCTGCACCTGCTTTGCCACACAAAGTCACTTTGGGTTTATTCTAGAGGTGAGTTGCTTTCATTACGTAATAGTGGCACCAGGTATGAGTGGCACGTTTTGAATTAATTTACTTTGATTTTATTCATGGAGTAGCACTAACGAATTCAGAATTAACGAATAATTCAAAGTGGTAGCTTCAGAGCCCTCATTGGAGTCTCTTTTCCCCATCCTAAGACCCATTCAGGGTGAAGTCTGGTAACTGGAGGTGGACCAACTGTGAGTAAAAAAAGCCAACAGAGGGGTAAGAGGTCCTGAATTCAAGTCCCAGTACCCAGCACACACACAACAGGGAAGTCCAGTCAGTAGGGAGTCACAGTTGCTGGATGGAGGAGCACGGCCAAGGCCTCTTTTCCAGTTTCAGCCACTCTCCAGGAGTCCATCCAAGGGGGTTACAGAGCTGTGTCTCCTAAGCAAATCCACTGTGCTGTACAGGAGTTTTCCCTCTAATCTCTCATTCTTGCTTTGTGAGCAAATGGACTGGCACTCTCACCTGTCAATCACACCACTAAGGGGCACTAAAGCCACCATGGGTTTCCTGGCCACACCCGCTTCCATTCCAGCCCCCTCCTGGCCATCCAATGCAGAAGGCAATAGTGTGACCACTTGCCCTGGCAGATGCTCCCTTCCCTTCCCTTCCTTCCTTCCTTCCTTCCTTCCTTCCTTCCTTCCTTCCTTCCTTCCTTCCTTCCTTCTTCCTTCCTTCCCTCCTTCCCTTCTCTCCCATAGATAATTCCTGAGGAAAACTACTACAGAACGTAGTGCTAGGGTTTCCAAAGTTGGGAAATCCAGGTTATCCTCCTGGATCATATGAAAGTCACATTTTTTATTCAAGTCACCAATTAAAAGGCATGCCAAGGTCTTTGTGTACTGTTTATTGTAAAAATTAGCAGTATAATTTTCCTTCCATCAGCGATCACTTCAGAATAAGTTATCCTCCTGTTCCCATGGAAGCTTCCTGCAGAGAAACTGCACAACTCAGGACAGAATAAAGTGAGGAAATTTCTGAAATAAGTATTCATTGCTATGGAGATTTTGCAGGGGAAAGGATATGTTTTGTAATTTTTTTATGGTCTTATATTCAAAGAAGCACATCTTTGATGTAGTAGCACCTATAAGAGCTGGCTATTAATGCCAAACTGACTATGCATTTCCTATCCAAAGGCAATGCGAGTTGTATCCTGGTGTCCAAGAACTCTGATGAAATCCACTTCATCAAAGGTGAGAATAAAGTGAGAATTCTATGCTTCAGGGGACTGATTTTCTGCGTGGGCTCAGGTGTGTCCTGAGGGGGTTGTCAGGCTGGTCACAAAGGCAATTGTGTTTGGAACTTTTCTGCTCTGGTTTCTAAACAGCTTATTAGGCCAGTTTCTCAATTCCACTTCCTTTAGTCAGAGTTATCCAAATTTTTCATAGTAGAACTAAAGTCCTTGCCTCCCTTGTACTATATTGTAAAGAGAATACTGAAAGAGGCACATGGACACAGTTCAAACACCTTAAATCCATTTTCAAATGCAAACCACTGACATCATGTAAGAACAGACATACATGAAATGATTGTGATCAACTTTGTTTAGCTTCAGTATCTGCTAGAATTACCTTTGGGTCATCAATACCAAGTAGGTGGATAGATGTGGTTTTTTTTGTTTGTTTTTTTTGGGGTCCGGTCGTGAGGCCTGATCTCTGGGCCTCGGTGCTGTCCCTTGGCTCTTCAGCTCAAGGCTAGCCCTCTACCACTTGAGCCACAGTGCCACTTCCGGCTTTTTTCTTTTTTGCTTATGTGGTCTGAGGAATCGAACCCAGGGCCTCAGGCATGCAAGGCAAGCGCTCTACTACTGAGCTACCTTCCCAGCCCGATAGATGTGTTTTACCTGTGATTTATTTAAGTAAGTTTCCACAGAGTCACAAAGAACAGTTTAAATTTTGTCCCCTTTGTGTTGATGGTACTGAGATTTGAAAATAGCACCTGGCACTTAGTATTTGAGATACGTTGTCCAGTCTTTTTTTGCTTTTGTTAGTTTTCTAATACAATCTTGCTTGTTTTGCCCGGTATAGCAGGAACTAATCTCAGCCTCCTTGGTAGCTGAGATGACAGATCTATGCCTCCATGCCCTTACTTGGGCTGGGCTCTTGAAATGTTTGTCTAGGCTGAGTTCAAACTGCAGACTTCAAAGTCAAGGTCTACATGAGAAGTTGAGCCACTGTACCTGGCTTAAAACTTCTCCTCTCTATGAAATGATATTGTTATTTTCAGTGTAACACTAATTATAACATGGGGATGATACTATCTGGAGTGAGACTATTTCATGTTGAGGTACCAAAATCAAAGAGATGCATCAAATACACCAGTGTGAGATAATTTTGTTCCTCTCTCTGGCTTTGTAACATGAAGACTATTTCTAAAATTGAAAATGTATTTGCAATGCATCTGCTAACTGAAAAATAATTTCTCACTTGAGTTGCTTATATAAAGGAAAACATGGTTTTCATCCCGATCAGTGGCAGGTCACAAATGTGAGAAATTTAAAGGTTACTTTTTCATTAGGCTTTCTGGTTCTGAGTAAAAATAAATGAGAGTTTATTTCATTATTTTCTGTAAAACTGTATAAAAGTATCTATGCTGGACCACAGTTTTCTCCTGCGTGGAGACGTATCTTACCTCAGCTTTATATCTCACCCAGGAGTCCTCTGATTTCCAAATCATTACATTGTAACATCAGTTATGCTCGATCATGCATCTCTCTACAATCCTCAGATCTGTTTGTGCACTAATATCTCCCGTACACTTTTTTATGCTAGTTTCTTTCACCGCTCCCCTCTGGAAACATCTGCCACAAGAGGTTGAATATCATATCAGCTAGGGAAAAAAGAGAGAGAACGAAGGGAAAAAAACCCCACTGACTGCAGAATGAAGTCATCTCTTCAATATTTTTCTCCAAATAACTCCCTGTCCCCGTTTTTAAAATAGAGGATACCTTTCTGTGACATTCAACCCAACTGAATGGTCCCTGCCGTGGCTGAAAGGGGAAGCTCCTATGGGCCACTCAACTTGTGCTGGTTGGCATCTAACCCTCTTGAACTTGACCTCAGTTCATCTGAGGCAGGTTTCACCATCCTTTCTCCAGGCAGCTGGTCCCTACCTCCCTTAGTCTCCACACCTTCCTGCCTCAGCTGCTCAATTCCAATTCTGCTTTTCTGCATTTACCCACAGGAGACTGCTCTTGTTTTCTGCTCTTATTTTCATTTTATTTCAGACATGCGGCCAAACAACATAAAATGTTTCTGGCAAATCATCTGGATTTCTTGAAAATGTCTAAGAATTGCTTAACAATGGCCGAGGGCTTTTTTTTTTTTTACTCTTTCTCTTTCCCCGCCCCCTCTCTTTCAAAGATCGATATGTTTTCAAAACATCTTTTTTGTTGTTCAAAGCAGAAAAAGAGGTTATGTGGACTTCTCCTGGGGTGGAAGGTCTCCCTTTCCAAGACAACGTCACTGTATTTATTTTCTTTAACTCTTCAGTGAAGATTAGCTGAAGGTTGTAATTATCTGACTCCAAAGTATTTTTCTCCATTCAGAGTGACTTTGTCAGAGCCTTTGGCCCAAGATGATATGTAAAAGGAGTAAAATTATTTAAGTGCTATAGTTTATATTTGCTTTCAAAAAATTTGCCGTGTTGATTATTCTTGATGCTAAATGACCAAATATTGGTTTTATACCTGGATGTCAAAAAGATGAAAGGAAAATGTTCCATCTTTCAATGATCTTTTCCAAATTATAATAAACTGTAAATTTAAAAGTAGATTTCAATTTTTTAAAAAAAATATGTAAATTTCTGGGCTGAACCCCAGTGCCATATGCCTGTAATTGTGAATTCTAGACCTACTCAGGAGGCTAAGCACTGGATGACTGGGGTGTTTCTGTGCCAACCCAGGGAGAAAAGTCTGAAATATTCTGTCTCCAATTACCAGCAAAATGCAGGTAGAGTAGTAGAGTGCCATCTATAAGTGAGAAAGCAGAACAAGAGCATGAATCCCTGAGTTCAAGCCCTAATACTTTCTCTCTCCCTCTCCCTCCCTCCTTCTCTCTCTCTCTCTCTGTCTGTCTGTCTCTCTCTGTTTCTCTCTCTCTCTCTCATACACACACACACAAAAAATACTTGTCACAGCTCCTGCACACATTTATAAATTTTCAGCAGGAATACTCTTTCCTAAGAAAGTCAGCTGTACTCATTACCAGGCCTATTTGTGAGGATTTATTTCTCATCTATATTAATTTACTCCGAGTTACAACTGAGCATTTCCTCGTCAGGGAATAACTTCTTTTCATCTAATTTAATTTTTAATTAGTTTGGCCTTTTTAATCTACTTGCATGATTATAAAGAAGAAATAGCTGGAAATGCTACAGTAAAAAAAATTCCAATGGTTGAGATACTTAATGCCAAAATACTGTGTGAATTGCTCTAAACATGTGTTCCTACCCTCTCCTTCCTTTAGCAAGGGTGACTTCTAAAAGTCAGTAGTGAAACTTTCCCCTGCCTAAAGAATATATCTAGCATTATTCATTAACATTCTTGGAAAGATGATATCAGATAAAATCTGCTTTTTTTAAATTATAAAGGAAAGAAATTCTAATGCATTCTAATTCCAGTGGGAAGATATTTAATGCAGAAAAAAAATTGAAAGAGTCATCTGAAATACTGGAGAGAAAAGGAAGCTTCCCCAAGACCATGAGTCAATGCATACCTGGACCACGAGTGTTTGAAACAACTCTCAAGGGACCCATGGGAGTCTATTTGGACTGGAAGGGAGTTTAATTGATTCAATGAAGGAAACAAAAAGTATGGGTGATGGGACAAGATTAGAATAGCAGAGGGAAGGCATGGTTGTTAAGAGGTGACGGGGAATTTGAATTCACAGAGGTAGAAAGAACAACACACCCGTCCTTTGGCTGGTGCTATCTGGCTTCCAAAATACAAGGGGAGCTATGTGTCAACAAGATGCACTAGTAGCCTCTGCATGGGTCATGTCTGGGGTGTTTAGAACAATTCAGTGGCTGCTGAGAAAGGGAAGGGACTAACAGAGAGTCCCAGTGATTGTCTATGCAGAAGTTTTTTACTATACACTATCCAGGTGCTCACCAGTGTAAGAATACCAGGCTCAGAATCCAGGCAACAGCCTCTCATTCCCTGCTGAGGTCTGGTAGGGTTAGACAGCTGCCTGATTATGGCCTTCTCTTGGGTGCTGCAGGCAGCCTAGTCCTACCCCTCTGTTCATGTACTTAAAATTTTAGCAAGTTCACACTTGATCATTTACTCTGCAGCTTGTGGAAGAGAAACAGTAAAACTTGAGGCAATCAATGTTTGCTTTTTTGAATTTTAAAAATAATTTTCTACAGTTTTGTGTCTTTGTGGAAGTCACCAATTAGTTACATGACATGAAACATTGCATCTGAATATTATTGCCATTTTAGTACCAGCATTTTATGTGATTCTTACATGATATTTCTACTTCATTCATTGTTCCTTATGGATTTGACAGACTGCCCTTGATATGTTTTCTTTTCTGTTCTTGCTAGGTACCGGTGGCTCACACCTGTAATCCTAGCTACTCAGGAGGCTGAGATCTGAGGATTGTGGTTCAAAGCCAGCCCAGGTAGGAAAATCCATGAGACTCTTATCTCCAATGAGCCACCAAAGAACTGGAAGTGGTACTTGTCTTGAGCTGAAGAGCTGAGGGACAATACCCAGGCCCAGAGTTCAAGGCCCACAACCAAAAAAAATTTCTGTATTTTAGCCTTATATTGATGAACATAACTGCTCTGTAATATATTAGTAATGAAATGCAAATTTAAATAATGATCTTTTTTAAATAAAGAAGCAGTTTCACATCAATCTGTACATACAGTGAGTCTTTGTCCTCTTTAGTCTTTCTTCCTTTATTTGACATTTCCTTCTTCTGTTCTAGAGCATCATTCTTACTACCTGTTATTAGGTGGTAACTTTTTTTCTTTTAAGTATCTCAGAGTATTTCAACTGAGCAAGACAAGCGAGATACCCAGCAGCTGTTTCTAAATCAATTTGCCCATAAATCAAAAGTGGCACCAAGTGATGAATGTCCCCTCTTGTGTTTTTCAGAAGTCCTTGACATTTCTGGGCATCACCACCACTGTGCACCTCACCTTCCTGCCTTCAGTAAGTTCTGGAAGTCCCAGTGGCCAGGCCTTGTTCCTGCTGAACAACAGCCTTTCAACTAAGATGAGTGTTCTTCTGTTTCGAAGGCTGATTCACACACTGGTGACTACGCTGTATTTCTTCCAAAACCCAGGCTGGCCAGCAGACCTGTGAGTGACTGAAACACCAAAGCTTCAGAACAACACCTGCTCCTGGCCCTGCCCCAGGCTCTGCTATCTTCTGGCTTGGTATTTCTCTCCAGCACATAGTGTTTTTTGTATTTCTTTGCCTGAAGGCCTCTGAGTGCAACTACCCTTTCCTCATCCCTTCTTTCCAAGAGCTTCCTGTTCATTCAGTTTCTGACAGATGACACTGGTTCAGTGGATGCATGTGTTCACTCTAGAGTGTTCATGGCTCAAGTCCCGGCCCTCAATCTACATTTGTGCATGTGCTGGCTCAGTGGTTGTCTGCCATTTTCAGAATGAGAAGGACTCACGTATCTCTGGACTCCCAGGATGCCAATAGTGACCATGTGTGACAGCTGTTTAAGAGAGCAAGTTCTGAGTGTGTTGGTGTGAGCTATCACACAGAAGCTTGGTGACCACAGAACAAGTTAACAATCACTGGGTGATAACTCTGTAGAGGTGGAGTCCCAGAGGGGTCACTAGCGAGTGAGAGGCCATGGTTACTGATCAGAGGTGGCAAGTCACAAAACCACTGACCTAACAGAGCTATGACTGAGCAGAGTCAGAATCTGAGGCTCGTATGGCTCAGCTGAGAGTTCACACAGTCAGTACAACATACCCCCAGAAAGCTGAATTAGCTGGTGAATGTTATGAAAAGAAACAAGATGGACTGGCAGAAACTCTTCCATATTATAAGATAGATACCAATGGGGAAGGGTGAGAGGAGAAAAGGCTTAGTGAAATTTTCTAACACTTTAATCTAACAAGTAGTATGGGCAAGGGGGAGGCTGGCTTTAATAGCAAGGCAAACAAAGCTTGGGGAGGGAGAGAGAGAGAGAGAGACAGACAGACAGAGACACAGACACAGACACAGACACAGACACAGACAGACAGAGACAGAGAGAGACAGAGGGGGGAGAGAGAAAGAGAGAGAGAGAGCGAGAGAGAGAGAGCTATGCGAGCGAGAGCTCCAACCCTACTTGCAAGGAAGTTGACTTCAGGCAAGAAAAACACCTTAGGATCATGATTTGGCATAAACTTCAGGAGACCTTTCCTTTAGATTTTTGTCATCATGGGCTAGATATTTTTATTATTTCTAAATTCATTCTCTTCAATATATAGAATAATCTTTGTCTTGTATTATAAAAGTCAAGTAAATACGATCATTATACTTGCCTTACTGACTTATCACCCAGAATATCCAGCTTTATTTTACTAATGCAAGGAAAACATAGAGGAATAGATAATAAATACCATTACCATATTTCCCTAATGTTTTATTTTCAGAGTTAATGCCTTAAAAAACAGAAGATTGATACACTAAATTTGTACTCGGTGCATCTCAATGTTCAGAGGTATTTCACACATTCCTACTTCTAATCTTCCACCCTTCTCTCCCAAGGAAGGAGAATTGTGGGTGACATGTGTGAAATGTCTAGACATGTTGTTGCACACCTGCAGTCTCTATTTTAAAGCAGGAGAATGGTACAGACCTCTCAAAGATGGAATATTCTGAAGAATGAGAATGTGCTGCCAGAAAACACAGTCAGTCCTTAAGTTCTATGCTCATTGCTTTTTTTTCAATTGTTGGAACACATTTATCTTTCATCCCTCACCATACCAAAGTGTGTGTATGTGTGTGTGTGTGTGTGTGTGTGTGTGTGTGTGTGTGTGTGTGGTGCATGTGTGTATACATGTTCTGACCAGTCTTTTATGTATTGTAATGCTGAAATAAATCCTTCCACATTAGAGGATTTTTTTAAAAGGCTAATCAGTTTGTAACTTCTCTGTAACTGCAGTGGGTGATGTAAAAGGGAATTCTTATTGAGCATAGGCTCCCCTCTTTTGAATTATAGAATAGTAGTCACAATCACATTGAGCCAACCGCTGACATACTAGTGAGAGGAGCAGCAAGCCCCAAGCAGGATCAACCTTTTTATAGGTGATGGAATTCACCTGCTTTATGGACATATTGAGAATACTGAGTCCTTTAACAAGTGCCAAACATTATATCCAGTATCTCTTTTAATGCTTAAAGCAAGACTTAATGCTGTCACTCTTCTCACCATGTTCTAACTTGAATCAATTTGAGGCACACCTCTATTCTGCAGACTCACAGAATGAGAAAGACAAGGTTCAGATTGCTCTGCCTGACTCTGAAGCTGCTTTTTTAAATCACTGTTTTTTTTCCCTTCAAGTAAAGACAAGTAGTATTTTCACTGTTAACCAACATATTTATCTACTATATGATGATATTACTAATAGCTTAAAAACTTGGAGAAGTACAATGTTGGCAGAGGCAATGGAAACTAACATTATCTCACAGGATACGTGCAGCGCCAAATCATGCTGATTAGATAGCAAGCTAGTCGATGGGGAGTGGAGGCAGCCTCTCTCCTGCTTGGAAATGCACGCAGTGAAATTTTGAGGAATCCAACACCTCAAAGCAGACATTGCTAAAATTAAATTATATAAATTTATAAGCAAATAGGATTCTATTTAAAAATAAAGACAAATATCCCAAAGAACGCTTTGTGCAACATTGAGATTTTCTGTGTTGTTTTTGTGTGGTAGGAATACTGCATGGCAAGGCCCTGGAGTACATCTCCCATGACTTGGCATAACATCGCTCTAGTACCCCGGATGGGCCATGATGGGCTGACAGTAGTCAGCAAACAATAATACACCAGGATTTGACTTACTGTTTTGTTGACTGTCTCATCTTAAGGAAGTGATGGAGAAAAACGTTAGGAAATCAAAGTAAACTAAAACTGGCTCCCATACATAACCACTACCCTGGCATGGCAGTTGCGGAAATCTTTGAGTTTTCAAAACATATCATCTACTTTGGCAAAGAGAGAAGCGGTTTAGATGAAGGCCTTTACAAAACAGAAGAGTCTGCACCCACGTCTCCACTGTGTCATCTCCTTCTTACTTGGAATGCAACTGAACATAGCCAACAGCCACACTGGGCTCACAATCTTTGTGGACTGCGGTCACACTTAGACTATGGATATAAGAGTTGGTAAGAACCAGCACAAACACCTGCGTTACTTGGTTATTAGGATTTACAACAAAGTATAGTTTTCTTTCTGTTTGTATATAGTGTGCATGCATATCTATGGTAACAGCAGTTTAACGAAGCCACACCGTGATGCCAGCCTCCTTCACAATGGCCCGGTCAGCCAGCGGTGCATGTGCTCAGAGTCTCAGCCTTGCCACCCTGGAGCCCTGTCATTTATGTGTGATCACTTCTAGACTTCATTTCAGTGAGATACATAATAGAGGAGCACACACACACATATCTCCTTCAGGTAGGTGTATTGGTAACCACAGGATCTGGTAGAAGGGAAGAAAGCCACAACATCATGGTCTTCTTGGGATCATTCAATGAATCATAGGAAACCTAACACATCTAATGTGTCCCACACATGCCTAATGGTAAGAGAAAGTAGCAGTGTGTGCAAATCCCAAACTGTGACTGTGACTACTTCTTCCTGCTTAATTGAAGTTTAGGAAAGCCCTAGTGGAAAGGACTGGAAGCAGAGGTGGGTATTCTCTCTGGTCTTAAGGGATTGTGAAGAGGCTGGTGGCCCTCATCCACTCTGGGACTATGGGAGGTGCCAGGGGTGCAGACCCTGGGTACTGGCCCTCTCTGCACAGTGAGCCCTGAGACTCTCTCCTCCCGGGGAGGGGCGAAGGGGTAGGGATGGGCAGAGAGAACTCACTTCCAGCCACTGGTGCTTTACTGGGAGCTTGGAGCAAGAGCAAGGCACAGAACTCCTTCACACAGAAGCAGGCCTCAGACACATCTAACGAATGGTGACAGGTTCTTGAGTCTATGAGGAGAGAGTATCTACATGAGTCTAGTCTGGTTCCTATGGAGCAGGAGTGATCATATTTGGTTCTGATCTTTGACAGCCAAAACCAATTGAAAGAAGCCATTCTAGTATCCTCTAAATTACATAAGAGCATTATCCTATATATTTTAAGTTTGCAGTTTTCAAAAGTTCGGGTTGCTAAATCTTTTATTTTGAACACAATGCGGAATCCTTCTCTTGTTGTCTCTAACATGGCAGGTTGTTGAAGGGACACAAGACAGTTTATGCTAAGCTGGCTGTGCCTCATTTCTCTACCTGTGAAGACAGACGAGACAAGGAGAGGGCCTCCAAATCCACAGTCATAACTAGAAATCTGCTGTGAGCCCTATTTAGCATGGAAAGGCCCTTCCTCAGCCCTAAACCTATCTGTGTGAACATGCGAGGCATTCTTTGTCCACAGCGAAGTGCATAAACCCCACGCAGCCACTGGGGTAGCCTGTCAGGCCACATGGGCTCAGGGTTCTCAAAGGGATGGTTTCAGCAGAAGCAGAGAACAGTCCAGCTGCATTTTGTACTGCTGACACCACCCAGGGAATATGAATTAATCCACAATGACAAAACAGAACATAAGAGGATCAGAATGGTGGAGAGAATGTTCTACAAAGCAAATGTGTTGGGGGCTGGCTTGAGGAATCCTGGCCATTTGGGCAGCACAAACAGAGAGAGAATGTAAGCTGCCACCCAACAATGGAAGCATGACCCTGGCAGAAGAGGACACGTGGTTCCAGGTAGTATTGTTTAAAAGATAACTTTCATAGAATTTCCTTCCACCTTAAAAATAAAAAGTACCCCTCTCAAAGCTCTCTGAAGTTGGGGGGGCTTCCCCTACCTTGAGTTCTATGTGTATAAAATGATATAGAGTACACTATCATTTTTGTAGAGGAATTTCAAACCTAAATAGATGAACTAGACAGTAGTTGTTTCCTTTAAAGTTCCAAGCGTTCCATTTTTCTTTCTTTCTTTTTTTTTGGGGGGGGGTCCAGTCATGGGGCCTGAACTCTGGGCCTGAGCGCTGTCCCTCAGCTCTTCAGCTCAAGGCTAGCGCTCTACCACTTGAGCCACAGTGCCACTTCCGGCTTTTTTTCTTTTTGCTTATGTGGTGCTGAGGAATCGAACCCAGGGTCTCAGGCATGCAAGCCAAGCGCTCTACCACTGAGCCACCTTCCCAGCCCCCAAGTGTTCCATTCTGTAATAGCCTCCTGAGTTGTCCAGCCCCAGTGGTGCTACCAGGAAAGAGTTAAGTAGGAAGATCTACCTCACACAGTCCTGTTGTCTGGGGACCCAAGAGGAAGGAGCTGGCAGCATCCAGGGCAGCGGGAACAAGAAATCAATTTCTCCTTTGAAGTCCCCTCTCACACTCTTACCGCACCTGGTCCACCTTCCTTGGATTTTGCAATGCCAAGAGTTACCTTCCCCTATGGGTACTATTGGGATGCTGATGCATTCCCGTCCTTCCTCCATTCCTGCGGCATTCATTTTCATTGTCATTTATTCCTTGTCTCAGGATTTGGGGAGAAGGTATGTCTATACTCAAATCCCACACAACTGGGCTTCAGGCTCACAAACAGACCTACAGCCTGAATGGCTCTATCCATCTCAGGAAGGTTCAAGTACACTTGGGATACAGGACTTCTGCCCACTTTTCTCTAGACTTCACAGTGTGTAGAAAGCTTGTGGTGCTTGGGTACTGAGATGTAAATGACATGGTTCATATCAAGAGGAAGGCCAGGCTGAGAAAATGGCAGGGCACGCAGAAGATACACACAGGGGGTTTTGATTTAAGCTGATTTCAGATGCTGACCTACCTCTCTCCCTTCAGTATCCTGAGTATTTAACTCCCTTAGATGTTTAGCAAAATATTTAATATTAGCGTAAATAATGGTCACAGTTGAGTTATGTAAATGTCAAGACTTAGTTTTATAACCATAATAATTTTTTTCCTCCTCCTCTTCTTCCTCCTGCCTCCTCTCCCTCCTCCCACTGCACATCTTCCTCTCTCTCTTCCTTTTCCTCTTCATCTCTCCATCCATCTCAATCAAGTATTCAACCATGAAATCTAGATTATTTGTATCTTCTAAAGCATGACTAGCATGAACATTCATCCACATCTAGATCATTGGCTGTGAACCCTCTATTAATACTCCTTAGAGTTCAAACATTAACCATATTCCAAACATGAAACTAAGTTCATAGAAAACTCAAAATCAGATCTGGCTCTGAATTTTATCGATTTATGTTCAAGTAAGATACCAAATAGTATGTTTGTTTGATGTAAGGATAACCTAAAGCAAATCATACCTATTAACAAATCTGTTACTGGCTCAATTGCTTAGAACTCACATTAAAAAGGTAAGTCAATAAACAAAGCTGTTCAAATTATAGTAGTATGTTCTGGTGCAAAGAGCATGTGGGCACTGCAGTATTTCCTCTAGACGATATGCTATAAATACTACAAATAAATAGAATTCCACCAAAATACATCTTCCACATATGTATTTCCAAGACATTTGATATAAACACAGAAAACAATTGTGCCTTCCAGCTAGCATGATTTGTTTACATGTAGAAATACTATCATGGTTAGATTGCACTGTTTATAAGATATGTCACTTAGGCTAAGTGATTGTGTAGATAGTCCAGTCTCATAATTCTTCTAGTATTCACAGGACAAAAGAATAGCTCCCAAAACTCTACTAAGTTGCCTAGTTCCCTGGTGTTTCTCCTGGGCCAGGTTGCTTTAGTGCACATGGAGATCTAACTACATCATGACAACCAAAATGCCAAGTGACTTGATATGATCTTTCCTGGTTGTAATACATGTGTTTAGTGCTTAATTTGTGAATATTCAGTAAATGACAAGATTCACAGACTTAATAACCCCATAGGGATGATGCAAAACTCACCATTAAATGATTCACATAGAGCACAATGACTTTAAATGTAAAGCAGAGGCAAGGAAGGGCCAGGGAAGGCTGGTATCCTTCTGCCTTGGGTTGCCAGAAACTTCCAACAGTGTAAAGAAAGTCTTCCTGCCTAACTGTCTTTCAGTCCCTGGCAGACCACAGTAATTCATAACCTCCAGAGACTCTTATGCTCTGAGCAGCTAAGCTTCATACTTTGTGTGTAAACATCCCACAGTGTTGTAATTCACACACACACACAAACACACACACACACAGGGACTCGCCATCTTAATTCATGGATGTTTCTGGGCAAACAGGCTGCCATGTATCTTATGACACAGTGGTCCATTTATCTGTTATTGGTCCACAGAACACATCCCATATCCTATGGAGATCATGCCAACCCCTATACAGATGAGAGCTTCCATCTTCCCTTTCTACTCAGCGGGTTCTCACAGACGTCTCCTAGCAACGGCCATCTCCAGGCAAACCATTTGGACGACAGCTCCTTAGACAATCGTGGCAGCTTTAATGTCATTAACCAGAGAATACAGTTAGCAGATTCAGATACTAAATAAGTTTGAAGAGGACATAAAAAGGCTGTTTCAATCATTTTCTCCATTGACAACATTCAAATTCTGAAATGCAAGGCACATGTCATTATTTCTCTGATTCCTATGAGGTTAGATATTTTTTCATAAATTTCTGTCCATTTGTCCTCCAAGGACTTCCTTTACCTTATTCAAAGCTTGTGTTGATAAATTGTCTTTCCCACACTGACTTGTTGAATTTATTTCTATATTATAATCCATCTAGCCATGTTACTGAAGTTGCAATAACCTATCAATGATCCTCTTCTTCCCACTGACTTTTTACATTAGTTGAACATCAATTCAACATATTGAATTAATGTCAAGAATCTCCAGAAATTTAAGGCACAACCTGTGTTTCATTTTCTAAAATGAGACACAGAGAAATAATCAAAATCACTTTGGCCTATGGATAGAAGGTTATTTTTCCACACAGTAAATATCTTAAGCTGCTTGTCATTTCTTTTTCTTTTATTCGCTTCAGCAGAAAATGATATAAAATATCCACAGAACCTGCATGTTGCTGAACTGTATCTTAAGGAAGCAGTGGGCTGTGCTGCATCTCCGAGTGGAACTGTACTTGCTTCTGCATGGACCGGATCTGGGTTTTCTCTCCATGTGAGAGATCACCCTTTCAGACAGTCTCCCATTTGTTTCCAAGCTTGCAGGAAGTGCTATTTAAATCTCTGTCCACAAGTTCAGAAAGCCAGATCCAGGAAGAACAATTCAATGAAGGAGTGAGGCTCTCTGTCTGGGTACTGCAGCCCACAGATCCCACAGGCCCGTCCCAGGGCAGGTGAGCTGCCCATTCTATTCCTCAGTGGCCCATGGAGCATGGACATGACAGACAGCATGCAACTGTACAGTCTCTCACTTGTGAGAAACCAGCACCTGCTACTTGATCATCCCGAGATGAAAGAAATTAGACTTTTATGGTAAAAACAGTTATATTTAAATAGGGATGTTCTCTTAAAGCAGACACATTTATTATTAGGGTCTTGACAAAACCAGCAGAGTGTTTAAAGACCACAGGGCGGGGAAGTCCCTCCAGTCAGCGACAACTGGGAAAGTCCCTTCTGCCTCAAGTAAAAAGTACTGTAGAAGAAGTCTCCAAAGCCGGGCATTGGTGGCTCACGCCTGTAATCCTAGCTACTCAGAAGGCTGAGATCTGAGGATCATGGTCCAATAAACCACTAGAAAGTACGAGTGGCACTGCAGCTCAAGTGGTAGAGTGCTAGCCTTGAGCTGAAAAGCTGAGGGACATTGCCCAGGCCCAGAGTTCAAAACCCACAACCAACAACAACAATAAAAAACAAAAAAACAAAACAAAACAAAACAAAACAAAAAGAAGTCTCCAGATGAGTACAACAGCAGAAACCTTAGGGCACAACGCCATATATGTATTCTGCTTCATTTTTCCCCAAGGGTAATTTATTTTAAGGAAGAAATGAGATGATTAGGTGAATGTTTTTCTCCTCTCTCTCTGGCAGTGGAGCTTGAAGGAGAGTCCAGGGCACTGTGGATGGAAAGGGAGAACTTTGGAGGCTGGGCTCATCATCCAGAGGAACGAGGAGAATGCAGAGAATCACCACTGTTGACGAAGAAGCACAGAGGGGCTTGGGAGGTGAAGGAATCACCTCGGTAATAACTGGATAAATGTTTCTATCTGAAACTACAAATGCCCGAAAACAGAGTCAATGGATTCGGGAATAATTAAAAGCGTTTTAAAATAGCTCTCTGCATCTGCAGAGTTAGCAGAGGTGGCAAGTTCCTGTGATGTTACTAGAAATTCTATTTTGCATTATGAAGAAGAAATGTCTGTTATAATGTCACTTTTAATTGCAAGTGATGTATGGTTATTTAAAACTGACCAGTTATATGAAGCCATAAATTTTTAAAATTCCTGTTCCAGGAATAATCAGGCTTTTGGCAGAACACTGAAAATTTAATTTCTTTCTATCTCAAACTTTTGGTCATTCCTTCAACTAAATTATTAATGATTTCCAAGAACAATTTCTCAACAGCCAGTTTCCTTTCTTAAAGAAATATGTATATATATATATACTATCAGCTATGTTGATGGTTTAAGTGGGGCTCGAAATAGAAAAAATAATAAATGTTAATGTCTTCATGAAAAGATTGTATATATTTTTGATAAATTTCAGTTTACTTTTTATGGGCTTTTAAATATAGAGAAGACATTACTAAGCAATATATATGGCCACACATGATCTATTTGTGATTTGTCAACTAGCCACAAAGGAATAACATATGATTTTGTATCTTGATTGGAGAGGTCTACTGATAGTATTTCTAGTGCTCACTTCTAGGTATTCCTTGTTGTTCATCCTTGTGGACTGCTTCTAGTATCATAGCCTTATTTCAGTTTTTTTCTGAGAATTTTAATCCTTCATTTCCATCCTAGTTCTTCCATTACAAGGTTCTCTCAACTCCAAGAGCCCTGATTCTATTACCACCCGGTGCATGAATCACATAGTCAGTTGGTTGTTTTATCTATCATCTAATGATCATCTATCTATGTCCTCCATCTCTCAATCTGTCTGTTTCTGTCTCTCTGTCTTGTTGTAAGTATATATATATATATAATATCTACCAATCATCTTTCAAACTACTAATTTATTTTCTTTTATATTTTGAAAACAGAACAAGATTTATCATCATTGCAGTTCCTGTATTTAGTATAGCTGATATATAGAAATTAAAAAATAAATATTAAAGGAAAAATGACCATCAATCATTTAAACTCTGAGGAGTTGGGTAAGTGGCTCAGTGGTAGAGTGCTTGCCTTGCATGCGTGAGGCCCTGGGTTCAATTCCTCAGCACCACATAATCAGAAAAAGCCGGAAGTGACACTATGGTTCAAGTGGTAGAGTGCTAGCCTTGAGCTGAAGAGCCCAGGCCCAGAGTTCAGGCCCTACAACCCACAAACATAAATAAATAAATAAACAAACAAACAAATAAATAAATAAGATAATTTAAACTCTGAGTTCCTCAAAAAAATTGGTAGGATTTTAAGTATTGAAGTTTACAGTTGAATGTGATTTTATATATAAAATCAAACTCTTTGGCAGAGTGAGGTTTTTTTTCCCCCTAAGGGGGGAAAAATAGAGAAAATTGACTTTTGAGGCAGTTGTGGGTTTTTTACATTTTAAAAGCGATGGCCAGCTTTGCCAATTTTAAGTTTTATTCTCTTGAGGATACTGAGAGACATTCCTGAGTCTCTGGTTTCTCATTGCATAGCGTAGCGTAGCACGGTGACAGTGCTTCCCAATTGTTGGAGGAGGGTGAGCCAAATTCTGTGATTACGTCTGATTAAATGATGAAAGGATTTCACAGTTATAAATAGGGTCACTCCCATGTGACCCTGGTGCCAGGAGACTAAGTAGGCCTACTGCAATCTCATGGTGCTCCTGAAAACCTCAGCTCTTACAGAACAGGGTGTGGTGTGACTCCAAAACGGGGCCTAGAACCTGAGGAGCTTTGAAGATGGAATGGCTACAAGATGAGATATGAGAGAGCTGTAGACAGAAAGCTTGCTCTCCATACAGTCTGCCCTGACAGAGTCCTGGTGAGGAATTAGCAGGAGGCAGACCTATCCTCACAGGAGACAGGTGCTCTGTCTAGACTTGATCAGTCCCCAGCTGCTGCCAAAGACATAATGGCTACCACAGCTACCATGGTCCCTGGGGGATGAGCACAACACAGGGAAAGCTGGGGTCTCTGATGAGACCAAGCTGCCCTGCTGGTCCTCCTTGACACTTTCCTCTTCCTCGAGCTGAGAGAACAACACTGCTTTGTTGGCCAAGGGCTTGCTTCGGAGGACTTTGTTCTCCTGTAGCCACTCAAGTGCTGAACAGACTAGGACCCGTTAACACCGGGCACTGGTGACTGAACTAAACCTTGCTGAATGGAAGTGACTTTATCAACAAGCACAATATTTGTATTTCAAGTGTTTTTTTTTTCAAAAGAGGGTTAGCTACAGTTTATTAAACCAGAGGCTTATACACTTCCTCCAGTGGATTTGCAGTGAGATAAATCAGTCTTAGAGCACCACACTGAAATAAAAAGATCAGACCCAACAATATGACCCTTTGAATATTTTCAGCCTCTAGACAAGAAACACGGAGCCACTGACTCATCTACCTGCCTATAAGAGGAAAGATTTATTTCCATGTCATACAAAATCAAAATCTTTGTTTACTGCCTGAAAAACTAGACGTAGGCTGTCAGGAAGCGGGAGACCGGTTAAAAATGAGTGAGGAGAATATTGAGTTGGGTCACCTAATGTATTTTCTGTCTTTTAGGGTACCAAGTGACAGGACCCAAAAGAAAGAAAAATGACAGTAGGGAAAGAAACAAGAATTATGAATAAAGAAGAATGCAAGAAACTTCCCGGAGGGGGAAAAAGACCTCTTTGTATCAGAGACCCACAGAAGAGAACTGAATCTGTTCTCTGGGCAAGGTGCTGAACCTGGTATGTCTCACCCACCTTCCCTCAGGACCACAGAGGATGCAAACAGCTCTCTGAAGATGCCTTCAGCATTCTGCAAGCATTGTAGAGTAGAGGAGGATGCACTTCCCCCTACTTTGCCAGAGAGAAGAAGCCCCATGTTCACCAGCTTTCTACAGGAATTCCACATATCAAAACCATTACTACCCCCACAACAGAGAGGCCCAAGGTTAGTGACCTGTCTGGACTTGCTTCCTTCAATATCTACCAGTGTTTCACTTGCACAGATGATATTTGTACTGGGAAGTGTGTCCTGCTCTCTCCAGAGCCCCGAACCCTCTTTGGACAACACAGAAGGAATGTTCCCAGGCATTTACACACAGATCTCAGACAGAAGCTCCCTAGAGCCTCAGCGCCTGATGGTGGAGGGGCACATCATATTTGAGGAAGGACTGAGTGTTGTATAGCCACTGAGGGTCTAAGTGAACCTGGGAAAGGGGTTGGCCAGAGGGTTCTGGAGGTGGAACAGGCAGAGTTGCTAGCGATGTCATCTCCTGGGATGGAAAAGAAACAAGAAAAGGAAAGAAAGATTTGAGAAACACAGGACTAGCGGGGCAGCATTTAGTGGTTTGTTAGTTATGAAGAGAGGAATAAAGGAAAGAGTGGAAGATGGTGTCTCTCCGCTGAACCTCTGGAGCTGAGGGATTTGACAATGTTCCTGACACGGAAACAATTTTTTTTTATCACAATAAGGATTAGTGTGCATAAAATTACCCATTGTTCTAAAAGTTTCCATGGAAAGTCTCAAAAATACCTCTTTCCCCTTCCTGCCTCCACATCTCTCTAATGGGGCTGAGTCTTTAAAGCTGTTGCAATGAATAGTATATGAACACAAATTATACCATGGACAGTAGCAAACTTTCTTCTATCTTAATGAGGTTGTCCAGGTAAAACTATCATCATTATTGTTTCTATACCTGAGAGGCCAATTAGAACACGTCAATTAATTTAGTCAACCATGAGTCCTGCAGAGATGCTCATCTGAATGATAAGGCAATGAGCTACCTAGCTATGGCTAACAGAGAAAATTGCTCTAGCACTTCGCAGCTAGAAAAGCAACTTCTGTTCCCTTCTTACATACCATTTATGTGAATCAGAAATCAGTGTGTGGCTTAGCTGAGTCTCCATCTCAAAGAACCTCATGTCCAGGGCTTACAGATAAAATTCAGATCAAGCTTAAATGTCAGAAAAACAATAAATAATTTGTTGGCATAAGTACAACTTCAACATTGCATGAGACATAATCATATTTTAAAATCTTCACTTGTTTATCTGAAATTTAACTTTATCAAGGTGTCCTGTGATTCATATGAGAGCTAAAAGAAAGAGAAGGACCACAGGGGAATCCACTGTACTTCATATCTCCATCTGGCAAGTGACATTGTCTATTCTGACATCATACTCACCAGAAACAAGTCAGTAAGTTCATTCCACACTGGATGGCAGGAAGGACAGGAACGCTAGACCATGGGGGGCCATCTTAGAGGCTGATGACCAACATGTGTTCCTCGTAAATTAAAACTAAGAAACGTGTTCAGGGGCTGAGAAGGTGGCTCAGTGGTAGAGCGCTTGCCTTGCATGCTTGAGGCCCTGGGTTCAATTCCTCAGCACCACATAAACAAAAAGAAAAAAGCCGGAAGTGGTGCTGTAGCTCAAGTGGTAGAGCGCTAGCCTTGAGCTAAAGAGCTGAGGGACAGCGCCCAGGCCCAGAGTTCAAGCTCCATGACCCACCCCCCAAAAAAAGAAACATGTTCAGATCAGCTATTAAGGTATTAAGCTACCAAGGTATCCCTTTCCCTGGGGTTGTTCCTTTCTGCCCTCAGAACATGTCCAATACTAGAAGCAATAGTATAGGATAATAGAAGCAATAATATAAGAGATCATAGTGAATTCAATTTATCCTCAGCCAATAAAGAGAAACAGTGAAGAAGAATAGCAAAAGAACGTCTGACATTGGTGCTCGTACACATGGGTTCTGGATGTTGTAAACGGAACATTAAGATAGCTATTTGGAGAACTATGTTCAGTATCAAGCAATATTGATATACCTGCTCTTCTGATTTTTATAAAAACATCAACCTATTCTATGTCACTTTGTATAAATTGTTACAGGATATTAATCTGTTTTTCTAAACTAGGTCAAGAAAGACACACTACTTATGTGGTTAAAAAGTCGAAAAGAAAACCATGAACATTTACGTTTGAAATTAAAAACATTTTTAATCTGAAACCATATTTTCAATGTAGCTACTATAAAATTTTAACTCAATTATTTCTTCAGTTCACATATTCATACATATACTTAGTTGACCAGTAAGTATATATTTTTACTTATTTATTTTTGTCGGTCGTGGGGCCTGAACTCTGGACCTGGGCACTGTCCCTCAGCTCTTCAGCTCAAGGCCAGTGCTCTACCACAGCACCACTTCTGGCTTTTTCTGCTTATGTGGTGCTGAGGAATCGAACCCAGGGCCTTATGCAGGCAAGGCAAACACCTTACCACTGAGCCACTTTCCCAGACCCCCAAAAGTATATTTTAATTTTTTAAAAAAAGGACAAGAAAAATATAGGTAAAGCTACCTAAGAAACATTTCTGAGTTAACAAAATTATCTTTATATAAGTTATACAAAACACAGAAAGTCATGTTCACATTTGAGTTTTATTCTATATTCAAGGAATTCTTCGAGCCGTCTGGTAATTTAAAATAATTGTTTTCTTCAAGTGTGATTTCAAAATAGTTTATATTGAATTTCTTCCAGAAAACTTCCAATTTAATACTTCAGAATTAAAGTCATTTTTTCCCTTCCTGATTTCAATCATTTTCAATGCTTTAGTCAACTTATTTTTAACTTAACTATTTGTGCAAGTTTTCTTCTGTACCTAAGACATTCTCATTATTCATGGAGAAGGAAGTGTAGTTATTTAGCATTACCATCTAACCCTAGGAGTTAGATAATACATTATTATTTCCCTTTCTTAGGAAGGAAAGCCTGACATTTTCTTTTCTACTTCAGGCAATTTCCCCTAAAACCTAGCTACGCAGAAGGAAAGTTTTCTATCTTGTCCTTCCATCAACTTTGGCTGCTTTTAAGATATCTAGACCAGGAAGAGTCATTACCAGGGTCTAAATTTGGACCCTAGCTGTCAGGGTTCTCATTAACATTTGGAAAATGGCTATGTGAGGTCACTTATTCTACTAATGATACTGGATTCTAAACATAGGGGTTAAAAGATGTTGATGGTGTATCCTGTTTTACCCCAATTCAAGCTCGGTCCTTCTCCATGGCCTTAACTTTCTCTTCAGTCCTCAGCCTATAACATCAGCCAACACCTAACTCCTCTACTCATCAGTGAGCACACAAAGCCCTGTGAGCACACAGAGGTTATTCTAAACTATAAGCATCCAATCAATATAACTTTAGAAGGAAAAAGAAGCTGGCAAGAATTTTATAAGTAGAATGGCTATGTGGCCACGAGGTAAATATTTTACATATTCTATCCTACAAAGTTTGCATGTGGTTTTCCACAAATAGTTTTAAAATCTGGTAATAATGACATTTCTCTCCGATCCTATTAAGCTACAGTTGTATAAAATGGCTCTCTATGAAGCTTAAAAGTTTAAAGCACCCACGAGAAATGACCAGTTGCCTTTTATAATTTGAACTTTTCCACAATACACTGAATTTCTTTTATGTGTTTCAATTATTCTGCTAAACTTCCTCTGCTGTACAAAATTCTGTCACCCACCTTGGCAGAAAGGTTAGAAGAGAAAGCCAGGCCGTGATACGGATTGTGGTCAAGGTGATGAAATCTGTCTTTAACTGCTCCCCTGCTACTTTGGTTATTCAGGTCATTGTTTCAATCATTTGTGGTTCCTGGAGCTCTCAATATCTATACTATCCTCTCTTCCTTAAAAAATTTTTTTTGTTCTCCACTGCTCATAGTTACAGAGGAAAACTCAGTGGTCCAACATCTTAACCCTTTCTAGTTTAAACCCCTCCTCCAAGATGTTCTAGATCCTTCCTCCTCCCAGATGACAATCACTCAGTGCCCTCTCTCTCATTTCCCTCTTTCATCTTTCCATCTTCAGGCCCAACTCTGCCTACAAAATATTCCCTTGCTATAAGATCAAACTGCTCCTAGTCTTCATTCTTCGGGGTGTACAGTTTTATCTTTTCCACCTTCCTCCATCAGTCTCCACAGCCTCCCCCAGATACTTTTATTTCAGAATTGATTTATAACGTGCTTCCACAAGCTAGAAGAAATTACTCTTCCTGAGGTCTCCAATTATCTTTCAAATGCCAACAGCAATTGCTCAGTGCTTGCTCTCTTCTCTCTCTCTCTCTCTCTTTCTCTCTCTTTCTCTCTCTCTCCCTCTCCCTTTTCCTCTTTCTTCTACCTTCTTCCATGCCTGCACTAGCTTGATCCCCTCTGAATTCTCTATTTTCCACAGGCACTAATCTGCAACATTAGTAGGACCCACCACACAGCTCTGAACCTGGCCAGTCTCCACTCATAAACTACAACTCCTAAATTCCCCTCTTTACTACTAAAGGCTAGATTCTTTTCTATAAAAGTTAGCTCAGAAGTTTAAAACTTCAAAGCTCTTAATCTTTTCTCCTTCAGAATTTTAATGACGTTGTGTATTACTTGCACAAATAACATACCATATTGACTTCTATAACGAAATGCTTGAGATCCATTAAGTGTGATTTACCATTTTTGCATTATATGCATGGTATGATAGCTGAGCTTCCATCAGACTACCAGGGATGTCCTACACTCAACTGTGTAGCTGTTGACTTGGCAAACATGTAGAGACTGCTTAGCTGCTGACACGTAGCCACAGAAGATACAACCAAAATGTGATCTGCATTGATGCTTTTATTTAGATGCAAAAGTATTCTCAGTATAAAATATGTTCAAACTTTTCATTGCTTCCATTTAAATGTGCTTTCTTTGAGTTCCACCTTTAAACAAGTTGTAACCAATTGGTTCATACAAAAGGTCAATATTCATAATTAACTATGATATGTATGTCTTTTGTGCTACTTATCTATGAAATTATAAGAACACAAACTTTAATGCTATGATTAACATGAAAGTGATACAACTGGAAACTACCTCCCTAGCTTTGTTAATACACAAAAAGAAGGTGAATGCATAGACTGAGAGCGTATGAGCCATTTGAATGATTGAGATGATTGAGTTTATCTTCGCTTAATTCAATATTTTCTATAAAATAGTTTATGGTGCATGGCCTTCTATTTTATGCCAATATCATATGTACATATAAAGACCTATATCTATGCAGAGCATCTACTTCTAAACCAACTCATTTGTTGAAAATTTTAAGGTGTTCTGAAATTATCTCCTGACAGCCTGAGGTATTCAAGACACTCCTTGGTGATTTGGGAGGTACAAAGATAAATTAGACCAAAATCCTGTTCTTAAGGGACTTGAAATATAATGGGAAACTTAAGAAATACACAAATAACTCTGGGACAAGGTTGACATTGTTAAGTCCCATAAGGGTATTAGAGATGAAAATGCAATGCCTTGGGAATTCTTGAAATAATGAGATACTTACTGCAGCAGGAGCAAGTAGGAAAGGCATCACAGAAAATATAGAACTTGATCTGGTCCTCTAATAATTGGTTTAATTTGATCATGAGGATAAAACACTTGAAGTAGGAGAAACACAATGGAGAAAGGCAACATTCCTGTGGCAGGCTAGTGATATGGACAGAAATGGAACAGTGGAAAGGGATTGCCCGAAGTAGTAGGCCTGAGTCCCTGAGAGATTCAAACTAATTTCCTCGGGTGGCCTGCAGAGAGTGGATCTGCTGGGCCTAACTTCTTGGAGCCAGATTCAGAAGGCTTTTTGCTATGCCCCAAGTGCCTTACTGACCACTGGGCTGGTGCACCATCATGAATGACGCCTCGGGAAGTCCCCTACTTCCAGGACTGGACCATACCTGGTAGGAAGCTTACTTGAGGGTGCACTTGAATGACCCTATCCAATGTACAGCTCATTACCATGACAGCAAAATTCCATCTCAGACAAGCCTCTGTGGCATGAGCCCCCACTGCAGACAATGGAGATGCTAAGGACAGCAATTATTGCATGCTTGCTACCAACCTATTAAGATCAGTGTTAGGTGCTCAAGTCACACACATGGTAATCTCACCTAAGCAAGAGACATAACCATGAGAATGGGCTGGGGCAGCTAGATGGGACAAGAGGGATTTGTAGGCCTGGTTGATAACATGATACTGTGCCCATCAGCCCATCTGGTGGTTTCTGTCCTCTTGTCACTGACATCCCACACAGAGGCATTCACCTAGAGAACCAGAACAGTCATTACTGGTGGGGGCAGTGTGACTTTGTCTTTTGGAGATCACTCATGGGGAAGGAAGCCAGAGCCCACATCATGACAGCACTCGATCTGACGTATGGAGCTGGAACATGAGACCTTTAGTCAGTCACCTGATGAATACTTTTGGGAAGAGATCCTCTTGCACAAGCCGTGACTGTCAGCCTGTTGAGCCTCAGGAGGGATCCTAAACCTGCACAAACCAGCTGCTGCTTTCCCTGAAGCCTGACCAAGAGACTCGGTGTCCATCACAAATGCTTGTTATTGTCTGGGCCACCAAATATTGGGGAAATTTCCCAGCAGTAGTTAGACAATTCAGAATTCATTACTTGTCAGGTAGCAGCATATTGTGGGAAAAAAAGTGGGAACATTAACTGGAAATTCATTTTTACTTTTCAGATGATCCATAGGGAGCGGGAGAGAAGGGAGATTCAAGAAGTTGGATAGGGAAAAGAAATTATGATTTGATCAAATTAATTCAAACCCATTGGCATTCTGGGAATGTAGTATTAACCATCAATAAATAAACTCCATGTTCCTTCTCTGTATCTCAACCGCCATTGCCAGACAGAACCTTAGCTGGTCCTCACTTTGTTCCACAAAAACCTTCCTCCAATGTTGTCTGTTCTTGTTGAGATCTTTGTTCATGGGGTCCTGTGACCTTATCTCAGTTTTCCCTCATCTGACCTCGCCCCCTACCTATCTCCCAGGATTCTCACCATGGCACAGGGTGATGTGTTTAATTATTGCTGTTTATCTACATCCTCAGATGTGTGCTCCAGGACAAAGCAAAATTGTATCTTTTCACTGCTGAACCTCCCTGATTTTGATTGGTGCCTGCATAAAATATGTGCCTGATAAATTCTCATTGAAAGAATTGATACATGATTTCTCTACAATATTCTAGTTTTGTATTTGGGTATTTGCAATAATTATATAATATATAGAGCATGGTATACTATCTAACATTCCTACATTAGGATGCATTATACAGGAACATGTGACACATGTTGTGGGATGTTCAAAGCTATTTGCTGGTGATTTAAACACCAGTAAAGTAGAGACAAATCAACCTCAAATTTGCTGAACCCTTCACTGTGCACACACACACACATATCCTTCAGCCTCCATCTGTAGTCCTCCAGCTGAGTCATTTGTACATAAAATGAGCTATTTCCTTGATGAATTCAATCACCTAAACTCCACCAGCATTGCTCAGAATGGAGATACTTCAATGACTAAAAGAACATTAAAAATACGGTCATTCAAATGACTCATGGTGTGTAGATGAATAGATAGTGAAGTTCAGAGACAAGCTATTTCTTAGCCATTTCCTACTTCAGTCACAGCAATGAACTTGTGTAAGTGCTAGGAAGTACCGGTCTTGTTACAGAAATGTTCAGGGTGATGAAGGGGAAGGTGGCAGGTAGCAGGGTGCATGACCCGAGCTTCCATGTCCTGATAGGATAGTGACAAAATCAATCCATACTCAGATTGATCCTTTCAAGTTCTTGAATTTTATAAGCAACTCTCAGCAATGTGTCCACTACATAGAGAGGGAGTGAGAGAGGGAGAGAAAGAGACAGAGTACACGCACACGCACGCACACACGCGCACACACACACACACACACACACACACACACACACACACAGAAAAAGAGAGAGAGATGCACTTTGTTAAAGTTATGTTCAATTACTTGGGTGACTTCACATCATGAAAATTATTTTAGGGATTTCAGTAACCTGTACAATTTTCTCCTCTTTTCCAAAAGAAGAAGGAAAAGCACCAACTCTGTGGATCATTTTTGTTGTTGTGAAATTACTTTTCCCACAGCTTAACTGAAGCCACCCCTGCTGAAGACTGCCTTGTGTGCTACCTGCCGGTATTTGTGTGCACCCAGTCTACAGTGTTTCATATGCCAGCATAGATGTTGGCGTTTATGTTCAAATTTGCGTGTCACTGCATAAAAGGAGAAGCGGTGTGCCCCTGTGCTGACATGTTTGGAAAACAGTTATTAATTGAGTGTTGAGAGCACCCTCGAGTCTGCACAGAAGGCTGAGGCAGATTTCAGACCAACAAAGGCTCTGATTGCTGCTCATTGGGCAAGCCACTGTTAATTAACTGCATTGTACCTCTATCATCTTTCTTTCCTTGGGCAGATTGTTCAGTTTGCCATATTTTATAGTTTGATTAGGTTTAATAACTGCCTCAAATATATAATTAAATATGCCAAAAAACTTCTTCCCCATTGTATTTCTCTATTATGGAAGCCAATTCTTTCCTCATTAGCTATTTTGAGATAAATAGCAATTGACAAATTATGTTATGACTTAATGTTATGGGACTATAAGTAAACACCTTTTCTGTGGTTTTCACTGATAAATGGTGACCTGAAAGTATTCAGAACCAAAGGCTTACAATTACTTATTTCATGAGGGGTATAGAAATTACTTTTTTTTTTTCAGTCATGAGGCTTGAACTCTGGGCCTGGGAGCTATCCCTCAGAAACTTTAGCTCAAGATGAGCACTTTACCACTTAAGCCACAGCGCCACTTCTGGTTTTCTGAGTGGTTTATTGGAGATAAGCGTCTCGAAGACTTTCCTGCCTGGGCTGGCTTTGAACTGCGATCCTCAGATCTCACCGGCACCTGGCTAGAAATTACTTTAATGAGAAGAAAATATTTTTCTAAATGTAATGTTTTGTTTACTCCAAATAAATACTTGAAACATTCTTGTCTAATTTCGACATATTCCAAATTAATTTAATTTCCAATTTAATTTAATTTCCAATTTAATTTAATTTCCAAATAAGACATGGTCCCAAGGATAGGCCTGGTGGTTCACATCTGTAATCATAGAGATCAGGACTCTACTAAGAGATCAGAAGGATTGCAATTCAAGGCAAGCTTGAGGAAATCTTTTTTTTTTTTTTTAATTATCTTTAAGTAGTTGTACAAAGAGGTTTCCATCCAACAATGAAGTTTATGAATACAATGTATCTTAATCAATGTCCTTTCCAAGTTGTTTATTATTATATCCTCTCTCAACAAATAAGCTAGGCATGGTGGGATGCGTCTGTCATCCCAAAATAACCTGTGAGATCCTGTTGCAAAAAAAATCCTCTAAAAATTAAAAGGGCTGTGGAGATGGATCAAGTGGCAGAGCATTTATCTATCAAGCACAAAGCCCAAGTTCAAACTCCAGCACGGCCAAACAAACAAAAACAAGAACAAGTAATCAGGAAAAAAGAAACAATGCCACAAAACATTTTAACTTCTCCTGCAAGGCAGTAAGATCACTGGAATTAATAAATAAAATGCATGATTCCACTTAGCTCTTCTGCTCCCATTCTGCTATGATTCTTTGAAACATAGGCACTAGTTTACTTGTTTGTTTAAATTTTACCTGAGCAGAAAAATGTTACATACTCCCTCCTTAACCCCAGCATTTAGCAAGCTTTATTATGAGCCTCTAGCCCTCATTTCCTAACTCCTCACACACTAAAACTTGACTGAATTTCACTATGAAAGATTCAGTCTAGAGACAAAGTCCAATAAAAGAAAACAACACTGTAGGACTCCTCATGAAAATTAATACTGAATGATCCTGAACTTTGGGCCCAAAATTTACAGGCCACTGATCAAGCAGCAAACTGAAAATGGGACTCTTGAATCTTCATGAAAAAGCGTATTCCTAGACTGAGAAACTCAAAATGGAACCCTGGAATCTACTTTACAAGAATGCCCAAGGGTTATTTTAAGCCACAGGTTTTAGAGGAAGCTAAGACCAAAGCATTTACATATTTTCTAAATAGAACAACCTGTAGAAACAGTAACTTTAAGACTTGAGAATAGAAAGCCTAGTGATTCTTTGACAAAATATGCACAGATAGCTCATGGCATTGGCAATGACGTTGACATGCATTTGAAAGAGAAAAACAGGAAAGGATTTAGGTCTATTCTGGACCACTGTAATGCCTCCGCTATGCTCATGAGAATGGCTTGCATCCTGTAAGTGGGAGGTTAGCTTAGTGGGTGTGATTGAAATACAGTAAATTCTCACTAGGCACAGAAGGCTGTTAGGCAACCTGCAATGCTTCTGTGGATCCCCAGCCTCATCTCTGGCCTTCTAGAAAGAAAAGAAAGAAAGGGTAGAGTGCCAGCCTCAACCAAAAAAAGAAGCAAGAGTGTGAGGCCCTGAATTCAAGCCCCAGTATTAGCAAATAACAATAATGATGGTAATAATAATAAATAAAGCAATAAAACAAGTTTTTCAGAAGTACTTATAGAAACTGTTGATTACCCTCAGCAAAATTTCAGGATACAATTGGGAAGCATCTTGTAAATTCTGAAACAAAGGGACTGATTCTTCTAAGATGCATGAGTTTAAATAAAAGGCTGAAGAAAAGTGCTAGACAAAGTACGATGGGAAAATTGCTAAGCAAGATCCAGAGAAAGTTAAAAACAGTTTCTTTTTAAGAAAGTGTTATGAAGTTGGCTTCCTTTCATATTTCACAGATGTTTCCTTTCCTAATCTAATGAGATATGAACTATTGACAAAACAAAAATAATGCCCTACCATATAAATAATGGTCCTCTCAAGTATATTTTCTCTAACAATACCATTGCCAATTGCTAGTAATATGTCCAACAGTATTTTCAGATTTAATCCCTTTCAATGTTTTTCCCCTCATTTTTTGAATGCATCTGAAGAATAGCTAAGAGATACACACATAGTCACATTAATAAACTATTATATTTGAATTGGTTAAAAAAAACTTTTCTTGGTGGGGCTCACCAACAAATTTTTAAAGAATATCTAGTAGTTGCTCATCATCAGTAAGACAAGAATCTATGAAATATAATATAGTAGTTCAGAGAAGGTCTAAAGAGGGAATGAAGGCCAAAACCAAAGAGGTTTTAGTTGTGATCCTGGGAACTAGCCTTGTCATGGAGAAAATTTTGTTCAAGTTCTTGTCAAATTGTTGGTTCCAGCTACCCAGAAGAAATTCTTGTGGTACCATACTGTTGACTTCAAAATGGCAAGCAATGACTACAGCCAGATAACTAGACTTTGTTCTTTTAGCAAATATTGACCAAGGAATGACTCAGGCAACCTTCATTACTGTGTGAAAATGTGAAGGTCTTTACCGGGGCATGGTGGGAATTACAAGGTAAATAAGTGAATAACAGAGAAGGCTGGAGCAGCCGGAGGTGCCAGACACAAGAAGTGATGGAGCGTTTGCAGTATTTCCCAAACTCAGATATACTCAAGCTAAAGAGATCTGCAATGAGATTAGCAAATGGATCATCACCTACCACTTAGTACCTCATAGATCAGAGTTTTGTTTTGTTGGGTTTCTTCACTGATTCATGAAATTTTAATAGGAAATCCAAGGGTTATCTCTGCTGAGGGAATCTGAGCCCTTGTGGGCTCCTGGGACTTTGGTCCATGAGCTCTTATGAGGTGGTGGCCTGGCTCCTGACTTCCATATTCCCCCACTGAATGACAGTCCCCACCCACCCTCTCTGGGACTGATGATACAGAAAGCACAAAATGAACACTATTCTCACTTGACCAAATTATAACCTTTTGTATAGCTGTCTGAGTCTCATTTCTCTGTGTCAAATGAACTACATGACAGGAGTTACTGCTCTCTCTGAAACTTAGAAGAAGTCACCTAATCACCAAAGTTTGAAATAAAACTTCCTCTTGGTTTTCTCCCAAGAGGGCAATAATTCCACAAAGGCTAGACTTCAGAAAGTAAAATTTGCAAAAAGAAAGAAAGAAGAATCAAAGGACATCAGAAGAAGACATGGAGAAGAGTCATGACAGCCAGCATGAGTGATTAAAACTTGCAAGCAGGTCCTGCCTGGCAGACAGACTTGAAACTTGGGATAAAACCATTTATGAGTCTGGTGGCAGTTACTTACACCTATAATCCTCAGTACTCAAGAGGCTGACATATGAGGATGGCAGTTTGAAGTCAACCTGGGTGGGAAAATCCATAAGACTCTTATCTCCAAAAAACTACCAAGAAGACAGAAGTGAAGTGGGAGCGGTGGCTCAAGTGGTACAGCACCAGCCCTGAGCAAAAACGGCTCAAGGACAGTGGCCAGGCCTTGAGTTCAAGCCCTAGAATTAAGAAAACATTTACAGATGGGGGGGTAAGGCCCAATTGTAGAACATTTGCCTGGTTGGCCTGATATACAGGGCTTTGGGTTCTATCCTGAGCACTACAAAATAAAAATTTACGGCATATTTTCCTATTTTAACAGTGAGGCTTATTTTTATATCTTAGCAATGGCTTTCAAAGTTATTTAATAGGAGGCAACCTGCAGCAGAGTTAATACATTATTGTTGACTGAACTCTAAACATAGGGACACTCACTCTGCATTCATTGTAAGTAAAATGAGAAGCAGGACCCACTTATACATATTTTAACGGTTTCACACAGGTCAAATTGTGTCATCTGATTCTCCAGGGAATTCTTAAAGAATTAAAGGGAGCATGTGTTACAGCAACACCATCTGTTAGCCAGTCAAATATACTCTGAACTGAAGTAAAAACCATCTCACTATTTATTCATGGAAACTTGGGTGATTTTAATAAATTAGATTATGGTTGTGATGAATCAAGAAATATAGCATACCACTCTTGGCTATTTATACAAAATATCACAAATCAGAATACAGTAAAGCTACTTGCCCAACCATGTTCACTGCTGCACTATTCATGATAGCCTAGGTATGGAAACAGCCCAGATATTTCTCAGTGGATAAATGGATCAAGAAAATTTCACACACACACACACACACACACACACACACACACACACACACACACACACGTGCACACATAGGTACAATAAGATTTTATTTATACCTAAGAAAGAATGATACTATATCATTTGGGAAGAAATACATGGACCTAGAAAAAATTACCTTAAGTGAAGTAAGAGAGACAGAATGCATGTTCTCTCTCATACATGAAAGCTAGAATTAACTTATAAGTGTACATGTAAACATAATGGGGTTGTATGTAAGTACACAGAGATGTATTCAACACAGTATAGTATTTGCAAGGGAGATTTCAAACAGTATAATTCCTTAGAACAAGAAACTTAAAACCCAACAAAATAAATACCAGGAAATTGGCAAGTGAAAAGTATTGTGGGGGTGGGAAGGCCCAAGAGGAGGAGGCAAATGAATGAAGAGAGAAAAGGGGTAGAATGCGGTCCTAATATTCAACACATACCCTATAAAATTAAGAAAATGGAGGGAAGGGACTGGGCTGGGAAGGATGGGGAGAATGATAAAAGGGGTGATATTGATCAAGATGCATTGTACTTATAAACTGATTTGTTGAATGGTAACTCCTTTGTGTAGTTACTTAAAGAAAATAAAAATATAATTTAAAGAAGACGGGAGCAAAGATACAGAGGAAAGAGAAAAAGTAATGCCAGTACAGAATAAAATGGCAGTATAGTATAGAAATGCACAAAATTAATTCCAGGATCTGCCACATTCTCTCTACTTAGTTTTTCCATGCAATAACAACATTCATAATGATTATATCATCCTCAACACCAGATACTTAGGGAGCTTCTTAAGATCAAAATGCTGTTTATTCAAAGTTTACATTACTCCTACAATTTTCCTTCTCTTGTCTGAGTTCCAACCCAGGACAGATGGAAAATGAGTTAAACTGGAAACACTCCTCCAGCCCCCTCCCCTCCACAGCAGACCACTCCTGACCTCCTGAATTGTCTCTCCTGGCCTTTCCTCTCCCCAAACACGTGCTGAGGCTGTAAAAGAGATAACCTGTATAACCTGTGACCTAAAGGCCTTGCTTTTTTGTGATAAGCTGCTATGAACAACAACAACAACAAAAGTAACCTTTTCCTAAAACTCAAGATTGCAACTCTGCACCTGGAGGCTTCTTCCCTGTTTCCCATTTCCCCCCCACCCCCAACCTAAGTTCACTTTTCTTAATGAAAGAGATGAGACGTTCGTTGTAAGGGAACCTTGCCATCTCTCCTTCAGCCAGTCTGAAGAAGACTTGGAAGTCCTCCTCAGGTTTGGAGTCCAATAAACCTGTGTGTCTGTCTCTCTGCTCTTTTCTTTATTCATACTCCAGAGACTGAAAATATTGGCTAACAGGGACACCACCTTCCCTGGAGTGATTATGTTGTGTTCTCATCCAATCTGTGATGGTTTCCATTTGTTCCTTAGCTGTGCTGCAGCTCAGACACACATTTTATACAGCATTTCAGCTTGTGTTTGTCTGGCACTTTCCTGCTCTGCTCGACATTTCGGCAAGATCGCTGCAGAAGTGATGCTGTGGCCTCTCCTTTCAAAAGGAATACAGTACAACCCCATGTTTCCATCTCCTCCCAATGAGAAAAAGACCGAGGATTAAAATTGATCTAGAAAATCTGCAGTACGGTATAAAGACACAAGATGGATACAGTCCCTGCATTTGCAGCCTCAGGCCCATATTTTAATCAAATATACTTGTAATTTTATTAAACCAGGTGAGCTGTCTTCCAGACTGTTGCTTTAATTAAGCTCATTTAGACAATTAGAGTGATTCATATTAATATTTGCATTATTTCTAAATGACAGGAAATGAGCACACTTCCCAAGGATCTTGCTTTATTTAGTACCATCTTGTGGTTGTGATTTAAAAAAAATTAAAAAGAAAAAAAATAGAAAAATCCTACTTTCACTGTAAGCCAAACTTTAATTCTATTTCCATACTTAAGCAATTGCTATGTCCTCTCTGAAGGATGAAGGAATGGCATCCTAAACTATTGTGTCTGAATGATAATGAAAACTGGCTCAATTTACTTAATAAAAACTTGTTGAAATGTCTACTGTCCACCATGGCTTACCTTCTACTGGCAGTTTTAAAATGTATTAACTACAATATTGTCTGAACAAATGGAGCAGATTAACTGTTCAAATGTTATCTTATTTCAATAAATCCCCTCCAGATGGAAGAATAAACATCTAAAGCAATCAGCAGCTGCATACTAAACACATTAGATTTACATTAGGTAACAAATATCTCCCCCGTCCTCCTACATCTACCTATCTTATTATAAAATGGGGTGCTAGGATTCAGAGTTTGACATACCTGAAATGAATCTTGCAGTATTTGCTGTTGCTTCCTGCACTCCTCTTTTTCTTGTCTGTGTTATATTATAGATTACTCTTTCCTTGTACACAGATTGTCTCCATTCCTGCTTTCTGTGGTGGTCACTCTCTTGGGGACCCTGGTCACCCCTCACCCATGCATTTGGACTTTTACCGATTCACGAATTCTCAGGGAAGACAATTCAGAGCACTGCTGAGTACTGGGAAGTGAAGAACTGGAGAGTGAAAATGGAAAGATGCGAAAGAGAATAGCTTCCACTGACAGGAAAATACATGAAGATATTAAGATTAGTAAAACAAAATCAGTGGCACACACCTAAACACTAGAGAACACAAACTGCTAAAAAGTGCTGGAGAAAACATGTTTTGTTTTTTTAAATCCTTTGCTCTAGGTTTGCTTCTGAGGGTACTGAGCTATGTGAACTCACACTGGCACACACAGCCCTGCCTGAAGGCCTCCTCATCTGAAATGAAGACCTCCTAGGGCATTGTCTTATGAGCGTATTGTTTTATCTGCCTATGCCATGTCATTCCCTGCTAGAAGGTAGTTGCCTCCTACAACTCATTTCAGAACATTTTGTTCCATGGTTTATGCTTTTGATGAACAATTTGTTTGGCCACTGTTTCTATGTGCAATTCTTACTCTGAGTTTTTCACACATAGATCATTACACAGTAGAATCAAGAAGCAAATGCATGACTAATAAGAAGAAATTCTCCAGGTTAGGACTAACTGTGGAACAGCGTTTTGCAAGAGGTCAGCACTGCACTCAGGAAAAACTGCAAAACTTGGGGTGGAATCCTTGCATTCTTACAGGGAACCAAGGACACGGGTTCTTGAGGGCCTGTGAAACATGGCAGGAACAGCAGCAATCAAGGAGGGCCCTCCTGGAAGATGTGGTTGGTGTTCGGTTTTGTCTGGAAATATTTGCTGAAGGCAATGGTGGCGGGGTCGTGGACAGAAGGAACAGCTTTCCGAATGCATGCAAGAAGGTGAGACAGGGTAAGTTTGAGAGCTCAGTAAAAACAAGGGGGAAAAATCAGCCAGGGTCTAGCAAGTAGAGCTAGACATCTCTTCTCTCTCATCTTTTTTTGCCTCCCTCTTCCCCAGACTCCTCTTCCCCCCTCCTCCTGCTCTTTCCTTACTAAGTTGAAATGATGTGCCACATGCTTGTCAACTTGTGTTTTTTCCACTCTTGTTTTTGTTATTTGTTGTTTGTTTTTATTATAGCTGTCCCGAAGCGGGAGACGTGGCTCTCTGTGATCCCTGTCTCCCTGTGTTGTCATCACGCTCTTTGTCATGTGTACTAGCCATTTTGGAGAAATGTCTGCCTGCCCATGTTTCTTCATCTTTTTGTTGTTGAGTTATAGGAGCTATTTATATTCTGGATAATAAAAAATTATTATTTTTGGTAGTAGAGGTTGAACTCCGAGCCTCATATTTACTAGGCAAGACATCTACCACTTGAACAATGCCCAAAGTCCTTTTGTGCTTGCTTTATTTTTCAGGTAATTCTCATATTTTTACCAGCGACCTTCCTACCCATGGCCTCTGGCATAGCTGGAATTACAGACACATGCCACCATGACCAGCCTACCAATTAAGATAACTTTCTGCTAACCTTTCTGCCCAGGCTATCTTCTGATGCTGATCTTCCTAACATTCACCTCCTGAGTAGCTGGAGTTACAGGCATGAACCTCTATGGCCTGTCCCTGGATATTAAATTAGTTTCCCCAGACTTAAAATTGCAATTATTACCAAGATCAAATAACTAAAGACTACAGAAGATAGTAATGGAGCTCTATAGGCCTATATGTATGTGCCTTTTGCTGTAGCCCTTTTTCTACTTCAATTAAAATTTCATAGTCTTATAAGGAAAACCATAAGACTATTTGCACCATAAGTAGAAATATATATATATATATATATATATATATATATGTAATTTACTTTTTTGTTGATCATGGGGCTTGAACTCAGAGCTTTGACACTGTCCCTGAGCTCTTTTTTGCTCTAGGCCAGCTCTCTACCACTTTGAGTTACAGCTGTACTTCCTGTTTTTAATTTTTATTATTATCCCCCTTTCTATTAATTTTATTTCCTGTTCATTTTGAGATGCTTTTCATTAGCTACTGAAACAAAATTATCTGAATTGCTCATCAGGGTTCTCAGGTTGCCAGGGGCTGTACTGTTCTTGGGCCTGACACTAATCCCTGATACTTTTTATTTTTATTTTTTTTCAAATTCTGAAGCAATGGTTTTCTTCTTTTCCCCATGGTCCCCATTTTTGCTGCACAATTACATAACCCATTATCATAGTAATCAGTCCTTGGAGACAGGACTCAGGAAGGATTAGCTGTTCTCTTCCACAAGTTTTTCTTTCCTCTTGAACAACTGAATCTGGAAAAAGGCAACGCAGAAATACAGCAGATGCAACCTCTAAACAGGCCGAGTTTCTTTTCTGTTTAGGAGATGAACCCAGGCAATTGAGAAGTCTAAGTTCTATTGCAATTTTTAAGAACTACATCTTCCATTGTTGATTTGTTTCATTATTCACTGGCAGAGTCCTTTTGAAAAATAAAACACAAATTACTTTGGATCCTTTTCCTTTCTCCTCCAAGATATACAAATGATTAGAGACACACACATTCCTCAATATACTATTATTAAGTCATGTCATTTATTTTATGTGATGAATGAGAGATCAAAATGGGTCACTGTAAATTTAAGTATCCAGCTACCTTAGTAGCTTTGGTGTTATAGATATGACCTTGAGAGAGCTATCCTTCTGAAGCTAGGCAACACATTCATGTACAACCATGTTTATGTGTTCTGACTCTCACAACTGTTTTCTCCATATTGAATTTGAGATGTTAATGGGCAGAGACATATGCGTACAATTTAGACTAAAAGTTTGTTTTGAACTTGAAAGTCAGCAGCACAGAGATGAGAGATAGAGCCATGGGAATAGACGAACTCATCCAAACTCTAAAGAGAGCACGGAGTACAATTAGAGCCTTAAATTCTCATTAGACTTTAAGTACTTTAAGTGTTCAAGCTGTTAGACACATATACTCTCAATTGGTGGTGAAGGCCATGTGCAGAATTAACAAAGGCAATACAAACACGCTCTTTCTATAGCCAAAGAAATAGCCTGAAAAGTAGAATAACATGAGCTATAAATGGCTGTGCAAGACTAGAATTCCTATCTGTTCATTCTTAGCCCTCGGCTCCTACAGAAACTTCAATAATAATTATACTTCATAGCAGGACAAAGATCTTATTGAAGGAGGCAGAGTTAAGGGAGGCTACAGACCACAGATACTCGTCAGCCTCGAGAGGCCAGTATGGAAGAGATAACGATAAGAATGTCCTTTGGTGGGGAAAGGTTGGGCCTCCTCAACTTTCGGCCTTATGCAAATGTGATCAATTATTAATTACTGTTGTTATTATTCTGTGAGTGTACTTAAGACCATTAGATAACGTAGGCTAACACGGGCTAACTCCTGGAAAATAAATGCAAAAGTCATATTGAAGGAAAGCTTTCTCTGAATACAAAATGATAAGAGCCAAAGAAGACTGTTAAATCTACACAGTAATAATAAACTGTTAAAATTAATGGGCCCACCTGTTTGCAAAATAACATCCTTTTGAATAAAACCAACATTTCCATCCAACCTTCCTGCACTGCTCTAGGTCATACCCTCAGTGAGCTGACCCTTGAGTCTCTGTAATTTGCTTAAGAGACAAAGAAGAAGTTATGTCGTTTCCCTTTACTGTCTCTAGACTAACCAGATCAAAGACAACAACATTGTAACTCTGAAAATCTCACATTTAGCAATTCTTGCTAAAAAAGAACTACAGTTTCAATATATGTGTACACCTATTAATGAAATTTCTAAAGCAAATGGCACCGGTAGATCTACACTCTTATTTCATATATCAAACGGATAATCTGATCTATTCATGCTTAGTCCAAAACCTCAAAGTATTATAAATATATCTCCTTTGATTAATTTAGATATTGTCTTGGCAGATGAATGCTATGCTTTTGTCCATAAAATTACTATCTTGGAATAAAGAGTTTGGTGTGAAATAAACGGTATCTCATGGCATGAACCCACATATTCTCGTTGAATGCTACACAACAACCAAAGAAAATGAAAACTAGGGAAGCAGTTTAGTGGTGTAGCACTTGTCATAGCATGTATGGGACTCAGGGCTCAACCCCTAGCATTGACAAAAGGAAGGGAGAGAGGGAGGGAGGGAGGAAGATGGAGAAATGGATGGAGGGAGGGAGGAAGGGGGGGAGAGAAGGGATATAATTGATATACAAATGATACCTATATAATTAGATATAATTTTTCATTTATATGAGATTTACAACTATATTCATATGAAAATTATAAATCTCATAATTTATAAATATCATAAATATGTTCACTTATATGAAATTTTGCCAATATTTTTTCATGCATTATAAAAAAAAATGATTCTCCATGTTTCTGTGGATAAGGACTCGGAACAAAGGAAACATGGCTGTCAGTGGGTGAGGGATCCTCATCCTCAGTGTGAGTAATGACCTAAAGATAATCTGTTAAGTTTCTGTCTACAGAAGGGTGTAACAGTCAATGCTTGAATCTCCACACATTCTGGTGAGTCCAGCACACCCTGACAGGCTGGCCTGAGTAGTTCATGACATAGTGTTTCAGCAAGTTATTTGCAATATTCACCAGGCCAAGTTTAGCATTCATACTCATTATCCATAGCCTCACTTCCTGAACATGAAAATATATTTTCCAACATTTTCTGTATTAAAAAAATGTGGCTTTCATAAGCACAAAGGACCTCAAGCAACCCTCTTCCATTGGTGCCCATCTTTTCTTCCCCTGCCGCAGGCTGCTGCAGCTCTTTTGAACCTGAACTCTGGCCATTATTTGGATCTGTAAATTAATGCAATTATATACATCTGGGCTACCCATTACATCTGTGTATCAATCCTTTACAGTACCATCAATTAAAGGGAAATTAACTCATTTTTTTTTAACTCAACTAACCAGGGAACTTGAGAATTCTGAGTTTATTCCTCTTTATTTTGATCAAATACTTTCTAGGTCTTCACAAAATGTGGATAGCTAAATAAGTAATGTCAGAATGGGCAACAAAGCCACATATCTTTACCTGTTGCAAAGCTCAGAAATGTGAGAAACAGATTTCAAGACAGTTGTCTCAGAACAACATCCATCAGCTAGTCTAGTGGCCCTACAGGATTCATAATGTGCAGAATGACCTGCCACTAGAATCACGATGAGAAATAATCCTTGCTTCAGAAAATGCTAGAGGAGCGTGATCACAACTGTTTTACCTTTCTCAAAATTCTGAGAGAAATCTTGGGCAAGTGAGACTCACACACTGACAAGAGACGGCACAGTTCCTTATTTGTCTCGGTAAAGTTTGGGCTGGTATTTAAAATGCCAGCATTCTCCAGACTTCCTGGGTAGCTAGGATTACAGGCATGAACCACTCTACTCTCATATAGTTCTTTGAGGAATTAAAAACAGCTGTGACTGTCTTAAAAATTGAGCCTTTATGAAAATACCTGTATTGAAACACCACCTAGTACTTCATGTGTTCCATCTTTATGTATCAGAATAAATTTAAATACAAGAAAAAATAATAAGCCAATATTATCCTGAGAGGAGGTCAGTGTGAAGACCCACAGAGAACATGGGAGCAAGAAAGGAGAGGCAGCGATACCGTAACATAACAGAGGTTGGTGCTCAGTGCTCACAACCCACCTGTGTTTATGTCTGACAGCTTCTGATAGCCAGTCTCGGATATTTTGCACACCAGAGCACTGACGGGAGTACGGTTGGAATAAAGCAAATTTCTTTTAGAAGCACTTACATAACAAATCTGGTTCGCATGTGGTGCATATTTAGTGTGTGTGATGAGTGTTTTTCTTCTGCAATTATGTTCCTACTCGACTACTATAGCAGCAAGGATTCCTCTTAAGCAATCATTTATAGCCATCTTTTCCCTTCATTTAAAAACCAGAATACTCTAAGGGATCATCTCAAACATCGGAGATGTCGATTCCATCTGATTCTCTAAATCAGGAGCTTGCCAGCAAGCTGGCATGCAGATGTGGGTTTTGTTTGTTTGTTTGTTTTTATTGAGTTTAAGTTCAAGATACTTCAGGTATTTGAGATGTGATTTCTTCTAAAACACTTAAAAAAAAAGAATTAAATTTCCTTTTTGTTTCTTTACCTGGCAAAGCTCTGGCATCAAATTATCACTGTGTATTTATTTCCTTCTCTCAGGGAGAAAGTAGACGATATCTCTCCCGATCTAGAAGTAATACTAGAAAACAAATGGCAGAGCTAACAACAGAAATCCCTGGGCATTTTGTTTGTAAATGTAGTTACATAAATACGCCAATCCCGTTGCAGTGTGACAGGGTGAAATCGACTGTGATTACTGGAGACCATCTCTGGTTTTGACAATCTAGGGAGGGGAATACCAATCTGATGAGCAGACAGCTAGCTGAGAGCTGGCCAGATGTCCAGAGTGAAGTGGCCCATGCTTTTATTCTAAGAACTATGCCATCACACCATCAGTACTGTTAGTATTCCAGCTGCTGTTGGCAGAAAGAAGGAACAAGGACAGTTGTGTCGTGCTGAAGACAATTCCTTCTCCTTCACAGCCGGCTTCCTGGGAAGAAAACATGTTCAACATCCATGCTGAAACCATACTTACGGCTAAAACCCTATGTCACTCAGGCCCTGGTGGCTCACACATGTAATTCTAGCCACCAGGAAGCTGTCATCTGATGGTCCTAGTTAGAAGACAACCTGGGCAGAAAAGTCCATGGGACTCTTATCTCCAATAAACTACTCAAATAAACCTCCAATAGAGCTGTGGCTCAACTGGTAGAGTACTAGACTTGAGCAAAAGGAAGCTCAGGGACAACTCCCAGGCCCTGAGTTCAAGCCCCAGGAACCAGACAAACAAACAACAACAAGAATAACAACAAAAACACATGTCAGAATCATCTGAAAACTCAAATGGTTGACGTTTCTGAAGACTGAAAACTGTGGGTTTGAAGCATTATAATATGCCAGAACATATGATAAGCTTTCTTAGTAATAAAGGATCTCTTATTTAATATTCACAGGGTTATGGGCTTCGATGTAGACTGTAGCTCATTCAGCTAGAGTTTCCTTATGATCAAACTGCATTTGCCTGTTTATTAAATTATAATCTCTGAGCGAACCATTCAATGCAGTTTCTCCAAAAGTGAAAAGTAAATAAACAGCAGACTTTTGGCTCTGTGATGGCAAAACCAACACACTTCTAAAACTGCTTTCTGCACTTAGAAATGATGACAGTAAAATCAAGAAAATCAGAGCAGAAACACAATTTGCCTCTGCTAGGAAATTGAGTCAAGTAGCCCAGAATCAAAGCAGGCACATAAATGAAAGCCAGTGAGAGAATGGCAATAACATGGTAGACAAAGTAAGTTTCACCCATGTAATACTGGCAAATTTGCCCAGACACTGAAATTCAGATCTGCAAATAAATAATGATCCAACAATTACTTTTAGGCGTTTTTTCTTAACTAAAAACATACACATCACAATGTATTTGACGGAAGCTCAGTGCTTACAAAAACTGAAACCAAGACAAATCAACAGAGAAAAGCTTGGAGAAATGTTAACAATATAGGGAGCAGAGGAAAATGCTAAGATTGTAAAATATAATAACCTTAAGAAGAATATCAGAAAAAATAGACCCTTCTATATGACATCAGGACTTAGAACCATGAAAATAAACTGGAAAAAAGGAAGAATGTTTTGAAATCTTAAAACATAATGGCCAGACTAAAACACAGAATATTTAAAAGACAAAATGATCGTACCTAGAAACTAACAGAGGCAAGAAGTGGCCAACAGCAGCAGGATCAGGAGGAGACACATAGTCAACTAATGAAAAATACAGAACAGAGATAGCAAGGGACAGGAAATTAAAAAGAAATAAAAAAGGGCAGGGTGGGGACTGTGTGGTGCTGGTGGGGGGGGGGGGGTAGGAACACCATGTATTTTCCGGATTCCAAATTGAAAAGATTCCTATTTCTAACCACAGCTTAAATTTAAGCAAAGCTAGAACAATGAGAAGGAAAAGAACAGCGAGTCTCTGTGTATCCATAATGAGTCGAGGCTGACTATTTCCTCACACACATCAAATCTCATCTGTGCCCCCTGAGCTGTATCACCATCACCCCAACCACCACCACCGACCATCACCACAGCACTGAGGTTCTTCCTAATTAGGCTTTCCGCCTCCTGCTGGCCTCCTGGAATCCTTTCATTTCCTAATTGGCTCAGAAGAATGTCTATTTATTCCTTAATGAAGCTGTGCAAGACACGCCCCTACTCAGCAACCTCCTCCCTGCCTTCCTGCCTCCCTCCCCAGCTTGAGTCTACAGAGCCTGGAGAGTCCTGCATCCACCTTGAAAATCCTTCCCTTCTCCTCCCATCCCTCCCTGGGACCGGAGTGTTTTCCTCACTCTTCCTCCATCAAGCCCTACCCTGGCCTTTACTGGAGTCCCCCTGGAAAACCTCCTCCTGCCCTGTCTTCTTGGTCTATGCTGTCTGCTTCTGAACTCTTCCCGCCAGTCCGTCCTTCAGAGAGAGGGTCGGCCTTGGCTGTGGACAGCTCCCATCCATAGTGTGAAACACCAAGAAAAACAGGGAATACAAAACTGAGGAATAAAAGTTCATGTGTTGAAGGTGAATATGGACAAAATACTTCATGCACATGCATAGAAATGGAACAAGGAAATTTACTGAGATTGATTTGCAAAGAGGAAGAGGAAGCAGGGAAGAGAGAGTGACAAGAATCAAGGACTGTTATTTGCATAAATGGCCATGTCAAAGTGACTTCTCCCTCCCAACTCATTGATGCTAATAAAAATAATATAGCGATAAAGCTTGTCAAGGGTTGGAATAAGGAACCTAGTCTAAAAGCGTTTCATTGTTCAACTTCACTTTTTTCCCATGGCAATACCAATTCATACACTTTCAATGTGTCATCCTGAAGTTTGCTACAATTCTCCCCAACAGTTATCTGGACATTTTTAGATTTCCTGCCTTAACTTTCATTCTTTTTTACTAAAAGAATAAATCATTTTATTAAGCATTGTAGGTTGCATTTAACAGCATCTAGATATGCAGCACCACAATCCAACAACTGTCAATCCAACCCAACAGCAGTTCATTCCTCACAATCCATGAGTTAGGGCACAGCTCCATTCAACTTTCAATAAAACCCTACTTAGCTCTTGAAGGCAAGGGTGGGGAAAATTACATCTCTTTCCTGATCACTAATGTGATGAAGAGCATCTGAAGCATATGAAAATGATAAGGAGTGATTCAGATGTCAAAGTATATTATTTGGAGCCATTAACAAAAACATCAAAATGATAGAAATATACTTGCTTCTACAAAATTCTTGGTGGGAAAGTTCTCAAGAACAATTTATTTCCTGATACAGAATGGGGTAGTTTTTTTTTAAAACAGCAACAAAGAACAGCAATGCATACAGCAGTGAATATACTAGGGTAATGTCAATATTTGAAATGGCTAGATGATTTTTGAGGAAGTTGGAATAAATACAACCGAAGTCAATAATCACAAAAGATTAAGGTTAGAGCAAGGTAAGTCAATGACTAAACATAGTTAACATTTTTACAGGGCTATTACTTATCATTAGCATTTTTGTTTTGTAAGTGGACATATGGAACAAAAGATAGCAACATGCATAATATTAACTACACACTTTAAAAATTATGAACCATACAGAATTTAGCTCAAGTAATAGTATTAGTGGTCTATATCAGATTCAAAGGCATACAGTGCATTGATCACAGAGGCATGGTAAAGTCACAAAAAGTTTCATAACACATTGTGTTGATTTTGAAAAGTCATTTGCATTGTCTATGATTTCAGCTTTGTCTCCATTGAACTTGCTTGTAAAGTAAGTATTATGTACTATATATTTAAAATCAGCAGAATGGCAATATTACTCTATAATTTTTTTAGTTTCCATAGCTGCACTTCTTTAAACACAAAAGAACCACATCAACAGCGATGAAATATAAGTAATACAGAAAAACTCTAGTTGTGCCTAATGTCTTAACTTTCTAGTTGAGTTTCTACCAAGAAAAGAATTGTGACCTTCCCCCTGAAAATGGCTTTACCGATGCCCTTTTATACTATCAAAATGGATTTAAAAATGTGTAAATATAAAGTGTAAAAATGTGAGACATAGAACATGTATAAATAAGGGATTCTATTTTTTGCTTGCATAATGACTCAGTGATAAATTCTTTATGTTCCTTAAAGCATGAAGTGATGCTAAGCTAGCTTTCCCATGGTTCAGCAGCCTCAGTTACTCCTCTGTTTGTCAAATGGGAAGAAGATGCCAAATTTATTTTATTAAAACACTGTTTTTCATTCAGCATTCGAGAAAAATCCTCCCATTGCTTCTGTTACCTCCTCTGGATTTGATAAGCTCACCCATGTTGCCTTCTTTGCATGCTCACTTTGTCACAAAATGGAAAACAAAATTGATGGACCATTTAATCCTGGTACTGAGCAAATGCAATTCTCATTGCTTTTTGCTGGTTTTTCTTCTAGGTTGTTTGACTGTGGTATTGGTTTGGAAATCCACACTCAGGTCTTCCAGACTTATCAAGCGATAGCTGACCGTCGGGGCAAATTAATAATGTCTGGCATCTCTTTTTACCAAAGAGTGGTTTTAAAAGCTACCCAGCATCTCTTCTTCCTTAAAATTATATTTGTTTTTGCTTTCTTCTCCTCAGAGTTGTAGAAATAAGCATATTCATTATCCAATAAAAATCACTGGTAGATTTTAAACCAAATACATGTTAGAATCTTAGGATCACATGCTGTATTTTCTGCTTCTCTAAATTTGCTTTCTCTACATGTGATTGACTGTTACAACTGCTGTCTGCTTTTTCCAACTTCTGCTTCTGAAGAGCAGCAGCCCGACCTTTAGTTAAGTCCTCCTGGCACTTGTCACAAATGAGAAATGGAGGCACTGAGGCATTTGCCCAAGTAAACATCTTTAGAAAATAATACTGTAGAAATATAAATGAGTACTGTCCTTTGGGCAGCGAGGAATAGATTGCAGGAAATGGCCATGGAACTTGTCTGTCACAATGAAAACATTAGCAGCTAACACTTTATTTCTGGTTTTCCATGTCCTTGGCAATACCTGGTTTTACCTTTTTAAAATCATGCATGACAAAATATATGCAAACTAAAAGATTATCTGGCAATAGATTATTGTTGTTTAGAGGTAAAGCCATAATCAAGGTTATACTATAACTATCTTTGAGAATTAGCTAGCCATGTTCAGAGCATTCAGTGAGAAGTGATTTTTTTGGATAGCATATTTTAATTGTTGAAGAATATTTTGAATATGTCTAATAAAACATAATTAAAGTAGATTTGTACTTGGGCATAGATCACAGCTTTTTTAACACTACCCCTTGAGATTTGTTTAAAGAAGCATATATATACATATGATTCTTATCTACATTTATATATATATATATATATATAGCCTTTGATGTATTTACATACATTATATGTTCATCTTTTAGGTCTAGCATCCTCATATGTGAAAACATGACAGAAATATATACCCTGCCTGGGTGTATTAGAGGGAAGCCTAATGGAAAGGTGAAGGAGAGTGAATATGGTCAAAATATTTCACATATAAAAACAGATCAGTGAAGCTTCTTGTAATTGGCTTGGGGAAAGATAAGAGGAAGGAGAATGATAGAAGAGGAGGTATGTCTAATCAAAGAACATTGTAAGCATGGTGCTATCACAGTGGAATCCCTGGTGCAACTGAATAATACTAATTAAAAGGTTCAGATTTGTTGAGTGGTAGCCTCTTTGTGCAACTACTGACAGATAATAAATGTGTAATGGGAAAAATGGAAAAAACTAGATAGTAAAGAAAGTGCAAAACTCATGAGAATCTTCTGATATTCAACTTCTAAAGTAACTCTGCATCCTGCCCTCTTCTACTAAAATCCCAGTTTAACCTGCATTTGATGGTAATAAATTCATGCAGAACACGTTGCATTGCCAGTTTTATCTAAATGATTAAATCATCATTTCTCTTAAGAATATATGTGACTGATGCAACTGTAATCTCTCTGTATAGCATCTTTACAAGAAAATAAAATTTTTTTAAAAAAGAATATATGTGAGACCATTATTGGAAATAATGGTGGACAGCACATATAGTTAGAAATATACTAGAAATATATACTAGAAATAGGAACTTCCTTCAGTGACATCCACAGAAGAAAGAAGGGCTAGCCCTTATAGCCAAGTGCTACTGAAGATTAGTGGGGGGCCAAACCAAAACCATTATAATGTGAAATCTAATGTTTTCTAATAAAGGAGTCACAGAAATTGTTTAAGGCATAAACAAGAAAAATGCCAAATATAACAAACTGAGTGGAGCATTAGAACTCTGTATGGAACTTTGGGAAAGCTATGTTATTGTAGTGGGATTGAAATTTGGTATCCTTTCTTGTTAGAGCCACTTTGAATATTCACACGCTTTGCCCTAACAATTCTATTTGTAGTAATTTTTCCTAATGATGTTGTTGCATATGTAAGCTAACACTGCTCAAGGATGCGTATGGCTACATCGTTAAGAAGCAGAAACATAGCAGGGCTCAAAAAGGTTCATGGAACAATTAACAAGGATTCAAGGGATATGAAGGATCTGTGAAACTAACTCACTTTGTCCTATTAAATTAAAAAGTAATGTGGAACCCAGTGTAGGTATAATTGCTCCCATTTGTACACACACACACACACACACAAACACACACACACACACACACACACACACATTAAACAAATGTATATTCGCAAGTATGTTCTTGCATACACATATACATAAGAATAAGCCCACATAGACTATATTTATCCAGACAAAGTACAGGACTTTAGTTTGTTAAGCTTTCACAGACACTTAAAAAGGTGCTCAGATAGAGACAGGGTATTATTCAGTATTGTTTGATTGAAGGATGTGAGAGAGAAAATGCTAAAAGGTAAGTGTGGATGAGCCAGCCAGTCATGAGCAAGCCAACGGCGCACACTGGGATGTCCAGATGATGAAATGGTGAGCCGCAAAGAATAATGAGCTGGTGAACCCAGGACAGAGAAGGCTATGATTAGTTCCCTGTGTTGGAAGAGCACTCTGCCAGGAGCATAAAGAATGGATCCAGGACAAGACCAAAGGTGGGAAGATTAATAAATGCCAATTGCAGTATTTTATGGAAAGATAACGAGGACCTGAACTCAAGCAAAGGCAGCCAGGGACTGCTTTGAACAGACACACTGGAATGGGCTAAGAAGAAATATAAGACATATAAAAATTCATGGCTAATTAGCTGTGAGGAGAAGGCACTTAATAGTATGTTCTTCTTTGTTTTTCAAGGGCTAGGAGGGTAAAGCAGCAGATAAACAATCACTGATTGCTCAATCCATTGTATTGGATAGGTAAGGTAGGTTCTAATACTGCTTCACTGTGGACACACATGTCATGACGCAGCATTGCTACACTTCAGTTATGGGTTCAGTTATGCAGCAATAAGTGACATGCTCAGAATTACAAACCCAGGCAGTCCAAGGCCCTCACAGTGAATGTTCCCCACATCTGACCAGCCCCTGCTCCCCTGAACATGCAGAGCTGTGAAGAGGAGGAACCGAAGAAAAGCTGAGGAGGATGCGGGAGAGGCCAGTGTAAAGGGATTAAGCGGGAGGCACTGATGACACTCCCAGGTGACACCATTTGGAGGAGTGAGAGAAGAGAGTAAGACCCGGTGTGTGCATCGAGTCTCTTCACATCACATGATATGCAAATACACAGGGACAATGGTCTGTCCTCAATGTCAAGTTTCACATATATTCTCTGTCACAGGTCTTTTAAATAGGTACATAGAAAACAAACAGCTAGTGACTGGCACTAGAAAAATAGGACTCTGTTAATCTTTTAAAAGAAATTCTTAAATCTATATAGTTGAGAGAAAACTCTTTGACATTCTTTTGCCTACTTTTTCCCATCCTCAAAGAGAAAAATCACACACACACACACACACACACACACACACACACACACACACACACACACACACACATACACACACAACAATCCCACAAATGTTCTCATTTCCTACCTCATTTCATCTCACAGCCAGAGAATGAAGTGAAGAAGCCATGACAAAGTTAGTTGACCAAACACAACCTACATCCATAATCTCTAACCTAGGGCCAAAGATAATTTCTACAATCCTTCCTTTATGAATATTGCAAAAATCTTAGTTCCTAAGAGTCAAGAACCACAACTGAATAAACACTTGCTAAATGACATTTGCCCTGGGATGATTATCTTAGGACAAGCTTACTGGAGTCACATCTATTGCTCACAAGTTTTTATTGCACAGGATATGTATGATAGACTGCATTATTTCTGCCTGTAAAATTCTATGAGCTTTTATTAGTAAAATTATCTTATTATGTAGTTATTATAGAGTACCTATATTATATAATGTTATATAATACAATTTCCTCTGTTAACACTTTTAAAGGGAAGCTAGTAATAAAAAAATAGTAAAATAAAATTTGGGGAACTCTACAATATTTTTGCACATGAGATTTTAAGACATATAGAAAAAAGCCAAGGTCGATGAAAAAGATCCAGAAGATATTTGTCAAAAAGATGGTAAATGTTTTATTTTTGTTGGTAGTGGATTATTTTGACTTTTTCTGTCAATACTAAGTATGCTAATTCTGGACTTTGGAATTTGATAAGAGCGGTTGCTGAGATAAATTAACAAGTGGAAGGACAGGCAGGCCCAAAGAACAGAACAGACGATTTTATTTTTCTGAATCTTGAGACAAAAATCTGAGAACATGGCAAGTGATTGATAATGAGAATTAATCATTTTTGGGTAGCTTGTGCAATGTTTCCCCAAGAAGAGGGACATCTCGAACTCCACTGGAAACATTAAATTTGCTTCATGAAGAAAAACATTACAGCCAGTAAGTTTGTTCCAAGTGCGTACGTGTCATTTTGCAAGCACATTCTGAGGATCAGGGCATGGCCTGAAAAAGCATCTCCTTCTACTTGGACCTGACACTAAATGGTGAGAAGGTGACCCCCACCTGTCATCTCTGAACCCTGCTTCTCCTTGCCCTGGTGGGTGCTGCCTGGCCTGCATCTGCACCTCTGCACAGGTGTCTCATGCATCTGCCTCTCCACGCAAGCATCTCATAATTCCCATGATGCACCTGGCTGGCGCAGGAACAAGTCAAGTCCTTTCCACACAATATCCTCAGGGGTGCATTCTGAGAGTTTTGGCTGGTTACACTTTTTGGGTCACACTGTCTAAAGACATAAAGGCATCATGGCTAACATCAGACAGAACACACCAGTGGTAGTTCTGCATTCTTCCTGGGGACGTGTTTCTTCTAAGGAAGTGCACAGCAATTTCTCACCATGGATGGACAGTGGCTCAGCATTTCCCCCACTGGTTCTTTAAAACCTACATCCACATTTTTGAACTCAAAAAAAAATAAAATCCTCTATCTGTCACACTTCAGCTCCTCTACCACAAGTCTGATTTCTGGGTGACTAGCAAGAATCCTTTGAGGGTAAAATGAGCATCAAGAGAGGGTGTCTGCTAGCTGAGAGGGCCAGGGTGAGGGTCAGATCCTTCTAGTCCTGGAACTTCAACTGCTCTCCAGTGGGTTAACACGGTCAATTCTTTCTCCTTTCCAAGATCATGCTTCAATTTTAGTTGTCATCTGCTTCATCTGTTCCTTTCTGGTAGGTAATCTCCTAGTGAGAAAAGACAGGGGCAAGGTGGAGGCCATCTACAAAGTTCTCCACACATACAACCTGGAGAGGAAGGCAATTCCTTCTTCAGGGCCACCTCTTTTCTGCCAGCTCAACCACACCTAACCCATCGCCCTTCATTGTACACTTCCATCTTTACATCCTTACTTTATAATGTTGTTTTTTTTTTTTTTGAGAAAACTCACCGACACTGCACATTCTCAGTCTTACATCGCTGTCACTAGGTTTTGGCAAGCTGGGAAAGGTGATTTTTATCCATCTCTTGTGTTCGCTGCTGATATTTCCCACCCCCGCATTTCCTCTAATTTGTCTTCAGATAAATGTTTGCAAAATGAAAATGTAATCACTAGTTCTGCTGAAAATATCTGCTAATGGCGCCTAGTTCCTCGTCGCATTTGCACCGCAGATCATAGCGTGCCATCTGGGTGATTCTCTTGGGCTGGGAGAGCTGATAGGCTCGCACTATTTAATAGAGAATGATATTTGCTGAACAGAAAAAGATGAGTCATAACTAAGATATAGAAACATACTATTATTTTATTTCTTGATTACTTTTATCCTCACTTTGTTGTCTAACTTTCGCTTTTAAATTGTAGCTTATTGGAGACCATTATGGATCTACCTGCTCTTTATTTCCTAGAGATGTATTTCTTCTCTTGCCAGTAGGAAAGAAAAAAGGGACTTCAGAGAATTTTCCTTTTTATTATCGTCCTAACACTTTGACAGTATTTTCTAGTGCTTTCCATTATTTTTCTAAATTATAGTATTCCATATTTGAATAAAAGCCTTATTTCTAAAGGCCTGCCACGGCAAGGTGTTTTACTTTTCATCCATGAAATGTTCTTTAAAACTCAATTTATCTCTTCCTCCCTCTAGCTTTAATATGCTTACCTAAACTCGCTAGAGACTGCTTCGTATTTGCATTTCTGAGGTCTCTTTTAATGGACTTGACCTTGGAGTTCACTGTTTTTTTTTTGAAGATTAAGAACTCTACACAGAAGTAAGGAACTGTGCTTGAAATAATATCTAAGGCACTTGCTCATCTTCATGGAAACATCTAGAGAAAGTTTCTTAGAATTACAGGAATGCGTATGCCCTCTGGAAAAGGTTAACAGCTAATTCTGAAATGGGAAAAAAATCAAAGCTTTGTATTCCTTCAGCACACCTCAGTGCAGGGAACAGGGCAAGTGTGTGTGTATGTTCATGTGTGGAGGTGCATGCAAGTTGGTGTGTGTGTGTGTGTGGGTGTGGGTGTTGTTGGGGTGCACATTTACAGAATAGTATTTATTATCTCATGAAACAGTGGTCAGATTTTCCCCACTTTTCCATAGTTTATATTGTTCCTAAACAAACAAGTATTCCTTATAGTAGATTCAAAGCAGCATTTCCTGACACAGGATGGTTTTGCCAAAGTACCTGCCAACAGAACACTGGACTATTATCAATCAATGCCACTGGGAGAATTACAGAAACCGAGTCCTGGTGTCTGGTGTCACAAAATAAGATTTGGTGAAGCAGTCCTCCATTAGTTTCAAGTCAGCAGAAAATGGCAATATTCAATATTTCAAGCAAGTTTGAAAATTACCTCCTGGTGGGATGGCTTTGAAGGCTGACACACCAGGAAGCAGGAAGCAGGAAGCAGGAAGCAGGAGGTAGGGTGTGAGTCCTACTTGCCTAGTGAACTATCTGGGAAAACAGCTTCCTCCTATCTTGACAGCATACCTGACGCAAAGATGAATGAAGACAGACCTGCTGACACAGCAAATATATGCTCTTTTTCTCTCCTTCAGGTCAGAAAGCTGCCCACATTCCCCTAGACATCAGAATTTGTAATGTAAAGTAGTAGCTTTATTAACAATTCACCTTTACAACAGATAATCAATGTGTTAACTGATTTATATGTATCATTTCTAGGAATTCTTCAGACAGTCCATTCATCTTCCCATTTTTGTAGCAATGAAAACAGCCTGATCTCAGCAAGGAGAAAAGTCCAGATGAGGATTCAGTTTCTTTATGTCAGACCACCCTCAAAGCGTACGCTACTGTGTGTTGAAATGGTTTTCTCATTAGAATGAGGGCTGACACACGGTCCTGATGGAGAACTTTGTCCGGGAGTTTTAGCCTCTGCATGAAGAGGCTCTTGTAAATGAAGACTGTGTGCCACCCTGGCCTGAACATCCGTGATACCTTGGCTGTGGCCTGAGTTAGAAGTTTCATACCCATGATCCAAGTTTGCCCATTGAATGCTTACCCCAGGACAAACCCTGGGGGCGATCAGGCCAGAGAGCAGGGTCTTTCCTGAGTTTATAGAATCCACGATATAACATCTTCATCTACACTTAGTAACAGATATTTATTTTAGAGAGGAACTTGAGTCTATCTATAGTGGCACCTAAGCCTATTAAATCCATCATCCAGCTACTAGTGTGGCTCAGTTGACCATACTGGCCCAGTCATTCGCCACACTCCATGTCCTGGCCTGGTGTGGACTTTGAAGAGAGACATCTTCTCATTGAAAAACATCATTTTATGAAGTCAATTCATTATAAATGAGATTCTGAGTCCAAATCATGTTATAAAGGGGCATTTTGCAATAGGCTGTCATTCATGTATTTTAATAGGTTCTTTTCCATTATCCAGCATTTGATATAATTACCACTTAATCAAATGTCACCAATTGTTCTAGACATAGTAATGTATCAGGCTTGTGAATACTTCGTGCTTGGTGAAGTAGGGTGATAGCAATACTGTTGAAACTTTTTACTGACTTGAACTTCAAAACTTCCCATACATTTTACATGGAGTGACTGCCAAATTTTCCTTTCTCTTTGTGTCTTTGGGATGACACACCAGCATGCAAATGGCTACTGGTACTTCTTTAGCCTTTGCCATTAATCAATGTAGCTATCCTGGGGGATGCTCATACACTTTTGTCCTGCTTATTCTCTTGTTCCTACATGGAAATCCTAGAATTCTTCAGATATAGTTCGTGATTTTTTCTCTTTTCTACATGGATACCCATCTCTATTTTCCCACTGTACCTCTAACACACACACACACACACACACACACACACACACACACACACACACACACCACTTCCGGTTTTTTCTTTTTGCTTATGTGGTGCTGAGGAATTGAACCCAGGGCCTCAGGCATGCAAGGTAAGCGCTCTACCACTGAGCCACCTTCCCAGCCCATAGGGAGCACTTTTCTTAGTCAAAGGTGATGGGACACTTTGAGAGAGGCTCTGACAGCCCTTTGGCCTTGACCCCTCTTCTTGCTTCAGTAGTTTCACAGTGGCTGGAAAAGCAGAGCACACTGATGAATAAATGAGTAAACCCTTGTGCCCAGGTTCCAGGAAAACAGTTTTCTCACTTCATTTTCTTAGAGCAAGAAACAGATAACCTCATAATGCACAGCCTTTGCATCTCTATTCACAGCCAGAAATAAACCAGACAGGAATTCTATTTTCTGGGCTCATGAGCATAGTGGTATCTCAAGTACCAAACCTTTATCTCCTTTGAGAACCACAAGCTGTCGTGACTCTCATGGAAATCAGAAAACAGTTTTAGAGAACACAGATCTAGCTAATGTCTACTAAAAGTATTACTGGAGGTATCAAGGTACAGAGACCTCTCCCCCACCCCAGTGTGGCATTGCACTACAAAGCCATTGTAGTATAGTAAAGCTTCTCCATAGAAGTTAGGGTGTCAGGATCAGGAGATATGCAATACCCAAGTATAAAGGTGTACAATTCATGTGAAGTGACTATTTTCTTTAAGGGTTATTTCAAACCTAAGATTATCTAGGCCTTGTAACATCTGAAGAGTATATGCTCAGGCTGGGGGCATGTCTCAACTGAGTAAAGCGCCTGTCCAGCAAGGACAAAGCCCTGAGTGCAGATCCCAGGACTGCCAAAAAAATAGGCCAAAAAATAGAAAAGAATGAAAGCTTAGGGTAAACTAAAGTTTGATTTGATACAAGTTGTAAGGACAGCTGAAGCAGTCTTCTACACATCCATGTGAAGAGCAATATATACAATGAAGACAACCTGATATCAACAATTTAGGAGAGTCTGGATGCTAGAGCTAAGTGAGAGTTTTGCAAGCCACCTAACTTTTACCTCTGTGTAGTTTAATTTCTAGACTAGGCTTCCATCATTTATTTTACAAAAGGGAGCTATTAGGCTCTTAGGTTTTTTCATCACTGATATGAAGGAACCCTTCTGACATCCCTCTCTTTTATTTAAAGACATCAGATTTGGAGAACAAACACTCTGAGAGCAGGACAGTTTGAATTTGCGTTAGAGCCACTTTCAGTTCTAGATACTTCCAAGATGGAGTGGTCTGGAGGAGAAAGTGTTCAGATATTCCTGCCCTGGGTGAGGGGTGGCTTGGGGTCTGACTCCAGCATTCCAGCTCTCACAATCAGGAAAAATACATCAAGAAAAATAAACCAAAGGAAGAATAGATTGAGAAATATAAGGACCTATTGAAGGATTCTGGATATTCTGTATTTATAAATATTGATAGAACTGAACACTTTTTTTCATGAATACATTTGATATTATGTAGAATAACACATAAAATGAATTCCTACTTGTCTCTCCATTGTGGTAGAAAGAAGATCTAGGTAACTATGGTAGGAATGGTGCTTATGTTTATAACATAAAATTAGAAAAGATAAATGTAAAGGCAGTGGTTTGGGGTTTGCATACACTATCCTTTCATCTCTTTAACAGAACTGATATCTCAAGCACAGATTCCCTCCATGAGGCTGTGTCGTGGATGACAGTCCACTTTTCAGATCCCAGGCCATGTCACCATAGTTACTGAGGGATGTGGATCTGGATAAATGTGCTTCTATCGAAACACGTTTCACATTCGCGTATAAACAGCTGAACTGAAATTTTCAGTTTCAAACAGGATCAGTATAAATTCAGGCTCTGATATAAAAAATACCACAGAACATTCAAACCAGAAAGGAAATAAAGATCTATACTTACAAAATTATCTCATGAGCGTGAAGATCTTTCTACTGTCAGATCCCCTCGTGTCATGTTCTTCTGGGTGTCCCTGTTAATACTTTTGTCTATTTGTTAATAAGTATCTCTTTATTTTTTAATCTTTCTAAAGCTGACCACCCTAACCTGTTCTATCAATGACAGAAATGAAGGATGACTTGAACTTGTTAAAATTGTATGATAATTATAATTTACAGAGCTTAAAATGGAATGATACTAAGAATTTCAAGTATCATATTTTCTACAAGGTTTCAACTCAAAGTTTATAGAATAATAAATACTGATCAGGAGCTTTGGTTTTACAATAGTGACTGGAAATTTCTAGATGCTGACTTTGTATTTGGTGACACTTTAAGAAATTTCACACCGGTGTTTTTCTTGGGGTCTGACTCCATCATTCCAGCTCTCACCATCAGAAAAATAAAGCAAAATAAAGCAAAATAAAGAAAAATAAAGCAAAGGAAGAATAGATTGAGAAATATAAGGACATATTGATGGATATGTCCTTTCTCAATCATTTAATATTGTAAAACTATTGGTGTGGACTGGGATAATTTTGCAAATGAGATAAATGATTTAGGATACAGAACACTTCTTAGGGGTTGCTACACTAGGGTTTGAACTCAGGGTTTTGAGCTTGTTAGGCGAGTGCTCTACCACTGGGCCCTTTTAGTGGGTGTCTGTGTGCTGGCCTGGAGATCAGGTCATACTTTATTCCCTGTGGGTGCATGCTTGGATCACGGTCTGATTATCTTATTTGTTCTTTTGTAGCTGAGATGACAGGTATATGCCGCTGGTGTCCAGGTACCAACTGAGAAGGTCTCCTAAACTTTCCTACCTGGACTCGCCTCAAACTGTAACCCTCCTAGGCCAGCTGCCCAAGTAGCTAGGACTTCAGACTCAAAGACAAAATTCCCACAACATGATTCATCTTCACCATTTTCACATGATCACATTTTTCCTCAGATGGCATTAGCCATGCAGGAAATCTAGATTTGCCATATCGTATAACCAAGACCTGGAAAAACCAAGGAACTTGTAGAAGCATATACAGATGATTAGTGACAGAACCAGGACCAAAAATCTTATCCTAGACAGTTGTACTGGATTCCACCTCCCACATTTCATTGTCAAACAACAGGACTTTTTAGACAATTATTCATTAGTACATGGAACAGCTTTTGTGCAAGAAGAAAAAGTATTCAACTAATAATTAAAGGACAATTAAAATGTTTATAAATGTTTTCATTAGACATTTAAGAATGTTGACGTCTAGACCTTGAAGATTCCATGACCAAGAGAACAGCAAAAATAGTCAATGCCCAAAAGGGAAAAAAATCAAAATTCATCCTAGGTCATCTGGCTGTGCTTTTCAAAAAGAATCACTGGCAAAACATTGCCCTTAAAATAAAAATTGTCAGTAAATATAAATTAAGTTAAAAAAAGGATTACTACATATGAACACTAAATATCATTTGGTTCCTAGCATTGGACATTGGTAAATAACCACATTTCTGTACATGAAACCCACAGGAACACCTGAATTTGTTTTTCTTTCTCAATACAATGGCCCTCCCCTTCTATTGCAATCACCCAGTTTACAGGAACAACAAAACAACAACAAAACCCACTTACATTTAACCCCAGTGCCACCTGGCACACAAATGGAGAATCTAAGCAGGGAAAGGCATCAGATGAAAACTGTTTAAAAAGTCAGAAGGGAATTCTGCAGAGGACAGCAGGAGGAGAACCCAGTAGAGATCCTTGAGCCTACCATAGCTTGGCATCCCAGAGCTGGCACAGGAGCAGAGCTGGAGCTGTCTATGGTAGGGGTGAAGACTGGCTACCAGCAGGGAAGCTTCCAGTCTACTTAGGAGCTCGGGGTGAGAAACTGCCTCCAAAAGTCTACTGCTCAAGCTAAATTCCCACAAGCATTCATTAAGAAGGCAAAGACAATAAAACATCACTCTAGGGCTGGGAAGGTGGCTCACTGGTAGAGTGCTTGCCTTGCATTCATGAGGCCCTGGGTTCGATTCCTTAGTACCACATAAGCAGAAAAAAACAGAAGCTGTGGTTCAAGTGGTAGAGCGCTAACCTTGAGCTAACGAGCTGAGGAACAGTGCCCAGGCCCAGAGTTCAAGCCCCACAACTGGGGGAAAAAATTACTCTAGTTCTCCATGCAAACACAAGTGGAAACAAAATGCCAGTAGTCTCCTTGCTGGCGCTGGCGGCATTCTTTGAAACAATTAAAGGCAGGCATTGCTCTGGAGAATATGCAGGTGTCAGCTTTCACAGACCCCTGTGCACAGCTACAAAAAGCACCATCAACATGCACCAGACAGGCTACGAGTAGATACTCATTTGCAACCCAAGAGCTGAAATAAAAAGCTAAACATGATTTGGGGCAACCTGAGCCTGGCATTATGTGTGGCAGGACTTAGGTGTGTCATGGGTGTGGGCCAGTCCATGAGCCAAGGCAAAGGCCCGGAGCAACAACTTACTTCAAGGACTTGCAAAGGTATTTTACAAAGTAGGTAAATTTCCAAGTCTTGAATGAGCTAATAGCCTAGATGCTTTCTGGTTGACAGGAAACATATACAAAGTTTCATCCACATTAGACAATGTATAGGGACTGGCCCATGAACAATTCACCAATACACAGGGTGCTTGAATACAGAGCAAGTGATCATCTAAACAGAAGCCATCAGCCCTTCCTCCTGCCTCATCCCTGTGCTCCTTGATGGCTTTCTGATGGCTGAAGTCTTAATGTGTTGGTCTCTCACTTGCAATTCAACAAGTTGCTGGGATTTGCAAGTTTCCAATTTCTCACGCATGAATAATTCAGAGAAAGTGTGTAACTGTATTTTTCTCTCGAGTTCCCTAAATAAGGGGAAAGTATTCTGTTCATTCATGACACTGTTTCATTCATGAAGTTATGTTTAGAACTTAAGAAGCACCTCAGTAAATTTGGAAATACACATCTTAAGGGAGACGAGACATAAATATTCTTGCTATAGTTTAATTAATGTGAAGGCCAATCAAATTCAAGGGGGTCAAATATTTTCAGGAAGTCTTTATTGAATATAGCAATAACAATTTAAGACTTGTATAGATCAATATTGTTATCATTTAGAGAATATTTCCAGGATGGAATTCTTAGAATATACATATAATGAAAACATGCCTTCTATACAAAATTAACTGACAGGATGTTTTAGGTGAGAACATCAAGCCAGCCAACATTCCCCTGGTATTTTCTAGTCCTTCATCAGTACTATGCCAAATCCATTCTGGTTTTCTAGACTGTACCTTCATCTTTGCTTTGATTTTCTCCATAAGTTATGTCAACCTCTAAATGGAATCTTTCAGAAATTCACATGTGTTAAGGTGAACACCAAGGTGAATTTGTGTTTAAAATTTGCAAACTCATTTCATACTAGACAGAGAGATTTTGTTTACAATGAGGGCTTATCTAATTTCTTTTTCTTTTTTTCTTTTTTCTTTCTTTCTTTTTTTTTTTTTTTGCCAGTCATGAGGCTTGAATTCAGGGCATGGTCCCTTCTGTCTTCCAAGGCTAGCACTCTACCACTTAAGCCACAACGCCACTTCCAGCTTTTTTGTTTATGTGGTACTGAGGAATTGAACCCAGGGGTTCATGCATACTAGGCAAGCACTTTACCACTAAGCCACATTTCCAGCCTATTTTTGTTAAAAACCTTCTTCAATGACTCTTTTTGTGCAGTGACAGCAATTTCTCTTTTTCTGTTTGGGAGAAGTCAAGTTGACGGAACCCAACACAGTAAGAAAGAACTGAGCCCAAGCTGAGCCTGCAGATTGCAGTGTGGTACGTTTTGCCAGATGAAATGGAAATTAAGATTCCTCCACTCAGGCAAACTTTGGGATGGAGGCCTGGATCACTGCTTGCTCTTGGTAGTGAGATGTGTGTGTTGTGTGTCCACACAAATGCTGTGCGAATGTGTGTGGCTTCTAGACTTCTGAGAGCTGTGGTCAATGTTGAAGAGCATACATTTAAAGAGCATTTGCCAACCTCTTCAGCACAGAGTCAGCATTTAATCCAGAGGCCAGGTCTGCACCATAGACTGTTCCTGATGTGTGCTAAGCTCATCTGTGTATGGACACACGTGGAAAGCTGAAGCTACTACTGAAGACAGAATGAGCACCCCTGATGTGCCTCCCTGGAGCTCAGGGCAAGTCCTCCAAAAGTGACAGTGCCACCGGCTGTAGGAGAACATCAGATTCCCTGAGCCTCTCCACCATGTCTGCTAGGCACCAACACTGAATCCATAATGCCTGATCTTTCCTCTCATAAGCACTGCAAAGAAATGTGATCAAGGGTTTGGAAGCTCTAATTCATTTTTACCTATCTTCAGAGGGGCTGGAGAAAGTGCTTATGTGACCTCTTCAATCTCAGTAACCTTTTCCTTGCTTTTATCTAAAATCAGAGCAGTCCCTTTTAATTTGCTTCCACTGTAAAACTAATTTCAAAACTCCAGTTGTGAGTTGTGTTTGTGAATTCATGGTGGAGCCTTGATCCATAGACATTTAGAAATGTAATTGCTTCCATTTCCATTTGTCTCAAGCAAGATGTAGTCATCATTATCATTATTGTTGTTGTTGTTGTTGTTGTTGTTAGTTTCTGGTCAAATGTGATGTGCTGCTGTGGTATGAGAGGGCATTAGTCACCCAGGATCAGAGTTTCATGTTCCATTCAGTTCTCTGTAGCTAACTTTCCAGTCATTTTGACTGATGACTTGATGTACCCAGGTGACATGGTGGGATATGCTTACTTCATTGGCAGAGGAAAAATTTTAACATACTCTTCAGTATCTAAATTGCCTCTTTCCACATTTTAATCAATATTTGATTTGTTTTAGAAAATATATCTTTCAACATAACCAGTGTGTTGGCAGAGAGAACTGTGGAGTGTTGGTATTTTTTATTTTAATTTTGTAATATATTCCTTCTTGCAGGATTAGCATCTTACTAGCACTTCGAGTTTCATGTGAATGAGGCACATTACTAATAGGGACATTTTTTCCCTATTATGGGACAATGCTGGAACAAATAGAATTGTTTTAAACTTTCTCAAACTCTAATCTAAGCAAAGCTGTTCCAAAGAAAAGAAACAAACAGGTTTACAAATGGGCTTGATTTGAAGTGTCCACAAGTCATTTTCTTTCCCTTTACTCCATTTTGTGTGAGAACCAGATCCAAATAGAAAATTAGAGACTTTTTTTTTGTTGTTGTTGTTTGCAGCGGTGGTCTCTAATCAGTATTAACCCATTCACAAGCAGGAACCACAGAAAGGAAGAATGCTTCCTCAAAGAAAAGAACACAGAAATCTCTCTTAGAAATTAACACTTTGCTTTTAGCTTCCAGTACCAGGTCTTTCTGAGAGTAAAGTATTTTCTTTCCTTACCCAAGCCAGCACTTGGATGCACAACAACAAGGCTGGACCAGACATCAGTATCCATCCATCACTGTGGCCAACACCATGGAAAATGTCAGCATCTGGGATGGGCAGCCATTTGCTTGATTAGACCAGAGAGCCTAGGACCAGGTTTCAAAATACAGTTCAGGAACTCATGTGCCAGGTCCCAGCCCTCATTATCACGTGAGAACAGGATCCTATTGTGTTTCTGAAGTTAACTAGGGCAGCACACAATTTTCTGTGCATATACATAAGGAATGAAACCCCATGTCCTATCTGTAATGCCTCTGATGGTTGCCTCTTTCTTTTAATTGAGTGAATGAACTTCTATTATTTTAATTGGTCACCTATCATTTCAGTTCTGGAAGGGGTTGGGGTGTCTCTGGGCTTACATTATTGCTGAGGTTTGTTCATACATGATACGCTTAATAAATTCATGGACTGCTGGCCTTATATCACGTATGACATTTCACTATGCAACCCTTATGTTCCTTCTCTCCCTTAACCTATGAAATCTATTTGAGGCCATTATTCTATAGCTGCTGCCTTGGATCTGAAAGCTGACTGACTTGCAGTGTCCATGACTTGAAAGTGTCCAGGATTAGGGCTTGCCAGGGCATCATCAAAGAGAGCCTGGAAGATTCCTGCATGAGAGGAGTCAGCACCAGTACTGAGTGGACCACTTCCTAGTTTGACTTTTAATGGGTCTCTCAACTTCTTTCAGCCTCCATGTCCTTCTTTGTGCAAGATGAAATAATAATAAGGCCTCTACAGATGGTTTGTGAAAGCTAAAAATAAATATATATGCCTCCCACCTTGTCATGCACATAATAGCAACTTCTGAAAAATGTAGTGGTTATGGTTAGCTGGGAAAATCTGACATTCGGCAATGATTGAAAATCTATTAAGTACAGAGTGTCACATCTCCTCTATTGTTTGAGGCATACATTTGCATATTTTAGCATCTCTTAAGTTGAGATATGTCTTAGCAAAAACAGTTCCTTAATCCAACAAAACACACTATAATCCTTTCTTTCTTTAACTTCATTTAACAATGAAAATCTTTTGTTAAATTGAGTTCTGAATATGTACTAAGCACTTAGCACTTTGCATGGATAGTCTGACTTAGCTCTTACAATAACCAAGAGGTAAATCCTAGATAGAATTTGTTTATATAAGAAACTGAGCCACATTTTACATAGGAGGAAGTTGGAGCAGGAGTTCAAGTGAAAGTTTGGGTCAACTGGAGAAGTGAGCTCATTAGAAAATAGGTGATCACAGGAAAGTATTTAACCTTTCATCTCACCATAAAGTAACAAAAATTATTCATGATTAAAAAAATTCACTACTCAGTAGTGAAGACATAACCTCTGGACCGATGTTACCTGCCCCTGAAAACCTCTTCTTACTGGATGCCTAATGGATCCTGACTATGGCCTAAACAACTTTCCCACCAGCAAAATGGAGAGTGCTTGAAGAATGCTTCATAAATATGCGGTAAGGATAGGTTATTAGCATTTTCAAAGCCTCTAGAAGATCTTCTAAGCATGATTTGAGGTTAGCTACTGTCCCTAATATCTAATACATTTGTAAGGATAAAGAACAATTTACACAAAATATATGATACAGTCCAGGGCTGAAGCCCAGACCTCATTCTGACTTTTGCTCTGGTCATATGCATTCTCACTTCTCATTTCTTCTTTATTATTTTATTAAGCTAAAAATTCAGTTGTGAGAATAAGACGACATTTGGCTGGGAGGAGAGGAGTGGCTGTATTTCACTGAGGCTGGAAGATAATTAGAACCCATGTTTTGGAAAGGCATTGGTGCTACACCTGTGTGCAACTCAGCCTTCTCTGTTTCCTTTCTACCCCAGCTACAGGAAGTCATCATTTCTTCCATTTCTCAGCTTTGCACTTTTAATATTTTCTTTATTTCCCTGATGCATTTTCCTCATGAATTCGGTTTTAATAAAGTGTGTTATTTTAAGCCGGTCCCTTAGGGGACCTCCCCTGACACGAGCGAGGTCTGCTTGACTCCAGCCAGTCCCTCAGTCACAGACCTGCCATCCCCGTGAAGAACTGGAGGAAGGGGTTTGATTGTAAGGAACTCTGAGTAATTCATAGAATGAAAATTAGCTGGAAAGAGTTGTGAAAATGACTGTTGCTGCCAAACATCTCCTCCTTCTAATGTCACCTTGCCTCGAGCAACCACTATAGATTTCTTTTGTCCACATGTGGAAAGGAGCAATGATTTCTAACAGACTCTTGGAGTTAAGGACAGGTGAGCTGGACTGGAACTGAGAAACAGAGGAGATGTCTTCATCCTGACAAAGTAATTCGGATGAGTCAACTTTCAATTAAATGACACCTTAAATAAAATGAGCAGAGTTCCTAGTGGGTAGAGCATTTTTCATTTTTCCCCCTTACAGATTATAAAATAACATAATAAACACTTTGCTTGTACAGAGTGGCCTAAACAGGTGTGTGTGTGTGTGTGTGTGTGTGTGTGTGTGTGTGTGTGTGTATGTGTCTACAGATAAGCCAACTACTTAATGTATGGCTTGCTGCCAACACCAGGAAATGGAAGATATAATGTCGATCTCTTCAAGGCACATGTCTTCACTTGGCACTGGGTTACTTTCTCTGTGCTTTGTTTTTCTTAAATGAAAAATGGCAGACATAACAGAAAGAACAGAACCCATAGTGTATATTCCTTTATGAGAAACTGGGTTAAAAAAGTAGAATGCTGGGCAAATGCAGATACCAACCTTATTACAGAAATGGAAACTTAGCATTAAAGATGACATTTACAACCTCAGTAATAAAATAAAGTGAGGGGAAACAATGTAAAAGAGAAACATTTTGTAAACAATTGGAGTTAAGCTGTTGTTAGCTTAAAACAGGTGGTTGTAACTGCATATTGTTCCATTTAAGTGAGCTTCATGGTAACAACGAGGAAGATTCCCACAGAAGAAATAGATTGGACAATGAAAAAGGCATCTTAGCACAGCAATATGAAGACAGAAAGTAAGGCAACAGAAGAAGAAAAAAAGGATAAAATCGCTGAAACATAGACAATTATCAAGTGGTGACTTTTCCAAAAATTTGGGAAGGAAGAATATATCCAAACTCATGAGTTCAGCAACATTTCATTTCCAAATGCAGGCAAAGATATTGCAAGAAAAGAAAATTACAGGCCAATATCATCAATAAATATTGATATGACCATTCTGAACAAAAAGCTAGTAAATTAAATTCAAAATCACATTAAAAGTTTATATATCAGAATGAAGTGACACCTGATATACACGGATGACTCAGCATATAAAAATTCAATAAGCATTACATACCACATCAAAAGAACAAAGAACAAAAATCACATTATCATCTCAACTGATGCAGAAAAAAACATTTGGCCAAACTCAGTATTCATTCATGAAAAAACTTCCTCCAGCTAAGAGTAGAAGAAAATTATCATAGTACAGTAAAGGCCATACTAAAAAAACAGGCAACAGATGATATTGCACCCTATAGTGAAAATCTGAATACTCCTCCTCCAAGTTCTCTGGCAGGACCAGGGCACCTATCACACAGTCTCTCACTTTCCCACTGGAAGATGTAACCAGACAAGTTTAGCAAGGGAAGGAAATATTATTCTAACTGGAACCAAGGAAGTAAAGTGATCTTTGTCCACAGGTAAGGTCATTGGGTATGTATAAATCCCCAAGAGGGACTGGAAAGGTGGCTCTGGTAGAGAGCTTGCCTTACATGCATAAGGCCCTGGGTTTGATTCCTCAGTACCACATAAGCAGAAAAAGCCCCAAGTGGCACGGTGCCTCAAGTGGTAGAGTGCTAGCTTTGAGCAGAATCGCTGAGGGACAGTGCCCAGGCCCAGAGTTCAGACCCATGACAGAAAAGAAAAATCCCCAAGGATTTCACTCAAGAGTGTTAGGAAAACTGGATGGTTTCAGCAAAGTTGAAGGACACAAAATCCACTCTCAGAAATGATTCTGCTCACTGATAATGAACAGTGTGAACAGTGACTGAATAATCCTATTTACAATAGCATAATACCAAAGAGTAAGCCCTAAATGTTTATCAATGCAATCAATAGCCAATAAGATGAAGAACTTGTAGAACAAACTCTTCAAATCACTGTTGAAAGAAATTAAGGTGAACACGAGCAAATAATAAGACACACTTTGTTCATGAATTGGAAGACTTTTCTATTCCTATTATCCAACGCAACCTAGAGACTCAGTGCAATTTCCAGAAAAGCCTTGATGGGGTCCATGAACAGCCAATTTACCCAAAGAACAAAGACAAGAGGCTTCATGCTTTCTTATTCTAAAACACAGATGTTAGAAAGCAACAGTAATTAAAACAGGATGGTGCTGTTTTATATGCAGAAAAACATATAGTGCAAAGGAACAGAACAGAACATAGTAGAACAGAACAGAACAGAAGAGAATAGAAATCCAGACATGAACAATGGTCTCTTCAGCAAATGTATTGGGAAAACTTTATATCAAAATAAAATAGAATAAACACAGATGCTTTTTCCATCACAAAAATTGACTCAAGTTGGATCGAGGATCTAAATTTAGTGCTTGGATCCACAGACCCTCTCTATTGGAGTTCATCTCTAGAGCTTATAAAGAAAATTAGATGAATCCATTAGGAAAATAATAAATAAAATAATCCCAGTTGAAAATGGGTAAAGGATTAGAATGGATATTTCTCTGAATAAGACATATGTATGGCTAACAAACCAAGGGGTACTCAGTTTCAATAACCATTAGGTAACACAAAACACAAAGCTATAATAAGGCATGTCTTCACACTTGCAAGAACAGCCATTACATTGCACACCAAAACAAACAAAAGGACAAAAAACTAATTTAAGCAGGGATTAGGGGAAAATGGGAGAAATCTGCTGTACAGCTATTTATGCAGAATAGGATGACAATTCCTTGAAAAAATATTGACTTCCCATATGATCCAGCTATCCCTTGTTGGACAGAAATACAAAGAATTGAAAATTGGTTCTTTCAGAGAATTTTGGAGTCCTACATTCACCTCAGCATTCACCACAGCTAAGAGATGGAAGCAACCTAAACACCTAAAAGAGGTGCATGGATGAAGAAAATGTGTTACACAGTCACCATGCAACATTATATAGCTTCTTAAAAGAAGGAATTCCTTTTAGTTTATTTTTTATTTTTAAAGTTTTATTGTAAAGGTGATGTACAGAGGGATTGTAGTTACATAAGTCAGATAATAAGTACATTTTAATAGTGTTACCCCCTCCCTCATTTCTTCCACTTTTCCCCCTCCTGACCCCTCTGTAAATTCATTTCCATCATAGTGTCTAGTGAGTATTGTTGAATTAGTTCACCTTTTGTCCCACCATTTCTGTGATTTCCCTTCCCTTCTTCAAATCAGATAAACTTATATACAAGACAAAGGGTACAGAAATAAAAAAAAATAGTAACATCAGGGAACAAACAAAAGGAAAAAAAGAAAGAAAAAAGAAAAACTGCAAATAATAAAGAAAACCTCTTGCTTCCATTCTTGGAGTTCATTTCAATAAGCATCATTTTATATGCTCATATGCACATAGCTATTGAGATATTGTGGTTCTCTCCTAAGAATACTCTAGGCATATTCTAATTATTACAAATGAGGGAAACCATGAAGCCTATGTTTCTTTGAGTATGGTTTACTTTGTTTAATATAATTTCTTCCAAGTCTTTCCATTTTCTTACAAATGAGGCAATGTCATTTTTTCTGATGGAGGCATAGAATTCCATTGTGTATATATACCACATTTTCTTGATCCATTCATCCACTGAGGGGCATCTGGGTTGGTTTCATAGCTTAGCTATGGTGAATATTGCTGCAGTGAACATGGTTGTACTGGTGGTTTTAGTGCAGGCTGATTTATGGCCATGTGCAGAAATCATCTGAAGTTAGATCCTTATGTATCACTCTATACCAGAATCACTCTATACCAAATGGAGCAAAGACTTTAATCCCAAGACTATACAGACTGAAAATATTACAGGAAGGGACAGGGGAAACACAAGGGCTCCTAGGCATGGTTGAAAACATCCTAAAACCCAGAAACACAACGAAGTCAAAGAAAGGCTGGATACATGGGACTGCATCACACTGAAGAGTTTCTGCATGGAAAAGGACATATCTAGCAAGGTAAATAGAATGCCCAAAAATTGGGAGAAGATCTCCACTAGCTATGCATCATTCAAGGGCCTCATATCTAAAATATACTTAGCGCTCAAAACATTGAACTCTCCCCCAAAAACAAATCCTCAAAGAAACAACAACCACAGTAATTAAGTGGCTTAAGGACTTACGGAGAGACTTCTCTGAAGAAGAAATAAGAATGGCCAATAGACACATGAAGAAATGTTCAACATTTTTGGCCATAAAAGAAATGCAAATCAAAACAACATTGAGATTCCACCTCACTCCAGTTAGAATGGTCATTATCAAGGAAACTAATAATAACAGATACTGGCCAGGATGTGATCAAAAGGGAACCCTACTACACTGTTGGTGGGAGTATAAACTTGTCCAACCACTTTGGGTAAAAGCAGTAAAAGACTAAACACAGAACTTCCCTATGATTCAGCAATCCCACTCCTGGGCAATTACCTAAAAGAAGGAATTATTGTCACTTTCTTCACACGGATCAGCTCTGAGGGTATGGAGGCAAAGAATGAGAATAAAGTAAACTTATGACATGGAGATCAATATGGGAATATTCCACTCGTGCAAGATGGCGATGAATTAATCAACCAACAGAATCAGAAAGTAGGTTGCTCTTTACGAGAAGTTAGAGAGCAAGGAAGAGGCTAGGCAGTGGCTATGGAGGCTCAATTAGACAGAGCAGAGGATTTCTATAGAGATCCATTGTACAGTAATGCATACATCATCTCAAATAATGTTCTATGCACTTAAAGTTCTAATACAGTTAACCTATGTGGTTTACCACATGATAAAAAATGGTGTCCCTCATTTCATTTTTGTCCCTAGTTAGTAAAGAGAGGTGCATGTTTGCTCCAGATGTATGGGAACAATTTATCGCTTTAGAGTTAACTCATAAACAGAGGCTGGGAAAAGTTGAGAATGTCACATCCCAATGGACATATTCAGACATGTGGACCATAACTTGTCTCATGAAAATGAGAAGCAAGAGCAGTGTCTGAGGGCCTCCCTCGCACATATGACCTTCAAAAAATTACCACCAGGCTTCCAGGCTGTGTCACCCTTTGCCAACCCAGATTTCTCTAAAGGAGGCCATTTTTTCCCAAGTCATATACTCTGGGCAAGAAAAAACACAGAAAGAAAATTTGAAAAATGAAGATACAGACTCCAAAGTGTCTGTCTGGAATGCAGAGCTGTCTGCAGGCAGCCTTCAGGAGGATCTTAATAAATAAAACTATACTTGAAAAATAATTATATTCTTCATCTTTGATGAACTATTACTGTATATCATTAATTGGGGTAGAAAGAGAAGAGTGATTGAAAGCCTGGTTCCTTCCACAACTCTTCTGTCCATCAGCTCTGTGATAGTGTAAATCTCAGCCTCCACCTCCTTTCTGTGGGGCATGTTGAGTCCCCCTCTCCCTCACCCATTGCCCGGAATATCTGCTCTCTTGGCTGTCATAAGCTAAGGCTACAACTGTGGATGAAAAAAAAGACAGAAATTTATTGTGTCAAAGTTCAGGGACCAACATTTGAAATCCAGGCTTGGTCCTTCTTGGGCCATAAAGGAAAAATGTTATACATTGTCTTCTTGGCCCTGCCTGGTTGCTAGGAATCTTTAGACCTACTCAGCTTCAAGCACTGATTCTATCTCTGCTTCCACTATGCACATAGCTCTTGTGACTCTGTCTGTGTCTCTGTGTCTGATGGGACTGAGACCTACTCTTCTCCAATATGATCACATTTTATTTTGGTGATATCTGTAACATTCTATTTTCAAAGATGGTCTCATTCACAGATTCGAGGCTTATATCTTGAACACATCTTTTTGGGACATAGCAGAGGGTCATGGAAATTGCATAAGGATTGATATTTGTGTAAGGCTTGGGCAAGTATGTTACCTCCTGTTATGAGCATAGTACATGTTCGTAAGCAGAGTGTAATGCTATTTTGTAGATAAAGACTTGAGCTTTACAATGGCAGTGGAAATTGGCACTGCTATTTTTGTGTTTGGCAATAATTGTTAAATGCTGGTGAAAATCTAAAACAAACAAAACCAGATCTGGTTGATTCAATGCAGGAAGGCATTATTTAATATGTGAATCTTGATGATTTTTTTCTTCTCTGATAGTATGGACTTTAAGACTTAATCAGTCTGACTTTTACATAGTCTCAGATTGAGGATGGTGACATTCAAGATGTAATAAGTCTCCCTCCATTTATCTTCAATTATATAATTTTAGACAGTTGAATATTTTTCTCCCTCTGGGAATCTCAGGAGGGAGATTATAATTTGACCAATTAATTTATGATATATATGCTCAGGAATAAGGCTTGTAGTTTTCTTATTCAATGGGGTCTCAAATCTTTACTTCTATCAGAAAAGAAGGGTGGACCCAATCTTGCCTGGATTATGCTCATCATTAAACCAGGCAATCATAACATAAATCTTCATCATTTTGTCAAGGAGGCCCAAAGAAGCCACACCATTTTCCTGGCACTGGACATTTTCTTTGGGTTAAGAAGATTCTTCTACAAGAAGCCTCAGGCGAAGGTGACATTTATGATTCCTGAGTCCAGTCATGAAACACTTCATTTATACTGGACTTCAGATAGAGCCTGCTGGGTAGAGGAACACCACACACCACACACACCACACATGCCATTACCTTTGTATATCTTGGACACTTGCTCCCATAAACATCCAAGGCCTCTAGTGCTGAAATCCAATGATCCCCATCTCCATTCTCAGTCCCCCCAGCAAAACAAACAAACTAGCCATGTCCTGAGTTATAACACAAGGCACAAAAGTGAAATAAAATAAAGTTCAAAGCTGGATCCAGATAGCCTCCAAACAATTAGAAATTTCTAGAGAATTGCCATCTATGAAACAATAGGGCTGTTCTGCAGTTGGGGTAGGGGGAGGAACGGTCACCGTGGCTGACACTTCAGAGCCAGGCTGGTTCTGCCATTCCTCAGCAGGTAGGGGTGAGAACAAGTCCAAAGCTGCCAGGGGAGCCCTGATGCTGGCTTGGGGGAGTGTCCCTGCGGTGCCATTTGCGTCATAACCACTGAAAATCTTGGACGCGTGGAACATTTTGTGGACAACCCATAATTATCTCATCCTTAGAACAGGCTTAGTGGACACTGTTGAAGTTGTAAGTGTATACATTGTTATTAGCATAAGTACAATATTTGCAGTCAGTTGCACAGGCCTAGTTAATAATTAGAAAGTCTTTTTTTGTTGTTGGTTTTTTTTTTACATTTGACTCAACATAGACTTTTTAATTTGTGCTACATGTTATGAAACAAGAGTTCAGAAAGAAGCTGGCCACAGGATTCATCCTGGATGTGAGATGATCCCTGGCAGGAGACCTGGCTAGTCAGAGGCTTCCTGTGAAAGAGGATATGGTGGAATTTCCAAACGGATCATGTTGTAGCTGGGTAAATGAAGTTGTTGAAGGCTTGCCATTCTCTCTCTCTCTCTCTCTCTCTCTCTCTCTCTCTCTCTCTCTCTCTCTCTCTCTCTCTCTCTCTCTCTCTCTCTCTCTCTCTCTCTCTCTCTCTCTCTCTCTCTCTCTCTCTCTCTCTCTCTCTCTCTCTCTCTCTCTCTCTCTCTCACACACACACACACACACACGTGGGTTGTTTTTGTGGCTTGGTTTATAACTCAGTACATGGCTAGCTGTGTGTGCTTTGCTGGAGCGACAAAATCCTCATTAACAACCTTGAACAACTACTTCTTTTAAAAACATAGGACGTATCAGTAAGCGAAATAAATTCTCTTCACTAATGATTAAGAAAAAAAATGTTCATTTTACCCACTTTTTATTTTCTAAATAATTGGATAGATTTCTTGATCTCTATCAAAGTCTTAAAGTTGCTTTTTGAGTAAGCATAGCCTTTTGGAGACAATGAAATACTCCCTTCCAAAGTGCAGTATTCCAGGATTGCTGAGTTATTACACAATCCATAAAGTATACAGTAATCCTTAATATTAACTGCTTTCTGAAAACACCCCTGACTCTTCAAGCAGCCAGTGGAACTTCGGAAAAGTATGGTCTTCACTACCCTCTTTACTTTCACACTTTGCTTTGAGGTACATAGAAAGAGGGCTCCAAATGTGCAAGCCTGGTTCTGGGTCAGGTGCATTGCAAAACAGAAGCCACTTCTGTCTTTTGCTGACATTTTTTAAAGGCCTCAGTGACCCTAGTGTCTGTAAACTGGAAAGTACAAGTTCTGTAAAATCAACCTATAAAATGAGATTAAAAAATAAATAAAAATTAATACAAGGTGTTGGTGGCTCCCTGCTGAAATCCTTACTCAGGAGGCTAAGATCCAAGGATGGTGGTTCAAAGCCAGCCCAAGCAGAAGTTAGTAAGACTCTTATTTCCAATTAATAACTTTAAAAAAAGCCGTTAGTGGAGCTGTTAAACAAGTGGTGGAGAGCTAGCCTTGAGCACAAAAGCTCAGGGACAGCACCCTGGCTCTGAGTTCAAGCTCCAGGACTGACCGTCCCTCCCCACCCCAAATACAATAAATGAAAACTTAGCTGGCTGATTTATCTTCTTTTTATAAGAAAACTACAAGGACACTCTGACCTTCCAATATTTAAGGTTTTTGTGCATTGCCTAACAATGGTGAAATGAAGACAAATCCATTTATTACAACTGAAATGTCTTTTTGTTAACATAAGTGTGCAGTGATGTTTGAATATAGTAATGTGGTGGACCTCATGAGGGAAAAACCCATAGCAGGCATATTTTAAATGCCCTGCATCCATCAATATTCCTTTTAAAATTTAGGAAAATAGTCTCTTGGATGACAGCTCACTCGCGTTCCTCACTGGAGAGACATCAGCCAGTGTGGCTGAGGGAAGCGGAATAGTGACTGGCTGCTCCACTGGGAGGAAACAAGGCTGAGCAGAGGGTGTGCGAGCATTCGCACTCCGTATCTCATTCTATTCTTGTTAATGACAGAGAAAAGTGTATTAACTATTCATTAGATTATATATGAGTAATTATTCTAGGTGATTTGCCTTAGATGTTATCTTCCTGAGGTAGAATAATTCTACTATGTTGTCTCCATTTTTCCCCCCGTGGGATTCTTTTTTTTTTTTTTTTTTTTTAGTGAAGTGAGGGTTTTGATTGAAATTGTGAGGCCTGGGAGACTCTGTGGTCTGAATAATGCTCAGGTTGCTGACCACAGCGCAACTCCACTAACTAATGGGATAGGTCTCTATCTTGGGACCAGAAATTGCATTTCTAGGAGGATCCCTAGTGAAGTCAGGAAAAGCAAAGCTGGTGCTTTGGCCTCCTAGTCCTGCCATAAGGTCAGTGGGCTCTAGGGAAATCTCAAGCATGTTTCCATCCCTTCTGCTTGTCTGAGGTGCAGGACATGACCCCACATGCCATTGTTCAACTAAGGTATTAGTGACCTTCAAGTTGTCTTTCCTTACTGAAGCTGCTTCAGCAAGAGTGATAACTCCTTTTATAGGCTGTGCTGTAAGAAAGGAGAGCTTGGAACTGGCATCCAAGGGACATAAAATCCTAGTTACATGAGGCCAGCAAGTCTAGAGATCTCCTTCACAACCCAGCACATAAGAGTTAGCAATGGTGTAATGTATACTTAAAAATCATCAAGCACATAAAATGCATGTTAAAACAAACAAAAATAAACACATGAAAAACCTCATATCAACAATGTCTTACTTGGGGGCTGTTATTACAAAGCTTATAAGCTCAGTGACATAGGAATTCAACTTTCACTTCTCACGGTCTATTGACTGGAAGTCCATGCTTGGGTTGGGTCTGTCTCCTGGGTTCATGCAATGAGTCCTCCTGTGTCCTTACAAAAGCAGCAAGACACAAGACAGCTTTGGTGTCTCTTCTCACCAGGATGTAAATATCATTTGCAAGCACTCTGCTCCCCTGCCACAATTGAATCTAGGACTGCCACTCACTGCACTAGTTTTCTGTTGTGCATTACCTTCGGCATGCTAGGGCCTCTCTCAACACATGGTAACCCTTCACTCACTGCTTCAAGTTCATGACTGAGAAGAGTGTCAGTCAATATTATAGATCATGTTCTCTAATACAGCAAGAAAAAGGCTTTAGAAACAAAGTCACTCTTTTTTTTTAATGTTCCTGATTCAACAAAAAACTAAAGTAGATCAAACTCAATCAGAAAAGTTCTTTTTAAATTTTTTTTTAAAAAAAGAATGGGCAAAAATATGTTCTGTGATCAAATCCAGGGCAAAAAAATTTCAATTGAACTGTTTCATTTATCATGGGAAATTTAGTTAGCCTTTGAAAAACAATTTGGAAAACAAATGTCAACCACACAACATCCAATGATTCTGTTTTTACGGTGGCCTTTGCAATGTTATAATTCCATGGTGTAAACAAATACAGAGCGAGCAGCACAGCAGGTCCCCATGCTCACTGTGCAGGCCAAAGACACATCAGACAGAAAGTGGCCTCCTCTGACTGAGAACACGAATCAGTGTAGAATGTCAAAAGGAAAAGCTGGCTTGAGACATTATTTTCACACATTGCACTCAGAATCTAACATGTTGAATTGAAGCCCCTTTGTACAATTACTTACAGGTAATAAAAATAAATAGATTTTAAGAAATCTATAGGACAAAGGGGGAACCAATGCAATAGTAACACTCACAGGTCAATATGCTGGAAATAATCTATACAACTTGAGGGGCAGGGTTAGGGAGAGGGAAAGAAAGAGAAAAATGGAGGGGGTAACAAGTTCAACAAGAAATGTACTCACTACCTTATTTATGTAATTGTAACCCCTCTGTACATCACCTTGACAATAAAAAAATAAGAAATGTGTAGGAAAAAAAATTAAAATGAGTCTTCAGAACAAGAGAGAAATAAAGGAGGTAGAGACACCATGTGTTTGAGGGACCTGGAGTTATCTTTTACATGTTATATAAATATGCTATATTTTACATTTGCATAGATAAATGGAAAGGAAAGGCAGTTCAAGTGGAAGCTTCTTTTTCTTTTCTACTCAGTAGTTCATCTTACAAAAAACTAAACATGGCATAAATTAGGGTAGGTATCAAAGGATAGATTCTTTTTCAAAAATAGAGTTAGAACTCAGGGCCTCACACCTGATGGGCAGGTGGATTACCACTTGAGGAATGTTCCCTTTGGCTTCCTTTAGTTTATCAGGTAGAATATCTTACAAACCGTGCCTGGGCTAGCATTGCAAATATAACCCTCCCTGGATTACAGAAGGGTGCCACCATCTGCCCTGAGGTCTGAGTAATATTGCCCACATGGGTCTTGAACTGTGAACCTCCGATCTCCACTCCCTGAATAACTGAGATTATAAGTGCATACCATTACATTTGGTTTAAATATGTTACTTTTGAGAAATGTTCAAGCAAAAAGCTAAATCTGTGTTTTAATATCTTTTTTAAAAAATAATTTTTAATATTTGTTTTCAAACAAATAGCTAAATCCTGTGTTTTCATATATGTATAATATACCACATATGTACATCTGTGTTTCTAGTTACCTATTTATATATGTAAATTATCCAGTATATATATATTATGAAATATAGTTATTACAAGTGGACACTGGAGCAGATGACTTCGATGTGATTCCTAGCTTGCTTTCTTTCTTAGCATTATTTTTTTTTCTGTCAGTCGTGTGGCCTGAACTCTGGGTCTGGGCACTGTCCCTCAGCTCTTTAGCTGAAGGCTAGTGCTCTAACCACTTGAGCCACAGTACCACTTCTGACTTTTTCTGCTTATGTGGTGCTGAGGAATTGAACCCAGGGCCTCATGCATGCAAAGAAAGCACTCTACCACTGAGCCACCTTCCCAGTTCCTCAGCATTATTTTTATCTGTGACAATTACCTAATATTGCTGAGCTTTCAGGGCTTTAGTTGCCAAGGGAAGAAAATGAGCATCTCGACACCAAGTATTTGACCTTGGCTGAGTCAAAGGCAAACACTTCTCACTGCTCACGAACTTAGTCAGAAATACACATTTTCCCCATACCATTTTAACCTCACTTGTTAACTATGTGTTCATGCCTATCTGCCAGGAAGTGACACATGAAGCTAACTGAATTGTTTGAAACACAAAAGCCACACAAAGCCCAAGAAGCAGCTCCTGGAAGCATGTCTTTGGAAAATACCCCAAGAAGAACAATGTCAGAAAATTTCAATCACAAGTCTTCTGCCGTCTCCAGAACAGACCATATGGGAGGAGAGGCCCCATGTTGATGAGGACAGATTTCTCGGTGTCCCACATGCGGCTTATGCTAATGTACAAGCTGGGCACATGACTATATGCATAACTGAAATGTTGGTTTTGACAGGAGGGAGGGGTGAACTTGTATTTGCACTTTGTACACATGAGTTTTCTTGGGACTGAGAACTAGCAGCTGGGCAATGCTGACCACTGTTCCCTCTGGACATTTCAAACACAAAAGCACATCCTCAACCTGCTCCATTTTGTTAATTGTGAAATATCAAAGTGTTTCCTATTCTGTCATACCTTCCTTTAATCTCAGCTGCTCTACTCTCAACAAAGCCTTAATATTCTAGGCAGACACATCTGTAACTCTCCAAACCATTCTATCTGCTGCTCTGCCACATTCCCAGATTCTCTCTATTCAACATGATCATATTCTACTTATCCGCTATCCCCACTTATTTCTTTTCCTCACACTGAGATTTCTCTCTTCACACTCAACTTCACAGTGAATACCTCTCACTGGAATATAGATATACTATACCATGGATAGTCTTGTGCTATTTGTTGATTTATTTTGTGTTTTTTAGGCTTCTCAGTTATGGAGGGCTGAGGTAGTAAAGGTTTTGCCTTTCTCTCTTCATAAGCATTGTATTCATTGAACTATGGTACATTCAAGAGAGAATTCAAATCATGTAATTCTTTAGAAAGGCAAAGTCAAATATCAGCAAAAGAAAAACTAGGAAGGTGGTACTCAAAAGGTATAATATGGTTCAAGGAAAAGAGGTAGATGAATGAAGAAGAGAAGACAGGGAAAATGCAGTCAAGAATCCAATGCATATCATACAAAATGAAGAATAGCGAGGGAAGGGGCGGATAGGAGCAGAATGCGTGCAAATGTTGAAAGGGGCCACATTGAGCACTTTGATCAAGATGCATCATATTCACAAACAGCTTTGTTAAATGGCAACTCCTTTGTACAACTTGAAGATAGTAAAAACCATTTTTAAAAATCCTTCACCATAATATGTCTTTCAGGTAACCATCTACACAGATATTAAAGAATAATTGTGTGTTGTATTAATGAGAAAACTTCTGAAGTTCTCCTTCCTGAAAGCTGTATTTTTCTTTCCTCCTTCCATCCCTCTGTTGTCCCCTCCCTCAACACCTGCTTCGACACTTGCCCCTGTCTGTCCTCCTTTCCTCCTTACTTCTCCTTTGCCTTTAGGTGCTCATTTCTCCTTAATGATAATATCTCTCTGCTTTAGTAACCAAATTTAAAAAAATGTTGCTGCCTCTAGGTATGGCATCCTAATCACTTTTTAAGTGGAGTGTAAATCACATATGCCCTTAAGGACTAGAAACATTCCATGTTGGATGAGGAAGAGCGTTCCTTCAAAATGGAGTGTGTGCTCCCCAGACCAAGGTAGCAGAAGGAAGCTGGGGACACCTTCGACTTTAATTTCTTCATTTGCACTTTAATGAGGAAATTAGTATGCCATATCAGTTCTGCTCTACTGTCTGGATAAAACTTAAATGTGTATAATGTGTAATCATTTTCACTATGAGCACAAGGGAGAAATTGATTTTCAAAGTTGAGGCAACAAGTATGGTAATGCTATGGCAGGGGTGTGAGAAATAGCAAATGACTTGTAGCAACATGCAAGAGATAAGTTATAGTTAAGTGCATAGCAATAGAAATAATTACTTTGATGATGGCCAGTAAGGCACTAATAAAGGGACAATAAGAGTAGGCACTTGCATGCATGCCAAAGTCAACAAATAACACTGAAAAGCAGATGAACCAGAGCCCAAAAAATGCATGTGGAGTTGTTAGTCAGCCCTGATTCAGTAGCTGGTTGATGTCAAATGTCAATTGAGCTGTAGCACAATCACAGCTGAACTAGGGAGCTGAGATACTAGAAAAATTCATGGCCCAACAGTGATAATCCGCATTTCCATACCAGAAACCCACTGGAACCATCAGATCCACTGAAAATGGACTGTAAATGAAACATCTTATCCTTTTGCATCATGAAAATCTCTGGAGGGTGATTTGTGATTTATCAAGTGCAGCCAAACTTTGTTAGTTGAGATAAGGAAATTTCCAATTTATACAAAGAAAAGAGATCCATGAATGAACCGTCACATATCATCAGGTAACTTTCCCCTTGCCTATTCATAGTCTATGTCCCAACCCACTTTTTCAAACTCCAGACGTTTTTTATAAACTAAATAGCAGCTATGATATTAACATACATTCTTTTATAAAAACAGTTTAAACACATTTTAAAACATAACCCCAGTATCGTTGATTAGATAATACCCTAATACAATTAAATTTCTGTCATAATTTTGAGAGCTTATTCAAATCAAAATGCAGACATTATAATAGTTTGACACTTAGAGTCTTTCCTAATATATATCTACCTTATGGTCCTCTTGTCCCTTTCTTATGTCATTTCCTGTTCTCTGTCTGTCTCTCACTCTTGTAATATTTTTAGTTAATAAACTATACCCCACTTTCTGTAGAGCCCAATTCACTGATTATGAATCAGCGATGTTATCTGACACGCCATCTCTCCCTCTTTTCTGTAAATTGGTGTGTACATTGATCAATGTCAGATTCTCTTTTTTTATGTGAGATGGCTTTGCTCAAGATATTTGTGTCAGCAGAAAAGTATAGTTGCATTCATTTTCTAGGGCAGTGAGGACAAAGTATCAATAGTTGGGTGGCTCTGAACATTTGAAGATGTACTGGAGGCTAAAGAATGACCAGGGCCATTGCCTTTCTGAAATGGATAGAGAGAATATCTGAAAATTCTTCAGGCCTCTAGGGGTGACTGGCAAACTTTGGCATCTCTTGGTTTGTAGCTGTGACACTAACCACTTCTGTTGACAAGTGGTATTCTGCCACGAGTCTCAGTCTTCATGTGGCACTTTCTTTTTCTGACCAGGGCACAAGTCACAGTGGATTAGGGTTCATCTTATTATTATCCTAACTTGAGTATTAACAAAGTCCTTATTTCCCTGTTCATTGGTTCTGGGAGTTAAGAATTCAATAGATAATTGGCTGAAGGGCCTCACAACAATGTCTTAAAGCCTATGTCAGTGGGCTTCTGTTACAGATGTCCTCATAGTGACCCCATGCAAGTTTGTATGAGCACATGCATGTTGACGTTGGTCTGCCCGTGGTAGTTCTGTAGCTAACAGACCTGTTCTGCCATCCACACACCGACACTCCTTGAAAAAAGAATTCTGGCTTCTCACTGTCTAGCACAGTGATTTTGTGATATGTAGATCTAATAGGTCATATTTTTTGGACAACTCCCCTCAAACTTAATTATTAAAATGAATTTAAGCAAATGAGTCACAAGGGACTCCTAGACATTTTACTTTTAATTTTATTATTTTAGTGTGATAGGACTTACTTAGACCACATCTTCAAATAACTTAAACTTTGGAAAAGAAGTTGAGCCGTGGTTAACAAACTATTGAAAATAACCTTGGCTCTGGAAACATCAGCATTTACATGATCTTTCTCAACTCATTGTAAACAGTTGAGGGCTTGTCTAAAGCCCCATGTCATGGACCCAGCTTTCCCTATAGTTCTTGTGTTGCCCTGAACATGTAGTTTCACTGTTAAGCTACTCAGGAACAAACTTGCAGGAAGAGAACAAATGGCAGCACACACAGCAGCTCTGATATTCCTGGGTGTTCCATGGGGAGCATCTATTTCTACATGAAAATGAAGTCTTTATTCTTGGTGTCTTGGTCAGAGGCAACCAGTAGGGCTCTGTTTTGAGAGGAGGATTGAAGGAAGCAATAGAGATGACCACTGGCGCATTGAACACAAATGAATATGAGAAGATAAGAACTGAAATGAGAGTTGAGGCCCAGAAAGCCAGAGTATAGGTGAGTTGAATGTCCTTGAACATGGCATTAATTAGAACAATATTTGAGGGATCATACCTATTAAACAATAGGTACCCTACCACATAGCATACCACATATGCTATCATTATGGCCAACAGAGTTGCAAAGAAACCTACTGAGGAGCCATTGCTCACTCTCTGACATCAGCCTTGGCACCGTGGTGGAACTTTATTCATTGTCCACAGGATGTTCGTCTCTGGCGCACTGACCTGAATATGATTTCAGAATTTAGATTCTCCTGTCCTCTTATTTCAGGCTGGGGATTTAGCAAAGTCTTGGCCCCATTTCTTGCTTGAGTACATGGATCAATCTTGTCTTTCCTACTTGGTTAGCATCTCTCCTGCCTGACAGAAAAGAATCAGACTTGAAGATGAACTAATTACAGAAATAGCTTGAGTTTTGCTCCACACTGAAGCAGGATACAGTCTGTGTGGCCTGTAGGATGAGTGACCTCACACATTTCTGTAATACCACACATGATCCAGCGGTCCCTGGCAGAACTATATTGACTGACTAAGCCCATCCTCACCCCCAGTTTCATACCCATCCTGTGCAGAGGGAGATGGCATTTCAATAGTCACAATTATTCTAAGAGGGAAATAGATCCTCAGGAGCCAGTGACAAACTACAAAACCCTCAGCCTGCTGAGTACTGGGATGGCTTGTGTGTGCTACCACACTTGGAAAATGGTGTACAATGTCAAAGAAGAGGAAAAGGAGGAGTTCACTGAGCAGCAAATAGTATGAAAGTCTGTTCTTGAAGCTATGTCTTCTTTCTGATGTTATAAAATACAATAAACAAACATTGGTGTGCTTTCTACTCATTCTTCTCTTCAGCATTTTCCAAAAGGTACAGTTGGGGTACATGTAAGCAGAAAATGCCTTTGTTTATTTGTTTACTATATCAAAGGAGAGACAGAAAGTAAATAAGTTACCATGATTTTTTTTTATTTCTTTCATGAACTTAAATGAACATGAATTGCCCTGCAGGAGAAAAAAACAAAATAATCTGGTCATGGAAAGCTCCTGGCTTCCAAAACATGCACATTCTAATGCTAAATTAGAATCCAACTTTTTGCTGCCTTCTGAGTTATGACTTGGGAGACGTTAGTTCTGCAAGCACATGTCTGGAAGGTGGCTGGAGGCCATGTCTGGGACCTGACCTGTGCAGGAGTTAAGCCAGCGCTGGCCTCAAGGTGTGGCCATCCTCTTACCCTCACACAGGATGCTGGGCTGGCAATTGGCCAGACACTCAAGTTTCCAGAGATCTGGAGAAAATCTTGAGCATCTGATTACAGTCTGACAATCAAAGATCTGGAGAAGATCTTGAGCATCTGATTACAGTCTGATGATCAAAGGGAATGTTGAAACTTACAAAGTTTAAATCAGTTGGCCCTAGACCATTGTAGTACAACAACTAGCCATGATGCTCACAATGCACAGATGAACCAGGACTTCAATTAATCAGGTGTGGGTTATTCTGTAGATAGACCCCAATTGAATTCATGAAAAGAAAATAACATAAAGCCATAAAACTTTGTAAGTTTGCTTCTGATGTTCTAGATTTGCCACAGGCGCTTGCTTATGCTGCTCTCAAACCTGAAATCCTCCTGCCTCTCCTTTCCAAGTGATTACAGGCATGGACTACCATGCCCACCCCTTCATAAGTTTAAATTTATGCTTTACTAAGCAGATTGATGTCTTCCTCACATGCTCCCTCATGCTGAGATTTGAAAGCCTGGTGTTGAGATGCTCAGATTTCTGTTTGTATTATCTGAGTCAAAATTTCTTCAAGTACATACTGCAGGGACCCTTCTAAAATAAGAATTTGGATGAAGTGGGAGAAAATGAGAGAGGAGGAAACACTGTTAAAAAGAAATGTACTTATTATGTGACTTATGTAACTGTAACCCTTCTGTATCTCACCTTTCAAACAAAATTTGAATTAAACAATAAAATAAAGTGAGAATTTTGAGAAGAAATCTCAAGAGAAGTCCACAGTATAAAACTACAAAGCTGGTACTTCCTGAGGGTAAACATCTTCCATAAGCTGACCCTTAGACATCATATTAGAATCGTTTCCTCCAGCAAAATAAAGAGATTGTTATGAACAAATTGGTTGTGATTGAGCATTGATATTTATATAGGCTTTAGGAAGCTATTAATTTTCTTGCTGTTCTACAGATTCTGAGAAATCACGATAACATAGATTAGTAATGAACCTTCCAATCCAGGATAATCTTTACTTGTTTAGAAATGGCAGAAGTTAAGCTTCCATCAGCTGACAAAGGCAAAGAAGAATCTGAGGGGTTAAAAACTTTATTGCACCTCCAGAAATATTTAAATACATATATATTCAAAATAAAAAGGTAATCAAATAATGAGGGATCATTCCCATTGCAGAATTCCCTGTGGAATACAAGGAGCGGGGAAGGAAATTTTTAAGATCCCTGTCAGCCTAAAGCCCATTTTGTATTGTGCTGTGGGGCTTCTGTTCTGTGGACTCTAGCTTAGGAGGTCTAAAGCCAGAGAAGTTTTCTGAGAGCAAATGGAGCCACATAGGTAGTAGGGTGGTGTTGAAAAACAGAAATAATCATGGAAGCTGGAAGTCCTTAATTCTCTTATCTCTCAGACTCAAAACGCTAAAGTTTTAACAATGTGTATGGAATTTAAATGGCATGGAAATTTTCACTGGATCAATTCATTCTCTGGCAGGTATCTGGGACTTCCATTTCAGATTTCCTTCAGGGTAAGATATACAACGCTTTTGTTTAAATGATTTGAATGCATCTTGCATCCAGTAGAGTGGATGGAATGAGACTGACCTCTCATACTAAATACACAGGTTGTGTAAATAGCAGGATTGCTGTCCCGACCATCTCTGGGAAAATATGAGACCCTATGTGAAGAACAGCTAGAGTAGAAAAGCTGGTGAAGCAACTCAAAAACTGCTGATAAAGTACCTTACTTGAAAGTTCAACGTTCTAAGTTCAAATCCCAGTACTGCCAAAACAGACAAAGTGTCTAATATGTATGAAGTATCAGATATATATCCTGGCAAACTCAACCATAAAATAACATTTTCAATTTATCTCCTTATTCCACAATTACAGCATTGAAAGGCACTGAGTTTATTTTTAAATTAATTTCTCACCTCCAGGCATTTGCAGGTAAGTAGAGAATAAATATTCAGTGAACTTCCACACTCATGAAAACCAAATGCTCATGCTAAAAAATGCCTTAAAAGATCATCACAGAAAACAAAACAAAACAAAACAGGAATTCAGACACAAGCTCCTAGAGATGGAGCAAAGCATCAAGAAAGAGCATCAGTTCCACGAGATAATGGGACACAATCCTTGGTCACAGATCAGTGCTTGGAACGCATGCTCCACAGAACACGAGTCTGTTATCAGAGCCATTGTAGAAATGTATAGGAGTACAGCATAACAGACTTGAGACCAGAAGGCACATGAAACTCCAAAGAAGGTCTGTAAATACTTGGTCAGCTAAACAGGAAGTGAAACAGGAAACCACAAAGCTGTCTTTTTGAGTCATATCCCTTACTAGAAATATACATATAGATATAGATATAGATAGATAGATAGATAGATAGATAGATAGATAGATAGATAGATAGATAGATATGTATATATCCTGGTTGGCTCCAAACTCATCTCTGGGAATGTATGTCAACTTAAACCATCATTTGCTGAAACTCTCTGAGCCTTGATTTCTTTATCTATAAAACAAGGATGATAATGCACATGCTCTTTGATATCTTTGTGATTTGCTCATGTAATTATATGAGCCCTGTGACCATTTTGTGGATGATAAGGCTCTTATCATTTCTTGATCACTTTGATAAGCCTCTGACTCCTTTCCCTTGATTCCTTCTACTCCTTATTAAAAGGAGGTAAGACTGAAAGGAAAACAGCATTTTAATGAATGTTTACAAAGGAAAAGTAGCTCTGAGACTGCAACCCAGCTTTCTTGAGGATTGATTCCGTGTCCTGGGGAAAGAGAAAACTACATACTGAGTGATGGAAATGTAATGGGGGAGCACAGCCAAGGGTGGCTGCAGATGGGGTCAATCAGAGTAAGTGAAATGAGCAGCTAGCTTCTCTGAGCCTCAGTTTCAGAGCTGTTTAGCTTTATGACCCTAGAGTGAGAGCTGGGACTCGACTCCCAGCTCACCCTCGGTTCACATCCTCTGCATCTCCTGTGTGGATGACAGGTGGAGGCCTGCAGAAGCTCAGCCCTAAACACCCCGAACAAAAGGCTCTCTCCCTATGCTTACTGAATAACTTGGAAATGGCCATGAGGGCTCAACACCATCATCTATCTCAGCTCGGCCCTTCTTTCCACTGCTGTGTCTCTATCTCTCTCCCTGTCTCCCTGTCTTTCTCCCTTTCTCCATCTCTCTCTCCCCCTGCCCTTCTCCCCAACATGAAATTAATTTAATGTAGGAACACATAAAGAGCGGGTTGTTTCAACGTGTAAGATCCAAACACATCTATCTGAACCTGGCAGAAGATTAACTTCTTCAGCCAGAGGTTTCTAGCTAATGTACAGCAACTTCTATTCATTAAAAAAAATTACGAAGAAGGAGGGTTGAGAGATGGTCCAAAGAAGTGACATTGGCCGAGACAAGCTGTATTCATCAACTGTTTTGTTGAATGGAAACTCCTTTGTACAATGACTTAAAGATAATAAAAAAAATTAAAATTATGAAAAAATAAATTACTCATACAATTTGCTTTAATACATAATATTCATTAAGACGAAACATGGTTTTTCTTCTTGTCACCTACAAATGTTCACTTTGAACGGCTTCTTTTGTGTTATTGCTATTATTAAGTAGTTGTACAAAGAAGTTACAATTCCACAAGTCAGGTTACAGGTATAGATGCTTCTTCACCAATGTCACCTCTTCCTTCTCCTTCATTCTTTCCCTTCCGTCCCTACCCTCAAATTATACAGTTCATTTTTTACATAATGCACATCGAACACAATGACCACATGTGCTCACCCTTCCTCCTTCCTTTCATACCATCCACTGCCTAGTGTTGGTCTTGGTAGGCAGTATTTCAGTCATTCAGAGGCTTCCTCTTAATGAAAGGTATTAAAATGCACCCGAATAGTTTATTTCCTCTGTTGTTTTACAAAGATCAACAACATTTAGGAACCTCCTGTTTTCTCCTCCTGCTTTACCAGACCATTTTTCTCTTCCCCAGCTAGACCAGCTCCAGCCTACAACCACAACTTTCCCAGCATGCCTTGCTAGACCATCCCTCTCCTAATTTACCACAGACAACGCAGAATTCTTCAGAGAAGACTTTATCTTCTCAGTGTGTGACCACATACATCATACCATATCTATTGAGTTACCTTATTCAATTCAATTAGGGAATGTCTGGACCATGGGCTGCATAAGGCTTTGGAAATAACTTGGCACATAAGACATAGGCTTGTCCTATGCTTCTTGTCAGCTGTCTGCCTGTCTGCCTGTAGTGATCATTTTTATGGCCCCCAAATAATCTTATAAACATCCAAATGGCCCTTGAGAGGAAAAACAAATAAAAGCTCCATGGCCCATCTAATAAGGCATCAATAAATAGTGCAGCAATGTCCAGAATAGTATTTATTTCCCAGTGTTTCAGGTTTTACACTGCAAGCTAAGCTGTACATAAAATGATGACTATGGTAATATTCCTATATTTCACTTTAGAAAACTATTTTACATTTGTCACGGCAATGCACACAAGAAAATTTGAGTGACATACAAAGACTTGCAGACCCAGAAGTTGAGGCTTCAGTGTCAATAGAAGAAAAGATAATGAGAATGACATCCTGTTGTGGTATGAGGATGCCAGGGGCAATGGTGCTTATTTTAATGGAACTACTCATTAGCAGGTTCAGTTTCATACTAATGATGTTATATAGACCTATGCACACCGCTGTTATAGGACTGAGTTATTTCACGAACACATTCAGATTTAATACACATAAGATACATCGAGTGCATTAAGCGTTGGCTATTCTGAAATAAAAGCCCATTCCTCTTGATTGCTTTTCTTTTCCTAACAAGAAATAACATGGAAATTTGTCATATTCTGGTTCACAGCAATCAAACACTTAGCGGAGAATGTCATTTCAATTGTTGTCAGTACTCCATGTCAAAATTTTCAGGTAAGAAAGGGATTGAAAACATGTAAGTAACCCTGCCAGGAAATTTAGAAATTAAAGGTTCCCCTGAGCCACAAAATTTTAACATTGTACTGAAAACAAACACATGACCACATTTACTTCTGTTTTAATGGAGTCTCCTAGACAGAAAAGGGATTCTTTAATCTTACAGACCACCCTGCCACTTACCAATGCTTTTAAACAGGGGATGAAGGCTTGATTTCTTATGTGGCTCAAAATATCACTTTGTGTTCTGTTGAGCGATAACCAGAAATAGCCACAGTAGTAGGTTGTTAATTAAGTATAGCTTTTCATATCACCAAGGAAACAGCCAACAACAATAACAAGTGACTTTCTGTGTCCTAGTCCCAAATCAGACCTGATATTGTTATTGCCATAGTAACTGTCCAGTATAGTTTCTCAAAATGGACTAGCATGGCTAGTTTTCCAAAACACTGAAATAATCACTTGCTGATCCCATGCTCTATACTCTTTATATTTATCCCAGATTTCATCGCAGCACCAAGCAGCTTAGTTTGAAGTGCAAGCTGGTGAGAGAGAGAGAGAGAGAGAGAGAGAGAGAGAGAGAGAGAGAGAGAGAGAGAGAGAGAGAGAGAGAGAGAGAGAGAGAGAGAGAGAGAGAGATAGAGAGAGAGAGAGAGAGAGAGAATGTAGAGCATGTCGAGCTCAGCTTTGTGCAAGTCCCCCCTTCCCCCTCCCCCCCCTCCTCCCTCCCCTGGTCCCCGAATACTCCATTCCTGCCCAGGAAGGAGAGGCTAAAACCAAGTGGCCCCACCATCTCCTTCCTAAGCTGGAGGAGTCCTGCATCTAAGTGGTAACCTATCACTGCTCATCTATGAGCCGCCCTGCTTAACTGCATCCCAGCCAAATGGGTTCTTTATTCAACACCTGTTCAGAGCTAATCAAACTTCAGACAAATGACATGCCCTAAGACAACCTATCATAGAATCGCTTCTATTTAGAGAGAAATGATAGACTGGGCAGATCACATGGGATTTCTGCTTTGAGCAGAGACTGAAAATTCTCGCTGTTAAATCAATATGACACGGAGACACCAGCAGTGTTGAGACAGAAATGTGTGATCACTCCTTAAGGCCCAGAGTTCTCTGTGAATTTATGATTAATACCTTCTGAGTTTTAGCAAAATAGAGTTTACACATGCCAAGCTTTTTTGTGTGTTAAGTGGCAGATAGGGCACTGGTCTACGGCGTGATTCTGTAAAAATAATAAACTCTACATTCATACCCTCCACTAGCATTTGTACTATTTTGTTGTCATTATTCATGATATATTTGAATCATCCCCTGACTATACCAGCCAATAATTCTATAAGTAATAATTCTATAAGGCATTAGCATCTTCAATATTCCTAGTTGTGCAATTGAAATCAAAGTTCCCCAGCATTTACCAGATTGTTGTGATTCCTTTGAGTCAAATGTATTTTTCAAAGCAGTAATTCCTTATTTATGTGGTAGTCATTACATAAGCAGGGGCTAATAATGCTGTGCAAATGAGCCATAAGCACAAATCTCATATGAAGACAGAAGAAGAAGATACAGGACTTGAAGATTTTACCAATAAAATGGCTGGCCCTATGTGTGACCAAGGGACACTCAAGGACAACATAAGACAATGTTCACACATCACACGGGCTGCATCCATCGGATCCCCTGACGGTCTTTCCTCCCCCTGTTTTGCTCTAAGAGACATGACTATGACTTTCATGAGGGAATACTTTCCAGAAGCAGTCAAGCGAACAAAAACTACTCCCTTTTGGAAAGAAAAAAAAAAGCACAGGGTTTTGTTAAAAGAAAGTCACTGAAGAGTGGCTGTCTTTTAGTAGACTTGTTTTACTTTTGTTCATACAATCATTGCTATTGTCTTTCATCATAATTAATATAGACAAAGACAGGATATGGAGAAGATAATCAAACAACACAAGATTATCTCAGTCCTGTCTTCCCCTCCCAGCAGCCCTGTCTCCAGATCAAGTCCTGAATACAAGGGAAGACAATAGGAGGTCTTGGAGAGCCCTTCATGGTTGAAGGGAAAGGCTCCTGGCACCTAAGCTTATTACCATGTCTTCATTATCAGGCCACTTCTGGTCGATGAGTTCCACTGAACTCTTCATCCTAGCACCATCACATCCCCACTGCTTCTTGTGAGTTGCGTCAGATTCATCTGCACTTACTCTCTTTCCTCTTACTTCTCTACCCCTTAGCAAAAACTCTTAGTATTGTTTTCCCTCAATTGTAATGCTACTAACATATGTCCTCTTACTGTTTTATGGAATTAATTCCTCATTCTATACCTTGAGTCCTCTGCATTCATTCTAGAATAGTTTCTTCCCAAAGCCACCAGAAAAATGTGTTGAAAACACGCACTCATCAGATCAGGCAATGCTTTGTCTTCACACACACTACCCTCTGTGTTTCCTTTGCAAGAAGGGAAATGGTCAGTGGCTCCCAGGCCCATCTCCACGTTGCCTTTACAGTCAGGTTCATCTCTGCCTTGCTCATCCCACATTCTTCCTTCCTGACTTGACGACGTGGCCCTTGCCTTCTCTACCTCCTCAGGGTTTCCACATTTGGATATTGAAGGATAAGTGACTCTTCCCAGAGGCCTTCTTGGGCTGCTGTACTTCCCATAGCTGTCCCTCCTTCACATCTCACTTCCCAGGTAACTTCCATTCCTTCCAACCACTTGTCACACTTGAAATTAAACTGGGTATTTGTTTATATGTTAGTTGTCTGTCTCTCCCACTGTGATATAAGATTTAAGAAGGAGGGCTGGGAATGGGCTTAGTGGTAGATTTCTTGCCTCGCATGCATGAAGCCTTGGGTTTGATTCCTCAGTACCACATAAACAGAAAAAGCCAGAAGTGGCACTGTGGTTTAAGTGATAGAGTACTAACCTTGACCAAAAGAACCTCATGGACAGTGCCTAGGCCCTGAGTTCAAGCCTCAGGACTAGCAAAAAAGAGAAAAGATTCAAGAGGTAAGGACCTAATCTCTTGTCTAAGTGGATATTCAGCATCCTGCACAGTGCTTGGAATGAAATGAGTGTACTTGAGATAACAGCTGAGTAAAGGAAAAACATAATGGACAACCACTGTCAGGATGGGAAAATAAATGAGATGCCTTCAGATTGTGCATCTTCTTTCAGAGTTTACCTGAATAACTAGAGCTCTAGAGAATGCTGCTCTGTATTGTCAAGTAAAATATACATTTGGAAGTTTACAATAATTTGAAGGAAAATTAACCTAGGAAAATAAAACTACACTCCACAATTATCTTCATAAATTGCCTTGTTTTGCTAACCTGTTAGTAAATTCATGAGGATTGTGAAACGACAATTTTAAATACCATTTCAAGCCACTATTTTCTTAGAATATTTATTTATTTATTTATTTATTTTTTTGGTTGGTCGTGGGGCTTGAACTCTGGGCCTGGGCGCTGTCCCTCAGCTCTTCAGCTCAAGGCGAGCACTCTACCACTTGAGCTACAGTGCCACTTCCTTCTTAGAATATTTATATTATCAATTTAATTCATAATACATAGTTATCTTTGTGTGTTCCTGAAAACATTAGCTAAGGACATAAGACATGAGTTATTCATTACAACGTATTAGACAGATTCAGAATTATTGTCAGCACGGTTGGCTTTTGCTGCAAATGTTCAGTAGGCTACATTTTCCCAGAAAAAGGAGAGTCTTATAACTCTGAAATGGGATCTGGATTTCAAACCTTTAACAAACATTGGGAAATAAGAGAAATTGTTGCACAATTATGACTGGTTGGTACCTAACTAATATGCAAATGATGTATTATGTGTGTATGTATACATAAATGGTATGGTACCTATATGATGACATATGCTCATCTGCATAAGATGGATACATCATTCATATGTAATATGAAAGTTGAGAGCAAGATGCTGGCTTAAAGTAAGTATTGTATTTGAAACTTATGCTCACAATTCAGCTCAAAAGAAGAGCTGGCCTAAATATTCTCATTAAGATTCTGGGTACCTGCAGTCCCAATTCTATCTCCTTTAATAGGTTTTATTTATGTTTTTACTTTCTTTGGCATAATATTAGGTTTATAGAACAAATTCTCCTAGGGTTAACATCTTATATTTGTCACAACTAGTCAGTAAGCATTTATATAATGCCAATAATTCAATTATAGTCCTTCCTCTCCCCTTCAGTGCTTGTAAACAAGCCCCATAGCGGTTTTCACCGTCTGTCTCCTGAGTCTCCAGCTGCCTGTGACACCTCCTCTGTCTTCCCTTCTCCTTAGGACTGTGACACGTTTTGAGTTCATGCTGTTACTTGTAAACTGTTCCCACCTCACAATGGAGGCTAAGAGTAATGTTGTCTGAGGTTGAGTTCAATCTCTGTTCCCACCCTAGACCCCTTCGATTCATCAGTTATTGGTTCAGTGGCTGGGTTAGCTCTTGTTTAGCGAATACACATGGATGTGAAACAGCTAGCCAGCAGCTGCAGCAGCTTGAAGGACTGATTACAAGATGCCCAGAGATAGCAGCTCTGCAGACACAAACTATGGCTACTAGTGAGGGGTGGCAGCAGCCAGAAAATGTAGTGGACATTCTCCTGGCTCAGGATTCCCATGGGCTGCACATGGGAAGTCAGTGATGTGTGCATTTTCAACCCTGCATGATCTCATTAGACTGGAAGGGTTCTATTTAGCACATGTGTCTGCAAGATGCTGCAGCTTCAGAAAAGATGTTTACCTTATTAAAAAGCAACAGGAGCTGAGGGCATTAAGTGATTATGGCTATCAACTTTACAAATAACTTGGCAAAATAATTTTGCAATGCCATTCTTCAGCAAATATAAGCATTGCTTTATAACATGCAATTAAGCTAGTGAAATTTTAGCCTATTTATAGTACCAATTGTACAATTTCACCTCATTTGCAAACTAAATCTATCTGTGGAATTCTTCTGACCTGATTAGAATCTCACATGCTTATTCAATTTACATTACTATCAATCACTTATATGAACTCAGTAAATCCAGCATAAAAGATTGATTTGATTTGAATCTTTTCATGTTAAGTATCCTAAAAGTATTATAAGTTAAAATTTAACATACTAAAGAGTCTACATATTTCAAAAACAAAGTTATCTGTTCCTTTTGGGTGTAATATATTTAAGCATACTCGAAAAGTTTGTCTAAAATAATGAAATTTGGGAGATAAAGTCTCATTTTGCAATAGGAAAATCATTTAATCTATATAATTTCTCTCCATTTCTAGAAAAACAAATTCATGATATGTAAATATAGTCCATTATAACAAGTATAAGTATTCTGGGAAATTTTTAAAAAGTAAGAAATAATTCAAGGATTATGAATATAAATGTATATTTACTCACTAGAAAATAAGGTGTTTAGTTCATTTCTAAAGTACTCTCTCAGCACAAACAGGTATTATTGACCTTGCAGACTTAGGTTAACTGCAAGGGAATTGGACTGTGTGGCACCACCTACCCTCAAAGAAATCCAAATTCCTTTACAGAATACTAAATTTGCCCACTCATTTTGCTGTCCACAATGCCTGGGACTTTGGTTGTAAAACTACTAAAATTTCTCTTCTGAAATTGTATTTGCATTACAAATGTATTTTTCTTCAGTTATTATAATTTATAGCCTTTTATAGCAAATTAGTAAGATGATATTTCTTCCTAAACTAGTAGTAAGTCAATTATAAATTCAATTAAGTGAGACCAAGAAAGCATTTTTTTTTCTAAACAGATATTGCTGAAAGGACTGTTTATGAATTTTCCATCTTGGTTGTTTTACCAATGAACTCGCAATGCCTTTGGGTATAGCCACAATTAAAACAAAAGGAAGCTGAGCCAAGGTAGTAAAAGCAAAGATTATGGAAGAACAGAATTTATCCATCTGGTATTGAAAGGAAAACAAACCAAACGCAGAAATTTCTGCTCACTAGGAGGATGCAACAGAGCATCTCTGTGATCACATTTCTAGACTCAGAATGATTTTTGCTGTATTGTTCCATATATTTGGGGGGGCAGAGGTAATCCCAGTTCTACCACTTGTGGGGTTGATCTCAATTCCACACTTCCGGGGTTGACCTCAGTTTTACCACTTCTGGGGCTGGTCTTGGTTCTACCACTTCCGGGGTGAATCACAGCTCTACCATTGCACTGCAGGAATTCAAGTAGGCATAGTGCTCACTGGCAATCTGTTTCTCCATCTGTAGAAAGCAGATGATAATATCCATGTCTACCTTCTATGGCTGTACGAATCAAATTATGTAATCACAGGGATATGGTTAGTAACCATTCTGGCACATATCAAAGACTAATTAAATGTTACCTATCACTCCCATCATTAACTTCAAAAATATCCAAAGTCAGCAACAAGTATATCAGATCTTTTCAAGGTGAATTAAAAATTTGTGAATTTCACCTCCTTTCTCTTTTTCTCTTTCCTTTCTAAGAACAACATTCCTTACTTTAACTCAAAAGTTTCCTTATGACAGGGCCAGATATAGCAATGGTTTTGAGTTCTTGGAAACTGCACTAAATGCTTCTTGAAACAACAGGTTTTCAAGCTATTTGAAGAACAAGATTGTTTGTTCAGTAGTTTGCAATCTGTATATGCTAATTCTAATGAAATAGAGCTAAATGAGGCAAATTCTATATTTCTACATTGGGGCCAATTTATGGAAAGTGTTATTTTTTAGCATATTTTTAAACATTTTTTCTCAGTAATGATATCTAATTTGGGCAAAGAGGACTTTCCTTAGTTAAATCCAGACTCAAAATTAAGAACAAATAATTCTTGTATTGTGGGCTATTATTATTCACAACTTCAAAAATAATAATGGTATGCTTCAACACAAAATCTTGACATGATTAAGGATACCTGAAGTTCTATGAAAAAACACAAGTGGCTCATGTCAGTAATCCTAGTTACTCAGGAGGCTGAGAATAGGAGGATCACAGTTTGAAGCCAACTGATGAGAATCCTCCTCAACTCATCGGTGGACACAGTAGTGTGCATCCAAGCTATATAGGTGGCTGAGATTGTACAAATCTTAGTCCCAGGTCAACTGGGCCAGAAACGCCTCCAATACTTAGTCTCCACAGAAACTAGAACAAGTCTAAAGAAGGCAGATCATGACTCTGTTGTAAAAATACACAGTGAAAAACAGGATTATATATGGCTTAATGGTCGGTGTACCAACTATGAGGGCTCAACTTACAACCCTACAACCAACACAACACACAACAACAAAAACATTTATTTAAAGATTTAGTTGTAATCTCTAAATCTATACCTTTTAGTGATTTAAACTTTTACATGATGAATATAGTTGAACATGAGACACATAGTCTACTCTGTAAGTACTTACTTAGTAAACTAAAAACAAAATTTGAACTTTACAACTTTGTGGGGGGGGGAAGGAAGGAGTTGGGGATGTGGGGAGGAAAGGGATGGCAGGGGAAAAACAAAGGAGGGGGTAACAATGCCCTATAGGAAATGGACTTATTACCTTGTTCATGTAACTGTAACCCCTCTGTACAGCATCTTTACTGTAGAGAGTACAGTATAGGCCAGGTGCCAGTGTCATCCTAGCTACTCAGGAGGCTGAGATCTGAGGATCATGGTTCAAAGCCATCCAGGGCAGGAAAGACCGTGAGTCTCTTATCTCCAATAAAGCACTGCTGTGGCTCAAGTGGTAGAGCGCTAGCCTTGAGCTGAAGAGCTGAGGGACAGTGCCCAGGCCCAGAGCTCAAGCCCCACAACTGACAAAAAAAACACAAAACCAAAAACAAAACTCTAAGAACTATGACTTTACTCATAATATGTTTTCTTCGAAGTTACATTAACGTAATTTACATTCTTGATTGCTTCTAAGTGAAATTGATATACTTCTTATTCAGGCTTCTCATAGAAGAAGGATAGAGGGGAGGAGGCAGAGGAAAATTAAAATCTTTAGCAACCATTTCCATAGCCACTTCAAGTAAACAGGACAATGATAGATAAACACATTGCTGGATAGGAAGGATAAAAATGCTTAATTCAATTAAAGGTATTTAAAATGCCTTAGAAATTTGGACACATCAGATGCAAATTGAGTTGTGTTGAAAACTGCACTAAATGTAAACTTTTGGAAAATCTCTATTTTACCTCGTGTTAGGTTGATTTGTCTAGTTCTCTGACTTCAGGTGAGATAACATTTGACAGAGAGTTTCTGTCCCAAGTTCAGCAGTCCCTTAGCTACTTTATAAGGCTGACATTGCTGGAATAAGACATGACTTATCTTCCCACATTTAATGGGCTACTGTCAGCCTCAGCTGTCTCTCTTCTACCTGCTGCTCTCTTGTTCAATTGACAGCATGCAGCTGGGTTAGAAAGAAGCACTTGGGGTGGACAGCAAGGGCCTGTTCAGTGTCAGAAAATAGTCCTTCTCCCCCTGAAAATGGTACCATTTCAAAGATCAGTTCAGAATTGGGATCGGATTTAAATAACCATGGAATCACAAAAGGCCAAGCACTCCCAAAATCTGATGGCAGATGTGCAGAGCAGAAAGGTGGCCCAACCGTAAGCCTGTGAGGTGAACTAGAGGTTGGGTTAGGCAGCTTCTCTGATTTTATATCAAACTGGCTCAAATGCCTTTGCATTTTCAACTTTGGGGTTTAAACTTAAGACCTCATATTTGTTGGCAGGAACTCTACCTCCAGCCCTTTTCTGCTTTGTATTACCATTGGGATCTTGCATTTCTGTCCAGGGCATGCCTTGGGCTGTGTTCCACCCATCCCTTCTGCAGCTAGGATCACAAAGGTACAACTCTATCCTCAGTTTTCTGGTTGGGATGAGGGTCTTGCTAATATCATCCCAAGCTGGTCTTGAACTACAATCCTCTTGATTTCTGATTCTCAGTAGCTGGAATTACAAGTGAGAAACCATCATACTTTGCTTGTGTTCACACCTGAAAAAAAGCCAAATTGTGCTTCTATTCCATTAAAGAGTTGATGTTGTTACTCTTGAGAAGCTGTGGTGGAGGTGTCTCCAGTAACTTTCTTATATAGTCTTGCATCTTGATCTCTTTTTCTCGTCTAGCCTTCTCCTCATTCATTCTAGCTCACTCTAGTACTTGCTGTACCCACAGACATCCCTTACCACATGCCTCCTCTCTGCTAGTATCGTTGGAGCATCAGCCTCCCCTAAGGATTCTCCCAAACAAACAGCTACAAGTCTTTAGTCTCCTTATTGCAGGATCACAGGCACAATGTAAGACCCCTGGAATCTCTCTCATAGTACTGAATCATTTATAACACAGATTATTGGAAATAAACTCAAAATAGATTTTTGTGCAACTCTGATCTCATGAAAGAATAAAGCCATCATGTATATTTTATTATCCAGAATAATTTATGTCTATTGACCAGAGTACTGGACCAAGATATAAAAGCTTAGATATTTCTATTTTTCAAAAGCTACATGCCAAGAGTTCTCTTCTCAGTGCCTTTGAAAACTGAAACTACCACAGACTACAGAGCCGGGTTCATGCATAAATCTGTGTTATTTCTTCTCAATGTGTTTTTCCTAACACCAGCTCTTTTCAAATACTAAGGAATTGTAAAGAATGGCCCTGTGCATCAGAAAAAGGAAATACTTCATTTAAACAAGACCTTGAGGCCACACAAAACAAACCAGATATAGTTCAACTGAAGGGTTTCAACCACAGGGCCCATGCCTTGCCCTGGTTTAGAAACACTGCAGGTTTTGCAGGGGAAGAAAAATCAGAGCATGTACAATGCATTCTATCTAGAAAACATAAAATATATTGAGAGAGAATAGAGTTTGTTTCATCACGGCCTCCTAGTAGGACACATAATTTTGTAGAGGAAAGAAAGAAGTTTGAGACCAGAGGTGTCAACTGTTGCAGCTCTAGATGTGATTTGGCTTTAATCTTCCATGAACGTCCAGCAAGATTCTTCCAATCCATGAGAAAAAAATATCTCAAGTATCACTGTTGGGAAATACATGCAAGGATTTCCTGTGCATGACATTAAACATTCATGCAAGCTACTGCTACAGCCGTGGGAAGTGTAAAGCCATTAAAATACTGCTTCCCCTGACACAAGGAGAGCTCAGAAGCATGTGGCTCTCAGAATTCACCCATCTGGAGGTCCTAGAACCAGGTGTTTTGCTGTACTGGCACAGCATTGTGAGAGAAAGATTAGAGTCTTGCAAACTACCATGTTCTAAGGGTATCCCTGTACAGATACACTGGCTCCCTCTGGTCATTGGTCCCTTGTTTGAAGTGCTCACCACTGTTGTTAATTGGATTGTATCTCTCTCCCCTGCCCCCTGGCAAAAATATCAGACCTTCTTGGGAACAAGGTCTGCCCAGGCAACGAGGTGACATGGCAGGTAGCGTGGATCCGGCAGGAGCACGGGATGTCTGAGAACGCAGAGGAAAGCGGGCCACTGCACTGGTAAGAAGTATGAAGAGCTGTAGGGAGACATGGGCCATCCATTAATGACCAAAGGACAGAGATCTAAAAGTCCCCCAAAGATCCTGACTCTGGCAGCATTTTGACCTCAAACTTTTGGACTTCAGAAATGGACATGTCTGTTGTTTACTCCATCCAGATCATGGTACTTTGTTATGCTGGCCCCAGAAAAATAATCACAAACGCTGCCTAATCCATGGAGTATTTCTTACTACATTATTTATTGTCCATCATCCTCACAACCACACTGGCAGTGGAAGCTCCCTCCTCAAGAAGACTGCAAATGCTCCCCTCAATGGGGAGAGTGCCTAGTGTTTGTCACTGTTCAATTAAAACTTATTCAAAGAATAAATCATTTCAAGGAACTCAACTTATATGTGTAATTTGATGTGAGAGTTGGTGTAAAAAATTCTAAAGAACAGAACTTGTATTTAGCAGTCTAATTATTACCTAATTAATGACTCTAAAATGTGTCTTATCAGATTCTTAAACAAGACCTCTAGGTTCGTTTTTGTCTCTAAATATATCTACATATCTCATAATTTCTGGATAAATTTATTGGTTGGCTCTTTGGGGGTAAGATATATTCCTTTTTAGAAAATTAAGAAGAATTTTTCCACCTTGACCAGAAATATAAATCAATGATAAAGAGCTTACAATCCATTTTATTCTTGAATTAACTATCTTGAATGATAAATAAGGATTAAACCCAACTTACAACAGTATCACATAAGCAGTAGTAATAGTAAATCAGCAGCATTCAACTTTGTTTGAGAAAAGTTTCAGTAATAGAGATGATTCTCTACCCATTGCAGCTAACTAACCTGGAACAAAGGTGCTGTTCTCTAGAGGAGTATGAAAGACACAGAGATTGGCTAAATTGTCAGATTTCACAACAAAAGAACAGCCAGACCTCTAAAGCATTGTGAAACCATAGAAGCCACAACTCAGTTTACAAGTCTTTTTGTACATCTGAGAAACCAGAAGCCAAGACAGATCTGCAGCCAGAACAAAATAATTATGATACTCTTCACAGTAGAAAGTGAATGCAGTAGAGAATGGAAAGGAAAACAAGAGAGATGATTTAACATTTCTACTGAATTTTATTCCACATCTCACTCATGCTAGGACCATAATTATAATCAGGAATGAAGTGTGGAGAAAAGACCTTCAGTGCAGACATGACCCCACTCTGAACAAATACATGAGATATTTGGAGACATCCTCAGAAAGCAGTTCCTTTCTTTCTCTGCTCTTCTATGCCTATACTATGTGAGTGTTTTCATCTCGCCTCTGGGGATGACATTCAGGGCGGGCTCCACAAAGCTCATAGTATTCACAGATGACAAAAAGTGTTCTAGACACATTGTCACTTCAAGTCACCATCTTGATTCAGGAGGACAAAGCCCCCATCCAGTAATGTAACAACAGTGGGCAGACCTCCTGGGAGTAAGCAGGCTCCCTGACTCCTGCCCTTGGTTTCTTCTTCCCTGGCTCCTGTGGCTTCCTCTTCTTGTCAATCTCTAGCACAGAGAGTATAAGCTGGAAAATTTCAGAGGAGAAAGGAAATGGAAGGGAGGCAGAGGGGAAAATAAAATTCTCTAACCCATAATAACTATATTACTTGCTGTAGTTTGTTTCTTGACTGTCCCTCGAATGTCCATGTGTCAAAGTGTTGATTCCCCAGGTAGTCTATTGGAAGGGGGTGTGGCTTTGGGGGTGGGGCCTCTTAGGAGGCTTTTAGATCACTGAGGGCTTAGCCTTGACCCTGGCTCTGGTCTATTTCTTCTCCCTTTTCCTCCTGACCATATAGTAAGTGGCTTTGTTGTTTCACATTCCCATGTGGAAATGTTTCCCCAGTACAGCTCCAAACTGATGGGACCTGCTGGTCGTGGAGGCAATCTCCCAAACTGAAGCAGGATAAACACCTCTCTGTAAGCTTATGATGCCAGCAGAAATTTTGGCTTTGTGGCAGGATGCCGACTAACTCTGAATCCACCAAGGCGATTTCAGCTTTGCTCGAATACTTCAGTTATCGCAAACCATTAGGTGAGAAAGAATTCCTTAACTGTGATCTATGTGTTACTCAGCTTTCAAAAATTCTAGAATTATTTTCAAATGTGAAGATTTTTGTTTTTTGCTATTTATAAGGAGAGGAAAGGGAAGAAATACCAGGAGAAGAGGCTAATACATTTTAGGTTACCTGAGATAGTCAACGGCTTCATGGAAATGTATCTAGACTTTATATCTTTTTCAGACCAATCAATTCTTGATGTAAACAAGAAATAAAAGTTTTCAACGAGGCTCAAACATCTTACAGGAGGATCTTCCCCTTGGGAAATATTTCATTCCATTCTCAGTCACATCCTGCCAGGGGGGCCCTGTATCTTTCCTCTAGTAGAAGAAAAACAACAGAGAAGATTACCATGAAACAGAGGTGGAATCATTTAAAAACAAAACAGAGGTGGAAATTATGTTGACATTGAAGTCAGCCAGCAGTAGTTAATAATGATTAAATTAACCACAACAAGGAAAGTAACCATTCTGTGAGTTATTGCAAAGAAATGTGCAATAATTGGGGTCAGTCAAGGTGACTTGGCGGGTTTTGTGTCCTCAATATAAATAAATGTGACCTTGACAGAAAATGATGTGCAATTTAAATCAACATGTTAACCAAAGTTGAAGAAGTGGCTCACAGGGTATTTCTCCTCTTGTATTCAGTGAAGATAAATAGTAAAGTAAATTCCTGCACAATAAATGCAGAAGACATGACGACACCGAAAGCCACGATCAGGTGCGAATGGCACACTGTACTTGGACGGGGAGATGCTGAGATGTCTGAGATTCCTGCTGAGAACTTCCACAAGTTGTGCACACTCTCCCTTATTCACATTCAATCTAGTAAGTTCCTATTTAAATGGATGCTCCCAGGAAGGTATTAATTAAAAACTATAATCTCTATTGTCGTAGAAGTCACTAGTTCTGTGACTTATTAAAATAACATGGGGAAAATATTTCTATTGTATTCAGACTAACTGTGGCAGTGAATAGCTAACATACTGGAGAGAAAGCTTAGCAGCATGGAAGAGATAAGACCTGGAAAAGAATGGGGCTTTTAAATGTCTAATCTACCCTTGTAAGTGTAGGGATGATCTGTGAGATGGCCATGCAACACATCTTTCTTATCAGGAGATTTTGTAAAAAATTGTACTGTTATTATAAAGGTGATATACAGAGAGGTTACAGTTTTAAGTCAGGTAAAGAGTACATTGCTTTTTGGGCAATGTCACTCCTTCCTGTGCTCTCTCCCTAATAGGGAGATTTTGAGAGGGAAGGGAAAGCTATCAGTAGGTAAGCTAAGACAATGCTATTACCTCTAAGAGCCAGAGGTACAAATTCTATTGATAATGAGGTTGTGGATTCCATTATGTCTAATTCATTAGGGTAGAGCATCTTTAAACAAGTTACTTTTTAAACTAAGAACATGTGATTGCCGAGATGTATTGTTACTATTAAACTTTTAGGGAAAATGACATATTTCTATATTTCATATAGAAAACTATCATTAATGTTCTATTTTCTTATGAGAAAATACAAGAAAGTAATTATGGACATTAGGGAATTATCTAGAGAGGTATAGGTCATGGTGGAGCAGGCAGGACAGCCAACCACAGCCTGATGAGACAGTGAAGGCAGAAACAAAAGGGGTAGAGGCTGGACAGGCAGAAGCACCACACCAGAAGCAGTGGCTGTAGCAGATAGGCCATTCTACTGGGCGCATCCAATGTCACTCTGCTTCATTAAATCAGAACACCCATTTCTAGTCTCCTAGTATGTGCTAGATACTAAGAAAAATATTAGACAGTGAGATGTGCTCCATTAATAATTTAATGAGCTTTTCAAGAGCTACATGGGCGAGGAATACAGTAATTATCCAAAACTATCATTTTTATGGTAAGAAAAATATCTAATTAGTAAAAGTGGGTTGTCATTCTGTTCATGTAGCAGTTAGTTGAGAACCAGATTTGTTGTTGTTGTTGGTGGTGGTGGTGGTCATGGGGTTTGAACTCAGGGCCTGGCATTCTCCTTGTTATTTTGCTAAAGGCTACTGTGCTGCCATTTTAAGCTGCAGCTCCACTTCTGTATGTGTGTGTGTGTATGTGTGTTTGTGTGTCTGTGTGTGTGTTTGTGTATGTGACTAATTGGAGATAAGAGTCTCATAGACTTTCCTGCCTGGGCTGGCTTTGAACCTTGTTCCTTAGTGTCCAGAAAATTGGGTTTTTCTACTGGAGAGAATCTTAGAGATCACACCCATTGAAGGGATTCCGTGGCTGGATTGCCCTGGTTCCCCTGGACCCATGGAACTGACAGGTAATATTCCCTCAGCAGCCCGGAGGGCCTCTGGAAGTCAAGGCTTTCTTAACAGTCCCGTGGAGTAAGGAGATGGTGGTAGAGAGAGGAGATGGACAGGGCAGGCCTCCTCCCCACACAGAGCACCAGAGGACGTGCAAGCAGGACAGCACCTTGTGACATTGACCTTTGAGATCCCATGAGCTACAAGGATTATGAACCATTGGTATACTGGTATAGTTATGTGATTCCCTAAATGAATCAACACAAAGGTGTCTCTCTGTCTCTCGCCCTCGCTCTCGCTCTCTCTCTCTCCCTCGTGCCAGCTTACCCCAGGCCTCCTCAGGCCTTCTCTGCCACTGACGATGCATAACCATGACACTTTCATCTGCAGCCTTTTCCCTGAAAAACCTTTCTTGAGCCAAATTTCTTAACTTCCCCTTTCTGCAACACTCAGCATCTCCTTGCCTCAGTGCTGTCCTCACACTGAGTTGAAAGTAACAAGAAAAATCCTTGAGATGCATTACCAAGAGGAAAACGCACAGTAGAATATCCTAATCATCAAGACAGAATTCTATTAAAATGTCTGATTAATTATTGGGCTTCTTTATTATCAATAAAAAAGAACAAATGAAAAGAAAATGAGGATGTAATAAATATAACATTTTGTGTGTCTTTGTGGTGAAGAAGGATTATATATATATCAAATGGTATATCAACAGAAGTCATTAGTTAATAATGCTCTTTCAGGAAGATCATAATGTTTCATTTTAAATAAGTACCCAAGACTACAGTGGACGATAAAAATGACACAGCACCAAAATTTGCTAATTGTCAATAAATTGTCATGGCATTTACTTAATGACACATGACTTTATACTATACTTCAGAGTTACAATTTCTCCATAGCATATAATTATACACCTAATTCTCTAATTATTGATTCGCTAATTCTCTTAATTTTTAGCTTTTTAAACACAATTAGTCATATTAACATATATGAACTCAGATTATTATCAATTATGGATGCAAGTTTTGACATTAATTATTCAGTAGCTTATTTTTAATAACAGATGCTTTCTGAGGTTATTTTTCCTTATATAATGATGCTTTCGGTGGGAAAACATTAAGAATTCTTTGTATTTAGAGGCTAACTATCAACAAGAAGATGGCCTTCAACTGTGCTCCTTGGCAGAGGTTCTCAGATTTGAGCCACCATTTAAAATAAATGGGAGGAGACTTGCAATAATACAGATTGCTGCATTCTGGGCTCAGGAGATCTGGGCTGGAGCCCGAGGTCCTGTCCCTCTACCACATTTTATGTGGTTCTGCAGGCTAGACTAAGAATAGACTTGGGGAAATAGTGCTTTAGGAGGTGTTATCTGTCTTGTTTTCATTCAGACACATAGTTTCCAATTTCTTTCCTCTTAACTTTGAATTTCAAGGTGCCAATCACCTTTTTCTTCTTTACAGATACCGATACCAATGTGATTACTGTTAAGAGATTTCAAATTAAATATCAGTTGTTTTTAGTAACTGTTTATTTTCCAACATTAGTTCTGTTAATAGTGATATCTTCTTATTCTCATTCCTTTAAATGGGAGGGGTGACACTGAATAAAATACTTTGTACTTATAAACTACTTGGTTGAATTAAAACACCTTTAAACAACTACTTAAAGATAATAAAAAAAACCTTAATTTCACTCATTTTAAATTCTCATATGGGACAATTAATAAGAAATTGTATAACATCGGGCTTTAGAAATGTCTTAGTTTTTAAGGGAAAATGTCCTAAAATTTTCCAAGTATACTATTGTTAACTCTTACTGAGCTTCTCTTAAAAAATGCCCAAAAGAAAGATTTTTAATCAAAGTACTTAATAAATCACTCAAATACTTAATCCTGTAATGATTCTCATGATTTTTTTTAGTGATTTTAGATGTTGAAAATAAAAAGCATATTATAAAGGAAAATCAGAGCTTTATATTTACAATACCAGAATAGGAACAAAACAAGCAAACAAAGCAAACTACTATAGTAAGAGTTCAGTCATTGCCCAGGATTTAAGTTTGGACATTCTAGCAATAAGACTTCCAGTGTCGTACCTCATGTCAGGAATCTGTAGCAGGAACTATTTAAAACTGAATGACTTTATAATTTATATCAGAAGTGTATGAAATTGGTTACATTCTACAGGTTTGAGGCATCTAACCTTGGAAAAACATTTAAAGGAATAAGAAAAGTATGTCGGTAAGTTTTCCAAAAGAAAAACAAAAAACACATTTTCAGAGAAGGATAATGTTAGTTGAGTAACAAAAGAAACTGTGGTGGATTCAGTCACTTAACATTTAAATATAAACAAAGTCAAGTTGAAAACGGACTCCAATTAGCGGAAGCTGGTCTGCATATTTCATAGAATTCTCCTTTCAATAAATATAAATACAGCACACGATGATGAGAGTTAATTGAACATAACAATATTTTCAAGTTTTGTGACTATTTTGTTTTATAAAACAAGAACATATAAAATGGAGCTTTGATGAAGATTGCAGGCAATTATATATAAAAAAATTTCTTCAGAAAACATTCTTCAAAAAACTAAGTGAGACATAGTATATGGGAAAGACATGGCCCAACATTCCAATAAAAAGCATATGAATATGTAATGAGTATGTTTATGTTGCTGTTTAATTTTTAAGTGATTCATGTAAAGCTAATTTGGAAAAAATTTTTTTTTTATTTTAAGAGAAATACAAGTTGTGCTATCTATGTGTTTGTTTACTACTTAGAAACTAGTCCAACTTTGTAACCAAACCAGCTTCAAATCTATACTCCTCTGTGTCAGCTGCCAGCATGCCAGGGTTATAGGCATGTGAAAATCTTGATCAGTTTTACGCTTCTCTCAATCACACCCAGCCGCTCAATTTTCATAGTCCCATTTTCACACATATGCATCGATCTCTATGATTGCACTCATCCACCCTTCCTCTCTCCATTCATCTGCCTTCCTTCCCCTTACTCTCACTTTTTCCTGATACCAGAATGCAGCTCAATGTATCACCGGACCAAGTTATAGAAGACCAAGTACAGAGAACCCAGCGAAATTATTTAGCTATCTTGTCAGTTGAACTGAACAGAGAGGACAGACCCTCAGAAATCTGAAATAAGTCTTGAAAGTGGATGGTCCAGTCTGAGCAACATGTACTCTTTGCAATGCAAGGAACCCAAGGTCAAACTTGCAAGGCTAAAAAGATTTATCTTCCTTCCCATTTGTTAAGATGCTGTCTCTTTTAAAATCTCACAGGCAACCTCTTCATCAAACATATTCTGAAGATACATTAAAGCAAATTATTATTTTGTCAAGTGGATTTGCAATGACAGGCTTTCCTCTAGAATTGCTCAATTTCGTGTCAAAGGAAGAGTGCATTCTGCATCTCTGCAATAAACAGACTGTTAAGGATCCCCACTTAGGGGAAAGGATCCTTACTTTAAAAGACAGACAGTGTGCTGCTACACATAGCAATCATCTCTAACATCCCTGGACTGTGGATGGCTGAATGGATCTGGCATCTCGGAGCCCAAAACACGTGACATCAAACCTGTGCTGAACAGCTTGGAATTAACCAGGACTTTTTAACATGAATAATTGGATTTTTAAATTGATTTCCATTCCTGTAATTCTTGCTTGTTTATGTGGACATTTTACTCAATAGTCAGCATAAACTCTTATCACATCTTATAAAAAGGCCCTGGCACCAACCATATAGTGCACAAGTGGCTCCTTCCACCTTCTCAGCAACACTTGCAACACTGTATTGGACAGACCCTGGGGAAGGGGCCACCTAAGACAGACTATACTCCAGATCCACAGAACCTGGGATGGAATTGGTGCCATTCTCTCCCTTTCTCTCCCTCTCTCTCTCCCCCTCTCTCTCTCTGAGTATACTGATATTGGAGCCTGAATTCAGCTCCAAGGTACTATCCCTTAGCTCGTTTTTTTAAGGCTGGTGATCTACCACAGTGGAGCCACAGTAGAGCCACAGTAGAGTACTTCTGTTTTTTGCTGGTTAATTAGAGCTAAGAGATTCATAGGCTATTCCGCCCATGCTGGCATTGACCCTCAATCCTCAGATCCCAGTGTCTGATAGCTCAGATTACACACATGAGTCTCCTTCAAAAGGAGTGTATTTTTAAGCCATTCAATTCAATGGTGAGTCATTATACACCAATGTCTCACTCTTACCCAGTGCCTCTGTTCTCCCCCACCCCATAGCTTTCTTGTAGTTATTTGTATTTTGAGATGGCTTTAGCTCATCTGTGTGTCATCTGAAGATTTCCCCCTTCTTCAACTTTGTTTTCATTGAGAGATTCACAGAAGAGCTCAGTTCTGATGTTGACCAGATCGAGAAAGGAAGCCAGGTGGTTGGACAAGGTATTTCTGTCCCTTCTGCCCTCCGTTCCTTTGCCTCTAGACAAGGTGACATCATTGTCGCTTCCCAGGGGTTTGGGAAATAAGTGAACTTCCCTGGGTTTGGAGAGAGTACTGTTGAAGTTCTGAGGAAGTCGTTATAACCCTTGGCTTCTAGGACTCTGCCTTATTTGTAGCTACTCCTGTCACTCTCCTGGCCCAACTCCTGGCCTCTTTAAACACCAGGCCCAGCCCTACATGACTGCTGCTCCTAAACCAGGACTGTGTAAGGAAGGAAGGACTCTGCCCTCAGTGGGACACGCTCAACGTTGTCTCCCTGTGGAGACTCACAGGTCGGGCTTAGATGCGGGCAGGACTGATCATCTGACCTCTGTCTGTCTCCATGGTGTGAAGCCTCTGGGCATGTGCAGGCCCCAGGCTCCATTGCCAGCCCCGATCTGTGATTTGCTTGTCTTGCTCTGGCTTTTCATCTCTCCCCCACCCCCTCTACCTCCCTGGGATGCTCAGGGAGCCAACTCAAAGCAAAGCTTCTCATCCTTGTCCTAAAAACTTTTCAGCTGTGGTTGTGATACCTGGTCCCCGGCTCTCCTGCAGGATAGTTATGCCTGTCCACAAACACCTAGAGCTGGTGGGAAGCCCATGATTAAAGAGTTGCTCTGCAGTATGCTGTGGCCTGGGGGGGGGGGGTGGAAGCAGCATGTCTGAGGGGGAAGGTTTCCAGAGGACTCCATTCCTCTGTTCATTCAGTCTTTAAAATACATAATGCGACAGTTTAAATGTGCTCTGAAGATGAAAAAGGATGCGTTTTTCATAGCCCACATGGCATGTTTAATGTAATACTTAGGCTAGCTGCTAAGTCAATCTTACATAGCAGGTAGCACAGGGAGTCCCAGTGAAGGGAAAGTCCTCTAGAAGGAAACCCAGCACCTTTGCTCTCCCTAGAATTGAAGTCCAAAGGGACCCTCATGGCTTTAAGGAGCATTAGGGAATTGCTTGCTTGGTTAATTCGTTTTGGTGATGCTGAGGTTTGAACTCAGAGCTTGTACTTGGTAGCCAGGCACTATGCTACCAACCCTTTTGTTATGGTTGGTATTAAGACAGGGGTTTGAAGTCCCCTACTCTCTTCCTCCCCAGCCCCCAGGGCTGGCTGGGTGTAGACCTGGATCCTTCGTTTTATGTTTCCTGCTGTGTGAGGGTTGACAAGCATGCCCCACCATGCCCATTCCTTTCTGTTGAGATGCAACAAAGCCTCCTGAGCTTCTTGCCTGGGCTGGCCTGACATTCTAATTTTCCCATGGTCATCTGAGGAGCTGAGATTCTAACCTGAGACACTGACTCTCATCTTCCCTTTTGACATCAACGAGAGATGACTTGGGGTCATCTGAAGAAACAAACAAACAAGAAAACAACACTGATTGAAAATCAGTGTGTGATTCCTTTAGGCAGCCACAGTGACTGGTGACAGTGTTAATGTGATTTACACGACAGACACAAGATTACAGAAAGCTTACGTGATGTAGCCAGTTACCTCCAAAGTAAGTTATGGATCTGACTCAAACACTAATTTGAGTGAGGAATATAACATAGCACGCAGCTATGCAATGGTCTCCATCCTTACGCTCATCTCCTCGGTGCCTCAGTCCTGTAAATCGCTCAGAACAAACTCACCCCTTGCCAATAATGCACCCTTTCCCAGCTACTGATTATCATAGAGTGAAGTTCTTCATAATTCCAGTGTCTTTAGTTGTTAGGAACAGGGCAGAAAATAATAGCAGATGAGGAATTTAACAGATGTATGTGTGGAATAATAAAAGATGTACAGGAATTTTTACAAACTCTGCAACACCAAGATTAGAAGATACACCATGAGCTCTTAAGGATGTGATTTGTGACATAATTATTTAAAAAAATACTCCATTGGTATATATATATATATATATATATATATATATATATATATATATATATATATATATATATACACACATATATATATATATGTATATATTAAGGACTAATAAGCTTGGTGCTTATTCCAGAAATGTTATTTAAAGGACTGTGGGTTCATAAGTTAGGTTTTATTGAAATTGGGATAAGGAAACCACAGTATCCAATCCTCACTGTTCAACTCATTTAAACTCTCCAGGAGAGTTGATTCTCTCTAGTAAGCACCATGATCCCTACCAGCTAGGATTCTGTTTTTTTTTTCTTGCTTCCCAGCCTCCTCATCAGTTTCCAACTAGCCCTCTTGCTCTTTCCTGTGTCTGTGAGCAGTGATTTATTAACAGTTCTGCACACAGAACTCATCAATCCAAGGTCTGTCCACATCACTGGGAAGATGTCGGCAGTGTCTAACAGCCCTGGGAGCTGTTGTTGGTAGGCCTGCATTTTAGGAATTGGAGCAATTATAGAATCATTGCCATTAGATACAGAAAGTCTGAGTTAAATTTTAAATTTCAAAAGATTTCCTTCAGCAGTTCCCCATTATCTTAAAAAAATAAAGGTGGGATGCATAAGAATGTCAAATTAAAGGAATTCTGCAAATATTCTGAAAAGTGTCTATGCACCTCTACAAAGCCCGCCTGCAAGTTGTTTCTGATTTAAAGAATTAAAGATGTTCGGTTTGAAAGAAATGCTTTTTTTAAATCTAAGGCATATGAAGTTCACTATGACTAGACTTTCATTAATTCTGAGAGTAGGTGCAAAGACATTGTAAAAAATAAACTTAGAGTCAACAAATCAAAGCAACATAAATGCTTGGAACTAATATGCTGATCAGTCTACACTGCATGCTAAACATGATACTGAAAAGGTAGATTCCTGGAACCTGTATATAACCAGCTGCCACCTGACATCTGCGCTTTCAACATCTCCAGGGTGGCTGGAGCAAAGGCACTGCTGGCAAGGAGTGTGAAATAAGGTCACAGAAGGGCATGAGGACACGCTGTGGACTTCGTTTAGTGGCAGAGGAAAGAGTAGGGGACTCTTAGTATCCCAGTAAGCTGTGGATGGACATAGATAAAGGGTCTGTTGCTCACCAGATGCTCAGAACTCACTGGACACTAAGTGCCCTGACTGGACCAGTCACTACAGGTAGTATGTCACCAAAGAACGGGACTTTAGGAAGAATTGTGAGGCTGGGCACTAGTGACTCACACCTGTAATCCTAACTACTGGGGAGGCCAAGGTCTGAAATTTTGGTGTGAAGCCAGCCTGTGCAGAAAAGTCTAGGATACCCTTATCTCCAATTAACCACCAAAAAGTCAAAAGTGGAGGTGTGGTTCAAGAGCCCCAACCTTGCATAAAAAAGTTTAATACCTGCACATAAAAGGAGAAATAAAAGAATTGTTACACATAAGATAATTAGGGAAATCCATACACACAAGTGCCTGTGAAATGGGGGTGGGGTGGGAGGGGAGGTTAGGAGCTAACTTCTGCGGAGAAGTCACACTTCATGGGATGTGACTGGCACAAGGTCATGAGGCCACTGTGGAGACACCCTGCATGTGGAGACCAGCTCACGGCACACTTCACACAACACTGCATGAGATCTATGGGAGTGTGGAAAGCCCGTGTGTGATGGGGAGCAGCAAGGAAGCAGTGACTTCAGTGGTTGCCCCACCAACCACCAATCCCTTCTCCATCATCCAGAGGAAAAGGCGAAGCCATAACAGGTTCTTGGAAAAACAACAACAAGCCTCAGATTTGTTTGTGTCCAGACCACACCTCCACAGATAGGTAAGCCAGGACTCCAAGAACCAGGGACAGAAGTACCCATAGTCACAGACATGGACACGCTCCAATCTTCCAGATGAGCCGTGTTGATCTATCACTGAAACACAACATTCATCGCCCATGTTTATTCAATATGTATTCCCATGAACCCGCTGGCCAAACATGTCAGAAGATGGTGCCATTCGATGATCACACTTAAAAAAGTATCTGTGGATGTCATAATGCTAATGCTTTTGACTAATGAATTAAAAAAATCTCAGAGATTGTTTTAGGAAGGATTTACTTCCAACAGAAAACAAACACAGTCAGCTGTCATCCCGTGTGGGTCTCCGCTCTCTCTACCTCCAGGGGAGGTGCTTGCTCCATCCTCTCTGCTGCCAGTTCTGACTGCTGCTGTCACTTTGTTTTCACTGGGCCATATGTTTCCTGAAGGCCACCAGTAGCAAATCACTTGCCCTGTGTGTGCCCCTGCAGCTCATCACAATGTCTGTGCTCCTACCGCATTTGATGTGACTCGCATCTCGGCGTCGCACGGTATGACGGCTGTAAAACAGCATAAGGATGTTTTCAGTCTGACGTTCCTTCGAAGCTATTTGCAACACGGCCTACTATGGAGAGGTACAGATTCAGCCATTTTTCGCCTTAACTATGTCAGCTGGCTGGTGGCTGTGTGGGCATCACGTCTAGCCATTCCCTGTAGGATCCTGGCAGAGGAAGATGTCTCACAGAGGAAGGAGTGAAGTTAGTCCTTAGGGAGCTGGCAGAACCTTAGTAAATATGACTTCACAGAGGTAAGTCAGCACTGGGGACCCGGTGGCCAGTGGGGAGTTGAGGGGGGGATGGTCGGTGAAATCATCAGGTCTGGCCCTGTCACAACAACCACAGGTGAGACTGGAAATTCAATAAATGCAGGATCTTGTTTCATAGCAAGATAAATTTATACTAACTGAATAGCAATAATGTAAGTTCTGGGAAATAAGCAAGGAATGTCCATTATAGGACATCAAGACACATGCAAGTGCATGAGCAGAGAGACAGTTGGGCTGCTCGCGGCCTGCTACTGTAGTGTCTGCCACAGTAGAGGCTCTGAGGACAGTCAGGGAAAGGCATGCTGGGAGTGTGCACATTACAGAATTGTGAACACACTAGTGAACGCATGGTGATGTGACCATGAGAGGAGGCGCACACTGACTCCCTGCAAGGCTGGCAACCTTGCCTACCATGACGAACCACGATGCTATCAACATCTCTGTTGACAAAGACAATGACTCCTATCCAGGCTTTAGCCACAAGTGCATAACAAGCAATCATCACAAGAACTGAGTCTCAGGTGCAGACCAAGGACATTATGACCAACACATAGAAAAGACCTCAAGAAATCGATAGTATGAACATGGAATATGTTCCAAATCTGAGGTGCAAGATTAAAACAGTAATCAAAACACACACAGGGTAAAGACATCGATCAAGATGCATAGTACTCATAAAGCAGCATGTCGAACTGAAATCCCTTTGGACAACTACTCAACGATAATAAATACCCACACAGGAGAGCTAATAACATTTAAGCAATGTCACATTCCACAAATAATACTTGATGCGGTGTTGATTTTCCTAAGACAAAATGATCAATTACTATTTTTTGTTGTTTTTGAAATCAAAGGCAAATTAGTTTGTGGTGATCCCTTCACAGTAATAAAAAAATATAAAATAATGCCAACTTGAGCTCAGTACCAGTGCTCACATCTGTAATTGAAGCTGCTCTGAGGCTCAGACATGGAAAATCTTGGTTTAAAACCAGCCAGGGCAGAAAAATCAGTGAGACTCCCATCTCCAATTAATCAGCAAAATGATAGATTGAAAGCATGGCTCAAATAGACAAGAAAGCTAAGCTTGGGAGCCAGCATGAACAAGAAAAACTGAGCAAAAATATAAGTCCCTGAGTTCAAACCTGAGTGCTGGCCCACATGTGTGCGCAAGTACACACACACACTTCAGAAAAGAAAGACAAAAAATAGGCAGCATCCTTATAACTCAAAACTCAATGAATTGGGAGGCTACATGTATCTGGATAAAACCAGTGAGCTTCAGAGTAGTTTGAAACTATATAATCTGCACACTCACCTGGCTATAACTTGACTCAGACAGTATTATTCAGAGGGATTATGTAGTGAAGGAGGTAACTTCATATCATGAAAACCAGCTAACATCACATGCTTCACCCCAAAGAAATAGTTCTTGCATTTCCTTAGGAGTCAATGAAATGACCAAATATAGCAAGCTAATTTTTAAACTGATAAGGTGTATGACCAGTGAATGATATCAGTATCTAAATAGTCCTTGGAAGAAACTACTCCAATTCCTAGGCTATATAAATACCACCTTTTAAAGCAAAAATTCCTTTTATTATCATCAGGGAATAAGATGAGAATTTCATATGGAATATTTCCTATGACATACTATATAATTAAAAAAATCTTAACCTGTAATTGTTGCATGCGTAAACATTAGTGATCAAGCCAAAAGAAGCAGAATCATTTCAAGAAACAGTCAGAAAGGAACACAATGTAATAAAAGAATAATCCAATTATTATCCTCTCCCAAATTGAAAAATAGTCTTTGGCAGTCCAGGAAAAAAAAAAGTATTGTTACAGAATTTATGTTTATCAGGCTGGGAAGGTGGCTCAGTGGTAGAGCTCTTGCTTTGCATGCATGAGGCCCTAGGTTCGATTCCTCAGCACCACATAAGCAAAAAGAAAAAAGCCAGAAGTGGCACTGTAGAGCGCTAGCCTTGAGCTGAAGAGCTGAGGGGCAGCGCCCAGGCCCAGAGTTCAGGCCCCACAACCAGACCGCCCCCCGCAAAAGAATTTATGTTTATCTGGTAACATGTTGTAGTCAATAGTTCTGAATGAGTTACATCTGCAAAGAACCATCATATGCTTTTAAGTACTTATTTTTTGCAAAATTTAAAAGATTCAGTGCTAGAAGTTTCCAGTTACATTTTGAAGACAAGAAACAAAATTTCTACATTCAAACCTCAGCCATTAATAAGACATTTTATAGCTGAGTGATAAAATGGTGAAGATAAAGCTATCTCTCTTCATAAACAATTTCTAGTTTTTCTTTTTCTTTCTTTTTTTATTTTTATGATCAAATATGTCTGTTTGGAAGGGTGCTTCATGTCTATAACCTCAGCTACTTGAGTACCACAGCTCTGAGGCCAGTCTAGGCAAAACTGTGAGACTGTATCTAAAAATATAAATAAAAAAACCCAAACAAACATAAAGACTAAATCAGAGAAAAATGGGTGGAGGACTCAAATGGTACAGTATGTGTGGTTTCAGGGCCCAGAGGTACAAAACAAATAGTATCCTATAAAATCTAGGAGTGTGTGACTAGATTGGATTGTGTAGTAATACACTAAATACCTTATATTTATTAGCCACTTATTTTTCTCCTTTTATGAATTCACACTTCTTATATTACCTATTTCACTCCTAGAGGTTTCCTTTACCTAATATGCATCATATACCCAAGATTATATTCTTGAGAATATAGAGAATGTCATAGATGTGGCAAAAATGTTTTTTCTATTGTCCATCCATCTTTAATCATGAAAATGGGAATTTTTTCACATATACACATTTTATTGTTCATTTTTAAAAAGTTATTTAGTCAAACTTACATATTAAATGGTTTCTTATTGTGATTATATGATTTCAAAATCTTTTCACTGAAAATTATTTAAGAAATAGATGCACATATTTAGTACATTATAATGTTACTTTAATGTATAAATGTTGATTGCACCAGAAAAAAAATAATCCAAAGTATATTCCACTTTTCTCCCTCCCTCTCCTCCTTCCCCTCCTCCTTCCCTTTCTTCTTTCCTTTATTCCTTCCTTCCTTTTTTTCTGGTTTAAATTTCAGATAGTTTCTCCATCATCTCAATTAGATTCACACACACTCGGACTCCACTCGGTGCCAATATCACTTAGACTACTTTTCAAGGACCTTGTTGCCAAAACGCCAACTCCTTGAGGTGAGTTTGCTAAAGTTGTTGGTTTTAGCCAAACCGCTCTGTTCCTGGAGGCATTCTAGAGGGCACTGTGGATTGAGTCCAGGCTTGGGCCTCAGATACTCGCAGGTTCAGTCCTCCTCTATGGGACACCATGCCACTTTCCAGGATGGGTCCCTCATTTCTGCCCCTCCTAAGCTATGTCCTCTAGTTGCATCAGAAAGGAACAAGGGAAGCAACCATGCAAATGAGAGAGGGTTAACAACGTTCAACGAGAAATGTACTCACTACCTTTCTTATGTAACTGTAACTGCTCTGGATATCACCTGGACAATGAAATTAAGGTAAATTAAAAAAGAAACCATGGGAGTTATCCAAAATTGTAACATGAAGACAATATGCAAATGACTGAATGATCTCAATAAATGTAGAAAAGAATATATTTAAAGATTTAAAGATTAAATCTCCAAATAATAAAGTAAATGTATGCCTATTTAAAAACAATAAGCCTTTGTAAAATCGATAAATTTAGAAAGCTTTCCAGAAATGATGAAAGTGTCCTAAGATTGCTAAATTATGGGCAAAAAATAGATTTCAAAAGGATTTGGAAGAAAACTAAAAAAATTCTTAGAGTAACACTGAAAGTTTTATCCTTCTAATGATGAGAATAATTTTGTTGGATATAACTATCAACATATATAAAAATATTAATAATTAGAGTATAATAATTCACTGAGCCCATTTAAATTGCTCTTATTTATTTGAAAGCCACACTATGACCCTTGGATTCCAAGAAATTAAATATGCCTTAAAGAGTTGCTGTAGTAACTAATTGAAAATTGGCCAACCAAAGGTTTATATAAAGCATCAAAAACTATTGTAACCTCACCATCCAATACGAATCATTGTCAACTGTGTAAATGGTTAGAAGAATCCACAATTTAGTAATTTGGCCAATTGGATCTTTGGCAAATTGCCTGGTGCATTACTTTGGAGAACTGCCCTGCTTTCCACATCAATTTTACTGCTAAAACTGGATTATACAAAGCAGTCTGTGAAGACGGATACAAAGCAAAAATAAGAGGCTTAATTCTCACTGTTGAATATGAAAGAAAAGATTTCTTCTGCCCCATTTACTCAGATAACTACCTCAGATAACTTGTAGCCATACAACTTTCTCTTCTTTCCAAAAAAATAAATAAATAAACCACCCTGAAAGACTAGAAAAGTTCTTATCTAGATCCCTCTTGTCTGCTTGGTGCCCTGTGGACATCTCTCTAAAATGTAAACATCAGGAAAAATAGTGTCCAAACTCCCCAGACTCCCAGCTCCTGCACATCCAAAGCAGTGCTGGAGGAACTCAGTTGTAAACTCACCTACCAGCCTCAGCATCTTCTCAGGAAGAGCTGAGAAGTTTCACTCTACATCCTGCTGATAAGCTAACAGACAATGAATCATCTCAACTGCCAGGTAAAATGAGGATGCACTGTGTGAGAGGGTGTTGTAAAATCCTCCCGGGTGAAGACCTGTTATTATTGATCTCAAGGACACATACACAGGGCTGTGTCTGTCTGGCCCCTGAGTGTGAACTTAGTTTTTGTCTCCAGAATCACTTAGCTTATTGCCTGTGGTGCACATGAGGTTCTGTTTTAATGTTTATTCACTAATAATAATGGAAGTGTTCTCCTTGTCTGTGACCTTTGTGGAGAGGATTTCTGAGTCAAGAGGAGATTTTTATATTTAATTATATTTCCACAATAATTGCCAGGCAAGTCTACTCCTTCATCTAACCTTTAATTCTGTCCTTTCTTTCAGAAATCTTTATGCTTTTTTTCCTCCAAATATTTCCCCATCTATAATTTCTGGTTTTTACAACAAAAATAAAATTCAGAGTAATTATGTGTTTGTGTGTGTGTGTGTGTGTAGATTCATTTATATACATGTATTTGAAGGAAATCAGTATTTTTTGCAATATCAAGCTTCCTAGCAAAAACTTCATTTATAATATTTCAGATTTTTCTTTTTCAAAATAAACTTTCTAAAACATCTTACTAAGTAAAATTTGATATACCTTTTTAAATGTATTTTGTAAACATTTTGAAACATGTCATAGGTTGGTGAACAGGCACATACAATGTTTACTCCAAATGGTATCTACAGGAAATGATAATTCTCTTAAGTTCTATTATGACAAATGTGAGAACTACTACATTCAAAGAATAAAAAGGTTAGTAAAAGAACACAAATAGATAGATAGATAGATAGATAGATAGATAGATAGATAGATAGATAGATAGATAGGCTGATGTAGCTTGAGTTCAAGACAAACGTATTGCATTTTGCTGTACTGGGGATGGAACATGGCCTCATGCTTGCAAGCACTCCTGCACTTGAGCCACAGGCCTTAGCCCGTTGCTGCTAAGGATGTTTTCTGTCAGGCGTCTAGCTTTGTCCAAGGCTGCCCTGGGAATATGACACTCCCATCTCAGCTTCCTGAATTCAGGCACATGCCACCACATTCCATCTAAAACGTTCTGGATTTTTATATGCACTTCAAAACACTCAGTATACTAAGGACAACTGAAAGTCTTCCTTTCCATGTACACAAAGATGGGTACACACTACCCACACAGATGGAAGCAGATTTATAGCTAATGGTGGTGAAAACTGGCAAGTTCTCCTTTATCAAAATCTTGCTAATAACATAAAACAGTTCATCATCCTGAAAGGAAACAGTAGCAGCAGCAGCAACAACAACAAAACTTGAAACTTTCAGGAGCAAAAACTAAATAAAATATTTATGACAAGTCACACAGAACAATTGCTGTAGCCAAAACAGACACTTCATTCTGAATACACCTATAATTAAGTTGTGCAATCTTATCTGTGGCATTTCAGTTGAATTTCCTTGAGATGTAACCTCAAGATGTAACTACTGAAGAAATCAGGGAGCCTAGTTTGGGTTTATACTTAATATTTGGAGTCATTTGGAGGCTGTTCCAAAACAGCCTCACATCTAGACTTCACAATAGCACTGAGAAATCCTACCTGAGCTATAAAATAGAGAGTAGAATTTAGAATCAGATCCTGAGTAGGAGCAAAAGGAGAAACTGTCTAGACAGATGGTGACAGACTATTATCAGTGTTAAAGAGAGACTGAAGTTCAAGTTCAGATAATGTTACAAGTGAGCTTAATTTGTTCATTTCATAGATGTTTCTTGCTGAGACAACAAACAGCCCTAAAGACCTTTCCTTTATTGCATACAAGACCTGGTGTGTGTAACTGGATGTGTTTGGCTTTCACTTTATATGTAACTTTATTTGTTTTATGTATATATAGGTGCCCTCACAAATGAAAACATTACATAATTGGCAATAAAAAGAAAAAAACATGTCAGCATTGGATCCTTCTATGTGAAGTTAAATACTCACCGCCCCAGTCCCACTGGGGGTGGCATTCTTGTGTTTTCTTATCCTGTTCCTCAGGCTTCCATTGTCCCATCTAAACTCAGAATTGAAGCACCCTGGTGGGAAGCATCTAGCCTTACTTCCTGCCTGTGAATGTATGCTGTTGAGTGGCTTCCTACCTGTCCGGGAAGACAGATTCCCAAAACCTGTCCCCCTGTCGTCTGGATGAAGCTGAGTATACAGAATTGCAGTTTCATCCAAATCCATTGAATAAATAATATAAAAGCATAACTTGCCCAACTTACTTGATTGGCTGGCACCCTAACGCTTGAACCATGCCTACACCTTGTGACTTATTTTAAAGATGGTGTCCCGTAGACCTTTGTGTCCAGGGGTATTCTGTCATCCCAATCCTGAATCTCAGCCTTCTGAGTAGGTAGGATTGATTACAGGCATGAGTCCTAGGGTCCGAGCTGTTTTACACTTAATGCTTAAGGTTAATTAGCCCCAAAGATAAAAATGCAGATTCATCCAACTGTGTATGTTCCAAGTAGATTATTTTTGTAAGAGTTTACAGTTCTTTCTAATTTGGAGCTTGTAGTTCCTAGATGATCCCTCGATTAAAATCTAGATGGAAACAAAGGTACATATTTCCAAAATGTTCTGGGAATCGGAAGATATATTTAAGCCACATTTGTTAATGACAATACTCTAACATAATAATAGCTATTTGGTTAGTCATATGTGCCTGTATTAAAAACCAGAGCCGGGTACAGGTGGCTCACAGCTGTAATCCCAGCTATTCAGAGGCTGAGGTCTGAGGACTGTGGTGAGAAGCCACCTTGGGCAGGAAAGTTGGTGAGATTCTTTTTTTTTTTTGCTGGTCCTGGAGCTTACGCTCACAACCTGGGCACTGTCCCTGAGCCTCTCTGTGCTCAAAGCTAGAGCTCTACCACTTGAACTACCGCACCACTTCCAGCTTTTTCTGTGTATGTGGTACTAAGGAATCGAACCCAGGGCTTCATGCATGCTAGACAAGCACTCTACCACTGAGCCACCTTCCCAGCCCTCAGTGAGATTCTTATCTTGAACTAACCACCAGAAAACTGGAAGTAGAGCTGTGGCTCAAGTGGTAGAGTGCTCATCTTGAGCGAAACAAGCTCAGGGACAATACTCAGGCCGTGAATTCAAAACTCACAACTGACAAAACAAAAGTATCATTCAGTTTTCTGCCTATGTAAAGTGACTCACATCATATCACTCTCTCTATTCTGTTGACTGCAGTATGAACAGAAAAAGAGTCGTATAAAAGGATGGAGTTGAACACAAAATGGGGATGGCTGTACAAGTCTCATCATCAAAGAAGACTGTGAGTCTGTTGGCAAGTGACAGGGAGACGGCTGGAGGAGAGGTGCCAGTCTTCCTTGGCTCACTGAATTTCCAAGTCCCTTCCAACTGTAAGAACTATTCAGACAAAAGGTCAACAGTGCAATGATGTTAACACTGGGTAAAAGTCTATATAGGTCTTCACTGTCAAGAACTAAAAGAGCATATCTAGGAAATATTTCATTAGGAAATAAGAGGCAAAACTTTAATACATTTTGGAAGTGATCAATCACCTTGACAAATGGAATAAGCAAATTAACTACTAATGAATTTCTCTCATAGTAAAAAAAAATTACAGCTTTTGTTAGCTAAAGTGCAATTACTTTTTAGTTAATTGTGAATCTATTTGAAGAAATAAGAATGCAATTTGCCATTGAGTGTTGGAATAACAATTTAGTCACATATTACACATCTGGTTCTCAGGGGGAACAGCTTCAATTATGCCTGGAAAAATCCAAAATTTGAAGAGGAAAGTAACAAAATGAAGGTGGCTCTGGGTTTAAACTCAACAAAGGCATGTTGTATCGATTTTCTATGTGGATTCCCAATGGCTCTCTGGATACTATTGCTATTGAATTTAATGTCAGTGTTCCCCAAAGGGAATTCAAAGATGAATACTAACTGCACCTTCATTTTGGATTAGTACTGCTTTGAACTTCTTGCATGTTTAAATAATCTGAAGAGCCAACAAACCATTTTTTTCCAATTTTAAGAAAAAAATAGATGAATGCAATCATTGGATTTTTTCTAAATATTACAAAATCATAATAAGGACACTTTTATTTTCATTTGATGATTTCAAAATACGAACTTTCTCATACATTGCTACACTGACACTATAAATGCCTTTTGATCTTTCCCTCATGCTGTACGCATGAGGGAAAATAAAACCTATATTGTAGTTTTAGTATGATGAAGTTGGATTCTGCACCTCCCTGACAAAAACTACTCCTGTTGAAGTTCATGAGCTTGGCCACTTCCCGGAGAGTGTTACACACAAGACCATACTGCCTGTACCTGGAAACTGGTGACTTTAGTGATGTCTTCATCTCAGAAATAACAACACATCCTTAGGATTTCCAATGGAATCACTTCAGGATCTTAGGGACACACTGCTGTATTATCCCTGTCGGCATGCTGGCCTCCCCATGTTCTCATGGTGAAGTTATGGTGCTTTGAGTGCAGGAGGCAGGCAACGACTCCTTGCCTGACCTTCTCCTCCTCTTCTGTATCTAACAAGACACTTGGACACTGTGGAAGCATCTAAGTAAGGGATCCTGAAAAGCGATGGAGCAAATCAGGGAGTTCCTGGCAGAACGACTCTGATTACAAGGGGGTGTTTATCAAAGAAAGGCAGGAGCTCAGAGGAGGAGATTTGGCTGTGGGAACGAGGGTAAGATGGGAATGAGCTGTCAGCCAGAACATCAGTCTGCACTGCGTCAGGAAGATTAGGAACCTCCAGAGGGAATGCTGTCCCACCAGCATCTCACACTCCTTGATAGCTCTCTGCAGCTGGAGTGGCCACGCCTCAAGAACGGTAAGATGATAACAATGGTGCTGGGCACACCCATGGCATTTGTGTTGGTTTGCTCGGGAAGCCGTTGTGCCGATGATGATCTGACACCCATCTGTGCGCTGCAGAGCTGCAGTGGACTAGCGCATGTCTTCTCACAAAGGATGAGATGAAGGAAACTCGAGGCAGGCCTGGGAATGTGGTACGTGGAGAGCAGAGTCTGAGGAGCCCAGCCCAGAAGCACAAGGGAAGGTAGATTTCAAGGACTTGATCATTAGGAGCCTATCATCCATTTTGTGCTTCTCCATTTGTGCTCTGCAGCCTTCGTTTGGGACATTGGTGGTACTTTGTGGAATTTCCCACCAAGTGCTCCAAAACATAATCCTGTCTCAGCCACAGCAAACACTACTCCAAGAACAGGAACACTAACTTCAGGTTTTGCAAACACAGTTTTCTTTAGCATCTTCTCATATAATCAGACAGGAAAATTCTAAGGGAGAGAAAATAGATAAATCCACTCTGGCTTGAGCTAGTCTGTGCAGCTAGTGTTGTACACTGGAAATCTGTAAGAGTTTCATAGTAAACACTTTCAGCTCATGCAAAATCTTGGGGTCTTAACAGCATTTGGGGCTTCAAAATTGTTCTGGAAAGGCAGTAAGTTACTGTTTCAGTTTAGTTAAGACATGTGCATAATGCTGCTTATCAGAAGATAAATATATACACTAAATGCAAATCTTCAAAGTATTTACTTGTAAGATACTTTTATGGCAAAGCAGGATTTTATGATCTTCTCAGGGGGTGCTTGTATAAATGGCTCACAGAACACTAATCTTCACTTTCTGAAATGTTCATTATTGCTGGGCGCCAGTGGCTCATGCCTGTCATCCTAGCTATTCAGGAGGCTGAGATCTAAGGATCACAGTTCAAAGCCAGCCTGAGCAGGAAAGTCCAAGAGACTCTTATCTCCAATTAACCCCCAGAAAACCTAAAGTGGCACTGTGGCTCAAGTAGTAGAGCGCTTGCCTTGAGCTGAAGAGCTGAGGGACAGCGTCCAGGCCCTGAGTTACAGCTCCACAACTGACAAAAATAAAAATCTAAAACTGAATAACAGAATGAAAAATAATAGTTATTACAACTGTCCTAGTGAAGGGTAAAAATGTAAAGCTCAGCCACCTTAAAGTGAAAGAAGCACCAAGAATATTCTATGATCAAAACAGTATTCACTAAGTGCCTCAATTATTTTCATAGATTCTAAGTTTGTATATAGAGGAAATTAATTTGAAAATAAAATGTGCAATAATGTCAAATGCTCTATTAGTAGACAATGTCACTATAATGTTAAAAACAAGAATCTTGACATTTCAAATGGGTAAATAACCACAATGAGGTAATTGAATTTTCCTATTTTAATAGTTATTTTATTTGATTTTACACATATAATTAGACTATTTTATTGCATGTAGAAAAACCTCATGTCTAAATTATTGCTTGCTTTAAATAGTCCTGCTGCTTTTTATCTAAAATACATTTTAGCTTTTGAGTATAGCAGCAGAATGCTTTATTTTAAATTAAAAGTATGCTTTTGAATTTCACTTCTGAAAAAATGAACTTCTTAAGAAAGAAAATTAATATTCAGGAATCCAGGACATAGTTGTCAGTTTTAAATAATGCATGCTTTGATCATTCTTCAAATCTGTCAACTTTGGGATAGAAAGAAAATTTTTTTAGGGTGGTGATGGAGCAATAAGATAAGAAGCACAAAATTTTGAGGACACTGAAAGGTTATGCTTGTTTGTAACAGAACAAAACAAAACACTTGCATTGTCTATTTTCTTTGGTTTCGCTAGGGCTGTGGCTACTCCATATTCCCTTTGCAGACCTAGTTACCAGGCTTCCTTTTCTGAATGTTCTGAGCAAGAGTCGTTCACAAACTGGCCAAGAGTTCAGTTCCGGGATAGGAAGTCTCCTTGCAAATAAATAGTATTATGGGTAGAAAAATAAAAGACTGAACAGAAAATAACTCACTCTAGAACTCAGTTAAAGGACAATGAAATGGAATTCTGCAAGCTTTGATTTAATTTGAAGTTTTCTGTTGGGACCATAGAGCCCACAACATTACACAAGGAGGAAGGACCCTGGGGGATTTAGAGCATGATGTGGTAATTGGCATAAGAAAAATACCTGGGGGAAAGAAGAAAATGAAATTGGTTGGGAAGACTTCTTATAGAGGACTGCATAGCCTGATCCTCAAAGAGCAAATGGAGAATACTCATACAACAGAATGGATCCTTACTGACCTGCTAGATGGTGTCATTCTAGTCTTTTTGCACTCATTAGCTCAAGTTAGCCTTCACAGCCCCGTCAAGTCAGAGAGGTAATTACCCCCATTTTAGAAGCATGAAAACTGAGGTTCAGGAGTGATGAGTAACTCATCCAGGGTCACGTGACTTGTATAAATAACCTATCCAGGAAAAGACTGAGAACCCAGCATCTGAGTTCCGCGTTGATTTTAACTATCCTTGGATACCTGAAGCCAGATGTGGGGTTTATTGCCGCTCATGGGATGATTCTTGTCTGGATCTCTTTTTTTAACACCTGTAATTTGAGTTATATAAGCCTGTCTTATTTTAGGTTATCTTCTTGCTCAAAAAGTTTGAGGAGAGACTTTTCCCTGAATCAGAATGCAGTCCTTCAATCAGCACAGGCCACAAAATAATAGAAAATGTCAGGATAAAGAGACTGAGTGATATGGTGTCAAATCCTAGACACACAAATTTCCATAGAGGTAATCTTAAAAAAAATGCATCTTTACTGCAGCCCCTCAGATTCAGTGACTTTTGATGAAGTTTTTTAGAAAAATATTTCCTTCTTAATTAATTCACAAGGCTTTTTTTCCTCTGCACAAGATTAATAGGAATAAATGTTGATAAAGCTGTTAAACTCAAAACAGGAGACTGCCTAACTCTCCTTAGAAGAGCTGATAGATGAGGTGTGGATTTAGGCACTCATTTCCGAGCTCTATGACGAAGAGGGACATTACTGCTGCAGAAAGTATTCATAGCATGTAAAATTAAACAGAGAGAGAGACAGAGACAGAGAGAGACAGAGACAGAGACAGAGAGAGACAGAGAGAGACAGAGACAGAGAGAGACAGAGAGAGACAGAGACAGAGAGAGACAGAGAGAGACAGAGAGAGAGATCATGCAATCTTTCCACTCATTCATTTGTCCATAATATTCAAAAGTACGGAAAAGCTATTATGGAAAAGCAGTCAGTTAGAATAGATTATGAACAAACAGAAAACCAAAATCACCAGCACTAGAGGAGGTAAAGAAGACACCAGGCTTAGAGATGAATCAAACCACTTCTGTGAACTCCAGAGCTCACCCTTCATTCATCGTACCATTTTGCTTTTCACCATTGGCCTTTTTCCCACTGAATAACTGAGTCAGCCACTCTCTCTCTTTGTCAGTGACATTCCTTGTGGTGTGGCACAATGGTTTTTGGTTGTTAGTCCCCACTCACATGGGATGTTTCACTGAAACCATGACAGGTGCCTCCAAAACACACACCTGTGCTCCAAGTTCCTACTGGGACAATAAGTCACTTGTTCACCATGCTCAACATCATGGGTTCCATGCATAGCATGACTTGAATGGGCTGGGAGTTGGCTACTAAAAGGCACTGTTGTCAAGTGGGACTGTGGTAGAGCTTAAAAGCTTGGGACTTAGGAGCGAAGGATGCTTAGCCAGTATAGAGCAGACACATAGAAATTTGCTATATTCTGCAGAGCAATACCTCTGCATGTACGGCTTTCACTCTCTGTAATTCCCCCTGTCCTTTGTCTACTACATTGTCTTAACTGGGCTTATATGAGAGAAACTAGCTGTGATGCTCCAAGGCAGCCATTGCCTGTAATGAATTTACTTTCCTCATATTCATTTGTGGTTCTTGGTCTACAATTCTCCCATCTCGTATTCATGGCAATAGTTCTATGAATCCTTGGAGAGACTAAATTTAAAAAAAAACAGTTTCTAGAATTATTTTTGATGCTCTGTAGTTAAAATGAGGAACCTCTTTTGAGAAGATATATCATGCCAAATTCCTTGGTTTGATGATATTTTGATCGTATTTTCTGTCATAAAGTTTCTGGCAAAAATTAGCTCTACATTAGTGTTGTTCTATCTTGGCTACATTCTAGGCTTAGCTGGGAATTATAAGATAATGATGATGTTCAGGTTTCATTCAAAATCCATGATAATCTCTGGGGCAAAGTCCAGACTTTAGACGGTTTTAGCTGTACCCCCAAGATTTTTCTCATGTATAGATAAGGTAAACAGTTCCTGCTGTAAATTTGTGAGAAAGTCAGACATTAACATCATCCAGACTGTAGAGCTCTTGTAAGAGTGGGAATGGATCCAACCTTCCACACCTACGTCAATTTAAAACCTGTAAGACGTCATGCTGCATCTTTGGGGCTGTGTATTCTCCTGATGATCACCTTGCTGCACCCCCCCCCCCGACCTCCCACTCATCTACCTGTGCTGCTTCTTTGTTTTTCTTTGAAATGTCAACAATTTCCCATTCAAATAATTCCCCATTATGATTAGTTTTATTTGTTATATTTTTGCTCTGGGGTAAATAAAATATTTTCATAGAGGGAAATAACTTAGATGGTGAATTCAACATTCTGTTCTGTGATGAACTCCATGGAAACTTCATGCTCCCTTAGCCTCAGGATGCCTCTCTGCCTCAACCTCTCATTTACTTTTCTGCCTCTTCTTTCATTTTATCTCCAGATATAGTTCCATTTTGATCTTACAAAGACGTATGACTACTACCTGTTATTTGGGCTATGTGTAGACTACCTGACCTTTATAAAATGCCCAAGCCTAAGAATATATTCTACTCTGCATAGTAATGTAACATGCTTACACTTGCTGTGTTATGTTACTTAAATTATTAAAGCTTGAGAATAAACTACTTTTATCATTGCACATTACATTTACTTTATGTTTGGATCATGACTAGGTGCTATATACCAATGAGAATACTCAAAGGGTAGATTGCCTATGCCTTCTACAAATAACTGCTCTAAACTGCACCACATTTCTTCCCACTAGACTTGTGTCTTTTCAAGATAACTTGCCCATTGTAATGAAAATCAGTCTGCTGCCATAGTGATAAGTTATGGTAAAGGTGTTTGAGTGATAAGTAGCAGGCCCGACTTGTTTTTTTTAAGTTAATCTTATGACATGGTAGAACCACGATGACACTGATTGTATACTATCAAATATCCTTACACAATGAAGGAGATGGAGATTCCCCATAGACCATTTTTCTAAAAATACAAAGTTCAGCAGAGTGTAGATGCTCTGCTGAATTAGATACATCAAGAAATCTACATCAAGCAATCAATTTGCTGGATGATAATGAGATAAATACTTGAGCGCTGGCAGCTTCCCATGTTTGACAAGGGCGCAGGATTTCAAGCCTTTTCCTCTTAAAAGCCAACAAAAAAAAATGTAAGCATTCAATTATCCATCCAACTAGAAAGCCATGAGGAGAGGTCAAGAAAAGTCCAGTGAGAGCCAAGACCTTGCATCTTACTTCCCAGCTCCACTAAATGATAAGGCAAATTGACCCATCATGTGGCCAGTCCTGCCCTGGCCTACACAAGCCTGTTCCGTGCTCACTTGAACAGTATTCAGTGAACACACACACACAGTGTTAAAGAATATACAGGGATACATTGAATGATTGCATTTTATTTTAACCCTCTGACAAGCAGCTTCATGGGAAGTTTTAGCCTAGATCATCTCCTACCCAACAAAAACTACCACAGTACTGGAACTTTTACTCCAGTAAGCTGATGGGAAAGTGCATTTAAAAATGGAAAAGGGATGGCTTGAAATAAGTGGCAGCTTGTGCTGAGATATGGGAACTTTTAATAAATATTCATGTATTTATCATGTGACTGAAGATAGTATAGGCGAGATAGCGACTGAAGTAGAGGATGAGACAAAGGCAGGGGGAGAAGGTTAGCTTGTGTATACAGGACAGTAGGGTGAGGCGAAGGCAGATGCCTCTCCTTTGATTCCAAGCTCTCAGGAGGCCCTGACTATAAACAACCTCACCCCACACAGCTGGGTTTCCTCACTGGGACATTGCCTCTGCCATCTGACAGTTCTATGGAGCTGATCCCCAGCACTAACAAGCAAGTGGATTATTTGTCACGTACAAAGCCAGAAATCAAATCTGCACATTGTCATTAAAGGCAGAACCTTTCATGTGTAAAAAGGTTAACCATCATGACCATACGGTGTCAGGCCAGACAACATGACTGGCTTAACATTTCAAAGTAAATCTATGGCATGCATTTCCTTAGCAAAAGAAAAAAAACAGGAGAAAGAAAGAAAAACAAAATTTATGGAGAATAAATGCTATGATCAGATCAATCAATATGAAGATTAAATCTGCGCTCATTGAAAGAAAAACACTGTTAGCCATAAATAGAAGTAACTTCCTGTAGGTGATAATGAGCAGGTGTAAAAATACAGGTAATGATGAAATGATGGATGACTGCCCTGTAAGAACCAGAATAGGAAAGAAGGTCCTCATCCCTCCTCGACACTGGGCCAGAGACCCTGAAAATGAAAAGGCACAAAGTTTAAAAAGAAAGAGGTGGTTATCTAGACAGGGAAGAGAAAATTCACTGTAGGTAGGGTCTGACAGTAGATTGCTGTTTGTGCTACATAACAGTGTGGATGTGTGAGAATTTTTAGAGGGGCACCTTATGATGTGTGCATGGTTGCCTTTAAAGTAAATTATACCTAAAAAGCAGTTGAGCAGAGAACACACAAAGTGAATACTTGCCTTTCTTTAGGGATATGCCTACTGCAGTGAACAATGCTCAAATATTGTGACGTCACTTTGAAATACGTCAGATGAGCCTATTAGCAGACAAGAGTATGGCAAAACACATACAGAAAGATGCTAGTTACATAATGAAGCTGTGAGGGGCATATTGATTCCAATGTATTTTTTCCCACTTCTCTGCAGATTTTAAACTTGTTCTGAAAAATCTGAATATATTGTCAAAAATTATAAACCTTTAAATTGTATTTAAAATTGCATGAATTTATTACAAGCCTAGGACTCTAACAATTCCCACTAGAGTTTATAAAAGTCAAATTTTTCCTTGGCAAAGGAAAATTCATCTTTGAGAAGGAAATTCATTTAAATTTTATTCAGCTGCGTCCTAGGTTTTCTAGCATGAAGGAGAAAATAAAGTGCACTTGTTATTGTCTGGATAAGAATGTTTAAAATTTATATGACCTAATTCAAGTTGAAACTTGTTGGTCTTGTAAGACAATAAAGAGATTAAAGATTTCTGTACTCTTTTTTTTTCTACAATGCTTGCCTTGATTGCTTTGGAAACAGAAGTCTGCTGACCTCTGCTATCTCTTCTGTTCAGTATAGATTGGACTGTTGCAGAGTAGAGTTTAAGAACATGATAAGGCGTACCAACATTTGCTTTGGAAGAAAGATTACTTCATACTGTATAATCATAATTTTAGCGGTCATCCACCTAAAGGTGTATTGCTATGTTCCTAGTGCTTGGACAAATTTAGAGGTGTCAATGGTTAGAAATAAAAGTTAACAGAAAGAGATTTCACATGATCTGTTAGCTAAAATGTACAGGTAACTTTAGAAAAATTTACCAATAGTTGTAGTTTTATATCATGCACATTTAATGCTTTCCAAACATAGTGTTTGATACCTACATTCTAATACAACCTAAATGTTTATATAGTAGCAAGAGCCTTGTATTTTCTTCTTGACACTATAATGTGGGGTAGTTGGGAAATTTTTGTTTATTATGCTTACAATAAGCTACAGTACGCCTAATGTTACAACACAAGCAAGATGTTCAAAGTACATGTGTACAAATGGAACCAGGAAACTTGCAAGAATGGTGGTTTGGGGCTGGGGAGAGGATGGAAAATGTGACTTTGATCTAGATGCATTAATACTCCTAAACTGACACCTTCAACCAAAACCTCTTTGTACAGCTCTTTAAAGATAACAGAAATAAATTTTTAAAATTGAAAAAGAAAGTCTTGTTTGTTATTGATATAAAATGTATAACTAGATTTAAGATCACATTATTCTTTTTCTTAAAGTATTAATGTCGCTGACATTTATCGTATTTTTGGAGTACAAACACTAAACTAAGCAAGGTTACCAAAAATCATTAAACTACAATAATAATAATGTAAATAATAATTTAAATTTAAAAGGTAAGCAAAAAGCAAAAATGGAAGATTCCCCCTATTTACCTATGCTTAAGGATAAGATACCCTTTGTTGTTGTTTTGGTTTAAACAGACAGTCCTACAAAATTTCAGATAGATGGGAGTAATTAATTCAAGAAATATGGTCTACATTATGGTGTCTATAGTTAATAAGGATATATATGTTAAAATCGCTAAGCAAATACATTTAAATTATGCTCCCTACAAAATGGCAAGCATACAATATAATAGCCATGTAACATGGCTTAAATAGCATTCTACAATATGTCGTAGATCATAAATATGTACAAGTATTATTGGTTGACATATATAAACAAAAACTGAAAAACAAAACTAAAAAAGCAATTTGAGTTCGGTTTTCTCAAACTGGAGTGGATTCCATTGATTGTAGGGTCCCATGGATTCTGTATGAGCTATGAAGCCAGGTACACAATGCTGGGAGACCCTGGAAATGCCTGAGACTCACCCACCCCATGTCACGGTCTCCTTGGTTGTTGAGTTTTGCTATGTGAGGGTTCAGGCTGGGTATGCACAGCTTCTACATAATCTAGGAGATCTACCAGTCTGAAATGTCTCACAATCCTTTCCCTGTACTTAGAGCACTATTGTCCACTAATTCGTCTTTTCAACACCACAATGGCCAACCAACCATCACATACCCATGGGTGAGATGAGGGATCAACGTGCAGTGTTGGACCCTCCACCACGAAGCCCACCAGTCTGGAGGGCAGTTAGGTGTCACAGGTCTGAGAGCAGACTTTCCTCGTTGACTTCTCCCCTCCTCCACATGCTCTGATTTCCCATCACTTTCTCCATACCTTGCTTTTTCATCTATAAAATGGGCTTGTAGGCATGTTAGCCAACATGAATGAGTTTGGACTTCAATAACATTAGGTAAAAATGATCATGAGCAGAACCGAGTAATACAATCTGTCATGATTAGAAGATTATAGCTCAAACCAAGTAACTAAAGTTCCAAAGATGACACCATGTAGATATGCTGAGCCCATGTGGAACTGAGATCTGAGATCCGATTACCTGCCTTAAAATTCTGGCTCCACTTCCGTGTGGCCTTGAATAACTCTCTGTGCCTCTGTCCTCTCATGAGAACTTAGGAGAACAATCTACTTCACCAGGTTGTTTTGGTTTTAAAGGAATGAAGGCATCCCTGGAACGCAGTGCCACACAGTAACAACACAGGTCTGTTCTTGACATTCTCATTGCCTAGCTATTGTATGGATGGACAGCTGTGGGTACCTTCTGTCTTGGCCAGGCTGTGTACGCTGTCAGTGCTTTATCTGACTGTCCTTGTACTAAGACAGTTTAGTTCATCTGTCCCTTTTTTCTAATTAATGCTTTCATTGTTAAAATACACTACATTTGATTTTTGGTAACAATAACGTCTTATTATCTTGGAGGGCATTTTTAGGGTAACATGGCTGATGAATGACATGTGGCTGTTTGTGGCATAATTATTAGCAGGCTTTTATGTCTCCACGTTCTCAGAGAGAGGGGACAATGGCCTGCACTGAGTGGTTTAGGGACACTGCTGGATCTAGGCCTGGTCTTACCAAGTCCAGCTTTTGATCAACCTGATAATTATTTCTTTTTCAACTTGAAATTATTCTTCTGTTGGTTTTTTTTTTTCAATTTAAATTTTTTCTTTTTTTTTGCAGTTTTATTTCCAGGTATTTAATTTTCTCCATTTTTATCTATTTTACTATTAGCCTTCAGATTCAGACAGACGAGGGAAGAAGTCTAACACCAAAGACAATGGCAAATCCTAATGCACGTATGTGCAGGTGTGAATGGCACAGTGTGTACATTCCTAATTGAGACACAAAGTACATGGCTGTTTGTTTCTTAGTTGTGTGATGTTTCTGGGCTACAAGTGGTGAAGCACACATTACTGTGGACTGAGGCACAATGCATCAGGGCTGATACATTTTCCTCAGTCCTATCATCTGTGATGCTCAGCACCAACCCTACAGTGTAGCCATGAGAAAGGCAAGGCTGGGTGAGCAGATGGGGACCCCAGGAGGTTAGAAGTCCAACCTAGGGCAGATGCAAACTTTTCCTTGAGTTGTACTTTGCCACTGCAAGAGGCCCAGGTACAGCGTGTTTGGTCTGAAATGAGAAAACAGTGGAGAGCAGCAATGTAGGCGATAAGCAATGCCCCCTTCACTCAGCACGTGAGGGCTTCCACGTGATGTGTGGAAGCAAGTTTTTCCTCCTGTGTCTCTGGCACCTTAGAGGCAGTGACTTCCCTGCCCTGAGGATCCTGTCTGAGTGAAGACTGCAAGGGTCCTTCCTTCAAATCCATCGTTCTTCCTTCTGCTCCAGTCCTCTCCTCCACTAGTAGGAAAATCTCCAAGGCCTACCAAGAGGCTCCATATTCTTCCCTATAGATCCAAATTCAAACAGCATGAGCTGCTAAGGCAGATTGAGGGGAAAATACTCACAGTACACAGTATAAATTAAAACGCGGATGCTTATTTGGAAGAACAATTCCCATTCATCACTACATCTACAGGATCTCCTTTCAAGAGACTGTTCTCTCTGAAGAAAAGCCACTCCCCCAGCCCCGCTTCCCTTTCACACTGTCTGGTTTATCAAGCAATCAATCTACCTGTAAAGAAAGCTTTCTCTTTAAACTGATTTTACTCTTTAAACTACACTTAACTAAGGATAAAAGTTTCGGTCTCTTTGCGCTGGAAGGTGTGTCTGAACAAGACATTGCGGTGGAAATGTTCTAAGTGACCAAGCTTGAATAGCTATTTGCTAGGATGTTTGTGTTATCGAATTCATGAGAAAGGGTCCTAGACAAATATTTGGATAATGATATTCAATTTGTTTGCAAATGTGCTTATTTTAATGTGCTTAGCATAATTTGAGCAGTCCTTCTGGTAATATATTTAAATTTATAGCTTCCAATATTGTTAGTGATGCGCAGCATTTCATTTTTAGCATTCTCAGTAACCACCCTGAATGATTTTCTGTTAGTTTTGATTCAATTATATTCCTCAAAGTTTTCTTGCAAATAATACCTTGATACAACTCTGATAGAGATTGATTATAAAATTAGGTTTACCTGTTACTTAAAGATTACCCAACCAAATCTTTTATGGAGTATATACTGAAACTTTTCAGTTTGTTATACTGAGACCTTCTTTCAAAAACTGACTTTGGCAGCTTCTTTGAACTGGCCACATTTTCCAAATATTATTATTGCATGTAAAGCTAACATGAATTTACACAAAGATTTTGATTATTTAAGAAGAAAAGAATTTAGGGAGGACCTTCTATAATCAGCGTTCTCACCAAGAGAGATTAGACTTTTTAAATTCTCTTGACACAAACATCAGGAGATCCTATTAGAATTTTCTCTGAGGTTCATCAGGGGCAACTTTAAGTCCAGAGAACCAGAATTTAATTTTCTGAAGTTTAAAGACATTTATGATCCACATATATACGAAGAAAATGTGGAAATGATGCACATGAACACATCCAAAACCAAAGAAAAGAAAACATACTCAGGGCATAAAAGATACTTTGAATTACACATCACACTAAATGTCTAACTTCTGATGGTTTATGTCAGTACACTTCACCTTGACTGTCACAGACCACAGGAATTTTTCCCCACACATTGTACAAAGAGTTGTTCTTCTCCTTAATCTCTAAAGCAAGAGCAATTGAATTTAACAAATATTTGAAAAATAAAGAATTTATTTTTAAACTATCCAGGGAAAATGCCCACTATTGCATTTGCTGGGTCAAGAGAAAATCTTGTTTCAGTTTTGTGGTTTGATTTGTTTGCCAGTCCCAGGGCTAGCCTTATGGACTTGTTTGACAGTTGCTCTACCACTTATATTGTGCTTCCAGTCTAGCCTTTTGCTGATGGAGTCTTACAGAATTTATTGCTTCCAACTATGATCCTCCGGATCTCAGTTTCCTTGGTGGAAGGAAGTGTGTTTGGTTTTACGGACAACTGTCATACCATTTTCCGGAAGAGCAGTGAGTCTACTTTCCTCCCAATGAAATGTGAGCAATTCAGTTGGTTGATATCCTTACCAGAAGTGGGTTGTTTTTCCATTTAACTAATTCTCACAGTTGTGTGATAATACTGCATCTAGGTTTTCATTTCTATTCACAATGGTTATTTCAGATAAGCTGAAAATTCACTCTCATGTAAGTTGACCTTTAGCCAGTTCACCTGTGATTTAATTTATAAGCAGACTCTATGTATCAGTGTGTATAGAAACACAATTATAATTGTCACTGACACAAAACTTGAATTATACTCTATATGGTACCTTACTATGTTTTAAAAGTCAAATAATTTTTCACCATCATTATTATTTTATAAATTTGTTTTTTATGGCAGCATAAATTTTTTGTTTCCTCAACTTCATGTACTCTATGGAAGCAATTTCCTTTTCCTGGTATTATGATTACTGTAGTGAAGTCCACATTTCTGCTTTTCTGGTGAGTAGTTTACATGCTCTTTTATTCTCTAAGGCAAATTTCTTGGAAATGGTATTATACTTCTCATGAATTACATCTTGTTTAGAGTTGCTATTATCTCTTCTCACTTTCTGCTCCTTAGTTTACTGCTTAATCATATGTTGAAATAAAACAAAACCCACTTAGGTGAACCGTGGTGAGTCTATAGGAAATCCTCATCTTGTACCTTGATTTACAAGCTAATTGTTTATGTTGTATGGAAGGAGAAATACTTCATAGTAATTGAGGAGTAAGTCAGTAATGCAGAGCCATTATGGTACATTAAAAATTCTAGAAGTATCTGAGAAAAACCACATCATGAGTATCAATCCAACAGACAGACACAGGGGCGATACAAACACTTCTTTTCCCCTCACCACTATGTGATTATAGCATCTAGCAGAGAGCTTGACAAGTAGCAGACGTGAAACAAGTTTTTGTTTGACAAACAAGTGAAGTGCCGTCTAAGAGTTCTGCTTTTGAGAACCATGAGCTTAGTTCTCAGAGCCAGAATGTTCTGTGGGACATCCTTCTCTCTGGCTTGTTGAGCTGAGGAAGGCAAGAATTGCTAGGTAAGTGCCGAGTAGCCAGATCTGTGCCTTGATTTTCTTCATCATCAGTTTCTTGGGTAAGATCCCTGAGACTGGGGAAAACTGTTTCGGCTCTACTGTGCACATGTGCGATGGATCACCAAACAACCAGAGCCTTTAACTGCACACTACTGTCTCTCCTCTTCCCAGCCAGACTGGCCATCTGGGGTCCAGTCATGGTAGAAAACTAAATTTCTTTTGACTGCTAGAACCTACCGTATACATTCAGATTTCTGTACTCCTCTCTGAAACAATGAGGGTAGTTCTTTGTGTGTTTCAGCAACATGAAAGCAAGTGTGAATTCTCCACACTTTATTTGTTTATTCCCATTGCAAGTTCTCTCAAGGGACCAAATGAGGAAGGGAGAGTAGAAGGAAATGACTTCGAGTGATTCATCTAGGGAATGAGATCTACATTGTGACTGCCCTCCTGCTCAGCACCAAGAGTCCAAGGCAGCCAGCCCTGCTTTTGGTCACTAAAAGGGAGACATCTAGTGTCAGATATCTGCTGCTCAGTAGCCACAGCCTGTGTCATCCAAACCTGATCATTTGAAGCCAGTATGGTCCTTGTGCACTTGTTTTGCCTGGGCTGTACTTCAGAGCGTATTTGTAGATTCCTGCTACATCCAAGCATATAAGACGGCTTCTTATCAAATTCTAGATGGAGAAAAACTGGGGTCCGTTCAAATACGGTGTATAGATCACTGACTTGTGAGCCATACCTATTTCCAGAATGCTCCCCTCTACTCTCTTCCTTTCTCAGCTGGGAAGTTTACAGTCCTAGCCCCTGCCATCACTCCGGCTTTCTGTGCTTCCCTGGATTCCTCATTCAGCTTGTATTTCTATCCCACATTACACATACATGGTTTGTACCCTCAGCTCCAGGATGGTGCTTTGGATGCGCCATGTCCATAGCCACCTGTCCACACCCACTGAGGGGGCAGCGTTACAGTCAAGTTCACCAAAAACAGAGAGGAAGGGAGAAAGGAAGTGAGAAAAGAATAGAGGGGGAAGAATGAGGGAGAAAAAGCAAAAGTGAGAAAGAAGAAAGAAGTTATGTAGCTACATGGAAGCAAATTAGAAGGCTTGGAACAATGTTAGCCTTAGGAACTTCACACCCAAGTGTGGGGGTGATTTCCCCACACACTGGTACACCACACCATTTCCCTGTATTGATCAGAGTTGGCCTTTTTGTTCTGGAGGTGGAAAAATAGGATAATTATACAACATCCTCATGAATCATAGGTTAAAGAAAACGTCCAAGAGTGCTTTTTTCGGACTTGTCATCCACAGGCACGTTTCCACATCTGCTTTCTCGTTGGTGTTTTCATGCATTTTATAAATTTTCTCAAATGATTCAAACATATTTGATAAATATGCACTGGGTCCTACCCACCCCCTGCGAGGACAAGGCACTTAGGAGTAAATAACAGGCCCATATTTTGGTGTTTTTGAAATGTAGGTTTTAACAGTGGCATGGGAGACTGAGCATGTGGCAGACCCCCAAGGAAACATGACATGATCATGCCTGTAAATGTGGTTCTGAAACACGATGTCATCAGCCTGTAAATGTAAGTCCTGGAGACTTTGCTTTCCTAAAGCCCGTGTGGCTGGAGCTGAGGAAGGCTGCCCTTCATCCTTTCCCCTGAATCCATAAATCCTCCCTACAGACCCAAGCTGGAGCTAGTGGTTTGCAGGTACGTGAACACCAAGTGCAGGGCAGGAGGCTGGAACAGGAAGAAATGTCTGGAAGACTTCCTGATGGCCCAACGTAGGAGAGGCAGCCTGACCTAGATTATTGATAAGGGGAGTATAAAAATTGAAATGGATGAAGAAAAAAATTTAAAAAAAGAAGAGGCAACATTACAAAGGATGTGTTTACAGGGCAAAGAGATGAAGGAATTAAAAAAAAAAAAGACTGAGGAGCTTCGAGCAAGAAGCCTGCTAAGATATAAGAATGTTTTCAATAAGGAGACTCTCCAAAGATGATACGGGCAGACATCCAAACTCAGGGAAAGAGACATTTCATTTTAACTCTATTGTGACAGTCTTGGGGATCAGAGAGGTGAAGACTTCAGCCTCGCCTGGAACTCACAGAGGAAACTGGAGCTCGGCGTGGGTGCAGGCACAGAACAATGTTTAGTGATGCCCACTCACACAGCACTAACCTTGGCTAGACAAAAATCTCAGTGCCAGCCACCAACTGTATTGTCACAAGAGCCAATGAGGCAGGTCTCGTTAACACTGCAGATTTGAAGATAATAAGGCAGGCACAGGGGCCCCAGTGCCTGGCTTATAATCCCCGATCTGGTCAGGGGATACTGAACCTTAATCTCATGTACTAAGTGTTTACTAAGGCACACTAGCACATTTTGCCACCAGTCGTTTTCTTCAAAGTATTTGTTCAGAAAGAAGATGGAGTTTGTCAGGTAGCAATGGACAGGTGACACAAATAAAGCCGAGGGAGCTGAAAGATGCCACCAACAATGACATGCCTTCCGCCATTTGTTTGCTCTGGAATCCTAGCCCAGGTCCTCTCTTCTGACTCATGGCCTGCAGAGGAGAAAGAGCTGAGCTTATGCTACCAGGAGAGGGGACACAAAGCGGAAGGTGTAGTACGATGATAAACCTCACAGAACTCCCATGACGGAAGGGCCAGAGAAAGCAGAGACTGGATAAGAATGCTAGAGAGCAGAAGCAAGGGTACATCACAGAGAGGCCTGGGGACCAGGATTGTCCAGAGTGGGGTGAAGATGGCTTCTTGACAGGGAGAGATGGGGAAAGGCCTGGGCAAGGACTGGAAAGGCAGCTGACTATGGGCACCAGAGACTGAAGGTTGAAAGCAGAGAGCTAAACCCATATCTAGGTGCGGTGGAATGCAGGCAACCACTGAAAGCAGATGAAATCTATCAGGACAAAGAAAAAACACACCAGTGTTAACTGTTAGCCATTTCCTAGACTAATTTAGTAGTCTAGGCGTGCTTAGGAGAGAGAACTTTTAAGGTGGAGAAAGGGGGAAGCAGGGTACATGGATTCCTCAGCCTAAGGCATCTTCAGGATATCGCCTATGGATTTTCTAGCTACAGTGGCCTGAGCCGGTTGAAAACGGAGCTCTGTAGAGGAGCAGGGAGAGGCGAGAACTCGATTTATTGCCAGCCTCATTAGCTCCACTAATCGGTATAAACAGATAATTTGCAAGGAGAGGAAAGAATTCAAATTCATGTTGCCTAATACTAAATATTTAACTAATGAAAAATATAGGTTCAGAATTGGCGGCGAAGATCTCAAGTGATGAGTTAAATTTTAAACACTCTGCGCCTGGGAGACCATGTTTCAGTGCCTGATTTGCCAGATGGGGTGTGAGTCACGGCGCAGGAAATAACACTGGATTTCAAATTATTCTCTTTCCACTGAAGGATGTGGACCTTCTGAAACCAGTCACCCGGTAGAAGCAGTGAAAATCCAGAGGGAGGCAATTACGGCCACTGTGCTCCACTGAGCACACCCAAAGCACTGAAGGAAAAAGATGGGTCAGAGCTCTAGGCTGAAAACCCAAGGTACTGTAACCTGACGGTGCCACAGGGAGGTGGCAGTGTCTGCTTCTCAGTGCCAGGACGCTCGCATTAGATGGAAGCAGCAGCAGTGGGTTTTAGCACGCTGGGTGGTCACTAGTGGCACACAGGATCTGAGGCTCGGCATCCCATCATTTGTTACACCCCCCATTCCCTCTTCTCTCTTATTTCTGATTTAAAAGCACCTGTTCTGGATTAGATGAACATCAAAGTTTATCATGACATAGGGCATTCTAGCCCCTTGGGGGATGCCAATCCTCCAAACAAACAGCTTTTAAGTCATGAGCATGAGCATATGAAATGAAGAGCCTATGAAGTATCTGAATGTACTGTCAAAGTTAAAATCAGGGCTGATACATGCATATTTGAATCAGAGTTGGGCAGGGACGGGGGAAGGGTCGATATCCTTGTTGTGGCTTGACTTTAGGCCCCTAATTTGTCATCTGCTTCTTTCCTTTACCTTTCAGCGTTGTTAAATAAACTGCACCTCATGCCATCCAGTTTCTACCATCTTTATTTTTTCCCTCTTCCTCAAGAGTCATGCTTGATTCCATTGCTCAACACCTATAAAATATCAAAGTGTCATGTCAAGTAACTTTTCTGGTTAAACCCAGTTCAATGTCTTCTTGATTTAGAAGTGGTGTGTGTGTATGTGTGTGTGTGTGTGTGTGTGTGTGTGTGTGTGTGTGTGTGTGTGTGTGTGCATATGTGTGTTGGTGTAAAGTCCAGAAATAGGATGTGCACTTTACATAGTAAATAACAGAACCTTCCCATTGATTCCTGTCTGTCCTATTTATGCTTCTGGTTCCATAGTAGCTTTTAACCACCATCTTTCTCTACCTCTCATCATCTTCACATTTCTCTCTATTCTTTATGGTCTCTGTGATTAATTTTGTCAGCTTCCGCTCTCCAGATTGGGCCTTGGTCTCAGCCAGCTCTCTCCTCGGGGTCTGCTCTGCACACAGTTATCCTTCTAGGAAAGGCCAGAGTCTGGTGCATCAAGAGGAACACAGACTATGGGATTCCTTCAGGGGCTGTTTCTTACAGACCATCCACAGCACTGGGGATGGTCAGAATTAACATGGTAAACATGTGCACTCCACCAAAGGTAATTTACCAATTTAATGCAATACCCACCAAAATCCCATTACCATTCTTTATTTTTTTTTTTATAAAAAGCAATCCAAAAACTCTTATGAACCCATAAAAAGCCCCAAATGACAAAGTGTCTTGAGTAAAAACACAATGCTGAAGGTATCACAATTCTCAACTTCAAACTTCACTGTGGAACCATAGTAATAATATATAACATAATATGTATATCTACTACAGGCTTACAAATATATCTCAGCACACATTCATATACACACAATCCAACAGACTGACATATAGTATACCCAGGGGTGGTTTCTTATTGTATATCAGTTGCATGTCAACTATTTGTATATAAATTATCGGATAATTGATACATAGTTTAACAAAATGTCCAGGAAGCTGAAACATATTCGGTGGAATGGACAAGTGTTGAGGGGAGGGAGGATAGATGAATAGAGAGAGAGAGGAAGAGTGGGCAAATATTACCATAATACTCAATGTACACTTAATATGATGTACACATAATGTTCAATATACATACATGAAAATGAAACTAGGAAATTTGAGACTGGTAGGGTTGGGATGGATGATGGGAAAAACATGGAAAGGGTGTCTCATTGAGACACATTGTGTATACAGATCAACATGTTGAATTGAAACCGCTCTGAATAGATATTTAAAGATAACAAAAAGATAAATCGAATTTAAAAACAAGCCAAAACAAACTAACAAGCAAAAAAGCAAAACTGAAGGGATGGAAGGCAGATTCCAGAAACAGGTTTGTCAAGTCAGGACTTTATCAGACACTAGTGGTAATTCTGAGCAAACATAGAATGTATATTCTGCTAAAATTCAAAGCACATCGTGAATTTTCAGATCACTGTCACCTTATATGCTCTATAACGCTTACTGCTAATTTTTCAAAATTTGTTTCTTACTTAAATAATCTTCTTTCTGACAATTTATGAAGCCATTTCCAAGGGCCAGAATGAATCATACCAATAAATCACAGTATGGCGAAATAAACTCTCTACTTGGTCCATCTCTGTCTAATATACTATTTAAAGATTCTAAATAATATTTCCTGGTCCTATGTCACATTGGACTACACAGTGTTCAAATTGGAAAATACTTTCTGTCATTTATAGTTTTTATTTTGAGAGCAATATTCATGTACCTACCTCTCAACTTCCCTTTATAGACTGAGCTTTCTTCCTGATTTGATTTTTAAAAAGCAATGACAGAGCAGTTTCCACAGACTTTAATTCTGGACAAAGTCTGTCTTATAGCACATAAAAAGGGCCATTTTCATGCTGATATTTTCAAATTTAAAGTATTGATAAACTCCAGGAAAGGGAAATAATTAATTTACAGAACTGGGATTTGATAGAGGGAATCTTTACCTACAGTCTTGATTTTTTTTTTAAAAGCAGATTAGATACATTTCCTATTAGAGATAAAGAGTTGGGTAAATTGAGCTGTCTTTATTTAGCTTAGGAGCTTAAGATGATGAAATTAATGTGGCTTCTGGTTATGGGAAAGCCTGGGGCTGGTCCCTGCAAGAAGCTCTCCTGCAGACAGGCACCGAGCTTTAGAGAAGACCTTGGGGGGGGGCCCCCCCGCTTTGCTCTCAGCTTTCCCACTGAGGTAAAATAATTGCTGTCTTAAAGAAGTTTACACCCTGACCATTTGGAGGTTGGGCTTAAATCAAACCTCTCCCTGAGGTAATGGCACATGAAAAGATATGGACAGAAGATTAGCATTCAGAACGTTCTAGCTTTTGATATATGTGGAGGATTCCAAAACCCCCAACACTAAGGCGATTTATCCAAGGTCATCTCAATGACTTCTAAGGATCTAGAACCCCACCCAGAGGTGGAATCGGAAGACAGTGAAGAACAGTAACTAAGATTTCCTGACATTTCTAAACTGTGCTGGCATGGATCCAAAGCATTATACAATTAATTGGTGGAGTGAATTTGCATCTGAGAACAAGGTGTTGCTGCAGATGACAAAGCAGCTCTGCATCCCTGAGCTCCAGGACTCCTGGGTAAAACCTTGCCATTTAGATTCTTCAGTGGGTGCTCAACATTTCTTTTCTTAGAAAGGTAACTGTGTCTTCCCAGACTTTGATAAATTAAAAGCTTACACATGTTTTCTGGGAGTCATTACAGCTTATTTATTGCTCAAGGCAAAGTGGCCAATTACAGATAAGAAGAGAGGAAAACAGAAATCTAAGAGTCTTTTAAGCAAACGTTTTAATATTTATTTTGGTTAAAGGAACTTCACAACCACTCACTTTCTAGACAGCCTTCTGCAGGTTTGCTTTTTATTTTATTTATTTGAGGCAACCTCTGTTCACATTTATTATTCCACTTGTGTGTGACTGTCAAAGGTACGATTCCCTAAAAGACATTTCCAAACATAAACACAGCTGTTGTTTCTATCCTTCCTACTTATTAATATGTCTTGAGTTCCTTTGGGTTGTTTTGTCCACATTCTTCATGGGACAAATACTCTCTTATTCTTTCAGAATCATTTGGAGTTCTGTGCTCTTACCCTTTAGGGCTCGTAAAAGCTAAAGCCAGGAGAAAAAAAAAAGATACTACTAAGGAAAACATTTTGTATTTTCTCACTTGTTCTTTGCTTTAAAAATAAAATCTACTTAATGCTGATTTCCTTCTAGGAAGAATACTAGGAAGAGAAATGGAAAGCATAAACGATGTCAGGGAAATAAATCAAATCTGGGTGGATAAAAATCAGGTGTTTTTCAAACATAACCAGAGCCTATTGAGCCCATTAGAGCCACCATGGGAAAGATACAGGACACTTTTCTGAGCCTGAGGGAGCCAGAGAAAGCTTCTGGTAGAGGAAATACTTATGCGGAGTCTTCATTCAATGAATGTAACAAAGCAATAGCCACAGGAAAAGCATTAGGCCCAGGAGGAGAGTTGTACAAACATGGCAAGAGATGTCATTGCCTCTGAACTCCTGGTTGTGAAGGAAGGAGGTGGTGCAGGTCATGGGCAGGAAAGAGCCTCCTGGGTTCATTAACTTTGGCTTGTTCCAGGGGCTGAGAGAAGACAGCGGAGAGATGGGGAAGCCAGCACAATGTCAAACTCAACCGGAAGACATCTAACACTTATGTACATCCTTGAAATTCCACAGAACTGGGCAACTCAAAGAAAAGCAGTTGGGATTCTCCCACTCCGAAATGTTTAAATTACAACATTCTAAGTAGTACTTGAATAACGAATATATATTATTTTTTCTCATGTTATGTATTTATACAATGTTACACATATAATTTGTATATTATATAGTAAACATATTACATATACATGTGCACATATATATATATATATATATATATATATATATAAAATAATTCCAAGACCAGGATTAAGTGCTAATTTTGCTCTAACACAAGTGCTTACTCCTTCCTCTGTTTCTTCCATTCTTCTTTCCTTCCTTCTTTTACCCTTTCTCATTCACTCTCTCTTTTTCCTTTGTTCCCTTTCTTTCCTTCCTTCCTTTTTTTCTTCCTGTAAAACATTCATTGGAACTGATAACCCTAGGGTTATGAAATTTAGATACAACCTCAAAACACAAATCATGAACAAAGCATTAGTACACTGGACTTCTATTCTGTTGAGGGAAGATTTTGAAGACAGAAAGGGCACATCACCTGAGATAAACTTTTTCAAAAAACATACCTGATGAAGGACCGGTATTCCAATTATACAAAGATTTCATAAAATTCAACAATATGAAAAAGATACCTGATCAAAACATTAACAATGAAGATGTCAACAGTTTACTGAGGAAGATGTCATGATTTGTTAAGTGGCAAAAAACATTCTATAACCTAAAAATTAAGAAAAGTGAGAGAAAGGGTAGGTTGGGAGGGAGAGGTAAGAATATTGAACAGACAACATTGGTCAAAGACGCACTATGTTCATAAATTGTTTTGTTGTTAATAACCAAAAAAATCGTTTTGTTGAATGGCAACTCCTCTGTACAACTAACGTAAAGATAATTACAAACATTCCAAACAAGAATAGAAAAGGCATAAAAAAATAAAATAAGCTGGACGCTGGTGATCACGCCTGTAAGCCTACCTGCTCAGGAGGCTGAGATCTCAGGATCGAGGTTCAAAGCCAGCCCGAGCAGGAAAGTCTGTGAAACTCTTATCTCCATTAAACTACCAGAAAACTGGAAGTGGTGCTGTGGCTCAAGTGGTACAGCACTTGCTTTGAGCTGAAGAGCTGAGGGACAGCACCCAGGCCCAGGGTTCGAGCCCCATGACCGACAAAAAGTAAAGAAATAAAATGAAATAAGCACAAATTATTTTGAAGGTGATCTCTTTTCACTCTAGTTTTTAAAATTGAAAGCCCATGAAGTTTTTAAAGTAAAATACAAAAGTAAATAAAGACAACTGGTTTATTAGCATAAAATGTGGCAAGCCCTTTCCCATGTCAACATACAAGACAAAAATAAAGCCAAAGACTAATAACATGTATTTAAAAAAAAATAAACATCTTTTATCAGAGACCACAGTGATCTCATGCTGCTGCTCTATTCTTAGCCTACAGTGCTCCAATTTCCACTGACAAAGTTCAAGTCTGCAATATAGGGAAGATATCTAATATTATCTTTTTTCTGTTAAAGCATACAAGTATAAGCCTTTTGGTATGAGAAAATCCTTTCTAAGCTGTTTTTGCCATGTTCCAACATAGTGTCTGCATGTAAACGCTGGTCTTGTATTTTGGAACCCAACCAAAAGCTTAATTAAAATGTGAAATGAATATTCCTTTATATCTCACTTCTTTCATCTCAACCCCAAGGAGGCAAGAGTAGGAGGGTGACAAGATGACAAATTAAAAAGCAAGAAGCCCAGACATCTCTAGGGATTTGCAACCTCCACATTTTTCCCCTAAGCCTCCCAGCTGTGGGACCTTCTGACAAGTCTTCTGTGTCCCTACAAAATGACTGCGCATGGGATTCAGCAACTCTGGCTAGTGACTCTTACATAACATCCAATTATTTTCCTAATTTAACACACATCTCAAAAGCCTGAGCACCTACCTCCTGTACTAGGAGCTAACATTTGGCATCCAGGGTATCATTGCTAGCAAGAATAGGTGTGTTCAGGCCCAGGATGCTCGCCTGTCTTGAGGCCTTTTGGTCTATAATAGATATCAGCATACCACTTTCAAATTCTGCCCAAGGTTCACTGGATTCTTGGATTTGCAATGCATTGGGCTAGTTTTGTGCCTTGCAAACCTGTGGATTTTCACAAGTACTCTTCTACAGTGTGGCCCAAATTGTCAGTCTACAACTCTACATATACCACCACTGACATGATAGGAAATATATTAAGCTGTGAACTAGTGCTGAAAAGTTAACTGTTTTTAATGTAGATTTGATTTTGTGCTCAACTCTCATCTTTCAAGACAGAATGATTCTTAAGGTTATTTCTCTTCTAAAGACTCCTGGAAGATATATCAGAATTTGTTTGGGTGTCTCGGTGAATGGGGATATGATATAATCATAAAAATTAGAGTGACATACATTTACTAAGGTTAATTCTATTTTTGACAAAAGAATGATTTGACACTCAGGGAGAGATTTTGTAATGCTTCAATATGGGACTTAAAACCATCTCTTAAATACAAAATATGAAATACAAAAAATATGAAAATATCAGAATATACTGCCTTCATTTTTAACTGCTCACCTCAAAATCCAAAATCTAGAGGAATCTTGTGTTAAAAGACTGCAGGTAAAATAAAGACCAAAAGATACAGTTGCTATAAATATCTTACTATACCTCTGCTTATAAATTAGACCTAATCAAATTATTTTTTTCTAAAATTGACTTCCCTTTTATAGAAAATTTATTTTTTATTTTTATTTTTATTGTGAAAATACTGTACAGAGGGGTTACAAGTACATGGGCAAGATAATGAGTACATTTCTTATCAAGCATTATAGCCTCCTCCTTTGTTTCCCCTTCCCATCCCTTCCCATCTCTACCTCCAACCCCAGCCAATCCTCCCTGGTCCCCCTCCCCCTATAGAAAATTTATATACATATGTGTGATACCTTTGCATTAATCACATCCATCATTATCACGAGGAAAAGTATCTCAAAAAAAGCATTGCTTGACCTTTACGTCGGACTTTCAAAACTCTGTTCTGTGTTTTGTGCCAGCCGCTGGGCGTACCCACCCTTCACCTCTGCAGGCAGAAGGACAGGACATGTACCATGTGTCCCAGGCACATTTTCTTTCAAGAAGTCAAAATCATTTTTAAGAAACTATGTTTGCATTTTCTTTTTGTTGTTGTTGTTTATACATATGGTCTCCTGTGTCCACTGACTCAGTACACTTTCAAAGTTATTTTTAATTCTTCCTCAAGCTCCGGTGAAAGGTAAACCAAACTGAGCAGCAAGCTCAGGACTGCTCTTTTCCCTCCTGCCACCCTGGCCTCTGCTCCCAGCCCTTTCTGATCACTTCAAAGGCTGAGTACAGAGAGGCAGGGAGATTGTTCCATTCCTATTTTTAGCTAGTCACTCATTTAACATTTAGTTGTTTTCCTTGGCTTGGCACACACAGGGTTTGACCCCTCTCACTCTAGCATTTCCTGTGAGGATAAACTCTTTCAAAGCAAGTTTTCTCTGATTACCAGTGGAAGTGAATTTTGAAATTTTGTGTGCTCCAAATTAAAGAAAAGATCTGCTTTCTACTGGAACTGAAAACTACCAACAAATCTTCTAAAGGTTCTCTGATAATCCAAAGAATACAACGTCTGAGGTCAAACCACATATCCAGTCCATAGTCTCCCTGTTTCCAAAATGTAAAAGGAAAAACAAAGGAACGCCGTCTCTGAAATATTCACATTATCTGTCAACTGGTCAAGGCGCGCAGCTTGCTACACACAGCCCTTGTCTGTGAGGAATTTGAGAAATGCATTTATTTATCCGATGATTCAAGAAAGATTGAATATAAATGCTAAGCATTGGGAAGACTAGAAGAAGCAGATAATGAACATGGTCTGTAGGGCGAGGAAAACAACAGATCCAACTTATGCAAGCCCTAATTCTCAGGGGGAAAATAAGCCCACTTCCAGAGGACCAGTGGCTGTTGCCTGACCCTAGGAACACAGGCTCCTCTTGGTTACCGAAAAAGTCTACTGTGGAAGAGTACTGGTCCTTCCAAAAGCTCTTATCCCCTTTGTCAGAAAATCCCATTCATTAGCAATACAACTGTTGGTTACATGGCTGATACATCCTTTATTTGATGCATAAACTTCTTGGTCTACCATATAGCTCTATGTCATTGGACCGACGTAGCTTCTCTCAGACACCAGTACGCAGAGAGATTTCTTGATTGACACGATATCAATTGTACTGTCCTACTTCATGGTAAAAGGGCTAAATGTGATTTGTAGCATTCGGCAGAGCAAGGGCAATTGGACAACCATGGAATTCTTGAGCACGGGTTTGCTTGGGCCTTGCCTGGTGCACTGCACGGGTGTTAATCTGTATCCTTTAGCTGTCTCATCATAACCATGGGGGAAACAGCTTACTTTCTGAGTCTAGAGAAGTCATCTGAGGGTGGTTTGGTGGTCTGGGAGACCACAACACAAATGGCTACGTGTAAGCAGGGGCAGGGGTTGCCAGAGAGACAGTTCTCTTGAGGAGCCCTAAGGAAGATATCCCATAGAAGTGTGCCTCTAGACCCCGAAGAAGGAACCCTCGCACCCCTCAAGATCTACCAATATCAGAGAGGATACTTGAAGTTTCATCTGAGTTATCCTATCCATTGTCTGCAGGGCCCATGGACAGGGAAGTTAATACCTCCCTTCACTCTACTCATAAGAGAACCATTTATGCTGAAGGAACAAATATCAGAGACCAAACTCTATGCCTTATTGATTCTCAATATGAAGGCTCTGGGGGAATTATCCCTGATCATTCAGGACAGTGAATATCCAGGGGAGGTGACAAAACAGAGTGACAGGACAAGACGTTGTTGGGCAGAGAAAGGGTTGCATTTTGACCTAGCCTTGTACACTATGTTAAGAGGGAACAGGAGGAAGTGAAAAGATTTCCTTATTCTTTTGCCTTCAAGAATCTTCTACACAAAAAATACATAAATGGGAGGTGAAAGCTAACGCAGATGCACATGCTTATCATGACATGTAATAGAGAATAAGACACTTGTGCCACAAGACCAAAACCACATTAGAGAAGTTCAGGATTGAGGCTTGTGGCTGTAGAAGGCAGACAGTTTCAGTCGTTAGTAACAGTTTCCGATAATGAGCATTCGATAAAGAGGGAAAGAAGCCTGGGTCAGGTTTGCTCCAGAAAGAGAGAAATAAGGAAAAGCATTCAGAAAAGGCAGAAACAGCCATTAATCTTTCCCTCAATGGGAGACAAACTCATCATTGCAGCCAGGGACAAGATGCGTGCCCAGGAGGCCTGTTAACCCAACTATGGAAATCTGAAGGTAAAAGACATTTCTATTTCCAATCATTGTCAGAACAGAGTAAAGGGTCACACCCCTTGCAGCGAAGCCCAACAATGAGCCCTAGGATAACCATCTTTCCAGGTTTTGACCCACCTGCCCGACTTAGAATTTCAGGCCCACAATCAGATATATGGACCAGATTATATGTCTCCCAACTCCAAAGCACTGCAGTGACTTTCATTTTTCTCATGGAAATGTTGTTGTGTACCAATTCACATTCAAAATCCTAACACTGGACTTCCTCATGTGCAACAGCTACTGTCAGTCAGCCCTGGTTATTGTCACCTGGAAAGGACTCTGGTCTACATGAAGAAGGACAAGGGACCAGATGACACACAGTATTAGAAGAGAGAAGATGAGGAGAGTGCAACCTGAGTTCCGAATCCTTACATGAGGTTTACTTGAATTTTTTTTTGTTTTGACAAATCATGGCATTCTTTAAAGAAATGTAATATGATCATAAGACCATTTTGTATGATTAACACAAGTGGTGTCGATTTCTATGCATCCAGTTTGAGGAAATATAGCAAGGAAACAATGATCTGACTCCTCTCCTAGGTTTACTATAAGGGGAGCTTTGTTCTCTTGTCCACAGGGATGGAGTGGGAGGTCAGTCTTTGCTCATGAATCTTACCTTTTGGCATCTTGCCTTTAACTTTTACTTTTAATTGCAGCATAAAAATCAGAAGTCTAATTTCTGATTCTATTTTTACATACATATATTTATAGAATCATATATATATATATATATAATCACAGAAAGGGTATAGAACTTTAGTTACCTCACATTCAATTTATTTTAAAATTTAAAGGTGAACTGACATGTTATACCTTGGTAGGTTAGATATTGCCTTGCTTTCTTAGTTTACAAAGTATTCCTAGGTGCTTACAATAATTCAGCAGATACTTATACTTATTTCTGTATCTTCCTTGCTGCTTTCTTTTCTTTGTCTGGCATCTTTCGTCAGCCCTCGGGCTTTCCAATGTTGGTTTGTTCCAGTGTGTCCTCTGCACTGGGAGAGATACGTGCACACAGATGATACTCCACAAGTGACCGCCAGCTGCCCATTCCTTCTACAGCCATCTCCAGTTTAGTTCCACCAGCCAGATACCTAGATGAATGCCATTCCCACCCACACTCCTGTGAGAGCTGATGTTTGCAGTGTCTTAGTGCATTTGGGCTGCTCTAAAAAGTACCTGAGACGGGGGAATCACGAACAGGAAGGATGGCTCTAGGTAGCACAAGACCAAAGTGCCAGTGGATTTGTTTCTGATGAGGCATCCTCATGTGGAGAAAGGGGTAAATAAGCTCCCTAGGGTCTCTGGGGGCTCTGATCCATCTCGCTGGTTCTAACTATGCCTCCCAGAGGACCTGGCTCAGCACTCCTACACTGCAGATTGGCTCTCAGCATGGGAGTTCGGCAGACTGAGGTCATTTCAACCACTGCAGGGAGAAAGCTGAGGAACGCCATATATAGTCAACACCTACTTTTCTAACAGTACAAAGAGTTTCTAATTCTACTAAGGGTTAGAAAAGATGTAGGAGAGCCACGGGTCAGTGGCTCACACCTGTAATCCTAGCTAATCAAGAGGCTGAGATCTGAGGATCAGGGTTTGAAGCTAGCTCTGGCAGGAAAGTATATGAAACTCTTATCTCCAAAAATCCACTAGAATGCCCAAAGTGGAGCTGAAAGTAAGCCAGAAGTGGCTCAAATAAATGGTAAGGGTGTTTGAGTTGAGCAAAGAAAACATGCTCAGGGACGGTGCCCAGGCCCTGAGTTTAAGCCCCAGGTCCTGTGTGAAAGAAGAGAAGAGAAGAAAAGAAAAGAGAAGAGAAGAGAAGAGAAGAGAAGAGAAGAGAAGAGAAGAGAAGAGAAGAGAAGAGAAGAGAAGAGAAGAGAAGAGAAGAGGAAAAAAGGAAAAGAAGAAAGAGAAAGGAGAGAGGAAGGAAGGAAGGAAGGAAGGAAGGAAGGAAGGAAGGAAGGAAGGAAGGAAGGAAGGAAGGAAGGAAGGGAAAGAGAAAAAGGGAAAGAAAAGGAAAAGAAGGGAAGAACTTGTATCCCCCTTGTGGAACAGAGCACAGGGAAATCTGATAAAATTGCCTGGATTTTAGTTGCCTTAGCCAGGCCCCTTCAAGCAAGCCAGAAAGTCTATGTAATAATTGGAGGTTCATTCCTGAGATTAGATGGGAAAAAAAATAGAAACTTAACTTAGAAAGGGGCTTTGACCTTGAGGGGGGGAATCTCTTTGCTTTTGAAGTTTTTAGGAACTTCTGGTCAAGTGTTTTTTGTTTTTGTTTTTGTTTCTTTATTTCCTTTTGAGGAGTTTTGTCAGTGTTTCTTCTCTGCTTGGGGTTGGGTAGTCAATGCCCAAATGGGGTAATGGTATGGAGACCTGCTTCTTCAAATGGCCCTCTCAAGCATTTTTATGTTTTTAACATACTTTCATCCACGTTATGTAGTGTCACACAATGCTCACAGGTTTGACTATCCTTGCTTGAAATGTCAATTTCTTTCTGACTCTTTTCACCTATTTATTTCTATCTATTGGTCAAATATCCACGTGAATATTCGATCTCTGGTGAGATGCATGCCCTTATTAGACTTTTAGAACAGGTCTTATCATCCTAACACAGAGGTCAATAAATCCTGATGTCCTTTCCATGGTAAGAGAAAAGACAGGTACCAAGTTCAATTCCATGCAGCTTGGGCACCTAGCTCCCATCACCAGGACTCAGCTTGAAAATACTCCTCTAAGGCTCTAAGAAGGCCTCTGACAACTCTCTGTTCCCCCATTTCTATTTAAAATACATCAAAACTTTCAGATCTGCCTACCAAATGTAAGCAGCACATTCAATCAGCATTCATACATGCTGCTGCTGTAAAAGCAATCTGCTTGAAATCCATAATAAAATTCCATGACCTTGTTGTAATTCTTCTTGGCATAATTTTATGTATAATGGAATAAAATAGCAATTAGGAAATTTATTTTATTAATGTTGCATTTAGCAGGGAAAATAGCTACAGGAGAATCAAGGAAGACTGCTCAATAGTCAGTCGCTTCAAAGCTATGGGTAAACCGGTTGTGTGTGTTAGTAATCAGTATTCTAGAAGTGTGAAAATCTTCTTATCCAGAAAAGATAAGGAAGGCCAGAAGGTCGTTGTTGACTTCTGTCTTCTGCCACAGCAGTGTACTTGCTGGATGCAAATAAGACACAAATTGCTGATGCCTTTCAAAATTCAAAGAAGAGGAGTGTTGGACCCTCTATTGAACTGTGGTGATTTTTGTTTTAATTCAACCCTAATTAACACAATTATCTGAGGGGGACTGGAGACCACTATGTCAAAAGTTTGATTGTATACAACAAATATTTACAGGTACAATGATGAACACTTGGGCATGCCTTTCCCCTCATAAACTCTAACTTCTGACACAGAAGGGACAGCCACTCTGCACGTAGCTCATGGCAGATTCAATCAGTGGCGCAGCTGGGCTGCTGTAAATCTTTGGAGCTGGAAGTCACCATCTGTTATGCTGATGAACAACTTAATATTGTTTGCCTAAGTTTCCTCTCTTTAAAATTAGTCATTAGAGTCGGATTCCAGGCACATGCTTGTTGTCCAGGCTCCACAAGAGACAGAGCTAGGAAAGTTAGGGGAAAGCACCCACTGAAACACTGAACACAAAAGGACTGCAGGTCTCCTTGGAATGGTAGACCGCAAGCATTGGGGCCTGAGTTCAAACACTGGTCCCACTCAAAAAGTGTTTACATAGACTTAGAAATTACAAGAAAGAATATGCGAGTAAAATGAAGTCAGGGTTCCATGCATTCTTCGTGCCTGCATGCAATGCAGCTGATCCAGATAGTTATGTATGATTATTTGTATTTCAGTGATCAAGCCAAAAGTCAAATACATGTTACCTTAGCCTACAGCCCATGAGCCAACGCACTTTATAAATCCCAAATATAAAACTAGAGTTTCTGGATAAAAGTAAGCTTCTCTTTTAGTGAACAACTGAGTTTATAGACCAGTAAGAGAGTACTCAAACATGAAAATAAATAACTATAGGAATGGGTAATTTTAAGAATGTGAGTAGAAGCCAAACGTGGGAAACAAAGAAAAGGGAAAGGCCTACCAGGGAGTGGAAGTGGTTACTTTGAAGCTGTGTTCATAAGGCATTGAGTCAAAAGACACCCATTAACACTGGCAGAGTGAGCCATTGACAGGAATACATTTTGTTTCTCTAATGAAGATACAATACTGTGATTACATTCACAAGTAAATAAAAGTTGAGTTTTGAATACATTTTCTCAATAGAAGTATGCCACTAAAATGTGAGCCTTCATGTCTCCCAAGGTCATTGTAGTCTTACTTTCAGAGTTGATCTCATTTTTAAAAGTGTAATGACAACATCTACTGTATACTTTAAAAAAAATCATTGGGATGAGAAGTGTTCTACATTCTTCCAATTCAACAAGATAGTCTTTTTTTTTTTAAGGTTATGCAGTTTTACATCCTGAGCCTGTGTGAAATCTATGAAAGTTTGCTGTGAGAGATAAGAATGGAATCATTTGCACTGAGAGTTGGGGCTTCTATTTCTTCCACAGGAGCCATAGGAGGATGAGGAAGGAGGTGGTAGGAGGAGGAAGAGGAAGCAGGTTGTGGGAAGAGAAGGAGGAAGGAGGGGGGGGAGCAAGGAAGGAGTGGGAGGAGGATGAGAAAGGAGGTGATGGGGAGGAGAGGAGGAAGGAGGTGGTGGGAGGAGAGCAGGAAGGAGGTGTGGCCTGAGTCAGTCACTGGGCAGTGGCTGCTGGGGAAACCTCACCCAGGCAGGAGGGTCCAGGTCTGCAGAAACAATATTCTCTTTGGAAATGAATCAGTGCCACTCGGACACCATAAGGAAGTGAAAAACAAGCATGTGTAAAATGAAGTATTTTAGAATTACACAGTTACTTTTGGGGTGGTGCCTTGAGCAATAAACAATGTCTGGTCGCTGCAGGCAACTCTGCAGTTTACCTGACATCTCAGAGACAAAGATGACTACCTCATCACAACCACAGAGCTCATCAAATACACTGGCAGGAGTAGCATGCTAGGTGGTCTAAAGAGTTACAATACAGAAGCTCAGAAAGAGGAACTAACAGAGGGAAGAAAGTTCATTACATGCTCATGTAGAACCTCACACTGAAACCCCCTGTGTAGTTAATAGATGTGAATAAAAATAACCAAAGAAGAATCTGTGATTTCCTCACCAATGTTCTGATCACAGCCTAACTACATGAATATACTATTTTTCTCATGCAAAAAAAATAGAAAATTAAATTAAGAGCTACCTTATAATATAATAAATAATTACTCTAATTATATTATGTCATATGTTTATATATGGTATATACCCTGCCTGCAAAGAAGTGACACTAATAAGTTAATCTAATCATGTTTAATATGTTAGCAAGAGATCAGTCTGACTCAGACCCTAAAGTATCTTTCGAAGCCTAGACAGTATGAAATTACCAGAATATTTACACCAAATGGAATTCAGACTGTGCTGACTATGTTCTGCTTGAACAGGTGGAGTTGTGATACCCCCATTCGATACATCTAGTTATAATGGTAGATTTATGTCAAAATCTCTAAATAGACTCACCTAGAAGAAATCCTCAGGCAGAAGAGACCCCCACAGAGCCCCCTCTGCTGGTTTGGTTAATTCAACTGCTCTGATGAGCAGAGACATATTTAGGAGCTCAGAGATCAATTCATTTATAAATTCAACACACAATTTAAGGAAATAACTAGGTCATTGAGATGGACAAAAATTCCTTGCAGAATTCAAATTGCATTAATGTGACCATGGGGCTTACTTACATGTAATGCCACTAATGGATGTGTGCTGTCAGGAAAGTTGAGTCAAAAGGAGATTGCCATGAAATGAGAACCAAACTTTCCTCCCATTTTAATTGCTGAGGAAATGCAGTTGAATGTTCACTGCCATACCATGCACAACTCAGGATGCTCTGCAGCTGAACCACCAAGACCAAGAATTCAGTATGACATAATGAGGCTGCACTGTGTCGCGCAGTAAATTCTCCTTCAGGAAGACCAAGCTGTGTACTAGGAAATCACTTCCTGGGTTCTTCAGGAAGTTTCTCTATATCAGCGGGCCACCCAAAGAAAGACCTTTCGCCAGGCAATGGCTCTCTTACCAAGCACATACTTAGTTATCAATGTTTGTTTCAAGATCCTCCTGTGTGGACCCACAGATCCTCTGTTGTTGAACTTTGACCTCAGCCCAGTCCAACTCTAACCCTCACACAAGATGGCTCCAGCCTCAAGCACCAAACTCACAAAGACTCTTTGTTCCTTCAGACTTCCCTTTCAAGAAGTGCTCACAGACATCTTCTTGCGTCTTCCCTTCATGAAGGCAATAATGTTCATCCCACAGCTGTTCAGTTAATTTTCTTGTCTTTTTCTAGGGGACCAAACTGTGGCAGTTTTCATCTTGATTCTGGGATTCTCTTAGCATTTATTTTCTTCTTTTGTTTCTTCCTCTCCTTTTCTCTCCTCCTTTTCTTCCTCAACCTCCTCTTCCTCCTCTTCCTCCTCCTCCTCCCCTTCCTCCCCTCTCCCTCTTCCTTCTCCTCTCCTTTTCCTTCTCCTTCTCCTCCTCCTCCTCCTCCTCCTTCTTCTTCTTCCTCTTCTTCCTCTTCCTCCTCCTCCTCCTCCCCTTCTTCTTCTTTTTGCTTTTTTTGGGGGGGGTCTGGTTGTGGGGCCTGAACTCTGGGCCTGGGCACTGTCCCTCAGCTCGTCAGCTTAAGGCTAGCACTCTACCACTTGAGCCACAGTGCCACTTCCAGCTTTTTTTTTTCCTGCTTATGTGGTGCTGAGGAATCGAACCCAGGGCCTCATGCATGCAAGGCAAGTGCTCTACCACTGAGTCACCTTCCCAGCCCCTTCTTCCTCTTCTTCCTCTTCTTTTTTCTTCTTCTAGACAGAGGCATTATCCAAGGCTGACTTTGAACTCTGATTCTTCTGCCTCTCCCTCCTAAATGCTGAGATTATATGCTTGCACCACCATACCTGGCTTCTCTGCCTTTTAAAGAATTTCTTCTCCCTGCCTCTTGCCAGTTTTATAACCTAAGAGTGTCTTTTTTTCAAGAGCCCGTGAGTCCTCTCTGTGGATCTTCATACCCAGGGAGGGCAGAGCCCTGCCTTCAGGAGGCCCTGGGACCGAGGCCCTGGCAGTGCCATGTAAGGTTTACTTTCCCCTGGCATAAGGAGTTAGCAGACACTAAATGGACAGCCGCGGTCCTGAGCAGTGGTCAGCGAGGAGCCTAGTTCCTGCTGTGGTGTACTTCCTCCCTCCACCACTCTGGCCCGGGATATCACAACCCCGCTTCGCACCCTGTTTGCTCTGTCACCACCTCTCAGCAAACTGGCAGTCAACATGCATTTTCTTACATGAAAAAATGTACATTTCTAATGGACACAATGCCAGTTCACAAACCTCAGTGGTGCTCCTTGAAACCAGAGTTTAGGTTCCTCACTGTGATGTCTGTTTCTATGGAGAGCTTATCTTCTTCTTAGGCAATTCAAGAACAAGTAATTATGTAATCTGACGAGTAAAGATTTCAAAATGACTCAAAGCATGGATACTTTAAAGTGACTTACAAATGCCATACAATATACCCAGAAAGGAAAGTTGGATGCTCTAAGCAAGCATACCTGTGCTGTATATGAGGTATATTCAGAAGCAACAAATGCTTATATTAATTTACTTAACATTCCCCAAACTCTAAGGGGTGTGTGTGTGTGAAATGGCTATTTCAAAACACAAGTATTAAAACATCTAAACATGGAATGGGTCCAAGGTCACAGGAAGAACCCAACAAGGAGAGTTTGGCTTTCAGCTTGTGTTTAAGACCTTATCCAGCTCCAATTCTATTCACTGGAGTTAAATACTTACAACTATTTTGCAACACTTTTATTAAGCTTTCCTTGTGCTTAAGTGGGATAGTTGAAATTCAACCTTTGTAATATTTTTAGTATAATGTAAAAATGAGCCATGCCATTTCCTTATAAAATATCACTGCCACAGACTCTCCCTTATAGATTTATTAAGTGTAAGAAGTATGCCTTTGAGAAAGGCACCGAATCTTTTTTTTTTTTTTTTACAAAACCAATGTGCTCGGGCCACAGTGTAAAATGAAATAATTTCCAACTCTTTCCCTCAAAGTAACAGTTCAGAAGTCTGCAGAGTTTCATCTCACAAGGCAAGAATTGAAAGTATTTCGTATCAAAGACACTTTTTAATTCAAATGAGGTGCCGGGTGTCAAAGGCAGGTCGTTCCTGGCAGTTCCAGGCAGCCTCAGATGGAATGTTCTAGGCTCTCCACAGAACCAGGTGAGTGCAGCTCCTGGCCCTGCCTGCTTTGTCCTTTCCAGGCCCAGATACCTTGGTTTTACAAAGCATCATATATATACATATATACGTATATGTATATGTATATATATATATACACACACAATACACACACACACACACACACACACACACACACACACACACACTCAGTTCAAAGTTCTGCAGGTGTCTAACATACAATCAAGCCCAGCCTTTGATGAATCAAAAGCCGTGGCCGCCATAGCCCCTTAACCTCTTGTGGAAACTTGGTTTCATAATCTCTCAGTCCTATTACCATGTATGCAGATGCTACCTGTATCTTGCATAGTTTGTAATATTTTCATTACTTTTAACCTCTCCATCCAGGGACACTGTTTGTCATTTTACCCCCTGTTCTCAGCACTAAACATTTTTATAGATACATTTGTCACTGGCTTACCCTACATATCATCTACTTTCTTAGCAGTGGCTTCCTCTTTGGGCAATCTGGATTGTCAAACAGCTCATGTCTAAGCAAAGTATTAGATGGAGTTCTAAATAAAATTAGCTCCAAAAGGAACTAAAACTCAAGACAGAACTAATGCCCCCTCTCTGATGATTTGTATCCTTAATAACCACCCAGATTTTCAAGATAGATATTCTGCTCCCATGGGTTCAGCCTATGGAAAACAAAACAAAAAAAAAAAGAAAAAAAACAGGCGTTGAGCTACATAATATGTGGTGGACATATATTAGAAACTTGCCTTTGAAACTGTTTACAGTTGGAGTAGATTATTCTTCAAGAACTCAGGAGGAAATTAAAATCGCAGAATGGATACATTTTTTCACTGAGCCTTGTTCTCTCTCTGAATGTGTGACCTGCCTGAAAGGTACTTCACAGGCCAGGCCCAAATGGATACTTAGGAGGAGAGTCGTTGAAGTAATCTCTGGCTTGGTGCAGGACTGGGACAAATATGCTTCCAAGGATCTAATTTCACAAAAGAACCTCAGGTCCTCAGAATGGAGAGAGTTATTTTCCCATAACCTTGTGGCAAAGGCTTCACAGTCAAGTAAGATTATTGATAGCTAATGGTTTTTGAGCACCACCATGGCCAGCTCTCAACCCACTTCGTGTCCAGTGACGTACAGCTTCGGGGAGGGGAGTGTTAAGGAAATGGGCCAATGCTCAAGCTCAGAGCTGGGTTTGAAGGGAGGCAGGGGTAGTGGCAGCAATTGAAGCTGCTTTGCTGCTGGTGATACCTCCCTTTAGGCTAGGTCATTCTTTCCCTGAGTCATTCCTTTTACACATTATTCCAGAATATTTGGTTTGTAATGTTTTGATTCAAATTTGTTCTTCAGAAAAATTCCAAATTACCCTAAGCCATGGGCATTTAGAGATTTTGTAGAACAGCTTGAATATTAATTGGTTTAAAGAGCAAAATTGAAGAAAGTATTTAGCTTTTCTAAATAGCTATGGAGTTGCAAGCAATATCTGCTTCATGAGGGTGAAAATTTTTGTCTTTTATAAATATGTTTCAAACCCATCTGACAAACTCATCAGCCCTGATGACATTACTTTGTGGTGTTCAAGTATACACCAACCAATGGAGGTGCAGAAATGTCAGGAACTTTACTGCATGTACCAGATGCTGACATATCATAAAACATGTTCTATAATCCTTGTTTCTGGATGAAATTAGTTATCTCAGTGTAAGCCTCAGTCCACAGACCCTTCATCAACGTGTAGCTGGCACTGGAATTAACATTTCAAGCATGGATTCTGAGTAAAGCGCATTACAGTCCATGATATGAATGAGGTTTGTTTAATCAGGTAAGTGATTAAGAGAAAAAGATTGATCCCTTGGGGGAAAGAAGGGTAGGGGGAAGGAGCAGGAAATCTGCCCATAGACAGTCTGGCAAGGCCAGGTGGGGGGTGGGGCCTGTCCTCAGCACTCTGGGAAATCATGTGGGGAAGTGTAAAGAATGCTTGAATATCACAACAGGACAGGAGAAAGACAGGGGAACTGCATCTGGTGCATCAACCTTTGAGGGGCACAGGAGAAATAAATCTGGATCATAACCTGCCAAGCCTCACAAAAGCTGTGCCTTGAGTGAATTCCTACCAAAGTGCCTGAAGACAGCCTTGAATATTTGTCAGGAGAAAGCAAAAAACACAGAGGTCATACATGGAGGAGAAACCTGGACTTTGATATTCAAGGACAAGGGGAGATGGTCAGGACAGTCTCAGAGAGCTCCCGAGGCACCTTTGTGACATTCACTGGGAACAATAAGGTCAAAGGCAACCACAATCGGTCTCTCCTCTGTCCCAGTCTGGACTCCATCACTCTTCTGACCTTTGCTTCAGGCAGTTCCTGCCCAGCAGGCAGCACACAGATGACCCTCACAGAACCGGCTGCCCAATCAGATGAAGACTTGTGGGGTTTTGTTTTATTGACAGGCTTAGCTCATCTCTCTATCCCAAACAACACAGAAGCCACTGTCCAGAACTACACAGACAACGTCTCCTTTTTTTTTTTTTAACCTGGCATCAAATCTGCACACAGTAAGAACTCAATGTCGACCAGTTAGATAAAGAGATTGGTGAGCATTTATTTCACCATCATGCATGCAAGTATTATATCAAGCCTCAAAAATCTTTTGATTTTCAAACAACTTTACCTCTCAACATCCTACCACTTCAAGTATATCAAGCTGAATGGCCTGTAGCATATAATGTTTCAATCTGAAATCTAGGGAACCATGATTTACTAGGTCAATAATCTATTAAGGGTCTTCTCACCTTTTAAATATACATAGAGTCCTTCTAAGGAAGAAACCATTAGACAAAATGAATATCAGATAATTTCCAAACAGAAGTTCTGGTTCAAAGAGCTTTGTATCAATAGTTCTTATTTTATTAGCTGACCCTGAGATCTACCTAGAAGAGATTTGAAGCATCAACTTGAAATTTCACTTTTCTTTCCTAAAAATCACACTACAGTATTTAAAGAAGGTTTAAAAAGTTATCAGTATATAAATATGATACCTAAATGTTAGAATTGAAACTGCTTTGGAGGTTAAAAGGCTATTTTTGTAGAATATATATATATATATATATATATATATATATATATATATATATACACATATGATACAAAATCTTATATAATCTCCATAAAGATAGTAAGGAATAGAGAGAGAGACTATTTGTATTAACATTTCAGTTTTCAGCTTTACATTTCATTTTGCCTACTATTATATAGCAAGCAAAGAAAAATCCATTGTTAAAGGCCGGTTTTCTAAACCTAAAACTTCATTGCTTTTCTATAGTACAAAGGAGGCAAAGGAAGAATGGGAAATTCATCATTCATTATGTCTTGCTGACAGTAGAAAGGCAATTGAAACAAAGAATTATGTGTCCAATATTCCTTTGTATTACACTATTTCCAGAGAAATACGAATTCTCTGTTTTCCCTGCATATTTTATGTTCAATATAGAACTGAACTAGGTTTTTGTTAGTTTGTGACTCTTCTGCTTTTATAAACACTTTCTGGGAAATTATGTTAGGGAATAGTCATACTTTCAATCACCAGAACAAATTACGCATCTGAAACTTGAATTATTTTTTTTCATATTTTGAAATTCCCATAAGTCCTTGACAAGGAGACGCACAATGTCAGAGAAGAATGTGTGCCCTGCGGTGAGGCCATTCTTCATGTTTCCATCTTCGTCTTCCAGACTGGGAAAGCAGTTAAGAACCAACTGGGTTCCTACTACCTACTATTGGATACCAAGTGCCATCTAGTACCTGCTATCCAGGAATGGCGTGCAAGTCAGCTTCACATTCCTGTAACAAGATACTAGAGACCACAAACATCAAGAACAAGAGTTTATTTTGGCTCGTGCTATTGAAGGTTGCTGACCAGGGTGGATGGGTCTCATTGCTTTAGGATCTGTGATAAGGGAGTAACATCATGATAGGAGCATATGTCAGATCGAAACTACTCCCTTATGAACGGGAGGAGGGAGGCGGGAGGGAGGAAAAGAAAGAGGAAGAGGAGAACATTGTGATTCTGTCATTCATTTTAGAGCACATATCTATTAAGCACTTACCTGTTAAGATCCCAGCCCATTCCAACACACAGTCCGGGGACCCAAACCTTTAGCATGATTCCTTTTTGGATATTTGAGATCCAAATTCAGCCAATATAAAGGAGTGTTCCCAATCCATTGGCAGTTCTGACCCACATCCTGGGATGGGATACCCTGCACATGACATTATACAGACCAGGGAAAGATGAGGAGAGAGGTGCTGCAGGAAGTATCTGCTCATTTGTACAGAGTTCTAAGAGGCAGGATAATGCCGCTGAGTCCCTGCAGGGCTCCTTTCTGGACAGCAGAACACAATATGAATCACAGACGTCAGAACCCCTCAGGCAGGTCCACGGGGAAAGTCTGCAGAGAAGCAGGAGTTCCCAGGTGTAACTATCCATCCACAATAGAGAATGTCTCAGTTCCCTGTGTCTGGGGACAGTATCTTGGCTATTTCCCAGGCTCAGAGGCCTGGACTAATAGACTCTGAGGGGAATTCCAGCTTTGCTGATGTTTACTGTCTCTCGGGACTTGCTAGCTTCATGCATCCTAGTCCCCTTCCCTGGGGCATAAGAAGATCCTACGTTTCAGCAACTTTCCTAATGGATGGCTTTCGTGCAAGTGCTCTGTCAAATGGTCAGCAGCAAGTTGGTATCATCCCAACAAGAAAGGCTCAGTCAGTCCCTTCAGTAGACAGAGCACTGCATGTCACACTGCAGCACAAAGACTTCAACAAGCAACACTTAATTAAGGCCTTTCCTGGCACTTCTGCTAGAGTCCCTCCGAGTGCGATACTTGCCTCCCACTCTCATTCCTTCATTGCCCCTACGCCCTACAGCCTCAGACACCTGCGAGACACGGGCCCTCAGGCATGGGTAAGGTGCCAGGCAGTTCCTGGCACAGAGAGAGTCTGGATGGATGGCATATGTTTTTAAGCAAGAACTCTACTTTCCTCCTTATGAACAGTGATGCTCTTTCCACTGCTCATGAATGGTCAGTCATGCAGCTGTGACATTTTCAGCAGAGAAGGGATTGGACAATTGGGAAGCGGAGTGACTGTCTGATGTCTTCTCTATCCTTTGTTCTCAGTAGGGAAACAAGTGTGCCCAGGAGGCTCGGGATGCCTTCTTGAAAGCAGAAGTGAATCGCTACTCAGGGACTCACACACATGCATCTCACCCTGACTGCTTTAAACCAGTTTTTAGGATGTCACTACCTGAAATCGAACTAATTAAGCCAAAACCTTTTATGTACATTCCGTGTCTTTGTTCCAGCAGCCTTTCCCAGTCCTCCCTACACCATGGTGCTCTGTCCCAATGTGTACCACTGAGGAAGACTAAGCTGGTAGTAAGAAGATAATAGGGAAAAATGTGTTTTATATCTCTTTTAAGTTTTTACAGCACAAATTCATGTTAAAAAAAGTACAGGTGATTTATTAGGATAGCAATTATAAGACCTCTCAGCACAGAAGAACAGACCAAACAAGAGCCAGCCATGGACCAAAGTTATGTCTGCTCATGACCCCCATATCCTAGGGGGCTGGGGTACAGGGCAGGCCTAGCTTAGAGTCTTGAGATGTAGAAGTCAAGACTTGCCTCCTGTGTTGGAGTGTCTCCAGACCTGCAGTTGCTAAGATTTATTTCTCCTGCTCAGGGCCTGGAAAGAGCTGTTCAGGCTGGTAGGACCCACGGGCATAGATGAGACACACAATGTGGTCAACAATGACAGGCACGCGTGTGAGACTCAGCCCCTGGAGGGGGACAAGCAAACCCAACTGCTTCACCTGGTACCCTGCACTCCAGCAACAAGGGCTCCATGTCCCTGACTGAGCCACTCTCCAGCTCAGCATTCAGAAGTCGTTCCTACTCATCTCAAACTGGGAACATAATTCTCTACCTCTAAGGCACAGGAGAAATTCCTTGTGGTTCTAACAAGACAGGGACCCCAACTGGAGATGTTTTTGCCATCAAGAAAGGTAAAAAAAATAGAACTGCATCCATTGTTGTTGTTATTGTTGTTGTTAAGTATGGAGTTGGCTTGAAGCACAGGGAACACTTGGTGGAGATGGAGCCAGTTGAAAGGGTGCTTAAAGAGGCTCAGGCTTTGGAGCATTTATACATGCTTAAAGCATTTCCCTGTTCCTGCTGTATGGTCACCAACAAAGACTGTGTCAGTCACAAAGAGTGACGGGATTGCATAAAAACCCTCTGGGTGGTTGGTCCCAGAATTGGTGAGGTAAAGGATAAAACAAATGCATGTGCCAGTTAGACTATGTTTCCAGAGGAAGTCTGATGAGTTTGGAAGATCTATAGGTTTTCTGTCAAGAGACCAGGAGGGAGCTGAGATCTAGCCAACCCAGGGGCTGAGCTGAAAAAGTATATCTGCTGTAGCCCCAGAGAGGCCAAGTGCTAGGGGAGCCCAAGATTTCTATTCCAAATAGACAGAAGCTGCTACGCCAGCACACTACTGCATCTTCACAGCACTCCTTGTGTGAAGTCTCAGCTCATGAGCACACTTCTGGAAGATACCTTTCCAGCCTTGCCCAACTGCTTGCTTCATACCCATCCCCAGAATCCAATCCTCTAGCACCTAACTATTGGTCAGTCACCCCTGTCTCTCTCTCCGTCTGTCTGTCTGTCTCTCCGTCTGTCTGTCTGTCTCTCCGTCTGTCTGTCTGTCTCTCCCACCTACTCAATTGTTGTCTCTATATAGGATATTTTCTTGATACCAAACAAGTAAAATTTACTGAAAAGATTAACATATAAAACTCAGCCACTGGATGCATATGCTAAATGCACAACAATAGATATTTCCGTAGTTCTTTACATTCAAAACAAGCCCAACCAAACCTCAAAAATCGATAGTACACAATTTCATTTGGGGGGAGGAGGAAACATCTGTGACTGAAAAGGAGACAGCTGTTATAATGACTTCACCGTGACATTAATATGTAGAATAATTATGAAAACAGAGAAATCTGCTATTAAGAACAAGTGGCTGAAGGAGGATTTATCACCGGGCTTTTATGTAACCATAGAACATCCGCCATTTTACAAGCTTGGGAATAGTTTGAGGCACTTTTAGAAGCTTTGGTTCACTTGGGGTGCTGGTCTGTCCTGACAGCTCACGTGTCCAGAAGGAAAGACCACTTCCATGGTGTACAGATGATAAAAGTCAAATTCATAGCTGTCAAGAGATGTTCATCAGCTGAGCTCAGCAGCACTATGGGACAAGATAGAAATGAGGTAAATGGGCAGCGGGACATTCATAATAGAAATAGCAGGAAATTCATAATAGAAAAAGAAATCATCCCAGAAGTGATGTTCAGTAAAAGTTACTTTGAGTCATCTCTACACAGCTGGTGGTCTGCCATTGGCTGGAACTTGGGGTCCATGTGTGCTGCCCTGGCCCCTGTGGAGGATCTATGAGAGCTGAAATCCACTCTGTGTCCCCAGACCAGCTGCCAGGTTCTCTCCACCCACGCCAACATCACATCCCACAAAAAGGAAACTCTGCCTAGGACTTAAAAATACAAGTGATTCAAGAGGTTGGACCAAAGAACAGATACAAAGGGAATACACACATGGGGAGACCGTGGCCCACAGGGAAGATAGCAGCTTGTCACGTTTCCTGCACGTGAGGTATTTGCTGCTCAGTAAACAGTGATCTGATTTCTGTACAACATGACTTCTTTTTTTTGTTTTTTTGGGTCCGGTTGTGGGCCTGAACTCTGGGCCTGGGCGCTGTCCCTCAGCTCTTCAGCTCAAGGCTAGCACTCTACTACTTGAGCCACAGTACCACTTCCGGCTTTTTTCTTTTTGCTTATGTGGTGCTGAGGAATTGAACCCAGGGCCTCATGCATGCAAGGCAAGAACTCTACCACTGAGCCACCTTCCCAGACCTACCATGGCTTCTTAATCTTTGTAAAAACATGTTTCTGGAAATGTATGTGATTTGAAACTCAGTAGTTCGAAACACTGATAAAAATGAATGGAATAGATAATTACAAATATTCATGCAGGTGCCATGTCTTCCTTCGGCCCCAGTAAATGGATAGAAGAAAGCTGGCTGCATCTGTGCAGGCTGACTCTGTTCACCCTTTTGGTGGCAGAGTTTGAAGGGTTAGTTCATCACTATTCACTGTACTAGGCCTGGATTGAAAGGGCTTGTATTCAAAGAAGAGGAACCTGCTGACCAGTCTGGCACAGGGAAAACATCACAGAACTGAAGGACCGACCCAAGGTTTCAAGTGAGTACAGAGACTCACCTGTGCCAAGTCCACGTTAGGCACAGATCTTTCTGACTAGATTTCTTTTTGTTTGAGGCCAAGCAGCTCTCTGTGTCTTGGTATCAGCTTAAGTCATTTTCTCCATACATAAGCCTCCCTTGACTTTGCTGACCATGTACACTACCATTTGTTACAACACTGCACTCTTTTCCTCTGCAGTACTTATTCTAACTAGGTTGTTAAATGTTCTTGATGTGTTTTGGTAACCAACACTGTCCTACCTATAGAGTAGTGTAAATTATGTAAGAACAAGAGTCTTGGGATACAGGAGTGGCTCAAATGGAGGAGCACCTGCTTAGCAAATGGGAAGCCCTCAGTTCCAGCCTTAGTACTTCTGAGAAGAACAAAAAGAACTAAATATCTGTTTGGACTTTGTCTGTGGAAGTCATTATTGGCTAATGTGGTAGGAAGATTTTAGCTTTAATCTTACAACGGTGCTGAATTTGGACATCTTTACCCTCATTCTCAAATCTTATGTTGCTCTATGCCCCATACACCCCCAAAAGAGAACACATACAGAAAGCACTTGGGTACCTAAGAAAATCAGGAGTTCTAAACACGTGTGTCCAAACACCTCAGACTCTGAATTTGGTAAAATTACACGTGAGTCACCAAATTCATTCCATTAGTCAGTTCATTTACTCCCAGAGCACCACATAGAGGGACAAGATATAAGAAGATGGACTGAGTGGAAAGGAAGAAGCTAGGAAATATTCGGTCACATGACATAAAAGAGGCAGGAAGTTGAATTGATATCCTTCCCATTGAGAGACCTGTGGGACAATAATGACTGATGATGAATTGGAAAGGCTCCGGAAAAAACTGTAGCAGAGGGGAGCAATTTATGTTGGGGAAAATTTTTGTAAGAAACCCTGGAGAACTCTGACTTTGGATCATTGTTAAAAATGGCTTCAGTTTTCTAAAAGTCAATTGAATTTGAGCAGTGATTGTGGAGGGTAAGCAAGTTTTGTGCAGAAAGAGATATGAGGGTGTGATGATTAATGACCAGAGGGAAGATTTATGGCTTCCATTTTAAGAAAAGAGAATGGTACAAAGAAGACAGCAAAAGAACAATATGGAACTGAGAAGCAACTCCTTGCAAATGAGCCACTCTCAGTCACAAGAGGAAGGATCTACAGACTGTGGGAACATTAAACACAAGTGTGATTTTTTTTATTCCTATGTCTCTTACTGTTTTAACACTATGTCCCAGTTTCTACCACCATCAAAACAGATGTAGCAATCCTGACAATTGCTATAAGTTTGATAGTAGAAGGATTTCCTCAGGTAATGCCAAGAGTTTTGCAGCAGTTTCAGAACATATATATATATATATATATATATACACATATACATATATTTATAGACACACAAATATGCAAAATAGAGGCTACATATAAGAGTTATGTAGAAGTACATTAACTTCCTTTCAGTGTTCACAGGATTTCATCAGAGGTGTATGTGCATAAGTGTGCAGCACCTACCTTCACCTACATACACCCACATGACTAAGCCCTATGGACAATTATACTTCATGGAAAAAGAAATTGACATATTCATGTGACACTGAGATAATTTTTGATGTTTGATTGTTTTCTTTATTTTAGTCAATAAATTAATTCCAGAAGTGTATATATATATATATATATATATATGAATTTAATAAGGCAACTACATCTATATGGTTGCCTTGTGTCATTTATTTATATAGACCACTTACAGAAAAGTTCTTTGATGTATGTTTTCTTAAACTTTTTGAGAGTTATATAGATCCATGAAGTTCAGGAAGTTTCAGAGTTACCTTTTCATATTGTATTAAAAAATTAGATGCACAATCAAGCTTTTTTAATGTAATATTCTGTTGTGTCAGAAACAATGGAAATTCTACTTTGTGGTCAGAAACTCTAGGTTATGGGTCTCATGAATGATTTTGGTTAGGTCTCTACCCCATGCTGCTTCAGCAATGGGTGAACTTTACAATATTAGTTCCAAAACTTTACTGTGAAGAAGGTGGGAATTTGGGAACCAAAGGGATGTGAAACATCCCTTTGTTATTGTTGTTGTTTTTAATTTGGTATGTTAGTTCTCTAATTATTACAAACATCTTTTATGTGTGTAGATTTCCTTTCTTTTAGATACATGACTTTGAGACTCTACCTAATACCTTTATCAGATGGTACAATTCTGATTTGTTATTTTATAATGATATGCTGATGGACATCTCTATTGTTTCTCTGAGGCAGCTCATTATCTTTAAAATGCACTTGATCTTTCCCTTTAAAGGTCAGATATAAAAGTAGCAGCAAAATGATCTATTCTGTCAACACAGATCACACACAGTTTATAGGTCACCTGTATTAGTTATTATGTACAAAGGCAGAAGTTCACTACTGAGCTTGCTAGCTGCAGAATCCTAGAAAGCTTGGTTGCCCTTCCTATAAGTAATTCTAAAGTAGCCTGGAATTAAAAAGTATGCCACGCCTTTGGTTTATCATTTACACTTGTCTTAGATCATTTCTACTGCTGTAACAGAACACCTGAAGATGGATAATTGACAGAGATTTACACCTCACCTTTCTGGCATCTAGGAAGCCCAAGATCAAGCTAAGAACAGGTTGGAGCCCAGACTCTCTGCTCCCAAGATGAAGCCTCGAACATCACCTGTCTCCAAAGCAGAGAAATGCCATGCCCTCTTATGGCAGAAGGACAGAACAGGAAACCCCCTTTGCCAGCCTTTCTAATAGCCGCTGCTCCTTGTGAGCTGGCTGTCTCTCAAAAGGGCCTGTCCCCCACCATCACGGCCCTGGGGTGGCATTTCCAACACACGGTTGCTGTGGAAACCTTCAGACCTTGGCAACTGTCATTTTTCACTTTCCTGTAACGCATTTTATTCTATTGTGTGCAGTATTCCTTTTTGTGCTCATTATGTTGCATCCTGGAGAAATATGTCTGCTAAGAATGAAGCAGCTGAAACAGCAAATATTTTGGACAGTGACTCAGTAACCTGAAGAATCTAAAGAGGAGCTCTATTTCCATGGCATCAAACACACTGGACATACATGGCTTCTTGCATTCACCAGGTCAATGTCTTCACACAATTTTCTCAGATCTATGAGTTATTTATGGAGTCCCCAAGAGGACTAGTCTTCCCCTGGCTATTGAATTCATGTGAGTTGAAAGCAAATACAACAGGACACAAGAGAGAAGATGATATTGCATGATTCTATCCTGATATGTATTAGAAGTTCAGGTACTTGTCTTAATGAGGAGATATATATATATATATATATATATATATATATATATATATATATATATATATGTTCAATGTATAAGAGGAACAATTAACAACTTTTCTAACAAGAAGTATAGAAGCCCCAAGAAGCCTTTTCTGTTTTCCCCATGAAAGATATGTTTATATTGAGGATTTTTTAGGAGGTCTAGTCCTGGGGCTTGAACTCAGGGCCTAGATACTGTCCCTAAGCATTTTTGCTCGGGTTTCATGATCTACTACTTGATTCATAGCTCCACTTCCAACTGTTTGGTGGCTAACTGGAGATAAGAGTCACATGGATTCCCCTACCCAGGCTGGCTTCAAAATACAATCCTCATATTTCAGTCTCCTGAGTATCTAGGAGTACAGGCATGAGCCATACATGCTCAGCTTAGAATCTCTGTTTTAGATAAGGCAGAAGGAACTCACTCAAGTTGAAGAGGACTGTACCTTTAGACAGTTGTTGATCATATTTAGCTGAAAACAAAATGAACATTATTTCTAAGCTTAAACTTTTGAACAAATGATATCCCCCATTGGGTACCTGTTTTGCAAGGTCAATATTTCAAAGAAGGCCTAGTCTTGGGTTTAGTGTTATTTTGAAATTCCCATGAAATGTAAACATGAGAAAATGCCTTGAAAATGCCTCATATTAATAATGTAGAAATTCGAAAACATACTTACTATCCATCTTTGTTTTTCCAGAGACCTCTGCAGATTCGTTTATGGCTTTCTAGGTCCCAGCCTAAGATAGAGGTACAAGGTCTGTAGTTCCATGGTTCTGTAGCTTAACCCCTTAAGCAGATCTTTATTTAAAGTGATTGTTATGGCTTGGCTCAATTGTTACTAATCGGGAAGAGTAAGGTGCCATAGAAACGAAGCAAGGAAAACCATAAAGCAAATGGCCATCATAGCCAACAAAACAAAGCAAACAAAAAAGCTGTGGGACAGGCCTCTCCCCACTGAGCTATACTGGTGTTCGTTCAAGCCAGAGCATGCGGCTGTGGTGTGGGGACATTCCTACTTTTTCAAAGCTTTGTAGTGCATACACTTCTTACAGGCATTTTAGCAAAAGGAGATAAAAGATGCATGGTTAAATCTAGATTTAGTAGCCTGAATTTGTGCTTTTCTAAATGAATGAAATTTAACTTCCTTAAGGGTTTTCAGGAAATGCAGTTGAATTATCATCAGTACTGGTATGCAATCAATATCTGTCTTGTCTTTTCCAGATCGCCTACAAAACTGAGGGGCATCTTGCAAACCTAACTTTATGTTTGACTGTGGGACATTTTCCTGAGGACAGTCTGTCCCCCAGTAGCAAAGGGCCAGAGGCAGCCCTGGGAGGTGTTAGCCACAGCCTGCATACCTTTGCTGCCTGCCAGCCCTCTTCCTCTTTGGGCTCAATCCTACCAGCAGAAGTTTGTTTATTTACGCCAAGTCCAGAAGATACACTTTGAATGTGAGTTCCTTCAGGTTCTGCAAATCCTTTCCATCCTTACATTCTCTGGATGTCCAACTGGCTTATCTCTATTTTCCTTCCCTGCTTCAGTCTTAAAGGTCTTTGAAACCTTGGCCTTTACAGAAAACAGATGAGAAGACAATATGGAACAGTTGTCAGAGACAACTGTTGCTTCTGTAGTTAGCTTTTTAGGAAAAATAAAGAATTCATTTATTGTCTCACCTAGTCACATCCCTATCCAGTTTAACTTCCTTTATAGGTTTCCATATTGTTCATGAAGTAAAGTCTTAGGTTTTTGCAGCTGATGAGGGTTTCCCTAAACATCACCTTAGTTGAAGCCTTCCACATTGTACTATGCAAAAACTTCATCCCCGCATCCCTGCCTGCTGAACACAGCCGCTCCTTGCACTAGGGCCAGTCCCCTTATCTTGTCTTGAGTCCAGTCTGCCCTATCAGGCCATTAGAACTATCCTTATGCTACCCATGTTTCAAGTCTAGAAGCAAAAGGATAACCCGGAGTGAAGCTGCCCTGAGATCTGGTCTTCATATTTCCTCTCAGTACATCCTTTTATTCCACAAATGTCCAGTGCCCCACTCTGTATGAGGGAACCCGAGTAAGGCCCTGGAAACCTGCTTCCTTAAAGTTACAGTTTGATTGTGTTGCCTTAGCATTAGTGGCACCATTTTGGTTCAATCTGGACCTTCGGGGTCCAGTTCAGGAATTTAGTCTATAAACTAATTGGGGTCAGGTAATTTTTGTTTAATAACCCCTATCGTTGTGGTAATTATTTGTCTTGGTATCTCAATTCTACGTGGACTAATCTGTTTTCCCAAGGAATTAAAAATCTCCTGGAGATAAAATATCAACTCCTGAGGGGTTTGCATACTGATGATAGTCAATTTTTCTTTGAAGGTAATTACTTGTTATAATAAGTTCTCCTTTAAGTCACTTCTGGTCTTAGAAGCATGTTCCATGTAGTGCTCGTGGCATTATTTATAAAATTATGTTATAAAACACTCTTTCCAATTAGAAAAAATTGCTCATAACAGCAGAATATGTGAGAAATTAATGTTTGATTAAGCAATGACTTTAGAAAATGTATCCATATGCCTAACCTATTCCCAGAGTCAGGCCATTCTTACCTATTTCTCCTTTGTTCTTTCATTGGCATATTTTAAAAAACATGTTAGACTATATATTTGTTGATATAATTCATATGCAACTGATGTCACCTGTTTAAACTGCACAGAATTGCATAAGATCCTGACACGCTAATTGTAGAATGTGCCTTTGTAGAATGTCCCCCAAGGGACATCCACTATTAACCAGCACCAGGTAACTTCTCTTCTCAGTCATTCTCTATTTCCTATCTCAGAGACTTCCTACAAATAAAATGACAAAATATGAGTCTCTTGTCTCAATTTGTGCCCAGAACTTCATTCTTTCTTATTAAATAACATTTCACTGTATACATATGCCGTCTTCATTGTTTTTTATTAATCACTGGATGGGCACTTATTTGTGTCATTGTCTTCAGAACCATAAGGAAAGACATTGCTAAAAATGTTCACGTACAAATTTTCACAGAACATTCTGAAAACTTATCCTTGGGTACATGTTTTGGAATAGAATAATCAGGCATCTGTATCCCTTTCAAATCTGCTTTCAAAATTGATCTGCATTTCAAACACTATTACTAAAGTCAGCTTCTTTTATTTATAAAATATGGGTGAGAAGAGAAACTATGAGAAAGAAAAGAAACCATGTGGACATGGCTAATTTGAATAGGTCCTGGAGCATGTAAAAACATGAGGACTTCTAATTCAACATCAAATCAGAACTCAGGAAAACAGTAGCTATCTTCTGAGGAAACAATCATCTTTCAGATTTGGGACAGAGGTTAAGTGAAGCTGACTTAGCTTCAGTATCTTATTAAGGATTTCTCCCTCAGCAGGTTCTGGGGAGATAGCAGATTTGTCAGTGTAAACACAGCAGCAGAATCTAGAAGGAAGAAGGGACTTCTTCAAAATTTACCTTCCTTGTATAGTTAGAATGTAAGGGATCAGTTTACTGCGTTGCAGAGGAGACTCATGGATTTCATATGATGGAATTGTTTTCATGCTACAGGGGAAAAAATGGCTAGATGATCCCTGGATGCAAGGCAGTACTGCCCTCCCCAGCCAAGGCCTGGGACTGACTGGTACTGCTTCCTCTGAAACCCCCTCATATGCATAAAAAGAGATTAACCTCAGAATTAGAAAGTTTATAATACATTTTACTGTTCTGCTCTGCTCAAAAGCTTGCCTCTCTTATGACTTCTGACAGTTCAAAATATTCTTAGGAATATTTGGCTCTGATTCTAAGCATAGAAAGAATTTGTTATCACGGCTGCTTTATAATGCTTGAGGGAAAAAGCATTATGGAAATTCTGCTCTGATTATGGAATCTTGAAAAACAGTGACACAGCTTTTATATCCCTTACATAATAACAAATGTTTGGATCCCCGAGGTTAGTCATAAGTGCTTCAGGGAGCCAAGTAACACAACGGAAATATGGATGGTATACTAATACATATTGACACACATGTCTATATTAACATATAGACATATTAACTATCTAGCAGATTCGCCTATGTTATATATTAGATTCAGATGTGATCATTTCACCATGGATGAGTCAAGCTCATGAACCATTTGGATGATAGATGAGGGCAGAACTACTTGCCTGGCAGAAGCTGTCACTAACCAGATCTGAATAGTTAGTAAGAGATCCAGCTCCTCTTAAGCTCCATAATAAAATGTAGTTACTAGCCTTCTGACTTCACAACCTTTCAGACTTCCTCTGGTTTTCCTAGTGCAGAAGGCTCAAATTCCACAATTCAAGACAGCAATGCAAAGGCTCAGAGCTCAACAGAAGACCGCTCTCACTTACAGACCCCTACCTCACCAAACACAAACCTTCCTGTCCCAGCTCTCTGAGTTGTTTCTGTGGTGGTGGTGGTAGTGATTCTACTGGAAATCGTGTGCAAAATTTGAGTGATATGGATGCTTTATGCTGTTGTCTATTTCTCTCTGCAATATGAGTCTGGTACTGTATTTTTTAAAAAGGTGATCACCAGATCACTTCCTACAAGATCTACAGATGAGCATTGTAATGTTACACTTTGCAAGAGTAACTATTGTTTTTATTAGAGATGACGATGGCAAGAACTCATCCAAAAAGTAGCGATCACCTCTGACTTAAAACTGCTGAATTTGAAGATCACTGACAACCATCTATAATTACCTAGAGAATATTGCTTGAATTTATTTCAAGCCAATGTGGTTTTCCATAATGTTACTTTCAAAATAAGCATTCAAAAGAATACATCAGAACATGAAAATCTGTCTTTTCATTTTTATTTTATTATTTTGCTTGTCCTGGGGCTTGAACTCTGGGCCTGAGCACTGTTCCTGAGTTTCTTTTGCTCAAGGCTAGCACTCTACCTTGAGCCAAAGCATCACTTCTAGCATTTTTGAACAGTTTATTGGAGATAAGTCTCGTGGACTTTCCTGCCTGGCTTGGCTTCAAGCCATGATCCTCAGGTCTCACCATCCTGAGTAGCTAGGATTATAGGTGTGAGCCACCAGGGCTGGGCCAAAAAAACCTGTCATTTTTGAGGCATGAATTTTGGGGGAAAATAAAGCTCTCTTTATATTGAGGGTATGCAGAATTACTCACTATTATATGGCTGCCCTCTCTCACTGTTTCTTGACAGATAATTTATAGCACTTTTCACTTGATTGCAGTTATTTTTTACTTCTTTATTTTGGTATGTTCAAACCCACAGAAAAGTTGCCCAAATGACATGCATTCATGTTGTTCCTGTCCCACGAATAATTCTCGTGTTTGTTTTGCACACGTGTGGCTTCTGTGACTCCCTGCCTGGGAAGAGTTTGTACTGTGAGAAAAGTAGATGCTGCCCATCACAGAAGCCGCAGTGTATCTCCAATGTGCACTGGTTCCAGGTCACTGCGGCTGCATGACCAGGGATGCAGGAGGGAGGAGAGAGATAACGCAAAGCAGACATGTGGTCCCAAGCCTCCATAATGACAAGGTGCCTGCGACTACAGCACAGGCCCAGTTACCACTCCACATTCTCCCATCTCTCACGCTCTTTCTAGCCAGGCAGACGGAAGCTGCAAAGGACAACATTTCACAGCCAAATAATGCAATGAAAGCTACATTCCCTAGTAGAGCAAATGCTGCTTCTTACTAAGCTCAGATGTTTCAGACAAAAAGGTAGGAAATAAAGAAGCAAAAACAATCTCTTCAGGTCTCATTCCATCACAGATAATGATCTTAGTTATCCAGAAATAGAAACTCAACCTGTAGTTAGAAAACAGACCTTTTAACAAATTTTGTATTATCAATATTTTTTCCAGTGGGAAGCTGGACTAAATATCAGAATAAAAGAAGCAAAGTGAAGCAGGGTGCCATTGTCTGATGTCTTTAATTCTAGCTCTTCAGGAAGCTGAGTTTTGAGGATCACAGTTGGAAGCCAGCCCAGGCAGGAAAGTCTGGGAGACTCTTATCTCCAAATAACCACCAAAAAGCCAGATACAGAGTTGTGGCTCAAGTGATAGAATATCAACCTTGAGCATAAATATTCAGGGACTTATACTTTCAAAGCTGCTTTCTGGGACTCAGATAAATAGAACTCTTCATGCATGTGTAAGAAGAAACACATCTGAAAAGATAACTAACACTTATTAAGCCTTCCAGTCTAACTGCATTTTTTTTTTTTGTTGGTCGTGGGGCTTGAACTCTGGGCCTGGGCGCTGTCCCTCAGCTCTTCAGCTCAAGGCTAGCACTCTACCACTTGAGCCACAGAGCCACTTCCTCTAATTGCATTTTATTAGATGATGAGTTTCTATTCTAAGCTCATAACTGAAATAGTACAAATGAGTTTCCGGACTTCTAATTTTTTTACTCAGTGTTTTTTTGCAGCAAACATCCAGAAATGACACTTTAAAAGAAAACGTTAAGTAAGAAGTAAGGCACGGATAAGAAGGTTGAGATTCGAGAGCTGCCTGGAGAAAATGAGCCTGTCGATAATGAGATGTCTTTTGACCTGAATCTGAAAGCAGGACTTTTTCTTGATGTCATTTTAATAGTGGTGCTTGTCACTGAAATATGCCTTTTATGGTCGATTCCTCGTGAGTGTACTTCATTGGGGCCATAATTAACCCATCAGTGTCTTACTGCGTGTGAGGCTATGTCTATGCGCTACTTTGGTCCTCGGCCCTGAGGGACAAACAAGATACCTGGAACACAGCAGTGAGGTGGCTTGGGCTTGAGCTTCATGCCCGAGAGCTAAAGAGACTCATCCACCTCCTCCCGCCATCCCAGGGCTCATACAGCCCTGTGCTCCCTTCCCAGTGCTACTTCCCAAGAGCCATGACATGGCATCCAGAAAGACCTGTACATGACCCATGCTTTGTACTATGTACTTGAAGCTACTGTACACTCCTGTGCTGTCTCTAAGACATGCCATCCCATCGGTGAGCACTGCCGAGGAAGAGAGGAATGCTTAAATGTGGCTCTCTAGAAAGTGACTCTGAACGAACTCAGCTAACAGGACGGTGGCCTAGGCTCAATTCCGAGTGTCTTCAGTTGAAACCTGCAATGTAACATGACTGTACCATAAAGGAATTTGTCCTGTGCTCACAAAACAGGTGTTATTTTTTTAATTCATCAGAATTAACACGAATAGCTGGGTATGGTGATTCCCGCCTGTAATTTCAGAGCTTAAGAGGCTGAAGCAGGAGGATTTTTAGTTGGATGCCATCTTGGGCCACATAGAAAGTTCCAGATCTGCCCATGCCATATAGAGGGACCCTGCCTAAAAATTAAGAAAAGCAACAATAAAAATAACTTACAAAATTAAAATTCTATTTGCATCAGAAAATTTTCTTCCTTCCTTCCTCCATCCCTCTCTTTCTTTGTTTCTCCCTTTTTTACTTTCTCCCTTTCTCCCTTTCTTTCATTCTCTCCCCTTCATTCTTGCACTAGTACTGCGTTTCACTTCATCATATTGTTTACTTGTTCAAGGTTGGTGTTCTGCCACCTGAACAATGCCTCCAGTGTTGTATTTTGCTAGTTAGTTGGAAATGAAGACTCTGTCTTTTCTGCCTTGGTTGACAATGGACTATAATCCTCCAGGTCTCAGTATCTAGCATTACAGGCTACTAAGTCTCAGCCTCCCAGGAGAAAGTGGATGAGTAGAGAGCTGTCATAATGAGTAATGAAATCCTTTGTTTCTTCAAGACTTTTCTAACTATGATCATGCTCCCTGTGAGTCAGCCCAGGACAACTGAACTTCAGCTTTTACTGACACTGTCCATGATTCACTTTGCCTGGTATTTGCTTTCCAATAGCCCAATGCCTCTTACACACTCCATTTATCATGAATCCCAAGGTATGAATATGTCTAATATTGTTCATAGGGTTTTGTCTGCAGTGTCCCAGGTTCTGTGGGGAGGTGGGAAAAAGCTAATCTGGTCACCACAAATTGGGACTAATCAATGATCAGAGGTGCCCATTTCCAGGGCCCCCAGCTTGTAAATTTAAAGCAGCCAGTTGTCAAAAGGGAGAGGGAAAGCACAGGAGAATAGCATTTCCCAGGCTTCCTCTCCTAGGCTGGTCTCAAGAGACTGGGCTGGAGACAGGGTACTAGCTTGCCATTTCCTCCTCCATCTGCGCGTGTGCGTGCATGCACACACACACACAAACACACACACACACACACACACACACACTTCCATATACATGCACATACAATGTGCATACACATGATCACACACATGCACATCCATACATGCAGGCATGTACACGCATGTGCATGCACACACACACACAAACATCTGGAAACTTACTCCATGCCCCTCTGAAGCCATAAAGTCTTCCAGGTTACAGAAAGAAAGGATGGTCAGAAGTACTGCTTTAGGCCATAAGGCAGTAAATCCGCTTCTGATTGCATCACAAATCCCTTGCAATTCAGAGAGAGAATAATAGATTTATCAGCTGGCTACAAGGAAAACCTAATTTCCCAGGACTCACTTTTTTTTTCTCTCTTAATCCTATTGGATCGGATCGCTCTTGCTCTCCGGTATTCTACACTCTCTTGCCACAGCACAGAAATCAGAGTAAAATATACGTTCCTTTGTTTCTTGGACTTTTTCTCTTGTTGACTCTCTCCTGTCATCACCCCAAAGTCCATGGTTCTCTTCAACTCGTCTCTGCTTCATCCTTTAAGAATTCTGCTGTCTCCTGGGGATTCAGTAATGACTATGTTGCCCTGAGATATTTGTATGTCTATGAATCCCACTCTGTAGAGCAATAGTAGGTTTGATTTTAAATAAACTTTCTTTTTCAGACCCTCTTTTCTTGGTAAGAGAGTGCTGAATGAACTACGTTTCCCTAGGACATGTGTAGTCCCTAAAACTGTCCAAAATTAAAAAATATGTATATTCTGCAAAACTGGTCAGCTAGAGAAGTGCAAGAAGATGGGATCACACAGCAGCTCATCAATCTCGGGTTCCATCTTGTTTCCCCATCCCAAGCTGCAGCGAAGCTGGTTGGTGTTTGGAAAGGGAAGTGCAGGACAGAGAAAAAAGGATGGAAACCAATGAGGCCATGGCTCAAGTCTCTCAGGGGAAGCAGTGGGTGGGGTAGGCATGAAAGGATGTGTTTGGAACTCTGGTTGTGTGAGCATTCTGCAGGTGTTTCAGAACCCCTGGGGGCCAAAGTGCCCCCGTGCTCACAGTGCCTTGGAGAATCTGAGCTGCAGATCACACGCAGCCTCTCCTGAAAAATGGAATGAGGTTCTCGGGGCCAACCAAGACTTGTCAGTGATGCAACACTTGGAGCAGGGAAGGTTGTGTCCTTAAGGATCACAGCCCTAGCGTCCGGTCTCTGTGTGTGGACAACTGGCATTGACTATCAGGAGAAATGCAGCCAGTCATAGTAATGAGTACTTGGAGATAAAGGTGAGTTATTTATTTATTTACTCGTTTACTTATTATTGGTGATACTAGGATAATGGGGTTTAAAGTCAGGGCCTCCAGCTTGCAAAGTCAGACCTCTACCAAATGAACCACACCTTCAAGTCTTCTGGCTTTAGTTTTTAGCATCTCATTTTGTTTTTACCAGTGATGGCCTACAGAATAATTTTATTTATGTTTCCTGTATAGTTGGGATGACAGGAATGAGCCACCACACCTAGCTCCTTGGTTGAGATGAGGTCTTGTTAACTTTTTGGTCAGATTTCCCTTGAACCACCATCTACCCAGAAGGAGCTAGTATTACATGCAGGCATGTATATATCATGCCTTATTTGGTTTATATTTGAATCTCCTCAGTGATGATGGATTTCCAATTCTGATATATTTGATGAATCAAAAAAGTAATATTAAAAACAAGCAATTATGTATTATATGTTAGATTACAGCTTAATTTAAAATAAAGATGCATTTTATATCATAAATTGAAGCTTTAGAAAGCTATACAAAAAATAGCATTATATGAGATCATCATTATTCTATGCAAACATTGTCTCTTAAATGGTATAGTGGTATCTTTAGTGTTCCTTGGTCTTGGTTACACATCTGTATGTATGAGTTTTTGCTTCTCAAAATCATAACGAATTGTACTCAAAACACCTATTAGTTGAAATTTCCACCAAAAAGGCAAGAGAATTTCAATTCTATCTTCATCGGGAACATTGTCATCAAATGCAGAACTTTGAAGGTCAGAAATGTCTGGTTGAGACAATTTAGCATATCTGGACATGCATATCTGGAGTTCACTACAGAGGTTAGGGTAGCTCCCACGGGTCCTAAAGCTATTTCTATAGGCTTTGCAATTAATCCTATCTCTTAAAAAGAGAAGTGCATACATGGAAGGAAAGCTGTGAGTGATAAGTTTTGATCCTAACAAATGCTGACATTTAGAGGGATGCAGAGGAAAAAGTAGAGGAGACGTTAGTCAACAAACCAGAACATGGCAGGCAGTATGACAGACAACAAAGGAGATGAGAGGGTTTTAAAAGTGAATCAGAAGAGTACACAATAATGATTTGTACTTGACTCATGTTGCTTCCCAAAGGCTTAAATCACTTTGCAGTCTTATAATTTGAATTCTAAAATTCCCTTGGTAGGGAATTTTATTCAGTAGGCCACTTAAAGGAAAGGGAAATGGATGGATAGATGGATAGATGGAAGGATGGACGGATGGATGGATGGACAGGTGGGTGGATGGATGAATGGAATGATGTGGGTGAATGAATGAATGGATGGATGGATGGATGGATGGATGGATTCATACTTTACTCAACCTTGACAATATCAAGAACTCAAAACCTTGGGTTCAGAAAGGAAATGTTGACTCTCTACAAAATTAATGTATATATATATATATATATATATATATATATATATATATATATATATATATATTCTCAGTTTCAAATGATTTCCAGAGCCAAAGATCATCAGCTGCAAGTATAAAATCTATGAATTTAAGCAGCTCAGCATACCAGCTGACGAGCTTGTGTCAGGAGGAAAACAAAGAGAAAAGAGAACCTAAGAGACCATTTCCACTCATATACTTTATGAGTATACACACACAAAAAATGGTTGGGCAGACTACATCTCTAACTATGGCCACACAGGGGTTTTGGAGAATGGACCTGAAGAACAGTTTGTGAATTGTGAACATTTCCACAATGTGAACCTATGTAACTTTCCTTTATAAAGGATATATTTGTAGGTTAGATAAAGTTAAGTTAATTTTTTGTGGGCCTTTTTTTCTTTTTTTGTCAGTTGTGGGGCTTGAACTCTGGGCCTGGGAGCTGAGGTACAGCTATTCCTCTACCACTTGAGCCACAGCACCACTTCTGGTTTTCTGGTAGTCAATTGGAGATAAGAGTCTCATGGACTTTCCTGCCCGGGCTGGCTTTGAACCACAATCCTCAGATCTCAGCCTCCTGAATAGCGAGGATTACAGGTGTGAGCCACCGGTACCTGGCTTGTGTGCATTTCTACACATGTTTTTACCTCTAGATTCATGCAACAACTACCCACCCCAGAAAATAGTCCCAGCACTACATAAACCTCTCTACATCCTCCCCAAAAACTCACATTAGCTAAGGACAGTGACCATCATTTCTTCATTCTCCCAAGTGCATGGATGATCTCTGGGGAAATGCCTATTCGTGCATTTGTGTTCTTTTTCTACAGTTTGTAAATGGGGATGCTCAGGTTTTCTTTTCCTGGTGAATTACATGCATTTCATTTATATATTGGGCACATATTCTTTATAGGTTAAGCCCTTTTGCAAATAATCCCTTTCTCTAGTCAGTAGAGATTGTGATCTTACTTTTTTGATGATTATTCCTATTTATTATCTTTTAACAATTATATATCCTTGAAATTGTACTTTGAAATTATATTTCAAATTATATTTTATCTTTAGTTGTACAAAGGGGTTACCATTCAACAAATCCGTTTACAAGTACTCTTTCATGAGGCAAGTGTTTTAAGTTTTTTCTTCCCTCTGTCCCTCCCTCCTTCCTTTCCTTCCTACTTTTCTCCCTTCCTCCCATCTTCCTTCTGCCCTCACTTCCTCTTTCTCTCTCCCTCTGTCTCTTTCTTCCTCCTTTCTTCCTTTCCATCTTTCCTTTTTGGTTCCACAGTACCAAGGAACAAACCAAGGCACCGCCCATGTAGGAGTCACTCTACCATTGATCTATATCCCATTTCTGTCTTCTTTTCTATTGTTTTATTGTGAGAGCTACCTGTTCTACTTGTGCTTTGCTCACAAGCACCCCTGTGTTCAGATATAGTGAAGTGTGTGGTAGAGATAGTTCCAGGCTTTGGATAGACCTGGAGCTCCTCCTCTGTGACTATCCATCTACAGAAGCCTTTACTGCTGGCTCCTGGTATGCTTCTCTGTGCTCCCTTGTCTCCTCCTGCTGCTTCTTGGTTCATTTTCAGTTATCTGAGTACCCCTCCCACAGCAAACAGGGAGTCCTTGTGCAGGTGGCTGCGTGCATCATGAATGTGCATCTTTCGTCCCATGAGTGATTTCCCATAGCAATAAAGTTAACTTGACAACTGTGACAATTTTTGAGGAATGAGCTACATTCTAATTACAAGTAAGATTCTTATTGGGAACAAGCAGTGCTTAGCAAGGGGCCCCTAGGAGCGTGGGAAGGATTGCCATGTTCCCAATAGAACTGAGTAGATTTAAAGGTCAAAATGGCAGAAGATGATCTGCAATTGCCAGGCTGGAACTGACCATGGGTAGCCCGTGCCTCTGTGTTTAGAGGGCATTAAACTTAAGATGTTCAGAGTCAGTGAAAAGCTACCCGACTTTTAAAGATACTTTACAATGAGGAAGCAGCATCTGCCGCACAGAAACAAAAACGAGTTGAGAAAACACTTTAAGACGTGAGACAGCTTGGACAGTATTTGTCGACTCGATGATTAGATGAAGTTAAATTGAGAGCAAGCATGGTTTAACCTAGTTATGACCTGACGAAGTGAATGCTGAAGGTCTGCTGACACTCCGGAGCAAGAGCACTAAAACTGAGGATGAGGATGATTCATACAGGCCCGGGACTGTGAAACTTCAAGCTCGAATGTTCTATTACTGTAGGTGATTAAGAAATACACACACACAAACAAAGGTTGGGCAGACTACAGTTGGCTGGTGTTTACATGATGGATTGGAGCTGTTACCTGGGGTGCAAGCTGGGGTCACAGTTCTACCTAAAAAGATGAAGCATCACTTGGACCCTTTGTGATAAATTATTAACATTTGCCAAAGTTCAGAGGACATGTTTTAGTACGGAGGAATGCATGATCTGGCAAATACAAGGAATTTTTTTTAAACAAAAGCTCTGAAAGCTGCATCAACTTATCTTATTTTGGAAGCTGATATCTTTTAAATATCACATATAAATGCATACCCACCCACGCTCACATATTTTTCATGACAGTTAATTAAATCCAGACTTTTAGCCTCAATTTGTAAAACGGTAGGAAGTTTAAGCTATTTAAAGGTTAACTCCTTAATAAAATATGACATTTTATTTTAAGAGCAATTGACAATGAAGACACGTAAGCAAAAAATTGTGGTCTTTACTAAGGTAGGTAAAATGAAAGTATAATTTGGGGAAGAGAAGGGGAATAACAAAACTCAGAAATAAGGACACAGGTTGACCCACTGCAACAATGATACCCACAAGATAGTATCTTGGAAATGAACTTTACAACTTTGGGCAGAGCGGGGGAGGAGTGAAGGTAGAAGGGGAGGGAAGGGATAGTGGGAGAACAACAAGGGAGGGGGTAACAATGCTTGACAAGAAATGGACTCACTGCCTTACTCATGTAACTGTAACCCTTTTGTAAAGCATCTTTACAATAAAATAAAACTAAAAAAAATAAAAACCCAAGTGTATGTATATGTATGTATAAATATTCTTAAATTATAAGCATATTGCTTAATACAGGTAAATTAGAGTGGCTTCTGTAATTAGAGTCATATGATCCTTGATATTTTAATAATATCAGTTTGAGAAGATAACATGTTTCACTACTTTAAAAAGCACCTTTCCGGGCTGGGAAGGTGGCTCAGTGATAGAGCACTTGCCTTGCATGCCTGAGGCCCTGGGTTTGATTCCTCAGCACCACATAAGCAAAAAGAAAAAAGCCAGAAGTGGCGCTATGGCTGAAGAGGTAGAGTGCTAGCCTTGAGCTGAAGAGCTGAGGGACAGCGTCCAGGCCCAGAGTTCAGGCCCCTTGACTGGACCCCCCCCCAAAAAAAAGCACCTTTCCACACTGTCCATAATAAACAGAAGCTGTGCAGCAATAAAAGAAAAATTAACATCACCCTCTCTGGTAACAACAACAACAACATACATATAATCTTTCAGTGCAATGCCTTGGTTACTTACATTTTCTTAATAAAATCACATGACTTAATGAAAACCTATTTTACTACAGAGGGTACAGTCAACAAATCCAAGAACCTTTGTTCCTTCTTATTCTAGGACCTTACTCGAAATATCTCAGGTGCTGCCATCCTCTCTACAGCCCACAGGGTCCCCCCAGCTTTCCCGTGTCCAGTTCTACGTTCAGGAAGGGGAGACGCTAGCACCAGGCCCACAGACCACTGTAAATGTGGGAAGGGTCAGTAGTTGCCCCAATTCAGATTGTACTGAGTCCTGCAGGGCTGCACACAGGCTGAACTCTGTGACAGAGTCACATACAACCTTGCCTATTACAGAGATGATTCCTCAGTCCATACAGTGGAAGGTATTACATTGATCCACCACTGGGATTTGAAGCACTAGTCTCTGTTGTTCAGAATACGAGACTTCATCTCAAATATTTCAATGAATCAAAAGATGAGGGTACATCGCAAATATTTCAGAGACCACAAAAAGAATAAGACCTTGGCTCACAAGGTCTTAGATACAGAGCTTGTGCCCACAAAGGCCTTTTCTCCTTCTGACTGGTCCTGCTCAATTTCCACTCGAAGGGCCACTTCTACACCTCCTTCCTGGGTGCCCTGCTCTGCCTTCCTCCTCCATAGCCTCTCGCCATAGCCCATACCACCCATTCACAGCCCATTCATAAGTTCAGCTCAACAGGACAAGAGAATGTTCTAAGGCCCGGGACTTTATTTCACCATGGTTAACTTTCCCAGGACTTAGCACCTGGCTAGGAGATGCATTTGAAGGGATGTACAAACAATTGCATTAATGATCAGAATGAGACCAGAGTTTCCACACAGGAGAACATATTCTTGGTTCCTGGTGCTCACTGTCTACTCACTGTAAAAGCAAGTGTTTTATGTTTTCAGTTCAACTTACGTCAAATGTTTGTATAATTTCTCCTCTCTGAGTCATTGGTTCATTTTTCTCCCATTTTTATTCTCTCAGTATTGCATCTATTTGTCAGTTGGTTGAAAATATATGTATCAGGTAGCCTTCCAACTTCATTGTATTTTGAGGAAACCAATTCTACAGATGAATCTGCTGATAATCTTTTGGGGCTGGTTTTTTGTTTATAATGTTCTCTGCAATTTTGCAATCTTGTGTTCACATATTTGTTTCCTAAATAATTAGGCTGTCATTTTTATCTTTCACAATTAAATTTGTAGCTCACTTGGCATAGTGATCTAAGTAAAATTTTTCTTTCTAGGTTTTCCCCAAAAAACATTTATGGAAGAATACCTTGTTTTCCAATAGACTCACAGAACACCTTACCTACATGGAGTTATCTTAAATACCAGGTTCTATTTAAGTGTGTCCCAAATAAGTTACACAAAACTGACAAAATAGAAATGGGAGAATGTGAAAAGAAAGGAAATCTAAAAATGTAAGGGCTTTCAAGTTTTTAATGTAAGCCACTATCACTGCCTTAGAAATCTTGTAAACTCCCATGTTTTATCTACGCTCCCATTTAAAAGGGAGTTATACAAAAATCCAGTGAGAATTTTTAGAGATTTCTGTGTTCCATGGTTGTTCTGTTACCAGGCACTAAGTTGTGACTCTCTTGATAGATGGATACAAATCATGCCAGTGTTTTCTCCTATTTGTATAGTGTCTACAAGAAGTACTCATTCCCGTGGTGTGTGTGCCTTTGTCATGAAATTAATCTCACTAAATACAGGCAGTTCAGGTGATATAAAACAGGCAGTTCAGGTGATATAAAACAGCAATCTTCTAGTATGACACAATCTAAATTCATTTCTCATACATGACTAGAAAATTAATCAAAATGAATGCAGGAAGTTTTGTGTGTGTGTGTATGTATATATTTATGTGAATTTCCTCTTTTCTTTTTTATATTGTGAGAATACCATACAGAGGAGTTACAATTACAAGAGCAAAATAACAAGTACATTTCTTATCAAGCATTGTTGCCTCCTCTTTGTTTCCCCTTCCCATCCCATCCCGTACTCCCCCACCTTCCCCTACCCAATCCTCCTCCCCCCCCAACCAAAGTTGTAAAGTTTGTTTTTCAACATAATAACTTGTACATCTCACTGTTGCAATGGGTCCACCTGTATCCCTAGTTAAACGATTTGTTTTTGCCCTTCCCCTCCACAAATTATACCAACATCAAATACAGTGAAAGCAGGGGTTATGCCGTGGGGGAGGGACATACAAAGCAACATAGAAATCATCTTATAAATATGTTAGAAACAATTGCATGAAAGAAAAAAACATTAAATACTTATCTTGGGGTCCATTCCCCTAACATCAACTTATCTGACCTTTTCTGCTTGACTCAGACATATACTAGTTATTGCAAATAAGGGAAACCATGGGACCTATGTTTCTTTGGGCCTGGCTTACTTCACTTAATATAATTTCAAAACAACATTGAGATACCACCTCACTCCAGGTAGAATGGATATAATCAAGAACTCTAATAACAACAGATGCTGGAGGGGATGCGGACAGAAGGGAACCTTACTTCATTGTTGGTGGGAGTGTAAACTTGTTCAACCACTTTGGAAAGCAGTATGGAGGTTCCTCAAAAGACTCCACATAGAGCTCTAGCAATCCCACTTTTGGGCATTTACCCAAATGATCACAAACAACACCATACTAAAGTTACCAGCACAACTATGTTTAGTGCAGCATTATTTACCATAGATAAGATAGATATGGAACCAACCCAGATGCCCCTCAGTAGATGAATGGATCAAGAAAATGTGGTATATATACACAATGGAATTCTATGCCTCCATCAGAAAGAATGACATTGCCCCATTTGTTGGCAGGAAGTTTTTATATATCCATATCTCTTGGCATCAGAATATAAGATGTTTGACTACTTCTAATAAGCTTTATTTCAACTTTGATTTTTCTCTTTTGTATGCCTGTATCCCATGTATATATAGCTAGCCTTAGATATCAATGGAATTCTCAAGTGACTAAATTTGGAGAAAATGCATATTTCTTTAAAGTTAGCAATTTAGAAATTAATTTAGGAATATAATCATATTTTCTTGCTGGTTTCTAGCATAAAATTGCAATTATATTAACCAAAGACAGAATGCTTGCCCCTAGACACACTTCAGAAATCACATTAAAGTCACAGTAGAGCTATTAAAAAGAAACTACATAAAAATGTTACCCATTAAAATAATAAAATTATATGAAAACAAATTAAATACAAATGTGAAACTAGAACTTCAAAATTTCACACCTGACACAGGTCTGGTCAAAATCCCAACAGTGGAAATAAGGAGGTTATCTCTTTCTCTCTCCTTTTCTTAAGTCAAGGTGATGTACATATGGTAATAAGTACATTTCTTGTCAAACTTGTTACCCCTTCCCCATTTTTCTCCTACTTTCCCTTCCCCCATCCCACTTCCCAAGTTGTACAGGTCATTTCCAACATATTGTCTTGTGAATATCACTGTTGCATTGGTTCCCCCTTTGTCCTTTGTCTCTCCATTTTGTTCTGGGCATTTATTCAAATGATCACAAACAAGTCTATACTAAAGCTACTGAACAACTTTGTTTATTGCAGCATTATATTCACCATAGCTAAGATATAGAACCAACCCAGATGCCCCTCAGTAAATGAATGGATCAAAAAACTGTGGTACACACACACACACACACACACACACACACACACACACACACACACACACACACACACACACACAATGGAATTCTATGCCTCCATCAGAAAGAATGACACCATCCCATTTGTAAGGAAATAGAAAGACTTGGAAAAGATCATATTAACTGAAGTAAGCCAGACCCAAAGAAACATAGGCCCATGGTTTCCTTTATTTGAAATAAATAGTATACATCTAAAATAATCTTAGCAGGTGAGCAGCATAGCTCAATAGCTATGTACATATGACCATATAAGATGATGCCAAGTGAAATGAACTCCAACATATGGACACAAGAGGTTTTTCTTTGTTGTTGTTGTTTTAAATGTACTATTTGATTTTTTTTGCTTCCTTTGTATGTTCTTTCCCCTACAGTATATTCCATGTTGTCACTGTATTTGAGGAGGTTATATTTACTAAGGAGCAAAACCTATGTTTGCAGCTGAACAATCAGCGTAACTCAAGATCTTTTTCTCAATAGGAAACTGACTAATGGTTGATTTCTCAAGTACAGGGCATCTGGTATGTTAGTCTTTTTGTTCTGTATAAAACATATCAACATGCTAAAATAGGATGGGATGTTTTGATTCACTAAGCAGGTGCTCCATTGCTGAGCCATGCCTCCAGTCCCCTCTGCACTGGCTGTTTTGAGACATAGTCTTGCTTTTGACCTGTTTACTTTCCCTGTTGTAGTTGAGGTGATAGGTATTTGCCACTAGGCCAACCTTCTGCAGGGATGGACTCTTGTAAACACTTTTTGCCCATGTTGACCTGAACTGTGATCCTCTTGATGTCAGCCCCCCACATAGCCAAGGTGACAGCTGTGCCCTGCTATTTGTTGAGAGGGGTCTTGTTGACATTTGCCAGGGTGGGCCTCAGTGGTCATCTTTCCTATCTCCCCCTCCCTAGGCTTACAGACAGGCTTCTCATACCCCAAACAGTGAAATTTGTTTATAGGGGTGTTTACTAAACAATAGTTCAGCTTGGTTTGGAAGGTAACTTGAACATATTCTTCCTGTGCGTTCAGTTTGTCTTACAGCTGAGGTACAACATCAGATCCCTTTGTTTTGTTATTGGAACTTGCTGGTATAGTGACTGGCATTCCTCTGGAGGTTTTTGATGGTGTTACCACTCACTGACTGTTTGATTTCTTCAACACCAAAGGCTTGTTTCCCACTTGGCCATCTTACTTGCAGAATTTACAGACTCATACTAGAAATAATCCATTTGACTGCCTACAAGAGGAGGCAAATTCTGAGGTCTCTGCGGACCAACCAGACGATGTGAAGGGTGCTGGGAAGCCAGGATCAATCCACAAAGACCATGAGGAGGACTATAGGGCCTCCACGGTGCAGCCTCTCCTCCACAGGCTGGAGGCCGCTTTCCCAGCCTTTCCAGAGCAACCAAGAGTCTGAAATTATTGATGAAGTTTTCTGCTGCTTTAAAGAATGTCCTGACCCAATAAAACATGTCCGAGGACATGGGAGACCAATATGATGGGAGGCCAATCTATTGCATGAGGCTTCTGCATTAATTGTCATACATGGTATTCATAGAAGGTCAGGCATAGCATGTGGAATACACAAATGGTAAATACATGTGAACTTTTCTGAAACAAATGTAGAATTCACATGATAAATGCTACCTATTATGACTGAGACTTAGGGACTCATTGTTAAACACTGGGTATATGAGCAAGATACAAATGGACTTACCATAATGAATGCCACACTAAAATCTATGAACCTAGGAGAAAATCCCTGTACCTTCTCTTGTGTGCCACAAGAATACAATCTCAGGGTGGGGCTGACACTAAGCCTTTGCTCAATTTGCTCAGTTTAACTTTCTTGTGTGACCCTCCATCTATAAAGCAGACAAACATGAGTTTTAACCCATTGATGATCACTATTCTAAAATAGGATGAAATACACAAAGAACTGCAGACAGAAAAGCTGTGTCAACTTTTTTCCAAATTGCCTATTGGCTGATGGTGGCCTCTGAGAGGCCCAGACCTGCATGCTGTCTATGTGCTGCCGGCAGTGGTGAGGATTGAGTGTACTCATCTCCATCACAACTCATGACAATGAGACACCAGCCCACTCCCCTGGGACCCAAACTACAGATAGAAAACATTCTCCAGTGTTGAGTCTGCTTCACACTGCTGAAGTATTACAACTTACAAAGTGTTTGGTTTGTTTGCTTCTTAGTTCCTAGGCAGGTGCTCTACCACTTGAGACACATCCCAGTCCTGTTATGCTTTTAGGAGTTTTTCAGATTATGCTTCCTGGTTTTGGCCCAAGACTGATCCTACTTATATTTTTGGAGCTTCTGGAATCATAGACATAAACTACCAGGCTATTTGGCTGAAACTGGATCCCTCTTAAGTTTGTATCTAGACTAGCTTTGAACTGCCATTCTTCCAGCCTGACCTTGTGAGGAACCGAGGTGATAATACACAAACTGAGGTAAGCCACTGTGTCCAGGCAACTCTCTAAGACTTTTTCTTATTTCCTTAAAAATTGCTCTACTCAAATAGTTTCTTAAATGAAGCTTTAAAATAAAGTAAAATTGAGGAAAACAGAAGCTAGCCTCCCTCCTTTGCAGTGGAAATTTGAAGTGCTGCTAAGTTAAAATAAAATAATGATAATAATAATAAGAGTGTTTTCAAAGCAAGATAATTTATTAGGCCTTCCAAGGAAAAGAACACAACTAAGCAGAGAGCTATAGGTCGCAGAGATTCCCTTTGTACTTTGGATAGATGTGAGACATTCTCTTGAAGCGGAGTGAGTGGGGACTGGATTTCATGTGGAACTCTTGTTTCTTATGATGTGGCTTCTGCCTTGAGAAAAGCAGTGAGACACCAGCAAGATATGTCTCCAACAAAGTGGAAACACCTAGCTTGTGCAAAGAGCATAGAGTGACCAACTGAAGGAATGGCCTTTCAGTCTGACTAGAACTTTTTTGATGGAGTTGTACACACCCACCCACCCACACACACACACACACACACACACACATACACAAAATATTGGCTATTCAAATGTCTCTGTCACAAGCACATGCGTACATAGGCATATATACGCATATATACATATATAATACTATATAATTATTCACCAGGTGGTCAAATATACAGATCTGGAAAAGTGAACAATTTCCTTCTGACTGCAGGCTCTGGGGCCCTGCTGGCCTTCCCAGGTCCTGCTCACCAGTCCTCTGCACTCTCTACACATTCTATAGACACAGAAGGCATCTCATTCCTGAAGTCTGTAACATAGTAACCCCTGAAGTCTTAGCCCTGGATATACAATTGCCTTTAAAAACAATCTCCAAATAGACACAGACAATAAACCTTTTAAAACACATCAGCTAGAACTTATGAATTAATTAGATGGCAGGAGATTCTGGTTAAGAATCCGTGAAAGCTAACGGCATTCTTTTCAGAAAGACAATTCCAATAACACCCCATTAGGATCCCCCCTCCCTCGTTAAACTATTTTTACAGACTTCTAATGCATTTCTTAATTAGATTTCTTATTAACAAGAATATTAAATGAATTAAAAACAGCACTGACAGCCACTTGTAAAAAAAAAAAACAAAAAAGGAAAACAAGATTTATATTCCTTATTTCTCCCTGCCCAATCTGAAGTTCTTAATAATCTTACAGATGAATTATAATTAATTACTCAGCTGTCAAAGTTGTTTGAAGAAAGCACTCCTAGTACTTCAAACTTCAGGCTGATGGCAAGTGCTGTAGTCTTAGTCTTGACATCAAAGAGTCTCTCCCAAATTGTCCCAAAATGGCTATGACTTAAGGACATGAATTTAGAATCTGCACCGGCAAGAGAACCTTCTCTTCCTTTATCTTCTGAAGTAAAGAGCACTTAACCCAAAGAAAGAGATAATTGAATTATAAACTTGGGACCTTTGAATAAATGGCTCAATTTACAGAGAGAGAGAGAGAGAGAGAGAGAGAGAGAGAGAGAGAGAGAGAGAGAGAGAGAGAGAGAGAGAGAGAACGAGGGGGGAGCAGGTTCTAAGAGTAGGGAGAGGGAGAGAGGGAACAAAGTCTTCCCTCTGGACCATAGCAAAGCCCTTGAGACTTGATACTGGCCATCACTATATATTGCTTTCTGTATGTTCCATGGTCCTCATTTTTATTTTGGTGATACATATGTACAATTCAAAGACATAAAGGCAAATATCATGAGTGATACTTGATGAAAGAATCAGTGGGATAACTAGCATGCTCTTATGAAAATAAATGGACAGTGAACTGTGTAGATGGAAATCATCTCCAGTTCTCCCACACAGCCTTGGACAAAGTTGTGATGGGCCTTTCATGTAGACACAGAACACCACCAGAGCAAGAGACAGTTTGGGAGAGTTCCAGGATAAAGAGAAGCTTGGGCCTCTATCCTCCAGCGATGGATCTCAGAGACGTCTGAGGAGCTCCGAGAGCTGTGTGGCTACCTCCCATGTTCTGGAGATTTTACCAAGAAGTCCGAGGAATCGCTTGGTAGCTAAGAATGAGGACATTTCAGAAAAGTGACTAAAATATACTTCTATAGGATATATATGTTCTTCCCTAGCATACAGCTGTGTCTGTGTGAAGAAGGGAACATGGTAAAGAGGAGCTTATTGATTTGGGGCCAGGCAGCCTACCTTAGTGGGAACTCAGTCTCTCCTCCTCTGTGATCAAAGCAGCCTGGCCTGCTATCTACGGGCCTGACAGCTAGGAGACAATACCATCTCAGTGTACAAACAACAGCCACACTGTTCCCAATCACCCTTTTTAGAGTGAATCCATTGTTCAGGAAGTACTGTGTACTTTATTAATTCTGTTAAGCACATGGAAACTATTTATACAATTCCAGATACCTAGCTGAGCCATGGCTAGATGTACAGGGTCCAGGCAGCACTCTCTAGTCACTGAGTAGTAGGGCTCTGTGGAAAGTTGTGTAGTCACGCGTCACTTACTAGTTCTGTTGTCTATTCCTGCTCTCAGCAAACTCCCAGTTGGTAGTGATTCAGGCCTGACTATCTCCAAATACACCCTCTAGGAGAAGGAAACACAGCACACCACTCTGACTACAAGAAACCCTTCGGAGGACTTGGGCATTGATGGTATTTTAATACACTCTATATTCCCAGTTCAGAGATTCCTTTGCTTCAAACGATTCTAACCATAAATGGGAATAGAGGTATTAACTATCCAAAATGAAGGAAAGAGCAATTTTGTTCAAACTTTTCCTCAAGAACAAACAAAATTATTTCTCAGAGGCAAAATTCAAGCATGAACGATTTGCAAAGTCAGAATGCTCGTTTCTTCTAAATAATTTTCCTTACTAAGCTTCTCCCAGTCTTCAAATCTAAGAGTATGGGTTTTGTTTCAAGCAGCCAGAAAGATCACAGAGGTGTTCGTCACCGATGACCAAAGAGGGTAATCCCCTTGGTAGAACAGTTACATGCCTTTTTTTATTTCTCAGAATCAAAAAGTAGTCTGGTATTGGCACTGTCTGAATCTTTCTCCGTGCATTGGGGGAGAAAAGGCAATGAGTACTCTGCTTATGGCGGGGGTGGGGGGGACAGCGGATGGTGGTGGAGAGGATTTGAAAAGGGAGTCACTCAGAAGATGTTTTAAGCATTATTCCTGTGCTGATCAGGGTAGCAGAGACAGTGAACCCTGGTGAACCCAGGCTGGGACCTGCAAAAGAACTCTCAAGCATTAACCAGCTGGCTGTGGCTCATGCCTGTAATTCTAGCTACGCAAGAAGCTGAGATCTGAGGATCATGGTTCAAAGCCAACCCAGACCGGAAAGTCCTTGAGACTCTCATCTCCAATAAACCACCAGAAAACTGGAAGTGGTGCTGTGGCTCAAGTGGTAGAGCGCGCGCCTTGAGCTGAAGAGCCGAGGGACAGTGCCCAGGCCCAGAGTTCAAGCCCCATGACCAAAAAAAAACCCTCTAAACAAAAAACTTTCAAGCATTGTACAGCAGAGTGCTGAAGGAAAACTGCCACCTGCCCTGGGGTGGGGTGAGTGAGTCCTGCCCTCTCCCAACATCCTGCAATCTGACCATCTGACCTAATTTCAAATAGATCTTAAATTAAGACACTGCCCTTCACGTGAACCTTAATCTAGTGGAGGACTGCTGTCCTTGTACGAAGAGAAGCAGAGACACAGGAGAGGCAGACACAGAATGGAATCCAAGTAAAAAGAGCCAGGAAGATTGCTCTTGGCAGGAAGGCTGTGCGTATAAGCCACGGGCAGCTTTAAAAGCTAAGAGGGAAGTGTGCCTCTGCTTGACCCCTGCAGCCTCCAGAGTGAGCCCAGCCCTGCCAACCCTCCACCTCAGATTTCCCATTTCCAGAACTATTGCTAGCAGAGGATCCTGTTGCTCTAACCCAGTCTGTTTGATTCTGCAGCTCCAGGTAGCTCTGAAAACACGGGAGAGTACGGGAGAGTACGGCAGTTAGGAAGGACTTCCCTGAGCAGGGAGAGGGTCCTGAGAGCTGAAGGGGGAGACGCAGGGCAGGGCAGCGAGGCTGGCCCCCCTCCTCCCACCCCTCCCACCCCTGCAGATGTGTTTGCAGAGCAGGAAGGATGGATGCTGCAAGCTGAGTGTGAAGAGGTAAGGGGCGATGTGGCTGGGGGAAGTGGGCAATGTGGGGGCAGGAGGCAAGGCAGGGAGTCCAGGCTTATGCACACAGAGTCATTGGTGGAGAGAAGTCATGATCCAACTCGAGGAAGAGCAGGGGCCGATTCTGGACATGGAGTCTCCATTCCTGAAGCCCCAGTCTCGCAATTTCACTGGAAAATGTCACTGGCCCTCCTAATTAATATCCCTAACAACTACTTTGCTCTCCATCCTGCCTTTCTCTCCTGCAAATGAATGGAACCCTGGGTGTCTTTCTTTCACTCCAGCTGCCAAACCAAACAAGAGGTTTTTGGCCAGTTGGAGTCAGTCTGAGAGTTCAATGTCCTGTTTTGTTGTCCCTAGAACACCGCCCCCCACTCCACCCTGGGCTGCCCCACATTCCTGGGCTTCCTTTTCCCAGTTGACAGCAAAGCTTGTAAGCACCTATTTGGCCTCTTCCTCCTGGAGAGGCTGGGTCTCCAAGAAGCACAATGCTGCCTCTCCTGCCCTGCTTACTGCAGGCCAGCCTTATGCCACGTGGGCAAGCTGAGCTCCGCACTGGTCACTGATGCCTTCTGAGTTTACCCAAAGGCCAGGGGACAGCAGCACACACACTGTGTGCTAAGGCCTCTGTGCTTCTCTGACCCCACATTAACCTGTCTTTTCCTCCTTAATTGACTTTATAGGCCATAAGCATCCAGGATATAATAACCTGAATTATTTCATTTTAACACGAGGGCATCTCTCCTAAATATCATGTTCACGTGTAGATCATACTTCATAATGACCTCTCAGTATGCATGTCCGGGGGACAAAGGAACTCTATCACTAGCCTCAAAACCCGGAGCCCTACTAATACAAACACAGGGAGGCTAGTTTAATTACTTTCTCTCTCCTCTCGTTCTCTCTCTTTTTCTCCTTCTACTCCACCTCCCTGAGCCTTTCATTATGTCTAAACAAAACTATGAAAATCATAGAGCTACTGGTGAAGGATACAAATAAGCCTACCCTTTGGTCAAGTACACAAATACTGTAGTTTTTTTCTTTTTATTGTTTTTTTGCTCGTACTCTAATTTGAGTGTAGGCCCTTATGCTATAATGTGGGCACTCTGCCACTTGTTGACAGCCACAGCCTGCGAATGCTGTCATAGCTGACATCCAAGGGCACATCTAAGGAGTGTGTGTGTGTGTGTGTGTGTGTGTGTGTGTGTGTGTGTGTGTGTGTGTGTGTGATGTTTCTATCCAGGCAGTACTTCCTTAGCTCCGAGTATCACTAATGTAAATTGTGAGGAAATGAAGCAGGATGATTTGCACAGAAACTTCAGAAGGTGTGGTGTTTGATTCCCACACATCAGGACTGCATCCCTTGATTTCCTTAGGTTTGGTCTCAATCTGGAAGTGCAGACTCTAATACCTGCATCATGGTTGTTTAAGCGAGTAATCGCTGATTCACAGGGATCTATTGTTTCTTATTGCCTGGCACTTGGGGAATATCCAGGAGCTGTTGGTCACTGAAGGTTATCACAAAATACAAGTAAATGGAAACTACATTCTCTTATGTCACTGCAAGGCAGCCCACATATACAATTCTATGGTTTTCAGCATTCAGGTCAGGAGTTCTGGAAGGGATGTTCTGGTCTTTCCCATAAAGAGTGATGGTCTTTGACACTGAAATCCAGAGAAGTGGAATTCTGTTGTGGAAGCTCAGATCCTTTAGTTATATACTACTGGTTGTAATCATGTAGGATATTGATCTTAGAATCTAAAAATATTTCACCGCTTTATTCTGTGTATTTCCGTGTTATGTATTGAGTAACTGTTGAATAATAACACAGCTAGCAGTATTTATCACTGGTCAGGTACTGTGCAAAATCATGGTGAGAGAATGGTTGAATTACCTTTCACTGACACCAATCATGGTTCTTGTCCTAGAGATGAGTTTGCTGAATCAAAATTGGCTAGTGTGACATCAGTAGCAAATTATAAAGTCAAGGCAGAAAACAAGCGCCTGGTCCTGTCCCTCACATGCTGTCCTTCCCATTGATAGCTCAAGCGTCCAACACTTAGAGCCAGCTCAGAGCAATTTCATGTAATCCTAACATTTAGCAGAGTGGTAAGTGCATAATTCACTTAAAATGTACCGAGGTAGGCTAATTCTGACAAGACCATTAATAGAAAGAAAATCTAGACTAAAGGTTCTACACTATCAGCAGAAAGATACTTCATTATAGAAAGGAAAAGGCACTCTCTGATAGGAAAGAATAGACGCCATTCATGTCTGAGATTCTCTTCCCCAGCTTACTACAGACCTAATGCTTCTTCCTCCTCCAGGACCTGTCGAGCTCTGCCTGCCTGTCTGTTCTGTGTCCAGCTCCTAAGCCCGTCCCACACCCCAACCTGTTCTTCCTTCAGTTCCTCAGCATTCTACATACACACTAAGCATTCCAGTTGATGGTCTGCGATGCTTACCTCCCCTCACTTCCTGTGGTCTTGAACCCATAGAAGAGTCTCTAGTGTATTTACCTACTAGACATGTGCTGTATACACATGTGCTATGATAAACAAGAAGTTAATTACAGAGGCAGTCTTTGATGACATCTTGTGAATTCAAATATGGGTCTTATGTAGGTTCTTGGTGGAGAGTGTGGTGTAGAACAGAAATCTCACCAGTGTTCACCATCTACTCTTTTCTACCATGCAAAAGGAAGTGCTGAGCACCAACTCCTACCCCTCTAATCCAGGGAAGATCATCATTAGATGCTAGATAAAGTGATTAGTTTACAAAACATTTCTTTGGTCAGAAATATTGATATGAAACCACACAATGAAAAGTAGCCCAGTTAGCACTGGTTAACATCAGCAGATTCTTCTTTTCATACCAATCTATGACCCACATCCTTAAGAGTTAATAATTGAAGGTGACAATGGAGATTTGGGGAAAGAAAGTCAGAAAGACACTTACTCCTTGGCGGTACTAGTGCTTGAACTCAGGGCCCCATGCTTGCTAGGTTAATACTCTAGCATTTGAGCCATGCCTCCAACCCTATTTGTTTAGTTATATTTCCAGATGGGGACATCCAATTTATATTTGGGATTTCCATGCTTTCCAAATAGTTGAGGTTCCAGGCATATGTCAATCTGTCAGGTTTAAACTTACGTTTTGAAAGAAACAAGGTGTCCATTATTTCCTGTATTGAGTAGTACTGAAAATTTTTAAAGGCTGCCCAAAAGCGCATTATAACCTTAAAAATAAACATAGATGTCTAATAAGGTGAGGATGACTCAATTAAAAACAAATCAAATTCATTATAATAATTTCAATCCTGCATTTTTCTCGTTTGAAACTCTTTTAAACTCCTTCACAAGTTTGATAGATTCCTAGTAACCTTATTTCCAGACTCCCCATGTGTTGACAAATTTGGTACATTTGCAAGTCATTTAGTTTTTAGGAGCTCTTTTGGTTTATTTGGGCCTTCCTCATTGTAATCCTCAGGGCTTTTAATAAACGAATCCATCTAAGGACCACATTCAACCATCACATCTCTTAAACCATGCCAAGCTTTGCTTTCTTTGAGACTCTTGGTTACATAGCCCATTTCATAACCTCCTTAAATAATTCTTGCTCTTGTTGTTTTAAATGACCACCTCCTGTTGTCCACCAAGCTAATTGCTTGCAGTTTGTGTAAATTCAGCTACCGTGTCCATCTTCTGGTTGAGCAGTAAGCTGTCTGTTGAGTATTCACGTGGGTTGGTGGTTGAGTTTTAACTTTGTTGTTGATTGATTGCTTCATTGCAAGTCTATCCATCCTTATTGTTAAAATAAATATAAATGAACAACTTAATGAAGCTCTGAGAGTTCTAGAACATTTTCTAACATGTAGAATCATTTGTCATTTTCTGGTTAATACTTTAACCCTTTGGGGTAATATCTGATGCTGGGACCCCCTTTCAAATCATACTCTTAGCTCTAATCATGTCAGATTTTCTTCACCAGTATCTCCCTTGTGGCTCTTTTCTTTATTGTTTAAGACCAACTGCCTTGGGTTCAGGCCCTTTGTCAGACTTATGACTAATAATTAAAAAAAGAGTTCCCAAGTTTTCAGTTATTCTTGTTTTAGAATGATTTTTAATAAAGACCTGGTCTCTCTTGGAATTCTTTCTGACTAAGAATGTGAACTGCTAGCTGGGGCATGGTGCACATGCCTGTGATAGAGGCTACTCAGAAGGCAGCAGTGTTACAATGTGAGCCAGGCCCAAGGAGACATCATGAACAATATCTAAAGCAACAAAGAGATGGGGCATGGCTCAAGTGGTAGGCTACCTGCCTAGCAAGCATGAAACACTGGAGAGAGAGAGGAGAGAGAGGGAGAGAGAGGGAAGGAAGGAAGGAGGGAGGGAGAGAAAAAGAGAAAAAGAATGTGAAGTGCTGACTAAAAAAGCAACTGTCTTTGCTGCCTGCAAACAGACAACTATGCCAAGAAGTACAATCTAATTTCTTGTTTTTAAGCCTTGGCTCAGAAGATCAAATTTCCTGATTCTGTGATTCAGTGGTTATTTTTCTCTCACACTTGTAATGAACTGGTTTTTTTTTTTATTGTATCTATTTTCCTTTAGTTGACGCATCTTCATACTGTGAACAGTATGAAGCCTCTGACATCAATACTGGTGTCCCAAGTCTCAGGCTTAGGAAGGAACCCACATGTATAATCCCCTATTTGTGTGCCATTTCCTTCATCTGTGTTATATCTGTGTATCTCCATTTCTTTCTGCTGTAGCATCTCACTCTTGTAATCTCCTTGAACATGCACATCTTTACAAGAATGGCTGGTCTGAGCTCTATTTCCTGCCTACTATTGGTGAAGAAATGGAGAAGACAGAAATGGAGAAGACAAAACATTTTCTTGCATAAACCATCTACAGGAGGGTAAGCACACATTTACATTTGCATGCATTAAGCCACATTTCGCTGAACAAGATGCTGCATTGTGTGTTTTCTCATTCCTCAATGTAATGCAAACTCTCTGGGGTGACCGCAGACCCTCAACCTTTTGCCTGCAGAGTGCAGACCCAGGTGAACGATTCCTGGATGAAATACTGTTCCTTAGAAAACCTGACTCCACCTCGATACTGAACTTTAACCGCCGCCTTCCCTCTCGTTTCTAGAAGCCATCCACACAACTGGCAGTATTCTTATCTTCTGCCCACCTCTGTTCCCTGAAGGACGCATTTCTCACGAGGCACGTGAGAACTGCTCTTCAAGTCGGAGGCATGGACTTACCCCAAAAACTGAGCACATTTTTAAGTCACTACTTACAAAAGGTTCCTAGAATTACATGCAGAAGTTGACTTTTGAAAACAATCTCGCAATTGCATTTAAAGTTCACCATTTGGTTTATGGTAGGCTGCTCTTGTTTTAAACACCTTCACCAGTCATTAAAATGATTTTCTCGTGGTCCTGGCAGACTTCTGTCAATTAAACGTCTCCAGCCAAAAGGCTCATTGACATGTCTGACATCACAATGAATAAGGAAGAGTTAATCAGGTTGATACATATGTTACCAATGCACTTGGGCCAGTGCTGGCTAGAGATCTGTCAAGAGGAGATGAGTCTGCTTTCATCATGAGAAGGCATACAGAGCACCTTAGAACCAGGAAGTGTGCTGGGTCAGCCCTACCTCTCTATCTGTGCATCAACGCTCAGGTGTACACTAGTCCTCAGCACATCCCCACTCCTAGTGCTTGCTGCTGCCCCTGTTTTTCCAAAAGCCATCATTCCAATCCCAGCACCCCTCTCCACTGGAGCCATCTCAAGTGCTCAGGGTTCTTCAGCCACCAAGAGCCACAATTTGCTCATGCCCCATTGAAATCCACCCTGAGCGGCCAAGACTGTGCAGACAAGTGAGCGACATGGGACAGAAAGGCCCTGATACTGGGGGCTTTCCTTTAGTGTGGCCCTGTGTTCTGGGTCAAGTTCATGACTAGAGATTGACTGTGTCAGAGGTGGCTGGGGGCTTTGGTGACCATCTGCTGCCGACAGCGGAAAGGAGATGATGGTGTCTATTCTGCTGTCCAGTGCTCTTCAGGAAGAGCTGAAGCACACTGTTTATGGCAGAGGGGGTTAAGACATGAGCCACAAGGCCTCCGGCTTCCAAGAGCAGCAAAGAAAGGTCAATGTGAGTCCTGTGCAGACCATGGCTCCAGCCGAAGGGATGAGGGAGGAAGAGGTGGGAGGGAGGTCAGCAGCAGCTGCAGCTTGAGGGACCCTGCTCTGCACAGAACTCAGGAAACAGCAGGCTCAGGGAGGCCCCAAGGGGGCACAGTCCGAGATGTGTGCCCGGCAGGGAGTTATCAAAGCAGGTCATGGTACCTGTCAAACTGGGCCTATTGTTGACGTGAGTTCATATTCAGAGTTAGAAATGCACTCTTCCCTCCTAATGGTTTCTGACACGGCTTCCTGAGCGCACTGACGGCCCTGGGTTCCACTGTATCTGTGTGAGTGTTTGTCTCTCTCCAGCTGCCACTGAGGCTGGATGATCAACACACCCGGCCTTGGGGGGAGGGAATCTGCCCCTCTGCTGAACAACAGGCTGGCCCCCCCTGGTCAGAGCGCAGGAGTGGATCCAGAGGATGTGGAACGCAGAAGCAGGGTCAATGCCTCCAGGAAGCCCAAAGCATGGCTTCCAGGAGGCACTAGGGTTTCTGAGACTCAGGCTACTGTTTCTTCTCTCTCCTAGTCAGTATAGTTCAAAAAGACAAGGGTGTAAGGTATATTAAATAGGTAGGTTTCATTAGGTAGCCCATGAAGAGAACACCACACGCTGTTCAGGCAAGGAGAAGTTTATTTACTGAACTGCTGCCCCTGCCAAGCATGGTGGAGAGGCATAGCTGAAAAGGAAGGGCAACTCACCTCTGGGCCAGGATTTACCTAGTCCAGGGACAGGAAGAGGTGTGGCCAGGTGGGGGAAAGGTGTGGCCACACTGGATCTGGATGTGACCTCAGGGTAGGTTAGATGGGAGGTATGTGACCAGAGGTGGCCCAGGATGTGACCTAGCAGGAGGGGAAGGTGACTGCTTCTAGGTCTGCCAGTTACCTAGGTAACAGATACTCGGTAGAAACTTAGCCAAGAGGTAGGGCGGTGTCCCTGTGTAGACCTTACAAAGGGGACCTGTGGCTCAGTCACTATGCTCCCAGGGATGGTTATGACTCTGATTATTGCTATTGGCAGCAAAGTAACATACGTCAGTGTCATTCTGTTGGGATTCACCTATGTCTCTAACAGCATAATATCAATGTCTTTACCTAGCTCCCCAAATGACTACCCGAAAAGTAACAGGCAATCAATCACCCAAAATATTTTCAGTGAAGGAAATAAAGGTTGATTGTCCAAAGACAAACTTGGAAAGCTCTCAAGACACCCTGTTTCTTTGGGTAACAATCATTAAGTTAGCTCTGCTTATTCCAACTGCTTCCTTCTTAACACATCATTCATCAGATGCCTTCTTATAAATAATAGCAAATAATTATTAGTGTATCAAGGGCAGCATCTTTACATTAGAAGAAAAGAGGCTCAAGAGAAACATTTTAGCCAGTTTTGCTATATTCAAGCTGTTGTGTCTATGAATAACTATTAAAATATATTATTAAATTCAGTTGCTGCATGTATCATATTTTAATATGATACAATAAAAAACTTTTACATATTTTTTGTTCAAATTGTTATTGAATATTCTGTGTGTGTGTGTGTGTGTGTGTGTGTGTGTGTGTGTGTGTGTGTGTGCATGTGTATGCACACGTGATTCCTGGAGCTTAATCTTAGGGCCTGGGCACTAGCTCCAGGTGAGTGTTCTGCCACATGAGCCACAGCTCCATTTCTGGTATTTTGGTAGTTAATTGGAGATAAGAGTCTCAGACTTTCCTGGCCAGGCTGGCTTCAAACCATGATCCTTAGTTCTCAGCCTCCTGAGTAGCTAGGATTAAGGCCTGGGCCACTCACTGGCATCCCACTATTGAATTTCCTTAAGTTCCACACTGATTAATTTTCTTTAAGTTTAGAATAGTAGTATATTTCTATATGTTTATCAAATGTGAAACATCCTTTGAATGTAATTCTCATTCTGATTTTATGTTTAAGATTTCTCTGGGCTGATGATGATAATGGTAATCATTCTTGAGCCTGTCATCAAACAGGTGCCAACTCTGTTCTTCTGCATGCATGAAGAAAATCCTTGGGAAGTAATATTTGGATTAGAACTTTCCTTCATTATTCTTTAATGTGACACTCAAGGGGGTCAAATTTCTATTTCATAGAAATATGAAATTCACATCTGTTCCATCATTCAATAGGCCTTTCAGATTAGGCTCTGCTAATCTGAAAGTATTTGGTAGAAGAAAATGAAGAAAAAACTGGGAGGCGGGAAGGAGGAGAAAAAGAAGAAGGGAAACAAGAAGAGAAAAAATAATCTGCTAACAGATGGAAGTGAAGCAGTAAAATCAGTCCTATACAAATTGTATAATGCAATATCAAGCTTCTGCAGTATCACGTGTTATGCTATGATTTACTGTACACACTTATACAATTCCAAAAGTGCCAGAATGGTTTAATTAGATTTTTAAATATTACAAAAAGTAGTATCTGTTTTTTCATCTCTTTTTATAGCCAAAGGTTGCTTTTTAGCATGAATATTAGTTTGAGTTTTAGTTTGTTCCTCGCTTGTTTTAGGAACATTGATTCCTTCATAAAAATTCAGTGTTTGCTGTGTCTCAGACACCCTTCAGGCTTTGAGCTGCAGAAGCAAATCCTATAACACAAAGAGGAGCCGGCATAGCCAACACTGAACCCTTTCCAAACTTCTCTAGAATTAGCCTGCAAAAATTGGCTGTAGGTGTGGCTCAGCAGGAAGAGCACCTGTCAAGGAAGTGCAAGGCCCTGAGCTTAGCACCCCTCTATCACAAAAAGATCTTCACCATGCCCATAGCATCCTTGGACCCATTGAGAAGATTGGGAAATCAAAAGGAAAGACAATTCTGTTTCTCTTTTGTATGCTCCCTCTATCCTTTTCTGGTCTTGAACATTAGCATTGCTAGACTTCATGGATGTGGATTCCATCAGTACTTCTAGACTAATGGGACTTCACCAGACTGAACTGCTCAACAGAGGGTACATACTGAGATTCACCTGACACCATAATGCCAAGAGACAATCCACAGTAAATCTCTATACTTTTCTGTGTCTCAGGAACTGTTTCTCTATAAAACCCTGATTAATAAACTCCATGTGGAAGAGGCACATACTCTGGAAAGAAAGATTGAAGGAACAAAAGCAGAGGCAAAGAATGAAACATTCAGACCCAGCCTGGCCAGTGTGACTAAAGAAGGGTTTAGCAGAAGGCTTTGATGAGTGACTCCTAGGCATATATAGTCTGGAAAGAGTGGGAGAGGGCCAATGGTCCAGACATGATAAAGTTGCTTAAATATTTTGATTCATAAAACAGAAAGAAATTGAAGGTGTCTGACAGAAGTACAAAGAGTACCACCAAACGAAGACAGGATAACAACCATAAAACAAAGGGAAAAGGAAGTAGAAGAGAAACAAAATAAAATCAAGTAAAAAGTAAAAATCCACTAATATAGCTCTAGTTTCCATCCAATCCAGCAAGATCTAAAGTAGAAGAGGTCATGCTGAAGCCATGGGACTGCACAGAGATGTGCAGGACATTGTACGACATCAGGCTGTTCATCCGATGAGCAGCTACTCCAAAGATCAGGAAATGTCTTCTCTGGTCCCAACAAGAGGGTAAACTGGCCATGAGATGCATCCATGGATTTCAGCCCGAAATCCATGCAAGATAGCAATAAAGCCTTCAGTGTTTATAACAGCAAATATTAAATTCAAAACTGAAATGGACAAACAGCTTGTAGACCACAGACAGGATAATCATGGTTTGAAAGAGACAATGTTGACCAGAGGAGAAAGGGAGACAAGCAGAGGGCAGCGAATCGGTGGTGACAGCATGCCTGGCTGACAGAGGCAGAGATCCGGAGTAACACTTCATCTATACAATGTAATGATGCAGAAATCGGCCAGCAGGGTAAACCCACTGTGGAAATGCGCAAATTACTGGGGATTGGGAGTAGCAATTACTGGGGATTGGGAGTAAGGGAGAAAACGATTTGTTTTTACAAAAGTTGGATTTGAAAAGCCAGAACCATTGTCAGGCAAAAAAAATCTTATTTCCCAGTGTATTATAGTTAAAAGATCCCAATGTCTCCATTCCCTATGGAAATACATTTCTGAAGAATTGGCCAAAATCTTGTTCAGTATTTCCCATGCTCTCGCTCTCTTCTCTGTTAAGTATTCTGTAGGGCAACACTTTATTTTTTTATTTTTTAGAAAAGAAAAAAGTAATGCTTCTATCCATTTCCTTGGGGATGCTGAATCTTAGACCAGAATTATACCAGAAGGGGCATTGTGATTTAAAAGGAAGGCAATATCAATAAACATTTTAAAAGATGATCTCTTTTACAAGGACAACACTTTAAAAGGGCAACACTGTAGAACAAGCAACTACACTGTTTCTTGCTCATAGTTTTAGTCTGTGCGTTCCTGTTTTTCCTTATCATCTATTCTAGATGAAACTTTCAATGTTCTTAGAACATGGCTAGTTGTCTTCTTTACTTCCAACAGAGCCTTCCATATCCCTTTCACAGACCAAAAAAAAATTGAGCTCACATAATAGTCCCTTTCCAGGGATTCTTCAAAATTTGCTAGCAAAATTCTCAATATTTGCTGGAACTTAGCATTTTTAAGTTGTGAATTACTCATATTATTTATTGATGGATCTCTTAATATTCAGAAAAAAATCTTCTTAGGTTGCCATTTTAGATTTACTAATAATATGCAAAATGGAGTCTATGTTATAATGCTTACAGTTTAAGCACATTTAGTAAAATCAGAGTCACAATATATACCAATGGCTTATTGATAAACAGTAAGAAAATTAAAAATAATTCTAGTATTAAACCTGCCCTGACATCATGGAAATCCTCTTAATGCAGAATCTGATATTGAGATAAACACTTAGTTTCTCTGATCTCAGTCCCACGTGTACAACTATTAACTTGGGGTTTTCTGCCATGGATTCAACTTTCAACTTCCCAGTTTCCATGATTGGTTTCCTCCATTCTGCTTCAATACTGCAAAACGTTGGTTTTGCGGGGGTTTTTTTGTTTTTGATTTTTTTTGTTTTTGTTTTTTGTTGGGGGGTGTCCTTTTTTTAGATTTCAGAGCTGACTCCACAGAACCCCAGAGAGCTGGCTTTGTGAACTCAGACTTCAGAAAGATTCTTCAGATAAACAGGTTAATGCAAGTGACAAGCCCCATGATGAGGGAACTTCTCATTCAAATAGAGCAAAAGACTTTACTGAGCACACAGTTTAAGATATATTACTTGAAAAGTACATAAAGATGGTGTAGTTCTAACAACAAGGTGATTCTTGGACGGTGACCATTTTCTGGAAATCTGTTTCTGGTTAAAATTGAAAGCCCTCTAGCCCCAGATCACCTCTCACGGATCCGGAGACTTACAGACAAGCGATCAGGTTGAAAAACACTGGAAGTGCAGAGGCTTTTACGGCAAGTAGTTCAAATCTACCTGCAGCTAAGACAACAGAGAGCTAGCAGAAAGGCAGCTGGCAGCACAGTCTAGAGAGAGCGAAAGGGTGCATTGTCACGTGTCTCCCACACGATCACACATTCTAATACGAGGAGAGTGATGTGCAGTCATGTTGATATTTTGTTTGCATTTCAAATGATGACATGGATTCCCAGTTGAAGGCCATCACACAGTGGACAGCCACGTCTTATTTGCTTGTCCCAGAGAAACCCAGTGTCCTTCCACTGTGCCCCTTAGCCCTGAAAGCCTTTGAAGTCCGCAGCACTGTTAGGAAAGGATCACAAAGAAGCATTGCCACTGCGGTCTGGTCACTGGTGGTAGTGCCAGCTGCTATGTGATTGTGTTAGAAAGCTATTTCCTGCTACTGCAGGGTCTGAAATAACAGTGACTTCTGTAATTCTAATCCTATTTCATTTATCCATCTGGGCCCCCATCAAAAGCATAAACTAATCTACCATGTGTCAGACAGATAACCATTTTAGCATATGAGAGAATTAAATATTGTTTACCAATACCTTATAACCTTTAAAAAAATAGTTTTCCCAAAGATCACTAAACAGTCACTGTGCTGTGCTAGGTATGACCTGTGGTATTCAACACAATATTTCTGAAATATTCACAGGACATACGTTTGTACATGTGTGTACAAAGGAGGAGCAATTAAGAGAATAGAGGTGACTGAAAAGAAGTCCCCAGACTCCTTCTAGCCTTGGAATCCAATACTCTCACAGATTTAAATGTCACTAACCAGTTTTAAGACTTTTGGAGGTCTAAACTCCGATGGTTCTAAATTCACTTTTGTGTTTGATTTTTAAAAAACTGGGGGGATACATGTCCACACAAGACAAAAGCTCACATGTTGGAGTATAATTCACCAGAATAGTTGCATTTCCTCAACTGGAAAACTGAACTAACATCACTCCCTAGGTCTTAGACTGGGAATCTGTCCTGGATAGAAAGGCATGGCAGGTCCTTCCCAGGGGACGGGAGGGGCTGAGCTTCTTTCAACCCACTTTTTAATCTCCCTCATACCCACTGACATAAAGACCAGTCTAGAATGCAGAGGCCTGGGTTTCAGGATTTGATTCTTAAAAGAGGACCTGGCTGTACTTTCAACTGCTAGGAGAAACAGTCACATGTGACATCACAATGTTGCTGTGCCCTGTACACTGTGACTGCTGGGGGCCTGGACGCCTGCTTCTTGCCAGGTCTGGAAAGGCTACTACTGGATGGTGAGCTAGCCAAAACATTATTCAGCCCTGGAGCTGGGGAAGGGCAGCGTCAACAGCATCCACGTTAGCTGGAACAAGACTGTAACATTTACACTGACCAGGGCAAGTAAACACGGAAGAAAATCTTCCCAGAAGATGTGTTCCTTGGTTTTCATTTTATGTAACATCATATCTAAGCTGGGCAAACAGAAAGGTGAAGCTGACTTTGAGAGAAAATTGTTCCAAGGAGATATGTCATTTGATGGATGAGGAGAATAAAGGAGAAAGGAACAGGCTGGGGTAGAAGAAATTAAATAGGATTAAGAAAAAGGTTTGGACAAATGAGGATGACTTGAAACACACAGGAAGCAAATGCAGATAGGAACAAAAGAATGTGGCCCAAATCTAGAGGACTAGTGATCAAGGAATCATAATCATAAAAATCCACCAAAGGGGAAAAAAAAATACCCACAAAATCAAAGACAAAACCAACATACAATAAAAATGGTGTCCCATAGGAAAAGTAATAGAAAATTCCTATGAGAAAAGAGAAAAAGTGCAAAAGATAAGGAATTATTAAAAATTAAGGGGCACAATACAGGGATTCCAGGAATACAAGAAAGGAGCTCTGCCCTAAAGCCAGGCTGGAAAGAAAACAAAATGAAAGGTAGGCCTCAATTCACATGAACCAGCGGGAAAAAACTGCAATGGTACTTTAAATTGGTTGCACTCCAGAGGTTGGGAACCTCCTCCCTGGGTACAATTCTGCCAATGGACTCCCATCCATAAAGCTAGGCAGTCACCATGATGTGCGTGTATGCGTGCGCACACATACATGCTGTGTGTGCAGCTGGGTGGGGGCACAGGCATATGTGTAAATACCTGTATGGGAGTGCAACCAGCTTTCCTTTATTTTCCTGTGATGTATGGCATCCCTTAGGGCTTCCAGTCTCCCACTACGAAGAGTTGAATATCTTCCCCAATTTTATTATTCTTAAAATGATGCGTCTATAATACATAGTGCAAACCTTTTTTTTTTTTTTTTTTTTTTGTCAGTAGTGGGGCTTGAATTCTGAGCTTGGGCGCTGTCCCTCAGCTCTTCAGCTCAAGGCTAGCGCTGTACTGCTTGAGCCACAGCACCACTTCCAGTTTTCTACTGGTTTATTAGAGATAAGAGTCTCAAGGACTTTCCTGCCCAGGTTGGCTTTGAACCATGATCCTCAGATCTCAGCCTCCTGAGTAGCTAGGATTACAGCTGTGAGCCACCAGCGCCTGGCTGCAAGCTATTTTTTAAAAATTTTTCTTAGGCTACTTTGTGATGATTTAATTGGCAGCATCTAATAGACTTTAACCGGGGGGAAAAAGTTTATATTATTGAAATTTCTCCATAAAACAAGACCAAATTTCTTAAGTCCCCTCCAAATAACCAAATACATGATATGGAAATTGAAATTTGCAACTAAAGGACATCCAGTCTGTCCAGATAGAGCAAAGGATGTCAGACAATGTCTGTCTGCCTTGTCATTCTCCCTGGCATGGCCACGTCTCTCCTTCCTGTTAAGAGTCCTTTATTCAGGCTAGAACTGCTGACTGATAGGGAAACAAGAATCCATGAAGGAATCCTTTTCTCACCTAAAGGCAAGAATTGCTACAAACACATTCAGCTACAGCAGCAGGGAGGATTTCATAATAGGCATTTCAAAAAGATAGTCCCAATTTTTTCTTCTTTTTTTTATAGACAAGGTGGGATTTGATGGCAGGCTGGAAGAGCACATTCTATTGGAAATGAGGTACACTGCTGGCATTTCCTGCTACTGCGGATTTGCACACAAACCAATATGAGCATGAACACCATAACAGAAATTAAGGCAAGGAAGTCTCTGTGTCAAGAAAGCCATTTCTGCACTTTAACAACTGTGCTGGGAGCAGTTGTGGAGAAACAGCAGCCTCGGGAGCATTTGCAGAAGCACCACAAGTACCTTGTACTCCGCAGGTCTGTGGGAAGGGAAGGGACTCGGGACACGTCCCAGGGCCACCCGCTCTTGTTACAAGCTCATGAACATGCCCACCAGGATAGAAGATCTGCACCAACTGCATGTGGTCCTGTCTCAGACAAACGGTTTTGTCCTATTTTCTGCAATTCTCGTTTCATTCAGTTTTACTCAGTTGTAATGCTGGAGATGGAAAGTAGGCCTCGCACACAATAGGCAATGTTCTACCACTGAGCTCTAGCCCCAGCCTTCACTTGCCCAATGGACTAGGTGCCCAGTAGGTAGACTTAAGAGTGCTGTGTCCCCGGGAAGAGGTAACAAGGGTAGCTGTCTCATGACTGGAGATCTTAACCAGTCATTAAGCTGCAACACAAACATACACACAGGCAGGCTCCTCTGTCTACACCACTTTACAGCTTTGGTTAACTTTTTGCTTTTAAGTAGTTATAGGGAAGGTTACATCAAGAACTATACAGTAAAAATCATGTATGCATCACCTTGCACAATTGAGAAATACTGAAACTAAGACACTAGCACACCTATAATCCAAAGAATTTTCAAGATTTCACTTTTTTGTGTGCACTTTTCCATGTGTGGTGGTAGGTGTGGTTGTGTGAGTCTATTACCTGTAGCTCTATGAAATATTATTCCTGGTTCCTTTAAGTAAGCAACATCATAGTCAAAACACAGCTGCATAAACAAGCAGCTCTCTGTTTCCCTTTTTGAGCCCATACGACTCCATCCTCCCGTTAGTGATCAACCCTCTTTTCACTATAATGAATATGTTGGATCTAGAAGATTTTGTAAATGGAATCATGCAGCGCTATCCTCTTGGTACTGGCTTTTTATACTTGTATGATTTCCTCAAGAGTAGTCAACATTTGTGTGTTGCTTTTTTTTTTTTTTAATTTCTGAATACTTTTCCAGGCTAGGGATATACTACAGGACATTTGGTGCTTGACCTTTTGCCCTGAAGAACATCTGAGTTATTTCCAATCTGGTGTCACTACAAATAGAGCTTCTGCAAACATTTAAGTTCTACTTCTTAGAAAATATAGTCCTTTAGACTAAGTTTGTATATGAATTTAGGAAGAAAAGTGGATCTAAACCAATTGCATGTTAAAAAGAAAGAAAAAGATAACCTTAGGATTTTTTAAAAAAGGTTTAGTAAGGATGTATTTTAGTACAGCAGGGTTAAAGTAGAAAGAAATGGGGGAAGGAGAGAAACATTTCCTGATCAGGAAATGGGAGTTGAAGAGCTCTAATCTTAGGATTCTTAAATGGGATTTGTGGATTTTACCTCTTAGGCATTGCTATGGCTACCTGATCCTAAAAATTACAGCAAAAACAAAGAGATGGAAAAACATTATTTTAGGTAAAAATTCCTTCACAAACATCAATGTGTAAGACAAAAAATGAGCATAGATTGGACAGAAGAGTTCTGCTGTTGGTTTCTGACACAGACTCCTAAAAGCTTTGGCATTACCAGAGGGCCTGGGGGTGAGAAAAGCATCATTTGTCATTCATAATGAACCCCTTTCAATCATGCCAGACTTCCTGTTAATGAGGTGGCCCACAAAAGATAGAGGATGGGATCTGGTTTACCAGAAGATCAAGGCAATCTTAAGAGGGGAATTTGCACCCCACCTTGGACCTCTGGAAAGGACAGAAGGCCTTCAATTTACCTACTCACCCCTGAACAGTGAGTACTAGGTTACAACTCCTCTGTAAACCTAGTAACTAATGAACTCTGAGGAGCTCCGTTGGTGAGCAGACTGGTATAGAAGTCTTCATAGTAGCCTGTATCGCGACGAGACTGGGTCTTGTTTTCTTTTATTAGAAGTTAGCAAGACTTGCTTATTAATGCGGCTAGTATAATACTTAATAAGGTTCTTTGAGCCATGAAAACAAAATAGTGAAGCTGAGGAAAGGGTTGTGTGGGACCTGATTTACAGCTGGTCTATCAGACACACAAGTAAAAAGCCTAGGACCTGGAGTTTGTGTCCACAGTGGAGTGATATTGGAGAACACAGCCCTTCCTGTGTGAGGCAGGGCGGTGCTCACTCCAGGGCATGTCTGATTTTAAAAATCCACCATGGAGGAAGGCACTGATGGCTCCCAGGTATAATCCTAGCTACTCAGGAGGCTGAGATCTGGGGATCATGATTCAAAGTTGGAAAGGTCATGAGATTCTTATCTCCAACTAACCACCACAAGAAGTCAGAAGTGGAGTTATGGCTCAGGTGGTAGAGTGCTAGGCTTGAGCTAAAAAGCTCAGGGACAACCTCTAGGCCCCGAGTTCAAACCCCCAGATCAACACACACACACACACACACACACACACACACACACACACACACACACACACGCACACGCACACGCACACACACACACACACACACCACACACTCCACTATGTTCCAAATCATGAACTTACATGAATTATACCGTGAAACTTTTCTTCAGCATATTACAAAAGAATTCTCAGTGCACTGACAGTGTCTTAACATCTCAAGTGCCAAGACGAATTCTGTATCCCATTTATTTCCTAAAATAGTACTGGAAAACCATTGCAAATGCCCATTTATGAATAGTAGAATTGGGCCCTGCAAAAATAGTTGTCAAGTGTACTATTAAAATGCAAGTATGGGAAGCACGCCTCCGTGCATTTCTGCATTTCTGCATTTCTGCATGTCTTGTGAGAAGTTGCTGACATTCTCTTGTTCTGCTTGATTTTTTTCCCCCAAAGACTTTTGTAGCATGAACAACCCTGGAAGAAAGAGAAAGCATCTCTTCAGAAAACAAAGGCAGGAGCTTGCTGGACACCCATTAGCAAAGATTTGTTCTCCTTAAGCTCAGGCTTCTCCCTGTCATGAGTCCGTGGGTCTAGGCATAGAGCAAATGGCCACAAAGGGTTGACAGTGTGGCTTTTGCTCTGCCACAAGTAATGCAGAAACTGCTTTGTTCTGACCCAGCACTACCCAACTCCCACTGGTGCTTACCACGCCATGACAGCCTAATTTACCAGCTTGCGGTTCTTGACAGATAGCTGAGCATTAGCCTGACGTCGAGTAAACTAATTGGCAAATAGACTCCTCATTTATGGAAGACAAACGACACATTAGAAGTCCCCAGAAAAATGGTAATTTTTGTAATGGCATATTTATGTCTGGAAGCCGAGTTCATCATTCACTTTGATTTTAATTATTCTATTTTTAAAAATAATTCATACAAGAAATACTCTCCTTCTTAAAACATATGTCAAAGCATGTCATTCTCTCCTCAAAATATGTGGGTGACTTCTCCATCTCTCTCAGGAATAAAATTAGGAGTGTTACTCACTGCCTCTGAGACCCTTCAGGATCATTGTAGGATCTTCCAAGGCTCTTGGGGAATGGTAAGACCCTGGCTCATGCCCTGTAACCTCCAACTGCTTATACACACCACTTCTTCCTTCCCAGGGCCCGTGGGCTGCCTTTCTCTCCCCTCAGAGCCTGCCCTGCATATCCATCCATCTCCGGTGGTGCTCCAGACCTGGTGACCACAACAGCAACGGAAGTGCAGAAGCACCCCTAAAACTGAACACACTACAAAGTCTGAACACTCCGCTAACTTGTTTCTGCTCTTACTCATTTACCCTCTCACTCTTTTTTCTCCTTATGTGGTGTATTTTGGTGGTCATCTCTCTTATGCTGAGACTCAGATTTAGCTCTGCTAATAGTACCTTGATCTCGCCAAGGTGTAGAGCAGTAGGAATAACTTGAGGAAACAAAACACCACAACGCTTGGCGCAGAATTGGTCAGGGCAGAGACTTGGTTCCCCAATCGATCTGTCTTCCTTCTGCCATTCTCTGCAGTTTCAAGCCGCTCATGCATCCAAATGTAACACTCATTCTGGATGGAAAAGCGTGAGAATAACTGGGGGACGACATCCAGGATCAGAAAACAGGACCCTACAGTGTAGGTCTCAGAAGCAGCTTCTCTAACTTCTACTTGTCCTCCTGTCTTCTCACTCTTTGTGCTCCCTCAAGAAAGTTCCAGAACCCCCAACCTCCTTTCCCTCAAACTAGGCATAACTCCTAATATAGTATATACCTTGTACCACCTTCCTACATGTGGGTTTCCATAAAGAAGTTCTCTGATAGGCGGTGTATGGTCGCAGGTCCTAAGATCCCTCAATACAAGAAGGGACTTGCTCAGTGCAGGGCAGCAGGCATGCTACACAAAGACCCCAGCACACTCTGGACAGGACAGGCTGGTTTCTCACCCTGATCTCTCACTATTGGATGAGACCCCTTTCACCCAGCCCTGTCTCTACACGATTGTCAGTGCTTCATAGAATCTAAACATGCACATGAATTTTACCCTGAGTTTTGGGGGATTCATGTTACAGATGGCTCAATAAATGGGTCTGCCTTTTTCTCCTGTAAGTCTACCTGCTGTCAGCTCATTTCAGAGGGTCTTCAGACAGTAGAATCCTCTGCCCTGAGAATATCTAGCTATTACTAAGATGGCAAATCCAAAGTTTACATGCCAGCAGGTATAGGTAAGAGCCCTGCTTAAGCCAGTGAAGGACTTTCTATTTCATGCATCAAAATAGGATCATGAGTGATATGATTAATTGAATGATTATCATAACCTCACTCTCATTTTATACTATTGTATTTTATTGCTTACTATTGCCTTACAATGAATGATCGCTTTGTTGTTGATTATATATTCGCCTATTTTCTGTTTCTGTCCTTTGTACCCTAACTAAAGTACAGAGTCCAAAAGAACAGAGGCTCTTTCCAGATGACTGGTATATTTCTAGCCTCAAAATCAAGCACTCAATAAATGTTGACTATGTGAATGAATGATATAGTCATTGAAGCTTGTCAAGTGACCTTGTGCTATGAACATACAATCAAACACTTTTATCTGGTGCTAAAAAACTTCCTTTTTACATGAAAAACACTAACTAGAGATCTTGCTTTTCTTTTTTATGCTAAGTGAGGCTCACAGATTAAACTAGGAGGCCTGTTGGTTGTAAATCAAAGTCCCATAATCATAAAAGCCTCAACAGGCTTATTCTGCAGACCTGGGGTTGATTCCACAGCTTGAAACTCCTACAGGACACTCTCATTGTGCAATCTGCATATCAATGAGAAGGCTTTCTTTATGAAGTAGGAAGATGATATCTTTGCATTACAAATGGAAACTTGCACTTCAAGAAAGACAGGAGGTTGAAAAGAAAGTGAGACAATCTCTCTCAGAGCTGCACTGAGTACTTCTCCACCACTCCAATAGCAGGGTGACCAGTAATAAATCTTACCTGGCACCTGGCACTGATGCCTTTCAAGCAATAAAGTCATTAGTTTTAGTCCTCAGCTAATAACTTCTGGAGCTGTGCAAGGCAGTTTTTCTTGGGTCTTGCTATTGCATGGAGACTCAGCTTTTACCCTCGCAGATAATAGCTCACTGGGTCGAAATAAACTAAGATGTTTTATTTCAGAGCATAATCAAGGAATTAGTAATTTGCATGCCTTCCCAAACATCTTTCCTTCCTGGGCCAAAAATTTCTGACAGTGTAAGACAAGCATTAATTATAGCTTTAAGAAGAGAAAGTTTAAATGGAGCTCTTGGGGCTTACAGCTGTAATCCTTGCTACTCAGGAGGCTAAGACCTGAAGATCTCCATTCAAGAACTAGCCCAAGCAGAAAAATCCATGAGACTATTATCTCCAAAAAATTACCAAAAAGCCAGAAATGGGGATGAGCACAAGGACAGAACTCAAGTCCTGAGTTCAAGGCCCAGTACAGCACAAAACAAATTTTAAAAAAAGTAAAAGATTTTCATTATCCCTTCTGAGAAATATCTGCTTGGGCTGTTTATCACAGCCTATGTGTCAGAAGCTCTAAAAGTTGAGTGCAAAAAACAAAGCAGGTGAATCAATTATGCTACCCACTAACCAAGTTATGCATAGAGCAAGAAAACTGAAATAAACAATCGCAGGCACACAGAAAGAGGGGACTGGGTAAGACTATATGTAGAGTCCCATGTGTAGGTCAGCTATATGTGGGTTATCTATATTTGGGTCAAAGGAGAAAATGACTGTTTAGCTGACTCAGTGAAAGCTTCTCTGGATAGTGCAGAATTGGTTGGCATAGGCCAAGCAAAGAGTGAGAAAGGTAAAGGACAAGCCACATAATACCTAGACTAATGATATGGCCAGTCAGGTATTGAAATGATGAAGGAGAGGAAGTTTGGCAGGACACAGTACAGAAATATGCGTATTTCCTCGTCTTCATTTGAGATTTGTCCTGGTGCTACACCATCAATGCCAGCCTGCTATTCTCAGCTTCTAAGGAGTAAGCCAAACAAACATTCATTTTATTTAGGCTATAGAGGAACAAATGGTTTTGTTTTATTACAGAAGCTTTGCCTGTCCTCCAAGTGATGCAAGAACGTGATCCACATTTGGTCCACGTGAACCTGTGTGCTGCTGCTATTCTGTCAATGTGTTCTGTGGACAGGTGATCTCCTGAGATCGGATCCAGAGTAGCAAGCCCTACTGAATTAAACAGTACAGATGGAGGTCTGAACTAAAGCCATAATGTGCACTTACCTGACACTTGACAACTTGAGCCATTCTTTCGCTTTCAGTTGATTTTTTTTTCCCACCAGGATCACAAAACCATCACTACGTATTTCCTACATGACTACAAAATTCACTAATAATCGCCTGAGGCTCAAAGACTTAGCTCAAGATTCATTTGCATAGCCAACATTCATTTAGTTGTTGTTGTTTTTTTTAATCTGGGTGTCTACTCTGTACCAGACATTGCTTAGGCCTCAGAGACGAAAGAAGGTGAAGAGCATGGTTCCTGGATGCAGTGACTACAGTACAGGTCCCCCATGGATCACGTGACACCTCGTGCGGCCCACTGCCTTCCTGCGAGCCTGCTGCTACTCATGCTGCTAGCCTTCTGCAGTCCAGTGGACTTGAGCCTCCTTGCCGTGTCGACCTGCTTCCACCTCGGTGCTTCTGCAACGATTTTCTCATTGCTCTGGCTGCTCTGCCTCAGGTCTGTGAATGATTGCACCCTCGTATCAATCACAAATCAACCACGACCTATTCTTAATGACACCCCTGCCAGTGGCCGGGAGATCATTGAAAATGAGCACTTCTAACCACAGGTGCCCTGAATGACATCATCTAGCATTTCCTTCCTACTCCTCTCACTTTCTATTACCATTCCAACGTTTACATTTTCTAGGTCTTCCTTTCCTAAAGAACAGAATGTTTATACCTTTATTTTTATTGCTGTATGTTTTCTTGACTTGAAATGCTTCCTGGCAGAAGGGATCTCACTAGTGAATGTAAGACTAGCAAATAAAACAACAAAGTGAATATTCTTTCTGGGCTTGATGAAGAACAGAGCCTAAGGGAGCTCATGTCAATGCACAATTTTCTTCTTCCTGGGTTGTAATTAAACATTTCAACAACAGAGAGGAAAGATGGCAAGTTTGGACCTGTGGGAAATAGAAACTTGGTTGTGATTTAAAAATCAATCAGCATGTAAGGACAAAAGGGAGAGAGAGGATCATGACAACAATGATCAAACTCTGCTTTCCCTGCAAGACCTGAACTGTGGCCAAGAGAGGCATTAGATGTTCCAGAGACCAGAAAAAAATGGCCCAAACCTGGTACACCTGGATAAGAGCAAAGCAAGAGGATCTAGCCACAAAATACAATAATAGAAAAGGATAGTTATGTTTTTGTTTTGAGGGTTTTTATTTGTTTGTTTTTCTCAGAAAAGTAGAAGAATAGAGCTACTTCTGCTGTTTTGTGTGTATCTGTGTCTCTTGAAGGCATTTCAATTAGGCTAAGTCAGTCTAAGTACAATTTCAGGATGAAATGTGTCAAAAACTAAGTAATTGCTGCATTATTGTTTTTCTTCTGATGTTGCTTGAAGGCAAAATGTGATTTTATATGTATATTAAAAATATAACAACATGAAAAGTCAAATTAAGGCTACTAAATTTACAAGGTGAAACTATATAGCTTGGGTACAGTCTTATCTTAATTAATACATAGTATATGTATGTGTGTTTATATATAGTATAGAATATAAATAGATAAATAGCAATGAGAGGTAGCAACTATAGGATGACAAATACGTTTTCATTAAGATGCATTGACCCATAATCTGACTTGTTGAGTTAAAACCCCTTTGTACAACTAGCTAAGATAAAAAATAAATCAATGGCCTTTCTAACATTATTAAAAACCAACACATAAACCAGTGTAGTATGAGAAAACTATACAAAAAGTGAGATATTCAAACAATGAACAAAGTGAATAGTTCATTCTAGTCCTAGGTGGAGCAAAATTTCACTGAGACAAAGCTCTTCAGAAGAAGTCTTCATGTCTTGCTGACTCTATGCTACGAAACACAGCGAATCTATTTTTCTCCCCTGGCACCAGCTCAGGCTCTCATCAATTCACACGTAGTTCATTAAAATGTCTATAAATTTTAATTCTCATCTCTGCAGCGGCTTGCTTCTGGCCAGCTTCTCCTCAAGGTTCTTGTTCCTTTATTCCATTCCGGTCATTTCCACATGGTTATTACTGCCTGGGACAATCTCCTATGAGGTTTGTTTTGTCAGAGCTTCCTTCTAGAAGCCTCTCTGTCTAATTTTACCTTGCCATGAGTCTCCTTGCTCATGACTCTGGATATAGAATAAATCTATATTACATATAAAATGAAAATCATAATAGAAAATGTATTGTTATTGAGTCATGGTACCTAAAGGATTTTGAATGACATGCATTTTTTAAGGAACACTCTTGTTCTTTTGAAGTCATCTTGTATTTATGACTAATAGACACAAAGAAGGCTATGGGGACCTAGACAAGGCATGAGTTCTTGGCCTTTAGTACAAGACCACTGAGAAAACACAGCAGCACAATAGACAGTAATGAGCATGGCAAATTCATTGGAAACCCTTGAACTAGAGGACAGCCTTGTTATGTCAGACAGGCAGGAAAGGGCACGAAGACAGAAACAAGTGCATCTCATCCCAAAGCCTAAACTGCCCCAGGCCACAGCAAGGTCTTGCCCATCCTTGAGAACCATAAGAAAACAAAGGAATTCCCCAGATCCATCATGGAAATAGATGGGTTGAGCTTTGATCTTTATCTATAAATTATTTCTTTGCTAAATGTTCTTTTGGGAGTAGATTTTAGATAAATTTGAACACATACATACATATATGTATGTGTCTGTATCTACTCATATATGTATATAATATATATATAGCGTTTCTATTATTTGTAAGCATATGTATGTGCCCAAATGGGAAGACATTTCTGTTTAAGACAACAAATCCTAAAAACAATACATTAACGATGAGTATTTTCTCTAAATGCAAAAAGAGTACAGTGTCCAGTTTGAAATGTCGATCTTCCAGTTTTTGCATCCATCTAAAAGTGTCTGCTGCATCCATGTATGCTGCACTTGCACTTCATTGTCCTGTGAGTGACCCGAAGCCATTCTGATGCCTGATTTTCTGTATGTCATCTTGCGTCCCTCTCTGAAAGCGTTCAGAATGACTCCCTTGCCATTAATGACTTGACGTTTTCTATAGGGCTTCTAGAAGTGGCTCAGTTTCATCATTCCTAAGAACATATTGGTTGTTTTATTGTAGTTTCCTCCTTTGTCTTTTTTAGGTCAATCCTTTATCTTTGAAATAAGAGAAAATTTAAAAAAATCTGAACTTGATAGACACTTGACCTATCTATCTAATCATACAAACATTATGGTTTGAATAATAATGATAAAATGTCTCCTATATGTTTATGTGTTGGTGACTTGGTTCACAATTGAAGGAACTGTTTTGGGAGGCTTTGGACACCTTGGGAGGTAGGGCTTAGCTAGGGGAAGAATGTCCCTGAGGGTATGTCCTTGTTAGTACCTCTCCTGGGGCCCCAGTACCTCTTTCCATCATGGCTTCTGTGGTGTGAGCTGTGAAACACATCCTCCCACCGTAAAGGACCAAAGCTTCTGAAACCAGGAACCCAAATAAACATTCCTTCCTGATAAGCTGTGTTCTCCATGCTAAACAACTGATAAATTCAACAGCAATGTAATTTATAGCATTTAGTTTCTATGAAATACTGTGTCTATTTCTTCAGGAGTTAATTTAATGTCATGCGTAGCCTTTAGCATGTGTGCCCAAGATGCTGAATATGAATCTCTGCATATTCACCAGAATGAATTAGCCCTCAGAGCAGTGGCAGTGTGTCACATGGGCACCACAATGAGAAGAGGCTTTCAGATCATTGCCTCTTGTAGGGAACACCAAGTATGAAATATAATAAACTGAAGTGGTAACTGCCTGCCTGTTTTTAGTGTGTGACGGTAGTAGAGTGATTCACTCTGCCAACAGAAGCATTCTCCAAGTGTTGCGTGGCTGCACACTCAGAGTTTGTACGGGCTGCTCCAGAGAGCTCTGCTCTGCCCTTTCTGCCTCCCGGCTCAGCCCTTTGGGTCACCGGGGAAACTATTTCTTCTATCATGTTGGTTATCATGCAGATAAGGCTGAGGTTATCAATACTGTTTAATGTTAGACTACTACCCCTTGAGTGCCTCTGATCTATTTTCTACAAAAATTAAAGACGATGTATTCTTACTCGGATTTAGGAGAGGCAGATGGTTCTCATTTTGTAGCTACTTCAGAGACCCAGAAAGACAGACTTACTAACTACAGATACCCTAATGAAATGTGGCAAAACTGTAATTCAACTTACTGTTCTATCAGATATTCAATTTTTTTCAATTATTGAAACACTGAATGCTGGGAAGGTGACAGTGGTAGAGTGCTTGCCTTGCAGGCATGAGGCCCTGGGTTTGATTCCCCAGCACCACATAAGCAGAAAAAGCCAGAAGTGGCACTGTGGCTTAAGTGGTAAAGTACTCACCTGAGCTGAAGAGCTGAGGGACAGTGCCCAGGCCCAGAGTTCAGGCCCCATAACTGATGAAAACAAAACAAAACAATATAGATCCAGTTTATGTACTTTTGAATACAACCTAGTATTTTTCCCAGGACAGATTCTTTATCATCAAACTTTAAATCAGATTAAGGGTATCTCTCATTACTTCTCCTGAAAATAAGAACAGATATACCTGAGTAACTACTAGACCAAACTTTTAACCAAACAAACTAGACAACCAAAACCTACGGTATCAAAGAATAAATATTCAGTAAACCCAGGCACCTAATAAGAGAAAGAAAAATCCAACTGATCTTGTAAAGAAATATGTAATTTCACCTTTTAGCTATGGCCATTAATTTTATTTCAGGAACCAACAAATTACTGCCAGTTTTCTGGAGATTTCTTAGACACAGAGGACAAAGCTGTGGTTTTTTCTCTTTCAGAGAGAAATGAATTATTGGACCAGATTCTACAGATGATGTTGTAGCCCAGCATCTATTCATTTTGTATGGCCCCAGCTCAGTGGCTCCACTCTGGGAAATTACCAATCATTTATCATCACCTACTTCCTGCTTGCAGGGGGCTCATAAGCCAGCTGAAATCCCTGCCATCTGTTCTTGGATAATAGTCAAGGACAATAAATATCTCAGAACAACAAAGCCTTTGCTTTTTTGTGTTTATTTTTTTTCTGTCATTACCACATGCCAATCTGATAAGCACACTGTATGATATTTAATTAATTTAATCACTGGTTTCACAAAATCCATCCTGTTAGGGGAAAATATCAACTCTCCAAAAATCTCAGGCAAAGCATGTATTTAATTATTTTTGGCCATATGTGGAGCTCAGGGTCATTTGCTTATGAAAGGGGTGGGACTCAAAGTCAGTGTCTTAAATCAGTAAACTCAGAAAAGTTAAGATCTGAATGAATACCCATCAAACCAGGAGTAGACAGGAAATTGAGTCAAGTAATAGCTTTCATTTCATACTCGCTGACTCCAGAGGGATGTGTGGCAAAGGAAGGGAGTGAGGAGCAGAAAGGGAATACCCTCACTACTCTCTAGGTGTCTAATGGCAACGTGGTGCTCCAGGGAAGGGCTGTATAAGGATGACTTGCATTTGCTGCTCTATCATGTATGCTGTGGAATTTTGATACAATCTTCACCTTCCTCTTTATAAACTGGGGTCAGTGCCATCTGACTAACAACACAATTCATACAAGAGATGATGGTCAAATGCAGTCAGTCCAGTGAACATCTCAGGAGTCCAGGTAGATAAGCCACATCTCTGGGCTAGGTCTACACCTTGGTGTAGAGTCCTTGCCTCTCATGCACAGATCCAGAATCAATAAAGGAAACAAAAAGAGACTCATGCATTGCCCTTCTATGCCATTCCCTGCGCCTGCAAACACTGGGTGCAAGAGCATCATTCTCTTAGAATGCCATCTTGCCATTATTTAAGTAAATTATTACATTCATCTGCTGATGGCACATAATTTAGCCAACTATATTTGTTTTCTTATTTTTCCTTTTTTTTGGTAGGTCGTGGGGCCTGAACTTTGGGCCTGGGCACTGTCCCTCAGCTCTTCAGCTCAAGGCGAGTGCTCTATCACTTGAGCCATAACGCACCTCTGCCTTTTTCTGCTTATGTGGTGCTAAGGAACAAACCCAGGGACTCATGCATGCAAGGCAAGCACTCTACCACTGAGCCACCTTCCTAGCTCCCAGGAGTATATTTTCTTTTCTTTTCTTTTCTTTTTTGGGGGGGGGTTCGGTTGTGGGGCCTGAACTCTGGGCCTGGGCGTTGTCCCTCAGCTCTTCAGCTCAAGGCTAGCACTCTACCACTTGAGCCACAGTGCCACTTCCGGCTTTTTTCTTTTTGCTTATGTGGTGCTGAGGAATCGAACCCAGGGCCTCATGCATGCAAGGCAAGCGCTCTGCCCCTGAGCCACCTTCCTAGCCCCCAGGAGTATATTTTCAATAACTATTTTCATGTCTCTATTCAGAACTCTCTTGCAGAGTCTTTCCAGGAATGAGTTTACAAAATGCTTTAGAGCAAGCAGTAGAGACAAACAGAAAGAACACTGTGCATCTGCCACCAAACCAACAAGTGACAATTCCTCTTTTATACTCCACATTCTGTGCTGGTTATCTGGGAACTCAAATAATTATGTAAGGAGAAGAAAAACATGGGTAGAATTTGCAATGGAAAAACTTAAGATACCATGGTAGAATGAGAAGTGTATAGATTGCTTCTTATATTTGCCTTGATTAATCTATTATGTTAATATAGTTCTATAAACCCCAAAATTAATGATAGGCTGAATAACTTCCTTGACTGTATTGTTTTGAAAACAAAAGTGTGGAATGCTCACTCATTTTTATGCATTTGTTTATGAGTTGTGTTTTTCATTCTGTATACGTGGGAGATTGGATTAGGATCTCTTCGGCTGTCAAGATCCCCGACCTGTCTGTCCTTGAATCAGATTGGATAGTATTTTCAATGTCTTAGTCTATGCCTTAAATCACCTCCAGACTGCTTATATTCCAATGGAAATGTTTTTAAAATCACTACACCATCTTTGCATAGGTAATAATAACAAGATAAAAATGTCTCTATATATTTAGTACATGTATAGATTTTTATCAAGTCTTTTTTTTTTAATAAAAACAGTACATTGATCAAGGTATATTGTATTCATAAACTGCTTTGTTAAATGGCAACTCCTTTGTACAGCTAAAAATAAGAAAAATATATAAATACATAAATTAGTGTGAAAATCAATAAGCAGCTCTTTGAAAAATCAGTTTTATCGCACACAAAATATACATACAGCCAAGCTATTATCTTTCCCTGCTTCATTGTTTTAGTGTGAAGCTGTTTTTCAGGAGAGAAAATAGATTTCAAATGCAAATTTCACTTTCAGAAATTATCATTGTCACCAAAAGTACAAGTCACTAGATAACAAAGCAGATAACTTAAGTGGAGCTGAGAAAGTAATATTAGCAGCTGTTAGGAAGGGGACAATCAATATGACAGAATGGTGAATAAAAGCATTGTCTGAGATCAAGCATTCTTCACAGCGTTGTCTAAAGATGAATAGGAGCATGTGCTCCAAAAGAAGCTTCAGGTAGTAACTTAATATTGTTATTGTATTATTTATTAGCATTGTACATGTCCTGATTTTGTTTTCAGTGTACGAGGGAGTAAACAGAGGGGAAAAAATTAAGCATAGACCTCTACTGTGGGTGCATTCTTGCTTGAATATAAACCTCTTGAGGAGAGGGAAGGTCTATGTTACCCTTTCCTTATCTCTAGGGTAGGGCCTAACATAGTAAAATGTGCTGCAAAAATAAAAACATGGATGAATGAAAGGCTGAACCGCTAATAAAGATTTCCTTTCTTGTTTGCTTTATCAAGAGATTCCCTCCTAGAGACTTATTCATTAAATAAGCTAACCCTTGATCAAGCCTGGTCTCCACAATTCTCTCACAAAGCAGGTGTTGTGAGTATGCTGTCACAGCCTCCCACACTCTCATGGTGACTCCACCACAAACATCCAAAAGCAACGTTTCAACAGACGACACTGTCGACACCACTCATTACCTGACAACCGACGTACCAGAAGCAAATTCATCAAAGGGTCAATGACTCACTTTGCTTTTTAGCAATGTTGAGTCTCTCTCTGAAGCAACAGGACTACACATGGAAGTGGAGTGGAATCTGACAGAAGTGAGCTGAGGCATTACCATGACAACCAAAGATGTCAGAGGCTGTGGAGTCAGGCCTGGACCTGAAACAGCTTGAGTCTGCCTGGAAAACAGGTCCTGCTTGAGGAGCAAAGAGGAGGTGTCAAGTGAGGACCCTCTCTCTGCCTGGGAGAGGTCAGATGGAGTCTTCTCAGGACCTCTGGCCATATCCTTGGGTTGATGAAGCTTGTTTGTTTGGTATTCACAAATCCATTATTTGTGAATGGAAAAGGAAAAATAAAGAAGTACATTTCACTCAGGTAATTTCTGATGCACTACACCTGTCTAATTTTGATAGTACAGAAATATATCTTTGCAGTTGTTTTTTTTCTCTCTCTCTCCTGTATTCTGCATGTATAAAACTGACTTAGTCATATTTTCTAGGAATGAGGGGAGGGAAGAAGATAGATCTTTAAATGCGTCCGTGTAGCACGTGAGCTTCTGCAAATGACAATATTGCAATTTGTGTCAATTTAAAAAATAACTTAAGAACTTGAAAGTGCTGAAATGGTCCCTAAAATCAAAGATCAAGAAAAATTTTGGACCCAAATAACTGAAGTGCATTCTATTCTAACTAAAATTCGCCTAAAATATTCAGTACCGAGAATAGGGAATATGAAGCTGCCAAGATATTTTGGACAACAAGTTTTGTTCATGGCTCTTCTCAGTTTCTAAGGGGTGGTGTAGATAATGAATTTTCAAGAAATCAAGACCCAAATGCCAATTTATGAATTATACAAATTGCTGTTTATCTTTATTGTGCCTTTTTCTGCCTTTCAACATTTTTCATAAATACAAGCTTACTTGGAATGGATAGGAAAATCAAGAAGAAGTTAAATTTAAATGCACCATTTCTGCCATCATTAGAATTTTAGTTAGTCCTCCAGGTTTTAGGAAAACCCAGAAGAAGCCAGAGACGAAGCTGTCACAGCGGAGTGCTTACCCAGTGTGTGTGAAGCCTTGGGCTCCAAAGCAATATTCCAAGCAAAATTTTAGCTGTCCAGATGCCAGTAACTTTTTTTTTTACTAAATAGAAACTAAAATACATCTTCTTTTCTATAAAATATATACACATGGGTGAATTAACACAGCAAAGACCCACAGAACAATACAAATACCCACGAATGATGGGAATGTGAAACAGGTCCTGTAGTACGCCAGGCATCCAAGGGAGGCTACATGTAGTCAAAGAACTATATATTCATGCATGGAAACAAAACAGTGAGAACTATTGACATTGTTTCAGGAATAGGAGAAGGAGAATTAAGGGAGAGAAAAAACTAGGGTAAAGCTAACTAAGAGAAATTGAGAACGTATTCAGAAGTGTCACAATAAACTCCCTGAACTAATATATGCTAACAAAAATGTTAAAAAGTAAATCAAATTTATTTTTTCCTTAGGGTTTATAATACACTGTAGGGCTCATTTTCAGACACATGCTCTAAATTTTTTGTTTGTATGGATTTCCTGAGCAGATACGGAGAAACATTCTACATTACTGCATCCCTTATTAGGACTTCAGTTAAGCTGTACAGAAAAGCAAATTGGAATCACTACAAGAAACATTGAGGCCTATACTATTTCACATAATTTTTAATCTCAGGAAATGTTCTGAAAAAGTTTTCTAAAACGAGTATGGTATCCAAACAACATGGAAAATATAGCTTTGAATAAGGTGGTCAGGAATAATACCAATCTTTATTTGTGGTATATTGTGTTTCAAACCTAAAAAAAAGTTCATAGAGAAAAACAATTCTATCACAAAACTATGTGATTTTAAAAGTACATGGCACCATGCTCAATGACATATTTTGTAATGTTCTTGAACATTTTAATATTTCATCTTATGAATTTGTCTTAATATTCAGTTATCTCTGACTTGAGGATAGATGATCTAAGAGGTTTGTTTCTCCTGTATATTGAATATAGCTCTATGTGTCCCTAATCAATAAGCCATTTTATAAGAGCACACCTGTTGTTGATTAGGTTTCATATGTCACAGACACTTCTCTGAATTACGTGTAATTAGAGTATAATTATGCCTAAAATATGGAAATAAAATATTTTCCAAACACAATAACATGAGTACAATTGGATACTGATTGAGGTGTTAAGATTACCACTAAGATTTTTTTTCTAATTCTCCTGAATGATTGCATGTTGCAATTGAATGTGCAACATTTGCAAGGAACTTAAACTCTCAAGCAGGGTGATCACACGCCTCAGCATACGGTGGTCATGGGCTGATGCTATGGTCTTCCACCACCTTTTGAGGGTAACAGGCTAACACACAACCTCTTGGCTGAATGGAAGTGCATATCCTTTCTATCCCTGTTCCTTGTTGGCAAGAAAGAAACTAAAGTTATGTCAGGATTGTAATTAGAATAGTCATAGTATTGTTTGGACAAACATTCTTATCATGGAAAATAATCAAAAACATTTACTCTTTATTTGTCATACATAGACAAATGAAATGATTTTAAGGTATTAGGTAAATAGTTAAATTCCACAAAAATTACAACGTTCAACATCTGACTCACAAGATGAGGATTTTTTTTTGTGCAAGTTTTTCTTATGCAAAGTAGAAAATAGTGCATTAACATCTTCATTCCCAAAGTAGTTAGGGTAACTTAGGCAAGAGACTAAACTATTTGATTAGAAAACAATACTACCTTTTAGATCAATGATCATGAATGTTGAACCTGATAATCACCTGTTTTGTTATTCATTTCAACTAAAAGCCAGATGCAACATAGAGAATGATTCACAATCATTTTCTTCACATTTTTATTATATGGTTGACTTTATTTTGATTTTTTTGGGGTACCGCTTCTGGGGTTGGATCTTAGGCCAGCGTTTTCAATCAAGACTAACCCTCTACCACTTAGTCTGTGACTCCATTTCCAGCATTTTGCTGGTTAACCAGAGAAAAGAGTATCATGGACTTTCCTGTCTGAGCTGACTTGGAACCATGATCCTTAGATCTCATCCTGTGAGCAGCTAGGATTATAGGCATGAGACCCTGGGACCCAGATGATTTTATTTCTAAATAAGTAAAATGCACTGGATTAGGGTTGGTTTGATTTTATCTCTTCCCCGTACTTAATGGAAAGACAAAGCCATCCATCATTCATCTCCCACATGGAATTTCATAATTGTTTGTGACCAGCTTGTTCTGAGAAAATCAAACATAAGAGAAACTACCAACTGACCCTTAGTAGCTTTTTTTGGGGGGGGGGTCCAGTCGTGGGGCCTGAACTCTGGGCCTGGGCGCTGTCCCTCAGCTCTGTAGCTCAAGGCTAGTGCTCTACCACTTGAGTCACAGCGCCACTTCCGGCTTTTTTCTTTTTGCTTATGTGGTGCTGAGGAATCGAACCCAGGTCCTCATGCTGCAAGGCAAGTGCTCTACCACTGAGCCACCTTCCCAGCCCAGAAATAAATTATTTTAAAACTGCTTTAAAGTGAAACAAAGACCAGGTGAGTTGCAGGCTTGCAAATAGTATAAACAAACCCTGATAGAATTTCTGCTTACATAAAAATGTCTTTACATTCAACTGACTAGCCAACCAACCCATTCATCAACCTTTCTTGTTCTAACCTAAGACCTTGTCACGAGTCCTGGCTTCATTTACCTCCCTCCTCCACACACATTCTCAAAACTGCCAGCCTGCTTCCTTCCTTCATCTCCACACTCTGCTACAACGAGGCTGCAAGTGGCAGGAAGCTACTGTCACCCCAAATTCTAGGTCTGTGGTATCTTTGGGGCTGTCAGCATGACAAAACAAAAGTGTGTGTCTCACTCTGCCAGCCTTGCACTAACTCATCTTTCTCATATGTGACTGTCTGAGAAACTAGTCATTCAAGGATTAGTTGAGGAGTTAATTTATGAATAGCGAGTACATGAGTTGAGTGAATTTGAACAGTGAAATACAGAGCCAGTCACTTGTGTCAGTCTCTCTCTTTTTCACTCTTTCTTTTTTCCCTCAGTATTTCCCTGACCACGTGTGTGTGTGTACATACATGCATGCACATGTATGTCTATTTCTTCTAAACTGGTCAGTTTGGCAAGTTATCTAAACCTTGAATATTTACTGCTTTTTTTTAAAAAAAAATCTGATTTTTGTTTACTACTTGTTCATGTTTATGTTAGAGCAGAAAATTACAAAAACTGAGATGGTACAGACAACTTCACATAGCCATACCAGTTCATGTTTAAAGGACAGAAAGCAGTTCTAATAGTAATTTGGGATGACAAATTTTCATGGAAACTATCCCTGTGCATTAGTATATGAAAACAATGTAATATCACTGCTTTCCCTTTTGAACTGTAAGTTTAAATGGCCCATTCACAATGACAACTAAATCCTTAGCTAAAAATTGTATGCCCTCAACATTCTATACATCCTCATGTCAGTACTTCCTTATGATTATATGATTTCAAACCTTAACTGCTCTGATAATGAACTAGCCCATTCTCATTCAAAGTTGCATATAATGATGCATTGTGTTTAAGAGACATTCCTGGTTCCCATCCCACTACCCAGCCCCTGATATCAGAGGAAAGGGGACTGAAGCCTCCTCCTAAAATCACCACTCTGCCTACAACCAAAGAAAGGCTTTCCATTTCACTGGACTCCATCCTGCGTAACACAGAAAGGGAATGGGTGTGGCCTTAAGAAACAATTATTCTTGGACATCTAAATAACAAGAATCCCGCCAGGACATCTAGCAAGCCCATTGCCTTCCTCTTCCATCGGGGTGTCTGGTGATCTTGGTGGATAGCACTGGGTCTAGCAGTGGGGAAGATCTTTCCTACTGCCATCTCCTACTAGCATGGCTTGCCCTGGTCCACCATTTACCTAGACTCCATTTCCTGACGGCCCTGAACAGCTACAATTAAACATGCAGTTCCACTGCTGATTTCTTTGCAGAAGTGTTTATTTTAAATTACTAATTGCCCCATATTCTAGATAATCACTTCATTTATTCATTCGTTTTTATAGTGGTCAAGATTGAACCTAACTTGAACCCGCACACATCTGATCACCTAAGCACCGTGCCCAGCCTTACAGAGAGTCCTTTCCGATGCAGCCATCGCATGCATCTCTCTTGACCATAAGTGATGTGTGAGTGAAACTGAGGGAGCCCAGATAACAGCAAAAGTGCGACTCCGATTTCAACCACTTTTAACACGAAGAGTGGGAGGGTCCTACCCTGCAGACAGCCACATGATCTGTCTGCCATGGTGTTCTGCAAATTTCCCTTGACTAGTATAGCACACCATCTGGCTTGTCTGCTCAGTTCTCGGAGATTGCTGGGATTCTGGTGGAAATATCTAGCCCCGAAAGTCACTGACATCATAAAGGAAAGCACTGAAGATTGTAGGGTAGGAACTGCCAGAATCTAGCCAAGTCTACAGAGTCAGGGTGGAGCTCTCCAGCTCTGAATGCAATAAAGAAAAAAACACTCCCAGTGGACTCAGGATGAACCCTGGGGAAATCACCCCTGCAAATGCAAGAAATACAAGCGAGTGTGTATCTTACAGTGTTAAGCTCTCTGTCAATCTTATTGAAACATGTCAAATTTTGCAAAGGAGCTTACATACCTGCCTCCTGACAGAAGAGGGCAGTTTACTTTCCTGTTTATTAAACTAGATGTTTGGTATTGTCCTGGTGCTCAATTTTAAGGTTATCTTGGCAAAAGGCAGTGTAGCTATTCTTATACAAAGTTGGGCCTTTGACCTGATCACAAATCACTTAATCACAACTGGCTTTTGTAGGTGAGACTCTTCCTGTCTTGTGGCTTCTGTAACTTATGTATACAAATGCACGTGCACACACAAAATCTACCAGGAGGTAGATTATGGTAAAAGTGGCTCAAGTAATTTTTTTGGCAAATAATCTAGGAACTACATTCAGTAATTTTTCTATGTGGTTCATTACCCACAACTCTTTCTGTTGTACAATGACAGTATTACAAATGACAGCACAAACCTCTGAATTTTAGTCTGAGTAGTTAAGGTCTAGCTGAAATTCTTTTTTCCTGAAGCTTTTGTTCTTATAAATAATTGAGGACACATAAACTGTATTGACCTATATAAATGATTTGTTTCTAGAGGGAAAATATGAAAGCTTATAAAAGAAAAATAATCAATATCACAGAGTTGGATATGATTATAAATTAGAGCAAGGACTACCTTGTACAAGACTATGAATGTGTAGAAGTTTCAAATGGAAACAGATTATGGTGCTATTTTAAAAAAATACATAGTTACTAAAAATAAAAGAATGAAGAAAAATAAAATAAAATTCATTTAATTTTATGCTCTATTATCTCAATGGTAAACATAATTGTTTCTCTCTAGAATTTTTTCTTCCTGTGGGCACACAAACAGACATATATAGCTACATATTCAAATATATATATATATATATACCCACAAAACCTCTCATTTGTCATCAATGTATAGTTTTTTTCGCATTTAGTTTTGTGCAACTCATACTACCCCCTGGGTTTTGTAACTTTTTCTTTGGCAAGAATTTCCTGTTCTCTTAACCAAATCTACACATTTTCTTTTTAAATCTCTAAATTTTTGACCAACCCAAGATTCAGTCTTTTTAAGTCATTATAGTCAGTCTCATGGTTTTGAAGGACTTTATACTCAGAAACTCCTAAATTTTCATCAGTAGTCTTGAACTTTCTCCTTTGAATGTAAGCTTTGTGCTTTAAAGGCTGTTAGATGTGCAGACCACGTTGAATATATCCAGAAAAAATACTGCATTCTAACCATTACCAGAGGGCTGCTTTGCCCAGTGTTATCCAGATAAGTATGGTGGAAACACTGTCACTTCAGTCTCCAGGCCAGTCATTTCAATCTCTAATCTTTTGGCCTGGTCCTTCTGGACTGAATCATCTTTCTTGTGACTGCCTCATTTACATGCTTATTTATGAAAGGTCAAATATCTGATCAAATATCTCCTCTTTAAAGGAGTCTGATTGATTACCTTATTGAGTAGTTTTTCCCTAGTTATCATTATTTCTATGCTCCACCTTGATTGGTTTTGTTTTTCTCATTTTCATACTCTCATGTAGTTCTCTTGGCTGAATACAAAATAATCCAAGCCAAGCTCTGTTTCAGAATTGTGTTATTGGTGGCATTGGTTTGTTCGCTGATGTCACACATATAGACAAATATTCCATCTGCTTTCCATATGGTGGTCAGTTATACTAGAATTAAATCTTCATCATTGCCTAAACAGGTATAGGAAATGTGTTCCTTCAAGAAGTATAAATAATAGAGCCACATATCATCCAAAGTTTAAGGCTGAAATTTATGCATCATAGTGAATATTAAAATACGGAGATATGGCAATCAAGCAAGCTTGAGTGTACGTAGATAATTTGACAATACCCTGTATTAAACTCATTCATTTGCAGTGTGAAGTAAGCAAGACCAGAACAATGTTTGATCCTGCTGGATTTCTTTACATTTGGTTTAAGTAGTGGAGTTCAAATCATTGTATATGCTATATAATTGTCCCTCACGGAGTTGACTATATTTCCATCTTATCTACATACCTTTAATCTTTCTATTAAAACTGAGAAATATATTAATTACTTCTCAAATTATTGATATTCTGGATTTAGGATGTTTTAAGATTTGCATTCCACAAGGAAAACAATGCCAATTTTACAGACAGTTCACAGACCGACCTCCTGAAACTATCAAGTAGATTATTGTTTTCTAAAACGAGGGTATCGGCATTGTAATAATAAAATTTAATTTTAATAGTGTTTCAATACAATGTTCAGCAGAGTCAACATTTTCATCTGTTTTCTTCATTCTACAGCCTGCAAGGCTAATATGACCCTCACTCTGCTGTGTAAGTTATCTGTGGTCACTGGTACGTGTAAGGCATAGCTCCTGAGTACGGTTCTAGGAAGGGTGGGAAGAGCATCATCTCCTCTCTGACTTCAGGACATTTAAATAAAAGATAAAATCCACCATACTAACATAAAGTTAGCAGTGGATCAGCAGCTATGCCAATAGAATTGTGAGAATTATCCTGACACATAATTTCATTTTGTAAATATTTGTAGAATGGAGGACAAGACTCTGTGTCTACAGGAATGCAGATCTGAAGTTACCCCAGTCAAATACTGAGCTAAACTGAGTGTGGGCTTTGGACAATGTCCTCTGATGACTGTAGAATAATGGAGGGATACAAAGATATTCAAGAGAGGTAGAAATAGGCCTTCCTACTCATGTGAGAGATTTTCTTTGTCCTGAGATAAAAAGCCCCTGAAGGATTGCCAGGTGAGTATTGACAGGTCTGATTACCTCTTTAGATATTTCTCTAGTTTTCATCTAGAAAATGGACAATGCCCTGTCTGCATGCCAAAAGACCCATTAGGGCTTTTAGGCATTACTGCTGACTGGAGAGGAGAAGGCTGAGCTGAGGAATGGGAGAAAGGAAACAAATGTTTGCATTCCTCTATCATGACAGATTTACCAATAAATGAATATTCCATATCTTCTTTTGTAATTGTGTGGCCAATCTTTCTATTCAACATCAGTGACCTGGCAAAGATGTCCAGTTAGGGGGACATCCCTTAATACAGATTCTCTTGGCAAAGGCATGCCTGTAAAAGTAATTCTTGATATAATCAAAGTATTATATTGCAAAAATATTATGTTTACTACTTTTTTAGATATTAAATGAATCAAAATATTATTTTTCTTTCATTTTTTGTAAGTATGCAAATTAACAATTACATGTAAAATTTAAAAGCTATTGTGATGTCATTTCTAAGAAGAACACATTTATATTCACGTTTCCAGATGTCTTCTAAACTCATGATTCAGTTTTCTCAATTTTCTGTAGAAAATCTATTGGTGTGCCAATTTATTTCTTTTTCTTTTGGTTTGTCATAAGACTTGAACTAAGGGGCCTGGATACTGTCCGTGAGTTCTTTTGCTCAAAGTTAATGGTCTACCACTTGGATCTACAGATCCACTTCTGGTTTTCTGGAAGAGTGTCAGAGACTTTCCTGTGTGGGCTGGCTTTGAAACTCGATCCTTAAATCTCAGCCTTCTAAGTAGCTAGGAGCCACCAGCTCTGAGTCAGTTCATTTCCTAAGAAGAAAGATGACCATATTGCACATACAAGTGCTCAAATTTAATCATGTGTTCTGAGGCTAATCAGAAACCATGCATCATCTCTGAGGCATTCTTTTAATTATTTTAAGGCAGTAATAAATTACTTTTAGAAGACTGAAGTTATCCATTATACAGATGACAGCCTAAAATCAATATGTTACTTATTATGCCAATCTACATATACAAGAGAAAAGCAGATTAGCCCATGTCACACAGAATGTCCACACCTCTCTTTTTAACACAGATCAATAATGAACTCAAGAACCCAGAGCTAATTTCAAAGTCATTGTTCAACAAAATAAGCACCAGGACACAGGTAAGAGATGGGGTAGAGGGGGTAGATGAATGAAGAGGAGAAGGTGAGGAGGAATGCAGTCAAAAACTCACTGTCTATCCTACAAACTTAGCGGCTGGGAGGGAGGGAGGGGTGACCCGGATCAAGATACACTATTCATACACTTGTTTATAAACTGTTGTTGAGTGGCACCTCCTTTGCACAGCTACCAAAAGAAAATAAAAATACATTTTAAAAATAAAAATGAAATCTGTCTGCAACTGAATTGAGGACGGTAGCAGAAATTAAAAATAAAACCCCCAAACCAGCATGCGGGTGACCCGTGCCCCACGGTGCCCGTGGCCACTGTTTGTTTCCTCCGGTTCCATCTGTGACTCCAAATGCTCACAGGATTCTGTTGAATATACTTATCTATCCTGAAAACGCCACGCTTTCTGCACACTTTAACACTCGGATGCCTTCCATTTCCTAAGCTGCACCCGGAGATGGCTCTGTGATGCTGCCCCAGAGTGTGAGGAATGTTCTAGTACGTGACACACCAGCTACCAGCAGGAGGCTGTGCGGTAACTCAATGAATTTATTTTTAATTGAGGGAAAAGTCATTCTCCATTTTGTGTCTTTCCGAAATAATTTGTCCTCCAAATATACTTGCAGACCAAAATGATTCATGTAGCTAAAATATGTATAAACCTTTAGAAAATGTACTCAGGCTCACAGAAGTTAATACAAATCCCTTCTTCCCCAAACATTTTTTTTCTGAATCAGTGACCTTTAGATCAGAAATGATTGATTCCTTTAAATTTCATTCTTGTCAGCAATAATAAATATAATCACCCAAATGTAGGAATACTTTGTTCCAAAGGGAACTTAGGGACTGTGGTTAAAATTTTGGCCTTTAATCTAGGCAATTATTTCCTCTTTGCTTTTTGGAAAATGAAAATCAATGTGTAGAAATTCTACACTTAGAATTCAGTGAATTTCTTTTCCCTCTTTCTAAGGAATTTAGAAACCATTTTATCTCATATAATTAAACATTAAAAAAAACCTCAAAACCAAAATAGACTCAAAGCAATGTAATGCTAACTTTATGAACCTTCTTGATTCCAGGAAAGAATAGGATGTACTTTGTGTCCCATTAGATAATGATTCAGAAGACTGAGTTGAAAAGAGATAGGAAAGTCTTTCTTTCTCACTCTGTGTGAGGAATACACAGAATGGAGAGATGTAAAATATGGATGTTTGCCTCATTAATATCCCCTAATACGTTAAAGTTTGCATACTGAGATTTATTTCAGAAAATTCTCCATGCTCCTTTCCAAATTACCCAATAAACATAGCCAAGTGTTTGTTCCATGAAGGTGTACTGCCCCATAGTATTGCAGCTAAATCCTTAAATGGAGCAGATATTCTGTTTCTCATTTCAGTTCTTCTATTAAAACAGAAGATAACAATAGTGCTAAGGATAGTGATGACAGTGATGGCTTTCATTATTATGAGGACTTATTGCATGGTAGGAACTCTGTTAAGCAATGAACATATATCTTCCATCACAAAAAAATAAAATAACTGCTGGGCACTGATAGGTCATGGCTGTAATCCTAGCTACTCAGGAGGCTGAGATCTGAGGATCATGGTTGAAAGACAGCCAGGGCAAGAAAATCTATGAGATTCTTGTATCCAATAAGTTACCAAAACAGCTGGTAGAAGAACTATAGCTCAAGTGGTAGAGCTCTAGTCATGAATAAAAGAAACTCAGGGACAGTGTCCAAGCCCTGAGTTCAAGCCCCAGGGCTTGCACAAACACAGAAGTAGAAAAAAATGGCAAGTAGAGAATAAAATCAATATCTTTTTAAAATTTACAGGTTAGAAGTGAAAAGCAGACATCTGGTCATTTGCTCAAGGTTGAGTAGTAATTAAATGAGGAGTTTATTGTGGATGAAGTGCAGAGGTTACCTTTACTGCTGTCTTAACATACCCTAAAAAATGATTTAAAGGAAGAGCTGGTCAAAGAAAACATTCATTTGAGATAAGAACATCACTTCTTACAATCACTACTGACAATGACCTGTGTTTTCTTAAATCAAGCTTCTAAGAACTCAATGTACTTCTCCAGAAATCGCTTGTTTTCCTGTTCATGCATTAAGTACAAAGTATGTCCCTTGCCTCCTCTCCACCTTATCTGGGCATCACAACCGCTAACCACAAAAGATGTGAGGACATTGTCCTGCCTTCCTGCTAACCACACCAGGACTTGGTTTTGCAGACTTAGAACAACTCTGGTGACTCATTCATCCTTAGGCTTGCTTACTTAACTGCTATTATGCTTTTGTTTTTACTTCTCCTATTATTTTTCAGATTTCTGCTAGGGATTCTATGGGTTTCCTTAAATAACGATTTATTAAAAGAAACTAGGATTCTATCCCTGAGAAGGAAGAGTCCTAACATGCTCCTTCTTGGACATTCTCATGTAGATAGGTACATATCCTCATGAATGTTCCAAGGTCTAGAAACATGGTGTATATTTTCCCCTGTGTGCTATGCTTGCAGAGATCCAGATACAAGTGCCTGAGACTAAGCAAAGCAGACATGAAACCCTGCTGTTGAGAAATGCCCCTCCACACTGGGAAGCATAGCAGTTGAAGAAGACATTTGTTCAAAGGGTTTTCTAGTGGCCCACCTGTTCCCATGCTGAGAAACTAATACCTTATGCTGATGCGCTGGTTAATTCATTCCAAAACACAGAGAAAACCCTCTAGACCGTGTCACCAAATCAGATTCCGTCATGGGATACCAAGCTGGGAATGGATGGATTTTAGCATCAAATCTCCAACATATTTTCTAAACTACCCTAGAGAACATACTCCTTCATTTATATATAATCTGCAGGCAAAATGTGCTTTCTATTGTATGACCTCTCACACCTGAGCAGGACCCAAATCTGAGCAGCTTGTAATCTTTGTGCAGTAATTACCAGGACAAGGCCCTGCTGTTCCTAAGATCACTCTCATCTTCTACTGGCCTAGGAAACCATCAGCTTTCACTAGTCATCTTTGAGAAGACACAGTTAAAGTATATGCAGTGATAAGTAAAAGCAGAATCCAAATTAAGATGGCAAACTTCTAGGTGCAGAACGTGTTTGCAGCTGAGCATTTATACCATGGTTTGGTAGGCTCCTCATTTTTCTGCATGGAATGGTCTCTATGGGATCAGCCATTTGGGTTTCTTTAAGATGTTTGGTTTGTCATGAAAAGCCAGTGATTTATTATCCTTGATGTTGTCAGTATTTCACCACTATCTAAATTCACTCATTTCACAAGGACAGTGTTTGAACTCTGCTCTGGCCCTGTCGACATGTAAATGGAGATGGTTTCTTCAGTTCCTCCTGTTGATTTCAACTAAAGTGAGATCCCTAATGACATCATATTATATAAAGTCTTCAGACCTAAAGGGTATTAAAATATTAGGAATTTGCTTTCATTAGTCTTAGCAACTTACATTCTGAAATACACTTGTGGAATATAATAGAAGTTATAAATAAATAGGAAGAGTGTTCAATTCAAAAGGTTAAGAATTAAACACTGCTAACCCCAGGAGTGAAAAAGGAAATGAATAGTAAAGAAAATGTAGATTTAGTGAGTTGGAAAGCAAAAGAAAAATATATTTAAAAAGTAAACTCATAGTAAAATAGAAAAACTTCAGGCTAGGATAGCTGGTTAAAGAGAGAAGACTGAGGAAGACAATCAAATGAAGAGGAGAAGAGGAGGAGAATGCAGTCAAGAATCCGATGTATATCCTACAAAATTAAGATGAGGGAGGGGCTGGGGAGAGGAAAAAGGGGTGAGAATGTTGAAAGAGGTCACATTCATTGGGATAGACTAGATTCGTAAACTGCTTTGTAAAACAGCACCTTCTCTGTACAATTACTTAAAGATGATAATAATTAAAAAAAAATCAGGTAGAGGTGGTTTTGTTGATCCACTAAGGACCACCACTCAGCACATGCAATTTCCCATTCTGGAGGGATTAACAGAACTTAGTATTTTATTTGGGTGATTACAGTGCTGAGAGTTTGAAAATCATACTAGGACCATTAATCATGCACGGCAGGCTTACAGTGGTGCTTTCGTCTGCACTGCCGATGTGGTGTAAATGGAAACGAGCTTAGTTTGAGGTATTAAGTTCTAATGGAATACTCTCAAGCAAATACCATTTCTCTTGAAGGGGATGCAGCAGAAGAGTCCGTGAGTGGGTTTCTGAGCCTGTGTGTTGGGGACGCCAGCCATTATTATTTGAGAGGAGACAGAGTGTCCCCAGAAGATGCCTGTTCATTAGCAGAGCAGCTGAAAACAAGGGCATTGACACTTTGTGCTGGCGGGTGGAGGGGGGAGGACAAGGGAGGACTCGGGGCAACGAACCTCTGTCTTATGTTTACAAACTGGTGTGTCCGGCAACATGTGGACAGACAAGCAGGAGGTGGAGGCAGAAATACAGGAAAAGATGGGAAAGGTCACAGTCATGGCACATAGAACATAATCATGGTAGAACAGACATTGCCTTAGCTTTATGGTTTCTCTAATCATTTCATTTTCTCTTTGATTATGGTAGATAGTCATTTTTTTTGCATATGACAATCTGTCTGAGTTCCTGAAAAGTAAGGGAAGGTGTTTTGGCCAGAGCTTTAGAAGGCAGGCAGGCCCTGGTGAGTGAGTGGTAAGGTGATAGCATGGTACAGTGGATCTGGAAAACAGAATGGAGATTCCTTGCAAAATTCCAAATAGAAAAATCCTATGATCCAGGGATCCCACCGCTGGGCATATGTTCAAACGAACTGGAAGCAGGATCTGGAGAGCATATAGCACACTCAGATTCATTGCACACTCAGATTCATTGGTCACTATTTATAAGAGGCAAGGAAAGAAACCCAAGGGTCCATTGATGGATGATAGATAATGAGATTTAACTCCAGGCTTCACCATGCTAAGGGAGCACACCACTACACCACACTTCCAACCCTGTACATTCAACTTTTTCTGAGAGAGGGTCTTGCTAGCATTGTCCAGACTGATGTTAATTCATATTCCTGCTTCCTTCACCTCCTGAGTAACTTTGGTTATAGGCATGCACTATAACACCCAGCTTAAATACATTCAAGTCCGAAGGAAATAATGGGGGGGGGAGGGGTTATAAGCAAGAATGTCAATGTAATTCTGTTTCTCATTAGGCTTCAAAAAATTAAGAAAGAAGTATCTATTTGGTATCTATTTCATTCATGCATGGTGAGCTTTACTTTCTGGGAACCGCCATGATCCGCAAACCCCACCTCTATTTTAAAGATAAAACAAAGACACTCAGCAGAGGTAAGAACTTGCCCAGTGCTGACACAAAATTTTCAGCTATGTTTTTCTAGGGCCTTTCTTCTTAACATACTTTCTCAATAGATGTAAGAGCTTCCTTCCTTCCTTCGTTCCTTCCTTCCTTCCTTCTGTTCTTCCTTCCTCCCTCCTTCTGCCCTTCCCTCTCCCTCTCCCTCTCCCTCCCTCTCTTTCTCTTCCTCCTCCCTCCCTCCCTCTCTTTTTCTCCCTCCTCCCTCTCTTTTTTTCTCTCTCTCACTCACTCTCTCCCCAGTATTAATTATTGGAGTTTGAAGTCAAGACCTCACATTCACTCATCTTGGGGAACTCTACTGCTTGAGCCATAATTCCACCCTGGTTTTTTGCTGGCTATTCTGAAGATCAAGTATGGTAGACTTTTCTGCCTATGTTAGCTTCAGGTTGAAATTCTCTGATCCCCGCCTTATGAGTAGATAGGATTTTAGCTGTGAGCCAGGCTCTCTTTCTGTTTCTAACTACAGATGTCTAAATATGAGGACATCATCTGAAAATCAATCAAATGATGAACTCTTTATTTTACTCTTACAATTCAAGTGACACTTGTACTTTTATGCTTTCCCTGGCACGGGGAAGCTCCTACTTCAGAAGGCATGTATCTTCTATGTAATCCCAGAATGTGTTGACTAAGGTAAATACTCAACAGTCCCTCTCTTTCCTATTCTCTGTGCATTGCTTCCACAACTGTAGATTTCTTGGCTTAATCCTTGCTCTAACTGGTCTTCTTGCATAAGTATGTTTTTACAACTCTCTCCTGAACTTATGTCTTAAACCCTGCTGGGATCGTGAAATCACCTCTGTTCCCCAGAGCCCTCTCAGTTTCTGTGGCCCCCTTGTCTGTGAGATGCATGATCCAGCCTTGAGTCAAGAGGTGGGTGAACAGTGATGATCATCATCACTAGAAGTGGCAATGCCTAGAGATGAGGACCTGGAATATTTCATTGATGTCACTAAGCATTTGCTCGAAGTCGAAAGCTCTTCTAAGGCTGATGAACAGTGTTATACGTCTGGTGATTCTCAGTGAAATGTTCCTTCAGCCTACTGTCCCAGGTTCTGGGGGGAAAAAGTTCTCAGGAATGTCAGTACAAAGCACAGTGGAGGTGTGGCCCCATGCCGGGCTCTCGGGGGACTGCATTAATATATCCAACCAAAATGCCTTGCGATGGAGACCTAGGAGACCACTGCTCTCTTCTGTGATTTATAAGACTGTTGCCAAAGACAGAGAAGCAGGCCAGAGATCAATAGTTGTATCAACAAGGTTGAAGCTCCTGGAAAAGGAAAATCTATTAAAACATTAGAAAACAAAAGCTCTTCAGTATAGAAAAATGAATATTTAAATATCAAGATTAAAACTCTGGTACATATGTACACACATATGTAGATGGACCAGGGGTTCAATGTGGGCATCAAATTTCCAGGAATGGATTTGCACCAAGTGCCCTAAGCCAATAATGAACCTGTTCTGTGCAGGACTCTTCCCTACCCCAAGTACCTACCTTCCCATTCATTGACTTCAGGGACAGCCCAAGGCTCTAAATCAGTATTTGTGAAACTTTCTTGTTGCCATATATGTTGTAACCAGAATTCTTCCAAAAACATATTATGTCTTGCAAGCTTTTGATTTCCTTCTTTTATCAAAGGGAAAAAAAATGAACTAGTAACGAGAAAAATACAGATTTGGGTTTGAAATAGCATTCAGGAAGCGCTCTAAGCATATAACTGTTACAACAGTATGCTCAGATAACAAGATTCTTTCTCTTCCTTCTTTTAGTCCCAAAAGCAAATGTCAGTAGGTGCTGTTTCATCCATCCTTTGTAGAACAAATGCCAGACATGCTGACACAGGAGCAGCACACGGTGGCTGGGGTCATCAGGAATTGTAATTGAAATAGCAGGACAAACCAGAGCCAACACTGCCTGGAAATTCATGCTACCACCATGTATGCAGCACGGCCGGCAGAGATCACTTCACACATGTCTGTTCTTGTCCACCTCATTCTGAGGGACAAGAGAACGGAGCTAGTACTTAGATGACACCATATGCAAGTACAGAAAGAAAGCTGGGTTTGGAAAAATAAAGGCTCCTACAAGAATGTTTTTTTCCGTATATAGCATGACATGAATCGGCTTCTAATGCTAGTGTATATATACAAAATGAGACTTTTCCAGGGCATAAATAAATACATACTTCTCAAACTAATCATGGCAAACACACTCAGTGTGTCAGAAGGGTTTAATCACCCAATTTTTTTTAAATTAGGCATCTTATACTCTCCATTTTGCATCTTTCAATTTAAGTGTGTTCATAGCCTTCAAAATGCACCCATGTTAAATGGAGAGGGGAGAATCCCACTGCTGCTATAGGAAACCACCCAGCAAGAGGCAGAGCCTCTCTATTACAAACAAAATCACTTATTTTGGCTTCTACTATGTCCACAGGAAGTTATCCTGCCCAAATCAGGATCTACATCTCTCCTCAGTGATGCTTTCTAGAATGGATTACCCACAACAGTAACCTATCAAGACTTTCATGAACTCTTTGGCTTAGTTTACCTCTATCCGCCCAAGGTTAAGAAAGAGCAATAGTCAAGAACTCAACATGTCTGAGCATCATGGCCTTCCGCCTGAAGAACTGAACTTGTAGACTGCACTTAATTTAAACAGCCACCAGAGTCCAGTGATCAGCTTACTTGGGAAGCACATGTTTGTATTAGTCTGGGAAACGCTGTGAATGATCTCGATGTGCTCAGGGGTTGAGGGTAAGAATTTATTGTTCTGTGCTCTGTTCACAAGGATGCACTCAGCCATGAGACCATCGAGACAGGCGTGAACGAGATGGAGAAGAAAGGACCTGGCTCATGATGCCCAGCCTAGAATAAGTCAAGAGTGTGTGATGCCAATGAGGTGCCATTCCCATGAGCACCCATCTCCTTGTTCCTGGGCAGCATACAGGGGATTTGGGCAGGAATATAAGTTGATCACAGAAAACTGGGAGCAGTGGCCACAGAATGTTAAAGTAGTATATTTTTTTTAGGGGGGAGCCCTGAATTTCACCTTTAGATTATGTCCAACTATACAATCTTGTAAGAAACTCAAGTGTGCAAAAAATACAAGCACTTAGCATCAAATATACTCCACTTTTGGACGACCTTGCAGCCCATTTGAATGGAGGGAACTGGATGTGCACAGAGATGCAGTCATGCTGCTCAGTGCATCTGAAGGAGGTAATGACAGCTTAGCAAAGCCGAGTGACTGGCTCGAAGCAGTCACTGGATGACAGCCGATAACAGAACTGAGAAAGAAATGCAAGTCATCTTCTGGGTATATTTAGTTGGAACTGTAATGTAACTATATGATGATAAGATTTAGCCAAGCAACAGAGATTTTTTTTTTGCATCCTATTAGGCCAATATAAACATCTTAGGAGCTTGCATGTTTGGATATGCTGTTTTTCACTAATTTTCCATATCAGAAATAGGTGTTGGAGAAGGAGAAAAACAGGTACCCTTCTCGTTTATTATTAAGTAATCTGGAACACATGAATCAAACTGTTTTGTTTTTCCCCCTGGCAGTTTCTAGTTGGTTTATACAGAGTTTAAAAAAACTGAATAATCCTTATTTGTGATGGTGGAAACCTGTTCCAAAAGAACTAATTTTTCCTCTCTTGGACAGGAAGAAAGGCACCAATGACTAGCTAGGGAGCTTCATCAAAATCCAAGTGTATACCTTATAGCAACAGTTTGAAGGTACGCCAAGAAATAGACTTCAAAAGAATGGTGATGATGATTTGGTCAAATGGGAACCATCCTGGGCTTTTAAAGCTATCAGGACCTGGGTTACACAGGAGCACATCCCACACTAATGGAGATCATAGATGCAGGAATTATGTGCTATTGTGTCAGTAGCACTGGATAATCTCTGATTGTTTGTGTCCTGGAGAAAGTCTAGACTGTACTAGAAAGGGTTCCAGTTTGCAGTTCCATAGTTGGGTATTCACAAGTCTTTAGTAGGTTATGTTACCAGCTAAATTCTTTCTGACTCTTATCTACAATGGCACATTATACCCACCCTGGGATTTTCTGGCTGGAAATAGATTTCTGGTTCAATTACACACATATCTTGGCAGCATAGGAATAGGAAGAATGTAGAACTCATGTACTTTTCTTCCTCAGCACAGGCAGCCAGTTAGGGTAAAAATGCAACTGATGTGTGATTTTAATTCATAACACACCCAGCCAACTAGCAAGTCATATTACTTATGTATGATCACAAACACTAGGGCTATTCACCACTTTTCTTTTTGGATCAGCCATGGGGCCTGAACTCTGGGCCTGGGCACTGTCTTTCAGCTCTTCAGCTCAAGGCTAGCGCTCTACCACTTGAGCAACAGTGCCACTTTTAGCTTTTTCTGCGTATGTGGTGCTCAGGAATCGAACCCAGGGCTTCATGCATGCAAGGCAAGCTACTCAACCACTGAGCCACCTTCCTAGCCAACATTGTATGATATTTTATCTCTGGTGTTCATCTCATGGAACTACATGATAGAGAAGTTTGGAGCTGATTATACAAAGCCTCATCATTCTAAACTCAAGACTTCTCACTACAACCTATCATCAACCCTGAGCATATCTGGGTTTTTCTAAATGTCTGTCTAGTTTATTCAAAGTGAATTCTAATCTTTAGTTCTATATGTAAATCCCTTCTGGTATTGTGTTGCTCACTTTCTCTTTCCCTTCCTCTCTCTTCCTCCTTCCTTCCTTTTCTCCTTTTCTCTCCCTCTTCCTGCCTCTCTTTCCTTCTCTCTCTTCATTTCCTGACTCACTCTTCTCTTACTCACTCTAGCTATGTAGGTATCCATATATATATGTATATACAGAGACAAAATTTTATATACACATCTATCTATCTATCTATCTATCTATCTATCTATCTATCTATCTATCTATCTATCTATCTATCTATCTATCTATCTATCTAAACTTTCAGCAAGTAAAGGTTCATGCTCAAACCAACTACAACTTCTTATTACTCATGGTGCCCAGCTTGTTAGGAATTCAAATACAGTGAGCATGTGACTAATATCCTAGAAGCCACCATTGTACAGGTGTAGTTAAACAGGATTCAGAGAAGATTGAGTCATAACCTTGGACATTCTTCTGATTACCCCTCCCATTACACATGGCGGGTGGTGTTCTGAATGTTACCTCTTATAACTCCAAGTCTCCCTGCAAGCTTATGAGATGTTTCCTGTCCTAAAATACAATATCAAGTATGATGATAAGCAAATTTCAATATCCTTAAGGGGTTTTATTATATATATATGTATGTATGTATATATATATATGTACATATATATATATATATATATATATATATATTTCTATTTTCAGTCATGGGGCCTGAACTCTGGGCCTGGGTGCTGTCCCTCAGTTCTTCAGCTCCAGGCGAGCTCTCTACCACTTGAGCCACAGCGCCACTTCTGGTTTTCTGAGTGGTTTATTGGAGATAAGAGTCTCACGGAATTTCCTGTCCAGGCTGGCTTTGAATTGCAATTCTCAGATCTCACCCTCCTGAGTAGCTAGGATTACAGGTGTGAGCCACAACACCCAGCTTATTATATTCTTGATTGAAAAATATTTTGTAGTATTATCACTATTCCATAAGAATTATACAAATATGAAGATGCAAACATTATTACTGACCATGACGAACTTCGCAATCTGCATCAAGAAGTTGTGAACAGAGAAAAGTAAGATGTTAAAGAACCCAGGACAACTTGTAAGTTAAACCTGATAGACACAAAACTATGAAGAGAGAAAGGTGAAGTTATCACTGAGCATCACAACCACTGAGAAGCCTTTCCCGTTGAAGTACATCACAACTGGGAAGATCTACCTTTCAAATTAGTTGTATTACGTTTTTCTACACCTGTTCCTCAGGGACCATCTACATTTATCACAAGCAGAGCTGCATCATACCTGCTTGAAACCCCCAAGGACCCCCTATGGAGACTTAGTTGAGACAGTGGCCATCTAGGTAGAAGTGAGAGGCCCACAGGTGCTGATCCAAGCTTTACCCAGGCCCCATTTCCCTCGGGATTCAGGAGCATTTTCTGTCATGCATATGGAAGTGCAACTGTGTATGGTTGATGTGAAGCTGATGTGATCTGTGTAATGACATGTACCACGTGACGTCGATGGCATGCTCTCAAGAACAGCGGCTCTGTTCCATGGACCCTCCGCTTTTGCTGTACTCAGCCCACTCACCTCAGAGGCAATCGACTCAAAAGAGAAAAATCATACTCCATAATACCACAGAGTTCATTTCACTCAGGAGGCTCGAGAGCCAGTCTGAGTGGGAATTTTAATATGCATTCAACGAAGATATCACTGCCTACCCATGAACCCAGCTCAGCTTCATCCACTGATTAGTTCTTCTTTCCTTTCTGTCAACAGTGTACCCAACAGGGAATAATTCTCAGGAAGGATGATAGAAACTATTGATAGCCAAGGCAAGTGTGGAATCAATACCATACGTAGGGTTCTCTATCAAAATGAGAAAAGAACAACTATATAAGACCTCATATATCTTGAAAACAGATTTATAGATCCCTACAACACTGCAGTGATATCAAATAAATCTGATTTGACCATCTAAGCCTACAGTACTGCAGCACATCAGCAACTTCTGTGGTGGATGAGACCCAGGAGCAAGCACATACTCGCAGACATATGGTAGGCTTGGCTCCCTACAGCTGGGTTGGCCCTGGTCTAGAGTCTCATCACAAGAATAAATGGGCCATAACAATGAAAAAAACCATACATACAAACAGCCTTTAGTTCCTGTACTGAGTCTTGTTCTTTTTTTGGGGGGGGGGGCCTGTCATGGGGCTTGAGGTCTTGGGCCTTGGCACTGTCCCTGAGCTCTTCAGCTCAAGGTGAGCCCTCTACCACTTGAGCCACAGTGCCACTTACAGTGGTGAATTGGAGATAAAGATTCTCGTGGACTTTCCTGCCCAGGCTGACTTTCCTCAGATCTCAACCTCTTGAATAGCTAGGATTACAGGTGTGAGCCACCAGCACTCAGCCTGAGTCTTGTTCTTAAGTGATATTACTAGAGTTAAGCCAAGGGCTTGTAACTCTGCCACCGTTTAAATATTTTCAAGTTGATAGTGTGCTTATATCTTGCATTCACAGTTGAGAAACCAATAAGCTTTTTTTTTCTTGAATATATTTTTTCCTTATAAAAATATTGCTTCCCATGCAAGATCAGAGTGTTTACCATCAACAAAGAGGAATTATCTGTAAACTCATGAATAGAAGAAATTTTTAGTAAAACATCAACACACACATACACACACCACACACACACACACACACACACACACACACACACACACACACACACCCTCCTCCTGAGACAGTTCTTTAAATTTACATGGGAATGTTTTTAAATGTTTTAGAGGTTTTCATTTTTTTTTAAATCCCCAAGTGAAATACAAGTAATGTACTTTTAGGACTATAATTTTCTACTCTTTTGTGTTCATTGTAAGTGACTTACGGAGAACAACTGTAGAGAGCAGAGAGCCAACACTTTGCTGTGTGAGGAGAAGAAACAACCAGGGGAATTCCTTCTCTGTGTTCCCTAGCGCCCTCCAACAACCTAACTCAAACAACCATCAGCGAGGGCCTCCAGCATCATTGATGGAAGGAACACCACTAAGTAGGAACCTTGAGGAAATGGATACTATCTACTCACAGGACAGATCTGAGGAAAAGCATTTGTCTCAAAGGCTTTCACTTTCAACATGGAGAAATGGCAGAAGCATTTTCCAGCAAGACAGGAAATGAGCTGCACAGTAAGATGCATAGGCAGGAGGCGGGCATGCAGACGGCTGGACAAGAAAAGCCTCTGTGCCACACAGACATATTGATGAGCCCACGGCCTCTCCCACTGCACTGGACTGTTATGTTGTGGGGAGTGCATTGCACGTGTGCGTTACAAGCCTGAAATCCTAATGGAGAATAACGCAGTGATGGAGGAAAAGTCACCTTCATTGCTCAAACAAGGAAATGAGGAAACAGGCTCGGATACATTAATCACTTTCGTAAGGATACTACAAGGGAGCACAGATAGCATCCACACTTGTGTCTCTATGCTGATGCTCTTTACCACACCCTTGTAAGATGTATTCAAATGGATGTCTACATGACATGTGGACAGTCTGGAGGAAGGGCAGGGAAGCATGGGAGACGAATTTAAGTACTCTTGGAATTCAAATGGAAACAATTCCTGTTTTCGGAGTCCGCTGGATTTCCTTGGTGAGAGAGAAGCTTACCAAGTCAGTAACTGTTCTGTCTGTCTGTAGTTCTGGAAAGCACCACAGGATGTCATCCTGAGCAATATGCTACTCAAGAAAGCTAGTATTCGTTTTCAGATGAATACTATATAGTGTGCATAAAAGCATAAAGTTTCAGTTTTTTAAAATAAGTGTTTAAGCCAGACACTTTAACATCTGTTACCCTAGCTACTCAGGAGGCTGAAATCTGAAGATCATGGTTGGAAGCCAGTCAGGGCAGCAAAGTCTGCAAGACTCTTATCTCTAATTAACCACCAAAAAGAGAAAGAAAAAGTGGATGTGGAGTTGTGGCTCAAGTGGTAGCACATTATCCTTAAGCAAAAGTGCTCAGGGATAGCACCCAGACTGAGTTTAAGCCCCATGACCAGCATGCACCCGGGCGAGCACACACACACACACACACACACACACACACACACACACACACACACACACACACAACACACACACACACACACACACACACACACACACACACACACACACACACACTTATACAAAAACCAAGAATTTTTAGAGCCATTTTCATGGCTTCAAGGTCAAAATGCTTTAATAAATTACAAGTTAGACATTTTTACGTCTAGTATGAGTTCTTTTGCTTTCATTCCCCCTGCCCTTTCCTCTGTAGGCAGTTTGTTACCTCCAACACACACACACACACACACACACACACACACACACACACACACACACACACACACACTCTTCCACACTTCCTCCTTCATCACATATAAAATAGCATGCTGGACCTGTGGCTTTGTACTGATAGAGCTTTTATAACCAAAATATAGGAATATTCCATGCTGGTAGTAGCTGTAGAAGGTTTCAATACATAGTGATTCATGGAAGAATGTACTTTTCCAGTTTTTGCCAAATAACTTTCCAGTACCAAACTGTAAAATTGATGCAGGTAAAATGTTAAGTCTGATTAATTCAATTTGGTAGCCTTTGACTTCTTGTTACTGATTCTTATTCAATATTTGGCCAACTCATTCATCTCTGACTCACTGCCCACAGAGCCAGATGTCTTCTTAATAAAAGAGAAGGGCAAGCTGGGAGCTGGTGGCTCACACCTGTAATCCTAGCTACTCAGGAGGCTGAGATCCAAGGATTGCAGTTCAAAGCCAGCTAGGGCAGGAAAGTCCATGAGACTCATCTACAATTAACCACTAGAAAACCAGAAGTGGTGCTGTGGCTCAAAGTAGTAGAGCACTAGCTGTGAGCAAAAATGCAGAGACAGCACCCAGGCCCTGAGTTCAAGCCCCATGACCAACAATAAATAAATAAATAAATACATAAAAAGGAAAGAAGAGGGTGGAAGAAGAAGGCACAAGAAGCTATGGTGGCAAGCTCAAGCTCCAGTCTCCAAGAGAGATTCAGGCTAATATTTTTAGACCCTAGTTAAGAGTAACACATTGACACATGTCTATTGTTACTGATCGATGAACTTGACGCTGTACAGTTTTTACCAGCATGCACCAAATGCATGCAAAGTTATTTCCTTCAAGGAATGATGAGTTGTCAGGGGTAGACACAGAACCTCTCCACAGAGGATCACTTGTTCATATTTCGAGGTTACACCTCACTGCCTTTTGATAGCTAATTTCACCCTAACTTATCTCTATCAGCAGCTTTACATAGTATTAAATTCATCTTCATCCAGAGGCAATGCAACTTGAACAAAAGGAAAAAAGAAAAGAAAAAGAAAGCTACTGAATACCACTCTATGCTTTGATAAAAGGTGTGAAATGGAGAGGGTATGAGCAACCACTGTATCTGCCCTCTGTCATGTGGGCAGCTGTTCTTGTTACATTGTAGATGACACAATGTAGACCCCAGCTCTTCCAGGACTCTCAAAGTTTATACATAATTAAAAAAAAAGAAACAAGCAAGCCTTGTTTCCTCCAATGCCCATTTGGTCCTAGGGCCTAATTTCACTCTGATTTCCTCCCTGTCACCTTTCAAGTGACATTAAGGTATAGACAATGGTACGGTTTCCTAAGAACAGTCATATTTTAGGAATAAATGTGTTTTCTAGTCTGTAGCTACACGACTCCAATAAAACCTGTTGAAATGTGAAAAATTTTTTCCTACCTGACACCAAATAACTATTTTGACTGATTATTTTCCCTGAACTGACAGGTGTTTTGGCAATGTAGATACGAGCTTAGTCAATTTAGTGCATGAATGATACATGAAGTTTCCATATTCAAAGCAGGAAACTTAGTGCTCTTCACTGATTATCTAGGTTATTTGTTTGGCTGAATAACTCCTATTTTAAAAGTATTCACTATGCAGATGAGGAAAGTAATTTCTAAGAATGTGTTATTCTTATGTACTGTGTGACATTAAAAGACAACAGAGATGGTTGTTTAATAGATGTCATTAAAACCTGAGTTAGCTACATCGAAGTTTTTATAATTTACCCGGAGCTCCTATTCTGACAAGTAACATACACACACACATACACACACACACACAGAGGCACGCACACACACATACACACACACAGACACGCACGCATGCACGCATACACACACACACACTGAAAAATATTCTATGTAAAGTTGCTCCTTATATTATTATTTATAAATGAAGAAATTTATAGCCCCTAAAGCAGTTGAAGTTCCTTTTCTTCCTTTTCTGCCTTACAGAGCAAGGCTGAGTTCTAGAAGCTGAGTTGAATTTCAATATGGCATACTGTCTTTCATACTTCTGGGAACATTACATAATGAACAGTTCTCAGAGCTAATCCATTTTAAGTGGTATAGTACACCAATAATTGAAGCAAAACCTAGAGACTACAGTGATTCTTGTCCTCCACTGTAATATTTATAATCCAATTGATTTACTCCTACAGAATGCAGGGAAATTTTAATTATATAGAAGCTATATTATTATTTCACCTGGAATCTGGGGGTTTGAGAGAGATTTTTCAAAGAAACACATGAAAGGAAAAGAGTGCCTCGTATGATGAAGGGTGGCACCACCTTGGTTTTGTCATAGCAATTTATCAGTCTGTATTATTATAAAGAACAGGTTTTGTGAAGCTTTATTTCCCCCTCATAAGTATTATTAGAAAACCCTCTAATGGAGTCCACCATTAAACAGGAAGTCACATCCTTTTCAGTGTTTTTGACGGTGGGTGAGGAGGAGGAGGCCAGCTTTTAATAGGTGTCACTAAAATCTTAGTAAAGGAGCCTTTTGCGCCTCTATTTTCTCTGCATGAGAGCAGTGTAAATGTGAGCAAGTGGGACACATTGTTCTTGGTGAGTGTCAGAGTGCAATTTCCTATAAAACCTATATTTTAAAACCTACACAAAAGACTTAAAGCAATAAGCTACTCAGAAAGCAACTTGGAACAAAGAGTCCAGTGGAACACCAGCATGGAAGGGAGAATTAAAAGCAAATACAGGAGCTCTGTTTCCTCCCTTATTTCCCCACCTATTATTTTTGGGATTATCATCTTCCTGCTTGCCAGAGAGAAAGTACAAATTTGCATGCCTTCTTTATGAGCACTTCCCATGGCTTTCCTTAATTTTGCCCTAATGTGGATGGCCTTTATTTTCTCTGAAAATCCAGTTTTACTGGACAATCGGAAGACAAGGAATACTAAGGGGTCTTCTTGCTTTGAAGCTAGGAAAATACAAACAAAAGCCGACCACATCACTTCTAATTTCAGTTCTCAACCATGTCTCTACAGGTTACAAGAATGGAATTATTTTCTCTACTTCTGAAAGTGGGAGAGTTATCACACAAATCAAACTTAGATTTCTCCAACGGCTGTGTCAAATGACTGATAGCTAATGCTGTGTTCCATGTTCTTTTTAACAATCCATCAGGAAGGACAGCCACTCAAGTGACAGACGCTGACATCTTCCCACAGCAAGACTTTACATTTAAAGCGACAGCCAGGATTCCCTTCTGGCTACTTGATGTGGTCACACAACTAACACTGTGACCCCTTCTCTTTTAATTTCTATGCGTACAGCTTCTTTTGTGGGATGGACATTATGCCCCATGCCCTATCTCCTGCGCCAAGTGACACCTTTAAGACCATAATTTCTTGGAAGATGATGTTAAGAGATACACTAATGGGTCTCTTGTGGGATTTCTCAGCCCCAATTAGAGTCTTCTAGGCAGGGGCCTCCCTTTCTGTCAGAGAAATCTCTGAACAAAAGCATAACCATTTTCCTGTTTCCCGTTAAAAGGATTATTGGTTCCATGTGCTCAGGACTACGTAGCAAATGGAAGAGATAATAAGCTAAAAGTTTATCAGTGTGTTTTGCATATCAAAAGGTTACATGGTTTCTTCAGTGGCTTGGGGTAATTTTTATATTGCTTTAAAGTATAAGATGATCACTCTTCTAAGTAATTTTCTGAACATGATTACAGTCACGTTTTTGGTTTTTTTTTCTCATTCAGGAAAGAAGCTGTTGTTTAAAGTGATACTGCCAATTTCCAAATGTTGCTAAAAACAAAAAAACAACCTAAAGTAAATAAATAAAACCCTGAGAGTAGTAGTCACAGGGAATGCCAAATGGGATTTAAAAAAAAAAAACCTCATTATTGCTGTTTTTGCTTCAAAACAGTTCTATTTTAAAAACAGGGTAACAAAACAACCAGAGACGTGAGGCATCAAAGATATCTTCAGTGAGTGAAGAAGACATGAATGGAGCAAGGAGGGAGAGCTAATGCAGTCATTATGGTTGGTGTACATTATGGAAGAGGGGAAGGACAAAACTTGAGGCTGTGGGTGAGAGGGAAAATGGAGGAGATTGGTGGGAGGGGTGATCAGGATGCATTGTACGCATAACCCAACAAGGAATTGCAACCTCTTTGTACAACTACTTAATAAAACATTGTTTTTCAAAGAAGACATGGTACTGTGCCCTTTCTGTGTGAGTTTTCCACTCCACCTGATGCCTCATTAATCTCATGTTCTCTGGTTTCTATAAGAAGCAGTATGTTGGTGATCTCTTGCCTAGAATAAAAAAATGCACTTGAGAAAATCATATTTTCCCTTCTTTAATTCCTCTATTATATCCCCATAGTCACAAAGGGCTAACTCAATTAGGGAGCAGAATTATGACCTTTAAGATGCCCATGCATTAGGGAAAACAAATTTCTGGACATGAAATCAAGTACACAAAATATTTATGTTTTTATCAATGATGACAAGTTAATTTATATCACTGTTGACTCTAAGGTACTGTTTGTGAAAACATCACTAATATAGTTCCATTAATTAAAATCTCATTCATCTCACTATACACACATTAATTCAGGTCATCATCAACAAGAAATATATTTGAAATTTGTCTTTAAATTATCTATAAGAATGTATCATATTGTTCTCAATAACATAAAATCATTTCAGCAAAACTGAGACGAAAAGTTGGGCAAGTAGAGAATTCCAACTAAACTGTCCTTTATTTTTATTTTTATTGATAATAGCAGCGCATGTGCATTGTTATGATGCATAATTTGATGTTTTGACTCATGTACATGATTTGTAAGGATAAAATTAGGGCAATTATCATAACCTAGCTATGGAATAGACCTAAATGTTATTAACAGGTGATCAGATGAAGAACTTGTTGTCACTATAACAAATAGAACACTATTTGGTAACAAAGGAAAAAAAAAAGATGAAATCCTGCCATTTGGCATAACAAATGAGCCTGGATAACAATCTCTGAAGTGAAATGGGCTAGGCATAGAAAGGCAAAGATCACATCGTCTCCCTCCTTGTACAGAAACTAAAGCAGTTGATTGCATGCCATTTGAGGGTCTGAGGGGTGAGGGATGGAGACAGGCTGGGCCAGCAGAGAAGCTGAGCAGGAAGCTGAGGGTGGTGGCAGCTGTGGTCCCAGGGGGTCACAGCCACCAGCTTCCTCAGGCTTTGGGAAGGCAGGCCTGCTCATGGCTCATGGCAAACAGGAAGGAGGGGACAAGGGAACAGATTCCCCAGGGAGGAGACCAGTGATATCATCCTAGGTCACCATCACAGAAAAGCATCCCTTCTAGTCTATACTGACCCTCCCCTTGCTTTGAACCCCTTTCCTTTGTGCTCCTGTCTTTTCCTCTGGTCAAATTTCACACATCAAGGCTGTGTCAGGGGGTTACAGAGACATGTCAAGAGAGGACTGCATCTCTCCTCTCCTACCTCTCTATCCTCCTTCTTTCTCCTTCCCCCCTCCTCCCCTCTCCTGCCTACCTTCTCCCCTCCCCTCTCCTCTTCTCTCTTTTATCCATCTCCAACCAGAAGTCTTAATTATTCACTTTCACAGGATGTTCTCTTAAGGGAAATTCTAAGTTACAAGCACACACAAATATACACTGATGTCAACTTTTTGAAAAATGGAAAATAAGCATTCCATTAAAATGAATGAGAGAATAAATAGAATATAATTATTATATCATTAGTGTGCTAGAAGAAAAAAATCCAGGAAAGTGGAAAGGAAAGCAGAAACTTTTACAACAAAAATCACCAAAATTATGGAAATCCAGGTGTCTAGATTTGAACGACAGATTACAATTAGTGGGGCTCTTTTTTAAGACCAACACCTGACTCAGACAAGGCCTTGCATCCAAAGTAAGGTATGCACATATTTTTAGAAAGAGAATCATCAGCCTGCTGATCCAGAATTCCTAATACCCGCTCCAAGTGACTTATTTCTTTTGGAAATAGACTTAGTTCACGAGGGAAAGAGTGTTTGAATAGAAAACTCAGGTGTATAGATATGTTAATTTTGATGTAATACGGACAACTTCAGATTGAGGAGTTGGTGACTTTTCTGAAATAACTGTTCAAAGACATATATATATATATACATATATATATATATGTATATATATATATATATATATATATATATATATAAAACAGATGTGAGGAATTCTGAAATTGACCATGCTTAGGAATGGAATGGTGCCGGGACATCACCTGCAATGTATGTCCAGAACAGGTAAATGCTGAGGTGATTTCCACTCATCTCTCCTACCATGATGTACTGTACCATAGCAAGCATCTGGGTGCTTCATCATTCTGTTGTCAATGCTATACCACTAGCTTATCATTAGCTTCATTTCTACCCAACCCATATACCTGCCTATCTCAGTCTTGGTGGTATCCTTTGATCTGGAAGTCTTGTATGGTAGCATTTATTTCAAAACTTCTATTTAATTCTTCCTTATTAAGAAGAGGGCAAATAAACTCTTCTTTTTTTGCCTATCAGTTACCTTGGCAAATATTGTATTTTTCATGTGCATATAGTAGGACCTATTTTACATGATTATTAGGGACACTGTGATGCCCACACAGAGAGATTTTTAAAAGAAAAAGAGTGTACTGATAACCAGTTCTTTCATCTTTGATGGAATGGTGTGAAGTTATAGGGCTGATCCCAAGTAGGAAACATAAGTCTTCACGGTCCACACAGAGTACACTTAGTAGAAATATCTGAAAAGAAAATTGAGGATGAAGGGAAGACTGTGAGTACTAAAACAGTGGTTTATTCTCCCAGAATCCTTACACATATATACAGATCAGAAAAACAGAATTGGTTTCTAAGAAAGAAGAAAACTATAGAGCTTGAAAAAAAATCTAAAAACTTACTTCTGGACATAGAAGTTCAGCTACATGGTGAGGTTTGCATAAGCAGTGAAGAAGGAGGTGGAGGCAGGGAAGGTCTTGGGGTGGGGGGGCGAGGGAGAAGAGAAGGAAAAAAAGGAGAAAGAAGAAAAGTGTAAAAATGGATGCTGAGATAGTTGTTTGTCTCTTCAATGAGAGAAGAACAGCAGAGGACAGGACAGAATTATTCTGAAGAACATTTAGATAATCAAAAAAGTCAATGAAAAGAGAGATCAACCAAAGGGAAAGAGACAACTTCAATGCCGAGCTCAAATGTCAGTCATTATTACAGATAAACAATGGGTAATGTGGTCAGAGCTACCACAAGGGATTTCCAGGTAACTCTAAGGACAATTGGTTCTATGAACTGTGGGTGATATGCACTATACTTTGAAGATTATGATTATAAAAGTGAGGAAGAACTGTTGTGAATTAACATTTTTCTACTTCATATGTATCCTTGTGTTAGCCACAATAACTAGTGCAATACAGGTTAGTGTAATACCAGTGTAATGATGGGAGGTTTTGGTCCAGAATGAACTGTCTCAACTCCTCTAAGCTGCAGAGTTAATGATTTTTCAGATCCCTGTAACAGTTAGTTCCTTCCTTCACTAGTGTTTGCCCTTGTGATGCTAATGCATACTTCTACCATTTCCCCTTTGTGCTGCCCTCTGCTCACTTCTACCATTTCCCCTTTGTGCTGCCCTCTGCTCACTAACTGCTCACCCTTGGGAAAGTGCATCTCTCCATCCACAAAATGGCCATGGAAATATCAGGGGGAATCCGGCATTCCTGTTCATTTATATCACTTACAATTAGCAGTAGTCCCGGCTCAAGCCAGAGCAAACCCCAGGGTCTACACAGTGATTGGTTGAAGTCGTAAACTGGCAGTGGAGTGTGTTCACAAATTTACAAGTATGAATTGGCCTTCCTCTGCCCGACTCAACTTACTCAACTTACAAAGCTGCATCAGACTGAGAGACGTTGAGAAAGAAAATCCCTATGCATAAACTGTAGAAAATAAGAAGTTTTGAAGTTATGGAAGTTGCGGAAGGGAAGAAATTGGTGTTTCCTCCCAGCCCAAATCGACACATCTCCATAGGGTAGCTATGGAGACTGAGAAACCCGGGCGTCACCCCATAGCTGACCTGCTGAACCCACTATCCAGAAGAAGATGTGTATTCAGAATCAACGTTGCTAAGCCAGACCTAAGCTGGGATAAAAATATAGAAGCATTTGCCCCAGCCCCTGAAAGCATTCAGCCATACATACAACCGTGTGGAATTGTGTGTGTGCCCATTCAATAGAACTGATGGAAGGAGACAAGCCATTCCTTCATTACATGTTATTTAGAGAATGACTTCGTGGTTGCCCCAAATGTACACTTATCAAGAAGCCAACTTTAACCACTGAGTTTCAAGAAGTAAAGGGACAAGACAAGCCTTCTCCATCATTCCCAACTGGTTCTATAACATGCTGTGCTAATTCAGTGACAGTTGTGTTGTTAGATTTTTTTTTATTATTTACTCCATTTGTTTGGCTTTTCTGGAGTAATAGAAGTTCTTTAGTGTTTAATTTTTCATATATACTTTTACATACCAAGGGGAAATAAGCCTCAAAGCATGAGATTGTAATTATTCTTGAAATCAGCTTTAATTTTAGAATTTGATCAGGAGTCTCTATGTTAGTCATTTTCTATGCATCTTTATACTTTCCACCAGTGAATTATACTTAAATTTCACTTTTTTTGTCAGTTTTTGTCAGTCATGGGGCTTGAACTCTGAGCCTGGGCTCTGTCCCTCAGCTGTTCAGGTCAAGGTTGGTACTCTACCACTTAAGCCACAGACCACTTCCGGTTTTCTGGTGGTTTATTGGAGATATGAGTTTCATGGACTTTCCAGCCTCCTGAGTAGCTAGGATTATAGCCTCCTGAGTAGCTAGGATTACAGCCCTGAGCCCCTGGAGCCCAACTTAAACTCACTTTGCCTTGTAGTTAGAAGTACATGAGAAGTATATGAGGTAAAAATGATAGGATGAACAGTTTTTTCTTCTAATGAGAATTTCCATGCTATATATCTATATACATCTATCATCCATATACATCTACGTCTATGTATACATCTATTATACACGTATGCATGTATACATGTATTATGTATACATATGTATGTATGCATCTATCTATCTATTCATCTTTTTACTGATTTCTGAAGGCAGGATATTCTTTCTGAATTTACTGGTAAAGTTCATTTATTATATAATGATTCCGTTTGAAAGTTTTTATCCTAATTTTCTTCTATACTTAAAAGGCAAGTCATAACTAAATCAAAGTTAGTCTTTAGATTACTGTTTGAAAGTATTTTCTGCCCCAAAAGGAAAAGCCAGTCTTCCCAGCCTGGGGACTTACAATGCTGCGGTGCTTGGCCCATCTGGTCTGTAAAGTATGATTTCTGTCCTTAATTGAGGATTGGTCCTTCAGCCATGTTTTTTTCTGGCAGAAGACAATATCTTCTCAAGTGTCCCAAGCTGGGATGTGCTGCTCACCTTCCAGCGCCATCCCCTTCTTTCCTTCCATTTTATCTTTTAGTTACAGTTCCACCCACACTGGAGCCAAACCTGTGCTGTGCGTAAACTGAGGAAGGAGGTGAACTTGGGAGGCAGCTCTGGTGATGAGCTGGAAGGCTTCCTCTCCACTGCACACAGGATCCAGAGCACACCTCCTCCCCAGCCTACCCCAACCAAGTTCCCTACCTACCTGATATCCACTGGCCTTCTATTGGCAGCTCTTGGTAAAGAGAGTCAAGATGTCAAAAGTGGAAATATGTAGATGTGGACATAAAGCTTAGTGGTAGAACGCATCCCTCATGTGTATAATCACTAGCATACCAAAGAGAAAAAGAAAGCCAGCGTGTTGCCTGTAATATTAAAACCCAACATGTACCGCATCAACATATATGTGTTTGCTAGTGCCTTTATGACCATCAGCTATCTTTTCAAATTCAATGTTCCTTGCAACTGGCACATCCCTCTCAAACTAGGATTGTTATGGAAACCAGATACAGCTCTCTGACTAGAAAATTCTGTAAGCACGCATTTCTATCTCTTGAAAAAATACATTACCTAAGAAATATATAACACCGTTTTTAACTCTCATGCAGATACAATTTTTTCTCCCTAGAGGAGATTCTCCATTTGTATAGCAAAACATTACTAACCTGTTTATTTATGGGAATGGAAAAATTCTGGCTGTGTTGCTTAGCAAGGGGATTTCCATTCCATTTATTCACTCATTCAAGACCCCATCACTGGAGAAGAAAATCATCATTTAATGGAGGCTGTTGACGTGCCAGACGCTGCCCAGCCAGAATAAGGCAGGCATTGTCCCTGCCGCAAGGATCTTACTACCTGGGAGAGGCGGGGGGAAGAGAATGTCAGACAATAGCTTAGACAATTCTAGGAATCACAGAGGCTCCAAAGAGAACAGAGAAGATATCGAGCAGGTATGTGGGTGACAGGAGGTCCTCAATCAGAATCAAGAAAGAATCAAGAAAGCTGAAGAGCCAGAAGCCATGTGAGTCAGAAGACAGGGGTCTGTAGAGTCTGGAGAAAAAGCTCTCTAAAAGCTTAATAAATAGTGGACTATTGGTCATTGCTAGAATATCGGATTGATTAAAGAGTGTTACCGATAAAGCACATTACTTTCCTGACAGAAAAGAGGTACCTGTTCCCACTGGAGCAATGGCTTGTTTAAATAAGGTATTATTCATTGTCATGGAGACCAAACGTTTATTTCTGGGCCATCCTCCATGGTGCCACCTCCCGCTGCTCCTTCATGGACACACGGGAACAGTTCACCCTGCTCGGTGACAGGGTCTCACCCTCCTCTATTTCCACAAGTCCATCTCTCACTACACTTAAACTTCCTCTCTCCCCACTGGTTTAGAGACATAAAACTTCATATTTCTGTACATGTACCATGTCATCTCTGCAATGAAGACATTATACTTTCACCAATGATGCTCAACATATACTTTAAAAATTCAGCTAAGTGGTACTCTGTGGGAAATGAACTATACAGCTTGTGGGTGCAGACAGATAAAAAACTGGGAGACAGCAAAGGAAGGAATGACAGAGATATACATATCTCTCTGTGAACATCACCTCTACAATAACAATAATATATATATATATATATATATTTTAAAAAATTCAGCTAAATTTGTGGTTTGCAATTTCACCAAACAGTCCCTCACATCTGATACTATAAGTGAAGGCGTTCACATTGGCTTCAGGCCTGAGCGGCATTCAATACAGTCCCTAGTTTTTATTTCTATAGCAATTTGTAAAGATTTATTTAGAAAGGCATCATCTTCTACTCATACTACCATACCTTATACCAGAGGTAGTGTTATTTAATAAACATTTGGAGAGTGCACAAGTAGTTGAAAATTATTATTCACTGAATACAGTTCTTGAACTAAATTTGAGAATCACACATCATCCAAACAAATGTACAATAAGTATTATAAATCATCATTCGACTAATGTCATAGATATCATAGTGTTTTGAACTAAATTTGACCATCAAACACCATCCCAACATATGTATAATAAGATAATGGTATATCGTATTTTCGGAAAGATTAGAATTCTTACTTTAAATAACTTTACCTTATTATTATAGTATGTCTTTGGTGATTGAAAGTAGAATCATTTAAGATTGTAATTAGAAGGTCCTTCTGCCACAGAAGAAGAAAACAGATTTCACATGTGTTGGATGTTTCAAAGAAACTCTCTTTTAACCCCAGGTACCACAGCATTAACCAGGAAAATAGAATAAAAATGACAGTATGCCATAGATGGCAGAGCCCAGAGCTGAACTGAGAAGAATGGATTCAACAGAATGTATACTTTCAGCATGAAAAAAAAATCAAGGCGAGGGAGTTTAGTAATTCAAGGCAAAATAATCACATTTCATTTTGACATATATTTTGTGGCACAGAAAGAACAAATTCAAACTATTTTAGCCAACTCTCCTGGCCACACCTCCTGAACTTAGCTGATTTTGCATCCACATTACTTCATGAGATCTGAGTTCATAGGACAGTTCAGGGAAGCTACCATGGGCACAGAGGTTGTGACTGACGATCATCCAGCACTTAATAGAACCACACCAACTCAATGTTCGTGAAAACATGATGAAATTATGCTTCTAATAAAGAGGAGGTGAGGGGGAGGATGCCGTCAAGAACCCAAGGTACATCCTACAAAACTAAGAAGAATGAGGGAAGAAGTGGGTAGTGAGGGGAAGGGGGAAGAAGATTGGAAGTGCTGACATTGATCGAGAAATATTGTATCCACAAACTGCTTTCTTCAATGGTGACACCAATGTACAACTACTTAATGATAATCACGAAAAAAAGGAAAAAAAATGTTGCTACTAAAGCCTCCCTTTACACAAATGCTTTGCTGAGAATCATACTTCAATGAAAGGGAAGGTATTTGGCAAGTCTGTTGTACGAGTCTTGTTCTGCGAGAGTCTTAAATACAACAATAATGGAGGCCTAGAGGTGAAGTGGAGTGGCGCAGCCTCGCTGGACTCCTCGATCTCTGGACAGGCACACGACCCTGAGTAAGAGATGAGGGAACCTAAGTGCACAAAAGACAGCTTGGCCTGACGTCACATTTAGCATCTTACATGAAGGAACACAGACTTGTCCACACAAGTACTAGCAACCACTGTAAGAATAAACACGGTTACATTACGTAACTGCATTACTGACTGCTTGCTTACCACCTTGAAATGCCACACGGAGGTTTGTGAGCTCTTCTTCTCCATACAGCTCTCAGCTGGTTCTCTGTGTTCCAACATCCAGGAAACTTCAGCTACCGCATATCTGCTCTGAAGTGGTCTAGATGGCTCTCAGCATCTATAGCTTCTATAGCTTTTCAAGGGCAGGGAAGAGCCTTGGGCCAGCAGCATTGGCACTGCCAGGGAGCCCTCTAGACACGAGAGGTCCTTCTGACCTGAGGGTTAGAACACGCAGCTCAGCATGGTCCACAGCATGCTCCACACCACAAGCAGTAATGACAGCCACATAGCCCTGCTGAGAACGCAAAAGCAAGCTGGTGGACCAGGACCGTGCTCACTCACCGCAGTGTGGCCGTGCTCACAGCCGAGGTGAGATTCACTAGCTTATCTCTCTCGCTCAGGAGACAGAGCAAAGACCCTGCATGCCTGCACATGGAGAATGCACGTGTCCTCAGCTCTGAACTTAGCCATGTATGCAGTGAACACTTCCTAAGTCCTTGTCATGAGTCTGACATCATCCCAGGTGTGATGGAGTGATGGATGGGCAGGAAGGAATGACAGACACTCTGCATTCGGTGAGAAAGCGATCACTGCGTTCACCCCGTGGTGTTGAGCTGAGAATCATCTACTCTGCTCCCTCACCCCAATCTATTCCTAATATCCATCTACACCTAGCAATAAGTATGAATAAATCTGTCCCATCTGAGGCTTTACTTACATTTATCCATTTCAGAATGTGTGCTAGCTAGTGTGCTGAGAAGACATCCATGCACATTGTGCGGGAACATGTACATTAAAAAGAGCACAAAGACAGTACTTGGGAAATGAAGAGAGGTGCACATTCTTGAATCAGAGCACAGCTACGCCCTCAGTTTGCCATTAACATGCCTACTTAACCAGACTAATTATATCAGAAGAGTCTTTTTAAGTTTAATTAGAGATGGCTATCATGTTCTGCTCTCCCTTCAGATTGTCTCAGGAAGGGGTTTACATCCCAACTTCCTGTTGGAGTGCTTATATTTTCATGGGTAACACACATCTGAGAATTAGTGTGTGAGCTCAGCATGTGATACAGAAGACTACAACCCCTAACACTGCCAGCCGTCACTTGACAACACGGTGGTGTCATTTGGTGTCACATTCATTCTCTCAGTGACAAAGCCAAAATGACAAACCCATCATTGGGGCAAAGGTGGGGTCTTCGTCTAATTCCTACTAAAATTATTTTAGGGGCACTTACATCCCCAAGCACTTACAAATGCATCTTACAAAACACAAATAATCACTGCTGTGGAAATGATCACTTCCAACTGAACAAACAGCCGACTGAACAAACCGAGAGGTGAGAAAATTGCAGCTCTAATGCATCTGCATAATTAAAAAATGAAGTATCAGAAAACAAGGTTGGCAAATCAACAGGAGTATCATGGCTAGTCATCAATTAGGTTTTCAAAGATGGGAAAATTTTAGGACAGCCTTGTAACGGGTGCTCAAAAGCTGCTTTTACAAGGCAGGGACCTGCTTCTTTATTTGGCCCTGGAATTTAGCTAGAAGTAGGATAAAAAGTAAACATGCCTGCTTCCATTTTGTATCCAGGTCCTCTGAGAGCCATTCTCTCCTGAGGTCACTTTGCAGCCATCTTGGAATCCAGGAAGGGCCAGAGCTGGTGACAGTCACCCTCCCTGTCACAAGACCCACCTTACCAGTCCTGACACACCGAATGGCTAGACGACCTGTGACCCCTGTCTGCCACCCTTGAGCCCAGAACACATCTATGACTGAGACCATTCAATGGCACACCCCACCCTGGCCCCATTGCTTCCTGCTGAAAACCTGAGGCCAAGCACTGTAACAGGAGGTGAGCTTATTTGCTTCTTCCCTCCACCTCCAACACACTATAAACAATGTCCTGTCTCCAACCAGTACCCGTCTTTCATTTGACATGAGTCTGGACCTGACCTGTGGATCCAGACATTGAATCCAGGGCCTAAAATCTCCTGTAACAGGTTCCTAGACAGAACAAGAAGGCCAATCTCACTATCTCACAAATGTAAATACAGGGCATTCCCAGCGGGTGCAGGGTACAGGGGGACATGGGGGGGGGAGGTGTCGGGGGAGGAGGGGTACATGATTTAAAACAGGACTATGTGAAATGGGAGGACTTGTTAGGAAGTTGAATTACCTTATTTTCTCCTCTATTCTATTTCCAGTTATCAAATTGTTGCTTTATATGCTAAGAAAGCAATGTACTTTCAATGTTAAGGGTGAGCAAACTTTGCTGAATGAGAGAATGTCAAGACATGCTGATGGCTTCCACAGCATGGCCCTTGTTGTAGACCTGTGCCAGTCAACTCCAGGGAGATACAGCCAGACAGAGACCCACCCATGCAGCTGCTGAATTTTGCTTTGAGGAAGTCTGAACACCATCAGATTGCACCGTCTCTGTTATTGTGTTCGGATATATTTTTTCTCCCTCTCCTTCCTCTATTTTTTTTTCTTTCTATTTTCTTTCAGATGCCTTTCCCCCCATGGCATTGAGGTTTGAAGTGCAGGGCATCCATCGCATGTAGTAGGAAGGTACTCCACTGCGTACCAGTCACCCTGCTACCTTGTAGATTTCTTTATGGAATAGGGGATTGTTTTTGCCTGGGCTGGCCTGCACTAGGATTCTCCTAGTGATGCCTTCTTGTGTAGCTAGGATGACAAACTAAAGCATGACCATTAATTGTTTAAGATGGCGTCTAATAATGTTGACCAGGCCTTGAACCCACCCAATGGGTTACCTATAGATTTATAAACTAATTCTAGCTACCACAAGTAAGGGAAACCAAGCCACCTTTTTTTCTCTGGATCTGACTTATTTCACTTAACGTATTTTTTTCCAAGTCTTTCCATTTCCTTATGAGAGACTCTTCAGAAGAAAAAGTGGAAATAGCCAATGGACACATGAGGAAATGCTCAGCACCTTTGGCCAAAAAGGAAATGTAAAGCAAAAGCAACCTTGACATTCTAACTCACCCCAGGCAAAATGGCCATTATCAAGAAAACAATAACAAATGCTGGTGAGGGTGCAGCCAGAGGGTACCCTAACACACTGCTGGTGGGAATGTGAGTTTGTCCAGCCACTGTGGAAGGCAGTGTGTAGGTTCTTCAAAAAAAAACAAAATCAAACTATTTTACGACCCAGTGATTCTACTCCTGCACATTTATCTACAACATGACAAACATGATTATAGCACAAAGCCACAAAGCCACCAGCATAACCATGTTTGTTACAGCACTATTCACCATAGCTAAGATACAGGTGCATGTCCAGTGATGGCTGGGCACAACTATGTTTCACCTCTGCTAACACAGGGAGCACCACTATCTCTTCAGGGCTGTATCCTCACCATTTTCCCCCATATCACTGCAGCTCATCAGCTTTGGTACTGTTTGTATAATTATGCACAGGGAAACTACAGCTAACATCTGCCCATCATAATAAGTTTCCCATGTCTTCGTTTTCAGAAATTCATTGTCCTTATCTTCAAGTTATATCTATAAATGTCAAAGGTGTTTTTAAAAAATCTAATTTGAGCCGGGTGCCAGTGGCTCATGCCTGTAATCCTAGCTACTCAGGAGGCTGAGATCTGAGGATCATGGTTCAAAGCCAGCCCAGACAAGAAAGGCCGTGAGACTCTTATCTCCAATAAACCACTCAGAAAACTGGAAGTGGCACTGTGGCTCAAGTGGTAGAGTGATAGCCTTGAGCTGAAGAGCTGAGGGGCAGTACCCAGGCCCAGAGTCAAGCTCCATGACCAACCAAAAAAAATCCAATTTGGTCTTGTTTGTCAAATGGAATATTTTACGCTGTTTTTCTGACTTAAGTCTCCTATACTGACACATTTGGGGTTATTTCTACTGTATTTAATGTTTTCTCTTCTATTGTTCTTTAGACAACAATGGGCCTGTGGTTTCCTATGGTATCTCATTTGCAAACTTGGAAATCCTGTCCTCAACACCAATGGAAATGCTGATGAGGAATGTGTGTGTGTGTGTGTGTGTGTGTGTGTGTGTGTGTGTGTGTGTGTGTGTGTGTGTGTGTGTGTGTGTGTGTGTGTGTGTGTGTGTGTGTGTGTGCCTGCCTGTATAATTCCACTTTATTTTTCAGCTGTTATATGTTTGTCTTCTTAGACTTAGCTGCTTTAATAAGCAAACAACAACTCAGGGTAGAATTAACATTGCATATTGTCTTATTTTGTGGTGTTTTGTCCTTCTCTGAAACTTTAGTTTCACATTTCTAGGTGACACTCCAAAATTCCACTCCAAGTTTTATCTCCAAAGTATTGTAGGTACCTCTCTTGTTTTCTCAGCCTTTTGAGTGCTGATACCTGCCTGGTTTCTTGAATTTCTTGTCCTATATCTGCAGCAGCCACATGAAAATGCAGGTGGATAAGGAATAGAGTTTGACATCAGTGTATTCTTTCTCTTTCTCATGATAACAGACCCACCTGACTTTTCTATTTCAGCATTGGGCTGATACTTTTCAGCATACTTATCACCTGATAGGACATTAGCCAACTACAAGCTCTTCCATCCACATGGGGAGAATAATTTGATTTTTTAAGAGAAAAAAACAACTCATTTAATACCTCATCCTTCCATTCCTGCTCCTGGAACAATTGACAATGTATGAAGAAGAAAGATATAACTGTAGACCAGTGAGAACCTTTCCATGATCTGTAACAAGAGCAAGCGTTATTCCCTTGTAGTATAGAGAGGAAGGTTTCACTGAGACAGAAGTCTAGAATTCCCACTAGCCAGATATTCCCTTAAACTAAACCCTTTGAAGATTATTTACTTCTTTCCTATTGTTTTTCATCTTAGGCTATGTACTCTACAATTAAAATACCCAATGATTCTGGGTGCTGGTGGGCTCACGCTTGTAATCCTAGCTACTCAGGAGGCTGAAATCTGAGGATCATGATTCACAGCCAGCCATGAGATTCTGATCTCCAATTAACCACCAGAAAACCAGAAGTGGCACTGTGTTCAAAGTGGTAGAGTGCTAGCCTTGAGCAAAAGAGCTCAGGGACAGCACCCAGGCCCTGAGTTCAAGCCTCATAACCAACAACAACAAAAATTCCCAATGACTTGTTCATTAAAATGACTTATATTATTTTCTTGTACTTAATTACGAGAACCCTATATTTTTTCTTCTAACATGGATTCTTTCATCATTAACATAATTGGGATAGCAACATGTTCTATTTCTAATATAAAAGAAGTGATGTTATATATCTACTCATTGGATGAGAATCCTTCAGTTACTCTCATGGATTATCTTAGGCTTCCATTAGTAATTTAGTTTCTCTGTATCTGACAAGATGAATCCCAGCAGAATCATCTCATCTTAGCAACATAAACAAGGAAGGCCTCTCCTCCTCTCAGCCAGACATGGCCAAGATCTGCGTGGAGAGTACAAGGAGGTTGTGCCATCTAGTGGCTGCCATTTTTGGTCTCAATTAGCAAAATGAAGTTATACGTGGCAGATTATAAATTCATTACTTTATTGGATATTTAAAAATCCATGAAATAAGAGGAAATGAATTATTTCCCCTATTATACATATGGAGAGATAAGAGGACAGCAATGAACTTGCTCAATGCATTCCTAACCTCTTGCTTTTGACATTTAGTTCTTGCTTCTTTGTATCCTACATTCTTTATTTGCAAAAATCAATGATCAAAAAGGGACAGTGATAGGCCAGGCAGGGATGTTTCAAACATTGTACTGTTCTAACTATACAGTGTCAAAATGTCAGATCACAAAGGTCAGCTTTGTACTAGCTTGTTTTGAGTGAATGTCTGAAATTTTCATTAGTATGTCCAAGCGTGAGAGATTTGATTTTCTTTGGTGTGAGTTGGGCCAAGGGGGGCTCCTGAAATAAACAAATCTACATATGAAAGTACAAAAAGTACAAAGATTACACAAGCAGTTGCAATAATGAAAAATTCTGTGGGTATAACTGTGAAAGGATATTTGAAAGCTAGCTTGCTCAATGGAACAGCATGTTAATTACTTTTGAAATAGACTGAGCATTTCAGTTTGCTTATCTCTTGTCGGGAGATGACAGCAATGCCCACCTACACGCTCCCCTTCCAGGACCCAACTGCCTCTGAAGGCAGCCAGGGCAACGGCTCCTTACATAAGCTCCTGAAAAACAGTTCCAGGAAGCTGTATTCTTGGGTGCTGTGGGTCTAAAAGCTACTGAGCTTCTAGAAGCAAGATCTAGTGGAACCACAATGAGCCTGGAGGGTAGAGTGAAGGATAGGAAGAAGGAAGGATGCAGGTTGCCACCCCAGAGTAATGTATCAGCCAATTTTCAGCTTGGAAGTTTTTCATGATAGTGTGTATGAGATACAAACTAGAAGACATAATGTGATTTGTAAAACACCTTCCTTTATAAGTTTCATCAACTCTATAAATAGCCTTATTATACAGGGTAGAAAAAATGATTCGTTATGGGGCAACACTGACCAGCTTTGGTGCCAACTCTGAAAAACAAAAAGACTGTGGGTATCTCTGAGAGGCAGGGGATTCACTAGTCAGGCTCCTCAGTTACATAACTGAGACAAGGGGGCCTGGGGATACAATTTCCTTTCTCTTTGATTTCCATGACTCCAAGTTATACATACTGGCACTGCCTTGTTTAAATTTCTAACCTTTGTGATAAGAACTGCTTTAGAATTGATTATATACTAGATGACTTTTAAAATACTGGAACCATGCTTTAACCAATCATCATGGGTTTATAAACTTAAACGTAACAAACTATAATGTTGTTTTACATTTCTTTATCTTAAGTTTCCCTAAAATCAGACTCAATGCAATCTGAAAATCCCTTCATCTTTGGGCTCCTAAAGGCTAATGCCATCGCACATGGGGAATACATTGTTTCTACCCAGTATCCACCAGTCTCAGCCTCCATCAGCACCCATTCAAAATCCTACAACCCATTGGCTTGGAAATCTTCTGCATCATCTTCTAGGCCATCTACACTAGACATAAGTGAAACTACATATGTTCTATGCCCCAGCAGAACTTCTTGCCTTTTTGTGAATCTAGGAAAAGAGATCAGGATTTTATGTCCCAAATACCCTGGAAAAAAAACAGCTTCAGTGGTATTCTTAGTTAAATTGAACAGCCTACAAAGTCAAAAGGAGAATCACTAGCCCCAAGTAATTCTGAACCCCAGATTTCAAGGTTTAAAACTAGCCCTTTGAGACATTAGGGCCCTCCATTTTCTCAATTACAGGATACTAATGGGCACTTGGTGCAAAGGGTCTTATTGACAGGATTGTCTCATCTAATAATAAGACATACTGAAATTAGAAAATATAAACGTTAATGGCAATATAAAGGAATGTGGATGTCAGCTATCCACCAACATGCTTCTGTCATATCAGTAACAAGTACTTTGATTTTCCTCTCTAGATCAGATGCCCAACTGTCTACTTTGGATGTGATGTTTGATGATGATAATGAAGGAGAAATTGGACACATTTGTGGAAACCCTCTCTGTGCATTTTCCCCTGCACAACAGATGAGGTCACACTAGATGGCCAGGTGCTGGAGCTCACATTCAGGTTTGGTGGGTGGAATCACTGCTTACATTCAGCTAGATAATGACATATTTTCTGAAAGATATAAGCTCGTTCAGATCTTGGTTAATGTTTCTTCCTGGCAACATTTCTAATAACTCATCCAACATTATGTAATTTTTATTTATTCATTCTCTACAGTTCCAGTTGGGTTTCTGATCATTTTTTCTGAAGCTCTAGCATACTAACGTGGTTCTGAAGCTATCATATTTGGAAGGACGAATGGATGTAGAACTACCCTTATCTCTGAAATAAGAGGTGTGTGTGTAGCCCATGGACATCCACTGACTCTACAGATGGAGGCTGGAAATTAATGGAGAACAGCCCTCATAAATCACAACAAATAATAGCACATTACTCTCTGCTTGTTTTGTCATCAGCCTGGGGAATCTGCTAGTCAAAGATCTCCCTTGGAAGAAAAGTAATCTTCAACTTATTATCACTGCACAAGAAAATAAGAGATATTGAGCTAGAATTCAAATGGGAAAACGTTGCACATTTTTGCCCATATCCTTAAATCAATGAATGCACTAAGGAATTCTGGATCCTCTCCTCTCTAATTGAACATCATGTGCGTGAACACGAACACAAAGTATGAATCTTCCAGAGATATTCTTTTCCATGTCAAGAGTATTATTACATCACCTCCATTTTTCCTCCTCTCCCTATCATGATTTATGCATCTTGTCTGTGTAGTCTTTGAACCTTGAAATTGCATCATAGACTTTTCACAACATGGGAAATACCAATGACTAGAAACTCTGGGCTTTTCAGTGGCTCTGAATTGCAGCTGAGCTGTACAGGTTTGCTCCACACCCACAGGGCTTCATTTTCATGTTCATGACTATGTCCAACAATGGCTCAGCAAAGGCAGAAGAGGACTAATGGACATTTACTTCCTAAGGCTTATAGATTGGGGGTGGGGGGAGAGATGACTTCCTTTTGTCTGAAGTAGTGTACCCACAGCACACCTTATTTTGTAGTTCTCTGAATAATAGTCAAAAGAGAATTATACACAAAGCAGTAAAAGCCTGCTAAAGTACACTTGGAATCTTTGCATGTTGTTTTGGTTTGTATGTTGAGGGCCCGCATGAAATTGTTCAATAGAACCACTACATTGCCTTCTGTTTCGTTGCTATAGAAACTCACAAAGGAGACAAATATTGAACTGGGTGAAGAACTATCAAGCTAGACCATGGTTTTGTGTTCCCACTGAAGATTTAAATACCATTGTTATTGTCCAAAGAATGAAAAGATAGAGGAGAAACTTTTCAACCAAGGTCACCCAGCAGTTGGACAAGGAAGAATAAAATATAATGCTTGAGCTTGTTTGTTGTTTATTGACAAAACACCAATAAAGGTTGTCTACTTGTCAAAAATAAACTCTTAATCCTGTCAGAAAATACCTAAGTCTCAAAACTTGTAATGCTAGTATAAGTTACCTTATCTCATACTTTTCCTTCCCATAATTTCTGAAGGATGTGGGTTCACATGCATTCAGATCCTAGTTATCTTCTAGGACAAAAATTGTTAGACAGACTCCAATATTATTTTTAAAAGTTTATTCTTATAAATGATATCTGAGAATAAATTTCATAATTCTTTAAAGTGAAAAGGACATTGTGTTCAAATAGTGTAGAGCTAGTTACATGGCAATCCTTGGCTTGGATTTCACCTGGCCTTCTCAACCATTTTATAACAAATGTTTATCAATTTCTTTTTGTAGTTTTATTTTTTGGTATCTAATTCAAGACTAGAGAGTGCTAGACAGGGAACTAGATTAAGAAGAAAGTCAGTACTTCCTTGAGTTCAATAATAACACCATATAATTTTAGGAGTCTTTGTCTCTAATGCTCAGCTGCTGCCTTTCTGAAAACCAGACATCTGGATGAAGTGATTTTATTTTAGCATATGGAGACTTTTTATATACTCTCAGCACTGTTGGCTTAGGTTAGGTATCCATTTATTCTGCTTTTTGTCGTGTGTGCATATGTGGGAGTCTGATACGGGATACAGAACAGAGACTGGGGAAAGAAGGGCTATGAAAAAATAACAAGCCCACCTCTATAAACAAGGACATCTCAGTAAACAGATCTCAGCAGAAATGGGCAAGTTACTGAAAAGCAGTCTCCACACTAAAGTTCTTTCCAAAGGTAGACTGCCAGACAAGGGAAGATCGATGGAATAAAATGGAAATAAGAAAGGGAAAATCAGAAAGACAATTTTAGTATGACTAAAATAGGATTGCTTTGTCATGGCAAATTCTGTCGATGTGAACATGAAAAATAAAGTGTTGACAATCATTCAAATGTCACCTGCAGAAATGATATCACTATGATTAAATATATAAGCATTCTGCATATCAGTGAGAGAGCATGCCATTTAATATCCTATGTGATTATTATACTTATTCCTTTAAATTCTTCCACAAGAGTGTCATGATATCAATCATCATTTTTGAAAGATAATAATTTAGAAAATTCAAGTAATTACATGATTCTTTTAAATAAATGAAATCCACTTAGATATACCGTGCAATTTGAATATCTTCTCCAAAGATCAATTTGGTTGGCCCAAAATAGTATTTTAATTGCACAGTATCTTCCAGATTACATCAGTTAAATTTAAATTGCAAAATTGTTGCATATATATGTATATATATATATATCCATACATATGTATATATAGCAACAACCCTTTTGCTTGTTTTCATTACTACTTTTGCTATAAGCATGATAGCGGCTATATAATATTTAGAGACAAATAGTTTTAGAGTTGGTAAATAAATTTTGAAAGGAATAAACATTGGCATGTGTAAAAAACTATGATATTGATAATAATGATAGCTTTTGTAGATAATTTATAGATATGTACCCTATTACAAAGAATATATTGAAATTTTGAAAAGCATAATTTAGCTTATAGAAATTAAACACCCCAAATCTCTTTCACTTGGAATTTTCTGTTCTATCTATTGTTTCCACTAGGCCATTTTATCATGAAATATGTCAATATATTATCAAACTAAAGACTGGCTCAGTGTGGGACTGAGCACACGTCTACCACAGCCATGCTTCCTCAAACTCACACTTACTTTCTTCATGTTATTGTTAATTTAATGGTTAAATGATTGTAATGATTTACAAAGAAACAAATGACTGCAATGACTACAGCTCAAAGAGGAATGAATATATTCTCTTGGTTTTATTTTATTGCACTACTCCCAACAAATAATTGTCTATCTTCACATCTCAATTTTCCTTATCAAATAGATGCAAGTGTGGGAAAATAGATTTTATAATATATAGGAGAAAGAATCAATTCTGGATTTTTCATTATACAAAATGAGTTGTTGATTTGTAAATAAAACTAAAGGAGTAAATGTCATCTGTGTGAACACTATAAACAAAAAGATGTTTTTCAAGCATTTGTGAGAAGATTAAGGTTCCAGAATAAGCCAGTTTATTCTGATTGTTTTGTCAGCTACTCAAATCCCTGAGCAGAATGTCTCCTCTAACCTCTGCCTTCCACTCCTGCAGGGCCTAGGGACATCTCTCACAGAGAGATGCTCAAGTGAGGTTTCTCCTGAATCTCATCAGCTCTTAAGGAGCAAGAGCCTGGGTGATCTCTTTTTGGAAACTTCCTCACCACCTTCAAGGCTCCCCAAGCTCTCCCACCCCCTACACAGATTAAAGGAGATAAATAGCAAATAAAAGCTTGGTCACATGACAAGAAACAGGTGTACCCAGATCTTCCCTATGGCTGCATGGAACAGGAGTGAGTCCTAGTGTTCCTTCAGGGAAGGGACTATAGACTGGCCCTGGGGTGTGGTATTCCCCTGGGGTGAGGAGGTGGTCTCAGTGCCCATGTGTGGTCTTGCACGTTTTCCCATTGGAGGGACTGGCAGTTACCTGCGAGCTGTTAGCAGGGACCAGACAGGGAGCAGCCAACCCAATGGAGTCAGCTTCAGACTCGGAGATTCCAGATTACCTTGTGATGGATGAAAAACAGTTTGCAACCATTTTCTTTAAATACGTGTTCTCCCATGTGAAACTTGGAGTGGAGCATTGCTATCCTCCCCCGAGACAGAGGGACAGACAGAGACAGACACAGAGAGACACAGAGAATCAGACAAAGACAGAGAGACAGAGACAGAGACAGAAAGACAGAGACAGAAAGACAGAGACAGAGAGACACAGAGTCAGACAGACAGACCGACAGAGATTCTAGAACATTAGTGTGAAGGCTCACCACACACTGGTGAGGCCAGGGCTGGTGTTGGGTGGCCGCAGCCTTGTGGTTCCAGTGCTCAACTGAAACACAGAAGCACCTCTTGGGTGCTGTGGCAGGTGAGCCTACACTCGGGATGGGTGCCATGGTGTGCTTGTTATTTGCATTCTGAACCACAGTGCACATTGGGCCTCTGGCTCTCTCCTGGGTGCTGTGACAGCAGTGGCCCTGTAAGGTGGTCTCTTGGGACATCTCGGTGTTCCCTGTGCAACCAAAGCATTCAAGTCATGGGGCAAATACACTCACCACCACCCTACCCCCAAGTCCCAGTGTAGTGTAAAACCGCATGGCTGCTACTCTCTCTCTAATGAACCCATAAGCTCTGCAGGAGGAAGTGGGCAGCAACCAAGGCAGTGGGCAGGGGACCCAGGGCCAGTAAGCCTGGCATAGTGCCATGCTGAAGACAAAGTAAGCAGGTAGAAGATCAGGGAGAGGGGGCTCCAAAAGGATCTCCCTGGTCAGACAGGAGGAGAAAATGGTTGCAAAGGAAGCCGCATTTTCTGCTGATCTTCGTCTTGTTCTGATTTCCAAAAATGATGTAGAAGAAGATGAGAGAAGAAACAGAAGGACCCTGCTCAATGTGACCCTCACCCCTGCTCCAGGTCTTCGTAAATGCCAAATCAAGGGTTTATTTTTATCCTGAAGCTTGCGGCTTTTCTTTGAATCATGTAATGTAAAGCACTGTAAGAAGGAGGTATGCCTTCCGAGATAAAGAGCTGTGTCTTCATCGGTGAGCCCCCATCCAGAGTTCTAGCTGAGTTTATATGAATTTAGTGCATTTATCTTTTTGTATTCCATGAGATGATAGGAGCTTTATCAATAGTTTTTTTTTTTTTTATCATTCTATCATTGTAGCAGAAGCACAGAAAAAAAGTTGGTGAATTCATAAAGAGAAAAACCATTCCTCTTACCTTTCCAATAGCCAATATTTTTATTATTCTTAGAGGCCTACTTTCCCTCTTTCTCCTAAAGCTTCGTGGGAAGTTTTATTTCAAATATACAAAATAGCCCCTCATTTCTTGGTCTTTTGATTAACATGGAGTAAAATACATGCTACACTAACTAGAACTGGCTGCGGCCCTCTTTTTAAATAATAAAGACTTCTACAGCAGTTGAAAATGGTGGAAGGACCGGTTAAAAAATTGCAGGAGTGATACAGAGTTGGAGCGAATTATTTTATCAGAAGAACCAGAACTTCTCCAGACCCGTTCAGTACTATGAACTATAAATGATGGGGTGGGGTCAAAGAGGAAGGAATAGACAGGAAGGAATAGCTGGGGGAAAGTGGATGAGAGTATTGAATGGGGTGACATTGATTAAGAGATCTTGTATTTGAAAACTGTTTGGTTAAACAGCAACTCCTTGGTACAACTCCTTAAAGATCGTTTTTAAAAATCAAAAACAGAGAAAGCACTTTTTTATCTTGCTTTCCTGTTGAAGTGCTGCTGCTCATTATATAATGCAAGAACATAAAGAGAAAGGTCTGTCCTCTAGGATATCCAGTGGCAACTATCTCAATCATGTCTTTTGCAAGTGACCAACCTAACTAGGACTATAGATAACTAAGTACTAAAATGGACAGTGGAGAAGCTTCCTAACAAACACAATACCTTAAATAGACATGCCACATAACCCAAGGATTAATTCAATTAGCATTACATAAATGTTCTGTGGAAACTGAATTACCTCCCATTTCACAGTTTGAGATAATATCCTGTCATCTTTCATCACTGGGAAAATCATGAGTTCCCCAGCCCAGCTCACGTTGAGGTAATTATGCCTAGCTAATAAGAGATGTCAAGGAATAAATGTATTCTACAACACTAATTTTGTACATATTTTAAGCCTGATGTTTAAATATGTTACAGCCCTAGCCAGGAAAAAAGTGAAAATGGAAAAAAAAAAGACAAACAAAGAATCTATATAAATTTCTTATTTTTTCCCATGCTTCAAACCAACCTATAATTTTGTAATTCTATGGACTAATTCTCTGGTTACAAACTTTCAAAAATCAAATGAAGTTATTAGCATTTACTTCTATTCCAAGAAGGACTAAATTTATAAATCCTCATTAGTTGGAAAAGGGGAGGAGGGCCACAGAGAAAACTTCCATCATCTCATTAAAGTTAAATATTTTTGTTTGCTATTTGTGGCTATGACAATCTTCTGAACTAAGAATTTCCTTGGCAACTACTCTTCTGATTTGTCTAATGCCCCTGACCTGGCCAGCATTGACCATAGGTCAAGAGATCTCACATTGCCCTAGAAAACATCAATGGGCTCTCGGCTGGAACCAGCCAGCTGCCAGAGGAACTGTTGATTTCCCATCAGAAATAACAGTCACTCAGAAATCACATCTATCAAACCTTCACATATTCTTACCTAGCCTGGACAAACACTGACAGCACTGATAATACTTCCTGAAACAGGAAACATTAGTCCTGTTAACTACCGACTACACACATACCAGAAGGAAAGAGGAGGAGCAACATTTATTTTTTTAAAAAAATGGGAAATGAACTTTACAACTTTGGGCGGGGGAGGGGGGAGGCAGGGAGTGAGGGAGGTATGGAGTGGGGGAAGGAAGGGATCTTGGGAGAACAACAAGGGAAGGGGTAACAATACTCAACCAGAAATGTACTCATTGCCTTACTCATGTAACTGTAACCCCTCTGTACAGCATCTTTACCATAAAATAAAATTCAAAATAGTCAAGATCGTGCCTGGGGAGTGTGGTGGAATAAGAATAGCATCATACTTTATAAAATTCCCAAGCCCCAAATCATTGAAAACCGGAAATTAGAAAACCGGATTTTCATGTTACACAATTCTCTTGTTACCCAATGGTTTTAAAGGTTCTGTGATTGAAATGTTATCTCTTTACCAATGAAAGGATGAGGAGAATATGGAACTAACTTCATTTGTATGAGTAGCCTAATGAAGTAACAATGATACTGTGAGTAGTTGTTCAAAGACATTGTCATTTTGCAGAAGTAGCACAAGCATATGAACACCTGGAGGCAAATTTACTTCAACCAAGTTGAAACTAGGCTTTTTCCAGATAGGATCTATTTGTGGGAATGGAGTATGAAAATTAATTTAAGTAAGTCAATTACAATAAACTACAAATTTTAATGTTCATATTGCCAGCCATTTACACATGGTTCACTTTAATGTACGTCCTATGCAAACTTAAATGAATCAATTAATGTAAATTAATGAATATATATTATTCCCACACTGACAATGGGCTTAAACATCAGTACTTCTCACTGGAAAGAAATTTTATTAGTGTTGTAGGTTTTGTCTCATTTTCTCATGGGAATTTGACTTTGCACATACAATATATTGCAATGATTCATTCTTGGTAAAATAATGTTGTTCACGTATACCGGGAGATGAAGGTGAATTCTTATTATTTTTACAATCTAGCACTTAAAACTCCCTTAAGAGTTCCCGTTCAGAGAAAAAAAAGCAGCTCTAAAGAAGCTGTCAGAATTAATAGGTCTTTATTTTGTTTAATTTTTAATATAAGGTTGAATACTTCATGACAAGGTTAACTACAGTTACTTGTGTTGAATTCTCAATATCATAAGCAATGATGGTAAGGTAAAAGTGTGTGTAGCTATGTGACAGTGAAATCCCCTCTATAGCTAATGCAAACTACAAAATGGTTTCAGATACTTAAGAAGCAATGCAGTGTTCTACTGCAGATGATCTAAAGACTCATTTTATGGGTAAAATTCTGTAAGACATCAAATGCCTCCAGCCATTTGGCCCCTTCCTTGTAGGAAAACTGCTCTCAAAATAACAGTGAGGAGCTGGACATCATTGTCATGTTTTTGCAAACCATTCCCCTCCCGTACGTGCACTTTCTACTGTGACATCCAAAGCATTTCTTTCTCCCATGACCCTGGCGTGTTCTCCCCTACTGGCTCCCATGTCTTTTTCACGTAACAATAGCCATAGATCTGTCTTCCTCTCTGCAGCCCCAATATTGCCTGGGCTTTGGGTACCAGCTGATCACTCCCAGGAAGATGTTCCTATCTCCATTCTTGCAGTTCTCAGGAAAAACCTCAGACCCATTTTATATGCCTCTTTCTCTCACCTGTATCCTGTCAACCCAACTCACAAACCAATCCCTGCTCATGCCCTTCCAGACCTCCCTTGGTCCCTGACCCATGTCTCCAGGTTCTCATGTCAACTCTGAACCCATCTTGGCTCGCTCTTGTCACTCTTTGTTTGGTTCATCTGGAAGGCCAAGTCTCTCTCCTGAATGAAAGCCTCCACCAGTTTTATTTCACACATAGGAAAAACCAGTACCATTCCAATGCCCTGAAGCCTGTACCTGGTCTGCCATTGTCCACCAGCACTCCCCAACTTGTCTACAAACATCTTTGCACTTAAACTTAGGAGATGATTCTCTGCTCATCACTAATTAAGGGTTTCCCACACTTTCATTACAAATACAGACACAAGAAAATTGTTGGTTTTGATGTGCTTGAATGGAGCTCCAACCTTCTTGGGGCTCTTGAGTTTTCTTTTACTTTTGCATTACAACATGTTCTTTTAATCCCAGCCTATGCCTCCAGCCATGCTCTACTTAACCATCATGCCCTTCATTAAGCAGTACTGCAGATCTCTACAGATTCCCAGTTCATACCCTACACTGTCTTTTGCTTCACCAATGGATCGTGCAAACCTTCAAGACAAAGTAGAATGATGACAAGACTGACTGAAATGTAAAATAAAGAGATGCTGAGATTTCCAACAGACCGAACACAATGCTCAGAATCAGAAAAAAACAATGCTTACTTGAATAGGTTTCACTTTGAACACCTTGAGAGTCATAAAGGAGGAAATTTGACTAGTTATGCTATTTTAATTTTCTCACTGTAGAAGACTTCCCTCCTCTCCTGGCTTATCCTGGCTTATTTATTTTTCTTACACTTTGTCTTCATTTTCTGTATGTGCTAATACAAAAGAAATGGCTACCAAGCAACTAATGAAATTGATCATTTTGTTTACTCTGAAGTTGTCTCTATAGACACTGGATAAAAGAAATTTTCCATTGTTACTGTTATCCCAGATCTATCATGAGAGATCTTTTATTTTGTACAACATGGCCACTGGCAGTATTATGGCTGACTAGCTTCCATATTAGTTTGGGCTTCAATGCAGTTTGGAGAATAGTTTGTAGTTCTTTTCTGGCAAGGGTATACCATTGTATAGCCTGATGAGTCTCTAGAAGCACATCTGTTCAGTCTCACTTTAAGTTCCAAGAAGGACTTGCAGTGGGATGCATTATTACTATCGGTGGAGATGTTTGGGTCTGATCACCTATGTTAATATTCACGTTGATTTACATTTTGTTTCATTCTGTTATGTTTTACATGTGTTTGTGAACTTCCATACATTCTTTGAAGATAGAATAAAGTAGGCAGAAAGATGTTGGATTATAGGAGCTATTCAATCATATTAAGTAAATAAGCAGTCTTATCTCTGCATCTTTTATTAAGTATTTCCAGTGCTACCTTCTTCTAAAGTCTCCTCACTTACACAGCTCAGTGCATTTTCCATCAATAAACAGACACCCTGCACTTCATTATACCTAACATTGTATCCAATTACCATAAAAATATTTTATTTTTATGAGTCAAACATAATATTTTCCTCCACCAAACACTAAGGTGATACACAAGCTCTGAAAATATCCATACTCCCACAATTCTAAAGAGATCCTAACATCACTCCTCCATTGTGAAAGTTTCTCTTCAAATTCTTAGAAACAGTGGCCTCCAGTAGAATTCCTATATTTAATGCAAGTCTAAAGGAAAAGAGAATTCTGTTACTTAAAATGAGAATTTCATTCATAGCCCATGCTTCAGTTTTCTCACTATGTGAAGATGTAAACTAGATAATTTATAAGATCCCTTTTAAAAAATATTTTATTATCATTAAATAGTTGTAAAAAGGGATTTCAGTTCAACATGTCAATTGATGAGTACAACCCACTCTCATGATGATACTCCCAGAATCTTGTCCGATCTTGGAAGCTAATCAGGGTTGGGTCTGGTTAGTACGTTAATGGGAGATTCCTCAACATAAAAACAAACTTTTGAAGGCAAAAAAGGCAAAGTAGAAGGTAGCATAAAAGAAAGTAAGATCATGTTCTTAGTTGAACACTGCTCAAAGTTAATTTTCAAAATTCAATGCTTTTCTCTTTTCAGAAAATACCATCTACTAGAAATAATAATTTCTGTAATATATTGATGGCAGGAACAAACAAGATCCTTACGGGAAATGTAAAGAACTGTAATTAGATGGTAGGGGAAAACAAAGGAGGAGGTAACTATGCTTGATAGGAAATGTACTCATTACCTTACTCATGTAACTGTAACCCCTCTGTACAGCATTTTTACAATTTAAGAAAGAACTGTAATTATTTGCAGCAAATGTGTCACCTAACCAAACCACTACAAAAATCACAGAAAAGAAACTGAATTTCCAAGAAATTTCACCACGTACTAGAACATATTTTCTTTTATTTTGTGATGGGGAAAAAGTGGCTCAATCACATTTTTTGTTCCATGTTTATCTCTAGATTACACAGGCATATACCTGATTTAACTAATATATTTGTAAATATAAATAATCATATGGAAATTTGAATCAGTATTATTTTTAAGTTAGAGCAACAAATCGCAAACATTTAACTAAAAATGTATTGATATTTCACAGTTTTCAACATACTCTGGAATAAGTCTTTCAAATGTTACTGGATGGTAAGAAAGCCTTGTGTAATTCTTAAATAATTGAAAAAATAGTCATACATTTTGTCTGATCAAATTATGAATAGAGTTTAATGAAGCAAGGAGTGCATGATTCTCTGGTATGTGCATCTCTCTGTGTCAAGCAGTTAATTCTTGTCTGTTGGGAAGTACTTCAACCTTTCTTCCTACAAATAGGCAGTTGTGTTGACGCTGTAGGTGTGATCATGGGTTACATGATCAGAAAGGTCTGTGTGGGTCCTCTTCTTCCTACCATCTCCTTGCTTAAGAGACCCCTCTCCTAAGAATGTTTGTAGGGAGGGAACCAGCAGCTCCCTAGATCTTCTGCTCATAATACTGAGACAAATAAGTCGACCTGCTAGTTTCTTTGCATTTGTGATGAGAGATTATATCTGTTAAGGGCCACTGGGTTAATCATGAGCAATTATTTATCCTCCCCAGTCTGGAACAGACCTAACTATGGGCATTTAAATCAGCCAAAACTCTGTCCTGGGGCATGTGAGATGTAAGCATGTAGAGTCCACGCCTCTCTGCCCCATGACACTCCAAGCATGAAATACTCTATTATAAATCCAACAGCTTTTCATTTATAATTTAGCCATGGCTCATCACCCACCTAAGAGGAATGGTGTGAAATTTAATGAGATCAGGTCTGGGGGATGTTTGGAAACTCTTAGAAGATGGAATAACACATTAAATATGTGACTGAGTAATGAGGGTTCACCTTTGATAACGATGTAAAAATCATTGATAGACATCACTAACTCATACTAAAAGTCTTTGATTTTCATACCCATGTGTTAATAACTCTTAGAAAGCATAAATATGTGGTGCTGCTACTGATCTTGTGGGTTTTTTTTTGTATGCCTGTACTTATTCACCTTTACAACCAATAAGAAATTGGAAATAAACACTACCATAGCCTGAAACACATAAGAAAGGAGAGGATCATCAATATGAAGAGAGACTCAATATAATTAGCAAACGCTGGCAATAGCCTTTTCTATGTACCATTTTTACATATGGAAACACTTGGTCAAGCAATAGCACCTGATCAAAAGCTACTTGTAATTACCACTATGCAAAAGATGGCTCTAGATTGCAATGAGAATATGACACCTAGAAAATGGGAAAACGCCAACGATATTTCAAAACTGCTTCATACATAGTTGTCTAGGCAACATTTTAAATCCAAAACAAACAAACCAAAAAAACAATAAAAAAAACAAAGAAGACTATCTGATGACAAGTGTAGAACCATAACTGAGTGGAGCAATGTGGTACCCTGCAAATGAGCCCTGGGGGTGCTGCTGCAAGTCCCGGGTTCCCCAAAGAAGCCCTGAGCTACTGCACGAACAATCAAACATCTGCTGTTTATAGAGGGTTTACAAGCCGAGCCTGCGCGAGCTCCTCACAAAGGTTTCTAACACAGCCACACATTTCAGAGATGAATGACGGTACCCCAGCGCATATTTTTTTGTCCCTTGATGCCTCAGTGTGTTCATAATGGTCACGTGTTCGATGTCATAGCCAAAGCCTAAGACAGCAATTCTTGGCTCCAAAAAGCAAGGGAAGAAAAAGGAGAATTAAAGGGCGCGTCAGAACCAAGTGTAAACCAGGGGTCATGCTCAGCACCCCTGCTTGACTCCATTGCTCCCTGGTACAGATAATGATGTTTTGGACACCCTGTTCTGAAGGGTAGACTCAGCTGGAAAGATGCTGGGAACCATTGGCCTTTATCTGAGTTACTATTAAGCAAAACACTGATCAACCATGGTTATGGTAGGTTGAAAACTTGCATGCAAAATGTGCTTTAAGAAATTAACAAGTTTAAAAAAGAACCTGAAAATTAAAAAAAATAAATTAACAAAAAAGAGAAACTGTATTTTTCTTAAGTTCAGATTTATAGGATACTGTCTTGATGGCCTTACCTGAGCACTGTGGGTCTTCAATTTAGCAATATATAATCTCTTATATTATTTCTTCTTTTTTTTCTTTTTTTGTCAGTCGTGGGGCTTGAACTCTGGGCCTGGGTGCAGTCCCTCAGCGCTTCAGCTCAAGGCAAGCGCTCTACCACTAGAGCCATAGCACCACTTTGGTTTTCTGGTGGTTTATTGGAGATAAGAATCTCACGGACTTTCCTGCCCCGGCTGGCTTTGAACTGTGATCCTCAGATCTCAGCCTCCTGAGGAGCTAGGATTACAGGCGTGAGCCACTGGTGTCTGTCTTCTTATAACACTTCTTATATGTATACCATTTCTCTAATATACAATAATACAAACCAACCAAATGATGAGCTCTTTAATAAGACATTGACAGCTAAAAACAATCATAGAAAATGTGCAAAAAAAAAAAACAGCTGCAAGCACACAACTGCCAAAGCAGGTCAGTCCTCAGACAACACAGGCAGGGCCTCTCCACTGGCCAGTGTGCGCTGCAAAATACTGTGTTCAGTGCCAGGGCAGAGGAACACAATGTTTCTTTCCTATTAACTCATGACTGAATCAACAAGCACAATGGTTTTTGGAGTAGAGAGTGTAATTGCTTGCTTCTAACCGAGGGGAGTCTGCCTTAGAAGTATGCAAGGAGCTGATGGGTAAGGATGGAAGTCATTCCCACCAGCCGGGGAAGGCCTGTGTGTTTCCGGGCAGGGCGATCTTCCTCCCTCCTTCCTGAGACTCCACGTGCGTCAGAGAGCGCCTGCCTGCGTCTGCTGTGGAGCTCTGAGTCACCACTACTAAGTGTCAGCCACTTCTCTCTAACATGTCCACAGGGCACGATCAGCTCACACTCTCCCACAGTCTGCCCAAACAGGGGAAGATTTACGACCGTGGTCACAGTGCTTGCAGTCCGGTAACTCCTGTGAGCTGTAGTTGAGATCTTTATGTTTTCACTATGGATGCCACGTGGAGTACCCTCAGAAGAGGCCCATCAGTGCCCAACACAGTGCAGGGCAGGAAGCGGGTACTTATATAGAAGGAAGTGCTGGGTGACATCGTGGTGCTGGTCTCAGCGGCAGCTAGACTGTGCTAACCTCTTTTCCAGCTACACAAAAGACAATGGATGGACAAAGAGGACACAGGCATGAAGAAGGCCCAGCTGCCTGCCCACCAGAGTGGCCTTAAACCAGCTAGCATGATGCTGCTTCCTCACAGTGCAGAATCTTTGATTTTTTTCCCCTCATTATTCAAATATTTCTATTTTCCTCTGTCCACTACCAGGGATGGTGGGTGGCTGCATCAGTACCATTGCCTCTTCATCACCACACTGACAAGCAAAGTTACTTTGAAGTCCTCCAAGGAGAAATACCCTCCAAGGTCACGATGAAGGTCACAGTGACTAACTGTAGACTTCAATATCCCCAACGTGACAGTTACTAACTCACCTTCACCTTTCTTCTTGCGCGCACATGTGTGTGTGTGTGTGTGTGTGTGTGTGTGTGTGTGTGTGTGTGTGTGTGTGTGTGTGTGTGTGTGTGTGTGTGTGTGTGTGTGTGTATACCAGTCCCAGGGTTTGGACTCAGGCCTTGGGTCCTGTCCCTGACCTTTTCTGCTCAAGTCTGGTACTCTACCGCTTGACCACAGCTCTACTTTGGGTGAGTAACTGGAGATGACAGCCTCACAGATTTTCTTGCCCAGGCTGGCTTTGAACTGTGATCCTCAGATCTCACACCCCTGAGTAGCTAGCATTACAGGTATGAGCCACCAGCACCCGGCTTTTGATGAGTGCTTTTGATGCACTCTAACTTTCTATCGTTACTTTGTCCTCTCATGGAAACATATTCATTCCCCCAAATGTGGCTCATGTCTTCTGACTCAGTTGTGCTAACGAGCAAGTGCATGCCAGGGTCTTACCCCAAAGGTGCCTGAACCATCCATATACCATCAAATTCCTCTCAGTGTCCTATATTTTCTGCCCTGTGTTTCTATCAGCTCAAGGCCTTTCAACAACCCCAAGGCTCTGTCTCCTTTGTCTTCTCTTTCCTTTATCTCTCTTCTCTGTTGTCAGTTTAATGAATTCATTTTAAGCCTTCAGCTCTCAGGGAAAATGTATAAACAAAAACTACAGCCAATAGCCTGTGTCATCCAGGAGAAGATGTAGGTGCTCTCTGGTGGAAGATAACAGAGTTCTGTGTCACACGGGGGTGTGGTCTGTGCCTGTCCTACACATGTGCACTCTTTAGATTCCCTCAGAACCAAGAAAAGAATCCAAGTACTTTTCCAGGGTGTGATAGGAATCTATAAGCCAAAGAGGTCAGAGTGATTTTCTATTGAAAATATGTAAATAAATAAAAATAAGAAGAAATTGAGGTGGGGCCGTGGGCCATGTTGTTTGGCAGTCCCTCCTGAAGTCATGAAGAAAAAGTAGAGACATGTTCCCTCCTCAGGTGCCAGAAGCTGTGAGCTGAGCCGCAGCTCTGAAGCCTCAGCCAAAGCAACCTCCCCCTTCCTCTAAGAGGCTCAAAGAGCAGCCAAGCCAACTCTTACTACACTCCTTCATGTTTCGGTATAGAGAGCACTCTCTAACGAGGATTCTGGGCATTGTGGTTCTTTCCTTCTGGTACGACTGGTAGAAGTGAGACAAGGCTGAACCCCAACCCCCAGCCTGCTCTGTCATCTCCACTTGACCTGTGGTGAGGATTGGGTGAGGCATTTAAGGTTTCTAAAACCTGGCACTACACTAAATTTTGTTCTCAGAAACACACACATCTCAACCACCATCATCACCAGACTGAACCCTGAAAGCCCATGTTCCATTTCATCCTGGCATGGCTGCCAGCCCTGCGGCCTCTCCAGAGACCTGTGCATATGGCACCGGGCTCTCTTGCTTGCCCTCCCGCCCCAACTTCATGCCCTGCTGCCCGAGTTATTCCTCTTGGCACCATCGGCATTTATCTGTTGTCTTCAAATAGCATTTCATGGCTTCATTCCACAGGCTGCCCAAGGCCCTCAGAGAGGAACCATGTAGGGCAAAGCTGAGCAGGGAAGCAGACATGGTAGAGGCCCATACCCCCTGTGCTCCCTGCACCTTCTGTTTCCCCCATACCCCCTGTGCTTGCCCCATAACCCCTGTGCCCCCATAACCCTGTGCCTTTACCCCCATGCCCCCCATATCTCCTGTGCTCCCCCATACCCCCTGTGCCCCATACCTCCTGTGTTCCCCCCATACCCCGTGTCCTTCCATACCCCATGCCTGTACCCTGTCATGCTCCCCCATATCCCCATACCCCCCATGCCCCCTGTACCCCCAGTGCTCTCCCTGTGGCCCCTGTGCTCCCCATATCCACCATGCTCCCCATATCCACCGTGCTCCCCATATCCACCATGCTCCCCCTGTACCCCCTGTGCCCCTGTACCCTCTTTGCCCCCCGTACCCTCTGTGCCCCCCTCCTCCCACATGCTCAGAGCACACAGCCTGGTCATCAGGCAGAGGGAGGCGGCCGAGCTTGTCTCTTGTCACAGTGGAATGTGTTTGTGGGGGTGGCCTAGCACCAGAGTCCTCGCTGTGCTGTCAGGCACAGAGAAAGCTGCAAATGAACAGGAGCGCAAGGACCAGGAGAGGGGACCGGGGAGCCATGCCCAGCGCTTCTGAGGAGCTCCACTCAAATATCATCGTTCATTTTCAATCCTCCTTGGCAGGAGAAAACTGACAATCTGTGTACGGTTGCCATGGCAACAGGCTCATCCTCCTCTACCTATCGCCGAGTCAATGGTCCCAGCACCCTCACTGTCAGCGAATTCAGGATTGTCCTCACCCCCAGCCCCAGCCCTGGTCAGTCCCCCAGGCCAGTTCTGCAACCCAGAGCCCCCCCAAAGAACCTGCTCCCGATGTAGTACCCAGCGGGGGCTCCAGAAGTCAATGGGATTAGTTTTGTGGTTTTTTTTTTTTCCTCATGGCTTTGCTGTGGGGAAAATATCTTTAGCTAAAATATCTAATCTAATATAGCCAGCTAAACATGTTAAAGGCATCTCTGTGAGACTGCATGGCCACTTCTTCCTCTCTTGTCTCTTTGTCTAGAAAACCTGAAGCTGCACCACTAATCCTATTGAAGTCCCGAAGAAAGTGCTGAGCACAGCATTCCATGGACACCAGGAAGGATTTCCCCAGTTAAAATAATACAAAGTGCACATTTATCACACTGAAGCAATGTCAGCATTACTTTAGCAAGGAGTGGGGTGTGAGCATGTGTGTGTGTGTGTGTGTGTGTGCGTGCACACGTGTGCCTGTGTGTGCATGCACACTTCCCTTTACCTTCCAAAAATTAATCTAATGCAGCCAGTGCTGTAGTCCATAGAATCTGTCAAGAAGAGGCAATGCACTTACGGCTAAGCATTATTGCTCTAAACCGGTGATGGATGTGTCTGCAGCAGACAGCTGTGTGGCTGAGGAACAAAGAGGCACACATGCCATCTCAGCCAGTGAGAAAGTCAGCTATCAGTTGTCACTTGCATAAGCAGGATGACTGGAAAGACAGGCTTGACACCCTGTCAAGCAAGGGCTGTTGTCTGAGAGCCAATGCTGACAGCAGCAGGTCAGACATCATGGTGGCTTCCTCTCTGGAAGCCGGTACGGGGAAGACAGAAAGATGGCCACACAGCACCACTATGAACCCCAGCCTCAGTCTGTACACACAACTTTAGATCCACAGATCTACCATTTGATAAGATTTCAATGTTGGAATTTCTCAGTGTTGGAATTCTTATTAGTGAAATTGGAAATTTTACTCATTTACTATCACGGTTTCCAGAAATAGTCATCTTGATCAGCCTGTAGCCTCTGAAAGGGAAAGTAGAAATGTTCAAGTTCACAGGAGCATTTATGAAAGGAATCACCACTGGTGATTACTGACTACCCCAGAACAATCAATTGATCAGAGAAAATAGAATAGACGCATTGGCATTCTTTGGGTGGCAAGTGTTTCCTCGAAATCTTATCTAGTGCTATCTAAAGGACACGAAAACTTCTGGCCGAATGGTACATGGCTCATCAAATGGCTAGCTGGGCACCAGGTGACCACTGGCTGGGCTGCTGCACTCTGTCTAGAAGAAGCATGGGCCTGTGCTTCTCAGATCCCTGCCCAGCTCCCCTGGCCTGGTTCTCTGGGCCTGTGTGGTTCTCAGAGGGAGCTTGTTCAATCCTGGCATCTTGCAGGATTCTGCATTTTATTTCCACTTCCCCTGGCTCCTTTGTCCTCACCGCACCTGTCCCCACCGCTTCCTGGACCATCTGCACTCTGGCTCTCCTCATCTCCAGCCTGGCCTCTCCCAGTCTCGTGTCTGACCTTGTCTGTGTTCACTGCCTCACTCTGCCAGTGCCGTTCTACACTTCTGCATTTATCTGATCACCTATACACCCTCCTGGGGGGCCCATCTTAGGGGGGGGTCACTCTCCAGCCTAGATCACCATCCTCAGCTGTGAAATACAACCCAGCCCTATCTTGGATTGGATCTTTGAGTTTTGGGAGGGTTTTTTGTTTGTTTGTTTTTTAGTTTAGTTTTGTCTTGTTTTGTGTTTGGTTTGGTTTGGTTTGGTGTGGAGCTTAAACTCAGGGCCTGGGTGCTGTTGCTGAGCTCTTTTGTTCAAGGCTCTACCACTTTGAGCCATAGCACCACCTCCAATTTTTGAGTGGTTAATTGGAGATCAGAGTCTCACAGGGACTTTTTTGCCCAGGCTGGCTTTGAACTATGATCCTTAGATCTCAGCCTCCTGAGGGGTTAGGATGACAGGCATGAGCCCCTGGTGCTCAGCAGATCTTTGTTTTTACAGCGCCTATAATCCACCTCTGTCAAGCCAAATAGACTTCCTTCCTTCTAAGAATGGCAGAAACAAGATTGGGAACCTCAAGTGTTTTTGGCAGTGTTGCAGGACAGCAAATGGGAACCTGGGGCAGCTCCCAGGCTCCACGTGAAGGCACCTCACTGCCGCTGCTCATGGGGCAGAGCCTCAGTCATTGACTTACATTTTCAAATGTGCCATGTCTGTCTGTTCACCATGCTCTTAGGAACTCAGTACTCTGGACAACAGAAGATACAGCCCTCAGCTCTGATTTCCATGGCTTAACTCATGATACTCAACTCATGGTACTGAATATATCTTGAAAATGTTCTCGTTGCTGTACATGGAAGTTTAACAAATGGTCAGTTTAACAAGATGAGCACATCAGCCAGGGCAGCTATGCCAAACGCATGCCACACATCACTCAACCTGCTGCTGGCTCTATCTTCAAAATGTGGACAGTGGCTCAGGCCATGGCCGGTTCTTGCACAGCTCTGCATTGCTGGTACGGGGAAGTAAGTAATGTTCAGGTGTCTCTAAATGATCCAATTCGGGGAATCCAATTCCAGGCATGTCACTCACAAATGGGGACATAGAAATGACGCATCTCGATGCCCTCTTCTTGGCACTGATTGCGGGTTGTCGGCTATGGGTGGAAAGCAGAGTTTTCCTCCTCAGAGTGAGACGCAGATAGCAAGCATGTGTCTGAACAATCGAATGGGAAACTGCGGGTTACACTTAAAATTCTAAGCCTTGTGCAGTTTCAGGTTGGCTGACCATTAGCCAGGTGTTCTTCGTCCCCCCAGCAGAAGCTAGGGCTTCATGAAGTTGCTCTTACTTACAACAAGAGCCCTGGAGAAATACTCTGACCTGCTCAAATGGTTTAATATTTATTTTTCCCTCCCTTGAAAGAGTAGAATCAAATGAATCAAATACACACTGCAATCAAAGGACCCCTTGGCACTTCGAAGCCTCCCGAGGCGCGGGCTGTAGAAATACTGCCGTAGTCAGCAAACAGAGTCATACAGACTCTGGTGGAGCTGGCACTCGGTCATCAGCAATCTGCGGACTCTGTGAAGAATCACCCTGGGCATGGAGGCTGAAGCACAGGAAGACGGGAAGGAGATACACAAGGCAAACTTTCTTCACCACTAGGAGACAGTATCAAAATAAGGAGGATGGGCTGGGAAGGTGGCTCAGTGGTAGAGTGCCTGCCTTGCATGCATGAGGCCCTGGGTTCAATTTCTCAGCACCACATAAGCTGAAAAAGCCAGAAGTGGTGCTGTGGCTCAAGCGGTAGAGTGCTAACCTTGAGCTGAAGAGCTGAGGGACAGTTCCTAGGCCCAGAAGTCAGGCCCCATGACTCATAATAGTAATAATAATAATAATAATATTAATATTAATAATGAGGATATTTGGAAAGTGTGAAATTATCTGTCAGTGTTGGCTAGCTTAGAGGGACCTCAATCACACAGATAAGATGTTAACACAGAATCCTAACGCAGGGGATGTTGTAGGAGTGCATTTGTTTCAGAAATGGAATTCTAGCTAGTTTAAAAGAAGAATCAAAAGGATAATGACTTGCACTTGAGATAGATAGATTTTACATTCTGACATATACATTCACATACCTTACATATATGGGTGTGTACATATCTTACATTCAAGTGCGAACATGGATGCTCATCTTAATGTGGTACGAAATAATGAATGAATGAATCTTCATTATGTGATAAATTTCAGTTAAGTAACAAACAGGATAGGCAGAAACTAAAAAAATACTAAAAGATAAAATATCCTGAGGATCCCAGTGTTTTCCTGTGCAGTTCAGATTAGTCACTGCTTTTGACTTTTGGGGCAGGCTCCTCATCACTAGAGAGAAGATTTACTAAAAGCCCCAATAAAATTCAGCATTCTATGTTGTAACACTCTTAAAACTGTTCAAAAACCAGATTTGGATATATGGATCCAGGTGCAATTAGACTAATACTACAACTATTGGTAATATTTAAAATCAAATATTTGTCATACTTAAGACTTAAAAATAAGATTTAGTCTGCAACATCTGGGGACTAAGAAGGTAGTTGATGGCAAATTCACATAACTAAATACCATAGACACTGAACTCCCTTCTTGTAAGAACATAGACATGATAACAAGCTACCAAATGAAAAACGCAAGGCACAAAACTACATAAAATTGCCATCAAAATATTACTCAGAAAGCTTTTTTGTGGTCCCTCCACACTGAAAATCTGTGATTATGCTAGTGTCTGCTCAGTCTGTGATTATATCGTGAAACAAGAGGTAACAGGAGCCTGTCTGAACAAGCACATGGAAGCACTAGAGACCTTTCTCTAAGATGGAATTTTCTAGAACAGTGTACACACTTGACTTTAGAGTGACAGCTCTTTAAATTTCATACATGCTTACTGTGAAGTGTCTATACTAGCAATGACCTATTTTTCAGTGGAACTGTTAATTTGGGAGGCTCTTAATCATCGTGCCCTAAGCAATTATGCAGAGCACAAAGCCCATGCTTTTCACACGCACATGTCCAAATAAAATGGCATCCTGCAGACTCCTGCGGAGCCGGCATCCTTCCTCCGGCCTGCAGCGCAAGGAGCAATGAACTCTACAGACCAGGATTCCTACCGAATGGGAGCGACCAACCAACCGACCCTGGGCACCCACCCAGCACTGGACTGGGACATGGGTGGGAAGGCAGGGCAGGTAGAAGTACCCAGGAACCCGATAGTTCCAGCTGCAAGAAAATTCTGGAATCAAAGATTTGCTGCATGTGAATGGCTCACTGCTGCTGCTTTGGATGAACTCCACTGTTAACCACAAATACGGAGTCTGAGACAGGAACAGGGAAAGTCAGGAAAACAGGGCCGCAGCCTCCTCAGACCCCACAAACCCAGAGCTCTGTGACATTCTGAAAGTGACTGATCTCTCTGAACATTGCAGTCAGCCAACAGGTCCCCTGGGTTAGCAAACAAGTGGCACTTGCTACATGTCACTCTGTTCTAGAAAAATCTTGGAAGCAGTTTCACTGAGATTTGTGAGCTTAGTTTTCACCTGCCCTCTGTTTTTCTGGCTTTCCTCTCTGGGCTTACACATTTTATGAACCCGATACCATTTTCTTTAATTTAGACATGTTCAAGACTGGTCAATTACTGGATCATGATTTTAACACTTAAGTTTTCATCATCTTGCCAAGTTTTTCACCTCCCTGGATTGATAGTGGGGAAAAGAATGACTTTGTCAGAAAAAAAAAAGATTTTCAGGCTTTATTTGAGGACAGTCATCTTTATGAATGCTCCTAGGAAAAGATCCAACTTCATTCTTTCCATACTGATTTGCCATTTGTATACCTGGTGTCTGGCATTTAATAATAAATGTTCAAGAGATATAATGTGAAGGAATGAATTCTCCACTCACGACTCATGGAAGCTGAGTGGAAAGAAAGCCAGCCACACTGTGCAGGGACTGATTTCGGCAGTGAGAGCAGGCCAGAATATGATAGATCCCAGATGTTGGTGGCCACACCTGCTACCTTAACTACTCAGAAGACAGAGATCTGAGGATCGTGGTTCAAAGACAGCTTGGGCACACAAATCCAAGAGACTGTCCAATTAACCAGGAAAAAGTCAGAAGTAGAGGTGGGACTCAACTGGTAGAACACCAGCCTTGAGTGGAAAAAGCTAAGGGAAAACACATAGCCCTGGGTTCAAGTCCCAGTACACACACACACACACACACACACACACACACACACACACACACACACACACACACACACACACACACACACACACACACACACACACACTTTCTTTCTCTGTCTCTGTCTCTCGGTCTCTGTCTCTGTCTCTCTGTCTCTGTCACACACACACACATACACACACACACACACACACACACACACACACTTTCTCTTTGTCTCTGTCCCTGTCTCTTTCTCTCTGTCTCTGTCTCTTTCTGTCTCTGTCTTTCTGTCTCTGTCTCTCTGTCTCTGTCACATACACACACATACACACACACACACTTTCTCTTTGTCTCTGTCCCTGTCTCTTTCTCTCTGTCTCTGTCTCTTTCTGTCTCTTTCTGTCTCTGTCTCTCTGTCTCTGTCTCTCTGTCTCTGTCTCTGTCACACACACACCACACACACACACACACACACACACACACACGCACACACACACACACAATAGACGTTTTCAAGGGCAACCCCTCCAGGGAAAGGCCCCTGAGTGATGGAGGGCATGTCCCTCCCCCGGGACCTGCTCCATGCTCCTCCCTGTGGACAAGTAATGCCCTGGGCCAGGGCAGTCCAGCCCTCTAGCTGGCCTATGCCTGCCATCTGCGCATGCGTTGTACCTTGGGTGTCCTGGTTTTTCTTGGTTCTATTCCTTCTGAAGACACTGAGCGACCTCCAGGGGCACAGATGTGGGCACCACCATGAAGCCTGGCCTTGGGCAGCTCCTCAGCTTGACCAAGAATTCTGCTCTGTATACTAAGATGTCTAGCACCCTTTGTTTCACTGAACCACTAGCAATAAACAATGTCATAGGCATGCGAAGGCACAGAAATAGATGGTTTCCAACTAACTTCCATTTCAGGAAAGCAAGCACCTGTTTCTCACCGACCTGACTCTGTGCCTGGTCCTGTGGAGAGGAGAGGCACATCCCTCCACAGTCTATCTCTGTGCATCCTCACAGGGGCTTCCTGGGCTGAGCATGGGGGGAGGGGGGCAGGATGCGGCTTCCAGGCTCTGAAGGCAGCCTGAGGCCTGCTACGCCATCACAAGGATCCTCCGAGGCACTTTCTGCGGGAGCCACGGTTGCCAGGCCAACCTCTTCCTGCAGTCTCCCTGGTGCTTCAAAGAGAGGGATGTTCTCCGCACAGATGCCCTCAAGGACCTCCACGACAGGCAGCTGGCTGCTCCAAAGGAAGCCTGCACTCCGCAGAGGGCCGGGGGACAACCTTCCCTGGCCCCAAAGGCCAGAGCCTGCACACTGCCTTGTGGACATGGGTGTACCTGCGTGCAGATGCATGTACAGGCCTATTGCACAGGTAAAGCTTTTGCTACAACATGCTTTTTCGAAAGCACACCATACAAATTTGAATACAGATGAATGAATGTGTCAAGAGTGTTTCGAGTTACTGTCAACAGCCTTTTCTTCTTTCTGGGCTACGCCTCTCAGGTATGGAGGTGAGCACCTGTAATCCCAGCACATGGCAGGCTAAAGCAGAGGATCGATGAATTCAGGGCCACGGTGGGCTTTGTATCAAGTTCTCATCTCAATAAACAAGATCAAAGGACACAGCCTTTCCCTTAATACAGAAGCTCGACTCTGCAGAGCAACGAGGAGGCATCCTGTCCCGGGCCAGGCTCAAGGGCCCAGAGGACAGCAGCGGCGAGGCTGCAGCGTGCACCGCGGGCCACGTTCTTTATCAGCCTAAGAAGGGAGCATGAACAGGTCAGGGATCCAAATTATTTGTCTGCTAATCGAGAGATTGAGCCTGGTGACTTCACATTTACTACAGGAACGAGATAAAGTGCATTCTGACACCACGCAGTGTCAGCAGGAAAAGGCCCTGCGGGAGGTGCCTCACCTGCTCCCCAAATGGCTCTGGGCATCCCTGGGGAGCCCCAGGGGCTCAGGCAGAAAAGGTGATCGGTACCAACGCTGAAGGTCTGGAAGTCTCTAATTTTCACGTTTTAATATCCAAATACTGCTCTGAGGACAAGAGGCTGGGCCAGTGTCCAGCTGCCACGGGGAAGGCAGTCATGGGCACAGGTTGTATGTCTGCCCACAGGCCGGCCTGTCCCCAGAGCTGAGCCCAAGCTGCAGCCTGGACACTCCCTGGCTGCCCCAGTGGGCAGCTCAGTGGGATCATCCTCCCTAGCCCAGGCTGTGGTAAGTTCCTCCCACTGCCATCCAGGCCCTGACACCTGACACCTTCCGGGACACTACCTGGTCCTGGAGCCCCACGTATATATAGATAGAACGCCTCATCTCCTCCTCTTTGCCAACACCAGGAAGGCGGCTTGCTTGGTGTGTGGCTCCTGTGCCCTTCCTGGGAGGAAGGAAGTCTGGCTGCGGGCGGAGAAGCCTACAGGGAATGGGGTGACCTTCTGTCTTGTATTTCACTAACAAATATCAGCAGATAACGTCGCAGAAATGCAAATGCACTGAAAAAGACCCCGTTTCAGGGTATCTTAGATCTTTGTATACATTCACTCCCCAATTTCCTAGACTGGACTCAGATCAAAAGAGTCCCATGGCTTCTTGAATTGTAAATTTAAAATTAAATTATACTTGGGCCTATTCTAGTAGCAGTTATGATGTTCCCTGTTAAAAATGTTCAAATTGTTCGACAGCACATAAACCTGAAGGTGGATAAAGAAACAGATGTTGGGTTTTATGGGCTGAGCTTCAACTCCATTTCTGCTCAGAGACAACCAAGAGACAGACCTAGGATCATTCATGTTGCAAAAATCTATTCACTCTATCCACAGCCATCGGCATGATGCCAAACTCCAAATTGAACTTGGCATTTATGTTCCTCTTTTCCTGGCACTGATAAGACCATGGTGGTCCTTCTACTCCCTATTGGGCCCCCACGTCTGACTCATGTTTTCCTGTCTGCCAGCATGGTGGAGCCGTGCTGTGTAGACAGGCAGGCCACTGGCCACGCCAAAGCCAAAAACAACCGTAAATGCAATGTCAAACCTTGAACATTGTTCTAAAGATCGCTGGGGTGGCAGAGTCAGAATAAAAGAAGAGAGATCAATAGTTATATGACTATGCCAAATGCCAAAATCACCACCCATGAGAAGAAGAGTATCTGACCATTGTGAATGGCTTTGAATATGTCCAGCAAACGCTGTCCTTTTCATTGAAGTCTCGTGATATAAGCATGGCTTGAACAACTTGGTTACTTCCATTTGGCCCCCATGTCAGCACGGAACATTTGACTTCCTGTCCCTTCTGTTCCAGACTCTCTCCTCCCACTTGGAAATACTGAGACTCCAGAAATACTTTCATCAGGTATAAGGTAGAATTTTTTTTTTTAAATTTCTGACAACTCTACAAGTCCTAAATGGAAAAGACAGGCTTTTTCTCTTAAAGGCGATCAGGTTTAAATAGTCACAGAAGACCCAGCTACTGAAAAGCATGTAGCCCCGTTCACAACACCCTGACACCCCTCGGCAGCGCTCCATCTCCTTGTCTTCACAGCTTAACCGGGAAAGGAATGCATGACGAAGGATCCCAACTCAAATGTAGCTACTGTGATCAGATAGAACCAGATTTTTTTTTCCTGCAGAAGAAAGATTTTCCAGGTTGGGGGGGAGTGGCAGGCCCCCTCAGGTGGATGCAAAGCAACATATTCTGAAGTGACTCCACAGCTCCTGCCCCAGACCCCCAAGTCTGAGCCACAGACCTGTTGCAAGAAAATTGCTGAAGACACCACCATCACAGAGAGGCCCCGAGGAGAGGATAGGGCAGCGCAGACCGCGCCACGGGCTGTGGTGACATAACCACATTTCCTAAGGAAAATGTCATCTGAGTGAAGCAGACAAGAGGCCGGACAGGAAGGTCCCTGGCAAGGCTGAGGGTGAGGAAGAGCAGCAAGAAGGCACATTTAATGGATGAGGACAAAGTGACACAGCGCGCAAAAAGCTGAACGCTCTGCTCTGTCATTGCACTGGACAGGAAAGAGGGCCAGACAGTGCGCTTCCCCTGGGGACAGGCTCTGTCCTCCTCCCAGCATCCTGGAGCGGACACCCTGCCAGGATGCCCAGGGATGCGGGAAGCAGCAGCCGCTCCCTGGGGTGAGCGCTTCCCCTCATCCCTGCCCTTGTCCTGAACTCCTTTTCTCATTCTCCAGCATCCTCTCTTCCCTCCTCTCCCCTCCTTTCTCCAGAGACCTGCTGCTGATTGAATTCCACAATGGAAACTGGCTATCATTGACTTTTGACTTTTCTTTCTCCTAGGGTGTCAGTAAAGAGGGAAATCACATGGAGTTAATACTTCCATTGTTCTGTTTTCTGGGAAATTTTTTTAAAAAATCATAAAGATAGGTTCACAATGAAAATAAACCTACCTTGAGCCCATACCCTTCCCAAACATAAAAGTATAAGGAGACTGTTTGCTGAGCCTGAATTAGAAACATGATATAATAATATTAAAAGTTTTATTTTAAAATTCAGACATTGGAGAGTTGTGGAAGATATTTTTTAAAAAGGAATTTGTTTGGAGGCTGTTCAAATTTTCCATCTGAATCTGAGAATAGAATAGTAGTGAAAAGAGAAATTTCCTTTTCTTCTAAAAAAATGTACTCAAGACTATTGGTGGACATTAATGTGAAAGTTATAGCAATTTCCAAACCATCTCAGGTCCTATTTGTTTTATTAACTAGATTCTATTCAATTTTGTCTTCATTTCCTTTTGCAAACTGAAACTATTATCAAAAGTAACATCCTATACAAATGTATACACATATTTCTGTAGATCTACTTTATTTCCTTTTGATACATTATTAACTTCACCATTTATGTAAATAAAACAAAATTAATTGAATCAAGGTGATAATTACATACTGATAAATACTATAAAGTGACAGTTCATTTACTACTCATAATCCTTCAGTTTTACTGTCTCTAGTTTTTAGAAATGAAAGATTTAAACGAGGGGAATTGAAGATATTCTTTCGGAGGTAAAATGCTGGGTTGAAAACTGAACTGAGATTCTTATCCAGGAGAATTCCGTGGCCCAGAGCCTCTAGTGGTTCTTTTTCAGTACATTTTAGGGTGAATACAATCAGACTCAGGTAAACATATCAGGATGCTAGAAAAAGAGAGAGAAGGAGAGAGAGACAAACAGGGACGTACAGAGATAGTGAGACACACACATAAAGAGAGATCAACACAGAATGACAGAGAAAAGGAGAGAGAAGCAGACAGAAAAAGAGGTGGAAACAGAGAGGTGGACAGAAAGAGCTGTTTTAAGAAGAAAAGGATCTAAGAAGGGATACATATTTCTTATCAGGCAGTGCAAAGATGCAACAGCATCTAAAAGTTTCTAGGACTTGAGTTCCCCTGGGAGAATTCCATGTAGGACATTCAGGAAGACAAGTTTTACATGTATTTGTTCTGGAAAAGTATAGTGGTTTCCACACTGTCTCCTGGGGAACTAATAAGTGATGTGAACTAAAGGAAGCATTCGGATCGAAAAGGTATCATGATGAAGTGGGAAAGCACCACCGTGTACATGAAGAATGCCCACATCAAACTGCAAGAATACAAACGCCACCGGAAGTGGTGGCAAGGCTTCTTTCAGAGCAGGTCAGCAGTGGAAAGAGTACAACAGAGGAGAGACTCCAGAAGGAGAGGTGGACGGGATGAACGCTTTGGAGCAGTTTCCGTCATAAAATGCTGGGTAAGAATCAAGGTCCCCTGCTCACTGCTGCGGGGCGTGGAGATCCATCTCAGCTCTAAACATTTCTGAGGCAGGAACCCCTGGTCTGCTGCAGGTAGAGCTGTGTTTGCCCTCAAGTGCCTATACTGAACCACCTCAGAACGTGAAATTATTTTGCAGATGCGAAGATGAAGTTAGTGGGAGGATGGGGTGATCGGGGAAGTTAGTCTGGACTCAGACTAATCCACCCATGGTGAGAACACCAAGTGAAGACGAAGAAAGGATCAAGACCTGGCTTCTATAAGCTAGGAAGAACCAAGCTTGGCAGATGACCAGAGGCTAAGAAAGGAACAGGACATTCTCACACCTCAGAAGGAACCAAAACTGGCACCACCTTGACCTTGGCAATGCAGCCTCCAGAACTGTGAAGCTGGGGCCCTTCCGTTGTTCAAGGCTCTCAGTTGGTGGTCCTTTCTTTTGACAGTCCTAGGAAATGAATAAGCAAGAGCACCTCTGAAGACTTCTCCCCTGATTATCTATTCAGGATTGAGTCAAGCTGGAAAGGCTCGACCTCCACAACCTTTGCATTTGAAATGAGAATCAAAGCAAAAGGAAGAGGTCATTTTTTAAAACACATTTTTTTTTAAAGTGGAACAAAGAAGTGCAGCAGCCAACTAACAACTGTGTGTTGAGAAAGGCAAGTCTCTGAAATGTATTTGCACTGCACTGGGCTATTTGTCCTCAGATATTATCTATAAATGTTATGCTTCATTTGATGGTGCTGTGATAGATCCCACCAAGGTACCAAGGTGCAACTAACAAAAAAATCTCCAAAGATTAAGAGCCAAATAGGAAAAGGGGATCTAAACAATATTCTGTGGAAATGAAGCCTGATATAAAAAATATCACAAGGGCATATGAATATAACAAGCACAGGGAAAAAAATGAGGCTTAGTAAAGGTGAGTGTTTTCTTTCAAAGAAAATGTCTGAACCCGAATACCCAGAATCCTTTGTGGGCCTTTAAAGACAAGTATCATGTTTGTCCTATCTATCTTTTCATCTTCATAGTTAAAGATAATCTAATAACTGTCTCTCAAGTCTATGAATAAGCAAATGAAACAAAAGAAAATCTGAAATTCAAAACAAATTGAATTCAAGGCATAGCAGAAATAACTATTGAACATGAAAAAGATGATTGGACATGTGTTGAGATTTATGGTTATTTTATATTACTTAATATGCCTTATGGCCTTACATGTAAAAACTGTGAAGGTAAATCAAAATTTTAGTCCATCCCCCTGCAAACTAGACTCTAATGAGAACAGATTTCAGTCAATATCCTCTTCCACCAAGATTCACATGCAGTACCTGCATTATTACAGGCACATCCCACATAAGAGAATGCTAACCTAGCAAGCCTAATGCCATGAGTTCAATACCCAGTGTAAGGGGTGTGTGTGTATTTGTGTGTGTGTGTGTGTGCGCGCATGTGTGTGTATGTGTGTGCAGTACTGACATTGGGTGAAATAACAAACATAGTAATGCAATCTATTGGGCATTATAACTTCATATAAATTCACAATGTAACACAACACAATTTTACTTAAAAATCTCATTTTTTCCTGAAGAATCCAAGCCAAATTGATTTTGTGTTATGCCAATCTGGCCCTGCTTGAAGCAATGTAGAAATACTTTAATTCCAGCTATTTATGGATTAAAATGTTAGACTAGACTTGCTAAAGAAATCCAGACTATGTCATTTTGAATAGCTACTTCTGGGATGTCAATCATAATGGAATAATAATGTGTGTCAAAAGTCAAACCCTCTAGGATTAACAAAGGAAACTTCATCCCAATCCTTGAACAAGATCTGTGCAGCTGGTACATATAAAATGACGATCTGAATTGCATATCAACAGCATCAACTTCACATGGGGATATAGCTAGAAAACTACCCTTTTACTGTAGGCCTCCATAATTTAAAAGGAACTTTAACAAAAAGATCAGAGTTTATGGGAAAGAACCTTTCTAGAATAAATGAAACAATGGAATTATTTTTAGACTGTTGAATGGGATGGCAGCGGCCTTTGGTGTAGGATGAGCCACGGAGAGGTCATTTCTCTCTGTGCCCTGTTCTTGTGAAGGTGGCAGGAAGGATTAGGGCCCTGGGGCTCATTCCCAAATCTGCTGAGCCTCACAACACCACGCTTCCTGCCTCTGGACCTCAGCTGCCCAGAGGCAAGGGGACATCTTTTTTCCCTAAGTCACCAGTTTTCACACATTTACCTCATGGAGTTCTTGTAAATTTCTCATTAGGTATTTGAGGATTAGGGTTCAATGCCGCCTTGGGTGAAAAGTCTTTGAGATGCTTATCTCCAGTTAACCAACAACAAGGAAGAGTAAAAACAGGAAGAGGAAGTGAGAAAAAATAAAATATATACATCTATGTGTATAAACACATCTCTCTATGTAATACATGTAGAGTATATATTATATATGATAAATATACAGTATATTATATATATATATATGTCTTCATTTCACAGAGAAGGTAGCTGACAAGAAGGATTGATTGTACATGTATACATGTAAGGTCAGAGAGCAGTCGCAGGCTTGTCAACCCACTGTCCCACAGCCTGACTTCTTTGTTCTTCACTGTCAGCCAGAGAGGACCATATGGCCAAAAATGTTGGCTGTGTGTCACCAACACAAAGTGGGTGTAAAGGGTCCAAAGACATTGAATCTGGAATGGAGGAAGAGTGTGAGATGCTACCTCAACCCTTCAAGCCTGGTGCTAGATTTCTGTACCTTAACCTCCTACAGCCCACCGGCAGGTTCCATTTCACATTCTACTCCCTCCACTAGCCCCAAACAATGCTCACGGCGCATCCATTTTTGTTTCTGGTTCTCTATTGCATTTTTTAATTTGACAATTGGATAAGCTGGGGAAACACAGATGTAATATGCTTCTAATCTCAACGTGTGTATGTGCGTGCACGCGCTCATGCGTGCGTGCATATATACAAAGTCCGAAATGGCAAATTGTGATAGAAAGGCCGGTCACCAGGAGAATGAATTCCTGAGCTTGTGACTTATTTTCTTTTACTGGGGGTGCACAATGGCTATATGTGTATATTTATAACAGAGATGAGGACCTGTCAACAAAATATTTCAGTTACACCAAATTACTAACATGTTGTTTAGGTTGATGATACAAAATTTCCTCTATTTTAACTTGTCTTGCTTAAATCTCAGACAGCATTTTTCTATGCTTAATAGGGAGAATTTTTTAAATTATATGTTATTTTACTTACATCTAAATAGTTCTAATTTATCAGGAAACAAAACTCTAAACAAAACAAAAAAAGAGCAATATCTTATATATCAAAACTTTGGAAACTAAGTTTATTTTCCCATTTTTTAAAATTGTGAGAATACCATACAGAGCAGTTACAATTACATGGACATGATAACGAGTACATTTTTTTTATCATTGTTGCCTCCTCTTTGTTTCCCCTTCCCATCCCTTCACATACTCCCCCCCCATCCGATCCTCTCCCACAACAAAAGTTGTAAAGTTCGTTTTTCAACATAACGAATTGTACATCTCATTGTTGCAATGGGTCCACCTGTATACCTAGTTAAACAATTGGTTTTGCTCTTCCCCTCCACAAATTATATATTCCCTTATTTGCAATGACTAGTATATGTCTGAGTTAAGCAGAAAAGGTCAGATAAGTTGATGTTAGGAGAATGAACCCCAAGATAAATATTCAAATGTTTTTTTTTCTTTCATGCAATTGTTTCTAACATATTTATAAGATGATTTCTATGTTGCTTTGTATGTTCCTCCCCCACGGTATAACTCCTACTTCCCATTTTGTTGTTGTTATTGGTCATGGGACTTGAACTCAAGGTCTAGGCGCTGTCCCTGAGCTTTTTCACCTAAAGCTAGTGCTGTATCACTTGCTCTACTTTCAGTTTTCTGGTAGTTAATTGGAGCTAAGTGTCTAACAGACTTTTCTGCTCAATCAGGCTTCAAATTGCAATCCTCAGATCTCAGCCTCCTGAGTAGGTAGAATTACAGGTGTGAGCCACCAGTGCCTGGCTTATTTCCCTTCCTTCTAAGGTTGTTTTAGTTTGTCTGGTTGGAGTAAAAGTCTCATTACATATCCTAGGCTGGCCTTGACCACTGGGTATATCCCAGGCTGCCTCAAATTCACGATCCTCCTGCCTCAGCCCCTGAAGTGCCAGGATTACAGACCTGTACCAGCACATCCAGCCAGAATGCTATGTTGGGTTGGTTCTGATTCAAGTCTCCCAACTCTCTAATGAACTTGACTCAGAAGAGGTGCCTTTGTCTCCAGATCTCAGCTTTCAGATTTATGCTGCAGAACAGCTCTAACTCCATTACAGGGGGAAGAAAATTAAGTTATGAAAAGTCTCTCCCAGAGGTTGTAAAAGCATAAAAGAAGGAGGGCATGTTGGAAAGCCACGGTGTGCATAATGAGGTAGGATGCTTTTTATCCCATCACTTCAAGCCTTGCAGAATCCCACAGGCATTAAAACAAACAAGCACAGTGGGCTGTGGTCACCTTTGAGAGAGAACTCTCAGAGACTGCCCTCACAGGACACATAATTACTTTTGTGGCCCATTCATGGTTCTGTATCCAAATAATAGTGCTTATTGCTTCCTACTAAGATGTCTGTCTTATTTCATTTGTTTGTCTATTCAAAGCCCAGAATGAGCTTTTTAATGTTTTTTTTAAATTCTGCCTGCTTTATAGGTGATATAACAGAGTTTTAGAGGCAAAAAATAACACATGTTAACAATGAAGGAGAAAAATCATACAGCTCTTATTTCCAATTGAATCCTCTTTCTATAACAACAAGTACCTTTGGATTATTGTAACTATAGTGTTTTCTGATATTTAAGTTTTTAATTAGGAAGCCTACATCATTAAGCATAACTTTAAGAAATATATAAATAAGATGCAACTTTTAGCAGCTGCCTGGTTCAATAGGTTCCTGGTTGAATAAATCACTTGTAACTTTGTGGTGAAAATACAAAGTAGGTTCGTTTATTCTTAAATTCTTTCTAGCATTAACTTTTTCTAGTTCCTCATCTTTGATTCTATGAGATGCTGTCTCATAGAATTAAAATTAAAAATTAAAATTAAAATTCTAAAACTAAAGAGTCCTAATGAAATCAATTCTAGCATATTTTGTTCTTTAGTAACTTTGTTTCTTACTGATATTTTCCTAGGATGGTAAAGATCAGATGCATCACTCCCTGGCTTGGAACCCTGTTCCACAAATCAGGTGCAAACAGAAACATCTCCAGTTCATCTTCACTGTCTCAGTTCTAGTCCTGGCGACATGGGAAAGTCAGTCTATGCGGGTTGAAAGCTTCCTTGTCTCTGGAGATATTGCCAGGCTTGAAATATGTTCTCCCCTTTAAACTTTCTATCAAGCAAGAAAAAGAAAGACACAAGAGACTCCTTCTTATGGGAGGAGTCCAGGGGACTGAAAATGATGGCAGTGGGACCCAAACCCAGCTCTACCACCTCGGAGGCCTACACTACGGACCAACCCATGTGGCGCCACCACCTTCCTGAGCATGGGGCTGATGTGTGACTGCTGCTGAATTGAATTTTAGAGCAATCGTATTTAAGTAGATGCCAAGACTGACTGCAGGTGGCAGAGAAGCGCTTGTGAGATGGGTACACACAGTAAGCACCTGCTCTTGCAATGTCGGTGGATTGTTGACTAAGGCCAAAGAGCCCCATGCCAAGTCTGCAACAGAATAGTAATGTGTGGATTTACAGTCCCCATCCAAACTGGACAGGGCTTCCACAGTGACGCACATGCACAAAACTACACAGAACTTGTTGTTGGTTATCCTAAGAGCATCATCAGACATAAGCAAAAGGTTGACAGGAAAGAAACCAAGTGACAAAATAATATAATTATCTGTTACATTTATTCCAAAACTAGGGTTATAATACACAGAGAGATTTAATTAGCTTGCAACCTCTGCTGAGAACAAAAATGAAAATAATTATGCCTTTCAGCATACGAAAACACAAACAAATGTATTAGTGAATGTGGTTGTGCAAAACATTGGAGAATTTCCTTTTATTATTATCTTCCCCCTTTTGAGAGCTTAGGTTTGGTAATAGATTTATAGTGGTGAGGAAGCAGTTGCTATTTATTGTTCAGACAAATACCGCAGACAAAGCAAGAGACAGACAGACAGACAGACAGACAGACAGACAGACAGACAGACAGACAGACAGACAGACAGACAAAGAAAAAAAGAAAGAGACAGAGATGGAGACAAAGGAAGTTTTTGTCTCCATGGGAAGTCAAGAGTTTTAACTCCAGTGACACAAACAATGACAACACAGACATCTAGATCAAAGATAAGTTATTTATGTAGTTTAAGAATATATTATTCTTACTCTGCTAAGTGCACAGAAAGAAGAAAACTAGATGCTCGTGATATTCTGGAACAATAGGATTCAAGCGTAGGCAAGAATAAAATGCTGTCTCCCATCTCCCCAGCAGAGGTGCAAGCCGTTTACGAGTAGGAGATACAGACAGAACTCTGGTAGAGCGGGGAATTCTTCCAACCTGCATTTCTGTTTCAGAGGGCCACTGCTATAGTAATATATGCACAAACAGCAAAACAAGACTGGGCTGCACTGAGCTTAATATGGCTTCAGTTATATTTAGATTTCCCACATGCAATTCCTTCTAAGGAGTTGAGTTTGACCCTAAAAAATAAAATTCGTTATCATGGTTATTTTTTTAAGCCTAATCTGCCATCTCCCTAATCCTAGAACTGTTCCAAATGCAAATTTAAATGGTGCAGTAAAAGTGCAGCCTATTTGAGAATGAAATCAATGCTGAGCAAAACAATGTCATTCAGAAAAGCAAGGTAATTCTTTAATTTCAACAAAGGAATACAACATTAGTCCTCATTCACTGGGATGAGGCTACACTCTGGTGAGTGGGATCCTACACCCCTGGTTACTTACATACATAGCTGGTCTTCAGTTGTCCAGCATAGAAACCTGCTATCATCTAACTTAAAATATCAACCAGAAAACATTTTCTCTGAATAGTTTTCATTGCATTAACGATTGACTACATTCCCTTTCTTGTTTCACATTACATAGTCCTCCAACTTTGGATTAATGGCTGACATATTACATTGTGTTACTCATCCAACCTAATAATCTGGAGAAACTGAAGTTCTTTCTCAAGTCATTCAAAGTTGCATCCAATATCACTTGGATAAGAGATACATCATTTGATAATGAGTCTTTTTTATACACTGTAGGGCTTTATTTGGCGGGAGGGTTGCTTTTGTTGTGGCACACCCTTTATCTTATCTGAATTTTCCTACCTCTCACAGACCCCATGGTCACATGACTGAAGTGAAGACTCAGTAGCTGCAAAACTACAGTGTGGGCCTCTTGACTTAGATCCTGGAACCAAACAGATTCCAGGGGGAAGAGGAAGCTTCGTGCCAAGTGGGCGGGGACACACACATGCCATCTGCTGTTCTGGGAAGTTTGCAGCAGCATCTGCACAGATCCATGTGGGGGCATCTCAGGCAGGCTGGCTACATGGGGGTAGATTTTGTCATGCATAGCTGTTTCGTCCCCTAGCAATTTAGTGGAAGTTCCAGGGGTTGTTACTATCTACCCAACATGCATTTTGCTTCTCTGCAGAAATTAGCCACACATTTATCTCCTATCTTTTGCTTGTAATGAGAACTCTTACTGACACGAGTCTTTGGTATGCTCGGAACATTTAGGCAAAGAAGACAGAGAGATTCCTGGTGTTGGCAGAGCATGTTTCTCTCACAGGAAAATACTGGTAATGCTTACAAGTTGTTTGTTTGGATAGGAGTGCAGTGCGTGATTTTGGGTAGCAGCAAGGAAAGATGAATAGAGTCAATTTGTGACCTAGAAAATGCTCATATGAAATTTTAATACCAAGAGAATGGAAGGGATATTTGAAAGTCTTCCTCCTGGGGACTCATCCACCCTTAAGCAAAATAATGACACTCACATTTGTCTCTACCACATTTGAGATCAGTAACGTCTCACAAGAGTAAAAGAATTCTTGTTGAAGACTACAGTTTCTCCTTAAAGCCATGTCTAGATGGTCATTATTCCACTTTATGGACGATCTTTTAATTACTTATTTCCTGTGATTAATGGATCTCCTCAAACAGAATCTACCCCCAATATGTACACCGGCTGGGACATTCCCTAGAGAATGCTCTGAGGGGAACGAAAGAAAATTAAGTCATAGACTGTGCTTTTACAAATCTTAGAATGCAATGTTATGAAGAGTATTAACGTATGAGAAATACTCTTGAAAGACAACCCATAATTTTCTTAAGAGAGATACAGGTCAAGATGTCATGTGGGTTCAAAGAAAGAGGAAACCCTTGCTATGTTGAGAAAGGATTATAGATTCACTCTGAATAAAGAAGGAAGAAATATATTGTTCTTGAAACAAGTTCAAAACATTTCAAAACCATTTCACCACCAACACATCATTGTCTTCTATTTCTTGTTCTTCATTTTAGGCAAGTCTTTGTTTCCAAAATAAATCATGTTTGTCAATAACCCACACACGTTGCTGTTTAACTAGAATTCATAGGTAAGTAGAAATCATGGGGATAACAAAATACATTGCATATTATAACAAAGTAGCAATACTACAATGCTAGAAAATGCTCTTAAGGATATATATATATATATATATATATGTAACCAACACTCAGATATTCCCATAGGGAAGGCTATGGGGTTCCCTTTCGTGGACATATTCAGGAAATAGGCTGCCATTTGAACATCATTACGATCAAAGAGTCATGACACATTATGGCTTGCTCCCAAATGAACAGAAGGACTGCCTTGTTCAGCACCACTTCCTACAAACACAGAACTCTAGGTCCACACTGCCCCACCGAGCGACCATGCTCATGCGGCTCTGAGGACTTGAATGTGCTCTGTGCTATAAGATAAATCTTGAACTTTGCTTAACTTTAATTGTAACTGATAAGGAGAATGCCAAGTGTGTCTAATGGTTACCTGACTGGACAACCCCTTTGGGGGACTGCCATTAATGTAGTATTTTTTGAGACTACCACAAACAGCTCTTTTTATCCTTTCTTTTTCAGTGTTTGTTGTTGTAGATACAAGTCAAAGGGACATTTTATAAAATATGTTTGTCATGAAACGGTTGAGTACTATCATGAGAAAACTAACAGGTAGTGAATTTGTTTTTGTCAATTCAATCTATTTGAATGGAAATTTATAATTTTTATTTTTGGTCAGTCATGAGGGTTGAACTCCTGGCCTGGGTACTGTCCCTCAGCTCTTCAGCTCAAGGCGAGCGCTCTACCACTTGAGCCACAGCGCCACTTCTGGTTTTCTGGTGGTTTATTGGAGATAAGAGTCTCACTGACTTTCCTGCCCAGGCTAGCTTTGAACTATGATGCTCAGATCTCAGCCTCCTGAGTAGCTAGGATTATAGGCATGAGCCATTGGTGCCCGGCTTGGAAATTTATAAATTTGTATAAGAAGAATGCTATTAATTTGATGCTTGTTCCTGTAATAAATGCATTGGGATTCAATAATTTCATCAAATATGGCAAGCAATGAGTAGCATTGCAGTTACTCTGCTTCTGCTTATTTTGGCAAAATCATTAACTGTCTCTATATGGTATCAGTATGGCTTCTTTCCTTTGGTGTTTGTCATATGAACCAGAAGTACAAAAAATTTATTTATTTCCCACTTTTTATGGTTCCCTGTGTCTTCCATAGGCATGACAAAATCCATGATAATAAATATATACAAAGAACATCTCAAATAGCTTTGATTTTCCCCATCTTTGTCCTTCCCTCTTCTGAAATACTGCAGAAGTTTCACACACATGCCATTGTTTATTCTATTTCTACCCACTTTGTAAACAAGTAGAGGAAGGACATTGCTTCTTGTCTGCCATTGTGTTTCCTTGCTGGATGGAGGGAGCCCTTCTTCTAGCAGGTTCCAGGAGTGTTTACAAGACTGAATTATCCCATGGCACACTGCCGAGCTCATGCTCTTCATTCATCCACTGTGTTTTATCATGGGGTGAAGCGGAGACACTCACAGAGGAGCATGGCATGAGTATTCGTGTGGCAATCCCAGAGAAAGAAAGGAATAGTAATGGAGGAAAGCCCATAAGGCCTTCAGGAGGCATGTCCAACAATGTTCTCAATGATACTTTTGCACACTACTCCTTGTAGAAATAGAAAGGGGAAAGGACATGGCCTCTTTGCCCTAGCTGCTGAGTTAGTTGTTCAGTTTTAGTCAATACAAAGAATGTGGGTGTTCCCAACAGACCATTTCTATAGTGGAGACAGTAGGTGGAACTTGCTACTTGAAATAACAATAGTGTCAGTGGGTGAGGGAGGGGAGTGAGAAGGAGAGAAATACACATACATGGTCACTACCTAAAATTACACAAAAAAAAGCTCGTTATAATTTACAATTTTTAACCCTTTGAATTTTATCCAAATCAAATTATATATTAAAATAAAGACAGTACTCTGACTTTTGCCTACAATTTGGCAATAAGAAACAAAAAGAAATTGTGACTCCGTGAAGCACAAATGTCTTCCTCTGAATGTTAGGAAACACCAGTGCCTGTAATTCTTCCTTTTTCTTCTCTCCCATGAAAGTGATATTAATAAATGCTGACATTCCCAAGAAGGATGATAAAACCAGAAGAAAAGAACTCAAAACAAACAGACACTAATAACAGCAATAAAACAGAAGCCAAGGTAAGAGATGGCCTCGAAAACATGTTAGATGTGCACCATAAAAACAAACTATCTTCTGAGATTCTGAATTAAGCTGGCATCCGGGATGACACATGGGCCTTAAGTGCCATAGAAATTAATTTTGAACGTCTTTGTTTTTTTTCAAAATTTGATTAAAAGTAGAGAGTTAGCACCGGCCACACAGAGACATAAACTACAAAGCCTCTTTGGAGCCCTAGCTTCATTTCTGGGAGGATGAGAAAGTCTTGCCAGATGGTGGACCGCTATGCTTATCATTTTACTGTGGCATGTGCTAGAAGGATGAAAAAAATAAAAAAGCAAGCACAGAAATGTCACGCAGTGTGAAAGGCTCGTATGAAAAGGTACAGAGCTGTCTTTCGGCAGCAGACAGTCTACAAAGGCTTTTCAAATTGTTGCTTCCTAACAGCTGCAGTGGTTTGATTCCTTAAATTCAAAAGACTTTCTCTTGTATGCTATCAAAGATGGAAGCTGACTTTGCTAACCTATAAACAAAACAGACACAGAGTCTGAAGGTCCACTGAGCTTCATTTCCATCTGCTTGGAGGTGGGATGTGCCCAGAATGTGAACCTGAGTCAGCCAATCCAGCCAGGCTCCCTCCAGACCAGGCAGCAGAACCTCAAAGCTTCAGAACTCAGGGGGGACCTGACTCATGTCTGCCCACCACAGGTCCAAGAGCAAGGCCCAGGCCACGAGGTGTCTCAGACTTCCTCTGGAAGAGCCTCTGTAATGTACTTTAAAATGAAATTGTACTCTATGTCCCCTCTCCTTTTGTAAAGCGGAACATTTCTCATAACAATCATCTTTCCAGGGAAGTGAACACAAATGGGTAGGATTTTGTGCCATCTCAGAATGCAACAGAATTGGGCATTGTCCAATTATTGTCCCTCTTAATCTGCTGCATACAACTTCCCCCCACTGAGTGTTGAAGACTCTAAGTTGTTATCTTGTGAATATGCTGAAACCGATATGCAACTGTGATGTGCACTAATATCTGTGGCTCATGAGCTGCTTGCTATGCCTGATGAAGAGCACCTCGTGGCTGTGAACCCATGCAATCCTTTCCAGGTAGATAATGATGTCCCCAAATCACCCTAAAGTCACATCTGTTCTGCCAGCCTTAATACCCTGTTACACAATTAAACTCAATGTGGTAAGTTGTCCCCGCTTTACTTAGGACACAACTTGGTAGAGAGGGAAGAGAGTAACAAAATAGGAGTTGCAATCTGCCAGCCTTGGTAACACAGGTTTTCAGCATCTAATTCTTAGAGACAAAGAGATTGACTCCAGAGTATGACACCCTTTTCCTTCATCAGGTCAACTTCTGAGAAGGCCCGGTATACACAGCCAGTGACGCTATATTCCCACGGCACAGCAGGTGGGGTACTGCACAGACCGACTATAACAGGGAAGTGTGCAAGACAGCCAGAATGAATGGAGTAGAAGTAAGGATGGAAAGGAGATGGGCAGAATGAAGAAAGAAAACCCAACAGACAACATCTTTCTGTAGTCAGCAGTCCTACGGCAAGCCACAACCACAATTTAGCTCATCTGTCTGGATGTAAATGGACTTCACCGTCTGCAAACGTCACCAGGACAGAAAACCCAAACTCTGTCTACATATATCTTACAGTGAAGAGTTCTTTTCCTGGGCGATATACTGCATGTGATAAATCAGGAGACAGAGTGGCAAGTACTTAGGCAAACCTCAGCCTCCACCTCCCCTTCCCCTGACCCCTCCCAGCTTCTCTGCCCTATAACACAGAGTGCCACACTGGGTACCACAGAGTCTCCAAGGTCATCCTTCCTCCTCCAAGCAGTGACTTTTCCATCATGGAAGGACATCAGCTCTTTGTGCATTTGTGTTTGGCTGAGCCACATCCTTCCATTCCCCGTAAGGTGTTTGATATCGATGGTCATATGCTGACATCACTTTTCCTCTTTTCAATTCCAAGAAAGAAAATAAAGAAGTTCTGTCTGAGCCATGGCTCTTCACCTGTAGCTCCTGTACCCAGAAGAGCTTCATCTTAGGAAATGCCTCAAGTAGTAACCAGCTGTGGAAATAGGAATGACATGTCAAATGTAACCAGTGGTGACTACAATTGTAGTGTGCCGTGCACTAACCAAAACCAAGAGGGCACAGAGAAAGAATAATGAGAGAAATCTGACCTTGCATGTGGACAGAACTTACTTGCTGGAGCAGGGGATAGCTATTCAGAGTGTTTTTGGACTTGTTGATGAGCTCTGCACCACATGAGCTTCACATGTCACCAGCAGAAGGCTCTTGACAGGTCACAATTGAGAAAAACCATCACTCAGCAGAGTTAGGCTAAAAGTCATATCAAGTAAAGTAAGCCAGACCTAAGAAATAGAGGTGCCATGGTTTTCCTCATTTGCAATAATTAGTATACATCTAGGATAATTTTATCAGATGAGTAGAAAAGCTCAAAAGCTATGTACATATGACTGTATAAGATGATGCTAAGTGAAATAAACCCCAAGATAGGGACACAAGAGGTCTTTCTTTGTTGTTCTTGTTTTTAATGTACTATGTGATTCTTTGTTTCCTTTGTATGTTCTTCCCCCTATATTCCCTGTTGTCACTGTATTTGCATCTTGTATATACATTTGTCTAATTTGGAGAGGAGAGGAAGGGGAATAACAATAAGCTGAAACAAAGATACAGGATGGCCCATTGCAACAATGATACCCACAAGACACTATATTGGAAATGAACTGTATAACTTGGGAGGTGGAGGAAAGTGGGGGAGGGAAGGGATAGTGGGAGAGCAACAAAGGAGGGGGTAACAATGCTTGACAAGAAATGTACTCTTTGCCTTACTCATGTAACTGTAACCTCTCTATATAGCGTCTTTACAATAAAATAAAATTTATAAAAAGGAAAAACAACAACCATAACAAAAACCACTAGGCTGAGGGATCATTTTTGGCATGGAGGCTGTACTGTCTTTAAGACTCTCAATATGTTGTGCTACAAATGAGCATTCATAATTATATCAGATTAGCCCTAAGTAACCTGTCTTGGAGTTCTTTTTAAAAAAAATAAGCTCAAAAGCATAGGAGTAGATATTTCTAAACAAGGATATATGTTTCCCTCCCCACCCCCCACCCCCTACCCCCCGCAATTTGTATATGTCACACCAGAGAAAAGAAACAGCTAACACAATGTAAAAGATATGGCATTCTAGAAGTTTTCCTTTGATTTTCTCTGTCTAAATTTGCTAAGATTAAGGCAAAGGACATAGATAACTTGGGGACAAGAAGTATGAAACTCGTAAGTTCCATCTCAGGCATGAATTCAAACTCATGTGTTCCTCTAGCCAGGGCACAATAACGTCTTCCTTCACCTACCAATGTACCCATCCAGGACGTTCAGACAGCATCAAGAGCATCAGGCTCGTGTGTACTTCTTCAGTGAAATCATCTTCAAGGATAGAGATCATCAGGGAAGAGAAACTTCTTCCACTCAAGTACAGTGCCCTCTGAATCCACAGACAGGTGTAAAACTCACCTGGAGAACAAAACTGTATATTTCATGGAAGTCTTTGTCAGTGCTCAGCATCATACACAAGAGAGAGGACAGCTTGACATTCTCAGGTCTGATGTGGGAGAAAAACTGTGCTTAAACGAACCAGCACACGTTGTCTGGGCAACCTGCTTCCTCTTAACTTTCCCAGGTAGCTAGCAACACATTTAGAAGCCTTTATAGGATACTATGTTGCAAAAGCTCTTCTTTCCCAAAGCAAGCCACAGAGTGCTCAGCTTAGTGAGGGAGAAAATATATAACTACACTTACATCCAGACTCTTTCTTTATGGGTCTACATTACTCCCCAGAGAAGAGGCTTCTGGGAGATAGGAAGTTTAGTATGAAGAAACTCCAGCACTGGCTACTCTAACCAGAGGTTAAAGAGGAGTGGAGAAGTAGAGTTGTGACAAGAAACATTTGTTGGGCTGGGAAGGTGGCTCAGTGGTAGAGTGCTTGCCTTGCATGCTTGAGGCCCTGGGTTTGATTCCTCAGCACTACATAAGCAAAAAGAAAAAAAGCCAGAAGTGGCGCTGTGGCTCAAGTGGTAGAGTGCTAGCCTTGAGCTGAAGAGCTGAGGGACAGCGCCCAGGCCCAGAGTTCAGGCCCCACTACCGGGACCCCCTCCCCCCCAAAAATAAAAAGAAACATTTCTTTCTGTCTTTTGTGATTGTTCCCTCTGAAGGGACATGCTGAATAGAGAACAGGGACTTGTTATGTACAGTGACAATGGCCCTTTTGGAAAAGCCAAAATCACTGCCACCCAGCATTGCCTGGAAACACGATCACCTATTTGAACTGCATGGCTAGGGTAAGAACTGGTAAGAAATCCTTGATGGGTAGATTTGCTTCTCACCCTCCAAACTTGCCATGTCACTCACGAATCCTCCACCAGCATGTCCCATCTGCTAGCCAGTTCTTCAAATGTACCTGTGATTTTCCTGAATTCCCCTTCCATCAATTTTAGTTGTATGCACTGGGACCAAATATCAACAAAACTTGCAGGTAGACATTGATATCAGACACAATGTCCTGAGCTCCAGCTTCCATCCAACCTATTCTGAATCTGCAAAATATCCCAAGAGCTGCGTCCACCCAGCAGGATAAATTTTCAGAAGCATCATCTGGGATGTAAGCCAGACTCGCTGAGACAGAAACTCTACGGGTGATGCTTGGTCCTGCCAAATAACGAGGTGAGCCTGATACCCACGACACTTTGAGAACCACGGAGCTGGAAAGCCTTTCCATGCAAGGAGAAGGCGGGGGTGGGAGTGAGGGGTGGAGGGGGTCTGAAACACAGTAAGACACAGCATTGGAAGGACAAGAATGCGTGGAGCAGGGCATGCTGATGAAGACACTATGTCCTGTGCTCTGGGAACCGTATGCAGTCATAATTCAGAAGCTGCAAGTGAGCAGGGGCCCCACGTCAAGATTGCTTCATTCAGGGAAGGAAAGACTACTTCTAGCTTGTACCCCAACCCCATGCACGGCTGGAGTTTCCAGATAGTTCTCTTGCTGGGGACCAAGTAACCAGCTTAACTTGAGCCTGAGCCTCAAATTAAAAAAATATGAAGATTTTGTGGGGTAGAACAGACAGCCTAAATGTAAACTATTTGAAGTTAAGCAATATTAGAAATGCCAGTTCCTGAGCCACCCCAGTGCCATTTGAAGGGTTCCATGGCCACCTGTGTCCACAGGTAACACTACTTGTCAGGTAGACAGAGCACAGTCTCTCCATCTTAGGACATCCAGTCATACAAGGCTGGATGCCAAACCTTTGCTAGCTGGGATGTTTTATGTCATCACATGATCTTAAATCCATTATTTAGAAAACAGAGTCATCCTCCCAGTGGCTGTGTTTGAATTAAAAGAGATAATTCACACAAAACACTGGGTCCCTAGGAGACTGTTAATGTGAATCATTCTAATTATTTTTCAGATGATTTATTTGCTATTTTTATATGAAACACACTTTGAAGGAACTATCTTTTCTTCCTATTTCCTCATATTCTACTCTTTAGAACTTCTTGAAATCTGCTGAATGTCTGGAAGGTTTACCAACACTCATAGTTTTTTTGAATTTTTTAAAAATATTTAATCCTAAATGGATCACTCCTAGATCTTTGAAATAGATAGTAAATCTAATTGGACAAAGCCTTTCAAAACTTCCTTGCCAGTTATATAGTAACTGTCCTGCTCAATATATCTGTTTTCTTCCTTCATCTTCCATAAACATTCTTCATGCTATCCTCCACATTTATCCTCTCTGAGATTTGACCATGCTTAACATCCAAAGAATGACTCCAAGATAATTTCCAAACTTACTTGACTAATCTTGATCTTTTTCTCACCTCCAGATTTGTATTTCTATCGTGACAGCTATACCAAACATCCAAACTGAAGTTAACACTAAATATAATTATATATAATGAAAGTCAAACTTCTGGTGTATTTTCATTCTCAGTCAATTCTCCCTCTTTGGACTATTGCATCATGAGAAATGAGTTCCCTGGGCTCCATACTTGTAAGTCTACAATAAAGTTTTAGTTTTCCCCTCCGCTGTCCACCTTCAGCTCATCAACTGTTTTACTCAATAGCACTTTGGGGTCTCCACCTGTGAACATCCTACTCATTACTTGTGATTTCTCTCTCTGTGTCTCTGTCTGTCTGTCTCTGTCTCTGTCTCTCTCTATCTCTCTCTACTAAATCTCCTTGAAGATAATAATGTGCTCTGAACTCACCAGCATACTAAACAGTGAGTCCACTATCTCCTGGTGAATTATATCTCTAAGTTTTGCATTGAAAACAACTAAGCAACTGCAGAAGCACATCAAATTAAGCAAGTGAAATGAGGGGGGAACTTGGCGGGAGAGAGAGAGTCTGCTAGTGTCACATGCATTCTCCAGCTGCACGTGCTCTGGTTGGATGCATGCGCTTCATATGACAAATACTTTCAGAGCAAAAACCCACAGGATGTAGCTACTACTCCCACAGTTTGGAACCCAGAGGTTGAACCACGTCTGTTTAGAGCACATCTTCCATTTTTCCATACTGGGAAAATGATCCAATTATACAATCATCTAGAAACCCAAGAACATTCAATTTTCAGATCTGAACTGAAACCTGAGATAACAGCATATATAATACTCATAAGTTCATTCTCATCTGCATAAATGCACTTTGTAGATGTCCTGTATATAATGTGCATACTACATCGGCATTTAGGAACTGTATCGCTCACCTCAAGGCAGACTACTAACACTGTCAAATTGGTATTTTCATTGGATCTCTCTGTATATATATATATATATATATATATATATATATATATATATATATACATGTGTGTGTGTGTATGTATATATACATGTGTGTCTATATATGTGTATGTAGTACTTGTATATACATAGTATATATTATATGTCATATAATCAAGTAATTATTTTTGCTTTGGGAATAGGGTCAAGGATGAAATCATAAATTCTCTGTATATCATGAGCTGACAACGATTTCTGCACACACAATAAGACAGGTTCTTAGGGCGCACTGGACAAAGCCAAGATGTACAAACTGATGCTTCTGTCTCTTTTAGTCATCTCAGAAAGTGAGCCAGCTCCTGAGCAGCACGACACCTGGGCCTAGAGAAAGACACAGGCCCCTGCCAGCCCAGCTGCTGAGATACCAAGAGAGACAGTCTTTCCAGAGTGGGGTACCACCACCATGCCTCACTTCCATGAGGAAGTGGTAGAGAGGCTGAGTCATGCCGACACACTTTCCATTTGCAACGCCAGACAACATCTCCAATAGAGCAGGGAAAAATCTTTCAAGTTCTATGTATTCCTGAAAAATATGCATAACACAGGTCTCTCCACTGTGTGGTGCAAACTCTGCTCTCTGTCTGTCTGTCTGTCCTCTCTCTCTCCCTCTCTCCCCCACCCATCTCAAGTGCTTCCCAGAAATTTCAGGCAGGCTCACCAGTCCTGCTTTGAGGGATTTCCCTGTCTGCTTCTGCAGCAGTGTTCAAGCCCTTTCTCCCCCTGGGGAGGGAGGCTACCGGGCTGCCCTCCACCTTCCATCGGCACTGGGCATTCTCATGATCAAGCCACCTCGAATGAGAAGAGTGTATAAGAGTCTAGTGATCATGACAGAGCCCGAGCACAGTTACACTACTGATCCTGAACTTCCCTCATAAGGCTGCTGCTCTGCACTTCACCCTCAAACTCTGGCTGTTTCTAAGAGAGAAATTGAGAGAGAGAGAGAGAGAGAGAGAGAGAGAGAGAGAGAGAGAGAGAGAGAGAGAGAGAGAGAGAGAGATCACCACTGAGGGTTCACAGAGCCCATCCAGGCACCTTTGTGTTTACTCATCAAGTTAAGAAATAAGACTATGTAGGAGGGGATGAGAGAGACAGAGATAGACACAAAGAAAGAGATGGAGAGACAGAGACAAGGATGAGGCGGCAGGGAGGGGAAGAGAATTAAAAGGCTTGTTAAAGCCAGGTATGGTGGCCCATGCCTGTAATCCTAGCTACCAGCTACTAGGTGGGCAAGAAGCACAGTTCAAGCCCAGCCCAGGAATAGGGTAAGACTCTATCTGAAAGAAAAAAAGAGAGAAAAACACATAAAAGCAAAATAACTAGAAGCATGTTTGAAATCAATACCCAGTACCACCAAAAACCAAGCAAAAATTTAAACCTCTTTAAATCTGCCTTAGGAAACATGGTCACACAAAACAAGACAAACATGGTACCCCATTATTTTTTGTTCTTGTTCACATTTCCATCTGAAAGAATCAAGGGGCATGATGCTACAGTTCACACTCTGGATATATATATATATATATATATACACACACACACACACACACACACACACACACACACACACACACACACACACACACACACATATATACATATAGCCTGGGCATACACACACCTCTCTGCGGCTTCATCTTCAGCATTCAGGATCAGAGCAGTAGTGGTCTAGGGTCCTGGTCACAGAGTGCAGTTGTGAGACTGCTGCTGGACACAGCCCTTCCTGACACTGGCTTCTTGGAGTGATCAGTACTCTGCTGGAATATGTTCCTTAGTGTCACCCAAAGCACTCTGCAGAGCGAGAGGAAGGCTTGATGCCATGCAGACCTGCGACCATGACTCCTGTGCCTTATTTCTTTCATGTGAACCAGTCACGGAATGTCATCAGCCCCCTATTTCCTCTGTCAGATGGAAGCTGTCAGGTGCCACTTCAAGGGTGTCATAACTATCTCTGACACAGGGCAGCCTGTGGCCGGGTCAGCTCAGACTGTGGCAACAGGGGAACGCTCTCAGCCCGAATGAGCCCCCTGACCCCTTTGCCAGGCTCTTGAAAAGAATGCTACTATGTCTGACAGCACATGGCCTGGGGTGGGACTAGAACAGGGTCTCAGAAATTGCTATGTGCTGCTGATAGCATTTTAAAGTCAAATAAAATACGTTGCAAGTCCTCTGGCTGGAATTCACACTCAAACCTGCATGCCCTGGGCAGCGCTGTGGCTATGTACTGCAGCCCTGCCACCAGGAGGCCCTGGGCCCAACAAAGATAGGGGTGGGGCCTCTGGCTGCCAGGCTGCTACTCCATCTATCTCTCTGCATCTTCTGCCCTGTACCTCACAATTTACAGGTGCAGGTGGACAGGTGTCCTCCAGACCCCAAAGACCGAGTCTAGACTAGATCAAAGTAAATAAATAAAGATTTGGAAGAGTCAGTCTGCAGAGACAGGCAAGGGAAAAAATGTCCAGTGTGTTTTCTGGGCCTGTGTTCAGCAAATCCAGGCAAGATTTATGATGGACATATGCAATTATGAACTGTGAAGGATGCCAAGACCCACCTACCCCTGGGATCCTGAGGGCCACTTTTTCTTTTTTCTTTTTTTTTTCTGAGGGCCACTTTTTCATGTAAACCAAACAGTTAGCACCTAGCAGTCTGCTATCAATTCCAATGACTTTAGTTACACATGTGTTAAATGTAGCAAATAATATATTCAAGATCTGCTCTATACTATGAAGAGTACATGGTTGTAGTTCTAAATACATTATGAAAGAATGCACAGTGTTGTATGTGTAAATATGTAAAATTTATATTATATAACATATTATACACATGATGCTATGTATTATATATTTATAGATGGTATATTATAGTTACAGTCACATGAACATATTTATGTCTTTTTAATCTTTTATGGATTGGCTAAAAAAATTGAGGCATTTCACTACTTCACAAACAAGTTTTAAGTTCAGAGAAACATTTCTTCTAACTTTCAAATTAATAGGACCTAATGAAAAAATTTTAAGTGATTCCAATATATCTCACCTGTGACCTCTATTTCTGATCTTGAAATGTTAGGTATTATTTTTGTTGTGACATAAGTTGTCTTTTATAAAAATAATTTAGTTACAGAATGTGTTAAACTTGGAAATTTTAACTTGACCATACTTCGCCAGGATATCTATACTCATTGGTTTGATTCACTGGGTTCAATTAAAATTAACTCTATTCACTCCTTGCATTCCAAAATAAAACTTACTTTTCCTAAGAAAACATTCAGTATTATTTTATGTACTATTGTTATTTTACAATATTGGGATTTTAGCACTTGAGCCACATCTCCAGCCCTACTTTTACTAATTATTTTGGAGATGGAGTCTCTTAATGTTTTTCGCCCAGGCTGGCTTCCAACTGCAATCCTCCAGATTTCAGCTTCCTGAGTAACTAAGATTCTAGGCATAAGCCTCTGATGTTTTGCTTTATGTTCAGTATTATGTTATTTTTAAGTCTTTGATATCTTAAGAGATAACTTTTGAACTGTTACATGGAAACTATTGCCAGTGTGCTTTTCAGTAAATGTGTTGTATGTCTTCCATGTTTTGAGGATTCCTGGTATTATTGCAGACACTCAGGTGTATGCAATCCTAGAATGGGTTATAACTGTTCACCTTGCCCTGGAATTCAGTAGATGAAGACTATGGCCTAGGATAAGTGCTAGGAATACCTCAGAAACCAAGCGATTGGACTTCATGTGGGCTGATGTGCACCAAAATCCTGGGCTTCCAGTTTGTGAAAATATTGTTCACTACATGTGGGTTACAGATCAAGTGTGTATGAGCATCGAGCTGTCTGCCTGACTCTGAAGTAGTGCTGACATCAGGAAAGGTTCTGCCCAGGGAAAACGCCAGGAGAACACAGATCCATTGCAAATTCACGGTGCATGGAGGAGGATGGCAAGGCACTGGTTACCATGTGCCACCATGCTGCTATGATTGCTGTGGTCATCCTTAGGAAGCTAGGGAGTTGCTTGGTTTGACAAAAGCAAGCTTCAGATGGAGTCTGGGCACAAATGAATGGAAGGCTTCCTCTTTCCACAGGGAGACGATTGAGAATTATGTCCCTGCCAACCCTATGCCTGTGCCTATCGAGATTACTTCTCAAAGGTCACCTTTCTTTTTTTTTCACTTTTTTTTATGTGACAAAAATGTGATCCAGAGAGTCGTCATTGAGAAGAGTATATTTGAGGCTCTAAATATTAACTTTTGCTGCAGAAAATTTTAAAAAAATTCTTCCTTTCCTTGGAGAATTTTCCATCCAGCTCTTGGTGTTTGAGCCTCGCTGGCCATTGCACAAAGAAGAATAGTGAATAGAAAGGGAAAACAGGAACTGAGAGTCCTAGGGGCCTGTGCTGGGCGGGAGCTGACCCATTCTGCTGGATTGTTAATTTCCCACATTCTCGTCTTCATTCCCACTTGTTCTTGATTCCTTTGTATGGCTTTTCACACTACTCTATATGGCTACTATGTACTATAAATATGAATACATGTAAAGCGACATGCTTAGGGTATGGGTTGTGTGTGTCTTCTCTGGGACACATACTCAGTTGTAGTCATTTCTCTTCCACCTGCCTTTCTGTCTGCCTGGTGGGTAAGCATAGTAAGTGGGTTTTTCCTCTGTCCAGTGCTCAGAAACACCATGGGTGCTGAAATAATGTCTGAGCTGAGAGCCAAGCCCTCTGGCAGTTCAGGAAGGCTGGCCAGGAGTGATCCTGCTGCCCCAGATTCAGAGCCGCAGCTCTGTAGTCCTCTCTTCACCATTGCTAGGGCTCTGCTTCCATTGTTCGGGAATAGACCTGCTCTCTCCCCTCCAAACACCGTCGCAGGATTATTCAACCGAAGATCTAGGCCACGCCATCCAGAAAAGGGCCGCGGAGAGGCTTACAGAAGGTGAGAGAATCTGGTCTTTGTTTATTTCAACCCAGATTTTTCAATAAGTGAGATTGAAGGCTTTCTCTTCTTGCTCACCTGATTTTTGTGGCCCTGGTAAATAGGTATGTGAAGTCATCTTTTACAGAAATCAAGTAGGCACCATGGATATGTGTTCTCATGGATGAATCTTTGTCTCATCTTTCTGCCTTCCACTCTCATGCAGAAGAAATTTGGTTTCCACACATTCGTTATGGTTAATGAGCTTAGAGACCAGCCTAGGGTGGTTGTGTGGGGCAGCATTATTTGGAAGCATATTATGCTAATTTTCTGGATGCATTTGGAAAGCTAGACCCTGAGGAAAGTAGAGGAACTCCTAAATTGAAAGTTACCTTCACTCAAGTTTTCTAGAATGACTGCACATCTGTTTAAGGTAGTCTGTTTTGTGTAAAAAAAAAAAAAGTGAATAATTATGTGCATAGTAAAAATACTGGGAATACAAAATAAGATCACATATGCAATGTTCTCAGCACAGTAACAATGGAGAACTGCTATGAAGAGTGGACTCTGGAGACATGCTTAAAAATAATACATCAATGCCTCTAATAGTTTCCTGCAGGCTCCTTCTCCCTACTCCACTGTAGCCCAATGTTTCATAACAATTTACTATAAACTTCCTCTACGCATGGAAGCCAGTGAATGTGGATTAAAGAATGACAGCCCACCTGTGTGTGCACGGAATCAAGCACTACCACTCTTGGGAAGAAAATTACCACTGCAGGTTGGATAGCCTGCCTTCCCATCATGAATATAATTTTCCACCAGGAAATCTGGTGGGCTGTGAGCCCAGAGGTTCCAACTAAGAACTTGATCTGAATGCCTGTGCCCCTGGTAGAAAATTGTGACCCAGAGAAAGAAGAGTCTAATCACAAAGCCTGGTGTTGACTTTGAGCTCCATATACGACAAGTAGGCCTCAATAACAAAGGTAAACTCAAGCCAGTGTGCCTTTGGAACAGACCAAATAATAGACATGCTTAAATTCCAACTAATCATGAATGGGACATGGTTGGGTGAATAAAATAATTAATTTGCAGAGAATGGCCAAATGTTTTCAGCCCAATATGTGAGCTTTGGCAGTGTGCCAATTTCTGCTGGCTCTATGGTGCTGACTTTCTTGCTTTATTCAGGGAGGTACCATAAATCAGAAGGGCTCACCTCTAATTTCCTCATCTTTCCTCACCAGGATGTGCTTATGTTTAATTCCACTTCTCACATTAAACTGTAGAGGGATTTGCTGCCAGGAGGAAGCAGATTCTATATACAGTAGGCCTTCCCACAGCCTTGGATGGAGCCATGAGCAGAAAGTCAGATGATCTCAAACACATCAGCATATGATTAACACCTCACAATGGAATTAAGGAACAGAAATGCCATTGCTTACTCAACTCGCTCTGCTGCACTGCAGCCTTCTAGAATTGTGTCAACCTCCCAAACAGCTAAAGCAGGTGTACCTCCCTTTCCATATCCCCTTTACACAAACCCTTCATAGTGTGGGGAAAATGGGGAACAACCAGCTCTGAGTACCTGCAGCACCCCTACTAGGGAAGGCACTCGATGTAGTCTTACCTAAGAGCCAGAATTATACATTCTTGAACTCTTGACTCATTTCTCAGTAGGTTTCCCCTTCTCTCCCTTGCCAGGCCTTCTTCCATTTCTACCTCACTGTACATTGACTGAAGTCATTTTATGTTATCAGTATATAAAGAATCTGAGGGCTGGGACAGTAAATGGGCCTGGTTGATTAGATCAAAATAATGAGTAGATGATTTACAGAACAACACAATTAAATAAAGGGAGAAAGTTGGCATTTCTATTGATTCTACACACACACACACACACACACACACACACACACAACACACACACACACACACACGAGTCAGGCTTTGTCTATAGAAAATAGAGGCACGTGAGCCACATAGCCTGGTTTCGGGGTGGCAGCAGTGGGTTGGGGTGGTTGGAGAACACTTCTGTGATGGAGGCTGCTGCTGGATTGCTCATGCAGGTTGATTACACCCCTGTTGTTGCTACTATCAGTAGGTTTTCCTGAAAATGAGATGCTGTACTTCAGCAGGCGGGAATAAATCAGCACAAATAAGCAGCAAGCCTACTCATTTCTTTGTGCTTTGAAACACTTCGTTACCGGTCGCTTTCAAATGTACATATGTTAGTTCTCTACACAGCTCCAAAGTATAGAGAACAGTCCCAAGTTGTACTTCAGACACCCACTCTTCAATTTGGGTGTTCAATTAGCATTCAAAGGTTAGGGGGTGTGAAACAATTTCTTCTTTTTTGTTCAGTTTTGTGGCCTGTAAATTCTAGTCACTTACATTACTGCTTCTACTTGATAAGTTAAAAAACAAATCTGAGAGAGTGAGTAAAGAGTCAAAGAGGGAGAAGAATCACAATGAAGGCTAAGAAAGGAAATGCCCAAGTGAAGATTTAGTGGCCTTTTCTAAAACTTACAATACCAAATGGAAGCAAAGCCACCATATTGACAAGGCTTTTCTACTCTAACTTAGCATGAGATTCCCAAGCTGGAGAAACTCTAGAGGCCTGCTAACTATTGGGCCTATTGTATATTTCTAATTACATATATTTCCATGAGTTATAACTTCATGTTTTATCTGTTCCAATAATACGGGAGCCAGCTGAGAATGACATCAACTGTCATTATGTTTACTCAGAATCTTAAAGTCTGCAAACAGCATTGCTGATAGCAGCCTAATGACACCCTGTATGGAAACAACATGGCTCTTTCCTAGCCATTCTGTTTTTCCCAGTTTTTCATGATTGTTTTTAATAACTTCACCAAACTTGTTATCAAGAGATGCTGATGTTTCTTTAGAACAGATAACAGCAAGTGAAAAATTTTAGGTCAAAACTGATCATATTTTTATGAGTTAGGTAAACCAAATCATTGTTGAAATAGATCTTATCAACATCTCCATACCATATAGAATTTCTCTTTACTGAATCTCAGTTAGCATCTAATAGTCTCCTCAAACAGATTAGTTGTTAAAATAAATTAATGCAGAAATTGAAAGATCACAGTTGTTAAAGATGAAAATACTTGGGTAATGGCAGGAAACCATTGTCTATGTTCATTAGCCATTTATACGTTTTCAGTTTGATTATTATTTTTTCATAGCCCTAAAACCTTTGCTTGTTTCTGGAAAGTGAAACCAAAATAGAACCTGAAATTTCACTTAAATTCACTGAGCAATTTTTCATACATAACTATCTGGGTTGTTGAAGGAACTAGAGAAGAGCCAGTTTTCCTAATTATCTGCACACTTTTCTTTGCATTTAGTGAGCCTATCAGTTATATATCATTATTGTGAATGATCCATCATCCCATGTAGTTCCCTACTATCTAGGACTCTGTCTGCCTAGCAGAAATTGCTTCCTTCTCCCCTTTCTAATGTGGAGTCATATGGTCTTTTGGAAGAATAGGAAATATGTGTCTGTGTATGATTAAGGCACAGATGTTTGAAAACATGAAGTCACTTGAGGGGGAAAAAAACAAATTTCTGCAGATTTCCAACAATTATAGGCATTCAAGAAACAGTAAAAATGGCTGTCAGTTTGCCGCAAGTACCCACACTAAAGTGTGTATAAAATACAGGTCGTTGAAGTTAGCTCTATGTCTCTGTGGCAGGTTATGAGATGGAACCCAGGATGCTTGGAAGAGAAACTGGGAGATGTGTAAGGAATCTAAGGGGTGTAGACAGTTCACCTATACCTTGCCACAATAAAAGGAACTATAAATACTTTCTCAATTATTCCAGATGATTTATCCCTCTATTTCCAAAGTTTTCTCTGTGATGCCCCCACTTCCTCTTCTGATTTGCATACACACCTCATCTTGGTGAGTGCCAGCCTTTGTCCTCCTGAGCCATAGCTCCATCAGTCTCAGAGGCTAGGCACAAGGCTTCGTCTAGGCTCCCCTTCCTCCCCATTCCTTGTTCCCAGATATGTCTCAGCCTCCCAACAGTTATCTCGGTCAAGCAATTAATGACTTGAGATTTCTACAAAGCAAGGCCAATAAAACATACTTTGTTCACTAGCAGCAGATTAGGAAACACTTTCTCTCTGAAATCTTAAAAATTGATCACCAAAACGGCAGCTTGAAATGAAGGCAGTACATGCTCTGAACATCTGTGATATTTTACAGAGAGAAACTGAAGCTAAATTTTATAACCAAAGAGCATGTCTGTGCAAATACCTGTCAGCGGGAGCTTTGTTCATACATTGGACAAACTGTCTCACCTGCTGACGTTGACCTCATTAATTCGTGGGGAACATATGGTGATATGGTTGCAATAATGCTATCCTGACTGTACAAGGTAAAGCACACTATTTATTAGAACCTAAAGGAAAATTCTATAGTAGATTCCAAACAGCATAAGATATATTTGCACTAATTGTATTCAAGAAATTATATATGCAAAAGTATATATACACATATATGTATTATATACATAGGTATACATAGATAGTATATATACATGTTGTATACACATATACATATAGTATATGTATATATACTATCTATACATATATACTATGTATATAATATTCTAATATATATATGTATATGTACTATCTATGTATATCTATGTATATATACTAAAATAATATATCTATGTGTGTGAACATACAGATGAATACAAACCTATGCATTTCTCATCCAAAATGACAAATACAGAATGAAAATATCCTATACAAACAAATCTAGAACATGAAATACAGTCATAATAAATATAATAAGGTACCTGTTGATAAACTATATTGGTCCTCTTTATCTTTGTGTGAGTGTGCGTGTGTGTGTGTGTGTGTGTGTGTGTGTGTGTTGCCAGTACTAGGGCTTGAACTCAGGGCCAAGTGCTGTCCCTGAGCTTTTGTGCTCAAGGCTCTCATTCTACCATTTGAGCTACAACATCACTACCAGCTTGATTCCTTTTTCTTTTTCACAGTTTATTGGAGATACTGTCCAGGCTGTCAGGTCTTCATCCATCCCACGAAAGACAGATGGGGTCCAAGGAAAGGTAAGTGCGGCTGCTCGCCTGTTCCCCATCCTCCCTTAGCCCAGGAGACAATCAGACGCAGCCGGGAGTCAACTCAAGCAGGAAAACTCATTTATTAACACAGAGCAAGCCCTTTTTAAAGCAAAAAAGAGTGGGTGGCATGGCAGGGGAGGAAGAGGAACCAATCACTGTCAAGGTCACACCCTATCATGCACCTGAGCTTCCAAGGGCTGGTACGCACTGAACGTAAAGCAAATTGGGCTCTGCCCACTCAACTCCCTCTGGGCGCCATCTTTGCTGCCCATGTGCTCTACAGATTCCCCCTTTTTCTGTTTTAATGGCAGACTCACCTCCCAGCTAATTATCCTTTTCCTTCCTCTGTAAAGGTTATTTTAACAGGATTACAGTGGTAAGAATAGCATTGGCCACGCAGGGAGTTCGAGGCAAGTCTGGGGGCGAGATTCACCAGACAAGGATAGGGAGGGCCCTTGTGCATGATCCAAGAGCCCATCCCAGTTACCTCACATCCCCACCTAGCACAGTAATAAGCATCAGTCCCACTGTCCAAAGCAGTTCAATTAATTCCTGGGCATATATGAAAGTGAGTATCTTGTAAGGTCGTCCTCTTCAGAACCTGGGAGCAGCCTGGGTATTGGGAATTCCACACATGCGGCACGGTGCATCCTCATGGGCCCCCACACTTAGGCCATTCTACTATAGTCCAGAAAAACAAGGAAAATTTAAAACAAACTGCAGACATAGCAAAGCAATCCTGGGCACCCGGTGTCTTTTAAGTAAACCAGTTCCTTGTATGTGCCGTATGTGCCTTTAAGCGAGCACAGGGGTCAAGATGACCTTTGAGCTTTCCTGTCACCTCCCAAGGGCTCCCAACACCAGGCCAGCATTGAACTGTGATCTTCAGCTCTTAGCCTCCTGAATAGCCAAGATTATAGGTGTGAGTTATTGGTGCCAGACTGATCCTCTTTATCTGTACTGTTAAAAGGATGGTAATCTGTACTATTAAAATGATGGTAACTTCAAATTATTTATTATCTGTGGTTTAAAATTTGTTATAGAAATACTCAAACTTACATAAAGTTTATACTATCTCAAAAATTGTACTACTAATCACTTTATTTCCAGCTCATGTGAAAAAATATAAGATATACCTGAATTTAGGAAAACTAAAAGTACTCACATATTAACCTGACCTACTTTTTCAGCACACAAACATAAGTAACCTACAGACTCCCATGGCAGACTGAACAAGGCCACTTAGTTCACACAACCACCCTTAGAGCAGATATTTCTTGTACACTTGGTTTACCTCATTTCACAGGCCCAGTAATAGTTTGCCATAGAATGGAAAACTTATCCAATTCTTGCCAGTGCTCTTGGGGACCAGTAAAAAAAATATTTCACTAAAACTCACCACAGAAGGGACAAAAATAGATGATTTAGAATATGAAGCAGAGCAGGTGAAACCGTTTCTTTGAGCCTAAGGGTAGGTAAAATAAAGATCATAGAAAGTATCTTTAAAAATCCTTAAAGCTAACTATACTAGCAATGAGCATTTCATTCATTCATTCACTCATTTATCCAGTAATTTATTTATTACTGTTGTCCTATCATAGTCTGACATAACACGGATATTAATAAAATAATTTATATAGGAACAACATATATCAGCTATAATACAACAAAAGTAGTATGAAGTAAGATGATTTAGTCATCATAATATGCACAGGCTTATCTAGAGAGTAATTTATATATATATATAAGTGCAAAATCTATTATTTGTCTTTTAATTTGGTACTCATTGGAATCACTAACTACTGAGACTTTATCTGAGTATTAGTTTCTCGAACAAGAAAACATAACAAAGAATATTTTCCACTTGTAAATCAATAACTTGTCCCAAGAGAAATATTTGTGAAAATGTTATCACTGATCATAACATATTTGGATCAGGAAACATTTTAATCTTTATGTATTATTTTGTAGATAAAGTGATGACCAAGTCTTTCATTACTACTAATAAGGATCTACTAACAACTTACCTTAACTAATATACAGTCTTTGGTAGAGGTAATCTATTAAGTTTATGTATCTAAATTATCATATAACAACTGAAAAATGCCTAGAGTAAATTGATAGCCTCTGTGTATGTATGTGTGTGTGTGTGTGTGTGTGTGTGTGTGTGTATGGTCCCAGGGTTTAAAATTAGGGCCTACTCGCTGTTACTGAGCTTTTTTGCTCAACACTAGTTCTTTACCTCTTGAGCCACAGCTCCACTTCCAGCTTTTTTGCTTTTGTTTCCATTTCTTTTTTTAAAAAATAGCTCCAAAACCAAGACTTGAACACAATACCCAACATTTTGCTCATTGGCTAGAACTCTACCAACTGAGCCATGCCTCCAACCCCCTTTTTGGATAGTTCATCTGAGATAAGAGTCTCAGGAACTTTCCTGCCTGGGCTGGCTTTGAATCATGATCCTGTGATCTCCACCTCTTGAGTTGCTAGAATTACAGTCACTCAACTGATTTATTTTTAGTATCAGAAAGCATGCTAAACAATGCCTACCATTCTATCTCTCAATCACAGTGCAGAGCTGTTCTTGATGTACTTGGTTTCTCTAGCTTAGCTGTAGGCACACTTACTGCTTACAAAGAATCCAGATCTATAGGACTAAGAGGATCTTCTCCATCAGCAATCAACTATCCATCTTCCATCATTTTCTGGGTGCCATTTTTAAGCTCTTTTAAATGCTAAAAGAAGGAAGAAGGTTTTGTTGGTGGTGGTGCTGGTGTTTTTGTTGTTTTTATAATGAGTCCCCAATAGTCTTTCTACATGAAATTCAACAGTCATTTCTCCCCAGTAGCTCATCTAATGAAGATCTGCATTCTACAGATATCAACTAGTTGAGAAGCACAGATCTTTGAAGGAAAAAATCAGTCTCTGGTGTATTTGTGACACAAGAGTGAAGATCTTTTCTTCTATCAAATTTGTGGCTTTGGAAAGACAAAAGTGGAAGGAAGCCATGTTGCCAGGCATGTCAACCACAGACAACCTGTGGTAAGAGATGAGCTAACCAGATTTTCTTTACTAGAAAGTAAAAACAAAGAAGGCAAGGGGCATCTTAGAATACAGCTTGAGACAGAGGCAGAAATCCAGAATGGCAACACATACTTCAACCTGAGTTTCAGAGAAAATAACATTCCTGCAGTGTTGTTCTTCCTTGCCACGGGCCCCAGGGTCCCTATGACCCTCCTGTCTTTCCATGTTGTTTATCTCAGGTTTTGCTATGGTAAATGACTGCCAGGTAGCACAGACAACATTTAAAGAAGAAAGGTCTGTAGACAGGGCACATCAAAGGGTTTCTGCTAGGCCAGACCCCATGCTCTGTGAACTGAGCCTGTGGAAGACTATGGAAGACCTGTGAGGGCAGACATGGAACCTGCTAGAAGTCCTCTGGGAACTGTGATTAGACTGTATGACCAATTGGCAGCATTAATAATAACACCAAAGGTAAGTGATGATGATAAAGATGGCCTGAAAATCAATCTCTCAGTTGTATAAACCACATGAGAATTGGGAGAGGGTTTGTGAGATCATTGGAGAAGTCCATGCGGTAAAATCTAGGTAGCAAATAATGAAGCTCAGAAGTAAGGACAGAACCATGGGAATAGCAGAGATCTGGCAGTTTGGTTGCCTGGGAGGCAAAGAAGAGTCTCTGAAAATCAAACACAGAAAATGTAGTGAAGAGAGCTTAGAATCACACCAATCACATGTAATTCAAGAAGTGCTCCTGTTTGCTGCATCTAGACACCATGTTGGAAAGTTTGCACTTGCAAGAAAAGGAAGAATGCACACTCTGCCATGTTGCCCTGTGCAAAGTCAGTAACACATGTATGTTACTGGAGTTGGGGAGGGATACTAAGCACACAGATAACTGGTGAAGCTACTGCCATTATTATAAATGCACAAAGCTGTCACCTCCCCAAATAATGAGATCGCATGCCCCAAATTCAAAGTTATGAACATAAAGAATAAAGAATTAACTAATTAGAAGATAAATGTTGCTTTATAGTCCAGAATAAAGTAGTCAAGAAAGAGGACAAAAGGCAGAAAAGTCATCCATATAGCATAGCACAGTACATGTGGAACACGTTATGTTCCTTTCTCTGCATTGATGACCTTGTCACAGCCTAGGGCTTGAACTCAGGGTGGAGGCCTGTCATTGAGTTTTATGCTTAAGGCTAGCACTCTGCTACCTGAGCCACAGCTCTACTTCTGGCTTTTTCTGGTGGTTCATTGCAGATAAGAGTCTCACAGACTTTCTTTCCTGAGCTGGCTTTGAACCATGATCCTCAGATCTCAGGCTCCTGAGTAGCTAGGATACAGGTGTGAGACAGCAGTGCCTGACTCTGATTTAATACAAGGACAGAAGCTGCCAGCAAGGCCCAGTGCAGAAGTATACCTTGTGTAACAGCACAATTTAAAATTAATTCACATTTTAAACTTCTATATAGTCTCTTATGACATGGTTGGACATGTTTTCCTCCATCAATGCAAATTCACCTTTCTATAAGTAAAATCTTCATGAATAAAGAATAAACTCTAGACCAAGCAGAGTTTACTACAACACATCTGCGTATGTATGTATTACCCGCATCTCTCCCAAACTACTCCTTGTCCATAACACTCTAGAGCTAACCACATGATTTTCAAATCCTACTCTATCTACAGTTTTAATCCACGTGACAAATAAAGTACTAGAAACATTATCAATGTTGATTAGCATGATAACATGATACTGTAAATAGTCGAAGGCGTGATGATCAAATTCTATACACTGGAAGTGGCGCTGTAGCTCAAGTGGTAGAGCGCTCACCTTGAGCTGAAGAGCTGAGGGACAGCGCCCAGGCCCAGAGTTCGAGCCCCACGGCCGACCAAAAAAAAAAAAAGAATTCATTTTGGGGCTGGGAAGGTGGCTCAGTGGTAGAGCGCTTGCCTTGCATGCATGAGGCCCTGGGTTCGATTCCTCAGCACCACATAAGCAAAAAAAAAAATAGTAACAAATTCTATACACTGGAGCCCAGGGGGAAAAAATTGGGGCCTACAAGCACTGGCTTTTAACAACAGCCACAACCTAAATAAAACAGAAAGGATATAAATAGTCAAAGGCGTGATGATCAAGTTCTATACACTGGAGCCCAGGGTGAAAAAATTGGGGCCTACAAGCACTGGCTTTTAACAACAGCCACAACCTAAATAAAACAGAAAGGATATAAGCTGAGAGATTTTGTCATGTTTTAAAGATACAATGATAGGATCATGCTGGTGCCTGGGGCCCTCCCTGCGGGTAAGACACCTGCCCAGCTAAGAGTAGAACAAGAGTTTAGAATTAAGAAGCTGAGATACAGTCTTAATTTGATGAGTCACATTGTACTCAGTTCCAATAAATGCTCATGAGATTATTGCATTTGATTGTTATGAAGTCCTGGTACATCCAGGGTTAAGACTGCTGGATTACAGGATGAAGGAAGTCCCTAGAAATCCTAACATGCTACCTAAGACCTTTACTTCTCAGATCTGATCCTATCTCCTCTGGTCTCAAACAGATAAATAATAAAAATTAACAGTAAAATATTTATAGTGACCTGTGTTTATTTTTCTGATGTAAGGAAACTTAAAACAGGAAATCCCTCTTCTTACATATGGAGCTTATATTTATTATGTATTACTGCCAGCAAGGCAGAGCAATAACAAAGATGCAGGCTCACCTGGAGGTGGCTAATAAATATTGATGACTCAATGTGCATGAAAGAGCAAGGGATAATCTGCTGAGGGAAAGTCGGGTTTCTTTACACGACACCATGGGCAACATTCCACTGCATGATTTTCACCATCGAGCACTTTTTTTTTAACATTGGCATTTTAGAGCTCCACAGTCTGATAATTCATCCATCCACAACTGTGTATTAATGTGTAGTATGGACATTTTAAAGTCACGTTACAGGAGTATTTTATTAACAAGAATCATCTGGATTTTTTACATGATTGTTTTCCACATGTGATGTTTAAGTCACACCAAATTTAGTAGCTTCTTTTCAATGTTCCTGGGGAAGGCAAGGTTGGTGTAATGGCACTTGACAAGGGTGTGTCAGTTGGCTGTAAATGAGTGGGTTTGTTTCTTGGCCTTGCATTCTGAGGAGGGAAAGACAGACTCCCCCCCTCACCTCCACACTACCCTCCCTCCCCACCCCCCATCCTTGCAACTGGAGATACAGGGCAAATGATGTCCCATGCAAAACAATGAAGTTATTGCCCTTTGCTCACTCTGCATTTAAAAAAAAAAATCAATCTAAAATGGTTTAAAAGGCTGAACATGTGAGACCTGAAACTGTAAAATTACTAGAAGAAAACTCAGGGAGAAAGCTTGTCCTTGTTCAGGAAGGCCTTCCAGATACAGCTTCAAAAGCCTTGTTAAAAATAGACAAGTAGGATTGCGTCAAACTCAAGGGCATCTGCCCGACAGTGAAGGGACAAGCCAGGATCAGGGGGAGGTCTTTCAGCTGTAGGGCATGAATGAGCGTGAGCAAGCTCTGGAGAGCTACAGAACACAAACACTACACTGAAGGAAAACATATTGCTTAGTTGAAATTTGCTAAGACAATAGATTAGATTGCTCTTGACATAAAAAAAACAAATGATACATATGTGAGGTAAGAAATAATTCACTTGATTTCATTATCTATAACGTCTATTTGAAACCATCACATTGTACACTATAAATACATATAGTTTTTATTTACCAATTATGCCTTAATAAAACTAGGAGAAAACAGACATCTCCAGCAAGAACTCATATATTTCAGAATGATCAGATAGAATGAAGACTAAAGGTTCTAGTCTTGGTGAACATTCTTGACTATCCTTTCAAGGTAGAAAAAGTTTCTAGGTAACAAAGTACTGTGGTTTCTCATAGGTCCCATGGTTTCCCTTATTTGCAATATCTAGTATATGTATGAGTCAAGCAGAAAAGGTCAGATAATGTGATGTTAGGAAAATGAACCCTTAGATATGTATTTAAAGGTATTTTTCTTTCATGCATTTATAAGATTATTTCTTTGTTGCTTTGTATGTCCCTCCCCCATAGTATAACCCCTGCTTTCACTATATTTGATGTCGGTATAATTTGTGGAGGAGATGGGGAAAAACAAGTTGTTTAAGGATACAGGTGGACCCGTTGCAACAATGAGAAGTACAAGTTGGCATGTCGAAAACTAACTTTACAACTTTGGTGCGGGGAGGGGCGGGGAGGGGGGGGAGGATTGGGTGGAGGGGCAGGGGGAGGCTGGGAAGGGATGTGAAGGGTAAACAAAGGAGGAGGCTGCAATGCCTGACAAGAAATGTACTCATTATCTTGCCCATGTAATTGTAACTCCTCTGTACAGTATGTTCACAAAAAAAAACAAAAACAAAAAAAACAACTAAGCTTAGCTTTTCTGGTACAAAACCAGCAGCAGACACGTAAATAAGTAGATGCAGCCCTGTTCCAATAAACTATCTTATTTAAAATAAAATTTTTAAAAAAAGTACTGTGGTTTCTACATTCAATCAAAAGGACTGGAGAGATGAAGGTAGAGAGGTGGATGGATGGATAGATAGTAGATAGATAGATAGATGGATAGATAGATAGATAGATAGATAGATAGATAGATAGATAGGATAAACAGATAATCTTTCATCTCCAAAGCACTTTTGATTGAGTGTAGAAAAGCACCAGAATTTGGCCTTCATAGAAAGTTGGCAGTGAAATTAAAAAGCATCCAATTCCAGGGCATGCTGAGCATTGTGCAAGGATACAAGCTGATCCTCCATTCTTGTGCTTCATAAGAATGCTGACAACTTCAAAATATGCCCAGGACTCAGAGCACATGTCCTACATTGCAAATACAAGAGGACAGAGATGTGGAGATGTGCGTGCCAGTCTTCCCCAAATCTCTGTGTCTGGACCTGGGGAAACCATTCCAGAGCTGCTAGGGAAGGAAGTACATCCTGTTGCTGTGACCATCTCTGGTTATTTCCCTCACTTCTATTAAAAATTGATAACAAAATTATCCCAATGCTACAGTATCATGCAATTCTCAGAATGATATTCATAAAGCATCTGTGTTCACCTAAGAAGAGTTGTAGATCTTTAAAAAAAATCTAAAGATTCACAGTTGTGATGCACGTATGACTATCCACCTGGCCCCATCCCCAAAGCAAATAAAAAACCTAAAGTAAATACACACAAACACACACACACACACACACACACACACACACACACACAAATAGAAAATGTGAAGTAAACAATTTCACTCTAAGTTCAATCATTTCTGATTTGCTTCTGGCATACAATCAGCAATATATTTCATGGGATGATTTTATGTCTTACCAAATACTTTCTCTGATTTGATTACTTTTGAGGAACATCTCAACTGAACTACTTTATCAACTGCAAGATTCCATGTTCTTGTAGCTAAGGTGAAACTCATCTAGCAGAGCAACAAAGTTGGATCTCCATCATGGTAAGCTAATGCTTTCCCCCTGGCACAGTGACAAACAAATTCATTTCCCTACAAGGATCACACCTGATACTCTACAGACATTCTGGAAAAGAACACAAGAACAATGCAAAGTGGGAAAACCTGATAAAATAAGAATCAATCTTTCTTAGTCAACAATTTGTATTGTTTTTTAATTTGCATTATTAATTTATATTATATTAATTTGTATTCCTCTATTAGTGTTAAGTGAACAAAGTATCTTAATCATATATGGGCTCATAAGAAAGAAACTCAGAATTTCACTTTATAGGTATGTGCAAGTGTTTGCTTTACAGATTTGCTTAAATTACCTTCTCCTTAATTTCAGGAGCAAAGGAAAATCTTAGGGTGATAATAAATGAACAAGTCATTATACTGGCTTATTTGTGTTGGATGTCTAGTACTGATGTAGTAAGAGCAGGGATTGCCTGGGATAAAATGATTCATTCAGGTGTGTCTAACACAGGTGAGTGTCCCCGTCAGCATAGTTCCCCACATAATGCAATCCCCAATAAATCCCCACATAGTGCAATCCCCCAATAAATATCTGTGAACTGACCTGGGAAGTTAATGCACATTCATTCATCAGAAATAATTTCGGAATCATTAGCATTGAACAGCCTATTATTGAAGCAAATGAGAAGAATTAGAAATGTTTGGCATATAGAAATACATTGGCTAAAATGCTTCATGATGTGATTTGATTAGAACACTGTTCCTTTATCCACAATGCAAGAGTTCGCAGGGGAGAGGAGGAAAGGGAGGAGGGCTCCAGGAGCCCAGGCTGTAGGCAATCACCACTGTACTCATCTCCAGAGAGAACAGGAATGGTTCCCTCCTGGGCTATGCCCCAGCAGCCCTGAGTAAGAACCCAAAGCCTCACAGGCAACTGAAAGCCAGATTCAAAAAGGTAGGAAAAGAAAAAAAAAAAACAGCAGGGGAAATAAATGTTAATACTATGTTTTATGTCTCCCAGCCTATCAATACAAAAGCACCCTTGCAGTATTCTACCGACATCACGGTAGTCCTGACATTTCTACTTTTCATCTCAGTGGTCCACTCACAGCCCTTCGTGCACAGATGCTGAACTTCCTGGCATCCAGCTGGGAGGTCTCACTACAGATGGTTTCCTATGACTGCTCAGCACCTGTCCTTGGTCCTCATTTCCAGTGTGGATTGGTCACCGCCACACCCACCTGCCCCCTTCTATAGACATTTGCCATTCACCCCAAGTCTTTCCCAGTGTCCGGACAGGTACTCGCCTGCTCCAACTCCTTAGTTTTGCTAACATTATGCCTACAGGCTCTGTAGTTAACTTGTCAGTAGGGCCTCAATCTGATAGAGTTTCTTAGATTTCAGTGGACTTTATTTCCTGGCTCCTATCCTAAACAAATTGAGCCAAAGTGAGCTGCACCAAACCACGCTCCAGTAATATGCACATGCATAAAAAGGAAATCAGAAGATGATGGTTTTCTTCAGAGATACGAGTAGCAGAAAACATGGATCTTTGTGAGTAAGAGTAGCCAAACAAAAAGAATATGTAATTTTAATTTGTAATCAACCCAAGAAATAGAAATTTCCAGATACTTTTTGGAAAAAGTAAGCTGCTAGCAAATGAGTTTGAACACTATCTGAATGAAGAGCAGAAAAGAGATAAAGCATTCCTGTCCTTTGTATGAAAATTGGACAAAAATGATCCTCGATGAGACCCTCGTTCAAAGACACCATAATTGTGTGGTGAGCAACGTGAAGTACCTCTCACATTTGTGTCTTTCGTGTACGTGGGTGTTTCCAAGTTGATAGCTTTATAGAAATAATAATTTAAGAACACTAATTCGAATACTCAGGAATCACAATATCTAATATTAATTAGGCTCCACTGTTATTTCCAAATAGATATAATTTTATGTTATTAGGAAGATGAGAAGGTATAGATATTAGGGCTGTGATAAGGGCAGTCTCCTTTCTTCATTCTGATCCCAGTATCTCACCGCCTTTGGGGTTGAACTCAGGTGCTCATGCTTGTTGGGCTGGTGGGATTCTGCTAAGCCATGCCTCCAATATTGAGCTTTGGTTTTATTTCTGCATGGGTGGATTTAGAATGTCACTTGTAATTGATCACATCTTCCAGTGACTTGACATGTAGTATTGGTCTTTTTTCTTTCTTTCAGTCTTTTTCTAATAAATTTCAAACTTCAGCTCACTTCATAGAGAGACAAACTTCAGAGGCCTAAGTGTTAAAGGCAGCCTAAAACCTGGCTTTAAAATAAAATCAAAACATCTTGATACATGTAAGAATATTCAGCCTATAAACATTTTTTACAACATGAAAACTAAAGGTACAACAGAACTTTTAAACATTGTAATCTTTCATTAAAAAGAAAAATGAAAAAAAAATACTGAGTCATCTATAATCCTAGCTACTCAGGAGTCTGAGACCTAAGGATTACAGTTCTAAGTCAGCCTGGACAGAAAAGTCTACAATTAATGAGCAAAAAGCTAGAAGCAGAGCTATGGCTCAAATAGTAGAGGGCCAGCCTTAAAGAAGAAAAAAAATCCCAAGCAACAGTTCAAGGCCCTGAAATTTAAAAAAATCAAATTTTAAAAACCAATAGCAAGCAACACCAAAAAAAGACAGAAGCAATCTTAATTATTTTCATGTTAAAGAAAGGCTAATTTCTTCAGACAGATCTATGTATCCTGCTTTGACGATCAAGGAAAGTATACATGCATCCAAACATCATTGTACATATTTTCAATATAGCTAATGAGATAAAACTATAAAAATTAAAAAAACCTTTCCAGAACAAACACATTTTCTTTCTTCTCAGATTGGAATTTCACTGAGTCCATTTAGATGAAAGGCCTTGCCTACGGCTGCTGCTGGTCTTCTAAGTGGAATGGAAAGGTTTTAGCTCAGACTTTGACAGTGAAGAGCATGGCTTCCCAGGGACCTGCTCTGCCCTGCACGGTCTCCCTTGGTGCAGTTTGATTTTTCTCCAGGTTTCTTGATTCTGATATTCAGGTCCTGATTTACACTGTTTCTTCTGGCTTTTTTTGTTTGTTTGTTTGTCAGACATGAGGCTTAAACTCTGGGCCTGGGTGCTGTCCCTCAGCTCTTCAGCTCAAGGCGAGCACTCTACCCCTGGAGCCACAGCGCCACTTCCAGTTTTCTGGTTGTTAACTAGAGATCAGGGTCTCACGGACATTCCTGCCTGGGCTGGCTTTGAACTGCAATCCTCAGATCTCAGCCTCCTGAGTAACTAGGATTACAGGCATGAGCCACTGGCATCTGGCTTCTTTTTAAATTTTGTGGCATGTCCTATGTATTTCAAGATTCACTGAAATACCAGGGCACCCAAACTTATCTTTTTATTTACTCCACCCTTGAGTAAACAGCAGCTTTTTCGCGTGCCTTTTCACACCAAAGTTATTGATGGTCCATTTATTTTGCATACCGGATTATAAATGCCCCAAAGGCAGAAGTTTCTCTCCACTTACCTTTGCAACTGCGTCAGCTCCCATAATGAACATATGTGGATACAGAAAGCTAACAGAGCCACTCTAAATTAGCTCTGAGTATGCTTGAGTGCACGTGTGCACCTACCCAGGTGGACACACATATGGAGGAAGAGTTGCATTTGACTGCAGTCTTGGAAGTGGCCCAAGGTTTCTGCCAGTGGCCTTTGCCTCAGAACATGGAAGCTGTACCTGGCCCAGTAACCGAGAGGCTGTCTTGCTCCATGAGAAGCAGTGGAGACCAGATCCAGCAAACTTTTGGCACAAATCTCTTACATACAATTCTAAGCACTCCTAAAGATTTCTATATGGAATACCCACAGATAATCAAGGACCAAGAAGCCACTACAGAGAAAGAACCAACATTAAATGGCATAAAGGCCTGAATGAGCATGGCCTCTAACGGACTCTTCCTAAGTTACTAATACATGGTACCTGGCTTTTCCTTACAGCATTTTGTTCACTGCACTTCTGAGAAATCATTCGTTTTCAAGACAAATATTCAATAACTATGTCTATCAATGCTCATGTCCCCAAAATGATGGCAATGTTTCCAAATTAAACACTCATTCATCCCTATCAAGAGTGCATTTTATGGAGGCTCCAAATGGTATTCAAGCTTCACGGTGCATGCAAAACATTAACAGGGGCATCTTGCTAAAATGCAGATTTTGACTCCATTTGGGTGGCCCTGGTATATTGCAACTGTTTCTTTTTGGTGTCATAACAAAGACTGAGCTTGAGCTCAGAACACTGTGCTGGTAGGCTCGCTCTACCACTTGTGCCGTTTATCCAACTATTTTGTTCTCTTTTGGTTTTGAAACATGGTCTCATTGATATTTTTGCCAAGGTTGGCTTCCAATTTCTAACCCTCTTTCTTCTATCTCTCAGGCAGTTTGGTCTATGAGGATGCACTACAGCACCTGGCTGAGTTTTACATTTCTACGACAACTGTCCTGGGGATACCAAAATTGCTGGGTCTTCCTCTTTGTGGAGCTTGTTCATTGAATAGGATATTTGAATATATTTTAATCAGCCATGATTAAATATCCAATAAATCCAATGATAATAAACACAAAGCATAAATAACACAATGGAATATAAAATAGAAATCATAGGAGAGGCTCTACAATTTAACATAAAACTAATGTTGGCAAAGGCAGGCGTCACACGGCTTTTATATCCTTACAACTGCATTTCAAAACTTTATTCTTTATTAAACATGCCTGCTTAACTGTACTGAACACTCCAGGGATTTGCCATCATTTAATTTATTCTTAGAGGCCCACAAACTTTGAATATCAATTTTCACAAGTACGTCCTAGGTCAGGAGCAGATCCAGAGGGCAAGTCCCCTCACCGGAAGTACTCAGCCCTCAGAAGAGGATAAACAAGGACAAAAACCATCCTGCTTAGAGCAATTAATTGTGTAGTCATGGAGACTGCACAATCGTGGTGGCCTGAGATATACTTACCACAGCAAACTTCACAATCCGTCTCATGGAGCCTGGATTTCAATGATTTATTTCATGCAGTAATTACATATCAAAAGCTACAAGGTGGCCTGTCACCTAACTTCCAACCTTCTTTAATTGTAATTTGTCCACTCCTAGCTGTTTCTAGAAGGAAAATAATTCTTACAGATGGAACATGGGGGTGCTTGTGGCACCTCGTAAACACATGACCCACACAAGCTTTTGATGGGATGAGAGAAGCCATCCTTGCCTTTCAATGAGGATAAAAAGTCATGATAGAAGCAGGCCTAAAGGGCTGGCTGCAAACACATGAAGGCATGAAATTCTCAAGGTCAGGCGCTAAAGCAAGGACATGGCTAGGCTAGCCAACGGGAAGTGGACTCCCACTAAAGGTCACAGTCATGGGAGAAAGGGCTGGGGATGTGTGAGAAAGTACACTTGGCTGGAAAGGGCTTCATTTGGAAGCAAGAGCTATGGAGGGGGCTTGACAAAGACAATGATATTATGATGGAGTGATCACATTCCAGCCAGAAATATTGAGCTGGACTAATTATTGACTTATTTTCTTCAGGCTCTAGTGCAGAAATACTTTGATCTAGTGTAATAAGAAATAAGGAGATAGGAGAGAAGAAGGTCATTGGGTATCATTTCAATGTCTAATTCCAATTCCTTTTGAAAAAATAAAATTTAGGTGCATTCTTACATAGCCTATAGTTCCCCTATGTAATTTAATTAAGTCCTGCTTTTATCACTGAGGTATAGACTTGTTTATTCTAAGCTCTTAAGACAAACTCTTGGGCGTTTTATTGATTAACCAATAAAATAAAACATCTGCCAGATGAGTCACTTGACAGATTTGAAGCTTAGCAAACTAGAGGCTGAGCTGCTTTAAACAGTTTGAAAATGACAGTGCCACCTCCATAGTGTTGTTCAATTATCCATAACCTGGAGTTTTGAATATTCTGGAAGGTATTAGTTTATGTTCCACTATGTTCAGGATGAGGCTGTGATCACATCTGTTTGTCAGTGACATTTGTCCACCCCATTGACATCAGCTTCTTCCCATCTCTACTCTGGACAAACAGGAAGAGCAAGATGGAGGCTCAGCCTCTGCCCTCTGGACTCTGTCACTGCAGACAGAATGCCTGATGAAGAAATGGATTAAAGAGATCAAAAGAACTCTGATTGGATTTTCACTTATCTGTTTCTGCTTATCTGTTTGTTTTCTCCCTAATCTGCTGTAAATAAGTAACTGCCAGTGCTACACTGACAAACCTGGAAATTCCCAGAATATATATCTGTTTATGTATGGACTCCATCCTATCCATAAACCTCAAATCATCAGAGCTATCAAACAAATCAGTCTTAGATTTTCTATAAGAAAATTTATCATCTTTCTGCAAATTTTTGCTGAATCCATGAAATAACACATTTTACTTTTCCATCCTTTTAGCTTTTCCACAAAAAGTATGCTGAAAATAATTTCTCGCGCATGGAAAAATATCCAGGTATGCAATTATTTTATTCAGAATCTCCCTCTATATTCCGAAAGAACCAACATCTAAATCTGGGCTCCTGATTAGCACACACACTGCCTTAGGTCCAATCTCTGGTACCACACTCAATCAAAAGCAAAACAAGAGCCCCTACATCAAAATTGCAAAGCTTACTGAAGCTGGCCTAGATTAGACAGGCTGAGGAGGAATGAGAATGACCTACATGGACAGCACGATGCCAGTTGCCTGCCCAGATATATAAGGGTGCTAGACAGTGATACACGGAGCTAGCTGGATTTACAGTAGACTTCTTTCCTCTCATTTCAGAGTCGGTCACTGAGAAGGAACAATCGGCAAGGCCAGGACAGATACCTGCTCTGGTGTTTGGGACACGCCTCTGTCTTGGTAGAATTACCTATCCCCAAATGATAATTATTCAGCTCTCTCTCTCTCTCTCTCTCTCTCTCTCTCTCTCTCTCTCTCTCTCTCTCTCTCTCTCTCTCTCTCTCTCTCTCTCTGTCTCTCTTCCTCTCTCTGTCTCTTGTCTCTCTCTGTCTCTCTGTCTCTCTGTCTCTCTGTCTCTCTCTCTGCTGATCTCTTCCCCTCCCCCAATGTCTCATTCTTAGTATACAGGCCCATTTCCCTCTATCTGTGTTCTGTTGGGAGTGAAGAAAGCTAGAGACCAGGGAATGCTGTTTGTCTAAGATAATAACTTCTGTGTACTCAACTCAACATTGTATTTAGCATTTGAGAGTATGAGGTAGCTGCAGGCCAATAATCTGTAATTCCACTAAAACACTCAAGTATTTCCCCTCCTAGTCAGCAAATTTCTGACTGTCCTAGAATGGATATATATACTCAGGGCAAAATTCACTGTAAAACACTAACATAATTTTTGAAGCCTGAAATCTGGGAATTATTTTCTATAACTTTTAAAGATGCAAAGAGAGTCACTGTAGGAACTCTGTCTACATGTTCTGTATATAAAGTTCATCCCAATCACCATCTTCTACTCCATGAAAACAAAAAAATACCAAGAGGTCATGTTTGCAGTAGACACAATTTATCCACACATTTCTTGATTTCCTGAAGCACACAAACCAACACGAAAGTGTTATGTCGAGACTGAACAATGTTGTGAAATCTACTCTACAAGATTTGGTTGTGTTAATATTTGGAATAAGCTTATGTATGTCCTGTCCCTGTCTAACTCCTAGGCTCTCAGAATGTGATCTCTTGGAAATGGGTTTACTATAAAGAGAATGGGTAAAGCTGAGGTCATATTAGAGGAAGGTGGGCTTCTGCTCCAATGTGACAAATGTCCTTCTGGGAAGACCACCATTGAAACCCCAGACGCTCAGTAAAAAGCCATGCAGGGAAACAGTATTGGCGTGAGGCTCACATAACCGAGGAAACACATGCACCTGTCTCCTTCATGCCAGAACAGGCTTGGAGATATCTGGGTTGGGGAGAAAAGCCTCAGGACTGAAAAACAGTAGATTTTTCAGTTGTTTTAAACCTTCTCACCCCGATTTGTAGTTGGCTGTTTGGAAAGAGGAAAGAAAGACGGACAAGCTGAGGAAGAAGATGAGCAGGGACAGCTAGCACTGGGTCTCCTGAGTAATCCAGTGGGCCCAGTGGTGGGTGCGCTTCCCCCAACTCCACCGGCCAGTGTCCTGATTAGACAGCAAGTTATATTTTAACAAAACTAGTGATCTGCAATATAATTTCAATTTGTTTTTAGGGACCTAACAATCCTCATCTTCAGCAAGCCACCAAGGACTCTGGTGATGGTTAAATCTTTCTCACTCTCAAAATGAGTTACAAAATAAAACTGGAATTAGTGACCTGCATGTGCAGTATTGTTAAGGGTTGCTCAAATGCCACATGTAGCCACCACCATCTCAGGTAGGAAACAGCATCAGTTAGAGGAAGGTGCTATTGTGCTCCAGCTTGTTCCAATTACTGCTCCTCACCCTGCCAGTCGTTATGAGGGCTGCCCAGCCTAACTCTTTGTCACCAGTAGTTGCCTTTGACTTGCTCTAATTAAGAAGGAGACAGAGAAGAGCTAACATTTTTCTTTGCAGAACTTACTCATTAGAAGTACATGGCAGAGACGACATGGGTTGTGACCCCAGTGGCTGTGATTTGTTGAGTTCTCACTACGTACGTTATCAGACCTTGTGTGGTCCAGCTCATCTAGACAGAAGTATTTAATGCTAATTTGCCCTCTTGGAAATGCCCACAGTCTCTCCTCACAAATAAGAAACTGGAGTCCCAGCATATCAAGTAATAATATCTCAGAACAGGCCTCACATTCGTTTACCTGATTCCAAAGTTTGTTTGGTTTCACATTAAATGTGTCATCCTGGGCAAATAGCTTTATACCCCTAAGCTCTGGACTTGCCTGGCAATGGGCACAAATACAGATACTGTAGAGGGTCATTGTGAAGATGAAATGAATTCATATCTGTGCAGGGTTAACCTTGTCTATTGTCTATATGCTTTTCTAATTCAGCAATCATGGTTGCTATGACTTTTGTTTAACTATTGTTGTTGTCGTGATGCTTGTGTGTTCATTTGTCCACGCGTGCTTGCAGGTAGGAGAGGAAGTAAGAGTCAAGCCCAGGCATTCACTGGCCCAGTGGCTTATCGTGAATACTTTTGAGTGTGGGCTGTGGAGACGGGTAAAACACGAGTCGGACTCCAGGCTCTTATTTAGGTAGCTATTAGACTGGGCTTCAAAGAGCTCAGACTTCATCAGAACAAAAATAGTTCATCATTGATAGCTGGACCTACAGGTGTTCTCGAAGAGCACATAGACATGGTGTACTTCCCGTGTGGGGAGAGCTTCTTCAATCTGCATCTGAAAGGTGAGTCCAACACTCAGTACAGGCACGTGGAGACGAAGTTCTCAGCCAACCGGAGGGACACAGAAGAAGGCTCCACACTGGGCCCAAGCAGATACAAGAAAATGCTATGCTGCGGAGCTGACTTTGAGAGACATTAGAAAAATGAAACAAAACTGAAAGCAACACAGGCCCCAGATTGGGTGGGGGGGGGAGAGGGCCTGAAGACGAGTGGGGGCAGTAACAGAGAATGGAAAAGGGAGCTAGCTGCCGGTGGGGCAGCGTGTGGTTTTGCAAGCTGAAAGTCCTGCTGCTCTGCGGAGCAAAGTGTCCTCTTGTCAATTTTACTAAACTGAGTGCTCACGAATGGGGAACCAGACCCAGAACACGGGCTATGTGGTTTCCCTCAGCTGTGGTAGGTAGAGTATGCCTATAAATCCACAACTAAACACACTGGGTAGTATGTGAGTGGTTACAAATGAATCAACCGAGGTAAAATCGACTCTATGGAGAGCTCAAATAGTATACTGCTTGAAAAAGACTCAGTACTTAGAACAAAGGAAATGGGTCCTTGCAAGTAGGGAGCAGGGAGTAAAGGGAGGAGGAGAGAAATGAAAGGAAGGGGATAGAATGCAGGCAGGAATTCATCACAGAATATAGGTAGATACCACAGAATTGAGGAGAAGAAGGGAAGGAGTGTGTCTAAGGTGGACATGGGAATGCTGAAGGTATGACAGATAAAGATGCACTGTGTACATCAGCTGCTTTGTTAAAAGGCAAAACAAATAATACAGAACCTAAAATTTTAAAAAGTGAGGGAAGGGGTAGATGGGGAGGGATGAGTGAGAATGTGGAAAGGGGCGGACATTGATCAAGATGCACCGTATTTGTAAACTGCTTTGTTGAGTGACAATTCCTGTTTTACAACTACTTAAAGATAATAAAAACATTCAAAAAAAGAAAAAAAAGAATTTCATTAAGAGAACAAAAAAGAAGGACTAAGATGCTAAATCATATATTAATGATCCTTGCTGCAAGTATGTTGTTGTTTTTTATTTAAAAAAAGGAAAAGAAAGCCTTACCAATTTTATTTACTATGAAATGTAAAATTTGTAAATCTTCTCTGATGACCTAGGATAGGGAACAGGCACAAGCACCATATTTATATAACTTCCAAATGCTGAATATTACTTCTGGTTGCTGTAAGAATAATAGCAAACACATACAGATTTCTGTCTTTTTTTCCAAGCGGGCCTCAAAATTTTGGAAAAAAAATATTTTGAAAGAATGATATTTCTTTTAAGGATTAAAAAACAAGTTCATGATTCTTCTGGGAGTTAGTATATAATTTGAAACCATTTCACAAAATCTTCCTAAGTAAAAACAACTAGTGACAGAAATGATCAAAACTAGGGCTGGGAAAGTGGCTCAGTCGTAGAGTGCTTGCTTTGCATGCATGAGGCTCTGGGTTCAATTCCTCAGTACCACATAAGCAGAAAAAGCCAGAAGTGGCGTTGTGGCTCAAGTGGTAGAATGCTAGCCTTGAGCTGAAGAGCTCAGGGACAGCGCCCAGGCCCAGAGTTCAGGCCTCACGACTGACAAAAAACAAAAACAAAAAAACAAAAACTAGAACACCAGTTTGGACGCCAATCACAAGCCTCCAGTGGAAGTGTTCTGTAATCCTGTCCTTCTTTTCCTCTTCTTTCTCTCCCTGGGTCTCCTCCTCCTCACCCCGAGGAGACCTCAGTGGACAAAAATAGCCTCTCCATTCAATTCAGTGTCACTAGTTAACATCCTTCACAGCGTCCACTTACAGCCCTAAAATAGTTACTTAGTAGTCCTGTTATTATTTTCTTCAGACTAAATCACTGGTTTCCAAATTATGTCCTTGGAGAACATCTGGGATCTATGCTGAAATGTTCTTGCTGAAATGTCTTTTACTGAAATTTTAAAAAAAATTAAATAGCACTCCTAGATAAGAGGGGCCAAATCTCAGGGGCAGGTTTGTTTTCATATTAAATATCCTTCAAAAATATTATTGAAGGCTTGTTTAAAACAAACACCAACTTAATAACACAGATACTGTCAATAAGCTTAAAAATAGTAAATTGGCTTTTGTACCTATAGATACAGTAATATATTCAATAGCATAATGTACACTTTCTGTTTGTAAAACATCTACTACTAATGTCACTGAATGAATGCTTCAATAATACACAAGCTTATAGAAAGGTGGACATCCCAGCTAACTGGTTATTCAACACTGTCCTACCTCAGCCTGCTGCTGCTACCTGCTGTTACCTCTGCCTGCATGCATCAGTCCAGTTTTCTTCCTTTGACTGCACACTGCACATTTACATTGATTTAATAATCTGCGTAATTTGATTTCCTCAGTCTGATCTGAAACCCATGCTGTTCTCTGGCTCTTGGGAACACAGCCACACAGTGAACAAGAATGTCAAGGAAATTCCCTGCTGGACATATAGATTCCCTGTTCTCTCTCCTTCCAACTGCAGCACAAACATTGTGGAAACTAGCTACATTAGGAGAAGAAGAGATAGACAAGCTAGATTTTATATCACCTTTAAGCCAACGATGATTATTTGTTTCAAAATTTTGTAGGTGACATATGTATTGACATACACACACACACACACACACACACACACACACACACACACACACACACACACAGAGGAAGAGACCTTGATGTTAATATAACAGTATCTAGGGGCTGGGAAGGTGGCTCAGTGGTAGAGCGCTTGCCTTGCATGCCTGAGGCCCTGGGTTCGATTCCTCAGCACCACATAAGGAAAAAGAAAAAAGTCAGAAGTGGCACTGTGGCTCAAGTGGTAGAGTGCTAGCCTTGAGCTGAAGAGCTGAGGGACAGCGCCCAGACCCAGAGTTCAGGCCCCACGACCGGACCCCAAAAAAGAAAAAATAAAAATAAAAAATAACAGTATCTAATAAATAAATAAATTATCTCAATAAATGGACTTAGGCTTCCCAGGTAGAATTAAACAAGAAAGAAAGGGCAAAGGAAACACTGGACTCATTAAAACCAGCACCTGAAAGTTTCAGTGCTATGGTAAATAGCTAACTTATCTTGGCACACGTGTACAAAACAACAGTCAATACTGAGAAACTTTTTCTTGTCACAAATATAGACATCAGATGACCCCCAACCAGAACACTGGGATTTCCTTTATTGGACATTAAAATTTCTCCAGAAAGATCATTTTTGTGTTCATCAATCATTTGACCTCAACTCAAGACCATTCGAGAAGTACCTCCAATTAGCACTGTGTCTCCTTGTCCTGACTGTATTCCATATCTGTTCCCTGCCTTAGCCACAGTGCGAAGCAGTCTCCAGGCGAAATTCAATCTAGTATAAACACTGATCCTCACCCACTGAAAGAGATGTTGTCGAGTAGATAAATTTGTCACTTCCCTGAGTGATAGTTATAGCTGAATGGAAATAAAATATGTTGCTAGGATTAGAATTTCCCAGAGATTCCTCCACCACACAGAGCTCAGATGCAGAGATACTAAAATCTCACAACTTTCTCCATTTTTCAGCTTTGTTGTGTTAATTACAACTTGCACCACAAATGTTCACCCAGCCATAAATACTCGTCTCCAAAGCACTGGGCGTCATCAGAGAAACTGTTCTGAATGAATCTAGTACAACGGGGTTTCACTCTTTCTCTTTAAAATATGTATACAGAACAGAATGCCAAGTGTCAGATTAATGTGGTTGGGATAATACCATTGGGTTACAAAAGTTTTCGCCCATGAAGGGCACTGTTATCTGGAATTTTGAATTACTGTGGTTTAGCCCATGAACCTGCAAACTGACTTCTACGTTGTTTACTCATTTGGCTCTGTGGTGACCTGCTAACTATAAAATTTCTATGTGCATGTGAATATTTAAAGATGGATTGTAAAATTAAATTGACTTTTGATCTCCCATGAAACTATTTAGTCAGCAGGATTCCTGCCCACCAATTCTTTGTATTCATCATAAGACAAAACAAATATTGAAGTCACTGTAAAACTGGTCTCATTGAATAATTTGGGGATGGCACCATAGCTTGTTTAAACTTGCTCAAAAACAAGGCTTCAAGTGATAAATATTAAATGGATTTGGGGGACTTTAGAAGCCATGTTGTATTTATAGAGTACCTATCAAACCTTTATAAATATTTGAGGAGCAAATTACACATATGATAAATCAAATTCTTTAGATTCTAATCAACTAGCTGTTTTAAATTCCTTTTGTTCTAGGTCACATTGCTCTCTCTTTTAAAAACAGCTTTGTTTAAGCTATGTTTTTTACCTTTGTTCTTGTAAAATAAAAAAGGAAAAGAAAGAAAAAAAGACAAAAACAGAAGTATCTGCACTCCTCCCTCAAAGGCCAGCACAGGTCTTTTTAAAATTATGGATCTGTTTGCAGCTATAATGATACCTTGTGGGAAGACAACAGTCAGTCCCCCTGAAGCTAGCATATCCCTCTGAGGACAGATGTTATAAGATGAGCGGGAATCACATCTCTGTTTAGGCAGCAAACAAAGCAACAGTGGCTTTGGGGAAGGGGGGATATTGGAAGTAGATCTCTGTCTAAGCATCAATCATAGGAAAGGATGTCCTCACTGAGAACATTTTGCATGATATGAAAAATCAGACCTAAAGTAAATTAGCATTAAGCCACTAAAATTAACCTTCTTTCATTTATTATTAAATGGAGTAATATATATATATATTTATATAGTGAATTTGTTATCTCAAATATCATACTGACATGCTAGATTTAAAGATGTGGGTTCCATGTCAAATATGGTATTTGGAAACTGTGCTCAATGTCTGAGAGGATTTGTGTCTATGTAAAACAAATAAATCACCTTGGACACTATGAACTTTTTCATTCCATTACCTTAAAACAATAGAGTGAAGAACGAACATAAAATATAACTTTCATGAAAACAAACTCAGTGTAGTAAAATTTCTAAGTCCCAGGTTGCTTTTTCTTTACTACATATATTTAATTCAAAATAGTTCCAAGAAAGACAGATGTTCTCTATTCATGGCCTCAGTCACATTTATCTATTTATCTATTTATTTATTTATGATACTGGGATTTGAACTGAGAACAGAGTATACACCAGCCCTACATTCGTGTCCCAGTGCAGTTGTGGTTAGAAAATACTATTCCAGTGCCCTAAAATGTTCCAGATAGTCTTCTCAGGACTTAGTTTATCAGCTCCCATGACACCACAGACTGCATGTCTATGTACAAATTAGAAGACAACTACCTTTCCTAGAAGTATCTGAGCATGGAGGAGAATGTTTTCAGATAAATCTGGTCCTTCCATGTAATAGCACAAGAGCAATAAGGTGCTATGTTTCATGAAAAAGATGCCAGGTTGGGAAGGTGGCTCAGTGGTAGAGTGCTTGCCTTGCATACATGAAGCCTTTAGTTCAATTCCTCAGCACCACCAGCAGAAAAAGCCGGAAGCAGTGCTGTGGCTCAAGTGGTAGAGTGCTACACGCTTGAGCTGAAGAGCTGAGGGACAGCGCCCAAGCCCAGAGTTCAGGCCCCACAACTGACAAAAAAAAAAAAGATGCCAATAATAAATTCTGAGAATTGTATGCACATTCTTTGTCTTTGGGGTCCCTTATTTCCTCCTTCATGCTGTGTCTTGAGAATACTTCCTTTGGTTTACCTATGATAGCACAATAGCATGTCCTGCTCTGGCATTTGAGCCATTACTAAGTCTTTACAAACCATTTTTGTTCTTTCCATGATTCTGTCTAGCTGGGAATCCACGTAAAGCATGGGAAATGGCATCCAAGAGGGGTGGACTGAGGGTCAAATGCTCTTGAGTCAGTCTGAATCGTTCATGGGTGGTTATTCCTAATGATGCTCAGAAAAGGAAAAGCAGGGCAGGGAGGCAGCTGTGGAAATCAGGCTGGAGCCCCGTCATTCAGAGGCCATGTTGTTTTACTGCACCACCCTCACAGGGTAGATCTGGGAACAGTCAGTGCATGGGAACACAGAGAGTTGAGCAGCATCTAACCATCAACACGTAAGCGTCACTTATCACTTCTCCAGAGTTCCTGTGTAAATTTAAAGTGGAAAAACTCTTCCACTAATTTCAGTAGAGCCTAGAACATTCCAAGCCAGGCGTGGACAGAGCCACATATCTGGCTGGCTGAGCCCGAACTGCACTTGATTCCAGCACTAATCCAACAGTCTGATCACACGCCTCAGACTTCAAAACTCACTTTGATCTTTCATAACTGCAATCACTGTCAACATCCACCATAGTTACCTTGGATTATTTCTATTATTTGCAGTCATTTGCAATGCAGAAGGAGTTCTTTCACTCTTGACTACACATCTGATCTTCCATTGTAAGAGAAGGTGAGGGGTGGACGGTCAACTTTATAAGAGTTAAAGTTTTTGAATGCCTGCAACTCTCTACTCCAAACAAATTATTTACTCACAGTAAATTATTCACAGATGTATAGACTCCTCAACTAACTGATTATTCTATAAGGACTGTATGCAGGAAGGGAGGGTATTTGTCCTAAGTATAACTGGGGTTCCAGTCTTGAAGTAGACTTCAGGTGCTATGGTTTCACAAGTCAGGGACAAAAAGCCCTTCATACAACGATTCTTCTAATTACTCTAAAGCCATTATTCACTTAAAATGCTCCAAGGGACAGGGTACACTCACAGCCCCATAGAGTTCCCTCCCACCATTGGGAAAGCTGTGCTAATAATGGCCAGCATGGGACCTTGAGACCTCCAAGGGTTGGTTGTAAAAGATGACTCACAGCTTTGTTCTCTCTGACTGCCACTAGTCAATTATGTCACTGAAACCAGAACTATCATTTTCCTCTTGCCTTTGTAAAGAACTTGCTGACTTCCTATTTCACAGTGTTTTCTTAATTTTTCTTCTGGTCATTCCTTTGTTGCTTCTTCCTTTTGTCCTAAAGAAGTCTTTAACCTTTCTTATCCTATTGAGTCCATTTCTTTCCTTCCTCCTCCTCCTGAGGGGTCTGAGTTCAACAGACGAGGTATAATCTCCCAGCATGCATTTTCTCCAGGAGGCATAAAATAATGTCATTGGGAAGTACACTTCAACTATGCACATACATACATGTGTATGTGTGTATAAATACATGTACACATACTATTTTGTGCTTTATATTTGCATTTGATTAGAGATTTACTTCACAAAAATATAAAAATCATATTTTCTTTTCTCACTACTTCAAAATCCCACTTCTTTTTTTTTTTTGGTCGGTCGTGTGGCCTGAACTCTGGGCCTGGGCGCTATCCCTCAGCTCTTCAGCTCAGGTCTAGAGCTCTACCACTTGAGTCATAGCGTTACTTCCGGCTTTTTCTGCTTATGTGGTGCTGAGGAATTGAGCCCAGAACCTCATGCATGAAGACAAGCGCTCTACCACTAAGCCACCTTCCCAGCCCCTAAAATCCCACATTTCTTAATGATTATATTTTAATATAAGAGATTTGGCATCCATAGATGAGAGCAACTTGAAATTTCCTATTTTAGAATACTTTGCAACTGCAAATAAAAATAGACCAGATTTCAGAAGGTCTACAAAATTTGATTCTAAATAATACTGAAAGTCAACTAACTAGATTGGAGGCTTCTATATTCACTTATATACCACACAGAATAGTTTCTGCAGCTGATGTAAGCATTTGCATGTGGGGTTTATAACATAAACTTGAGTATTGAATTATAAAGACTATTTTATGTTTTCATCCCTCCCAAAGTTTCCCTCATTATAGGATCAATTTCAAGTAGTTTAAGCTATTTATTAGTTAGTTAATGAAATAAGACTGTTACACTTCTGTTCAACTATTGAGTGTTTACTACAGTCGAGATTCTGCGCTAGAATATTTACTTCTAAGTGGATACAAGAGCAGTCACTTACTTTGGCCATTTCTCTTGCTATTTTAACATATTTCAAAGTCTAATTTATGGGAATAGTAATTTGAGTTCAATTTAAATAGGTGTGCTTGTGTTTATGTGTTTGTGTGTGTTTCAGTGCTCCAATTTTGTACATCCTGCCATACATACTTTTTTCCTAAAATACCTGTAAATATCAGCACCATTTCAAGAACCTCAACAGCTCCAGGAGACTTTTAATTCAACTAGATAAAAGAATTTCACATTTGACTACAACCATATTCTCAAATCAATCTGTTTTTTTTTCCAAAATTATGAGGACAAAACCCTAATAAACTATAGTCACAGATATTAGAATAAGACATCTTGTATTTCTTTTTCTTTTCTGGAGTGGAATGAATTAATTTGGTCTAATGACAATTTTGAGGACAGTAAAATTTCCGTTGAGGGAAATGGGTTCACAATGATTCAGTACCAGCACAAAAGCTTTCGACATTACATTCTTTTGTGTGATCATCAATACAGCCGATATTTATTGATGCTCAGCCGTGAGGATACACCATTAGGAAAACAGTTCTTGGTTTTGCCCTCAGGAATCTCAGGGGAAAGATCATTGTTATATGAGTTGTTCTCACACAGTGCAAATCACTTCCAAGAAACAGCAGCACCGCTGCCTCTGAGCCGTCTGTCCCTCCCACATGAGGGATATCTCTATTTTATGTATATGTTTGGTGGCATCTATGTCATCGATGGTAGCATTAGGCATCCAGTGATATAAATGTCTATATATTCCATTGGGCTGTGAGTTTCACTGCAGCATTTGACACTGTCTTCTGGGCTGGATACCTTGTGGGAACTTCCACATCTTACTTCAGTTAGTCTTTATAACCTTGAAAAGTGCCATCACTTTTATTTCAAATTAGGGAAACTGAGGCAGGCTAGACAATAGCTGTGCACCTCATTAGCAGCCGGATCTCAGGCACTTGTGCTATCACAGCTGATCAGCTGATGAGTAGTAATACTGACATAACGTTCCCACAGTAAAGTTGGTCTTGGTTTTCCCATATGTCAGCTGCACAGTGGCCTAACGAAACATCCAGAACTTTCTGGATGTGGCCATTTTAATTTCAAATGTTATTTTGAATGGCATAGAATTTGTCATGGAAGATGGGAATACTGATTTCTACTGTAGGAAAGGAAGTTAAGAGAAGCATAAAATGTTACACATACAAGTAATAGAGCAGGAAGTTTGTCTCCTGAGCTCCACAGGCCAATACAGAAGAAGAACAAAGAATGACATGCACCCTCAGTGCCTTTTTAAGAACAAATTATATTTTATGTAAATTGAAGGAAAGGAAGCAAAAAGTAGATATTATTTGAGAAAATGAACTTCACGGGGGTCCTATATTATATAGAGGTTAATGTATATGTTTCAAAAAGTTACAGATTTTTTGTTGTTGTTATTGGTCATGGGGCTTGAACTCTGGGCCTGGGCGTTGTCCCTCAGCAATTCAGCTCAAGGCTAGCATTCTACCACTTGAGCTACAGCATCACTTCTGGTTTTCTGGTGGTTTATTGGAAATAAGAGTTTCACTGCTTTTCCTGCCCAGCCTGGCTTTGAACCGTGATTCTCAGATCACAGCCTCCTAAGTAGCTAGGATTACAGGTGTGAGCCACCAGTGCCTGGCTCACGTCACAGATATTTTATACCTAAAAATATTCTTCTTTTGACCTTGTGATGTTACCTTTACTATTTATCTTATGCCAATTCACTGATGAATTAAAAATAAAATTGGAGAAGATAGATTTGAACTGCACATTTCTAATTTTATGAGTTGACCCCAAAGTCCGAAACAAAGGAAAGACCTGGGCAAATGCACAAATTTATTTTTTATAAAGCAAATCCTGCCTTACTGCATGCTGCTAATTTAGTAGGAGTAAACAGAGACTTGTCTGCCCAGTCTCCTCTGAGAACTTGTACTGTAGGAGGAGAGACAAGGGACGCAAAACATAGGAAAACCCTGCCATGTATCCCATGGGAAGGGAAATATATATGAGGCACCGTACTTCAATCTGCTGCTACATTATGAGCAGGACTCAGAGTGTGTCCAGATAAGGGAAGGTGAAAACTTGAAAGGCTGAAATTAAGCTGAATTTGAATTTGAACTGAGTACTGTTCACAGAGCGGTAGCAGGAAGTGATACCAGCAGTCCATAGATCGAGTGAGATGAGGGGAGATTTCAGGACAGGGTTGAAGTAGAAATAGGGTTTTCTAGCGGACAAGAGACCCACTTGTTTCCAGAAGAGTTTAAGCTCTAAGTATATAAGACGGAAGTCACAACTCCCAATTCAAAGGCGCCATGACGATTGGTTGTTGTTTTGTCTTTCCAAACCCTCCTGCATTTCTTCCCTGTAGGGTCAGGGCAGGTTTTCCATAGCTACTGTTGCACATTCCTTCTTTGATGACCCCCGTGGCTTCTACCAGCTTCAGTCCTCTCTGTCCACCTCTCTGTCCAGCTATCATCTCCAAAATGTGTATTTTATCCATAGAGCCCATATTTTCCGGTACACATTATCTGTACTTCAAACAGCATTATATAACTGTTCCGGATGTGACATTCTTTAGAGCCAGTACTGTGTCAGTGAGTTGTGCTTCTTTCTTTCCTTGGGTCAGATTCATAAGAACTTCCTTGTTTCCTGTTTGGAATATTTTGGCTGAATAAAGAGTCCGTATTTTCACAGTTCATGCTTTTCTGTCCATAAATCTCCCAGACTTTCCATTTTCTGCTGCAAATTCCATCATCTCATTCTATTGATCGAAGAAACACGTGGGCCCTTTCACACCTACATTCTCATAAAAATTAACTTACAATGTCTGACTGTGGTTTCCTCTGAGGTCATTTTCATCCTGTCACCAGGACCAGGGAAGGCCATCAGTAGAACATCCCTCCCTCTTCACTGCACTGAGAAACGTTGCATGTCTTTAAGAAATTTTCCTTCCCTTTGTCCTTGAACGAATAAGCCATAAAGAGTTGATCTTTACCACCTCTGACCCTTCCTGCAGGGTGTGACACAGAATGATATGGAAATGTAATGATCTTACTTCCAAATCAGATATTGCAGAGCTCCAGTGCTGCTCTGCCTTGACTTCTCCCATCCGTCCATTGCTCCTGCCAGACCACACTGCCTTCCAGCCAGACATTCACAGCTCACAAAAGCACACAAGATCCCAGCCTCCCGAGGGTCTTCCTTGACCCTCCGCCCTTTAAACTACGTTCTATATGGAAAATTTCATACAGCAACTCGAGCGCTCTGCAAACTAGGAAGACCTGATTAACCTTTTCAGTGGCCTTTCAAATGCCTTCTCTTGCTCTTCTTTCCCATCCTCTCAGGAAAGCTCATGAGGAAACTTTCTCTTAGCAAGGCAGAAACTAACAGCTCAACATTTTCTATAGGAGATCCTCAAAAGTGTACAATTCCCAAGCCTGGCATCAGGGTCTCACTCCTGTCATCCTAGCTACTCAGGAGGCTGAGGTCTGAGGTGAGTAGTTCAAAGCCACCCAGGATAAGAAAGCCCATGAGACTCTTCTCTCCAATTAACCACCAAAAAACTAGAAGTAGAGTTGTGGATCAAGTGGTAGAGTGCCAGCCTTGAGCAAAAATGCTCAGGGACAGAGTCCAGGTCCTGACTTCAAGTCCCAGAACACACACATTCTCTCTCTCTCTCTCTCTCTCTCTCTCTCTCTCTCTCTCTCTCTCTCTCTCTCTCTCTCTCTCTCTCTCTCTCTCTCTCTCTCTCTCTCTCTCTCTCCTCTCTCTCTCTCTCTCTCTCTCTCTCTCTCTCTCTCTCTCTCTCTCTCTCCCACACACATACACACACACACACACACACACACATACACACACACACACACACACACACACACACACACACAAGTGTACAGCCTCTGCTCTAAACCACTTGAAAACTTTGGAACATTATCTTCATATAAATGTGCTATGGTGACTGCATGCATATATCCAGACTATACAATGTCCATTCTGTAATCTGCAAGTACTATTCTTGTTCTGTTGATGTCATTGGGGAACATTTTGTCCTTGACCCTCCTCTACACAACCTGTTCCTCTTTCAGACCACAATCTCCCGACAGCCGCCCCAGCTCACCCTTGAGTTGGCTGTTTTATTCTGTTAAATACGTACTTTCTCTCCACTCTTTCCCCCCATTAATTTCCATATCTTCTATCACAACACCTCTAAGTATTCCACCTTTTACTCAGATTTCTCCTCTTTCTCTAAATGTTTAAGCAAACATATTTATGACTAGTATCTGGCATAACCTTTCCTTAGAGGAAAAAAAAGTTTTCCCTGGGTATGATTTCTGCTTTTTTGTGTATCACACGAGAGTAGTAAATACGGTCATTATTTCTCAGTGGTGATGAAATTATCAAATGAGCTAAAGCTTTGGAAGAGCATAAATGCCTGCAGGGCACCATGTGGTGAAGGCTGAGGCTGTGGAGCTGCTGGTTATTAGGTAGGCCCCATGATCACATAGGAACAAATTGACTTGGAACACCAAACCTGACTTTGAACCATTTGTCATGCATTCACTGTCAAAATATGAGCTAAACTAGGGCAGGGAACAACTTTTTTTAAAGCTTCATATTTTTAGAATTTGGTATATTGCCAGTCATGTTTTAGATGCTAATTTTTGAATTAGTAAATTACCATTTGCTATATATCTTATCAATTCTATGAGCCAGAACACCAGAGCAATGCCAGATCTTTATCAAATTTACATTGGATTCATAACCTTTTTTTAAAAAAAATTGGAAATAGTTCTGGAAACTTCTTCTTGTTCAAAGAGAAAAATAACAGTGTTGTCTCTTGTAATATTCCTCTGCAGATTTTATTTCTATGTCTTATGACATCAGAGGGGTCTGTGAAGAATAGAATGCTCATTTCTAATTTAATGACTCTTTTCCTTACTCCTTGTTCTAAGGAGAACTAAGAGCCACATGTGCGGATCTACCAAAGTATGGGCTGTGTGACACAGGCCAGAGAGATGAGTAATCTGCCTTCCTTTGAAAAGATAGTGTGAGGAATTCATTGCCAGGTTTTTTTCCAACCTACATTTTGGATCTGTACAAAACATTAACTCACTTTGTTCTTTCCCATTCGACCATCCTAACTCCAGATGTTAGGTGAGTCTGTTGACATCTGTTCTTCCCTCCCTGATAATATCACAGGCTGGAACTATATTTGAAGTTTATTATCAACCCTCACACATGTACAAGGTGAGCTGACCATGTATGGAGACGCTGTCATCTTTCAGCTTTCTTCCTCTGAAGCAAGTCTTCTGAGAATTAATTTTAGGTCTGATGCCACTTCTACCTCTCTAAGATTTTCAGCCCTTGATCTGATTTAATTCAATGATTTATTTGGCTACATTTTTGCCTGCATCGACTGTCACTACAATATGGAAATACACATACATATGTAAGTATGTGTACATTGATGTTGTGTTCATTATTATATCTCTACTTCCTAGCTCAGTAGATTTTGTTGAGTGAGTAAAAGATCAAAACAATTGATTAGTCTATGATCACACTTGTGATTGTTTTTCAACCAAAATATGACTTACAATGAGCAAGATACTGTTTAAGGGCTTTTGGTGTTGGTGGTCGTTGTCATGGGGCTTGAACCCAGGGCCTGAGTGCTGTCCCTGAGCTCTTTTGTTTAAGGCTCTACCACTTTGAGCCACAGAGCCACTCCCAGTTTTCTGGTGGCTAACTGGAGATAAGAGTCTCATGGACTTTCCTGACTGGGCTGGCTTTGAACCTCTATCCTCAGATCTCAGCCTCCTGAGTAGCTAAGATTAGAGGCATGAGCCACCAGCGACCAGCTAGGGAGCCTCTTGATATTGTTTTCTTTTCCTTTTTTCTTTTGCCTCCTCCTTAACAAGTTATAATCATAGTAGCCAAAAAATTAATTTTTATTTCTTTGGAACAATTTTATAAGGAAATCTTACAAATTTGATCCTGAGGTGTGTATTCTTCCACGTATCTGGAGAATGGAACTGAGCCCCTACTTAGCAGGTAACGGTAGAGGAATCTGCAGAACTGTTCCTCTTATTCCTCTGGGCTGAGAGAAAGAACGTGCTGTAAATGGTGTTCTGTAACACCATCTACCTATGAGGATCAGGAACACTTGTCTGCATTAGATTCTCTCTATGTATTTGGTTTTGAACAGATTTCCAGAAAGATTTTCAGAGGATCTGCTAAATAACTCTTGCCCTGTCTCCTTCCAGTGATGAATCTCAGACAGAAAATTTGACTTCAGCATCCACACTGGAGGTGGGAATGGAGAAACTGTATGCTGCAAAGTAACCATGGAAACAGAGGAGACTGCCCTGCGCTGTTATACAAAAGCATCTGTAAATACCAAAAATGTTGTTTCTGGTTGTCAGCTCATGAAGACTTTCCTGGGTATGTTACTCTTTTTTTCTCTTTCAGTAGAATAAAACCTGCTCAGATTATCTAACTCTATCAAAAATGAACCACACGTGGCTTGTTCTGATCAATATTTAAATTCTAATTATAGAGAAATATTGTTCCATTGAGAACAAATTGAGAAGAAATTATCATAGTGGTTCTCCTGTATGTTCTTTGATATTCTTACAAACAACAACAACAAAACCCTACACAAACAATAAAACAACTTTCTAGAATTGCAAGATTGTTGTACTGATCAGGATGTGACACATACAGATAGGAACTAAGCTGGGATGATGATAAGGTAGAGGAAGCCCATTCACAAAGGTAGGTCTGGCCAGGGCATAGACAATGCCACAAGAAGTAGTTTAAAAGCCAAGGGATCTGAGATGGGGTCTCAGCTGTTACCACAACCCAAGAGACAAAGGAAGGGAGAGGCCCAGGAAGAGGAGAAGAGCCTCAAATGTGGTTCCTCTTGGAAGATGAGAGACCCCATGCTGAAGAACAAGCCATGACAACATAAGCCAGGGAACAAACAGGACCTCGGGGCCCTCCCTCCTACCATCTCCTGTCTGACCCAAGTATTCAGAGCACTCACTAAAGCTCAGAGTAGCTGTTAGGGGTCCATTGCCTGAGACAGAGAGGGAGGCAAAGAATGGTTGGGGAGTGAATCTAACTGGACAACTGGACATCTAACCGCTCATCATCTCAGAGATGAGAACACTGAAGTCCAGAAAGATGAACCCATCAACCGAGTGGCGGAGAGAGACTCGAACACAATCACTTTCTGCTACGATTCCATCTGCCTTGGTAGGCTTCCTACTGATCCTCCCTGGAAACCTAAGCTGAAAGTATTAGGTACATTATGTTCATCTAATATTACTCATTTATTATGATATGAAGCTATCACCACTACTCATTACTGAGAATTCAAATTACTCTTTAAATCAGTCCACAGCACACTCACCACAGATAATACGTTCCCGTTGGTGAGAAATCTATACATATGCAAACATACCAATTATTTTCAATAATTGAAAACTCTAGCTTTAAATTTCCCCAACAAAATCTGCATATGTCAGAAAACATTATCATCACAATTATATGAAGACAATGTCTGTGTAATTGGGCTTACTCAAAGATATAAACTTTATTAGAGGCCCGAAAGTATCTTAATGATTTGCAGTTTCTACAACTTTAGTTTTATAACTAATGTTAGCAGGTCTGTTGGTACTTGGCTAATACTAGAACAATTAATTAGCTACTGCCAATGTTCCCATGTCCTAGGAACAGAATTCAGAGCTACCAAAGTCCTGCCAAACCTCTTCAGCTACTTCTAGTAAATCTGTAGGTGAATTACCAGCACAATCATGTATATTGCATCACTATTCACCACAACACAGATATGGAATCAGCCCAGATGCTCCCCAATTTACATATGGAATAAGAAAATGTGCTATATATACACAAAGGCTTTTATTTATCCATTAAAAAGAATAAATGACATTGCATCATTTGCAAAGAAATGTAAGGACTTGGAAAAAATTATGTTAAGTGAATTAGTCAGGCCAGGAGAGACAAAGGATATATGCTTTCTTTCATATGTGGAACCCATAATTAATTTAGATAAATATATATATAACATATCATATATTATATATGTAAACACTGCAGGGTGTTATCCAAGCATGCATAAATGTATTAAGCAAATTATGGTAGATTCAGGGGAGAACTCAAACTGTGTAATTCCATAGAAAGGCTAACTCACAGTCTAACAAAATCAACACCAGGAAATAGGTACTCAAAATGGGGTAAGGGGGTAGAATCAAAGGGAGGGAGTAGACAAATGAAGACAGCAGTGATGGGGGGGATACAGACATAAAATCCATTGCATTTCCCAGGAAATTAAGAAAATTAAGGAAACAGGTAGGGTTGGGATAGATGGGGGAGAATGAGGAAAGAGGTGACATTGATCATAAACTCCTTTGCTGAAGGCCACTCCTTTGTACAATTACTCGAAGATAATTAAAAATATTTCTTTACAAAAATAAATGCTACTGGATTGAAATTTCTTGCAGGCTGATCAACACATCTCATGGAAAGCTTCATACCATTCTTTCATAAACTCTGTAATCTATAATCCACAAGTACTAATACATGGAGCTGGTAATGAAGTCTTCCTAGATGATACAATTCAAACTTTCAGGCCCTGGTGTTTTCATCCATTACTGCAATTTATGAAACTCTGTAGCTCATATTTACCTCTTATCTCCAGATTGAATGTACTTCTGCCGACCAGTCATCTTCACTGTACTATAGCTACTTCTAAACTGGTCACATCACACACTGATCTCAGCCTTGTGAGTAGGCAGGATTACAGACATGAGACATTGATGTCTGACCGTTTTGTCACATTTTAATCTATCTACGAGGCCCATTCATGCTGTGACCTCAGCTCTCTCTATCATCCCTCCACTGGTAGCTGCTGTGGGTCAGCATGCTTTCTCCAAAGAGTCTCATTTGCTACTTTCCTTCCCACAATATTTCTGCCATCTTCTTCCTCCTCTTTTCTCCCTGTCTCCTCCACATCTATAACTGTAGACTCAGTTGCTTTTCACACATGACAGAATCCTTCTGTTACTATCACCCGTGAGAGCGTGGTACTTAGAGCACACCTATGCACACTTCGTGGCTTGAAATTCCCCTACCAGCCAAAAGGCAGGACCCCAGGACACTCTATACCTCCAGTATTTTGATGGCATGCTTTCATATATTCATGTAGTTATTTACTTAATTACTTACTTATGTTATGTGGAAGGAAGATGGTGTCAAGTTGCTGAAGGAGAGCAGAAGGTAGGAAAAAAGTTTATGTAATAGAGCCAGCCAAACATGAGAATTGTTGGAGATGTTGGGCTGCATGATTAACAACAAAAAAAAAAATAAAGCAAACATATTTAACCTATTTGAGTTAACAGACACTTCGTTAGATCAAAAAGAATCCCAAGCATCGGCCACAAATGGCCTCTTGAGTGTGGAGAGGGGCTGGACAGCTCTCACTTCACAGCGCCCTGAGTAGTCATGGAGTGCTTTAGAGGTCAGCTGACCTGTCCAAGAGAAGAGGCCTGTGTGTGTATGTATGTGTGAATATATGTATGCACATGTGTGTGTGCAAAATTATGCTACTACAGAAATTATATTAAGTGATTGAGCAGCTTGGCTTTAATTACAGGACTAAAACTGTCTTCCCTATTTCCTTATTTCCTTCCTTTCTTCCTCCTTCCCCTCTCTTTCTTTCTGTTCTTCCTCTGTCTTCCATCTACCTAATTACCTACTTCTCAGTCTCCCATTGTGACTATTCCTAGGCATATGTGAGTATTGTCTCACCTTATATTCTGTTTTCAAATTTTCCTGAAAGGTATTTACTACATTTATGAGTATGTAATTCTTAATGCAGAACTGAACACTGTACACTGTACACTGTAATTCTTTATTTTATTCATTTTTAGAATTCCTTCTGCTGTCAAGTCATTAAAAAAGAAATGAGGGAACCAAAGCAACAGCGATACAAGACAATATATTAGAAATGATCTATACAATTGGGTGGGGGGGTTGGGAGGAGGCAGAGTAGGAGAAAAATGAGGGAGGGAGTAACAAGTTTGACAAGAAATGTACTCACTTACTAATGTAATTATAACTGCTATATACATCACCTTGACAATAAAAATTAAAATTAAAAAAGAAAGTACTCAACATTTGCAAAGGTGCTATACAATAAGTATAATCAATGTATCAATAATTATTAAATTGAAACCGAAAACAGATTCTTCTAATTGCCTAAATTTTCAAGTTTAATCAGGAGTGCAAACTCACTTGAAATCATTTTTCTTATAGCTAGGCAAATAAGGGGACCAGGTACAGGATTTTTGAGATGTTATTCTTTCTAGAAGCTTCCTAAGGCAGTGTGTGTTTTGAGGAAGAGTGCCATTATCATAGCATTGTGACAACCAAGTGTGGCAGCTCTTCCAGGGCTTGAGAGCACCGGCAGGAGATGAGCAGGAGGTTGAGCCACAGGAAGGTGGACAGAGTGATCCATCTGGCCAGAGGAGCTCCAGGGCTGAGCTTCCCCAAGCCCTTTGCAAGGCATTGGGGTCTTTGAGGGGCAACCACACTGGCATCCTTCTCATAGACTAAACACATGGCTGAACGCGTGCTAACTCTCACGAGGTGCCATTGTGAAGCATTTCTAACTGAAACCATTCACATAGATCCCTTAAAGGTCATAAATACACACATGCTATCTCCCAGCTTAGTATAATGCAAATAGACTTCTCTTCAATTTGGTGCCACTTCCCAGGAGAATTGAAGACAACATTTGGGGGGGGGGGTAAAACTCAGCAATACTCAACTATTCATTCCTTGCCCCCCAATACATCCTTATAAAAATACAAGGTATGTTCAAATAATGCATGAGTGCTACAGGTAACAACCATTACTTAACCATTCCAAAGGCATCAACGTTCTACCACATAGAAAATAAGGTTTCTTCTCCAGATTCGATATCCTGAAGGCTCTTTTTCTGTCCTGTCTATACAAATAGAATCCAGTGAGACGTATTCACACCCCCAATCAAAAATCCCTTTATTTTATGTTATAAAGTCAAGAATCTGTCACAGCTTTGGGAATTACTTACACAGTTTAGTGTCAATAACGGACAGTGAAAGGGACACAGGAAAATAAATAAGAATTTGCTCTATCTCCTTGAAACTTGAAGTAGGTCAAGTGCATTTAATGTGATGACCAGAATGGTCCTTACTACACATGGTACCATGAGAAGGAATACATATTTGTGACTATCTTAGCATACCACCAGCGATGGCAATGACATTTGTCAGTTCATTTCATGTATTATTTATCCAATAAAATGACTCAGCCAAATACCATGCAAAATGCCATTCTGATCCTTTTCCTTAATCTATTTTTATAATCTTTTCAAACTTCACTATTTGATGCCAAGTACAGCAAGTATCACCTGATTCTGAGTCTATTAAGAAGTAGGTTAATGTCAAAATTCAGTATTAGTATTTTTTATAGCTCAGCCTCAAAGCTTCTGCCATTAAAATGTCACAAGTTTGAGTCAGACAGTGATTCTGAATCAATTTCTCCTGTGATTTCAGGTTAGAAAGTCTGTCCCACCTACATAGCCTATTACAAATTCTGCTACCCAGACACAAATAAACCCACTTTAACTCAACTACTTTCTTTAGTCTTTAAATTGGCAATGAAATATTAACAGAATATTTTAAATTTCAGTCTTTAGAAGTTTTCAGTTGTCTGGAAGAAAGTTGAGCATGACAGTGAATTAACATACTATTCACTCTTACTATTGTTATATTATTATTATTGTTGTTAACATCATCATCATCATCATTATTATTATTATTATTTGTGCTGGTCCTAGGGCTTGAATTCATAGCCTAGGTGCTTTTCAAGGCTGGTACTCTACAACTTGAGTCACAGCTCCACTCCTGGCAGTGTATGTGTGTGTGTGAAAGAGAGAGAGAGAGAGAGAGAATTGGAGATTAGAGTCTCACAGACTTTCCTGCCTATGCTAGCTTGCAGTCTGAATCTTCAGATCTCAGCCTTCTGAGTAGCAAGGATTACAGGTATGAGCCACCAGTGCCTGGCTTCACTGTTTTTTTAAGCAAGGTAACAGTCGAATCATTGCACTCAAATGAGAAAATCTTTACTGTTTTATAATACACCCAAGAAAAGAAGTTCAATTCCTTCTTTAATTACCGCCTCAACCAACTTCCCTGTTTCCCAAGTACCTTTCATTGTAACCCAAATCTGCAGCAGGACCTGGGACACCAAGACCCGCCCTGCTCACCCAAACCAGAAGACTCACATTCCTATGTCACATTTCACATGTGGCTTTAGCTTCCCAACCTAAATGGTAGTTCTTTTCTGTGAGCTTTCACTCTAGTCTGATTCTGAATGCTCAGACTCAGAGCTAGGAAAGGGACACAGATTCCGACACTGCCACTCATAATCAACCAAAAGATAAAAGTTCTTTATTCCAGATGACATGTACTTTGCTTCTTTATTTTCTACTATTACAGTGCTTTACACAAAATATATCAATATATTGACATTTTCTCCCAAACTCTCCCTCACTCAATGACAAGAACAAAATCTCTAATAATATCTGACACAGGGCACAGATTCCTTGATATCCTGGCTTTTCGTATTAGGTAAAAATAGTCTACTATCTTTATTTTCTTCCAAAAGACATAGGAATCACCTTAGGACAGAAAAGAAATAAAGCTACTATAAAGCAAACTTCTTCCGCACAGGGAGCACCAAACAATTATTTTATTTATGTTCTTTGAGTTATATTTTGAATGCTTCTCCAATACATTCATACCAAAGATAGGCTTAAACTGCACCAAATAATCAGTGGAAATGCTTAGTGGAAAAAACATTTTTCTGGACAAGCACTTTTTAACATAGGAGAGCCAAGAAATATTTGCCATAGGATTGATTTCCATTCACTTTACTAAATAAATGTAGTGTAGAAACCAAAGGAAAAAATTAAAAGAGAAAAGTGTGTGTGCACACTGACTCTGTAAGATGCTTAATTGAATATGTAGATGACTGCAAAAATACATACTATGCAAAGCAAGCAAAAACTGGCTAAGGTAAATGTCAGGGCATTTACAATTTTTATTCAGAATACAGAAATAATTACAAAGGGTGACCTCTGTGTAGATAAAGTAAAATACAGAGAAACAATCTTCAAGTTAATTTATTTTGCTAATTCTCAGGCAACAAAAATCCTTCCCCTTACTTCCTCTAAAAGATCAATACACATTGGAGAAAAAGTGGAAGAAAAACCATTAGTCTTTGCCCTCCACAGATGATGGAACTCTGTACCCATCAGAGGGAAGAGAATGAAGAGTCTCACAACACTACCCACATTCTGGTCTCTTCTTTTCCTCTGGAACACCCCATGCCCTGCTCTTTTCAACAACAAGGAAACCACAGTGGAGATTTTCACGCTTCTCTGGATTAAGTTAAGTCTCCTTATCACAGCTTTGGAAGGTAGAAAGCATTGTTCTTTCATGATCTCAACAAATCCTCTGACTTCACCAAAAGCTGGACACCCTGTAATTACCACCAGAGTATCTCATGGAGAACACAGAAGATATATCACACCGTTGTTCTGTGATTTGCGCACACAAGACTCACAAGTTGACAAAGAATGAAGGCTCCAGGTAGCATGAGTCCATAGACAGTGTTCCACTTATTTCCAGGTCTATCACAGTAGTCGGGTGTTCTGTCAGTTCACATGAGCCAAAGTCCCACATATCACCTCCTACATTGTTAAGACATTGTCTTCTGCTTCAGTCTGAGTGTTTGTCAAAACTGCCTTGTGTCTTGGTAAGAGAGTGTCACAGCAGACTAACTGGCTACTGCCAAGGGTATGTGAGAGTGCGGTGGATGGTAGTGACCATCATCTGCTCATCCTCGGCCATGATGGATATGTTTTGGGGTTTTTTTGATTGGTTTGTTCATCCTGTACCAGGCCTTGAATTCCATGGCCTACCACTTCCAGCACAGCTTTTCACTAGTTAATTGAAAATGGAGTCATGCAGGTTTTTTGTGTGTGAGCTGGCTTCAACCTGTGATCCTCAGCCTCCTGAGCAGCCAGGATGGCAAGTGTGAGGCACCAGTCACTGTTTTTACCAACTTCAATGGTTTGATGGTTTTTAACACCAAAATATGTTTAATGCTTACCTTAGGTAATGTTTGTTGTGTCTATGGTAAAAAGACAAAGGGTTCTCCTGTAAATTGCCGTAAAAATTAAACTCATAATGATGAGATTTCCTCTTATTTGCCTATACACCTTGCTTTCTAATCCCTGTAATAAATGTATAGTAGTATGTATTGGCCTCAAATAACATCCTCTCTTTGTCTTTTCTGAATCTGTCCAATGATGTTTTTAAACAGTGTTTTGGGGACCTAAATATAAAAACTTTGAAAGCATTTTGCCTTAAGAGATTCTGTATGACAATATTATCTGGGAGACAAGTAATGGTTGGCAGGAGAGGCTGAGCTGCAAGAGTGAAGACAGTGACTATGGACAAAGCACTTTGTGCACACATGTGAGAATGGAATGGCAAGGCTTGCTGAAATGGGTTTGGGGAGGAGGAGGATCAGGAGAAGGAGGAGGAGGAGAGGGAAAGCAATGGAATGTGTGAGTCTGATCAAGGTACATTGTACACATATATAGATATATCACAAAAACTCCTTGTACAGTTAATTGATGTTGATGAAAATGTGAAAAATAGTTTGGATTTTTAGATTTTTAGGTTCATAGGTAAACATGACGTAATATGTTCTCACTATCTAAATCTAAAGATAAAACTAGGAAAATGAGGGGAACCTTCTGATATCCAAAGAGTTAATTTTATAGTTGAACAGAATACATGGACCATAGTTCCTCTCACACTGTTCTATTCTTCACATAAAAGTATTTTCAATAGAACTAATGAAATACATTTTAATGGAAATGGGTCAAGATGACTATTTTCCCCTATATTTACAGAGTTTGAAAGTAAATTGCACTAATTTAAATACGATGCCCAATTTCCTCTGCTTGGGTTGCAGCAGACTGTACACAGTATATGGCTATGCCTTGGGAAACAATATTCTTGGCCACAGAGACAAGTTGATGCATAATAAAGGATTCACAATTCCCAATGATTTATACTTCCTGCTTTTATACTTAGGAAAACAGGGGGTTCTGCCATCTGTGCCCTTACTAAAAATAAGTAGTGGCCATCAATCACTGAATGCAGTCAACTTAGATTTTTGTATATATTTTCTTGTTCTTTGCCTACAGAAATATTTTTAAAGAGGGTACAATTAGTAAGACAAACATTTAATATATGTTGCCTGTTGCTAATTCCTTTTCTCTAAAGGCTAGTATATTTCCCACTCAAAATGGAGAGACTGTTTAAAATTAGTAACACAGCTTCGCTAATAACTTTGCAGTGATTCCTGAATTTACTATTGAAAAATTTTGTATCAACATGATTTTTTGGAAATATAAGTATTATTGCAAGTCTCTTTTTCAGTCATCCTACATATTCCTTCTTTCCTTATTAGTTCTGCATTGCTCATCTCTTTTTCTGAATTTTTAATATACTCAAGAAACATGAAACTGCAGAGATACAATAATTAAATTCTATTAGAAACAAGGAGGAGAAATCCTTTCAGTTTACAATGTATTTACAGCTCCCATTTAAGCATTTCAAGGTTGTTTGCCAAGGAGAGAGAAAGTAAAACTCCTGGAGGCTTTGTATTTCTGGCTGGGATGACTTTGAATGTAATCCTCAGACCAAGAAGTCTTGGCAGTGAAGAAAAACAATTTGTCTGCAAATACTGTGGAATAAAATTCAACATTTTTGGAAATGAGAAGTAATAATAAAATGGGAAATTACAGCTTTCTGAGTGAGCATATAGGTCAGGAACTTCTCTTTGTAGCTCATGTGAACTCTTTCATGGTCTCATGTTAGAGGAAAGTCAAGGCCAAGATGGCTAGAGAGTGCCACAAATTGAAGGTCACAGTCAGTGGTGTTTATCCCAAACCTGCGCTTCCATCTCTGGGGCATGCCCTCCTGCCTTACATCGTACCTGATCTGCCCACACGAGGTCTGGGGACCATTACACACATGCCATGATTCCCACACCTTGTGCTGGGAGATGAAGTAGGAACTGTAATGGCCTGAGCAACACAATGTGACATAGCCCCAGCTTTTTTGCTGTGTGCTCTGGATTGGCTTCTCAGACCCAGCTGCCACGGTGCCAAGACTAAACAGGCAATGTGTACCAACAGAACGTGTTCTGCAGAAGGATTTCATATAGACACAGCTTTCCTGAACTTCCTTCGATGCTCCTCTCATCCACGCACATGAAGACGGGAATGAAGGATGCCAGGGTGAGGTGGTTTGTACTCACTACCTTTGTACCTCAGGGAGATGTTTACTTAGTTCTACAAATAACTTTTACATATAAAAGCCTTGTAATAGGAGAAGAGCTATGTTTCAGATTAATAGGTGGATGGAAAAGTAGAATTAACAGAGTTGAACAAGTCAACGAGAGAAGGCTAAAAATGTGGACACCATGATGATTAGGAGAGAGAATGGAAGCAAGTAGCAAGAAGAGGATCTGATAGTCTGAGATTACCTTCACGTAGAGAGGCTGAAACAAAAGGAACAGCAGTGAGCCAAGGCACCAGATCTGTGCAGTTAGAGTTTACATATTGATGAGAAATTATTGAAGACAAAAGCAAGGAGGACTAAGTAAATTGAAGGAACACATAAGAGATGAGGGGAAAAAAGAGAAGGAGGCAAAGAGAAAGCAGCCTACATTATTTTTAGGAACTGAGCCATGTCTGCCATATCTCTTGTAATCCCCGCACATATAATTATGTTTACTGGTTGAGTTAAATATGAAACACAAAAGAGGAAAGACACAAAAATGGGCGGTAGGATGCTCTCAAAAATTTTCTCAGGGGCTGGGAAGGTGGCTCAGTGGTAGAGTGCTTGCCTTGCATGCCTGAGGCCCTGGGTTCGATTCCTCAGCACCACATAAGCAAAAAGAAAAAAAGCTGGAAGTGGCGCTGTGGCTCAAGTGGTAGAGCACTAGCCTTGAACTGAAGAGCTGAGGGACAGTGCCCAGGCCCAGAGTTCAGGCTCCATGACCAGACCCCCCCCAATTTTTTTTTTCCTCAGGAAAAAGATGTAAGCTGTGCTTGCCTATCTTTTGTGGTAACAGATATTAATGACTAATTGAAGTTGATTTTCAAGATACTTGACGTTCCAATGAGATGTTTTGTAGAAAATCCATTTGAGTTATTTTATTGTGTTTATTACTTTTCACATTGCCTTTCAGGAGCTCTATTATGGTTTTATACTCTTGCAGTTAAATAAAACTAGTTTTATTAAAACCAAAATAATTTCTAAGTTACAAATAGCACTCAAATCTTCCTCTTCGCATGACGCAGATGTATTACTTGGAGTTAGAAGATTAAATTTGTGGCTAAACTAGTAAAGTATAGATACCTGGGGCAAAGACTTTTATTTAACCAGAAAATCCACAGAGCCTCTGTGAACAAATTATCTTCTATTAACTCAAGTTCCCCAGTCAACATTTCAGGAAAATCTATCTACACAACCATATCTTGCCTAGGTTATATTCAACCTGACAGTTAAAAACTAAATTTCTTTAAATATATCCAGCTTTAAATTCCTATAAATCATTCCACAGATTTTTTTTATGTATCAATGAGAAGAAGTATGTCACTTGGCATCATATAAAAACATTCATGATCAAAGCTGCATCAAAAAAAAACATTCTTCAAGAGAGCTTTGTAAACTAGTATACCTCATTTGTTGTCACAAATTCAAGACATTTTCAGTGGCTGAAAATAATTGCTGTATTGAAACATTCCTCATATTAGACATTTTTCATATCCAAATCTTTTTTTTTCCTCGATGCCTATGCATACAAAATTATCCCTCAGCTGCTGCAGAACAGTGGACTCACTGGTGAATGCAGAAGATGGTGATTTCTCTTTAAATCATCACAAGTAAGGTTTTGAAAAGATAAGCAGTAAGTAAAGACTGGTGATAGTATTGTAACCCAGTCACAGGTAATACTCAGAGACTTCTTTTATAATCTCAAGGAAATCCAGCAAAAGGAAATAAAAAATAAGGCAGATGGTTTGAGTTGGGCTCTGGCAGCTGTCAATGGAGGAGACAGATCAGTGCATTCTTTCCTTACAAGCTTTTCCTAGAAACTGACTGCAGAAAATTAAAATCCTGTCAGAGGCCAACTAAATATGTGCCCTATATTTCTGATATAATATTCAGCTAGATGAGAACAGATTTTAATTTCATATCCTAATTAACACTGATAGAGACCAATTTCAAAATGTTGCACATGGATGAGCCACTTCTGCTCAGATACTCTCCCAAATCGGCCATGAGTATTTCAGTCAACATACTTTTGGTTACCATCTTTCTACCTTCCCTCATTACCCACCTCTACCCTGGGCTGGATGCAGGATGTAATTCTAAATTACCTTGTTACTTTCTCAAGGTTAGTCTCAATTTCAGTAACTGTGTATCAGTGGGTTGAAGAGCCATCTGCTTTGTCTATGAGTTTAGATAGAAATATATATTTAGAAAAAGTTTAAAAGGAAATTTATGTAAGATCATATCTTCTGCAAACACCTCAATATGGAAACATTTTTAGAGGAAAAGTAATTATCCATTGTAAAAGAAATTAGCTCCTAGATGTCTTGCAAATGAAGATAGGTAGATAGACTTCAGTAGACGTAAACATGAGTCTTTTATGTCACATTTTTCTACATTGTTTCTTTTCAATTTGTGAAGTTCCCTTTGCGGTTTTTTGCACTTAGAAAATTTATTATTTTCAAATCCATATGTTATAGATACTTTTTACCACAAATAGAAATGGCAAATTATTCTTCGCTAAAAAATTGCCTTTGGGATATTTTTTCTTTCCTTTATATAGCCATCTACTTCTAATTTATCTGTGTGCTAAATGCTAAAATCATTTAGTCATAAAATGTATCTTCTAGATATCTTTCATATAGATTTTAATTGTAATTGATGGATCTATAAAACTTAAAAACAATTAGAACATTTTATATTTATATATTCTTTCTTGTTTTCATTTTTCTACGAGCAGCCTAAAATTATCTGAGCACTTGACTACTATGGATATATATTTCACAAAATGTAAATGATGAACAATACATCCATTTCTTTTTTTAACTGATACATTAAAATACAAAAATAATTTGTGGTTTGGGGTACAATGTGACCATTTGAAATACATGTGTATGGAAAGCATAGATTTCTTGATAAACAATACCATGTTTCTTATCCATCCATTTGCAATGTCTAACACAATGCTTAACAGACATTATACATGTGACAATACTTAGCTCACACACGGATAGATAAGGAAAAGTTGCTATATATGCGGAGTAGAATAAGAAGAAAAAAGTTATTATTATACCACTCAATACTGTGATTTTTTTGTTCAATGGTTTGCTTTATGATGTAAGATAATGATTTGTCTGATAGTGGGGAAGGTAGGTAGAAATCAAATGCAAATGAGTAGTTATTTGGCCATAGCCCATGTGCTGTACTAGACTGTAGTCAGGCGTTGGGTAGAAATGGAAAGGCCTCTTAGGCAATCTGCCTGGACAATCATTCAAGTCATTCAAGATCACCCCCTGGACAGTTTCTAAACTCCCATGGAGGAAACGCCGCTTGCCCTCTTAGATTAGAAGATGGGTTGTGTCTTATTTGAAATGCAAATAAATAGCCCAGAAAACCAGAGGAGATAGAATCCAATTTGTAAGTTATATTGGTATAAATTCAAGAGGAAATTACAACAATTTAATGATAGGATGTTTCTAAATTTAAAACAAGTTGGTCAAATTTTCTCTTGGGATTCTATTTGGCTTTCGGGAAATTGGAACAGGAGCCAACTGGTAGCTACAGGGTGAGGGCTGATTTCTGTTTTATGGCCTAATCTGAGTTAAGAACCTTTAAAATGGCTTCACGATATTCAGGGTGAGAAGGCGTAATGAATGTGTGTCGAAAGCGTTTCATCCTCTGGATATTTACTTTGAAACTACGCTTTTTCAACTGCCTGCTCTGTTCTCACGCACAACTTCACCTGTCCCCAGTGAAATGTACTCTCCCTCACACAGGTGCTAAACCCTCCCAGCTGAAAAGTTCCCTGGGAAACGTCAACCCAACATTGTGGGAGGTCTTCATTGTGTTTTCTGACTTTGATTGGTTAAACCCATGAGAAATAAACTGACAGTCACAACAAGGCATTTTACATCTCCTGAGCACGCCGGTGCACAGACGCTTGTGTCGGCAGTAAGTAGTTTAATATCCCCGGATGCAGGAGATTCAAGAGGAGGTGCTTGCCCCAGCCCACAGACATGTGAGGACAGACAGGATTTGAACCCTGAGGTGAGCCCAGGGCTCTTAGCACTCAGAGTAGAGCTGCTTCCACCCTGCGGTCTCCTGATCAGTGAGTCACTGACCTCTCTGAGCCCAGCCTCGTCACCAAAGTCACCCATGTGTCCAATTTCCAGCCACATCTGTAGCCTCTTCTCTCTCTCTCTGTGGTGTCTGAGATCATTTCACTGCTTGGGAATTACAAAGCACTGTCTTCCCACAGAGGGAAAAGGGGAAGATGGCTTACACAGAGCTCAGAGTTCCTCTGCATCTGATTTCCGGGTGCAAAAATAAGAAGCACATGGTTTCAACTAATCTTTTTTTTTTAATTGTGAAAATATCATACAGAGGGGTTACAATTACATGAGCAAGGTAATTAGTTCATTTCTTATCAAGCATTGTTGCCTCCTCCTTTGTTTCCCCTTACCATCCCTTCCCATCTCCCCTCCTTCCCCCCCCCCATTTCAACTATTCCTAAGTTACATAGATAAATAAAAATAAATAGTAGTGGAGACAAGATTACACTTTCTCTATATTCTTAAAGAGATTGCCCTTCAGAAGTCATGTTTAAAGAAGGTCGTGGTGGTCATACGGCATTTATGTACAAACGAAACATTTTCTATTGCCTATCCAGAATTTTTCCTACCCGCAATCTTGATGAAACATCTCTTTCTCTTGCTCCAGACTTCCTGCACTGCATAGTCACCTGGGCTTTCGACATTTTGTCCTTTGTCTCGCTGGACACATCAACCCTGCATGGGCTCTTTGAGAAGCAGGAGGAAGGAAGTTTCTTCACCTGGGGAGCAGGCTTGCCTGTCTCTATGTTCTGTTCTTAGCTGTGACCAAATTCTAGGCCCCAAAGACCCTGGGTAGATTTGGAGATCAATGCAAAAAAAAAAAAAAAGCTGTAATGAAATCAAGGCTACTTCCTGCAATCTCTCCAGATGTGATTCTTTGCTCTGATCTTCACATGAGCCAGAACAGATTGCCATCAAAGCACTTTCTGATGTGATGGTCCTCTCAGGCCTCATGCCCAGGCCTGCAGAGAGCTGGCAGGTCCCTGAAACATGTTAACTTGCTTTTATTGGTTAATTCCAGGAACAGGGCTTAGGAAACCTTGCTTCTGCCCTCACAGACCACACCACAGGTGCAGGGCTCATTGCTCAGGCGTTTTGAGGACCGAGGACTCTGGGAGTCCCAGACCTGAGTCTCACTGGCATGGGGAAGCTGGCTGATTTCGAAATAAGGTGTGAGAGTTTCTGATGCGGAATTTGGGGATTCATCATTCCACGTGTATCTTCTCCGAGTGTGGAGAGAAGGGAAGGCCGGGATTGAGGCCCCTCTTTGGTGCTGCTGTTGTTAATTGGGTCAGAGTTTTCCTGATGTCCTCCCCATCCCAAGGCCACCAAAACTATGCTGCTTACCCAGACACATGGCTCTTCTTTCTTACTTAGCACAGCTTTATCCTAGGGAAGACAACAGCCCTGTTGATCATGTCTGATGCCTGGGCAGTCACTGAGAGCACCTGGTTGGAAGTCACGCCCACCCTGATGTAGACACTGCTAACAGTTAGTGAGCAAACTGTCGGTCCCCTTGAGACCTCTCAGCCCTCTCCTGGGGATGGCCACTGTTCACACTGGATAAACCAGGGTCATTTTTGACCCTGGTGGTCTTTATCCATAGTGTGGATCTTCCTAGAGAATAATGCCTAGGCTTTAGGGAACTTCTTGCAATACAAGACAATACCCCTGTCTTGTATTGAACCAGAATTTCATGCCTACTTCTCCTAGTGCCTTGCCCAAAAATGATTCTCACTCAGCGAAGGTGAAAACCCCTGTTGTGAATGATTGGCTCCCAGCCTATGTCCCTCAAACCTGTCTGTAAAAGGCGAGAGTCTGTGCTCACGTCGGGGTTCTCCAGATTCCTCCATCTCACCCCACATCTGTCTTCTGAGCACACTCACCATTGTGTTCTTTCTCAGGGAAGGTATACTCTTCCTTAAAGCAAATGAGTTTTCTCCTATTTTGACACTGGTCCTCTCCCTTATTTCTTCCTGTTCTTTCTTTCATCTTCTTTAATACCCAATCCCCTTTCCCTTCAGTTATGAAGGCCCTAGGATTACACTTGAGATCTTGGTGTTCCAGCTAACTCCCTTTACTGAAAAAAAATTATACAAAGTATTTTCTATTTTCTACAACCACTTCCTTTCATTTATTCTTTCTTATATCTGATCAAATTGGTCTCTTCTCTATTTCTGCGGAAATTGTTTCTCTCAAGTCAATAACTACTTCAAAGTGGCAAATCCACTGTCTACCCCATTAATCAACATCTCCACAAATCTGATACATTTTAACAGTGATGGAATTAGCTCTTGCTAGCCCAATTGTCACAGTTCACTAACAGTCCATCCTTCTTTCCGCCAGCAGCCACCTCACTTTTATCACTGCTCAGTTTTATATCATTATTTCTCTTCTTGATCCATAGCTTAACTTCACAACCTCTCTAAACATGATCCCCAAATCCAAACGTGGGTAGCCATCTTTTTATGGAGTTGGATACTCACACCTGGATGTCCTAACAAAGGCTTAAAATGCACAGACATATTCTTTAAAAAGCTTCATCCTTCATCATTTTTTTCAATGTTTTTTTTCAATGATCATCTTTTTCATAAACAAAGCTGTATCAGTATGTTTGTCAAGTATTCTTTCTCAATGACACTGACCTCTTTCAATTATTTTCCAAGCCCTGCCAATGTTTTAGTTTGCAATTCCTCTCTGTGAATGCTGATGCAGACAGATGTCATTTTGAGAACCATATCTCCTGTTTCTCCCCAATGAGGTTGCTTCAGCACTCACCTCTGCATTCTATCCAGCACTGTACACTCAAGGTAACTTCTGCACAATTCTTACTCGATACTGTTGATGTTATATCATATATTACTCAGATACAATGCATATGATACTTAATGTATGTATTGTTCTACAAGTATATCCTACAATGCATGGTGACACATTAAACTTTTATTCAAAATACCTGCATAATAGAATCTAAGATATCCTCTTTTTAAAAAATTCAAGATTTTTATGGTGGAAATGTAGCTCAAGTGGAAAAGTACCAGCAAATCAAAGGGAATAAGTGCCAGGCTGCCAGTTCAAATCCCAGTACTAACAATAAACACAGATAGATAAACAGATAGAGAAATAAAAGACACATGCATACAGATAGATAAATAAAAGACACATGCATATATACATACAAACAAAATAAAACTCAAGAGTTTCTACTAGGTGATACTAATAATCCTTACAATCATTTCAAATCAACACCATTTTCTACTGAACACCGTCTGAGCTGGCGTCACCCAACTTTTACTCAAGCTGTGTCTTCAAGGGACTGTTACTTCCCTCTGTCCACTCGAGAAATTCACCAGCTCATCAAACCTCACTCTAATGCCAATAGTTACACACATCCCTGGTTCTAGAAGCTGATATGCTGTTCCTCTCACTCTTATAACAAGCCTTTCAGTCTATGTTATATATCTCGCATGTGTTGATTGACCTTACATAGCTATGATTATGTGATAAAGCTGAGTCATCATTCTATCAGATGAATAGAAATTTAAACAAAAAGAACTTATTAGAAATTGAGAGAGAGGGCTGGGAACGTGGCTCAGTGGTAGAGTGCTGACATAGCATGCATGAAACCTTGGGTTCCATTCCTCTGTACCACATAAACAGAAAAAGCCAGAAGTGGGGTTGGGGTTCAAGTGGTAGAGTACTAGCCTTGAGCACAGACAGGCTCTAAGTTCCAGCCCCAGGACTGGGAAATAAAGAGAGAGAAACAGAGAGATGTTTCATGATGATAAGGGGTCAACTAGCAGATATAATAATAATTCATACTTTATAATAGGAAGATGGGCAGATGACAAGGTATCATTAGGCAAAAACTACAACCTATGGGCAGACACAGAGGGAAGATATGAAGCAAGAGGAGAATGCTGACCCCTCTTGAGTGCTGCCTGTGGGGCGTATGGTGATGGACGACATCTTCTTGCACTGTGGTGGTGTTGGAGGAGCATCAGCAAACACTCAGTGGTGGTCAGAGGTACTGGCATGTCCACGCATAGAGGACAGCCTAGTCTGCTTTTGGCCTAGTCAGCACACTGGGGCCGATGACCCAGATGGACTCTGTCAACCAGTTCCTCTCCCTATTGAAGGGGAAAGAGCGTAAATCACTGGAGCACAAGTAGCATTTGCTCAGGGACGCTTGTTTGTGGGGGTTCCAGAGCAAACTCTGGAATCAATATTGTTCATGGAGACAGTAGCTCAAGCAGGGTCTCAGGATAATTCCTCCCCTCCCCACCATCCTTACCACCTTTCCCTTCTCCTCTCATCTCCTTTCCTCTCCTCTTTCTTCCCCTGCATTCTCCTGGTCTTCTCTCCTCTTGCCTCCATTCTATTCAACTTTCACCTCCCCTTTTCTATCTCTCCCTCTTCCTTCATTCCCCCCTCTCCTCTTTCTCTTCCATTCCTTTCCTTCCCCATCTCTTCCCTGTCTCAAACACACTTGATAACTGTTACCTTCTTGTCTTTTCAGTGTTAATTTTGTTGAGATCTTGATTTAAAATCATTTATTTAGAGACTTGTTTTACTTGTTATCTTTTTTCCCCCTAACAACGGATACATTCGCCAAAAAAAAAAAAAAAAAAAAGGAAAGAAAAATCCACAAGTTAAACCTTTCCAATGCAGCTTACAGATTTTCTGCTCTGGTGTCTAAGCCAGTATTTTCTGTTCCTTACTGAACTATGTTTCCAGGCACTCTGCTTGCCAGAAGTCTAGGTTCTCTTCTTGCTCCAGAAGTAGTCCCTCCACTCTGTGCTACCCAGTGGCCCCGCATGTGGAGATTCTTTGACACGTGCATCATCTGTATCCTCTACAATACCAGACACGGCATTTTACAAGGGAAGACCGCATAAATCCCTATTTTGTGAATGATGCTCTCTGAGATGTTTCGTGAATGTGAACATTTCCTCTTCTCCCAAAGAAAATTTATAGTCAGCTGGACTCATTGCTAACTGTATGTTTTCGTGAGTATGACTGTCTCCAATTGCTTGAATCACACTCATATTTTTAAAACTGAATGCACATGCAGAACTGACATTTACTTTGGATGCATTATTCCAGACTGTTTATAGTATATCACATGAGCAGACTAAAAAGAGCCCTCGGCCTGTCACCTGCACTTCCTGTCTACCTTGTCAAAGGGTTCATATGCAAACCTATGTTTTCAGAACCTTCCAGCAGATGCTTAAGATGTGAAGGGAATCTAGCAGCCTAGATTACAATTTCCAAGTGATATTAGAGCTAATCTATTTGCTCTAATCTAGTCTATGGATCTGTCTCTTTATGTGTGTGTTTGGGGGGGGGGAAGGTACATATTTAACAGAAAATACATTGCTCAGAACTACCGACATTGTTATTTTTGTCATAGTTCCTCTTTCTTACAGTGATTTCCAGTTCTAGTCTGTAGCTTAATATGCAGAGGAGACCTGGACATGGAAAAATACGAGAGCAACTGATAATGCATAGCAGAAACCTGGCAGCAAAATGTCTGGGCATTTATTTACTTCAGGTATTGGCAAAAGCTAGCCTGCATCACTCACATGCTCACACCTGTCAAGAAAACGCACACCGACATATTTCACATGTTCTCTCCATCTAGCTTTTTATCAAAGCTGGGAGTATTAGCCCAAAATACAATGATAGCATCCATGTGCAAACCATTGTCTGTGTTCCCTGATGTGAAACAGTTCCTCCAGGGCCCAGAAGAAATGTTTTTTTAATGACTAAAGTATGTCTGCTTAGGCCCAATTTCTTCTAATGTTTGTTGTTTTGTTCAGAGTTTATGAGATTTGACTTAATGATAGCAATATTTATATGAAAGAGAATCTTGTCTCTGATTTGAAAATGCCTTGCACTGCCCTACACTCCACCACTGAAATGTGTGTTTCCTCAGAAGTGGGCTATCATATGTTTGCACAGCATTGGCAATTACACCTGCAGTTACAGAAATGCAGTCAGAAATCTGCAAGTGTAGGATACTGTAATGCTAGGTTGATATGATATACCTTCTCAGACAATGCCATGAGAAAGACATTTTTTTCTGTTAAATTCTTTCCAAAACCCCATGACCTCAGTCCAATCCTGAGCAAAATACAGACCAGTGCAAACTGGAAGTCATTATGCAGGATGCCTACCTAGCTTGTTTCAAGCTGTCAACATAGCCAAAGTGTGAAGAAATATTGAGACATTGTCTCAGAGGAGAGAAGACTGGAAACGTTATAGTAAGACACAAAGCATACCTTGGGTTTGATCCTAGACAGAGCAAGGATGGTAAAAGGGCATTTAAAATACGGTCATGCTACTAAGCTACCAACAACAAGGAAATGCTATTTTAAATTCATCATTATAGTAATTTTAACTTGTAAAACAATTCTCTTTATCCTTCCTTAAACCTTTCAGTAACTTATCTCTGTCCTGTGATAGTGTTTGCATCCTAGTGTGTTTTCAAATGATTATATGAACAAATTGGCATGACACAATATGAAACTTTCCATGAAACTCTAAACAGTAGATGACAATGACATGTAGATACACTACTGGGAAACACCTTTGGTGCTCTCCTGCAAATAACATGTCTCTCTTAGAAAATGTGGGCTTCCACATTTGAGAAAGAGAGCACATTGAGAAATTTGACTGACTTTCCCCAGAGTCACATGTCCCTTTCTACAGAAGCACCAAGTTAATGAATTGACAAAGTCCTTGTGCCCACATGCCAAGAGGCAGCAATGCCCAGCTTGGCTTCATCTATGTTCTAGGAAAGACTTCTGGACAATGGGAGGCTAGTCTCCCTCCACTCCAATCAGGTGCTGAAATGTTTCTAATTCTATCACATTTGAAGTAAAAATGGACTTCCCTGAGTACCGGTCTTATGCTAGCTGTGGAAGCATCTTCAAGAGCCCCTAAGAAAAGAGAATGCAAGACACAGTGACTGAGAAACTTAGGCAACAGAGGAGTGGTCTATGTAGCCCTACTGGTGATTCAACCGCATACCCCACACCAAAATGTGAGGACTACCACTTTGCCATGACACAGGTGAATGTATAACCCAGAGATTACACATGGTAGGCTGTGGAGAGTCTTGTCATTGCACTTGGAAAATCATCACCATTGTTAAAGCCCCTCCTCTGTACAATCTGCTTCCTTATTTTTAATGCTGTCTTACAGTGTAAGGGGATTGAAGATGTCTCCAAATGTTGCCCTGGATTTGAAGGGATAGGTTGCATCAGTATTCTGGCAGAATATAACAATGTAGGGGAGTTGAATACAAAAAGAACAATGAAAATATCTGGCTGAAAATGATGGGTCTGGAGATTGAAATGGCCACTTAAACTGCAATAGTTAAGGCAAAACTTTATGGAGTGTGAATATTAATTCATCATTCTGAGGAAGTCTGCTCTTTTATCAAATTGTATTTTAATAATGTGTTTGCCACCGGCCATAACAAATAATTGAGCCCTGGGTGGTGTGCAGACAAGGAGGGCTCTGCGGATGTGCTGCACTCAGCTGACCAGGGGAAATGCTGTTGTCATGAGCATTTATTTGGCTTTACTGTGACATTTCAATGACCCAAATTTCCTCTATCAATATCTATCTGCTGTCTCTAGTTAGAACACCCAGTGAACAAGCTCCTGTGAGTTCTTCCTCCTCCAATGTAGCTCTGTTGATTCTTCACGTCTAATGAGGAACTCCACTACAATTAAAATGGTCACCACCAATCACCTTTGTTGGCAGCACTATGCTGGCTCATTCAGAGAAATGTAATGGCCAAGTAATTTGTCTTCCAAAAGCCTCTCTGTTCTGGCTCCAATTTGTTCTCTGTGTGCTGTAACATGCACGCGTGCGCACGCGCGCGCGCACACACACACACACACACCCCATTTCCCTTTGTTGTTTGAAGGTAGATCTGCCATGGTTTAGTCCTGAATATCCCTCCCCAAATCCCAAATATAAACAGTTTGGTTACTAGCCCGTGGTGCTATTATGAAGTAGACGAGCCTGTAAGGTCTGATGGGAGGAAGTTAGGTTATTGGGCTGTACTTGGAGGGGATATTGGGACCCTGACCACTTTTCCCTCTCTTTTTGCATCCAGGCTCTCATGAGAGGAAGTGCTTCTCTGGCACAAGCTCCCACCAGGACACACTGGGCTGCCACAGACCCAAAGTCCAGGTGATCACAGACAGAAGCCCTCCAAAGTATGAGCAAAAATAAACCTGCCGGCTTTTTATCAAATATTTTTTCCATTGTAATGCAATGGTCACTAACAACTCTCCCTGAAGGAAAGAAAGGAGAACTGTTAGGCAGATGGGGATAGAAAAAGGGTAGCAGATAATGTGTGACCTCTCTTGGCATCACTTCCTGAATTCTGGTCCCACCAATAAACAGAGCCAGGATGGTGCATTTACAATCCATTCAGCCATCAGTGCCCAGCCCAGGGGAGGGAGTATGGGAGGAGGCTCCTGTACTACTGCTGGACTCTGGAAGAGGATTCCACCTGGACTTCCAGCTCTGCAGCCTCTCTGTGGAAGTCTGTTCTCTACTTTTTCTTTCAATATACTTGCTGCCTTGCTTCCCTGCTCCTCGGCTGCTCCTTCCTATGACAACTCTCACCTGTGGGCCTGCTCTCCCCATCCCTGGAGCCTCACCTCCACCCAGACCTGCTTTGCACTGGACCAAGACACCACTCCAAGAACCTTTAGCCTCTCTCCCTTCACCAAGTGGTGTCCTGCAAGTCTTTAATAGATCATGTCTTCAGAGAACCTTTCAGGATGCTGCAGAGCTCATCTGAGTTCCCCATCAAATGAATTTTACATACATTTTAAAGGAACATCATAGCAGCTTAAAACTGGGCAGCCTGGGTTTCCCACTAATGGAGTGATTGCAGACCAGCTGTTTTATCTCCACAGTCTCCGTTCTCTTGACTCTAATGTGGAGGACCATGATGCTTAACCTAGGACTCTCATGAGGATTCAGTGATTTGATGCATGTACAGTGCTGGCACTCAAAAACGCCCAATGTTATCATTAATGCTACTGTTAATTATAATTACCATCTGCTATCAGGCTGTCCATTCCTTACAGGCTGAGAGGGCTTCTGTTTTTCCTATCCTGTATAGGATCATTTTAGTACATGGCTGAAATTCAATCAATATTTGTTGACTAGATAAATAGTTATGCTCATTATTATATTTATCACATATTTGAATAATAGGATTACATCATTGTGTTTTGCCACTGGAATCTCCAGTTATTAATAATGAGGACCATTTTCACTTTGACTTTAGGTAGTGCCTGATAAAGAACTTGGCATGTCATAAGTATTTGCTTAGTTGGGAAATGAATGGGGGAAAAAACCAGAGGAATTCTTTGTATATTTTGGCAAGGCTGTGCTAGAATTCATTCTCCATTAACACAAAGCGCAGGAAATGTTCGTTAATCAGATTTGAGTACCAAAGTGGAGCAAAAGGTAGAGAAAACATGAGTCTGAAGTTCTAGATAGGAAATTTTGGCCTGAAATAATCTAGACTAATGGGATGAAATAACAGATCCAGACAGAAATCTACTTGTCTCTCAACTCCATTCATGTGTGTAGAAGGTTCTAGCTGTCTTTAGGCCAGGTAAGTATAGACAGCTTCAGTTCTAATAGGACAGGCCTCAAATGCAACTGCAGCATCTTCTTCTGGACATGAAGCCCTGAGAATTCCAATCACATGAAAGCACAAGGTGTCCAGAGCTCAGGTTCAAGAGAGTCCATCACTGAGCAGTGGGAAACCATGCTGGCCCTGCAACCAAGCACATCCACATCCAATATCAGAAGTGTGGAAACAGAAGATAGCGAAATACAACACTTTCCGCTTTCCTGAGCACCAGAACAAAACCCATAGCTACAGACATGGCGGCAGCTGCTGCTGCTGCTACTGCTGCTGCTGCTGCCTGCTTACTTGCTGGTTGATGTTCTGATGCTACATTGGGTATTTGGAAACATCACTGAAAATAGCGCACTCACAATTCACCAAAGATACAGTCTCTAGGACCACCAGAGTAATCAAAAACAAAACTGGATAGGGGCTGGCTAGGAGTTCTGGCAAATATTACTGAATATCTTTGCTGTTGTGTGCTAAGTAATTTGAGACCTGCCTTCCAGAAATCCCTTCTAAATAAAAGAAGGACAGTGGATAGCATCTTTTGGAGGATCAGACTCAAAGGCTCGGTGACAAGACCTTGGGTGTCTCTCTACCTAATGCTCTGGCTCTAAGCTAACGTAAGGGATATATTGTACTGAACTGGTAAACTATCAGTTGTCACTATCAAATACCACATGACATCTGAAAAAATGTCATCACTCCTAAATCTGTACAAATGAAAGGTGGATTAATATGGGTCATCAGACTTTCTTTTTTTTCTTTTTCTTTTGCCTTGAGTCATAGCTCTGTCCTACATTTCATGTATCATGTTAAAAAATCATCTCCTAGAGTGGATTAACTCAATAACCACTAATGAACATAAATTAATGACCTGAGCTAGGGTATCAGGAAAGCAATCACTGCACCTGTAGAAAAACAACTAACTGCCTTTATCCTTCATATAAGTAGACCCTGACCCGTGTGTTACTGAGAAAGATTTCAGACACTTCCCGAGGGAGCCGTCATCCTGCCAAGGGGGCCCAGTAACAAATACACACTTAGACTGCAATGGGAGTGCTCCACAGAGAGCAGAATGCCCAGATGGTAATCCTGCAAATGCAGCTTAAAGAATTGGTGACGCTAAAAGAATAATGTTTTAGAGAGGTAGAAAAACAGACAGAGAAAGAAAGGACTGGAGATACTCACAAAGCGTTCTTAATAAACTAGCCCATTTCTAAATAGGAGCCAGATTTCTCCTGACACTATGGGAACACATGTGTATTGTGTGTGTGTGTGTGTGTGTGTGTGTGTGTGTGTGTGTGTGTCTCCTTCCATAGGTCAAAATCAATCAAGCAGCAACACTACAGAAAGACTACACCTCAGGGAATGCTGGCAGTTGAAAAGCTGTCAGACCGCTTTAGGAGTGAGCACAATGGAGCAGGTAGGAATAGTATTTGGATGCTTACAGTGAAGGAGCTCGCCCTAGAAAGAACAGGGAGGGGGAGGGGGGAAAAGAAAGCATCATGGGCAAGGGTGTAGAGTGAACAGAAAGAGATCCAAGGGCTCCAAGCTGAGGGTGTGAAGCAGAAAAATTATCTTTCAGGAAAAGAGAGAGGACAATTTATCAGCATTTTCTGTTTTTTTTAAGGACTGAAAGGCCTATTTACCATTACAGACAATAATGTCAGAGAGAAATCTGCCTGCACCTCGGCGGGAGGGAGGTCTGGAGCCAGCCTCCAGAGGGGACTTTTGCTAGAAGCTGCTACCTCTTCACTAGCATGAGCTTGAAAGGATTCATGGAGCCTGCTGACCGACCTCACTGGTTTCTCTGGAATAAGAGGGCATCACCGATGCTCCTTGTCTGATATGTGGTAAGTGCCCACTCGCCTTGATTATGAAAAGACAAGATTTACACATGTGGCAAAAAGCGACGAGAGAAAGGAAGTAAGTGTATCTGATTCCATCTGACCATCTGGAGAACTCATCTTCAAAAATTAATCCATGTGCAATGCTTAACCCCTGCTGCCCTCAGAAGGACAAATAACATCCTGGGCACAATTTCACCTAAGGTTTGATACACATAGACTCTCCTAAGATCACAAACATTGCAGCTATGTCTGTTTGAAACTGCTTTGTTGAACCACAACTCCTTTGTACGACTACTGAAAGATAATAGTAGTAGTAATTAGTAATAATAAAAGGTATTTGTTGAAACCAAGCAAATCAAGTTTTCTTTGAATCATCCTAGAAAAATGGGGGAAAAAAACTACAGTGAAAAAAGAGCTATTGTCTAATGATTAAAGGAAGACTGCCAGTAGTCTTTTAAGCTACATTTTTTTTACTTTCCTTTTCCTTTTTCTGTTCCTGTTCTATTATTGGTTATCCAACTAGCATAAGGTTTGTCTCAACTGAAAGACCTTAAGCATTCCTTGCTAAGGAGATGTCTATGCTCTGAAATCATTCCACCAGGAAATCCTCAGGGTGAAAAGTGGATGTAGAATCACAGGGGCAGAGAATGACCTCCTCCTAGCAGTAACCTCGAGACTTCCCACAGAGACCTGAGTGGGAAGAGCCCCTTGGTCAGACTCTGCTTCCCACGGCCAGCAAGACACATTGTCTAGACCCACACATCCATTACCTTCGAATTAACCATTGTCTGTTTTCGTTTGTTTCTCTATTGAGTTGTTAGGTGATTTTGCCCTTACATGTCAATGATCTAATTTCATCCAATAAATAGAAAAGGCACTCTGACTGGAAAGAGTTTGATTTTCCTGAGGCACATAACACAGGAAACATGAAATGCTCCCTTCTTTGACAGTGAAGTACTGAATTGGAAAAAAAAAAAAGAAAAAGAGCAATATTATAATGAATGTTTGCAATTCTAAGGAAATTGAAGTTGGGTAAATTTTGATGTGGGCAATTAAAAACATGTCTTTTAGCAATGAAAAGAAATGATGAACTCTTCTGGAAGCATTGTATTCTTGCCTTTTTATTTGAACAAAGCAGCCTCGGCCTGCCGTGGGAAGTTCAAAGTCCACGCAGTGACACGTGTGTCCCGCCCACACACAGGTGACAATGACCTTACACCTCAATAAGCCAAAAGGAGCCAAACATTCCAGTTCCAGTTAGTTCTCACTCGGACAGTTTTCAGCTGAGTCATTAAAAGCTGGTTGCACAGTCACTAAACTATACAATCCTATATTTTCTTTCAGGAGGTTTTTGGAGTAATTAGAATTACCGCAGTCCTTGGTACCACTGCATTCTAAGACTCAGTGGTACATGTTCAGCTCACTGTGGTTCTAACCAGCAGTCTCTAGTACAACACACAAATAACACACAGAAGCAGAGAAAAGGCACCTGGCTGGCTCTCTATGCATCACCGCAGCTTTGGCATGAATCTGTATGAGGTGGTCATTTCTCTAATGTGGCTAATTCACATCATACCACATAGGAAGTTCAGTGTTTTTCTGGGAATTGAGACAGAAACATCTTTTCACCCAACAAAAAGAAATATATGGAGAATCTGGTAACAGGTAGGGAATCACATTAAGTTATATCAGAATATTATGCACTTGTGTGCATGCCTGTGTGTGTGAGTGCACATGCACACACATACACACACACACACAAAATCTTCTTTAAGCACAAATATGGTTTCCGCTTCTTCCTGTTTCCCAACCTAAGATCTCTTTCCAGAAATGCATGTCCGCTTGGAGAAGCAGGTAATAATTGTGGTCCAACAATTCATCACCTACTCCAAGACTGCCCATAACAATCTGAACTCCCCTGGAGAATGAGCAGTGTTACCTAAACATTCCCACTGATCATCACTCACTGTGACTTTGGATCAGCTTCGGGGATACCGCACATGACACCAGTCTGGCTCTGTGTGTATCGTGGCTGGGATATGGACATTTCTCTATTCCTTTTTTACTTATTTGTGTCTTGTTTTTCTAACCCAAGATTTACTATATATCCACAGACATTACCTCCACTTGCTGGAGCACCCACAATGGACTAGATCTTGAAATCACACCCCCCCCTTTAACTCTGGAACATGGCAAATAAACAAAGGCAGAGAAGCAACTCAGAGTATGCAAGTATGAAATAACAGAGATCACCTAATATTATTTACATAGAGAAAAGCAAAAGAAGGGTCTTTGGAGGATGCCCAAATGACGTCCATCTACTTCTAGCCTGTGGATTCGCTCCGCTGTCTGACACAGTGCCATGGTACAGTGGCCCATGCACCTCTCCTCATATTGTATTGTCAGGGATGACCACACTGACAGTGGCCCCCTCACGCATGCTTCAGACATCTGCCAGAACAACAGTTCTGTGGTGAGCCTGACATTTTACAAGTCACATAGCATGTCTTCCAAACAGAGTGGACCAAAAACCACCTCATTGTGTTCTGGGCCATTTCTGTATAAAATAGGTTTTCAATTTCAAATTCAAAGGCTGTGTTGGGAGAATAAGCTCCTTATTATATTTTAATATTATTAGCTAGAATAAAATTAAGGCGACCACACTGATGACATCAAATCACTACTGGGACTTTCTGAATCATTAGCAACATACATACTTGTCAGTATACCAGGTTTTCCTCATCAATGAAATTGGTATTGACACACTTTTTGTTTTGGTGGGGTGGGGGGCAGGGTTAGGCGTGGGGCTTGAACTCTGGACCTGGGCACTGTTCCTCAGCTCTTTACCTCAAGGTGAGTGCTCTACCACTTAAGCCACAGGGCCACTTCCTTGATACACTTTCTGAAATGACTCATTTTCTAAACACCCCATAAGCTTTATGTTGCAAAGAAAGTGTAATAGATGAATAAGAAATCTCTCTGTGGATTATCACCTATCTCAGTGATAGGCCATGAACGACATATTCTCTTTGAGCCACTGTTTCAAGATACAAAAAAAAAGTCTATCCAGATCTGAACAATGGATCACTTCAAATGCGAACAATGAAGAAAACACAGAACTCTGTCTTTGTGCTGAGGGTTGCTGACATAGATCGTTTCTTGAGGAACTTCTTAAAGAAAGCTGAAATCGCTGAAATTTCTTAAAACACTTAAAAATGAAGACACAGATATGAATAAATACTGACAAAATTCCTAATGTTAAAAAACAGCACCTCAGTTGGTTTCATCCCCCTTATAGTTTTGCTATTTACCAATCCCTTCCAACGGATGCCTCTGATGCCTCTTCTAAAGAGTCTTGGCACCCACCCATTGCTCTTGGATAAAATCCACTCCCTTTATCCTTCTCTGCATGCTGCTCCTGCTCATGAGGCTTTCACCTCCTGCCTCAGGTTCCTTGCAGGAAACCTTCCTTCAAGGAAATACATTGTTCCTCAAATGGACTATGGTGTTCTGCCCACATGCCTACTCTTCTGGCTCACTCATGCGTTTCTGCAGTTCCCTGTGTGAACTTCCACTGCTACAGGAAACCCTTTTACACATTCCCCAAGCGTCTGCCTGAGATACCTCCCAGGGAGCATTTTGAACAAATGAAGACATGTCTGCTAAATTATATGAAATATTTCCAACCAAGAACCTGTTCTTCACTGCTTGCTCATGCAGATTTGGGAATTTATAGTGCCTAGTTCACACCACATGTTTAATCAAATGTATGTTGCATACCTAAATATGTACATATATACATGTATACATACACACATGTACATGCTATGGAATAGTTCTGCATAAGGTACAAAATCAGCTCTATACCGGACACTGTGTTTTAGTAGGATGAAGATGTACCCCTCCTCCATTCTTTCTCTGCTTTCAACTATTCTTCCTAGTTCTATTATTATACAATTAAGTCTATCTCCTTAAACGTCTATGTACAAATCTCAAATTTTTTCTTCAATTTTTAAAATTAGCATTAAGTAGTTGCACAACGGAGTTGCAATTTAACAAAGCAGTTTATGAATATATCTTGATCAGCGTCACTCCTTTTAAACCAATCTTGCTTACGATGAAGTATCAGATCTATTTAAATTTTTGGTTTTCCATGATTGGCTTTATTTTTCCATATATTCAGTAAATTTCCACTCTTTCTCATTTGTGTCCACTAGAAAGATAAAGTAAGAGCTCGATGCAGAAAAGCAATGGGGAACAGAAGCCTATATTAAAACTTAAAGGTTTTTTAATCACTTAATAAAAGTTTTGAAATGAAAGCCAAGACTGGTAACCATCTGATTATTTCTTTCCACTATGAATGCTTCCTACTTGATAAGATTATTCCACAACATTCTTTAACTTTCCTCTCATATTAGTGTTTACATTTCCAATTTTTGGAAAATGTAAAAGCAGCTACTGTTTTAAATAACAGCATTGACCAGCAGGTGTGTGCTAGCTATGCCAACTTTGAGAAAGAAAGTTCAAACCATGTGTCAAATTACACAAAAGCATAAGGTTGGAGTTTTTATATATTTTCAGTCACTGTAAAACTTTTCTCAAAGATGTCAAAAGTGAGGGGAGAGGGTGTAATGAATCATGCCCTATTATCAGCCAAGCTGTGAGCTAGTAGTCACCAGGGTACTGGTCCAACAAGGTTGGCAATTAATGAGGCAATAACTGGTAAACAATTAACTAGTGTAATTAAAAAGATTCAGAATCTCATGTCTAAATGTTACCCCAGACAGCTGGGAGCATCTGCCTGGAGAAAAGCTACATGCTCCAATTTTTGATAAGAAAAAATAGCATCAATTTTCATTTTCAGGTCTTCTACTTGGATGATAAACATTTCTCTTGCAGAAACATATACATGAAAATATTTCAACTCTGTTAAGGTAGGGTATGCAATTTGATTTTGAGAATCCTGTCAAAACATTATTCATTTGTAGCATTGCTTCTCTTACTGTGGGATGATAATTTCCTGTATAGGAAAGCCCTCAGAGAGGTTCCCACAGAAACAAAGCAAGAACTGAAGACTAATTCCAGGGTTACTGGAATGACAGCAAATGGCACCCAGGAAGGAGAAGAAGACAATTCCCAGGAGACCTTTAAAGACTTATTTCTGAAGGACACAGCACTCACGTTTACAGTCACATCCCCTATTGTTTTCTATTTTGTTCTTTGTATCATTCTCCACATGTGGTACTGAGATAATTACTAGTTAACTACTTAATTTCTTATGAGGTAGCACAGCTTTCATTTGGAAGACAGTTCTCAAGATAGAATGTCCCTTGACTTCAACATGGAGGAAAACAAACCATACAAAAGCACTGGCTCAAACATTTCTCTATTCTCAGGTGCACAGATTTTTCTTTTAACGCCTTAACCTCTCCTCATGTACATCATTGCTATCTTCCTCTCTCCTCCAAATGGTAAAGGACAGCATGACCTCTGTTCCCCGGCCCCTGAGCTTCCTGCAATGTCAGAGCTACAACAAGAATGCCTGGCTTGTGGGGGGATGGGGTGGGGGGGAGGATGGGAAGGGATGGGAAGGGGAAACAAAGGAGGAGGCTACAATGCTTGATAAGGAATGTACTCATTATCTTGCCCATGTAATTGTAACCCCTCTGTACAGTATTTTCACAATAAAAAAAAAGAAAAAAAAGAAGAAGAAGAAGAAGAAGACCCACGCATTCAGTTCACCATCAACTCCTTGAAAACAAGAGGCCTAACCTTCATCGTTAAGGTTATCTTTTCTCTCAGGAGATTCTGGGCTGAGAACGAGAAAGCCAGCACATTTGGCACCAGAGCTTTTTGTGTCACTAGTTGGGAGACACAAGAGTGTAGGACTCGTCACGGTGCTGAGTGTGTGACAGTGGGCAAAGACTGACAGGCGGGCGGTGACTTGAAACTTGGCTAGCGATCCACATTTGTGAGGTATTTCAACAGTAGAGGTCAAGCAGTAGTGACAGATAGTATGGGAAATGACAATGTTAATTAGAGAGGCAGCATTAACAGGCTGTGCCCTTCCCATCATGACCAGGACCCTGGGAGAATGTGGGCAGCTGGGTGAAGAAAGCAACACAGCTGAGAAAGAGCCCTGCCTTCCCACGGCCAAACAGACCCAACAGCCAGAAGCTAAACCTCCAAGGGGCACAACAGCCCGCTTCAAACATGATACAGATGCATTCCCAGGTGAGTGAGGCTTAGGGCGGGTCTTAGTTACAAAACTATCTTCTGCTCCCTTGGCTTGATAGAGAAAGAGCTCAGGAAAGTAATGATAAGCCTGGGATTTAAGAGTCAGATGTTACTCTTCATATATTTTTTAACGATATGCAGCACTGAAAAGTGGATTAGCCTATTGTGCCGGTAATGGGACTTTAAAAAGAATTGTAAAATTATGATTTAAATGGGAACATAATAGGAATAGATCATAACATTAAAAAAAGAAGTGTGGGGTTGTATTATAGTGAGTTAACATTACCCTGTGTTTGCAGGATAACATGTATTTTTCCCCCAGCAGTTTTGGCCCTGTTTCAAAAGCTACTTTGTGATTCTAACTAGCCAGGAATCTGCAGGTGGGGTGCAGGCGTTCGCTGAGGCCGCGGATGTAAGCAGCGTCCTGTGACTGTGTCTAATGTAGGGAGATGTGATTTACAACCCTTCCCGTGAGCTTGCCCTCTCTTCAACAAGGCCAACATGCTAAGACTCTCCAAGGCCAATGGGCCTGAGGAGGAGAATCCCAGACACAAGAGAAAACCAATCAGGACAAGAACGCTGAAGAGCACTAAAGAGACTTTTTTAGCATTGCCCGCCAGCCCTTGCCATTGGTGGCTCTTTATCCATCCTCTTTCCATCCATCCACTCTCAAACTCCTAAGGTTTGCCTTAAAGGCAGACTTACCTCGTGGAGGGACTGTGGGGTGAGGCCTGTGGGTCAGAATGTGCTGTGTGCCATGGTGGAGAGCCGGGAGGGCTGGAAGATACCAGCACCGCAACATGCAGTTGGGTGGGAAGGGTGGAGGGCGCAGAGAGGCCCCCACGAGTTCTCTCTCTGATGCAGCGTTTCCCAAGGCCGCCTGGCCTTTAGAGAGATGTCTGACGAGAACAGTGCGTGGGAATGAGACTCTACTAATTCCACCTGCAAAGAGGAGCTGAATATGTCAGGATCCAGCTACGGGGGTTCCCTGAGAGGAAAACCCTCAAGGCCAACTCCCACAGGAGCCTGCATCCCTCCACTAGACAGGTGTTTTAAACACTCACAACAGATCCTTGGTACTCTAATATACTCCACGGTTTGATAGTATGCTGATTAGGTGCTAGCCACAGCTGGCAGGAAGTGTGCAAACCACAGTGCGGGAAGCCCTAGCGATGGAGCCCTTCTCTCATCTCTACCAAGCGGGCACTCCATGAGCCATGGACCCCTGTGTTCTGAGCACAGCCCGAAGCTAGCATCGCCAACACTCCCTGTGGGCTTCTTAGACAAGACCTGAGGAGACACAGGCTTCCCACCTGATTCCAATGTGCAACTTAACCATGGAAACGCCGCGTGCATCTTGGGTTTTAGGTATCCATTAAAGTTAGTTTGACTTCACCTGTCCCAGTGAGGATGGGTGGTGCAGTGGAAATCTCCCATTGGTGATGCCCACACACAACCAAATGTGGGGAGCTCCACTTTGTGCTGTTTCTCTCAACACCAAAGTCAAAGGTATTCTCCTTACCTGCGATGACTTATTGTGTGCAGAGCTTGCTACATTTTAAGAAATCAGGTTGCCTGTCCTATTCAAAAGGGCTTGGTGACTGCTCTAAATTAAGACATTTAATTAGGTGCTACCCTTCGGTAGCTGGTCAGGGAAAGCAGGCTTGAATGATCATGCAACCAAGCCATGGCATCGGTTACACATCTTGACAGAAACAATAGAGACAGGATTCCTTTATAAAAAGTGTTTTAGAGATCTGTTTTATTCAAGCTATCATTTAAATTCATGCCAAACACACCTCCACGCTAGTCTTCCCCCCACAAGTGATCTCAGCTGGATTAAAAAAAAAAATACCTGCGGCTGGGGCTCTTTACTCCTGAGCAGGTGGGAGGACCAGGAGGAGCTGTGCAATCACTCAACCACAAGGAGTTGGGGGATGTTTTGAGAATGGAAGTCATTCTCTGAAAGCCGATCCTCTTCTATCACATTTCGTTGCTGAGTAATGACTGTGTTCTAGGGAGCAAAGGAGGCACACAGCTTGGCCTTACCCGGAGAGCACGGCAGGCTGCAGGTGCTTTGGATCTGGCTGCAAAATTCTGGCTTCTCTATCTGATTCTGGGTCCCCCCTCCCTCCAAGAAAGTGAGGATTCAGGACACCCTCCAAGCCCTTATTTAAGCCAATCATTACTGTCTTCCTAGAGAAAACTATCTGATGTGTCACAAGACTAGTGCTGAGGGGCAAACGCGGAGATGTCCTAACTAAACGCATGTGAGAGCAATCCCGCAGTTCTGATTCCAGCCACCATGTGCAATCGCTTAGTCCTTCATTCAGCATTCTCACACATGCTCCTGACACCTTTACTGAATCCTTCTTCCATCTTGCAGCTTCCCGCCATGGCTCATCTAACTAAAACTCCGGTTTTCACATCTGGTATTCCTCACTCACGATTGCATACATGGATAAAATCTAAGATCTCTAGCTTATCAAGAAAGGACTTCTCTATGTCACACAACAGCTGGTTACTTTAGAGTGTTTGTTGGCTCTGGCACTGTACAAGCATTTTCCATGTAGTGACCTATAAGGAATTTAGAGGAAGTTAAAAAAATTGATCAGAGCCATAGTTGTAATGTCACAGAGAAGGGTTTTTTTTTTTGTTCCTGCCTCTCTTTAGTATAAAATGCGTGTATGCTGTGTGTGTGTGTGTGTGTGTGTGTGTGTGTGTGTGTGTGTGTGTGTGTGTGTGTGTGTGTGTAAGAGAAATCCCTTGAGTATTATTTAAAGTCTAGATAAGGGATTTTTGACCCATAAAATATTTGGAAGACAAGTAATAAATTTCAAAAGTAAAGAATAAAATGTGAAAGAGTGAATTAAAATTTGGAGATACAATCACATTTATGGCAGGCAAAAACTGAACCCTACCTGGTGGATACAGTTTGATGATGGTAGCAAGTTGTTTTCAGCTTACAATTCATGTCTCCCTGCCTAAGCAGGTAAAAATGGGGTTACAGGAAGTACAGCCAGTCCATCCACAGGCTCGCAATGCACATGCATGCGTGAACCTGACTGCTGACTGCAGGCATTTCCTAAGACGCCACTATGAAGACATATAACCAAGTCAGAACCATGAAGAAGATCCCAATCAGGCCACCTGCACATATATTTTTCACTCATCCACTCACTGGTACCATAGTTGCTTAAGAACAGCTTGTCAACCACCTAAGTCTGTAGCTACCAGTACTAACAGGAGAGAGACAGAATTCAGGTGGATTATAAACTCAGAGAATTATACTCTATAGAAAAAGTATACAAATCAGGTTTGGTTTTTCTTTTTAGCCACCTATAACAAAAATCCCCAACAACAGTGGTTTTGAGCAATCCATTAATTTTTCCCCTTAAAGGATGGTGGGTTTTGGTGATGCTCAATGACTGGACATGCCTTGGCCACTTAGCAATCTACTATGCCTGGTCCAGACCCCAGCTCTGCAGAAGCTCCTGGACACCACACTTGCATTTCCACAGTCACCGCAGAGGTAAAAGGACAGAGGGGCCTTTCCCTTTATAGATGACCCTGTGGAGGAATCAGCAGGTTTCTGTGGGCTTCATTGGCTGCATGCACTCCTATTTCACAGATCACTACAAGTGAATGCCAAGTATTGGGGATCTGTTAGTCCACAGGAATGGAAGAATACCTATGGGGAAGCAATTTTCAGTTTCTGACATCTGGAGACAAAAAAGGTAAACATGCCAACACCAACCATTCATGGCTTTCGGTACCTCAGGCTCATCAGCCGCAGCAAGCTTATGGCTCCTAACACACGCTGTTCCCTTCTCTCAGCATTCGTTCTTGGTATCCCATCTGTGCCAAATGTAAAAATTCTGCTCATTATTCTTTTTTTTTTAAGTAAAGACACATTTAAAGTTATTTTTTTGGTAGACAAAAGCTGTCTGCCATTACCATGTACAACAATTTTTTTTTTTGGGGGGGGAAGATCATTCTTATTGTTTGCTTTAAAAATTACTTCCTCAAATCCTTTTCTGCTAAACATGACCTCTCCTAATGATGCGCAGCACCCCTACTTGGAATGGAAGTTGTTTTAAACAACTCTGTTTCTCCCACTAGGCATCCTGCCCTCAAGGCACAGGGCTGGTGACTGTACACAACCATTCATTCAGCTGGCATACAGGGAGTGACTCTTGTGTGCTCCCATCCCAGGTTTTACATGAACAAGGTATTTGACAACTAGTTGCTCAGTTCTATAACTGCACTTATACAGACTGCAAGGGCCAAGGTAGTCAGGAATTGTCTGGTCCTCCCGGGGCATGGATGGCAAGCCCTCAGTGAGGGCCAGCAAGACACCATTCCAAAGGAGGCAGAGCTGCTCATGTCCAAGGCCACCCACAAGCATAGGTGATGACAGGAGGAAATGCCATTCAAGAGTATTTTCATTTAGGTATGACAACATTAATATGCAAAGAAAAGGGGAATTCCCAGTGAGAGGTCAACATAAAAACTATGGAAAGTCCTAGGTGCTGTCTCTTGCTCATTTCTGGTTTTTCTTAGTAGCCTTCTTTGGGATTTTATTGCCCGGGAAATAGAAAAATGCAAAGAGAAATCAGATTCTCAAGAGAAAAATCTCTCTCACTTTTTTAAAAATTTAACTTTGTGGTGCTTTGTGGTGATTTTACATGCCACATTTCCCCAAGACTGTCTTTATAATGCCTCCTGGAGGCTTATCAGAACACCATATTGTTTAGATAAGTGCTAGGAAGAACTCAGTTTGGCCTGATTGACTTCTCATAATATCTCCTGCACCACTGAAGTTTTACTGAAATCCCTTGTCAACCCACATATAGAAATATGCATCCCTGTGTTGTTAGAATATTAATATTATATATAAATTTCTATATAATATAATACATAAAATAGATAATTTTATATATATATATATATATATATATATATATATATATAACAGAAGTCCCTTATTTTTTAATCTGATGGATGTACTTGCTTTCTCTCGCTGTCATATACATCAAGTGCTGCCTTCACTGAATTACCTGAGCATCCTGCCAACGTGCAAATGTCATCAGTGAATCATGATGAAATACACTGATTGTGGCAGGTACGCAGGAGGTGAGGGTGGAGTGTGAGACTATTTCTCATGGTTCTTCACCCATCATGCCTGCACTGTTGATTGCTAGGACACACTGGGTTAACATGGAATTCGTCTGCCTGCCACTTTCTCCCTCATACCACTGCTAGCCTCAGGGTTCTGCTAAAAGGTCATCTGTGTACACTTCCAAATGCATACATGATCCCCAGTGTCCCTTAAGTACCACATAGCATCTCACATGTTGTCTGAGTCTTGTCTATACTTGCCACCTAGCATATAAGAGGAAACTGAGCCCAGGGTAAGATATCTTCTATGTGTGTGTTCCCTTGATGAAGCTGAACTTCAAGGTTTAGAAAGTCTTCCTTGTATGGGGTGTGTGGAAGTGTGAACTCCTACCAGACTGGTAGAACTGGAGCAAGCCCACAGGTGAATAAATGTGAGTTACACACATTTCTTTCATATCAGATCACATACATGTCCACGTAAGTGCCTCTGTCTGACTGTGTCTTTGTATCGCTTGATTCCTCATACAAGAAAGCAGAAGCTACCTTAAGCAAAGCCTAAATCAAACATTTTCACCAGACATCAAGGTCTACCTCCTCTCACAGCAGATCAATGGTTCACTGTTTATCAAATTCATGTATTGTACAGAAACATGATAATCAGTGAAGCTAAAATAGTTTGGCCCATTGCAGGAAGCCTTACACTAAGGTGACACATTATCAGATGCTCTAAGTATTCCACAGTATCATTGTGGAAAAGGAATGATCATCTTGAGAGACTCTTAACCAAAACGTGTGCCCTTACGCAAACAGATCAACACGGCTTGAGAAACTTTATAAACTGATTATTTAAACAAATGATACTTTTGACAGTGAGACATTCCAAAATTACAGTAACATTCTGGATAATGAAATAAAAAGGTCACACTGCTCAGATTTTTCAAAGGGCTTATTGTTGCATGGGCTATGTTTACAGAATGCTTTTTAATTAATTATTTGAAAACAAAAGCCTTCAGAGACTAAACATCACAAGCTAAAACCTTGTTAGCATTTAAAATAAATTCTGCATAATGGATTTCTTAGTTTATTAAATTTTTTTCACTGTTACAGGTACACTGCTTTCTTTTTTTCAACTTGCTCATCTTTGATAAGAATGTATTAAATATAATCTGTAAAATGTTGATTAAAATGGCACTCTTGCATATATCAATTATGGTTCAAAGATAAGAAAAATAAATAAACTGGATGTGAACTATGCAATATATGTATAGTCAATAAAGAGTATATAGTCTTCAATATATCATAAATATCATATGTGTATGATATCCAGGAAAGCCTCTTTACCCAAAGGTCTGAATGCAATTAACTACATTAATAATAATAATAGGCTAACACTCCCTTTTGTAATATTTAGGTTGAGGAATAAGGATAGTTCATTTAGTCTGAAAGTTATAAGTAGGCACAAATAAAGCATACATTTTAAGGAAAAAATATCTAAAATAAAAGCAGTAACTATATGTAATAGTCCTTTGAAAAGGACAGAAAAAACTGATAATAATTAGTATGAATTTAAACTGAAACGCCAGGCCATTATGACAAGGATTTCTTTCTTATAGTATGCTAATAAGAATTTATTATTATGTAGGCCATTCTGAAATATACTTCAATGGATTTGGAGGGAACAAAATGTCATTCGCAACTTATTACAGCAATATTCAAAACATAACTATAACTGAATTCAGTACTCAACATTTCTCACTCCAGATTAGTTCTTTACAATTCATCTTCTTTTTATTCATCACAAACCATTAAAATATCTTCAGTCCTTTGATAATGCTAATCATAATACCATAATTATATGAATCATTCTTTGCTTTGAAGAAATCCGGCAACCACAGATAATGTGACAATGATGCGAACAGACTTTCAAATAAAGAGATGGATATGTTTAAATTTGTTCCCCCTAATTCAAGCAAGATTTTGGCCATGTGATCCAGCAAGACTTCACCTAAACCCACACAGAAAATTACCACTGTTCTCTTCTTGGATTTCTCAAAAGCTCCCCAGTCTTCAGGATGGTTGTTTCTGACCGCGACAATAGGTTTGACAACTCTGTAGTTCATTTTATTTTCACTTACATAACTAAAATTGGATTTTTTTGGGGGGGGGTCCAGTCATGGGGCCTGAACTCTGGGCCTGGGCGCTGTCCCTCAGCTCTTCAGCTCAAGGCTAACGCTCTACCACTTGAGCCACAGCGCCACTTTTGGCTTTTTTCTTTTTGCTTATGTGGTGCTGAGGAATCGAACCCAGGGCCACAGGCATACAAGGCAAGCACTCTACCACTGAGCCACCTTCCCAGCCTAAAATTGGATTTTTTTTCCCAAATAAAACCTATCTGCTCAATAAATATTTATTTAAAATCTATAGCCCAATATACTGTAAAAATCATCAAATAATACTTAAGTATCCTAGAATTCTAAGTCAGCAATTGCACATAGAGAAAAATAACAGCTCACATATAGCTTACCATTCCATGCAAGATATCCAAGAAGATCAAGTACTCCACTTGGGGGCAAATTCATTAAGATATTTAATTAATAAGTTTGCCCCAAATCACTGATTTCTTTGTGTGGGCATGGCCCCAGATGATATTGTACAGCTACTTAAAGATCATTTATTGGAAATTTAAAAAATTAAAGAACAACAACAACAAAACCAAGATGAAACCATCAAGGTCAGAAAGGTTAAGCATCATTTTTCCAGGAGTAGCTACACACTGCAACAACTCATTTCACATCTCCGAAATCACCAGAACAGCAACATAGCCACCTGATGACAAAGGCTCAATGGGAGGTGGGAAGACAGCTGACCACAGTCCGACTCTCCTTCTCCATACCGCCAGGCTATTTGCTCATGGACAATGCATTCCAAATTTGAAAAGCACCCTTCCCACACTGGGGTCTGACTTTCAGTGAAAATCGTTCTTTTATTCAGACTTAGACTATGTTAACTAATAATCTATGATGGTATAAAGAGGGAAAATACAACTGAAAACGGTCTTTAAAACCTCTGAACCCTTTAGCTTCTGTGGTCTAGGGAGTATGCCGCAGAATGTTTTTCTATACATATCACCACTTCATCTCTGCCATTCCCACCAGAGTTATAATCTGCTTTCTAACTACAAATATTTTTAAATCACAAGTGGAAAACACTATTAGTGATGTCAACTTTCTCTCCATTATAACACTATCCACAATAGTCTTACACAATCCATTATCCACAATGCCACTAATAATCTTTGGATCATTATCCTACAAGTGGGCAAATGATAGTGAACTTACATTTAACAAACACACACATATATTACATATTATATAATAATATGCATGTGATTATATGATGTATATATGATATATATAATACATAGTATGTTATCTATTTTATATATATATATATTAAATACATTTTATTCTAGAAAAGTGTAGGACCAGTCATAAGCATGTGTAAGATTCCCATGAGTCCTGACTATCTACATGGTGTCTTTACCATTCTGACATATTGAATCACTGCTCCCCTAATACACAGGATCCTCTCTGCTACGCTGAATATGAGACTGCTGATAAGTCTTGCTTCTCTCAGGAAAACTATTCATCAGTTCTAAGCTGGACTTTTCAAAGCCAGAAATCTGTCTCTTTTCTTTCTGCCATGAGACTCAAAATACTCTGGAAGGAGATTATTTGGTCAGATTGAAGACTAGAATGAAAATATTTAATTCGCATTTCCAACTCACAAGAGGCATAGAATGTTCAGGTGAAAGAGACCTACAGTACTTCCCTTCTTGACCCTAAAGATATGTTTTCTGTCTCCTTAACAAAGCTATAAAATCAACAAGAATTTGGGAAATTATTGCAAAGATAAATATGTAATAAAGATAAATGTGCTCTATCAAAGAGCACACAATCAAGGCAAACATGAAGTCTAGAGAACACTTGCCCTTCTAGCAGCAGTGAAAAGAAAGTAGTTAGCTAGTAGACACAGAGTGCTAGAAGAGGAATTCCAGGCCTCTCTTTATACAGCAGTTTCTCTAAAGTGCTTTCATGTTTATTTTAAATCCCACTGCTAAAACCTTTAATCTGAATTTGTTATCATGGCAGCTTTCCAAACAAGAGAGATTTCTATGGATGACTAAGTAGGCATATGAGATTACTGTCCTGTTCTAAATAAGTCAATCTTGTTATGAGAGTGATAAGTCACCACTTAGAAACTGCAAGTTCCAAAGAGTCATTAAGTTATCTCAAGCTACATTTTTAGAAAAACAGATTGTATTCTTCAAATGTTATTATGTAACATTTATTATTCTATAATTACAGCAAGTTTCTTAAATGAAAAAAAGTATTTCAAGGCAAATATCAGAATTGATTTTATGCATAAATAATTTTGAAAGACGAAAACTTGAAAAGCTTCCATTTCATTAATTTAGAATTCCATTTCTTCTAGGCATCATATGCCAAACTAAATTCTATTTACCTATGTCCCTGCAGTAAAATGCATTTGTATAAACTTATTTGTATTTAAAAATTTTGGTCTCTTACAATTGTAAGTTAATTATTTATCAAATATTTCTAGATTTGTGGACAGCATGAAACAAAAGTAAACATGTATCAGTGCCTGAGATGATTTTAAATTATGTGACATTATCTCTAATGGCCTAAAGAACAATGCAGTGGATAGATCTTTTGAAAGTAATGGATGAGAACATGGTTTCTAAGGTGTCCCAGGATACCTCCTGCTGTTCACCACCTTGTCTCATTCCCTCCCACTGAATGGTTGTTCCAGATCTGTGAGCTGCTTCTAGCAAACAGAATACAGAAAAGATGAGCGACATCATTTTCATAATTATGCCATGTAAGAATGAAACATCTGTCTTGCTGAGAAACTCTCTCCCTTGCTGCCTCTAAGAAAACAAGCTTCCAGAATGTGAGATGCTTTAGAGGGGACCACATGGCCGCATGCAGCGGACCAACCACCAGACAGAAGGCGCTGCAATACTCAGGTTGAGAGTCTGCACTGAGAGAATTCTGCTATTGCTGGGAGCTTAGAAGCTGACCTTTCCTTCAGTAGACTTCTAAATTAACCCTGGCCATGCCTGAGGACAGTTAAACTTTGTTAGGACTTCTGACACAGGAAAACAATGTAATCATAGACACAGCTGCTATACATTTCAATGTGGTGATTTGTTATGCAGCAACTGGTAACAAATACAATAAAACCCTCTTACCTTTTAAGCAAGAAAAAATGGAAGCTGTTTCTCTTTAGTCTAAAGATAAAGAAGGAAATAAATATGTTAGTCTCATTTTAGAATTACCTCTGAAAAACCGTGGCCAGCCTATTTAATAAAAAAGTCTCCTAAGTCATCTAAAGAACTGATGTTCTATTCTTTCATGAAATATATTAATTCCTCTTTCTAGTCTACCCATGTGTTAAGTAATGCCTTTTAATGATAGCATAACAGGGTTTCCTTTGGTGATTTCCAAGAATTTTGGCTTTTTAAATTTAATGTTATTGTAAAGATGCTGTACAGAGGGGTTACAGTCACATAAGTAAGACAATGAGTACATTTCTTGTCGAGCATTGTTACCCCCTCTTTGTTGTTCTTTGCACAATATTTTAAGCAGGTTGAGCATGGAAATTCGCACAAATACATGTTGCATGTTCCAAAGTGTGGTTTGTGACCATATCATAACATGATCACAGGCACACATTTTTAATATTTTCATGAAAGTGTACTACTTTTTCCAAAAGAACTGTAGAAACTCTGGCTTAGAGAATATTATGATAATTGCCCACTTGGAAATGTTTGATGCTGCAAATGTAAACAAGCCAATTTCCAGAGGACTAGTTCACTACGCTTTCTTGATTAAACAACACCACCAAAATATGAGGATTTCCAACGAAGTTTCCCAGATAATTCAGTCTTAGGACTTCTTTTTCCTTTAAAAGCATCAGCAGATATGTTTTGATGCATTGGTCTTTATGACAGTAGTTTTTCATTTTACTTGTCCTACACGGATCCACAGGAAAGCATATTTGTGTGATCCAGGAAATTTGTCTACCTGAAATCACCAGAGCATTCTGCTCTCTCTCTCTCTCCCCCCACGGCACTGTTCATATCGGGCCATAGCTTTTGCAGCTATGACATACGTCTTATGCACATTTCTGCATCTACTGTAGGAAGAAACAGAAGCGAGGTGCTGCTGAAGCTGTCTGTGTTGTTGAACTTTCTCAATATGGCAGCCTTGGGTGGGCTGAACATTTTACATCAAAGCCCAAGGCTTCAAGGGCACACTTCCCAGAAAACATCGCAAAAGCATAATTGCCTCTCACCTATGCCAGAAGTCACAGAGCCTCGTGTTGATGTGAGCTTTTGAGGCTGTCACAAGCAAGGCCAGGCATATTTGGGCGTAGTACTGGAGGAATCTACTTTTGTTTTATAACCACCACAAACACCCTGCTTTCTTTCTTTCCTTCTTCCCATGTAACTAGACAAAAGTGATGCAGCCATAATTCCTGACCCTGGGAAAGGTGTCAGGGTGACACTGACAAAGAAGCACTGGGTTTCGTGCAACTTAATAATGACAAGAAAACAATGCAAAAGAACGAATAGCCTTAGATATGGTCTAGCATATATGAACAGAATTTAAATTATAGGAGAGCTATCCACACATGTTGTTAAAAATTGTAAGCTAATCTCTTTAGTAATATTTTTTCCTTTAAAACTTTAAATGGTTGATAAAAAGAGTTTATAATTAAATATGTCCTTGTATGCATGTAGTGTGCAAAGTGATATTTTCAAACACATTGCCAGTGGGCTAGATTGCTTTTTTGACTACTTGATCTATGTAGATAACTTCTCAATAATAATAATTTTGCTGTTCGACAGGCTAGTGGCTCATGTCTGTAATCCTAATAATCTGGGAGACAGAGACTTGGAGAATCACAGTTCAAGTCCTACTTGGGCAAAAATTGAAAAGATCTCTCTCTCACACACACACACACACTCAATAGCTGAGTGTGGTCCTACATGCCTGTAATCCCAACTCTGTGGAAGCTGAGGCTAGGAGGGTCTCAATTTCAACCACCCTAAACCAAAAAAACAAAAAACAAAACTCATGAAACTCTACTCAATAACAAAGTTGGCAAAGAGATGCATACCTGTTGTTCCAGCTATGGTGATAGAAAGATAAATAGAAGGGTCATGGCTCTGACATGAAGTAAGACCCTATCTTAAAAAATAGCTGAAATAAAAATGAATGGAAATGGGTCTCCGATGAGCACAAAGCCTGTGTTCAACCCTCAGACCTCTTTTGGTGCTCTAGACATCCTAAGTAAGTTATTCGAATAGAATCTTCTAATAAAGAAAAAAAGTATATATGCTATTACACAGTTGATTGGGTAGCAAAATTTTCTTTCAGTCACTCTGTAAAATAGTCTTTGGCTTTAAATGTTAAGCCGAATCTTTTTGTTCACAATCTCTTCTTAATCTTTCTATCCAACATGGTAATGTTAGATATTTTCAGTTTCTTCAAACTCATTAACTAATCAGCAACAAACAGGAATGCCTATTCCTGCCATCTTTTAAATTTAGAAAACAATCAACATTAGTCCTAAAATTGCTTCTCTGGAAAGGATCACAGATGAACAGCTATTTCTTCATTTAAGTGGCCAGATTAAGGAAGCACACATCCCCCATTCCAAGCTATGGAGTAATTATAGTGCTGTTTATTATTTTCAAACCCATAATTAGCCATAAAGAAGCATGTTCAAATAAAATACTGTGTTTATATTTTCCATATCAAAAGCTCTGTTGTTCAACAACAAAGATATCAAACAACATATTTATAAGACTGGTATTTTGTAATTATCTGACTTAGAGTCTACTGTATTTTAAAGGAAAATCATCATATGCAGGCCAGCAGGATGACTTCAGGGGAAATTTCAGGACAGTCAGATTTCAAAGACCTGTGTACTTGTCTCTGAAAGGCTAAAAGTGAGAACATTTAGACAGGAAAGTCTGTTGCTGAGATCTTTTCCCACTAACAGGATTGGAGCACAGGAGCTTTAGGGTTAAGAGATTTACATGTCCTGTCATTTGTTCCTCACCCCCATGCATCTGGGAAGAAAAAGCAAATACTCACTGAAGTTTTCCTCAGATTACTTCTTTTCTTGCTTTAGTAATCATCCTGCGTAGATATAAATTTTGTACATTTTCCATTTCCCTGCCTGAGTCACACATGACAAAGTGCATACTTATTTAGTCCTTTCTGTAACTAGGTGCACTGTGGGATATCTTTTCTCTCACTGACTAAATTACTATTGCCATATAATAACAGGGCTCAAATTATCCAAGAACAGTTTCCACTAAAGATCTATTTTTAAAGAGCAATATTCATTTGTCCCTTCAGGATGGTCCTTTTTTTCCATGTAGGACACAAAAATGGTATGACAAAATGATTTCCCAGAGGAAATGAGCACAAATTAAGATATTAAAATGTTCTTCATATGGCATCCGTTAGTGTGTCAGGACAACAATTACCACATGCTTTGCAAACAGTCACAGCACTGGTTTTGAGAAAATGCAGTGTTCTCTCCACTGCAAAGAATTCTCAGTCCATCAAAGTTGACTGTTTCTTCAACAACAGCCATAGGCTGCTCCTGAAATGGTTCTCAACATTAACTGGAGAAATCAGAGAACTTAGATAAACAGCCCCTTAGGAATTGTCTTAATAATTCACTCCACGGAATGCAGCAGAATGACCCTGGTATGAAACACAGAAGAATAAGAACAGGTCGACAGCCACATGAATGAGCTTAGAATGGCAACAAACTACAATGACAACATGGTAGAACTCAGGAACTCTCCAAATCACTTTATGTATTCCTTCATCTATTTATAGTTCATTTCAAGATTTTTATCTTGCCCAGAATTTTTCAAATGTTAAACTATCTCTGTAATTTACTTGTATTAAACCAAACTACTTTCATATAAAGTAAGATTTCTAGTTTATCTACCCCAATCTTTATGCAGAAAACAATGCTGAGTGTTCCAAAGGTCCACTAGCTACAATGCTTTTGGATGATGCCAAGCAAGTTGTAAAAGTTGTGTGCTTTCATTTCTCAGCTTTTGCATTTGTTGGCTTAATGTGAACATTATGAGAAAATTCAATATCAATCTAAAGTGTAATATTGAATAACTGAGTCCATTTTCTAGACAAGGATTTACCAGATTTCTGACAGGTACTCAACAACAACAAAAAAAGATAATAAGAAAATTGGTCTTTCGAACCTTTGTTTTTGTCCCCAGGGTAGTTTTCTGTTATTTCTTTGCATCTCCTCTGCTGCCACAGAACTAGGGGAAGTTAGGAAAAACAAATAAAACTACATCTTTAATTAGCGCTTCATTTAAAGTTTCTACCTTTGGGGAGGATTAAGGCTTAGAGTCTCCCTTTTATAAAAATGAATCAATAGGAGAATATCAAAGATATCAACCCTTAAAAGATTTTTTTTTAAATTTATGAAAATAACCCAGTGTATAATTCACAAAACCCCTAATATTATAATTGAAATTTAAATGGATGAATACATTTGAATTACTTTCAATGTACAATAGAAAGTCTGAGACAATATAATAATTAATATGATTTCTTTATACAGATTTTGAAGTTACTTGGAAATGAGAAATTCATTCTTCAAAGACTAAGTAAAATACATGAAAAGAGGAAAGAAGTTGGGTACTGTTTTTGATATATATATATATATATATATATATATATATATATATATATATATATATATATCCCAGCACTCAGGAAGCAGAAGCAGAAGGATCCAGTTTGAGACCAGCTCAGTGTAAGAATGCAGCATGCATAAAATCATGGTTTCAATCCCCAATTCAGTTTTTTTAAAAAGATAAATAGCTGTTTTAAGTTAAATGTCACATGAAAGAATGATACGATTGATTTGTTTCACTCACTAAGTCATAAAAGTGATGAAACTCTTCGTCGGGTCAGTTATTTTAATCATTTCAGACAGCCAGTTCATTGCTGGAGAAGGCAAAGCATTGACCAAACAGTTGACAACTGTGAAAATTCAAACTCTAAATGTCCTGTGTATCCACCATGGAGCCAAACTATATGGACAGCAATTTTGTTCAGTCTAGGGTTCAAAAACATTGAATACAAATGAGCATTTGGTTTACAAAGTCAAACCCGAAACGACATGAAAGGATTCTTTTTTTCTATGTGACTCTTCACTTCTTAACATTTATTTAGAAACTCCCTGAGACAAATAGCACAGATATGAAACCCATCATAATTTGCCAACCCCCCAAAATCGATGAGATGTAAACACTCACATGAACACCAAGATCATTTACATTTGCACATGCCTTCCCTGTTTATTTTCTACTGTAGGATTCTCAGAACGTTCACCTGTCCACCAACCTCCTGCCTGAAGGCGCACAACAACCAGACTTGTATGCAGCACATGCAGGAGAACCCTGTTTTTAAATGGTTTAAGTTTCAGGTTGACCTTTAGAAAAGCATTTGTTTTTCTCCAGATAGCCTGGCACAGCTGATCTGATCCCTGAGGTAGAATTTATCATCAGTGCCTTAGAGAGAAAAAAAAATTATCTATCTGAAAACAAAGTTCAAGATCTCTGCCCATCTGTTGATCCAGCCTAGGAAACGATCATCTTGGTTTAGACACCAATTATGGAGGTCAGAAGGGTAATCTGATTTGTGCTTTCCACCAGCTAAGTGTGCAGGCAGTAAGCGAGGTAGCCTGGGCAGAGTGAAGCCGTCGCTCTTCAGCCTAGCCTGAGACCTGGATGAGGCACCTGACAGGCCCCATAAGTGCTCCTTCTGGTCCTCCTTTCAGCAAGTCTGGGAATGGACAGACCCGGCCTGTGTGAGAAGAGCTAGTGGAACAGCCATTGGAATCTGGACCCTCCTGATCCTTAGGACCTTGCCTATCCCTCAAGTGGCAAGATGATGCCAAGTGCATCATACCTGCTGTCTTCCACCCAGAGGACAGATAAGCCTAAGACTACATAAAAACTGATGGCAGTATGGGCAGTGTGATATAATAGTTGAATATACTTATGAGAGCAAGAGCCAGATATTCCTACCGCGGCACTCTGGCTATGCCATACTCCACTGGGGGGATACATGGAACGTGTCTGAACTTCTGTGAGCCTTAGAGAAGTTGCTGACAAAACCTGTCTGATGGGGCATGGTCTGGGATTGGTAGGGGCAAGGTCTAAGGGAGTTCACGTTGTCAGCACAGGACCTGGGATCAACAAGTGAAGTTCCATGAGGGGGAATGGATTCAATTCTGTTGAGAGTGTTCACGAAGAACTGGGTTGTGGGAATGGATTCCTGTGTGAACAGAAGTGGCAGTACAGAGGGAGTCCACAAAGGCTCCCTTCCCTGCATTCCTGGGGCCTTGCTGACTGCAGAGGAAAAGAATTCATTCTTGGCATTTGAAATAACAAAAACAATGCTCAAATATGGCTGAAGCCATGTTTAGTTCCCTTTGATCACAAGGAGAAGAACCAGGTTGTGCGTGTAGCGATTCAGAATGGTAAGCACTGACTAGAAAGCAGAGAAATAGTTCAACTTGCTAGGGAGGGGGGGAGGGGAAGTAGAAGAAAAATGAGGGAAGGGGCAACAAGTTTGATAAGAAATGTTCTAATTATTGCCTTACTTATGTACCTGTAACCCTTCTGTACATCACCTTGACAATAAAATAATAAATAAGAAAGAAAAAGGTTCTCTGGTTTGAATTTTACTATTGTGCCCAGCAGTAAGCACATCCTCTGTATAGGGCCACTTCTTCTGGAGGGTGTGGGGTCTGGGGTGGCACATTAGCGATCAGTCCTGCCTGTGTGTCCTGAAGCGTCCTGGAGAATGAGCAGCTTCTTTCCCACTGCACCTTTCCTCAGCACCCCGGGCAGCCCTGTGTGCTTCTGGAAAGAATGGGCTACTTTATGAGAATCTTCTTCCTTTCTGGTTTTGGGTTTTTTTTTTAACTGTATTTTTTTTTGTCTTTTCTTTTTTGGTACTGGGGATCGAACCCAGGACATTGCACTTGCTAGGCAATCGCTTTGCCACTGAGCTACATCCCAGCCCAATCTTCCTTTCGTAAGATCTCTCTGCCTGAAGCACCTACACAAGGAGCCTCAAAGTCACCCCGGGAGATAAGGAGGTCCTGGTGGGAAAGCTTCCCTTCCCCACGATGAGGCCCAACCAGCTAAGGAGCCCTGTTTTTAGTCTGCGCCTTTGCTCTCCCACAGAGAGCACTGTAATTCACCAGGCATGCACAGCCTGCAGTCTTCCTTTTGCCCTGATTGGACTTGGGTCTGTGTCTGGGTCATGTTTGCCACATCTGGTGGTTCTGGCTCAGGGCTAAGACTCTTATTTCCTGCCCCTCTTTCATCAGAACGAAGTAGGAATGTGGGGTGCACCAGCAACAACGGAACAACAAAAGCGATACAAAACCGGGATGCGGATGTGTAGACAAAGGTCTCATCTTTGAAAAGAAATCTGGAGACCCGTGAATGAACTACCTCATCCCACCCTTCCCCCAGGACTAGGTCTTCCCATCTACCAGAGGAGAGGGGGAGGCTGAGAAAGTCATCTCCATTTGTCTCCTCTGAAAGGCTATGAGAAAAGTGGCCCACGCACCTTTGTTTAGGTCATCTAATATCCACTTACTCTAAGACTCAGCATGGACAAGTTTTAATCTGAAAAAGCTTATTTTATTCTAGAATCATTCAATAATTAGTCATTCAATGATTTAGTCATGATTCCAGAGAAACAGGATGAATGCAGATGTGACAAATCAGGATTACCCTACATATAATACAAAGACTATCAAACTCATGAGTGTTGTTTACCAGATATTTGATACAATATCTCACATCAGGGCAGTATTAATTTGTCTAATCTTTCCCATAGGTCTTAAGAACTCTCTACCTATGATCTAGGTGAGACAATTGACTTCCTAAAATCTTGAAAGTAAATCCTTGTGTTTATGTAAAACAAGTGACGAAAGGAAGGGTTTGGGAGGCACCATAGCATCTACAAGATGTATTCTGGAGCTGCCACCACCATTAATTGTACTGAATCTGACTTCGTCCATCCCTCACTGACATCTGGACGTCAGATCAGCAGTAACAACTATTGTGAAGTCCTTTTCATCATCAATCATTTCTTTCCTCACACTCACATCTACTTCCCCCATGTACTATGTTCTCTTTGCAGTGCCACACTTAGGGAAAGGGTAATTTGGACTTGCCTCTATGCTTTAGTTCTAAGCCATACCTTAATGCATCATTTTGGTCTCACTTCTCGCCATTCTCTCACAACCATTCTTGTAAGGTCACCAACATGTAAGCTCCAAATGCAGGGACCTATAGGACACCTTCCTCCTACATGTCTTTTCTGTAATGGGGAGCACATTTCACTGGTTCTGTATCTTTCTCGCCATTTTGCTGGAAAGTTCCCCAGAAGCCGCGCAGTAAAACCCTGGTCCCCAAGCTGGCACTATTAGAAAGTAATGGAAGTTTAAGTGGCGAGGCCTAGCTGGAATTTGTGTTTGTATTAGAGTGCCTCCTCTGTTCTTTGTCTATGTCCCAGCGACGCGGTTCTGATATGAGCTGTGGCCAGTACTGTCCCCAAGCCAGCAGACTAACCAGTCACAGACTAAACCTCTGACACATTGAGCCAACATGTCTTGTCTTCTTAACATCATTATCGGAAGTGCTTGTGACAGTAAAGGAAAGCTGACTTAGCATCCTAGGCCTTTCAAATCATCACTGCCTCACAGCTTTACCCCTCCCCTCTCTCTTTTTCTTCTCTGCATTCTTTGTTTCTTCTCAGTCTGCCCATGGTCTCTTTTCAGACTTAAATGTTCTTCCTCAAGATTCATCTTTCGCATTCTCTTGACATTATCCACTTTTGTTGAATCACATAAATCTGTGCCCACGGCTGCCAGACCAAATCTACATTTCACGCCCACTCGCGCTACTCCAGTGGTACACTACCCTAGCCTTAGCTCCAACAATTTTCTCCTTGCCCAAATACCGATCTCAGTCACAATCCATGCTCTCTCTTGTGCTTCCTATCTCCTAAGTGGATCTACATTTGTCCAGTTTCATGTTTTATCAAGCTGGATTCAGACATCCCTTCCACATACCACTAACCTTTAAATGTTGGAGTGTAGATTTCAGAAATCTCCCCCCAATTCTTCTCCACGTCCTTAGCCCTGCCATCACGTAGAATTTCCCGTTCAATGTAATTGCTACCAGTAATGTGCAGTAGCAATTACATTGTTGGCAAATTAAAATTAAATACAACTGGAATTTATTCTAAGCTAATTTTTGAGAAAAACACATCATCTTAAACCAAGCTGATTAAAATCCTCGTGCTGGTATTTTTACCACACAGATACTGAAAGTTAAAATTGACCATGGAATGGGAGATTGTCTAAAGTCAATGATCAGTGTTGCTCCAGACATACTTCCTTCGTCCTTCTCATTTATCTTATTGCATAGTACAGATTAAGCCAGTCCCTACTCCTGCCCAATGTCTGTGTGGCACTTTTATTCCTCAAAGTGACTACTTGGAAATGGGTTCTAGAAAGAGTTCAAAAAGATGAAGTGAGGTCCTCAGGGCAGGTCTGTACCCCAAGAGGACTGAGGTCCTTATACAGAGATGGGAATATCCCTTCGTACCAGTCTTCATAAGAAAGACTGTGTGGGATACAATTAAAAAGGGCCATTATCCAGGAATGAAGCCCTCGCCAGAACCAGTCTGTAACCTCCTTGATCATAGACTCATTCCCCAGAACTGTGGGATAACCTAGTCCATGTCATTTTTCTCATATCCTCAGCTGCTGAACTTGCCAATTCAGTGTGAAATACCTTACATCTCCAAAGTTTCCTTTCGTCTCACCAAAGTTTATACAAATGCTTGCTGTGACTTGCCCCAAGTGTGAAATCCAACCATCCACTCAGCCGTGCATCTTACATCTTCAAAATGCTGTACCTGGCCCTCTGTCCAGCTGCCCCGGACTCTAAATGTTGTCCTCTTAGCTTGCCACGTCATCTACAAAATGTGTCCAATGAAAAACTCATAGCAAATAGAAGAAGTAAACCATGTGAGAAGTATTCATGGACTTCTTATTATACTAATGTAATGCTTTGGGATGCTTGTGGATGCTAAAAACCAAAAGGAAAGAGAAAACATTTAAGGTGAATGTTGTATTTGATATTCCAACTCTGTTATGACCTGGGGGCATTCTGCTTTTCCTGTTCTTGCTTCTCTCAACTGTGAAATTTGTGGCACGTTTTCTCCGGTGTAGACATGAGGAGCGTTCCTGATTTCTATAAGGCTCTAAACTTTGCTAGCTACTGTTGATGCCAAGTCCAGCATTTAAATTTGAGTGACTCAAGTCATTTTCTGTGAATTATACCTGGTCATCTTTGCTCTTTTACACCTTATTTTAATTGCCTCTCCCAAAAGACAAATGCAATGATAATAATTCAGTATGAAGAGACAGACCACTCAAAAGGAAGAACAGGGAAGACAAAGAATTCTGAGCTGTGGGTTCCCTGTAGGACACAGGCCCTGAGACATAGATTCCAATAGCAGAGAAGGACACATCCACGGAACAGCAATGGCACAGCCAGGGGTCAGCAAGAAGGCCCCTGTACAAGCAGGGGAGAAAGCTGAGAGGAAAAGTCAACATTTTCATGGTTTGGATAAAACCCATTTTCCCTGTTGTGAAGGATGGAGGAGCTATCATACAAATCCTCACCTATGAACCTCCAAGTTATTATTTCATTCACTCTTGCCCAGAGGAGTAGATCTTAAACAGACATGAATGATGCCTGTGTTGCGGGACTTTTGCCATCTTACCTTTGTTTGTACATGTGTCAAAGGAGACACAGGCCAGGGGAAATAAAAATTATATTTCAACACTTTAAACATCTAAGAATGAAATGTTCCCATGCACGTTAATGAGGACACAGGTAAACAGCCCTTGTTTGGAGGATTAAAGAAGCAAATCAAACTAGAATATCTTATTGAGGAAGTTGTATGTGGGTTATATATAATAACTTATTATTATATATGATTTATAATAAAATTTAGCATCTTATAACCTAAAATTGAAAAGAATAATAAAATAATACCTACATTATGCAGAATAATATGTTTGTTTTAAACTTAATTCTTAAATTAAGCTTGGTTAACATATGTGAATATCTACTCATTTGTACCTTCACCAAAACTCCATGGATGCCATCTAGATATGTTATAGAAGTTAAGTCAAAGAAGAAGCTATGGCTTGTCAATTCAGTGAAATAAAAAAGAGCAACTTTCTAGATTTAAAGAAGTAACCAGATAAAGAAAGAATAACTGTGAGTCAGGTGAAATGTTACAAATGTTACAATGAATTTTCTCCTAAGATCAGCTATGCACCTTTGAAAATGTCTAAATTATGCTAACAGTGGAATATAATAAAATTAGAAGTAAAATGGGGCAGGAGTTCCTCTAATCAGATGTTTATTAGCCACTTAATTTCTGTGCCCCTGCATTCAGCACAGGGGTTGAGCAGCAGTGAAACAACTCAATTCAGCAAGAGAAACTCAATCAACAGCACCATCTTTGAACATATGAAATTCTGGCCTGCTACCTAGCTATCTCCTGCCCACCCTGCCATCCAGTCTACACCTTCTAATCTACTTCCTCATTCTAGTCCCTGCATATATTCTTGTCCCCTGTCCTCTCTGGACCTGTGTTGACTGCTGTCAGTATTTTCACAAAACACCCATGCTCTTCTCTCAGGGGGAACTCGTTAGTTTTCACTTCTCATCACAGCACTGATCCTCAACCTCACCAGAACCTACCACCAGCAGGGGTATACCAGATCCATGAGAGCAGCATCTCTAGGAACAGGGCTCCTACGCCTCACTATTTGCAAAGATCCCCAGGAAATTCCAGGGTGAGGGTCTGAGTTCATTGATATTGAAGAAAAAGCTTTATGATAACAAACCAATATTAAATGACAAAGTATTTGGTGTCTAGTCATCATGAAATTGGAAGAACATAAGATAGCTTTTGTTTAAATGGAGAAATTCAAGCAATTAGTTCAAATAATTCTGCCTAAAACAATTCTTTCTTTGAAACTGTTATCTGTGTTATATGTGTTCTCAGCTGTTTAATCCAGCAAGAAAGATTGTCTTAGTGGGCTGTGATTTACAAGCCTGAGGATTCCTCTTGTCCCATTACCTCTGCACTCTAACTCAACTGCATATGCAGACACTGACCTCACCTAATAAAAGTGATTCAGACGAGCACATGCCAGCATTTAGGTTACGCCCTATATAGCTGCAAATCTGACACAGTTGCAAGTCCAAAGCGAAAATATTTATTGTTTGCTCTGTAACACAATAGGCATTTGATGTGAAGGCAGAATGTTGGGTGTTTCCATTTAAGCACAAAATAATCTCAACCAGCAGTTATAAAGAACAAACATACACAAATAAGCATAAATCTGAGTCATGAAAATAATTACAATAACACCTTTGCCCTTATAAATTGTCGTATTTGTAGCTACAGTAATCATGCTTCCTGGCCTTGCTACTCAAACCTGTAGAAAAGCCATTCGACTGTACGTAGATGCAGAAATCATACAGGAGGGAGATGCAAAAGAGATGTGTTTGTGGTTGTGTGCTCTACATGACATAATCTGTACAGCAGCACTTAATCAACAGTGAAATGATATCTTAGGTTCCCAATTTTTAATGGAAAGAATGGAGAGGATATTGATTTTCCCTTAAATCTATAATGTATGACACTAAAATAAATAAGGATTTTTTTTTTCAAACTGCATGTTATGTAACCCAAACTCTGCCTGCTCCAACAGGGACATGTGGACAGTGTCTTTAATAAGAAAGTCTCAAATATAGTGATAGTTACAGGTCCCTGATATCCACCAGATGACCTTGTGGCTGATGTCTGTTAAGCAGAAATAAGCAATATAAATTGCTTCCAAATGACATTATAAAAAGTAACAATGTGAAAATGCATGTGTTCTTGACAGTATCAAGACTAGAATTTATGCTCAGGTGACCAAAGGCCAAAGTTGCAATGACCTATGTTATAAATTAATCTCAAACCCACTTTCACTGATCATTTATCTGAGAGCATCTTGAATAAGTAAAGCTACCAGGGACTAGAAAGGTTGCCTAGAACACAAAAGTTTGCATCCCTAAATATTTTGTTTCCATAGTATTTATTTACTAACACACTTGGGAGCTGAAGAGTTCCATATGTAAGAGAAAAAATATTGAAAGCATGAAGATGATAGACATTTCTAAATTTTTTAGCTGCAAATATTGCATGTTTCATATTGCCTGCCAACTTGAAGACTGACATATTTGTCAAATTCTTACTATATATCAAGTTATTATTTTGAATACCGCCACAAACTAAAGGAAAAATCATTGCTAAAATTGTTGCTGCCTAATTCATAAAACATTCCAGCTTAAATGAAGAAGGACAAGAAAGATATGCAACAAGTTTTGTTCAATAATTCCCCATATATGCAGATATTCACTCATTAGAATTATTCCAGCTATTTCCCACAATATTAAAATTATTATCAGGTTCAAATGAATCCTGTGATATGATATAAAGTTTACTCAAGTTAAATTTGCTGTATTTGATTCTCAATACTGTAAATTCAAGGCCATATTATCTTGTATTTGTTTCTCTTATTTTGTGTTTTGAGGCTGTGTCTCACTATGTAACATTTTGGCTTAGAATTCTCTATGTAGTACAGGCTGGCCTCAAACTTGACATCCTCATCTCTCACCTGAGTGCTGGAATTATGAGGTTGTGTCATCACACCTGGCTTCAGGAACTGTAATTCTATTGGATCTGTTTTAAGTTTTTTTTTTAATAAAAATTGATCAACAGCTCTTTAGAATTTATACAAGAATTAGTTAATGTATTTTATTGTAAATATGTCAATTTTCCATGGGAGAGACTATGAAGATAGACCATGACAATACATCCTAACTCTAAAAAGCTAGAAATAATCAAATCAATCATTTAATTATACTCAAGTATAAAAAATGTTACTATATTGGTCCTAAAATATAAAACACACTAATTGGTAGTGTTGATATGATTTTAAGTATCCTATCTCTACATCTTTGACAACTATATTAATAAATATATCCTTGTTTTTATGAATATATTACCAATTAAATAGAGGTAGTGCATTTACTTTTCATCTATCTAATGATTTTAGTGCTGCCTTAAAAGTCGAAAATTTTGCATAAAACGTGTATCTTGAACAAGGCTCCTGATGATAACCACTTCATAATTACAGTTATGTTGGAAATCAGCAAAAGTGGTCAGAAAGCGACACAGACAGAATCTGCAAAGAAAACATAAAACATTGTAAACCATGTGCTGCAGTTTGTAATGGGCATGTTTGTGCCTTTTTTCAGAATCAAAATAGGGAAATTATACCTTAAACTAAGGGCCTCTGCTTATATTTTCTTTCTACATATAACCAGCTGATTTGTGAATCTTAAGCCAAGAACACTATCACTTTAATTTGATATTGTGATTTTTGAAAATGGCTATTACGAAACACATGTTTCCAACTGACCAAAAAAAAAATGATTCTTCTACCACCAGGAAACATTTACAGGATGTAGCAGTAAATAAACTTTGTATGGTATTGCGAAACTAAAACATCTACATTTACTTTTCAGAATAAAGTAGAAATTTTAAAGGAGTTTGGATTTTTATAATGTACTTTTGTATATGTAGTTAACAACAACTTTATACAAAAACACAATTCTGATGTGTTCCGTAACATTATAAATATATTTACAATGTATTTATTTTATAGTGTCACAAGCGTCATGCTGAGAATTAATCTGGGTCAAGGGGAAGCAAAACATTTTAAATGTTTGTTTGGACATTTGAACAAAGATAAACTTGAGGTATTTAAAAATATGCTGCAGTCTGTTGACAATGCAGACTCTTTTAAGTATGAGCTATGCAAGTTGCAATTGCTAGAAATTTCAAGAGCTTACATGAAGGGGATTTTACAGATTCAAATTATTACTACCTCTCTTATACACAATATATACTGGAATCTCCATCAATGACACAGACTCACAATGATGACTTCCAAGGTGCTTCTGGACTTACTGCTAATAAAACCAGGTCAGCCCGAGTTTGACTTGTCAAAAGCACAATTAGTGAACCCAAAGTAAAATACGGGCCTTGAGTTACATTCATTTAAAATAGGGAACCCTCCACCAAGTTCTCTTGTTGAAGCATCACAGACCCCTGTGATCCTATATCCCCCATAGTTGAATTTTCCCAGTCGCCAAGGCAAATGAGACAAGGGTCCTGCTGCTCTGCTGTGTAAGGTTTAGCAAAGACATGGAAGAGGGAAAGTGAGCTGTCTTATTTCTTTTGACAAGTAATACTATTTCATCAAGGGTTTTAATAAGTTATCTCTTGGGAGAGGGAGTAGAGGTTAACAGAGATTCTGTTATCATCCTCCCCCACCCCCCCCCCCACCTCCCGCCACTAAAGGTCACTACAGTGTCCTCTTCTTCCACACTAGCCCTGCGAATCGAGTTTCAGCACCATGGACAGTACCCTCTTCAGTGGCCCAGGGTTATTTACACCAATTCTTAGAATCTGAAATCCATTTCCCCTTTGTTACCCAGCGAAGGTCACATTCCTCTTTCAACAGGAAGATCTTGAACCTAATAACCGGCTTGGAGGTATTAGGCAACTTATAATTCATAGCATCAATGAATTCATCCAAGTAATTACATAAGGTCTTTGACTGAGTAACCTATCACTGCTAATCAATCACTAGATACCTAATGTCAACGTCTTAACTTTTGATGGGTCTTGAACCAAAGGCTATACAAACCTCTAAGGGCGAACAGAGAGCTTAGGGGGTGTAGATGCAAGATCAGGTAGGCCCTGAGCGCCCGTCCGACGGACTGGACCAGAGGTATGCTTGGAATAACTCGTAAATGTTGTCGCTCTTCTACACAACCAGCCGCACTTCCTCTGCTTCTCCCGGGGCGGCCAACTTCATGATGTCACTCTTGGAGGAGCCGGGAGTGAAGTCGGTCTCAAGACACAAGGCCAGGCTCCCCTGCCCGTATCCGCCCCGTCTGTGGCCCTACCCACGCCCGCCCTGTCTGAGCCCCTGGGCCCGCCAGCCTGCAGTCTCATCCCCCTGCTCTCGCCTCACCGGCCAAGGAGCAAACCCTATCCCCAAAGAGCTGCCTCCGAGTTCCAGCCAACTGCACCCCTGGGAGGAAGCCCACTCTCCACGGAAAACCGAGGGCTTCCCTCCTCTTCGAGGGTCCTGAGAGAGAGCCAGCGGCCGACCTGCCGCGCAGACCCCCGGGGCTGCCAGTCCGAGAAACAACCACAAGAGCCAGAAGCCCAGAGCCCCCCGTGTGTGGCTTAGGACCCACACCGACCACGCACGCAGAGAGAGGGAGGGGGAGATAGCAGACGTGCGGGACAAGGGCGGAGGGGGGGGCGGAGAGAGATCCCCACCGAGCCCCGGCTCCTACCTTACAGTCCTCGGGGCAGGACTTGACCGAGTACTCGTCCGACTGCAAGTACTTGTGCAGCACGCTTTCGAACTCCTCGTACTTCTCCTGAGCGTGGTGGTCGTAGTCTTGGTACGCCTCGACGCACTGCCGGCAGGCGGTGGTCTCCCCGCCCTCGGTGAGCGCCACGTCTAGGCTGCAGTTCAAGGTGTTGGGGCTGGACAGCCCGGAGAACAACTCCCAGAGTGTGTAGGAATTACAAAAGGAGAGGTAAAAATCCGACAGGTTCCAGCCGGGGGGCGGCGGCGGCTGCGCCCGGCCCGCACCCGCCGGGCCCCGGCTCCAGTTCCGGGCGCACACGGAGTCCGCGCTGTCCACCGTGAAGCACTGGCCCGAGCTGCCCGGCGGGTAGCACGACTCCAGGCGCCACACGGGCTTGGCCGAGTTCCCCGGGAACCCGGCCTGCCTCCGGCGGGTGCTCTTGCCTCGGTTGCCCTTGCCGCCGCCGCCGCCTCCGGGGGAGGGGGGCAGGGTGGGGGATGAGGAGGAGGAGGAGGAGGAGGAGGCGGCGGCGGCGGAGAGGAGTCTGTGTGCCGCCGCTGCCGCCGGGGCGCCGGGCGCGGACGCCCCCTCCATCCCCGCCAGGAGCGCGGGCCACGAGGGTTCCGGCTGCCCGGGCTGCTGCTGTTGCTGCTGCTGCTGCTGCTGCTGCCGGTGCTGCTGCTGCTGCCGGTGCTGCTGCTGCTGGTGGTGGTGCTGCTGCTGCCGGTGCTGCTGTTGCTGCTGCTGCTGCTGGTGCTGCTGCTGCTGCTCCTTGTCCCGGGCCCGGGTCAGCTTGGCCTCGGCACAGAACCACAAGTGATCAGACAGCAGGACCGTGAAAAACAAGAGGGACGCCAGCGAGAGTCGCCATTTCTGAGCCCGCTCCGAGTCGATGAACGGCTTCTCGTTCTCCCGGGGCGCAGCCAACCAGAGCTTCAAGCGGTCGTCATAATGCCGACACATCCAGGCACCCCTGGTCATATTTTGGGGAGGCACAGCCCGGGCCGGCTCCACCGGGGGGGCTCCGGGGCCGGGGAGGCCTCAAGATGCATGGACTTGGAGCTTGGAGTTCCTTCTCCCCTCCTCCCGGTCTCTTTCCCCCCTCTCTCCCTTCTCTTTCCCTCTCTCTCTCTCTTTCCCCTCTCTCTCTTTCCCTCTCTCTCTCTCTTTCTTCCTCTCTTTCTCTTTCTCTCTCTCCTCTCTCTTTTGCCTACATAAATATTACCAGGCTTGGGAGGATGATCTGAATTGATCCCGACCTAACCACCAGCCGACTCCATCCTCTGCACAGTGGGAACAATGATGGAGAAGAGAGAGAGAGAGAGAGAGAGAGAGAGAGAGAGAGAGAGAGAGAGAGAGAGAGAGAGAGAGAGAGAGAGAGAGAGAGAGAGAGAGAGAGAGAGAGAGAGAGAGAGAGTGGGGCCAGGGAGGCTGAGGCTGGCGCTGGCCGGCGGCGGCTCGGGGTGGGCGCGGGCTGCTAGGTGGCGCGGCGTGGCGTGGCGGGGCGCTGGCTCCGGTCACCCCGGCACCGTCAGCGCGCGGGTCTCCATGGCCCCGCGGCGGGCAGCCCGCTGTCCCCCGCCCGGGGCATGCCGCGTCTCCGCTGCCCACTGACGGCGCCTGGCGCGCCTCCCCTCCCCTCCTCCTCCTCCCTCTCCTCCTCCTCCTCCTCCTCGCCTCCTCCTCCTCCTCGTCGTCGTCGTCGTCCTCCTCCTTGTCCTCCTCCTTCCTTTTCTTCTCCTCTCGCGTCTCCTCCGCCGCCCGAGCCTACGTGTCGCGGCCGCTGACCGAGTCCGGAGTCGGGGCGGCCGCCGCCGGCTGCGCTCGCCCGGCCCCGCACCCCCCGCCCCGCGCTCCCGCCGCCGCCGCCGCCGGTGCTGCTGCGGGTCTGCCCTCGGGCGCCGCCGCCACCGCCTCCCCGAGTACTCGGGGCCGAAACGCCTGCGCCAGGCCTCCGGAGCCCGCGGTCATCTTCAGGCCCCCGGGCTAAGTTGCCGCCATCTTCGTCCCGGAGAGCCACTTTTTTGGGGGGAGCGCCGGGCTGTGCGTCATCTCCTCCCGCGCCGAGGTCTCTCCATCCTGGCGCAGTGGCGACGGCGGCGGGGCCCGGGGAGGAGGGCGCGGAGGACGCGGCGCGGTGGGGAGGGAGGGAAGGGGGCTGAGCGCGCCCCGGCCCCCGGACCGCCACGCCACGCCACGCCACGCCCCTCGGCCGCCTCGGTCACCACCCGTCTGTCGTGTCCGCTGGGGGAAAGTCCGGGATGGAGGACGCGCGCTCGCAGGTCCCGGGTGGGGCCAGAGGTGGGGGTGTCGCCCTCCCTCCCGGCTGCTGGGTAGGCCTGGAGGGCTGGGGGTGATGGACTTCAGCCGGGGGATGGAGGACACGGGAGGGGCGAGGTGACATTGGCAGCCTGACCACGTGCGGGGCACCCCTGGACGGACACGGTCCCCCACCCCCGGGCTCCCCGCGACCTCCGCTGTCCGCGGCGCGCGCAGTGCGGGGCTCTCTGCGCCCCGGGCCGGTGCGCGCTCGCGTGGCTGAGTGTGTATGAGCGCCCGGCGTCGGGGCACAGCGTGCGTGTATGGTGTGTCCGCGCGTATCCTCGCGTGTCCGCGAGAGCAGCTCGGGACCGCGACCTGCGTCCAGGCACACGCACTTCCACCCGAGTTCTCCTGTGCTCAAGAGAGCCGTGGAGATGCGGGGAGGGCGGGAAAGACGCGAGTTTGCCGGGGCGCCCAACTTGCCGCGCCTCGTCACCCAGTGGTGGCCGATCGGCCGCCCCCAAGGGGCGCTCCCCTCCGCCCCACCGCGCGGCGCGGGGCGGCGGGGGGGGGGGGGGGCGCCGGACAGGGGCGGCGCGCGGGCTGCAGTCCGGGGCTCTAGTGCCCCTTAGCGTCTGCTCTAGGAGTTTACAGACGTGCTGGGGAAATCCTGGGGTCCCCTCCTTCCCGGATAACCCTCCCCCCGGGGTGGGGGCGTTCCTGTGATCAGAAGACTCTGTGTCCGGCGTAGTCCTGGGGTGGAAAGGTGCGCGCGATGCCCGGCCCTGCCCCGCGCACAAGCTCGCGGGTTTCGGGGTGATCCACCCACTGGGCGCACAGAGCTCAGCCCTTTCGAATCAGGGCCCCCCAGGTCTGAGAGAACCACGTGAGAAAGCCAAGGGTGAGGCTTCCCGGCTAATGGGTAGGGGTGCTGAGGGACTGGGTGTTTCCAATGGGAAGCAGAAGCTGCAGACCGTGGGCGCGGGACTCTGGGCACACTGGAGCGCATGCCCGCGCCACCCACTGCCACGCTTGCCCCAGGCCAGGTGGATGGTCGCATGTCTGCTAACGTCTCACAGACCACTCACAGTGCCATCCTAGCACTTTGGATTTCAGTGCCTAGGATTGCTGACTCTTGCAAGCATTTTTCTTCATACGTCTATGAACATTGGTTTTTATGAACCCGATTGTTTCCCGGGCAACCATCGACACTTTATTTGTGTTGACCTCAGTCATCCTGGCACTTCATCAACGAAAATGTGTGTGTGTGTGTGTGTGTGTGTGTGTGTGTGTGTGTGTGTGTGTGAATATAGTCACACGAAATGATTCTCTTACAAATGCTGTCTGTGTATTGCGACACAGCAATTGGAAAAGTCCGAGTGAGCCAGGCACGGAGGCTCACACTTGTAGTTCCTACTCCGGGCCTGCGAGAGTAGGTGGCAGGAAGGTCCAGGGAGCCCAAGTGTTCCTGGCACCGAGTGAAACAAAGGCACTGTCCCCAGAAAATCGCCATTGCCACACTAGATGTAAGAACTAGTTCTATTCCCCAATGATTTTTCATTTTGTGTTACTGATGTATTAAAAATGACCATTTTATTTTGTATTACCAGTCCCTTATTTTGTGATATTTATTTTTTTCATGTTCTGAATGCTTGAAACATGATAGAATTCACTCTTAATCATACTGATACATTCTCCTTTCAACATTCGAAATCAGAAGTACACAAATTTCAGTGAGGACTCAAATTAGGAGTATGCCACAATCTAAGGAATAAGAGAAGTTTAAAAATACAAATAATGTATAAAATTTAAAGTCTACATTTCCTAAACATAAAAGAAGCAGACAGATCTGTTAGTTTTAATCTCATTATTATGCAGATTTAGCTGAATTATGTGTCAGAAAATATTTCAATGATACAAATACTGCCATAAAACAGTAGAGTTCAAATCTGATTTCTACAGATCATTTTGTCTTATTTTTAGTAATCTTCGCCTTGCCTCCCCTCCCCCGGCCCCATGCTTCTCATGAATTAGCACATTTTAAAATGATGCCTTTGGGGAGGGGGTTAGAACAGGGAAAATAATCTACCCATAGGCAACTCCATCTTTGCTTGCTTCCAGTTGGCTCTGGAGTGAACTGTAGAAAAACGCAGGATGAAAGATCTAGCTGAGCTCCAGAAGCTAAGATAAGGGAAGGTCAGGAAACGCCAAGCAGCTGGAGGGAATAGAAATCTCTGAGGATTAGTGACTTGGGATAGTTCAGTGACTTTCATTTGGATTTCGAGAGGGCTTTCATGGAAAGGCATTGGGCATTGACTGGAATCATTCTGGAATGATTCTTTCAGAAGAAGCCAAGGGCATTTTGGAAAGACAGGGCTCAAGGTCTCAGGGCACTGGAAGACCGAGGGACCACCACTCTGTTGGGATCCGATGGAGTCCAGGGAATCTGGCTGCGGTTCCACCATGAACAACACCGTGTGTTAAAAGAAAGTGTTTTTTTTTTTTTTTCTTCTGCAAAGGATTGGGAGGCACTAATGAAATATAGATCATTACTTGACTGCTCATTTTCATTAACAACCCTCCCCACCAAAATAAAAATGAGAAATATGTTCAAAGAAGGTGTTGACTAGATTAATAAATGTTGATTTGTATTAGCTTATCAAGTAAAATATTGCACATTGGAAAATAAGATCCAATAGCTTGTCTGAGTGTAGGTTTCATTTATCAGGAGAAGCAGGCTGTGGAGTCTAGAAACTCCCACGTAGGTTCTACATCAGAGCATGACTAATAGGATAAAGAAATTTAACTGCACCAGTGTGTTTCAGAAGGCTTTGGAATAGTAGAGTTGAGCTGCAAATGTATTATATTGTGGGATGTGGTCCAAGGATGTACTTTGAACAAAAAATTACAAAACTGATCCACATATATATCATGGCACCATGTTTACCTTTCAGGCTGTCAGGTATGCTTATATGCTTTGAAGACCATGTTCTTCACTTTTTAAACAGGGCCTGTTTTCCAGAGTGTTTGTATTTTAACTAAATGGCTAAATGTGTTATGTGTTAGAAGGAGATACGCTCTTTCTTCTATAAACATAATGATAGCATTGCTATCTTCTCAAATATCAAATATCATTCCTCACACTTTAACTAATACCTGTCCAATAAGTTAATCATAGGGAAATTGTCAAAGTAAGAAGACTTAGCTCCTCAATTGTATAAACAATTGTTTTGCTCGGTCTTGAATGCCTTTTGGATGCACACATGGAGCCACTTTTGTTATTCTTATATAAATTTTGTTTTCCAATTACAAGTGGCTATAGGTTCCTCTGATTTACATATTGATCTAGAGAAGGAATTTGGGGTATTCACTAACTGAAAAGTCTTGACCAACATACCTGCTTTTATTAAAGTGAATTCAAGCACAAAGAGTTAATAATAGATCGTATGCTTATCTACAAAGTAAGACAAGCTTATTAAGTCCCCTGTCATTTGCTCATGCAAGCCTCACCTTAAGACAAAAAGCAGACTCTTGTTCCAGCAGATCCGAAGGCTTTAGTTGGTTAGCAGGGAGGGTGAGTATATCCAGGTCTCTAGGCAACCTAGTTTCCACCAAGACTTGATCAGGCTAATATGGCAGAATAAGAATTTCCTGTCTGTGTTTTTCCATTGTGCTGTACCTGCGTGACTTTCAAACTCTGGTGGGCAGAGTCAGGTGAGGACTTCATAAACATGTTCTCCTCCCAAAAACCTGCTTCAACAGAATTAGGATCAGCTCTGCGGAAATTCTATGCATAATGAATCCTACAATTTCCTACAACCAGTGCATCCTTCTGCCCACAGGGTTTGGTTCTGCTGATACAGGTAGTCCTTCTTAGTGAAATGAGGGAATGTGCTCTGACTTCTAAACCAGCAAGTGTAGGAGAATGCAGTGGTATTCATCATCAGGATTAAGAGGTAGCACCTATATAATTAGTTCACAGGCAGTTTTCATAGACTGCATGTATAATAAACCTAACACCACACTAAAATCTACTAAAATCTACATTATCATCTTCACCAAAGAAATTACATGCAAAACATTGCTGGGAGAAAGTATGTTACACACACACACACACACACACACACACACACACACACACACACACACACACACTTGTTCAGAAAGAAAAGTAGCATTTAATCAAGCGAAGGCAGATGTATAGAAACAAAGAGAACTCACTGACAAGAAGATAATTGGGCAGTAGGAAAGATATAGAAAGTATAGATAGATGGAAACTTGTCCCTGATCCTTTAATTCATCACCACCCCAAGTTGTGATTATTTTTTCCAGAAGGAAAGCACCCTGAGAAGAGAGAAAACATACTTCCCTGGGATGCTTACATAGTCGCTCATATTCGGGGGACTCAATTTTATTTCAAACTTCCTGAGGGAATACAGATTGTTCTACAACAGGACTCAACAATTCTAGTCTTAATTGCAGTTCAAGTCACCCAACAGAACTGTTAACAAATTAATGAAATATTTTAAAGGAGAACATTTAGTCATTAATTTGGGGGTAATGATTTTACAATAGCAGGTATTAGACAAAATTGTTCAAAAGGATGGTAAAGATCACTGTCAACATCAGTGTGCTTTTGTGGGAGTGGTTAATGGTATACACTATCAGGGAATTTTCATATCAAAATGAAAGAATAGACTCACTTTAGTTTGGTTTCATCTAGTTTGGTTTCATCAAAGAAGGATGTGAGTGGGGCCTGAAAAGTAGGTATGACAAATGGAGTGGGTGAGCTGGGAATGGTGGCTCATAACTGTAATCCCTGCTCTCAGGAGGTAAAGGCAGAAGAGTCAGCAGATTGAGCCCAGCTTGGGCTTCATAGTGAGAAACTCTGTCCCCAGACAAAAAGAGGGAAGAGGAAGAAGAGGTGGATGAGGAGGCAGAAGAGGAAGAGGAGGAGGAAGAGGAGGAGGAGGAAGTTGTTGATGATGAGAACAATAGCTCTCATGGCAACAAAGCTTCTAATATCCAATTCACACACAGAAAGCTCTTTAAATAACACTCCTGTCTAACAACTGAGAGTATAAAATACGTTACTTTATATGCTAGTTTAATGCTTGTGGATCTAAATTAATACATGAAGTATTATAGGATTAGACATTTGGCTATTTAACTTTCTTTCTTTCTTTCTTTCTTTCTTTCTTTCTTTCTTTCTTTCTTTCTTTCTTTCTTTCTTTCTTTCTTTCTTTCTTTCTTTCTTTCCTTCTTTCTTTCTTTCTTTCTTTCTTTCTGTCAGTCCTGGGCTTGAACTCAGGTAGGTCCTAGGCACTGTCCCTGAGTTCTTTTTACCCAAAGGTGCTCTACCACTTAAGTTACAGTACCACTTCTAGTTTTCTGGAGATAAGATTCTCAATGGCTTTCTTACCCAGGCTAGCTTTGACTCGTGATCCTCAGATCTCAGTCTCCTGAGTAGCTAGGGTCACAGGAGTGAGACACTAGCACCCAGCTAGGATATTTAACTTCTTATCCTCATATTTGACAAATGCAAAACTCATTGGAAGTCATTTGGGGTAAGACTCTGATTCACAGGAATAGATGGGCTTTTGACACCATGTTGGGAGTTGTCCTATATTGAAACATACATAGTTCATTCGATACGATGTTAATTTTGTAGGCCCTGACACATTATGGAATTGATCTGGACTTATGAATAGAGCTGAGAATGGAGCTGGCATGCAGCTGCCCCTGGAAGCCTCTCCACCCGCAGGTGTCTTCACGGAGCTCAGCACAGGACTGCAGGCGTGTGCTCCTCCAGAAAGCAGAGCTGTGGGGGAGAGGAATGGTGACTCATCCAGCTCTTGAATATTGACACGTCCTCATCCTGCTTCTGCACCCCTCCATCTCTCTGCTGTTTTCACAGAAGCTCCAGCTCACTGTGGGGGGTGACTCCACAGGGAAAGAATCCAGTCTGAAGAAGACCCAGTCTTCCCAGGCCTTGTAGTTCTTCATACATGTTCCCACAAGATGACAAGAGAGCAGCTTTTTGAGGAGGACTACAAGAGTAGTCAGAAGAGAACGTCCATCTCCACCAAAGTGCACACCCTGAAATAATTCTCTCTGCTTCTCAGACTTCAGAACCAATGGGTGTTCATGTCCAAGGCCAGGAGGAAAGTCATCATAAGCAGAAGGGAGGGTAGAACCCACCCAGGATACCTACACTCAGGTGGTCAGGCCAATTATCTGGGGAACATCATGATGCTGGTGAGTTTTAATTGGTAAATGAACAAAAGTAATGAGGGTGATAACCCTACCAGGTACTTTAACATATTCTAATGTTGTGGTAATTAAATCAATGTATAAGTGAATCACAGCTAAAGAGAAACTACTGACACAAAGACCTATTATAAGTAGAATTTTAATACAAGGTGAAGGATTGGGGAAAATAAATGGTTGTGAGAGAAAAGAGTTGGAAATTTGACATTACATTTTAACATCAGTGAAAGGAGATGGTGTGGATCTGTCTTGTTTGGCAGAGAGAAACACCAGCAGTAGCTGAGGATTGTTTTTGAGAGAGCACTCATTTCAAGGTAAACCTAAATGTCAATCCTTGTTACATGCATTTCTTCTCAGTTCAGTTCAGGATTGGGGCTTGGCCTTTTCTATCCACACAAGATTGCCAACTACTAGAAAGCAGATTTTTTTTTCAATGATAGGCTAAAAGGAGTGTTATCTTTGTTATCAGACAAGCAAGCTAATGTCAACCTGAGCTGGACATTCCTTTCTTCTTGTTCAATGAAATATCCTGATTGTTTTCCCGCTAAGTTTTCAATGCTTGACCTTCCAAGTATGCAGCATACATTTCAATGTTCAGGAGCTGTGTTTAATTTCATGCTTCCTCCAAATAACAATGTCTAACATCCTAGTTTGAGACACTATCTATCTGAAGACTTTAATGAGTCAGGGAATCCCTACACACATGTTGCCATGTCACTGTGGTCTGTTCAAATGCCTATTCTCAATTTCAATAGCAAAAATTAACTTTAAAAAATCAAGGCATGGACACAGCTTAAGGTTGGCTAGACTCCGGGGGCAGCTCCTCCTAGCTGGACTCGGCGTTCACTGGTACAGGATCGGTTCTCAGAATGACTGGAGACAAATGCTTGACATTCATTGGAGTCCCAACAGCCTAAGCCCGAGTGCTGAGTTTATTGACTCTGACATGATTAAATGCCCATCTCCAAACCTCACTCTGGAGAGAGGACTGAAGTGTTCTCATTTACCATGGCTGTCACAAGGTCCTAATCACTGGGCTACATCCAGAGCATATGGGCTGGAAGCACCAGATTCCCTCAAAGTAAACTTGGGGCTTTGTGCTGAGCAGAACAAGCAAGAGCGCACCTGTTTCATTGCTTCTTAGCTTATTCTGCATGCAGGAGAACGCAGCTGAAATAATTAGCAGCAGCACTTGAATAGCAATCACAGGTTGTGCTTTTGAAAGTTGACTTTGGTGGCAATGTGATAGAGGCCAGTTTGATGGTATCACGGTTAGGGGTGAATAGGGGGGAGGGAGAAATTTCTAGAAATCCATCCTAGAAAAACTCAACGTTCTACTGGTGGGAATGTTATCCCAGGATATACCTTCTAAACTAGTGCCCTCTGCTTTTACACCAGAGGCTGTGATTGTCTGTGCCGCTGGTGGTGCTGAGCTGCATTGGTACTGAGCTTTGCAGCTCCTCTGCAGTTGTCCTAGCTTGGGAAACACCCTAAGAAATGATTGGTTTCTATGAGGGAACAAAGACTCTGTGGGTGTCAATTCTGGACTGTTTGTCCTAGCCCAGAGCAAATTATCTGAGGTGACATCCAAGGAAAGCACAATTTAGCTTTTCCCTCTGCCTCAGCTGCTTCTAACATCTTTTTGGTGTAAACTTGGGCACAGACCTGTGCTTTCAAGTCTCTTTCCAGGGACTCAGGCTAAGTGAAACTATGGAAGTGACTCGAATGAATATTTTCTTTACTCAAAAGAGTGATTTGTCTGCTGATGATGTGAACCCTATCACTGGAGAGTGAATGCTGTACAATATCACAGTGCAATCAAAGGTATTTGTCAATAGAAGAAGCCATCGATAGAAGGAGCCACTCAGAGAGAGAAATTTACTGAGGAACTTTCTCAGTCACCTGAGAGATGCAGAGGAAGTAGTAAAAAGTTAAAAGCCATTAACAAGAGCAAGATGAAAGCATGAGGCCCTGGGTTCGATTCTTCAGCACCACATAAACAGAAAAAGCCAGAAGTGGCGCTGTGGCTCCAGTGGTAGAGCGCTAGTCTTGAGCTGAAGAGCTGAGGGACAGCACCCAAGCCCAGAGTTCAGGCCCCATCACTGGCAAAAAAAAAAAAAAAAAAAAAGAGCAAGATGAAAGTAATCCTAGTCACTAATAATGAAAATAAGCCAGAAACATTTGGCCACAAAGTAAATAGCCTATTTTCTGATATTTCCTATTGATCTACAACTAAGAAAACAATCATGGTTTTGAAAGAGCCAATCAAGAACTTGGAATGATGTGAGCTAATCACACCTATAATGGTATTACAGACTTATCTCATAAATGTGTTCTCAAAATTATTGATTCCATTTGGTTCAAAAGTGGTGGAATCTTTAGTCCAATGTTAGGAGAGCACACTGCTAAGAAAGTTAGCCTTTGAATACCTAAGATATTAGAAATTATCCCCCCAAAAGTAAGAGAGATCAAAGAGTCAGAGCTCAGATGGTGCTCAGAATTTAATTTTGAACTTCTATAAGTGTGATGTGGAATATCTTGGATTGTGAGGAGAATTTTTGTTGAACTTCCTATTTTAATTGGATAAATTTATGTGCTTACTAGAACAGAATGAAACTGAAAGGCTCTGATTTTCCAACATAAATATGTGTAACATTCAAAGAACCACAAATAAAATTGACTTTCTTTGTCTTATACTCTTTTAATTCACATAAATTGCCTAATGGAAAAATATTAAAAATAATGGAATTAAACACACAAAAGTAACATAAGGGGTTGTGCAAATCAAATAACAGGACATAGAATTGGGTTCCCTGCATAAGATTGTACATCAATTTAGAAAAACACTTACATTGAATACACCCCCCCCAATTTGTGTGTGCACACATGCATGTGTGTGCATGTGCATGTGTGTGTGCATGTGTACGTGTGCATGTGTGTTACGTTGCTGGGACTTGCACTCAGGTTCTAATTGCTGTCCCTTTACTTTTTCAGTCAAGGTTCTCTTCCACTTGAGCCACAACTCCACTTCCAGCTTTTTGGTGATTAACTGAAGATCCTGTGATCCTCAGATCTCAGCCTCCTTTGTAGCTAGGATTACAGGTGTAAGCCACCAGATCATAGCTCCCAAAATATTTTAACAAAGCAAAATATAGGACAGTGATTCCAATCTTTTACGTGTTTTTTTTCCTCCCTTTCAGAACAGAGTTAATTTATATTCCTAGCTGATATTCAGAACTAACCTGTGACTTAGTGACGTGCTAGTAGCTCAGAAGTTAACAAGTGTAGCACAGAACTTAGGAGACAAATTGGGTAGATTGTACGGTAAGTGCCGTTCTTTCTTCATAAGACTAATTTTTCTTCTTAGGTTCCATGCTACTTTTGTACTCTATTCATGTTTTGGTCATGGGGCTTGAACCCCAGGCCGGAGCCATGCTCCTGAGCCACAATGCCACTCTCGCCCACGACACTTTTATGGAAGTCTTCAAGGAACCAGATGATACAAAGGACCGGAAAGTCTGACTCCCCTGAAGTATGTCCATGTTGATCTCCTAGCCCTGTGTGCTTGAGCAAGGGGATGCGGCTTTAGGGAGGTCACAGGTCACTGGGATGGAGCCTAGAAAATGAGATTTGCAGTCCCAGAGATTTGCCTTCCCCTCTTCCAGGGCGCCAGAAGGCCTGAGCTTCCACTGTCTGCATCCCAAGAGCATGGCCCTCGGAAGACCAGCACCCAGGTCTCAGACCCCAGCACCACAAAGACGACAAGCGAACCCCTGGTGGTTGCAGACACTCGGATGCCTGTTGCTCTGTTACCCCCGCCAGCCTCCCAGCTTGGAGACTTCTGAGTCTCCAGCTCCGCCATCCAGCGCCACCTTCCAGTTCTCTTCTTAGGAATTAGTGTCGGTGATGACAAGAACCTCGTGCTGTTCTGGGATGTCTTACGCAGGACGGTCTTGCTGGCAGGCTTCGCTCAGCATGTGCTAGCACCACTCCACCGCGCGTGAAGCTGGGGCGCGTTCTGCTTTTCTCCAGGGGTAAAAATCTGACAAGAAGACTTGGGCAAAAAAGTATGTTAAGAGTAATCAATCCAGTCCCAAAGGAAAGCAGGGCGTATGATTTCCCTCCTTTGTAAGAACGAGAATTTGAATATGACATTCTTAACAGGGGATCTCAACAACCCAAGCGCTTAGGGCAAAGGATTTGTATATGAAGCACAGCAACATGAAATCCAACGTATGGGCACCAGAGGTTCTCCTTAGACCCTGTATGTCTTTCGTTCTTTTTCCCTATTGTTTTTTTTTTTCTTTCTTCATTTCTATTAGCTTTTTTAAAATAAGTTTTTACTGTGAAAATACTGTACAGGGGCGTTACAATCACATGAGCAAGGTAATGAGTACATTTCTTATCCAGCATTGTTGCCTCCTCCTTTGTTTTTCCCTTACCATCCCTTCCCTCCCACCTCCACAACTACACCCCCCCCCACCCTGCCCCGTACCTCGTGTTTTGCATAATAGCCAATGTAATATGTGCAAGGGAAAGAGAATCACAGAAACAGCAGGGCAATGGATGAGCCACAGCCACATGGATACTCACTTGATACTGTGTGGCCTATAACCTTACAACTGGGGTGTGTGTGTGCGCGTGTGTGTAAGTGGGAGATCCAGAGGGATGGGGTTCCAATGATTAAAAACAAATGTACTTTTTGCCTTACCTATGTGACTGTAAACCCCCCCCATCGCCTTTTCAATTAAAAAAAAAAAACAAATAGGAGACCAAACAAACAAATCTGACCGTTAAATTCCAGCCGCCCCATTACCCGACCCCCACCCCATTCTAGCTGGAGAGTAAGAGGCGCCTCCTGGATCCCAGCAATTCCAGGGTGAGGCCTGGGGAAACTGCCCACGCCGGTCCCTGACCCTGACTTCTCTCCGTCCACGCGCGTCACTTCCGCCTGAGGCCTGTCACCCTCTAAACATCCCCATCACCACCCAGTCTCCTCTCCCTCGGACTCGAGGGCTGCGGATGGCGTGGGACAGCCCGTCCCTTGGCTGCTGGGCTGCACCATCGGCACACGAGAGCCTTGATCACGCCATCCCTGTCCTCCACTCGCTCCTTCCCCTGCCTGGACAACACCAGCTCCTAGTTTCTTCCTAAAGCTCAGTTATTCCCCTTTCCCAACGTCTCCCATCAGTAGGTGATTTCCTGGCATTCTTATTCGACCAGAGTTCAGGCCCTAGTGCAGGGACCTGAAGCATCCCTCTTAAAATGCGCCCAAGACTCAGTAAGGCTGGCAGAAACGTTTTCTGAGACAAGCCCCCCCACCCCCTGTCTGAGCCAGGTGGCTCTGTCTGTCCAGGCTGAGCAAGCGGGGCTGGAGTGCTCTCCACCCCATCCCACCCACCAGGTACGTGTTAAACCCAACATGTACCTAGGAATTATAACTAAGGATGAAAATCGTTTATTTAACAACAACAACAACAACATAACATCATGGAAGATTCCTAACTATAATACTCCAAGGTCTAGAATCATGTAGTTCTAAGCACCTCTTCTGTACCTGTGAAAATGGTAGGAATGGTACAAAATAGTCTACCTCTGGTATTTCATAGAAATTCTGAAGTTTTTAAAGCTCTTAGTATCATTTTATTGATTTTGATTAGCGTGAATTAACTATACAAAGAGGTCTGCCCGTGATGAGTTCACACACAATCAGGCTAAGTGTCTGTGGCTCTCCGATTTTCCTCCAATTTTCAACAGCTTTTGAAACAAGATTTTTGCATTTTATGTTGAACTTACTATTTAATTTTCTACTGACCTTGCTTCTCTGTCCACACTAAGTTTCAATCTCGCTCATATTAAGGAGGTCTCAATCCACCCAGGGTTCTACACTAACTATCCCATGCACAGCCTGCCACCACGCCCACCTCCCACTTTCACTGTGCCTCAGTTTCCCAATGACCCTCTCCCTCATGAACCCTGAGATATGAATATGATCTAACTTCTGCTCCCTCTCGGGCAGTTACCATTGTCTTCTTCGCCATCTAACCAGAATTTGTTATAATTGTTGTCCAAACAATGGTTCTTTTTCTCACTGCCCTTCAAACACAAAAGATGCTTTACTGGGTGGAGGCTATGTCAGACCCACTGAGAGTTTTCATTCTGGTGTGAAACATAAGCTCCCTTCCCTGAAGTGTCCTAATTCCTGCAACACTATCGGGAGAAATGCAGACTCCTCTGTTGATGGTCTTAGATGCTCTTAAATCATAACTTTTCCAGTTGTGAATTCTTTCACGCATCCAGGAAACAAATCACAGCAAAATGACCCAAGAATAATTAAAAGAAGAATACATTCCTGGAAGTTTCATTAAGCTACCATATTCTTTGTGGAAATGCCTAAAAGGAAAGTTACAAGAAAAGAAAACAGCACATTAATGTATTTCATGTATTTCATATATTTAGGTGCAAAAACTCTAAATAAATAAAATGTTAAAAAGCTAATCAATGTATCACAGCAAACATAATCACAACTAAGCTGGAATTCACATATTTTCCCATTATTTTAGAAAAGATGCCAAATTGGCATATTTGAAATAAATGAATGCCTAACTTTGCACAAAGGGAGGGAAATGCTTTTGCTTTCCTCAATCAATGTGAAAGTAATGTTTATTAATGTATAACCTAATTGGCAATACAAAGATGTTAAACCTCTGAGAAAAATGATGATGACAAAACAAGAAGCATCAACCTAGTGCTTAATCTTGTCCAGCATTTCCCTGGGGTTAATGTCTCCTCCATCCTTGCTTGTGCTTTGATTTTAATGACCTATGATGTGTGATTGGAGATCAAGTCTAGGGCTGCAGCCAGCTAGCAGTTTGGATCAGACAACCCCATAAATCAGAACCCAGAATCTGACATTTCCGTCGATGGGGGAGCTGAGCTTGGAGTAAGCTATGGTTTCTGTGATAGAAGCAAACAGGGTCAAGACTACAGTTATTACTCCTCTGTCTTTGTTCATGTCGGGGAGGAGGACAGAGGAATGTCGTGCTTGGTATTACCTGTATATTTAGCTATTCCTTTGATATATTTACCAAGACACTTTTTTTTTCATTTGCTGTAAACATTGTTCTACTCAAGCAGAAACACTTATTCTAAGAAATAGGAATGCACCCTTTCTCACCTGAATTTGTTGACATTTGTCCTAGCAAGGCACATGCAAGCAGGTAGGGCTTTATAAAGGAGAAATAGTCTTTAAGTCTTGTATGTGAACTCAGAAGGGCATTGAGGAGATCAGGGGTGGACCTTCAATGCTGTATTTTTTGCATGGACCACAGTTGGAAAATTTAACTGGTAACTGGATCTCATTCTGAACCAAAAACAGCTAATTTTCTTAACATAATTTAAGTTTCCATTTTGTTCATGAACTACTAGGCAAGCATCTCTGTCCCTTACCCCATATTTTTCACATCTGAATTGAGCAAAAAACTACAAGAGTTTACTAGAGTAGAACTGGGGTCTTCCTAGGTCTTCCTCCTGATGAAACTTCTAAAGATGATTCATACCCAGGAGACATTGCAGGGCACTTGGAAAGACTTGCTTCTCATGACCAATTGTCAACTCTTACGTTACAGCAGTCGTGAACTAAATTGTTCCAGAAGTTACAAACATTTTTTTCTCAAATAAAAACAAAACATGTTAGTGCATTCTCACTGTGGTGGTTTATTAGTAATTGTGTTTTCTGCCACTGTTCTTTAGGTGAAGGTAAAGAAGAAGACGGATTTGTTAAGAGACTGTAACACCTTTTCTGGGTGGTAATGTGGCTAGTCTTACAAATACAGCTCTGAAATATCCAGTACTGGCTGGTAGGAGTTCCTACCTCCTTCCTTTTCTCATGATCCACCCTCCACACAGAGCCTTTACAAAAGGCATAGACTCTCAAAAAAAAAAACCAAACTTTAAACCCTTACAAATGAAATAAAAATGTAACTATACTTCTTGTTCTATTAAGGATACTTTATCTTCTCATGGCCACAAGAAGAAAAAGGGTTAAATTAAATTAATTACTTTTTCAAATAAATTTTAATATTGTTAACATATTTTGTACTTTGTATTTGATTTTAACTTGTTAGTGAATCATTTCAAAGTAGTGTTTCTGAAGCAGTATTCCTTGCGGAGACAATGTGACAGCAGAGAAAGAACTCTGTGGTCTGTCTAAGAACCCAGGGAAACTTAGAATATTATCATCAACCTGTGTGACCCGGATCCCAGATACCCCCTCATCTCCCCCTACACTATCAAAACACTCCATCAGCCTGATTATTTTCAAACCACTCTTTCCCAAAATATGTTTTTTAAAAAAACAGCGCTTTTGGTGTATATGAGTCTTTAATGTACAAAATCTGCTTACAGGAAGCTTCTCTCCTGTTAGAAACTTCTCTCCTATTAGAATTTGTTGAATATGTATTTTTGCAAATATACATATCTATATATATCTATATAGATATATATAGATAGATATGAAAGATGTCCAAAGTATCTCTGTTGTTGTACTTCTGGTGACATCTTTCCTGAAATCTTATTCAACAGATATGGTTTTAACCCAAAAACTCTAATTAATTTTTTGGTTCTAATGTAGACTCTCTCTGTTTGCAGCCATGTGCCATTTTGGATTATTTGGATTATTGGATGCACTTTATTGTGATATAGCCAGATATATTATATACAACATTAGTAATCTTGGTGAAAAGCCAATCCATAATATTTTTATCCCAAATCATGAAGAAACAAGAGTTCTCATCAAACTCAATTCACAACATATTTTAATTTCTTTCTGGAATATATTTATAAACCTGTAAGTTAGTACAACAAGTTAATGAAAAACTTACATCTGTTTTAGTATTTAGTATTTATTGAAACAAATAACTCACAGCATTTATCATATACCTCACAATGGTTTTTATATTTCATTTTATATTTCCTTCAGTTTTTGGCCTTTTCTTTGTACCATTGAAACAATGGGCAATTCCTCTGGAAAGGGCTCTTTCAGAAATGTGTGGACAGATGAATGAGAAACTTGAGGGGGCACTCACTACCTAATATTTTCCATTCTCTCAATAGATTTTATTTTAGCTATCTTATCCTTTGTATATCTCATTTTCTTGTTTTTCTGGACCTTAGTTCTTTGCAAAGGAGGGAAGATTTATGAGAGTATTATGTTCTAGCATAGTTAAAGATCTGAATGAACTATGAAGTTGAATAATGGAAAAGGATGATACCTCCTTCGCAGCTCAGCACACTCTGCCCCCTTCACAACTTACAGGAATGCAGGTCACTGCTGGGTACAGCTGTTGCAAAGAAGTTGATGTCTATACCACTAGAAAAACAAACAACAAGGAAACCTTTAGTAGAAAATCTACTCCCATCTCCAGACTGTGGTATCTCAGAAGGATTTTTCAATCACCAGGTGTCATACTTAGCTTTTGATGACACTATTCTAAGTAAATTGGGGTCATGTCTGCACACCTACATATTGTTTGAAAAGGTGTTTTTAATTAGATTTGATAAAATGGGAATGTGTCTTCTTGTCGAGCTCTAAGCAGGTTGCTTGATTAAACTCAGTTTTTAAGAACTACTTTAGTCAGTACCATGTTATGAGTAATATGAAGTCAGTTACTTAGTCAGAACAAACAAATGATACACTGGACAATGATGAATCACTAGAAAATGACAGGTCAGGGTTTACTCTACTGAAGCTGGTTGTCCTTCAGTAGGTGGCATTTTGAACAAGGTAATGATGGGGGGGTCATTAAAAATGATATTACAAACTATAATTCCAGAGATGGAACTATATATAGATAGATTAGGTAGACTGGCATATATAATATAATGTATCTGATATTATATATGATAGAATATCTTATATCCACAGCCTTTATTAGATAAATAAAAATGTGAATGGCTGCGTCCACATTACAAGAAAAAAACAATGTCAGAGTTCTGTATGGAACTTAATAAATTTGCAGTTCATGTAAGTAGAGTTTAGAAGAGAGAAGAGAAAGAGCAAAAGGAATATCTGAATTAACAATGGCCAACATTCAAGTTGGTTTTTCACTAGAAGTCTAGTGAAGCACATGAAGAAAAACACAATGAAAACTATACCTGGCTCGCGATAGTGAAAATACAGCACAAAAAGGAGCCAATCCTGCACTGTGTCTAACTTGGATTTACCTATATTATTTTTAAAATCATGAAATTGTATTGCAGTTTATATAGCACATTGATGTGAAGTATTTGACAATAATACCAGCAAATGAGCAGGGGAAGCAAATAGAATTACATCATTATAAAGTTTTTTTTAATTCATGGAGAGGTATAAAAATTCAAGTTTGACCAGAGTGAAGTGTGGATACTAATTATAATTCTTTAAGCTGCGTCTAAAACTTAATACAAAGAGATTTAGCTTGAAGCTAATAGAGGATAAAATGGAGTATGAATATGATGGTTAGGTATTAAATAAAGGATAAAAATTACATTAGAACAAAAATGAAAGGGTAATAATACAAATCCTCCAGATATTTAAGTATAAAAGGATCATTGTGTGAATTTGTACAAACAACTTAGATGAAATGGAAAATTCTTTAAAAGCACATTTATTTTAGAAACTGACACAAGAACAAATATCATGTGCTTAAAAAGAACATACATGAAAAATAAAATAAGAATGAAACTGCTTTCTTTAAAAAAAAAAAGAATAAAATAACCGCAAGCCTTAGGTGGTTTCACTAATGACTCCTACTAGGTATTTACTGAAGCCACAAAACCCACTGCACAAGGAGCGAAATCTTTGCAATCATTTTTGTGAGCTCAGAATATCCTTAGTACCCCCACCAGGCTACCTCAGCTACATATCTTCGGATTTAAATTACACCATAAACAAGTGGATCTAACAGACACCTATAATAGATGATGGAGACATGACATATGATAAATAGACAGATAGATGATGGACTATCGAGTCTTATATATAGTATCTCTAGTAAAATTTGAACTCAGTACTGTAGTTCTATCACAACTTTCTCCAAATGAATTCTTTTTTCCCCAAAATATTTTATTCTATTCCTTTGTCTTTCCATTCATGCTTTTGGAGCCAAATTTTCAGTTTCTGTCATTAAAAATGGTTGCTGGCACTTTGATTGTAATTTGAAAATTCACCAGCTGCTAATGGATAACTTTACCTTAATATCTCCCTCTGTATGAACATGTGTTTCTAATTTTAGCTCTTATTTAGTTTTTCTCAACAATAGGTTATATGCTATTTATCAAATTCATTCCTAAGCATTTAAGTACATTACTTGCTTGAAAATGGAATCGTTTTAAACTTAGCAATTTTTTTTCTCAGACTTCCCAGAAAATTTCTTTCTTTTTTTTTTATTGTGAGAATACTGTACAGAGGAGTTACAATTACAAGATAACGAGTACATTTCTTATCAAGCATTGTTGCCTCCTCATTGTTTCCCCTTCCCATCCCTTCCCATACTTCTCCCCTCCCCCCACCCGGTCCTGCCCCTACCCCCCACCAAAGTTGTTAACGATTTGTACATCTCATTGCTGCAATGGGTCCACCTGTATCCCTAGACTTAACAAATTTTTGTTAGTTAAAAAATGTTTTTGTGTATTCACTTTGTAACTTTAATTTTGCTAGTCTAACATAAATCTAGTAGTCTTTGGCAGGATAATTTATGTTCTTTATGTAGATATAGTTAATTTGAAAATAGATGTAGGTTTGTCTTTTCTTTATAATCTTCAGTCTTTATTTTATTCTTGATTTGTACTCATGGCAACTCTTCAGTAAAAGTTGAGTAAATGTGTATTTCCTATCCTTATTTAATTTCTTATGGAGACATTATTGAGCATTAGGGACTAGGCCAAATAAACTGAAAAGTAATGGATTATATTGACTCAATTTAAAATGTTGAACCAAGCTTGCATTCCAAGGACAAATACCATTTGGATCTGTTACTTTGTCATTTTGACATCTTGCTTTGTCTTTCTTTTATACTTTTGGAAATACTTGCATTTGAATCTGGGACTTTTGCTACTGAAGTCTTTCACAGCCCTTTTTACTTTAGTTATTTAGTTATCTTTTAGATAGAGTCTCCAGCTTTGGTTCAAGAGACCTAGTGCCTCCTAATTCTGCCTCTAGAGTAGCAGTTATTTAGTTATCTTTTAGATAGAGTCTCCAGCTTTGGTTCAAGAGACCTAGTGCCTCCTAATTCTGCCTCTAGAGTAGCATGAATGACAAGGCTGAGCCACTGTGCCCAGGCTTATAATTGTGATCATTTTACCCTAACTATATCATTAAAAGTTGTCTTAAAATTAATGTTCATTTCTTCTCTAATCTCTCTTCCTTCTTTCCTCCCTTCCTTCTTTTTCTTTCTTTCTTCATTCCTTCCTTTGTCTCTGTCTCTGTCTCTGTTTCTCTCTCTCTCTCTTTTACACACACACACACACACACACACACACACACACACACACACACAGGAATTCATTTCCCGCACCACTGTCACTAAAGGAAGTTCCTCCTGTGAGTTGTGGGGCTTTGGGAGATTATCCTATTTGTAGAATGAAGGTGTGAATGACTGAATGGATATCTTAATAGTCTCTGAGTGAGATAACCCTGCATGCAGCCAGAACCATCAAAACTGCCCAGAAATCCATCCTAAAGATTTTCTCACAAAACTAAGCTGAATAAAACATATGATAGAAAAGGAGAAAAGTTGTTGAGTCTTAACTATGTCTACAATAGGTGGAAATTAGGATATCTGTAGGGTTTAGGATCTAAAATTAGTGGTTATTTGTGGTGGTCTGGCAAGGGAAAAATCAAACAGAAACAGTTCACTTTTTCTTTTTCTTTTCTATTTTGCCAGTCCTGGGGCTTGAACTCAGGGCCTGGGAGCTGTCCCTGAACTGCTTTGGGCTCAAGTCTAGGGCTCTACCACGTGAGCAACAGCATCACTTCCAGCTTTTTCTGAGTAGTTTATTGGAGATAAGAGTCTCACAGACTTTCATACCCCAGCTGGCTTCAATCTGTGATCCTCAGATCTCAGGATCCTGAGTAGCTTGGATTACAGTTGTGAGTCACAGTGTCAGACCAGGGTACACAACATTTCAAAACTGTAGATGGTGGGGTATATCTTCAACCTTACCTGACTTTTTGTAAACAAGTGCCTGGTCTTAACATGTACTCTTTTAAATTGATTCCTATGTTTATATGCCAGGAGTAAGTGTGATATGACTTCACAATGCTTTTTTCATCAGAGGCATGGAATTCATATCCTGTCCATGAATTGTGTTATTTGTTCTAACCTGGTGATTACCTAATGTTTCTCATTTTCTTAATAGGTTTTATTTTTGTTATCTTATCTTTCCTCCACCAGGTGATATCAGAAGGTAAAACTAGATAAAATCCTAACATGACTGTGAAGGTCTGTAATAAATTTGTAATAGAGTACTAGCTTTCACCCTATGACCCCTGACTTTAAATCTATTAAGGGAAAGAACTCTAGATTGTCTCTCCAAGACAATCCTGAGTTTATTCTTTGTGAAGGAAAAATGTGCATGGCAATTAGGTAGTTCAATCATTCTCTTCAATGTTTAACTACATTCCAAATAATACACTAATTCAAAAATCTAAAACTTTGCAGCCTCTCTGAAATACTGAGAAACTAAATTTCTGCCAACAAGCCAACCATACAACTGGCACAACTATTGGAGCCAGACCTAACAGCAGTCATTTATCATGGTAGACACATTAAAAAGTGATAGAAGCTCCTTATAGCAGTAGGAAAACAAAACAAAACAAAACAAAACCCCAAAGATAGGGTTGAGATTTCATGACAGTGAAGACAGAACACTGGTGTCTTATATGAAAGAGCATTAATCTATGGTGATTCTGGAGTCTCTTTTACATGGGAAGTAACAGACCTGAAGTAGACATGTTGGTTAGACTGGATGAAATCACTGAGAATTTGGAAGTGAAGCCCATGTTTTACTTCTCAGTGTTCAGTGACTGTGTCCTTTTGAGTGGTCAGAGTTTGACGAGTGTGAGTCAATCTTCTAGAAATGTCCGTGAGTCAGGACGGCTACCCTGCTCCTTCCTGCCCTACCCTCTGGACAGAGGTCACCTTGCATGGTATAGCCACACAATTTTTTGGCCATTTGGCATATATGCATCAATGATACAAAGATACTGTCTGGGTATTGTTTCTGATACAAAGATACTGTCTGAGTGTGGTTTCAGGAGCTACAAACAAATTTTAGATGAGTCTTCAAATGTAGACTCCATGAACAAAGAGAAAGGATTGTATTTGACATCCTGAATCTCAATGAGAGCACTTAAAAATCAGGTTAAACTAAGAAATCCAAAACATGAGACATGCCAACACACAGCCACACCCATCTCCAGAGAAAGAGTGTGAGGGAGAGGTGGAGGAGAGAAAGATAAGGGGAGGAGGGCAAGAAAGAGAGGAAAAGAGGAGAAATATCCTGTACATTAAGGGGTGCAGACACCTGGATGTCAGGATACAAACTAGAAGGTCTCAGAAGCTAAATAAAGGGAGTATCAGAAAGTAACCAGTGAGGAAATCAAGGAAAATAGATTAGAACCACAGAGGTATTGCTGGTAATCTTGACAGTAAGTTTCAGTAAACTGGTTACCACAGACCTAGATTGTCATGAAGAATAACATTCCAATGCTATTCATGACTGTAGGACTCAGCGGCTTGTTTTAGACACAGGGAACAATGTGACTATTTGTGTGTCTGGCTTACCTGGAGAGCATGGCTGGGCTCTATGCTGGAAACTTCTCTACAAGAATGTGCAAAAGCCAAGCCAAGGTGTCTCCTATATCCCATGCTCAGTGTCCACACCATGGGCTCTGGATAGCATGCTCCTGTTCCCAGTGTGTCTGGACAGGACTCTTTCCAGAGGGGGCAGTTAGACTTCCTCCATGGTAATAGCTTTACCCAGAGGTACTTTTCAAGAAATCAGGGGTCGGAGGGGAGGGGGGGGAGGGGAGGCTTTTTACAGTTTAGCCTGTGAAGTCACAGTATTGTCTGCAATACAAACCATGAAATGGAAAAATAAAACCCTTGTGAACAATAATATGTAAGGTGTAGTGCATACATGGAGAGCTTGTCATAAGCTTGAAGCATTAGGAGTTATTTAACCCAGGAGAGAAGGAGGTACATGTACGGTGAAGGTGCAAAGCCTTATCCTGTTGTCATTTTCTCAAGTAAATAAGTCGAAAGGGTCAGAGATATAGCTCAGTGATAGAATGCTAGCCTAGCATTGCCCCCAAAGTTCTGGGTTTGGTTTCTAGCATCGCCAAAGCAGCCAAAACAAACAACAAAGCAAAATACAAAGTCCACAAATGAATATGGAGGTTAATTGGTTAGAGTTAGAAGACTACAAGAAATACCTGTTGGACATAGGTGATAATTGTGCACCTAAAAAAGCCAAACAGCAAGTCTTCCATAAATGATATCTATTTTCATTGTCAAATTCCTTTTTCTTCTGCTGCTGTTATGAACCCTTACCCTTTGGAGACTGAAATCTGATGCTTAGTACATCGTAGGAATCTGCCAAAACCTGAGTGATCCAGCGCTCAATGTAAAATGCGATCCGGGGCCTCTTCACTTGCTGAGATGAAGCAGGGGGACAGAGTGAGGTGTCTTTGCCATTGAAGACCCACCATGGCCTCTGTTTTGGGAAGTCCCATTTCTATACCCTTCCTGCCCTGCCCAGCAGCTCTTCTCTTCACCATCCCCAGTAAGGAGTCATGAATGATGGTCTCATTTTATATCACCTCTCTGAATATGATTCTGCTTGACACATTTGATTGCTCCTGTTACTTTCTTTGCTAAATACTCAGTTTGGAGCTGACAGCATGGCTGTCTGAGGTTCTGGTCCACTGAAATTCACTTTACCGTGAAGAAGGATTCAAGATATAGATGCAGGACCGCCAAATATTGGTCGCTTCTCACACATTCTGTATATGGAGAGGTAGAATGGGTCAGTGAGGTGGGGGACAGAAGGGTTGGGGGGTAGAGAAGGGATGTGTGTCACTGACTGCTAAATTCAGTGTTTATTGTCTTGAATGACATGGCCAATAAATGTAACTTTTCTGTGTGCTACTGCCTCTTAATACTCAAACCAAATGTTTTTTTCTGATGCCAGGCTTCATGAAAGAGATATTAGATATAGGTTATTGTTTTTACTCTGGATTGCATCTCTTATCCCTGAAATGATTCTGTAGGGGAAAAAAAGATGATTAGTGTTATCTTTCATTTTTAAAAAAATTTATTTCTATTTAGTTGGTGAACAACTGAACCCTTACAAAGTCATGAATGCCAGTGTGTCAAAAAATAGGCAATATTTGTTTTAAAGGACTGATTCAAAGCTAATATCTTTTCAGTATGTGGTTTCATCCTTAATCACATTGCAAGCCCACCGTTTATAACGTTATTCCAAAGTGGCTTTGAACATAGAAGACAGGAAAGCCTCACTCCCCTGCTTTGGTGCCACCGCTGCTCCTCTGTGAACAACAGGAAAAAGAAGCAGAGCTAGCACTGAAGCACGGCTGCATTAAGGGATAACTTCAAGTTGATTTCATATTAGCATTCATTTTATAGATTTTTGTCTTTGACTAGAAATATAGCTTCAGCTTCACTCACCATGGCAACACAACAGCTGAGGATTCTTACAGCTTGCTTAGTGAAGAAAAATACTTGAAAATATCTTTTGATGCTAAAATTGGTTTTGTTTTCACAGTAGAACATGAAGTAACCGAGGGAAGAAGGGCAGCACCATAACATACATTTCAGATGGACTCACCTAGTGGAAACATTAATGACAGAAAGAACAAGAATAAAAGAACAGGAGGAAGGAGACAGGGAAAGATATCAGAGAGAGAGAGAGAGAGAGAGAGAGAGAGAGAGAGAGAGAGAGAGAGAGAGAGAGAGAGAGAGAGGCAGTGTGAAGTATGTAGCATCTTTGTATTCTTTCTTTTTAATTTTATTTTATTTGTGAACATACTGTACAGAGGGGTTACAATTACATGGGCAAGATAATGCATACATTTCTTACCAAGCATTGCAGCCTCCTCCTTTGTTTACCCTTCACCTCCCTTCCCAGCCTCCCCCCTCCCCCCCACCCAATTGATCCCCCCCTACTCCCCCCCACCAACATTGTAAAGCTCTTTTTTGACATGACAATTTGTACTTCTCATTGTTGCAACAGGTCCACCGGAATCCTTAAATGACTTGTTTTTCCCCATCTCCTCCATAAGTTGTATTTACATCAAATATATTGAAAGCGGGGGTTAGCATCTTTGCATTCTTGAAGAAATATTTATCTATATATTAGTCCACACAAACGGCCCTCTGTCCTTCCTTTCTTTTCTCCTTCTCTCTTCCCCCTCCGTCCCTCCGTCCCTCTCTTCCTCCCTTCCTTCCTTCCTCCCTTCCTTCCTTCCTTCCTTCCTTCCTTCCTTCCTTCCTTCCTTCCTTCCTTTCTTCCTTCCTTCCTCAGCTGAGAATGAAACACAAAAACCTGTACTCACTAGTCAAGTGCCTTACCACTGTGCTGCAAGCTCAGCCCTACATTCTCCATTGATATCATCACATCCCCTTTGTTGTTGGATGTTGTCTGTATATCTCCTGACTCTCATAATTGAATGATTATGGAGATTCTTGAGATCAAATACAAGGCTATATTTATCTTTGAGCCTCTATCGTTATTTAAAAGAGTTAAAAAGTATATGAGAAATATTTAAGTATTAGATAAAATATATCAGAGTAATATGTATTTTGATAGACAGTTTTAATATTTATATAAAAGAATGTCATGAATACAATAGCAACAAAATTTAATTTAAAATATTCAACATAAACAGGCTAGCAATGTGGCTTAAAGGTAGAGTGCTTGCCTAGCATGCATGAAGCCCTGGGTTCGATTCCTCAGTACCACATACACAGAAAAATCCAGAAGTGGTGATGTGGCTCAAGTGGTAGAGTGAGCAAAAGAAGCTCAGGGACAGAGCCCAGGTCCTGAGTTCAAGCCCCAGGACGGGCAAAAAAAAAATCAATATAAAGTGGCAAGGTAATGACTTCATACCTATATTGTAGCATTAGTTAGAATAAAAGATTTCCTCAAAAGATTCAAACAAATAACTTTACATTCTAAACTCTAGAATCTTGATTGTTTTCATGTACACTTAATGCAAAATTACAGCAGGAAACCGAACAAAAATATTTAATTTTCTTTATTTGTCATTAAAGGAATAAAATTGGCTGCTATGGCAAGGAGTTATATTTGTCACAATTAGACACAGAAACCTGAAATAAGGCAAGGCACCCATCCCCTTACAGGGTCTGGGTCCAGGGAGGAAAATCAGCTATGGTCAAAACCAGCTTGACCAGAAGGAGCTTCTGCAACCATGTTTGTTTCTGTATTCTTATTTGTGCACGGTGTAATTTCTGAGAAGCTGCTATACATCTGCAATTTTCTGAAGTTCTAACTTTTATGGGAATATTGAAACGCACCACAAGCAAAATTTCCACCTTGCACTCCTGAGCCTACATCTGTTCTTTGCGAAACCAGTTCTGAAAAACTTGACTGCACGGGGCATCTCCTTCCCAATCTCTACCTGCTGCCAAATGCCCTGGAGGTCTGCCGGTGGCTCAGACTCTGAAGGAGGAATGGTTGTAATAAACTCCAGTCATTCCTAATTCTCCCAGTATTTCCCTTGGTTTCCCCACCGTCTGTTGAAACTTCTCTCTAGTGAAACTGTATTGGTAATTTAGGGGCCCAAAACAGATAACTTCAGTAACTTTAGAAATCTCAGCATGAAAGAGATTGAAACTTTAGATACCTTTGGAATAAAATCCTACACAAATCATAAGAATAGAACTTCTCTTAATTATTTCATTTTTAGTAAATATGTGAACAGACTTATTTTCTTCTTTATCCCAGGCCTGGGTGCAGAGACTTTAGGTTAAACAGTATTTTCTTAGAAGGGAGCTCTCTGACAGAATTTAGCCAAACACATTTGGAAAGTAAGTGCATTGCCAAACAAGTTAGGTAAAATATGACAGAGCCACACCGATATGATCATGTTTGCCTTTTCTCGTTGCCAGACATTGCTGTGTCAATGTCTGAGATCAGATTGTATACCATAAAGAATGGAAAATTGGAAAACCTCCATGTTTTCAGTTTAGAAGAAGAGGTTTCCAAGGAAGGTTAATTTTCAGAGCATCTGTCGGTAGTACTTTTCTGGCTTCTAGAGAAAAGAGAGAGGAAAAAAGTCCCCAAATGATGAGAAACATATAACTGGATCATTGTCAAATGTGTATTGCTCAACTTTCTAGAAGGAAAAAAAAATAAAATAAAACTTGTGTTTGTGATATTTGCCATACTGTACACATAGGTACTTTCATCCTAACCAAAATCAGGATGTCAACCCCGCATGAGTAGATGCAGACGTAGGAAACATTGATCAGTGATTCACCACAATGTCCTCCATGTGTCCTGCCCATGACGGCTCTACCCTGCAAATAGAGTCATCTCAACAGCCTCCATGTTAAGGAAATCAGCTGGAGTGAGGTGTTTTGAGTGTTTGTCATTTTGTTGCAATGGGATTTAATTAACTATAAATTCATAGATTACTTCATTTATAACAGAAGGCATTGTTTACCAACTGCACACTGTTACCAGGGCTGCCTGGCTCTCTGTAGGGGCGTGCTAGGGTTCAGTGGGGTCACCACACCAGGAAGTCCACTAACAGGTGTACCTGATCTCCACACCCCCTGAAAATCCCAGGAGGTGGGGGTGGGGGGCAGTGGGGGGGAATGTGGGCATAGGCACACACCTGCCGGTATCAGCAAATGACTTTTGCTGAGCAAACAGCCTAGTAAGGGAATACGTTTCTGGAAACTTCTCCCAAATGAGCCAACTAAGACATGCTCAGCCTGATGAACCCCAGAAAGGGAAGAAGGGAAGACTTAAGGCTATTCTGTATGTGCTTTTACTTCATTCCACACCAACTTGAGACCCTGTACAAAAGAAATATGATCACATTGTGCAATATTCTGTTCTCTTGCTCTAGATTTTGGATTTCCAAAGTCATCTAATTTTCCTGTGGGTTTTAGAAAGATGATAGAATTTCTTAGTTTTCCTTATGATGTAAGTAGTATTGTCTTGCTGCCTTCCCCTAGGTTCTGAGCTGCTCAAGGGAAGGAAGGCTGCATGGAATATTGTATCATTGGTAGCAGTAGAAGTAACTAGAAAAGATACAGGTGTGCAATGTCATATTTAGAACATGACGGGGCTTTCATTAGCCTGAACGGAAATGAACTATGAGAGATATCACAGCTCACCAGAATTTATAGCCAGATCATGACTTTAGTCAGCTGCTATCCAGAAAATTAACTGGAAATCAGAGAACAAAATGACAAATGGAAAGCAGGTTACTTTTAAAGAAAGCCTCTGGGCTTAGAACAGAATTTTAGTTGCTAGGTTGGAAAGCATCCCTTAATTTTTTTATTAGCCCATTTTGAATCTCTACATCCGCTTTGATTAGACTTGAGTTATTTCTAATTGTCTAAGATATCATTCATGTTGCTTATGTTTTCAAGATGATTTTCTCAGAGATGAACAAAATATCCCTGAAGCTAAATTTTCTGTGTTTACTATAAATTTCTCCCACTGATTTGCTCTCCAACATCAACACTCTTTTTCTTTGAAAAAGTGAACTAATGATTTATGTACTGCTGTGTCTGTTTATTCTTTTAAGACTAAGCTCTGGAATACTTTTCATAATTTTATGAATGTTTGCCTTTGTGGATTGCATGTTTGATACTTTTTTCTGTTTTACATTTATTTTGTTGTTACTTTTCTAACTCTTTGAGTCAAATATTAGGTTATGTTTTCTTTTTTTTTTTTTTGTCCGGCCTTGGGGCCTGAACTCTGGGCAGCTCTTCAACTCAAGGCTAGCGCTCTACCACTTGAGCCACAGCGCCACTTCCGGTTTTTTTTCTTTTTGCTTATGTGGTGCTGAGGAATTGAACCCAGGGCCTTGAGCATGCAAGGCAAGTGCTCTACCACTGAGCCACCTTCCCAGCACCCTAGGTTATATTTTCTTAATAATTGATAATACATTTATTTTTGGTTGTACTATTTTTTCTGATACTAGAATTTAATCTCAGAGACTCATATTTGCCCAGTTTGCTTTATCAGCTGATGCTTTGGCAGTTGAACCATGCCTTTTGCTGATTATTTTTGAGATGGAGTCATGAAGGTTTGGGCTGGCTTCAAACTGCTATTCTCCATTATCTCAACATCCCTAGTGGCTAAGATTTCAGACATGAGACTGCAGATGAACTTTTGATTGATTGCTCTCATTCCTGTACAATAATGGGATTCTGATGAGTATTGCCTAGAATTTGTATACAGCTTTTGGTGGTGTGGCCATTTCCACAGTATTAATTCTGGTAACCCATCAGTATGCAACTTCTGAGGTCTTCTTCAATTCCTTTCCTCGGGGTTGTATACTTTTTGCTGGAGATGTTTTTGATACCTTCGTTATGATAATACCTAGGCATTATATTGTCTGGGAGGCCATTATGATTGTAATTGTCTTTCTGATTTCTGTCTTACCCTGTTTGTTGTTGGCATATATTTCTCTTTGGATGTTGATTTTATATAGTTATTCCAGAGGTATTTATCAATTCTAGAAGATTTTTGGTGGAGTCTATAGTGTTTGTTACATGAGTTATTAAAATAATAGAAAGTAAAATTTCACAGAGTAGATAAATGCATAAATAAAATTAACTTTGCATTCTTTGTCCTTCCTTCATTCCTTCCTTCTTGCCTGCCTGCCTGCCTGCCTTCCTTCCTTCCTTCCTTCCTTCCTTCCTTCCTTCCTTCCTTCCTTCCTTCCCTCCCTCCTTCCCTCCCTCCCTCCCTCCCTCCCTCCCTCCTTTCTTTCTTTCTTTCTTTCTTTCTTTCTTTCTTTCTTTCTTTCTTTCTTTCTTTCTTTCTTTCTTTCTTTCTTTCTTTCTTTCTTTCTTTCTTTCTTTTTTCTTTCGTCTCCTGTTTGTCCTAAGGTTTGAATTCAGGGCCTGGACACTATCCTTTAGCCTCTCTTACTCAAGACTAGTACTGCACCACTTGAACTAGAGATCCACTTCTGGATTTGGGGTTATAATTATTTGGAAATAAGAGTCCCTTGGTTTTCCTGCCCCAGCTGGCTTCAAACTGCACTCCTCAGATCTCAGCCTCCTGAGTATCTAGGTATCAAGTATTTATCAAGTATTTGTTTGGTCTACCAACTTTAGATTGTATCTTTCCAGTAAAATACTAGAACATGGACTCATTTTATAAATGTGTAAATCCATTTGCACATTAAATACACTCACAAGTTCATAAACCTATTGTGAAATTAATTTTGAATTATTTTAAAAACTTTGTAAATAACCAGATGAAAATATAAAAAAAATAAGCTCGGTGCCAGTGGCTCACGCCAGTAATCCTAGCTACTCAGGAGGCTGAGATCTGAGGATTGTGATTCAAAGCCAGCCTGGGCAGGAAAACCCATGAGCCTCTTATCTCCAATAAAAACCACTAGAAAACTGGAAGTGGCACTGTGATTCAAGCGGTAGATCACTCGCCTTGAGCAGAAGAGGGCAGGGACAGTGCCCAAGCCCAGAGTTCGAGCCCCACAACTGACCAAAAAAATAAATAAATAAATAAATATATCTTTCATTGTGAAACCTCATATTTTTACCTAGAACTCAAAAATTATAGAAACATTTCTTTTAAAAGATTGAACTATTTACTTGTGCTTTCAAAATAAGTCTCTCTTCACCACAAATTTGCTCTTATAGAACCCTGATTAGAATTTTCTATCAATTCATCTCCATAAAAGGCATGATTTCTAGCCAAATCCTTTCAGGCCTGCGATTGGATGACAGGATGTCCTGCAGGGTTCCTGAAGGGTTCCTCTCTGTCTGCAAGGTTTCACTGACATCATTTGTGACTTGAAATGAGATCAAATGCAAATGATTGACACACAAACTGCACGACATTTAAGTATCTTATTCCTGCTGCCATGCACAAAAAATAGCGACTGAAAAAGACCTTTGCACCTTTGTAACCCGACTTCCTCTCTTCAACTGTCAGTCATGAACAAGGGGATGTTGAAAGACACAAGGTCTGCTCCTGTGTGCTCAGCAAGCAGTGGGGTTAATATTCCTGGCTGATGAGCTAGTGTGGGTGTTCAGGAAGTGCCCGGGAAGTGGGAGAAGATCCTGGGAAAGGAAGGCAGGAGCACACACACAATGGCGTTCGTGGTGTTTATTTTCTGTGTGGAGCATTTCTGTGGGAGGACGCTGGATGCAGAAAGTTCAGGTAGCACTCAGTGTACAGAAAAGTGATCACAGATACAGATTAAATGGCAGGTATTTGAGTGATAACTCTGTCTGAAACCCAGACTATACCTCCAAGGTAGGATGACTACAACTGAGGAAGATTGTCTTTGAAATATAATATTGTAAGGAAGTGAACTGGGAATGTGGCTAAGTGGTAGAGTGCTTGCCTAGCATGCATGAAGCCCGAGGATTGATTCCTCAGTACTGCATAAACAGAAATAAGATGATTTCTTTGTTGCTTTGTATGTCCCTTCCCCATGGAATAACCCCTGCTCTCACTGTATTTGATGTTGGTATAATTTGTGGAGGGGAAAGGCAAAAACAAATCATTTACATAGGGATACAGGTGCACCCATTACAACTTGGGGGGGGGCAGGGGAGATGGGAAGGGATGGGAAGAGGAAACAAAGGAGGAGGCAACAATGCTTCATAAGAAATGTACTCATTACCTTGTGCATGTAATTGTAACCCCTCTGTATGGTATTTTCACAATTGAAAAAAGAAAAAGAAAAAGCTGGAAGTGGTGCTGTGGCTCAAGTGGTAGAGCACTAACCTTGAGCACAGAGAGGCTCGGGGACAGAGTGCAGGCCCTGAGTTCAAGCTCAAGAAAAAAAATAGTGTAAGGAAGCAGGTGCAATGTTAGGAAGAGAGAATGTATCTTGAGGCATGTTCCCATCCCCTACACTCATCAAAGGAGCAGAAGATGGACACAGCCTTGAGAAAAATGCTTTGTAGCACATAGTACTCAGGAATGGATGCAAGCTTAAGGAAGAAACGGACAGGCATTTTGAGAGCAAAATTATGTGCAAGAAGATAAACAGAATCACTAGTACCAGGCAAAATAAAAAGGTAGAACAGAGGAATTTAAATCAGTCTCCTTAAATATTCTCAAGGAGATAACAGTAAGTTCTTATAAAGTACAATGTAGAACAATACGTTATAACAACACTCAAACTTAGAGCATGTATTTCTAAGTATTATATGAAATATAAATATAAAATACATTTAATATATAACTACAAAGGACCTAGGGTATTGTTTCATATTGTTTTTAAATAACTACAAACATAAAGAAAACTTAAAAATGTAATTAGTCTGTAGAAAAGCAGAAGTTTAAAAGCAAATCAAGAACTCAAAGTACAGAGTCAGGAGGAAGGCAAGAGCTTCAAATATACTTATAACCAAAGAGATTGTCTTGTATATTAGGAAGATTTTTTTTTATTTTACAGTTGTCTTTATATATTTGACTAATTCTTCTCAATGCATGCATGTATTCATTCCAGTAACATGTATCCCTTGTAATTTCCTCCAATTTTTTCATTTAATTTAGCAAGCAAGGTGCCAAGAACACCATACATGTCATTCTATACAATACTAAAATTAAAGTAAGAGATGCATGTAATAAGGGATTTGGGTAGCCAAGTTCTGGGTACAATACAGATTCTATTAATTATTTATTGAAAAGGAGATTTATGGTTGAAGAATGAAAAAGCAAATTTAAAATGGACTAAAATTCATCTAAAGCCTGAGCGTGAAGCCCAGGATATGAGCCAGCCTTCATTGTCGGTGTGATTTTTACTGCACACACAGATGAACTACACCCTAGTTTCTCATCTGGTGTTGAGAATGAGCTTGGTTGTTCTGTGGTCTGTACTTCTCCTGTTTGCACAAAGACCCTCTGTATCAGGAGCGTCATTAGCGGAACTATCCTTTTATTAATTCACTAGAAGATGCCAGATGAAGCCATTCATCCAGCTAGAAACAAATGCTTGAGTGAGTTAGTGCGAAGTCTGTGTTGACAAGCTCATGATGCAGCCGGGGGTGGCTGAGGTGCCTGACAGAGATGCGTGACTAAATCTCATACCAGCAAGTTTTAAAATCACACTGGTGGTGCAGATGTAACCATGAGCCTACCATCTTAACGGATACATGGAGCCTGTCTCAATAACATTCGGAGGTGAGCAGCCCACCTCAGGAATGACTCACTAGAGAGACTTTTTCACTGTAAGCCTAGCACTGAGGGAATATGAGGTCTCACTGCCTACTTTCCTCTCTGTCCAAGATAACGACATGAAAACTGCAACCAAACATGCTTTTATTCTGCATGGCCAATTCTGTGCAAATCCTGGGTTAGTCGTGGCCCAATGAAATAAGTCATAGAAGAGTGAATAAGCTATCATAATGCCCAGACATACTTTGTGGTTGAAGGATAAGAATCTTCTATTTACAGAGGAATTCCAGAATTTCTATTTTTTTATGTTTATTCTTTGCTGCAAGATATCTGAGCTCTGATGATTTTTTTCTTCTTTTTCTCTGTGTTGTTAACATAAAACTCACATGAGATTACTGAGCCAAGCTACATATAAATATTTGTGGAAGTCTGAATGAATATCAGTAACCTTTATTATGTAAAGAGCCATAGCCAGCCTTGCACACTGATGCTCAATAAATCTTAACAGGAGGAGAAATAATCAAGAAATTAAGTTCTATTAGTGGCACATAATATTTGCATATATTGAACTGTAATAAATATTCAGTTTTCTGGTTGACTTTCACTATTTACTAAAGCAAATTATATTGGAAGTCCATTGCTTTATTCAAAGTATCTTCTTTAAAAATTACACTATTTGCACAGAAAGCAGCCACACCAAGATAGAAAAGTTGGCAGGAAGTAAAAATGTTCTAAAACAGAAAAGGGGTTTCAGTATTTTTCTAAAATTCACCATCTCAAGAGCCCAAACCAGTAAATATTATATGTAATTTGTAATTCATAACTGAATTATACTTGTAAAACTGGCTAACACACAGCCCAATGTAGTTGACCTGTGGAGACTGGAAATGCTAAGGAAAAATGCAATGAGAGATGGAAGCAGTTTTGCACGTGAGGAGACTTAGCTTTGTCTGTCCCCAACATGCCTTGCACATAGTCATCAGGTCCCTCTTCTGTCATTAGAGGTGGCAGTGTCACACCTTTTCCACACACAGCTGGTGCCTTGTCTATAAACACAAGCAGACTCCGCGCTTTGAAAATCACATTCTCATCCTGCCTTGTCATGACACTCATTTCCTGTTTCCTCCATATCTGATCTCCATTTCCTCGGTTTTTGAGTTCTTTTTTTTTTTAATATTTTTTATTGTGAAAATACTGTACAGAGGGGTTACAATTACACATATTTATAAGATGATTCCTTTGTTGCTTTGTATGTCCCTCCCCCACGGTATAACCCCTGCTTTCACTGTATTTGATGTTGGTATAATTTGTGGAGGGGAAGGGCAAAAACAAATTGTTTAACTAGGCTTTTTAGTTTTATTATTATGTGTCTGTCTTCTTTTATTCCACGCACAACCCATGTTTGTGGTTAGACACGTAAATGATAGTGCACTAATTCTGTTCATTTCATGTGCTTGCAAGTTGACCCCACCAAGTCACAACACCCCAGAAGAGAAAAATGACACAAAATGAGCCAACTTCCCATATACTCAGAACTCTTACTATTGTGTTTGACAAGCAGCAGTGATATGAGTCATCGCCACAGAAATGCTCGTCTCATCTGAGAGTTAACTAGGGGATGACACTGGCTGACTTTGCTACTGTCGCAGTCTGTTTTAGGTTGCTGGAAAAGTTTTTTGGCTCATAGTCATGAAGGCTAAAAATTTCAAGACTGGCTGGAGTATCCAAGAAGGTTCTTCTTACTGGTAGACACTCTACAGAGACATTGTAGTTCAAATCTCTTCCTTTTCTTTTAAAGCCAAGCTCCCAAGGACAAAATAAGGCATAGAAAAGAAGAAAACCTATAGAGAAAATACAAATATTTGAAAAGAAGAGCCTCAGTCTCACTGGTCTAAGGTTGCATACTTATGATTTCATGTAACTTTAATTACCACATGCTTTCAAATACAACAGTCAGAGTAAGTAGTGACCCTCTTCATGTCCCAAATGGGAACTAAATTTCTGCATTGGTCTTAGTGGACATTTCCAACCAATGGTGCGTACTCTCTTATTCAAGTAAACACACTGGAATGAAACCAACAAACAAGAAGAAGAGGTAGGGGAAGGTAAAAAGAGTGGATGAAGATTTCTTTACTTGAGTCCCAGGATATTTCTATGTCATAAACCATATTCATTCCAGTAATGAGACCAAGTTTCATCTATTTCTTCTCAAGATTAGTTGAGGCATACTTCATTCCTCTTAACTGATCCAGGCAATTAGTCAATTAGTCATTCTGTATCACAAAGCATGATATTGTATAATATTGACATTCTTGTATTTTCTAAACAATTTATGTTGTTTCATACTTTCATGGCTTGGTACATAAAGCTCTCATCTAGAACTCTCTAATAGCTTCTCAGTCTAATTAGACATTTATCACCATTTTATTCCCAACAGAAAGACTATTTCTACTGTCAAGATTTCTTTAGTCTCACCATAAATTTAGTTCCCCTTCACAAAAAACTTTGCTTTGAGTTCCTAAGTAAAAGGGTCCTTTTTATTCCTCTGTAATTTTGTCATAAATTGAAGCAAAGGCTGTGCTTGTAAAGCAAAGTATGACAGTTGATGACAAAGAATAAATAAAGGAATTTACTGTCTTGACTTAGTGAATTAAGATGTAAGCTGGGACTTCTTCCCTGAACTCTACAAGAATGGATTCTTTCTTGCTCCTTCCTAGCTTCTAGTGGTTTTCCAGCATGGAGACTTTGCTGTCTGCACTGTGGTCTCTGCCCATCAGCCTCAGACACTTTCCTTGCACATTGATGTCTTTGCTTGGCTCGCTCTCCCTTTGTAAGGAAATCAGTCAAACCAAATAAAGGTCAATCCTCATGATGTCATACTAAATTGATTACATTTACATTTGGAAATAGAACATCTATTTCCACAAAGTACAATCACAGCTATTGAGAATTAGGACTCTATCTTATCTTTGTGGGAGAGATAACTGACCCACTAACAGTGATTTCTCCTTTTAGTTCATATAATAAAAAGTCTAAGACTATTCACAGACTTAGAAAGTGTGAAGATGTGATTTATAACAGTAAGCACAGAATTTTTCTGTTATTGAAGTTGACACAGTATACATTCACACCCATTGGTTGTAAGTTTAAGATCTCAGTATGCTAATTGCAACCCCAAGATAAAGAGTAAAAAAATTACTAAAATAAATAAGAGGAAAAGAAATAAGAAGCATGAAAATGGCGCACTAGAATCAGTCAAACAGACAAGAAGGAAGTAATGAAAGCAAGAAACCACAAAAACAAACAGAAAATCCAGAAGAAATATAGAAACAAATGTCAAAATGAAAATTACTATAAATAGAATTACCTTTCCAATTAAAAGGCCAATATGGATATAAGAAATGTGGGAAATGATCCATGCAATAAGACCTATGTATACAAGACTCCACATGTAGCTTGAAATTCAAAGAATGCTAAAAGATACTCAATATAAATTGTAGGCAAAAGAGACCGGAGATCTAAAATAATATTACACAAAAGATCATAAGTAAAAATTATTATGAGACAAATAAATACACTGTACACTACTAAAGCTATTAACTTATCAGGAAGTTATAACAATTGTAAAAGTATGTGGCAGAAAAAAAAGTATGAAAATCTTTGAGGAAACAATAGAATAACAATAAACAGTAAGATCAAGAGGAATCATTGAATTGTTTCATATACTACTTTCAATAGAATATAAAACTAATCCAAGTGTATTTTTTTTGTTTTCTTCCATGCAGAGGGTCTACTTGTGGATTTAAAAGTACATTCTAGTTACCACAAATGAGGGAAACCGTGCAGCCCATGTTTCTTTGGCTCCAGTTTACTTTGCTTAATATAATTTTTTCCAAGTCTTTCCATTTCCTTACAAATGATACATCATTCTTTCTGATGGATGAGTAGAATTCCATTGCATATATACCACATTTTCTCAATCCATACGTCCAGTGAGGCATATCTAGGTTTATTCCATGTTTTGGCTATGTTAAACAATACTGCAATGAACATGGTTGGGCTGGTGGCTTTAGGGTTGCCTGGTTTGTGGTCCATTGAATAAATTCCAAGGAATAGAATTGTTGGGTCATAGGGGAGCTCTACATTGAGTCTTTTAAGGAACCTTCATACTGCTTTCCATAGTGGTTGAACAAGTTTACATTCCCACCAACAGTGTAGTAGAGCTCCCTTTGGTCACATTCCTGCCAGCATCTGTTATTGTTAGTTTTCTTGATAATGGCCATTCCACCTGTGGTGAGATAAAAATCTCAATGTTGTTTTGAGTTGCATTTCTTTTATGGCCAGAGATGTTGAATGTTTCTCATGTGTCTATTGACCATTCTGACTTCTTCTTCTAAGAAGTCTCTCTTTAAGTCTTTAGCCCATTATAAATTAGGTGGTTGATTCTTTGAGGACTTATTGGGAGGAGAGGTAAATATATTTTAGATATAAGGCCTTTGTCTGATGTATAGCTAGTAAAAATCTACTCCTGTTTTGTGGGCTTTGTATTTATCTTCCTAGCTATGTTCTTTGCCATGCAGAAATTCTTCAGTTTGATATAATCCCATTCATCATTTTTCTTTGATTTGTTGTGATTTTGGATCTTTATTTAGGAAGTTTCAATCCATGCCCAGGAGCTCTAGTGTTTATTTTATCCCTTGCTGTAAGATTTTCATGGTATCTTTCCTAACACTGACATCTTTGATCCATTTAGAATTGGTTCTGGTACAAGGTGATGTACAAGGATCTAGCTTCAGTTTTCTGCATGTGGCTAGCCAATCTGCCAGCACCATTTGTTGAAGAGGCTGTCTTTCTTACACCCTGTGTATTTTACTCTCTTATCATTTATTAGGTGGCTAATATATGTGTGGGTTTATTTCTAGGGTCTTCTATTCTGCTCCATTGGTCCTCAGCCCTATTCTTGTGACAATACCAAGCTGTTTTTATTACTATGATAAATTATACAGAACTCTTGACATTCACACAGTGAGACCAAAGGAGGATAATCTTGCGAAAGGATCACAAAGGTCCAACATATATGGGCATATGAACATATAAAGTTATATTTATATCAAAATTAACCCCAAGAAATGGAAACAAGAGGGTTTGTGTTGTTTTGCTTCTTGGTTTTGTTTTTCTCCTTTGTCACTGTTTTTGATATTTGTACCCTTTGTCTTGTAGGTAAGTTTATGTGTTTGGGTAAAGCAAAGAGGAGCACAAAAATGGTGGGACAAAGAGTGAACAAGTACAGCAGTGATATTCACTAGACTCTATGTTGAACATTAACTAATCAACTTGTGCCTGGGACGGGGACTGGGAGGTCAGAGGGGAAACAGTGGGAGAAAATGAGGGAACAGGTGACACTACTCAAAATGAAATGAACTCATCCCCTGGCCTGTGTAACTGTAACTTCTCTGTACATCACCTTAACAATAACAATAAAATAAAAATAAAAGAATATAAAACTAGAGAGAAATTCAGCAAGGGAAAAAAGTACTCCAATACACTGTGAATAAAATGAACAGAAAACTAATACAGCCAGAATACTCAAAGTAAGTGTGTGGTAACAGAAGTGGGACAAGTGACCTGAGTCTGGAAGGACAGACTGATGTAATGAGGGGAACATAGAGGAACTGACTCTGAACAAGACACTCTGGACACATTGAGGACATGTTAAGTTGCAACCACCTTATACATCCATCCTTTTGATGTTCATAAAAACTAAAATAAAATAAAAATAAACATGTTACCCAGCATCAACAGAATATACCTTTTCTACAGAATTTCTGGGATGTTTTCCCAGACCAACTGTGTCTTCGTACACAAAAGTCCTAGCAGTGTTTTCACCAAACACAGTGAAATCAAATTTGACATCAATAACACAAAGGATCCTTAAAAGAATGTTTATGAAAGTAAAACAATCCATTTCAAGCAACAAGTTGAGTCAAAAAAGAAATCACAAGTGGAATTAGAAAATACTGTTAAAAATAGAAATATAACAAAACTTAGTATATGGGATGTTACAAAAGTAGTGCTCTGAGAATTAAGAGCCACACAAATAGAAACATCCCAGTTAAAAAGGAAAAAGTTTCTACTCTTGTAGCTTTAAAAAGATAAGAAGAGAAAACTAATCCCAAAGCAAGAATGTTATAGGAAGATAAAGAGAAGTATGGAGATGGTAAAATAGAATACTAAAAATCAATAGAACAAGAGGAGGAGAATGATGAAAGTGGTATCATTGACCAAGATGTATTGTACTCATACGCTGACACATTCAATTGAAAACCTTTAATACAACCAAAGACAATGAAAACTTGGTTCTATTTTAAAAAACAATCCATAGAGAGACCCAAAAATTATAAAATGTCGGTTGTTGGAAATGAGTAACAAAATTGGCCGTCATTGGGTAGATATCAAAAAAGAGGGTAGACACAAATTACTAAATAAAAATGAAAATGGACATTAGCATGACCTATGGAGAAATACAAATAATAACAGTAACAGAGCTTGCTACCTAACAACGTCAGACTGGACCAATGGGTATGTTAATTATAAGAAGCACTTTGCATTGATTGGGGGTCAATATGTAAGATGCACTACGAAGAGTTCCAACTTTCACATAGTATTTACAGAAGAGGAGCAAAATCACAGGTTGCAACTAATATGGAAGCCATTAACATCAGAATTAATCTAAAGAATGAAGAGCATGCAGCTTGCCTAGTCTAGTAAGGTAAGTCAATTTTCATGTATTTATGTGTGGATGGTATCCTAAAGATATTTTCCCCTTATAGGAAATATTCCCCTCTTTCTCTCAGGTTAACTTTTACAGGCAAATGAATTCAAAGGGCCAGAGGGCCAGATGGCTGAGGCCAGACGAGATCATTAGACAGTTCCTGTTAAAATTTTGGACAACAATTAACAGAATCCCGGCAGGACCTCCTCAGGCTGACCCCCTAAAGGTGGCTAAGCAGCGGCATATGTGTTTATTTATATCAGCAGGCCTTTTAATTAACAGCTCTGAGGTGTACACTTTTCAGAACTGAGTATAGTATATCAGAAAACACTTTTCAAAAGGCTCAGTTATAGAGCCTAGTTCATATTTAAATTAAGGGAAGAAGAGAACCAAATATCAAGATGTTTAGTTATAGACAGACTATATATTTATAGAATCCCCCTCCCCCCAAAAATCCTTCAATTCCCTTACCAAGAGTTGCCCTGTATTTAATTCTCCCTCCCAAATCTGGACACATTTGCAAAACCTATGACACTTGCAGTGCTATTACTGCTGCCTATTAACTTTCCTGCTCCTGTGGTTAGGCTCCTAACCAACACTGATTCTCGAATCAGACTGCCTGGGGACAGATACTCCCTTCTGCCTGGTGGCCCAGACCTAGATGCAGATCCCACCCCAAGAGGACTTGATTATCAAAGGATAACCAAGGGATGACCTCAGTATGTCATCTACTTGTCATTACTGGGAAATGAGATGGAATCAAAAATCAAATGCATATTAAACTAAGATCACATGGGACTGATATACAAGGAGATAGGATTTCAAGGAGATAGGACTTTTTGCAGGGGGGAGGTACACAATTTAACCCACAACATCTTCTCCAATGATTTCTTTCATTTCCACTCACCCTCATATAATCTTTCTAACGTCCTTCTTACTTTCAGCACTGACTATACCTTACATTCTAAGTGGAATATTTTAAAATTTGAATGAAAATCTTTTAGTGAGCCTGAGTTAATTAGAGGAAAGCATTTTTGTTTTTTTTCTGATTCTTATAGCACATAGCTGAACTTCAGTAATATTTAACACGTGTAACGTGTACATTGAAGTTGCAATAGTTTAGCTTACACTGTCAAAGATGACATGGTATTTTTTATTTCTTCTGGAATAAAAACTTTAAAAATAAATCCATATCTGCCCATGTTACTGACAGAAATGTCCAACATTTAGGCAACATTCCATCGCTATGTAATAAGAAAACTATGGCATTAATGGGATATTAATGAGACTGAATGTATTGAATAATTTAAGATATATTTACCAGTATGATTGCCATCCTGTGAGTACTGTATAGATTGTCATTATTATCTAAATGACAATCTGTGTTTCTATTTTTATATTTTGCAGTTAGTCTCAGTGGTGCGTTTTTCTTATCATAGAATGCTACTAGAAAGTATTAGTTTTACCACTTTTATAAGCCTTGAGCATAAGAGATGCTAAATTTCAAAGCACTGAAAATCAGCCAAATAGCTTTTTATTTTAGCCCAAATAATCCTGTGATGAAGCGCCAGATCGACAATCATGAAGCTTGGATATCGAGATGAAAATCGGCAAAGGGCTTAGGACAATTTGCTATACTATCTATGGCCAAGACGGTAGTGTTAGACTGGAGTGAGCATTCATTCAATGAGCCTCAGTAGGTAGTAAGATCACAGGCGTGTGATATAAGAACCTTATCTTGTGAAGGCAGAAAACTAGAGTGAGGTATCTTCAAGCCAAGGGGCACCAGAGGTAGCCAGCCAATGATCAACCAGACACTAGAAATCACCAGGACCAGAACCAGGAAGGGTCTCCAGCTAGGATCTCTCCAAGATCCTGAACTCAGACTTCCCATCTCCAGAGGGGAAAGAAGATGTAGTTCTGTTGTCCAAAGCCAGACAATGTGTGGAACATTGTCACAGTAAACCTAGAAAACAAGTAGAAAGTTATTCAAGCCTCTGTATTCTGAAGCTGATAAACCCAGAGAAATGTGAACATCTCTCTGTCTCATGCACATATAAATACTGATTTATGCCCACTTATTAATGTAAAATAAAGTCAGACTGATGACTAAAGAAGGTTTATAGTTGGTGCAGAGAAGCTAAATCATAGGCTCTTCTCTGATAGCTTTTTTCATAAGGACACTTTCCCGAACATTCTTATAGCCCCTGGTCTCTCAGCCTCACCACTGAGAATGAAGTCAAGGCTGAAAAGAAACACATAATTATTAGAGGGAAGAAAGCGCCTAAGAGCACCTGCAGGGTGGGAAATTAGCAGTGGTGGGAGCAGCTGATGTCGTGGGGGAAGGCAGACCTCACTCACCACAGAAGACGGCCCCCAAGCCGGATTCTAAGAAGGAATGAAGTGAGTGTTCAGTTGAACAACAGACAGGATGCACACCCCTGACTACCTCTCACCCTTTGTAAAATCAGAAACGTTTATTCATAGCCATAAACTAGCTGCCTACAAGTCAAATCAGTATTTCTTACAAAATCTGGAAGAAAACATGAAAAGAAATGGCAAACATTAGAGTACATGTTCTTCCTGTTGGAAATAGCAGCACTGACCTTCCTCCAAGACTGCCACACGCATAACACACTCTGCCCAGCCTTCTTCCCCATTCCCAGTACATTGCTAACCCATCATGACCCAGATCCACATGCCAAGGGAGCAGGAAGGCTCCTCCTCTCAGTACCAATGCAGTCAATACCTGTCAAGCAGGGGAGTGTAGAGGGGCAGGTGCTTGCGTATATCTGTATACAGATATGTGTATTGTGTATCTATGTTTGTATCGGTGGTGCGTGTGAATGTGTGTTATTAGTGAATAAGGAAGACTGAAGTCTTCCAATGGTAGATTTCTTCAGAAGGGGTTAAAGTGATGGATGAGGTAAAGACTCAAAGACATTAAAGAAGAGGGAGATCATTTAAAAATAAGACAGAAAAGAAGATACATGTTTTTCTTCTTAGGAAATGTACATTTTCTGGTATATACTTTATTCATCTACAGAGATCCTTTGCAAGCCTTCATGTAAATCTTCTGCTGAAGCCAAGCCATCATTAGCAGGGGATACCAGCTTGCTTTCACAAGTGAGTTTAATATAGCATAATTTATGGATTTCAGTTTCAAAATAAGTACCACTTATCCTGTCTGACACCTCTTCCTCCTCCTTTTCTGTCTTGAAGTGTCAACTGTGAGTGGAGTAGCCTCCAGCAAAGAGACCTATGGGCAGCTGTGCTTCTCTGCCTCTGTGTGTGTGTGTGTGTGTGTGTGTGTGTGTGTGTGTGTGTGTGTGTGTGTGTGTGTGTGTGTGTGTGTGTGTGTGCATGTGTATGCACACACGTGTGTGTGTTCTCCTACGGGGCAGGCACAGTGCCAGGCCAGTGTGTGGACTAACCCATGCTCAGTCTTAGTAAGGAACTGGTAGGTATAATTTAATATTGTCAAAGAATTTAGTATATTGAGCAAAATGATGATCCTGAGTGCAAAGGCGACATGAATTTTGTTCGTCTGAGCACACAACAAGGAAGCATTTCCAAGCAGGAGAAGAAGGAAGGTAGAATTCACGGAGAAGTGCCTCCCCGGAGATAACCAGGCACTGAATACAGAGGGCCCAGCCCAAAAATGAAAATGGAGGCCTCCTACCAAGAAATTAGATTTAAACAAAAATATATAGCCAGATAGCCACACACAGAGGGTTAAACCAGTCCCAGGGCCTTCTGCACCCGGGCTGTCTCTCCACCTGTGTATAATTCTATGTGCATGATCCCATTCGTTCAACACCCCCCACACACCTGCCCTTGTCCCGGCTGCCCGGGAGCTGCCCTCCCACCTTCCCAACCCCTAAACGAAGCTGGGTGGGTTGGAGGAGAGCCTGAGATCAAGGCCACGTCTGGCGCTGAGGCCCCTGCTGGACACAGATGCTGTTGACACCCGGAGCTGGAGGTCAAATGGCTCTGCCCCCTGCCCTCCCACCTCCACCGGTCCATTCCTGTCTGACTTCACTTGCTCTGCTTAACACAGGAAGAGACCCTGGCTGCCAGGGGCCGGTGCCACTTCTCTCCAGCATGGCTACACTTGGTCGCCCTTCCCAGGTTCTCGGCCCGAAGAAAGCCTGTCGGACAGTTCGGTTGGCCTCTCTGCTGGTTTTCTTTTGACACCAGGCCTCATTTCTTTGTAAATGGATGAGATCTTCTTCTTTCTAATCACAAGTAGAACAGAGTAAATGTGCTACAGTGTTCCTTTTCTTTACTCTGGGGGAGATTATGAACTTCTTGAAGTCATACATTTTTACTGACTTAAATTGATCATTATGTGAGTTACAAAATAAATCATAAATCACCTGGAATATAATAACCATTTTTCCTAGATAAGTTTTTATCATTAATGACATATTACAACATAGTAATTCAGAAATGACCCATAACAAGTCCCAATGTTTCGTTTTTTTCAAATGTACTATTCTGAATTGAAGATTATTGAATAGAGAAATAATATCTGTAATTATTTGAATACTAAAATAGTTAAAACATTAAGAACCCAGGAAGTGAAATTTTAAGGACCAAACTTATTCCAAGACATCAGCTTTGGGCCACTCAATACATAGAATGAAGCTCCTGTAGCTACAACCATACTCACATTTAGTGGTATATAGAACACACTGACTTTCTTATTGAGAGAAAGGAAGAAATTAATATCTGAATTAATATTCCATGCAAATATTAGTTTCCTTAATAACTTTCCTAAGGCTTGCTCTATATATTACACAACAAATGCACAATAGAGTGAATTTTACTCTATCATGTGGGGAAAGTATGCTGCCAGTCAGTTTTTGTCTGCTTCTGTCAACTAATACTTCCCGTCATGCTCACTTATACCAACTCCCCATTCTTACTTACCCCAAAAAATCACTAGCACAAGCAAATGGAGGCAAACACTCGATGTTCTTATATGTCTGGCATTGTTCAGTTAGTACAATGTTTTGAAGGTGCATTTATAATATGGGTTCTCTCAGTGGGTTCTTCCTTTTATTGCTAAACAGTGTTCAGCTATACAGATACAGTACATTTCGACTATTCTTTCTGAGTTGGTGGATATTATTTCTACTTTGGGAGTATTATACATAATGTGTTATCAATACTCATGTTCCAATCTTAATGGAGACCCATATTGTCATCTCTGTGGAGTGGTCCGGTAGCACCAAATTATGTGGAAGTTTTATACTCTTTTTTTTTTTTAGAAATTGCCACACTGTTTTCTAGGGAAGCTACGCCATTTTATAATTTCAGAAGAGTGTGTAGTCATGACTCCACATTCTTGACCACACTTTATTTGTTGGTGGTGGTGGCGGTCGTGAGGCTTTATTTGAGGGCCTGGGTGCTGTCCCTGAGCCTTTTCACCCAAGGCTAGCTCTCTACCTCTTTGAGCCACACAATGACACTTGAAATTTTCTAGTGGTTAACTTGGAGATAAGAGTCTCACAGACTTTCCTGCCTGGGTTGGCTTTGAACTTCTATCCTCAGATCTCCGCCTCCTGAGTAGCTAGGATTACAGGTTTGAGTCACTTACTTGCTCACACTTCTTTTAGGCAATCATTTATTATAACCATTCTTGAAGGTTCAGAGTAGTGTATCATTATGGTTTCAATTGGCCTAATAATTAATGAGGAACTTATTGACCTTCTTTTTCCTATTTCTACCCTTATCTTTTTGTCCCTTTCTCATTCATTTATTCTATTATCGAGCTGTAAATCTTTGTAAACCTTGTATTGGATAAATGTTTTAAAAGTACTTTTTTAATTTTTTTAATCTTTTCATTTTCCTTATGGTTAATTTTAATAGATGCTTTTGAAGTTTATTCTATTTTCATTTATGGATTATATTTTAGTGTCACCTCTAAGAAAGTGTTTCAAAGCCATATCTCGGGCTTTTCCTTCTGTATTTTCTCTTGCAAGTTTCATTGTTTCAGTTACTTCCTCGCATCTGTGATCCACTTTCAGTTAGCTGGTGGGTAGTGTGAGGTGTGTGTTTTAAGCTTATCTTTGCATATGGCTACCCAGTTGGCCCAGCACCATCTGCTGAACAGACTCTCCTTCTCCCAGAGAATATTTTTGGTAACTTTCTCTGAAATAAAAGGACTATAAATATAAATATTTATTTCTGGACCCTCACTTCTGTTCTATTTGTCCATATGTCTGTGTAGACTGTGTGGATGGGTGTAGATTTATGTGAAGTGTCAAAATGGGTGAGGGAAAATCCTCCAGCCTTGTCTTCTATTCAAATTGCCTTCATTCTGAATATTTTGAATCTCCATAAAAATGTCTAGATTTGTGTTTTAGTTTCTGGAGGAAAACGTCTGCTGAATCAATCACTGAGATGTCTTGAACTTAAATGATGGTTGATTCTGGAAGATGGTTGATTCTCTCTTATCAGTACTGAAACTTGCAGTTCACAAATATGAAATGCGGGCCTGTCTATGTGATTTTTGTCTTCTGTAACTTTTCTTAGGGAAGTTTTGAAACTTTGTTGAATGTAAAAGTCTTCATTTCAGTAAGTCAGGCCCAAAGAAACATAGGTCCCATGGTTTCCCTTATTTGCAATATCTAGTATATGTGAGTCAAGCGGAAAAGGTCAGATAATGTGATGTAAGGAAAATGAACCCTTGGATGTGTATTTTAATGTTTTTTTCTTTCATGCATGAGTTTCTAATGCATTTATAAGATTATCTCTTTGTTGCTTTGTATATCCCTCCCCCACAGTATAACCCCTGCTTTCACTATATTTGATGTCAGTATAACTTGTGGAGGAGATGGGGAAAAACCAGTTGTTTAAGGATACAGGTGGACCTGTTGCAACAATGAGAAGTACAAGTTGTCATGTCCAAAACTACCTTTACAACGTCGGTGCGGGGGGGGGGGAAGGAGAAGGATTGGGGGGAGGGGGGAGGCTGGGAAGGGATGCGAAGGGTAAACAAAGGAGGAGGCTGCAATGCTTGGTAAGAAATTACGCATTATCCTGCCCACGTAATTGTAACTCCTCTGTACAGTATGTTCACAAATAAAATAAAATTAAATTTTAAAAAAAAGTCTTCACTTCTTTTTTTGTCAAACTTGTTTATTAGTGCTTTTTCTGATATTATTTAAAGTAGAATTTTAATAATGCTTTCATTTTGGGGTTTTCATTGCTTGTAACCATATGATACTTTTGTTGTTCACCTGAGATAAATGCACAAGAAAATTAAAATATTATCTAAGGGTACCATAAAGGTATGTTTTTGATACTAAAATTTAGCAAATATCTCTCTTCTGTTATTTTTGAGCAATGAATACCAGCTGTCAAAAGCATAGTGCTAACACTAAGGCCACCAGAATTATGACTGTGTGGATGGTGGCTTTCTAGTCTCATCTCTACATCAATTGAGGTCAGCCACAACTATGAGTTTAACTTCCAGATTCCTATTAGTTAAGGAATTACATCAAGCTGAAGAACAAGATCCAATCCTGGTACCCTGCACATTATATTGAGAACTTTAATGGGTTATTCTGAAATTTTTCATTTCCTCACTTATAAAATGAAATAGTCATTCCTTCTCTTCCCTTTGCTTTCTTTCCTTGCATATCATGCCATAGGTAGCACTAACTTCAGGTCAGAAAGATCATGCTTTACAAGAGTCTAATTACATTTTCTTGAAAAGGTTACTGCTTTTGGGGGATTTCCCTTTATCTGTTTATAAAAAGAGTGGTGTGTTGTAATGAGACATTAAGAACCCAACAGTTTCTTCTTCAGCATGTATCTCCAGTTACATGAAATATGTATGTTTACATAATATCCATTCAACATGGAGTCCCCTTTTTGGAAAAGAATATATCTGCAGTTCTTCTTAGTTCAAGTTGAATGATGCAGTACTGTATGGATGACACTTTGTCATCCTCACATATGAAAATATTTAGACAATGTGATTGTAAAATTTAAAATATTACGCATCATTCCTATGTCAGGCTAATTAGTTATGCATAATTTCTATGTCAAGTTATTATTATTTTCTTAAATATATTTTATTATCTTTAAGTAGTTATACAAAGGCCTTGCCATTTAACAAAGCAGCTTAAAAATGCAACGCATCTTGATGAACATCACCTCCATCATCCTCCCCCATCCGGTCCAACCATTCCTTCCTTCAATTATCTTACTTTTATGGAATATGCATTGAATTTTACAACTACATTTACCCATCTTTCTCTCTTCATTCATCTACTCCCCTCCCCTTGAATCCCCCTTCTTTTTGAGCACCCTTTTCCTGGTGTTTATTTTGCTCACTGTGTGTTTACCTTTCTAAAGAATTACACTAGGTTTGAGTCTCCCCTGAGTCTACCATATACGTGATGCTTTAGGGAACTGGTCCTTGATTTTGAATTTGGATAGAGATTTTAGAAGAGAATTGTGCCATAATTTGTCCATCTTTTTCAGTAGAAGAATAATTGCTAGTTTTCCCTCAGAGGCTGTTTCCTATGTTTGGTGAGTTAAAAATGATCTCAGAAGCCAAATGACAGTTACGCATCAGGACAAAGTGTTCTGGCCTCACTCAAAGTAAAAACAGAGCTGAGTTTGTTCAGAGGGTTTGGAATTATTAAAGGAAGGTGTTCATTTACACCAATCTTGATTCACAATCTTTAGATAATACCTAGTGGATATTTGTTCAATTGCCCCACATAATAAGCAAAAAAGTGCCTATTATTTTTTAAGTTCCCTATAAAATGCCAATCAGGTCCACCTTTAGCTAAAATAAGCAATATAATTGTGTCTTTTTAATGGTCACTTCCACCCGGTAGCTGAGGAGTTAAGTGTTATTATTAAGCTCACTTTGCCCATATACATCCATACCTGTTGTCTTTACATTTACTGGGGTTAACTATTATGTGCTTGGATATAATTCAAAGAGAACACAATCGAGTTATTGTATGATAGATATATTTTTTGCACCCAAGTTCTTGTTCATGAAAAGCAAACATTCTACCACTGAGCCACATGCCTTGCCTACTTCCTTCTTTTTTTTTAATTTTTATTTTTTTTAAATTTAAATTTTTATTTTATTTTACTTGAGAACATACTGTACAGAGGGGTTACAATTACATGGGCAGGATAATGCATACATTTCTTACCAAGCATTGCAGCCTCCTCCTTTGTTTACCCTTCACCTCCCTTCCCAGCCACCCCCTCCCCCACACCCAATCATACCCCCCTCCCCCCCCACACACCGACATTGTAAAGCTGGTTTTGACATGACATTTTGTACTTCTCATTGTTGCAACAGGTCCACCTGAATCCTTAAACGACTTGTTTGTCCCCATCTCCTCCACATGTTATACTGACATCAAATATAGTGAGAAAGCGGGGGTTACACTGTCGGGGAGGGAAATACAAAGCAACAAAGAAATAATCTTATAAATGCGTTAGAAACACATGCATGAAAGAAACAAAAACATTAAAATACATATTTAAGGGTTCATTTTCCTAACATCACATTATCTGACCTTTTCCGCTTGACTCATACCTATACTAGATATTGCAAATAAGGGAAACCATGGGACCTATGTTTCTTTGGGCCTGGCTTACTTCACTTAATATAATTTTTTCCAAACCTTTCCATTTCCTAACAAATGGGGAAATGTCATTCTTTCTGATGGAGGCATAGAATTCCATTGTGTATATATACCACATTTTCTTGATCCATTCATCTACTGAGGGGCATCTGGGTTGGTTCCATATCTTAGCTAGCAAGATCAATAGAAAGCCCACCGATTTGGAGAAGATCTTTACTAGCCATACAACGGACAAGGGTCTCATATCTAAAATATACTTGGAACTCAAAAAATTAAACCACCCAACAACAAATCCTCAAAGAAACAACTGCCCAATAAATAAGTGGGCGAAAGACTTAAAGAGAAGCTTCTCTGAAGAAGAAAGAAGGATGGCCAATAGACACATGAAGAAATGTTCAACATCCCTAGCCATAAAAGAAATGCAAATCAAAACAACATTGAGATATCACCTCACTCCAGTTAGAACAGCAAAAATCAAGAACTCTAACAACAACAGATGCTGGAGGGGATGTAGACAGAAAGGAACCTTACTTCATTGTTGGTGGGAATGTAAACTTGTTCAACCACTTTGGAAAGCAGTATGGAGGTTCCTCAAAAGACTTCACATAGAACTCCCCTATGACCCAGCAATCCCACTTTTGGGCATTTACCCAAATGTTTACAAACAAGACCACACTAAAGCTACCAGCACAACTATGTTTATTGCAGCATTATTTACCATAACTACTTCCTTCTTAAGAGCAGCTATAGTAATTTTGAAAAACATAGCTAGAGACAAAATTGAGATCCATATGGCATGAAAAATGAATTATGAAGAATGCATGAAAACTCAAATGAAGAGAGAAAGCAAACATTTCTTAGTTGATCTCAGCATCAACAGAGTGACTGTCAAACAACTCTCTCCAATGGCACAAGCTAGTCAATCAGCCAAGAGTTACAAACTAGGAATAAAGATTCACTTTGCAAAAGACACATTAGATAAGCTGCAGTACACTGTAGTCAGCTTCCTTCCCATCCCAGCTCTATCTGCCATCCCTGCTTAATGTGACTAAGCAAGACTTTTGAAGTAGGACCTAGGTGAATGAATGTCTTTATTCCAAGTTTATGGGGGTCTCTTGGGGTTCTATGGTTTGGGGAATCCGATGTCTAGTGCAGGGGCCTGGCTTGATGGGCATGCAACCTCAGTGGCTGCACACAGGCTGCCCACTTGGAAAAGCACCAGGATACCACTGCCAAAAAGTCTAATGACCCCAGGCCCTGAGTTCAAACTCCAGGACTGGCAAGAAAAAAAAAAAAAAAAAAAAAAGGTCTAATGACTTTTCAAGCAATCCCTCTATGACAAATTTTCATTTTGAATTAGATCTTCCAAACTTGGAAGCCAATTCTATGTACAGCATTTTGCTGAAAACTTAAGGTCAAATGCTAAGATTCTCTTTGAGATCTATAAGAAGAATGTTAACTTACATAGTTTACCCAAAAGGTTTTCATGACACAGGGCTCAGAAGGTCGGCTTATCACTGAATGTTGTACATTGTGAATAGTCTCCACTGTTAATGATGTCAAAATGAGCATCTAGTTTCACCTGCTACACTGAGCAACCACCTTCTCTGAAACCAATACCTGGTTTGGGGGAAAGAAACTAAAAATGGAAGCATGTATTTTGGTGCAAAGTTTAAGCCTACAGGCAGTAAATTCTGTTATTTCCTTGAAAATGTAGAATATCATGTTGGAAGGCCATGGTAGAGCAATTCTGCATCCTTCATGTCAGCCAGGAAACAGAGATGCAGACACAAGAAGGAACTAGGGCAAGTATGCCATTCGATGCAGTCCCAATGACCTTCTTTTTCCAGGCATGTTTGAGGTCCTTGTTACCCCTAAATGAAGTCATCATCTTCTTTCTTGTCACCCTTTGATGACATCATTACCTTCCTTATCCAATCACTCCCAGAAGCACAAGTTGAGGATTTTACTCAAAATTTTCAAGATACACTTGTCCCTAGCACAAATTCTCTGATTTTCCTTCTGCACCTAGTCACTGGATGAAATCAGTATTAATTTTTCACAGAGGACTTGATATTACTTTCCTCATGAATAGCTCTTTGATCATGTACAACAATAACGTCTACTTTTACCACTAATTGGGCGTGTTTTATTGAACAACATCTTCCTGCTTTCTACATGACAAATTTGCAAGTCATCTATTGCAGATCTTACAGTGTTTTCAATTGCTGGCTGTCATAAAGTAGTCACTGAAAAGTAGAATTTTTTAGGAGCTAATGGATACTCATGTATCATGGAGAAAGAGCAGGACTGTTGCTACAAGTTTCTGTTCCTAAACACTCATATGAATATATAAATCATCTGCATATATGTGAAAACATTATGGAAAAACAAAGTATTGAAGGCAAATAAGAAACATGCAATTTATTAAGTTCACTGAAATTTGTGAATTGCTTTACTTTTTCCCACAATGAGCAGTAACATATTCAAACACTAATGTAGACCATCTATTTATACAGAAAAACAAAATAATATCTCACCTGCCTGATGAAGTTCACTTCATGCTCTAAAAAACCAAATCTTTCATCATAAAATACCTTTTTTCCAAAAGGAAAAAAGAAAGAAAAAGACCCTACAAACAGAACAATAAAAAACCTCTTCCATTCCACGGAGTTCATTTCGATAAGCGTCATTGTAATTGTATATTGTCATATGCACATAACTATTGGACCCTTGAGATCCTCTCCTAAGAATATCTACCTTTGCTCTGATTGGGTGAATGTTTGGACTGTTGTTTAATTAATCGTGTCCACGTGTAATTATTTGTCTTCTACTATCTGTTGGATTAACGTGTCAATTTCTAGATGTACTCTAGTTGTTACTATGAAGGAAACTGTGAGTCTATATTCCTTTAGGTCCGGCTTCCATTAATGTAATTTTTTTCAAGTCTTTCCAATGATACTCACTAAACGCTATGTTGGAAAATTAACTATACAACTTGGAGGAAGAGAGGAAAATCCAGGAGGAAATGCAGGAGGGGGTAACACTGCTCAAAAAAAAAATGTACTCATTACCTGACTTATGTAACTGTAACACCTCTGTATATCACCTTTACAATAAAATTTAAATAAGAAAATATAAACATACCTACACTAGTCTATTAAGAAAATATTATTCTTAAATTTCCACAAGTGAACAGAATCTAATTTTTTTTCCAGGGCTGAGGACCGAACCCAGGGCCTTTCGAGCGCCAGGTGGGCGCCCTTCCGCAGGGCTAAACCCCCAGCCCCCAAAATCTAATTTTTAAAGATGCACCTTAGCAAAGGCTGTGTACCTAATCTTTTTCTAACATTTAAACAATAGAGAGCTATAGAAAAGTGGTAGAAATGGAAAGACTTGGAAAAAATTATATTAAGTAAAGTAAGCCAGGCCCAAAGAATCATAGGTCCCATGGTTTCCCTTATTTGCAATAACTAGTATATGTCTGAGACTAGCACAAAAGGTCAGGAAAGTTGATGTTAGGTGAAATGAATCCCAAAATAAGTATTCAAATGTTTTTTTTTCTTTTTTGCAATTGTTTCTAACATATTTATAAGATGATTTCTTTGTTGCTTTGTATTTCCCTCCCCCACAGTATAACCTCTGCTTTCATTGTATTTGATGTAGGTATAATTTGTGGAGGGGAAGGGAAAAAACAAATCATTTAAATAGGGAAACAGGTGGACCCATTGCAAAAATGAGATGTACAAGTCATTATGTAGAAAAATGAACCTTACACATGGGGGGGGCATGTGGGAGGGGGGAATAAGAAGGGATGGGAAGGGGAAACAAAGGAGGAAGCAACAATGCTTGATAAGAAATGTACGCATTACCTTGCCTATGTAATTGTAACCCCTCTGTATGGTATTTTCACAATTTAAAAAAAAGTGGTAGAAATATTAAGCATTGTAACTGGGGCCTGAAAAGACTTCTCCTAAGTGTTTAACTTATTATCTTAATTTAGTACAAAGCAAATTACTCAAAAGAGTGAATTTTAAGTTAAATTTCTATCACAATAACAAAACAACAAGGCTCCAAGTACTGTAGAAGAACTATAGTTGAATGGCGAAGTCCTGAGTGGCATTGTCTTAGAAGTGGAGTCACAGCCAATGTGTGCCAGGAGCTTCAGTTTCTCCCTTGGCTGCCAGCAGAGTTCCCAGGCAGGCCTCATGAGGAGGTAACCCCTTCAGGGCTGGTGGCAGTTTCCATGCCAAAATAGTTAGGGAACTATGAATATTAGAAAAGAAAAATGCTAATTCATTATTTCTTTCTCATTGAATTTTCTCTAAGGAACTATTGGCAAGCATGAGTGAGAATAGAGAAGTATTACCTAAGGATAACAGACTTTTTTTCATTAATTTCTCTTACCTTTTAAATTACATGTCTTTCCAATCTGGAAAAATAAAGCCTACAATTGTTAATGAGCTTCCAGGATCACACATCCAGGTCGTAAAGAATGAAATTTAAAGTCAGATATCTACCAACATAAGTAATGATGATCTGTAAGATTCACTTATCTTAACTATGTTATAAATATCACCACATCATGCCCCATTATTTAATTATGCCTCCTTAAACATTGTTTAATTTCTCGGCCTTTTTTGTACTATATGCCACACTTTTGAGAATATTCTTATATATGTTGTACACAATTATGGTAGTTTGAGGTAAATAGTTGTTTGATTGGAAATTTTAGGCCATAGAATGTATGCAACTTTATCTCATATTAATGTCAAATAACTTAGAATTTAAAATTTCAAGAATTATTTCCTATCCTTGCAAATAATCATTTACATTCTTACAGTACATCACTCTATTAGTTGGGAAATACATTGTTTTGCATGTTTTACATGATTGGAATTAATTTTGAGACTTTCCTCTTATAAATTTGTTTTACTTGTTTGGTATTTTGGAGGATCCTCATTTATATTTTATTCATTTTTTATTTAATAATTGTATTTTCTTATATTGCAGCTTTTTAAGTCTTATACAGTTGTAGTTTTTTTTTTAGTATAGACTGGGTTTCTTTTATTTTCCACTTTTTTTCTCAACTTAGATGTGTACACATTGTGGATGGACAGGCACAAGCAGAAAGTAACAGTCCAGAATTACAACTGGCTCCCCTCAATGTAGCCGCAGGCATGCAAGGAGTTCTGAGGGTTATTAACCTGTCAAGCCACACAGTGCTGCCACCAGTGTATGCGTTGCCTTGATGCTGCCATTTTGTAAGTCTTGGTGGCCATGACGTTTGTCTCATTGCTTGTCATTCTGTCTCAAAAATATTTTATAAATGGAAACACGGAGCACATGATCTTTCTGTTCACTTCACATAGTTACCTGTAGATAGATCCAATTCTTTTGTGCATCAAGGAATGTTTTATATTTTCTTATGAGTAATATTGTATGTAATGCATGAACCACTATGTGTTTAACAGTTCACTTTATTGATTAGCATCTGGGTTCATTCCAGTTTTTGACAAATATAAAAAAAAGCTACAACTCATCCTTGTGAACAGATTTTTGTACCAAGCTGTGAGCCTCTGCTGCTTTGGACTGGAAGTCCAGAGAACTTCTACTTATCCCTTTTAATTTTACTCTTGTAATTTTCTCCTGAATATTGCTACTTTTTGTTGAAAGCTTCTCATGCTTGAAGCTTGTCTGTGGCAATGTTTTGAGATCTGGGCTTGAATTCAGCTGTGCTACACAGGAATTGTATTGGGTTATTTTCAATATTTATGAGTACAAAGAACCCCAGGAATACCCTGAATTATAATTTGGATTTTTCTAGGGGAGATCCACACAGACTTTATTTTGTTGTTTTGGAACACAAATTCACATCAAAGCAATCTTGGCTTATAGTTGGGGATTTTTTGGAGGGATGGGAAATGTTCGTTTGGAGCAATGATGGATACCAATGGCTTTGTCTGCCATTGTAAGGGAGAATTTGCTCCAAAGCCATGGCGCCTTTGTCTATAGTTGGTATAACTCCTGGTCCTTCCCCTGTGTCCCCAGGCACGATCCCCGGGGTGGGCTGCCCTCACCCCACAGCTGACCTCACACCAAGGCATGCGCCCTTCTGACCCGTTGCTCTGACTTTGATTTGTCCCTGTCCAAGTGGCTCAAGTTCCAAGTTCCATCCTGACCTAGAGACCTCGCTCAAGTTATCCAAACACACAAAGACAAGCCACATGCAGGATGGAGGATGTTCTTCATCGCCCTTTCCGCCTCCTGGGTCCCACAGTAAGGTCCCACATCGGAGGATGCTGCTCATGGAAGTACTGACAAGGAGCTCTCAGGCGTCAGTTGCCTGTCAGTACCATATACGTGGCAGCATCTCTTTCCTCCTTCTCTCACTCCTTTCTGAGGCTCTAGGGCGTTCCTGGTCTCCCATCTGTTGCCCAGGCTGTCCAGGCTAAAGAGCTGATACCTGCCCCATGGAGGAGGAGGGTCTAAGAGTGTGCATCAATTGGCTTGGTTACTAGTCCCCCAAGCCAACGGGTGGGCAAAGGAAGAGGGCAGTGGTCCGCCATACAACACATGGAAATGTGCACAGAAAGTGGTCTCCTGGAGCATTCTATATTGTGCAGCATAAATACTCTGTGTTGTCTGCAGCTTAACTGATCTCTGCGGGCAAGTGAACTGCCTGAGGCAGTGGGCTTCAAGGAGGAATTAGGGAAGAAATTTCACAAACAGGTGTTAATACTTTTCCCTATTATTTTTCTTCACTGAGCAACTTGTATTGAAAAGCTGTTGTGGGTCAATGTTGCATTAGGAACACTTACTTTCAAGGTGAAGAGAAACTCACAGCAGACTAAAAAGAAACTCCCAAGAAAATATAGACTCTAAAAAACCCATGAGAGGAGTTCGTTCAGTGTAGAAAGATGCCTGCAGGCCACAGAGAGAGCAGGGATTTAGAACAGCATTCATCAAAACCAGTCCAGAGGGTTTCCTGAGGATAGGTAGGGAGAGCTGTTTATAAAATTCAATGCAGACCCCATGGGTTTCAGGTGCCCCAGGGTTGTCTTTTGATGAAGGAAGGTTCCATGGGGATTTGTAGCATATTACTTGAAGAAGAAAATTCAGAGTCTGAAATTAATTCACAGTACATACAAGCATATGCACTTCCTCCCTCCACAGCTCACACCTTACAAACATGTCACCTGTCAGAGAAGATGGGGTTCAGCATGTGTTAAGGGAAAGCCCTGGTCTACTCTTACAAAGATCACCGTTTGTGAGAACCTGAGATTTTTCTCCTTGGAGCTGTGATGTATCACCTATGTGCAGTGTGTAAATGGGCAGAAACAAAGGAAGGTAGCTGGCTCTATATTATTCTACATTACTTACAACTGCAACATTTTTGCACTCCACCTTTTTGTTAATGGTGGAGCATTATTCTGTCCCACATAACAGTTTCTGAGCATTGCACAGGGAGCCAGTCCTGATAAGGAGGTGATGAAGATTGGAAACATGCATCTTGATTTTCAAAAGTGTAACATAAGAACCATAATATTATTATCTTAATAGCAAAATAATATTTTCAAGGCTAATGTTTTTATCTGGGGAGTTAAATAATTGTTGTTGTTGTTGCTGCTGCTGCTGCGGATCTTGAGCCTGAGCTCAGGGCCTGGGCCTGTGCACTGCACCTGAGTCTCCGTGCTCAAGGCTAGCACTCTACCACTTGAGCCACAGTGCCACTTCCAGCTTTTTCTGACTAGTTTATTAGAGATAAGGATCTCATGGACTTTTCTGCTCAGGCTGGCTTTGAACCACAATCCTCAGATCTCAACTTCCTGAGTGGCTAGGATTAAAGGTAGGAACCATTAGCACCCAGGCAGTTAAATACTTTGACTTATTCTTTTTACTATTTTTAATATGGCTTTAGAATCTTTTTTTTTTTTTGCCAGTCCTAGGTCCTGAACTCAGGGCTTGGGCACTATTCCTGAGCTTCTTTTGCTCAAGGCTAGCATTCTACCACTTGAGCCACAGGGCCACTTCTGGCTTTTTCTGTGTATGGGGTACTAAGGAATCAAACCCAGGTTCTTCATGCATGCTAGGCAAGCACTAAGCCACATTCCCAGCCATGGCTTTCAGACATTTTTTAATTAATTTCTACTTGTACTAAGAAGCTTGAAATGTATCGCTATTATAATTGATTATTGAGTTGTGATGGGTAATTTTTTTATTTAAACAAAACACCCAATATGTAAATAAAGCAATACAAAGTAAGAAAGTAGTATATGAGTGATCTGAAACAGAAATTTGCATTAAACTTTTGACTGGAGAAAATTAAACTGGATAAATTAATTTTTCCTATATTCATGTGGTTATTAAATTATTTCAATATATTTGCACTTATACTCAGGCATATATGGTTGGTTGTACATGATTATATACATAATCAAATATCTTTTTATTAGTGCTTTTATGATCAACTTTAATCTTCATTAGTTTTCTCCATTTCAACTTAATAGCATTCAAGGAAAATGAACAATCTAAATGTAGTCTCCACATTTTTCATGCTTACATGATCATATAGATGATTATGCATACATATACTTCATAAATATACCCATACATTGTTGGGCCTGTGTGCATAAATGTGTGTTTTTCTTTGTTTTTTACCACATTTCAAGTTATAACATTTGAAGTTACTATTATCAATGGCTTCAGAGTATCCCAAACTATGCGTGTGATACAAAATATTTTTGATATGTTTATATTTCTCACTTAATGAAAAATGATTGTGTTGCTTGAAGGTTTTTTTCAACTTTTCCTTTTAATCTTCTTTTCTTCCTTCTTCCTTTCCTTGCTCCTTTCCTTTCTGTCTCCTCTCCTTCTTCCTTCCCACTTTCTCTTTTCCCTTATCTTCCTTTCCCTTTTCTCCCCTCCCTCCCTTCTTCTTTCTTCCTGCTTCTCCTCTTCTTCAGCTAGCAACTTACTTTCTCTACACACACATCACACTGAGCCCTGACTTGCTTCATTTAGCTCTCCAAAAGTCATTAAGTAGGTTTGAGAGAGAAACCATGAAGAGAATTTGTGGGTTTTACCTCAATACTCTGACTAGCCATCTTTTCCTTTAAATGTTCCTCTTTTTGTCCTCATGAAAAGCATTTGGTATTTTAGCTTATAGAATACTGAAGACTAATAAATGGAAAAAATAAACAGAGATAACTATCATACCAGACAGCTTTGGCATAAGGCAATAATCTCAGCATGTTGCCTATTGATATTCTAAACTTCAGACTGACTCAAAAAGATATCTGATAGATGCTACAGGATTTTGACTGCTAAATATGGAGGTAAGATACTGTATTCTCATGTGTTACATAAAATGCCCACTGTTCTAAGTAAGATACATTTCAGAATCATGACTTCAATGCCAGATTAAAGTTATAATAGTAATCACTTAGCAATCACTAGTTATAACAATTAACAGACTTTGTCTATTAATAGGGCAATGTGCTATATGAAAATTATGTTAATGAAGGTTAAGATTTGTTGTGTGACATAGAGGGAACGCATGGTGTTAATCTTGTAACTTTTCAGCAAATTCAAAAAAAAAACTCTAAAAGTTAAAGTATCTGTTAGCATTTTTTAAGATTTTATTTTCAAGGCAAAAGGGAAATCTCACTTTCCTGAGAATCATTTATTTCAAATTCAGAGTATGAACGTATGTCAGACAGCACCCAAACTACCTTTTCCATACATGAATCAGGGGCAGGAATGAGCTCGCCACCAGATCAAAGTGGCACCTTCATGCAGCTGTGTTTGGGGATTACAGGTCATACTTGTGCATTGTTGACATGGTCAGGGGTTCTTTTCATTCAGTTTGCACTTAATTCCTCCAAGATTCAAGAATAAAATTCAAACTTATTTTGAATTTTTACTCATCTTATTTTGTTAGCATTAATTTACACAACCCTTTTGCTTTTGCAAATATTAAAATATAGAGTATTTTAAATATGAATGCCCCTTGAAAGAAATGCCCTCCTGCAAAAACTGAGCCTTGTAAATTATGAGTCAAGTGTGAGATGCTTGCTTCCTGCCCTGTGCTCTCGGGATTTTCTGTGAAATCTTTTGTAGTTCTTCTGTAAGACCTTCTCAGATGCATTTACTTCTTTTCCTGTCAGTCAAAATAACTAGAGCCTTACATCTGTGAATTAAATATAACCAATCTTGCAGTTCTGAGAAGATAAAAACTATACAGAGGAATTCTGCCACATTTCATGTAACAGACTTTAATAGAATCAAGTCCTGGGGAGAGAAATGAATTATGAACCTGGTAAAATGCCATCCCCATTAGAGCCTAATTTACATGTAGATGACGAGGATTATTCCCTTAACTAAGGGACAGTTGAAAATAAAACTACTGCCCACTCCTCTGTTTTTAGAAAGGTGAAATAAGCCCAATTCTAGATGCTGGTACTGGTGAGATTCTTTTGTGTGGTTGGCTGTTTTCCATTTGGAAAGTTATATGATTAGCAATTTTTCTGATTAACAAAATAAGTAATAAAGTCTATTTTGCTATTATTCTAGAGGACTAACCATAAGTGTTTAAATCCAACTACAAGTTTCTGTCACTAAGCTTTTCAACACTTTTATTTCCCAGCCGATGATTTTCAGGGACTATTTTGTGATGAAAGACTCTGTAGTTATTTAAAAGTCTTGTCTTTGTATGGTCCCACACCAGCCAATGTTAACTAAAGGAAGAAAAGTAAAGAACGAAATGAGGGAGGATGAATAAACAAACTCAAAAGCTTGTGTAAAGATCTGGTGGTTCTTCTGCAGAATGTTCAAGAGATTAAGAAGAAGCTGCCAGGACATCTGCTTCAGGTCAAGAAAGAATGACAGCTGTCGATGCATCGGGCAGCAGAAGACAAAAGCCAACCTTAACTCAGAAAGAGTCCTGTTATTCTCCATGAATTCTGTGGTAAGTGAATTTCCAAGCTGTAGTGCAGGAAGAGGAAGCCAACAGACACAGTGACTTGGGGAAAGGGGTGTAGGTTTTTGTTTTGTTTTGTTTTTGACGGTCCTTAAGCTTGAACTCAGGGCCTGGGTGCTTTCCCTGAGCCTCTTTGTGTTCAAGGCTAGCACTTTACCACTTGAGCCACAGCGCCAGCTTTTTCCAAGTAGTTTATTGTAGTTAAGAGTCTCGCAGACTTTCTTTTCCAGGCTTGCTTCTAGCTATGATCCTCAGATCTCAGCCTCCTGAGGGTGTTGGTTTTACAGAAAAGGAAAAGCTAAAGAAGAGAGGGAAAACGAGACAGAGAGACAAGGAGAGTATCCCAGAGATATACAGATGGTCTACCGTTAATATCCCTCTGACCAATTGATTCAGGGGAAAGGCCATCCACCCAAGGGAAACCTCCAGAAAGGTCACAGCATCCAGGATCGTGAAGATTGCCAGTTCATACCAGTCTTGCTGAAAATTCTCATAATTAATAGGACTTTGGGCCAAGTGTACAGAAAGGTCTTGTCTCAGCAGCAGAGAGAAGTTGAGTGCCATTACGTTCCACCTGTTCTATGGTATCTCTTCTTTCCATTCCCACAAGTTTTCATAATCCAAAATTAAAACTCTGCATCACTTAAGCAATTACAGTGGAATTATATTCCAGTGTGTGAGCACCACATCCCATTTATCCACTCACCTTGTTGAAACTGGTGGGTTCTACTATTTCCCTATCAGGGATTTGGCTGCTATGAACATAGGTGCACAAGAGACTTTTGGAGTCAATCATTTTTCTGATGTATGCTAAGCACTGGAATTGCTGGATGGTATGATAATTCTATTATTTCCTTTTGAAGAGTCACCATACTATTTTACAATGATTGATCATTTCATATACCCCCTAACAATCCATGATGATTCCAAATTTTCCACATTCTTATCAATATTTTTCCATTGCTAAGCACTTGTGGCCATCTATTTAATGTTTTTAGCAAATTATTAGAGTCACAAAATGTCTATATGAAAGTAACTTCAATCAATTCTTCATATCAGGCACAAAATTAACTCAAGTGACTAGAGAGCTAAGTGAACGAACTAGAGCTATAATATTTATAGAGGAAAACATTTGGAGAAAATAATTGGGACCTATAATCAAAATTTTTTCTTAAATATGAAGCCAAAGAGAACAGTCATTTAAAGAAGTAGCCAATAAATTAATACACTTCGAAGTAGTAACTTCTGTTCTTTGAAAGCCACTGTTTAGAAAATACAGAGAAATTCTGTAGGCTTAAAAGAAATTCTATAGCATATGTGTGATAAATTAGTTTATCCTCTGGCTTTAGCCATGTGGTTTTGTTTTGTCCCACAGAACGGACTGAGATGGTGGAAATGTTCTCAAGTTCTACTATCCAAGAAACCAGACACTCTTGTGACCACTGAGTGCTAGAAACAAGAAAAGTGCAGCAGACTAAGATTTTTTATTAATTTTATGGCATTTCAATTGGCTTAAACCTAAACTGTCACATGTGAGAGTGTTTGACACATTGTACAGTGAAAGTCTGGAAAGGTGACAGCAATCAGAAGGTATAAATGAGTATAAGAGCTTAGACATTATCCTGCAAAGTAAATATCTAATCTGTGAACTTCAGATTTAAATAAGTAAGCTAGAAGAGAATGAGCTCTCTTGATATTCATAGTTGAAAATATTGGAAGAATGAGATCACTTTAATGTATTGAATGTGAAAAATGAATCAATGACCTAGAGCTCAGCTTGAAAGCTGGAATAAGCTGTTACTGACTCCTTGTACTTTAGTGAATACAGTCTCCCAAATAAGACTTGTCCATATTTATGATTTTATAATTTTTTAGTTCTTTTTGCCTAACTGACTTCTGGGGGCAAATGTTAGTTCCAAAATAACTACTTAAGTAAATTTTTCTGTTTGTTTCAATATTCTCCTTTTATAGCTGCCGAGTGCGGAATTGCTTCTGTCAGCTGAGCAAATCAAAACTGAACGTTATATACAGTGAGAATTTGTGAACTGTGAAGCTAAACGATTAAGTTTACATAAGGCAATAATGAACCCAAGCACAAAAGAGAAGCCATTCATACAACAAGTACCTGTGAGTTTTTTACAAGAAGCCTTTCTTTCTATTTTTTTTTTGTTTTGCAAACGAAAACATAAATGTAAGACCAAGTATTTTAATTCTTGAATTTATTTTGGAAATATATCAATCCGTTACTGGTAAATCTGCTATTGTTCTGTGTCAATTTAACCAATTCATTTAAAATGCATTTAGTACTAGACTTTTCCCTAAATAATATTATAAAAATTCATATTAATAAAATTTGAGAAATTCAGGAAAATGTACGTAACCAAGGTGTTCTATAAACAGCCTTGACAAAAGTGTAGACATTCAATTTCCTGCCATTCTTTTCTTCATTCCCTGTCTCTGGATTGATACTAGGAACCAGAGATGCTGGGCGTGGCTGGTGATACCTCAAAGGATGTAGTATTCATTCAATATCGTTCAATATCATATTGCTTTTCATTCAATATCATGTAACTTGAGAATACATTACCTACAGCAGTTGGAAGCCTGGCTGGAATGGTATAGCACCTGCCTAGCAAATACTGGATCCTGAGTTTAATCCCCAGAACTATTTAAGAAAAATCCTCCCAAACCAGGTAGCTCATATGTAGGCAGGGTAGTTAGTATATACAAAGCACCAACGCCAGGAGTGTCACTCAGTGGTGAGAGACCTAGCATCCCAGCGCCCTCTGGTCTGCCTAAAGATGGAGGCTATCTCTGCGGTGGGTTCCCAAGGTTGGATCTCAAGGGCATTCACTAAGGGCAGGGAGGCCATTTCTTTCCTCAAACTCTGAGGATTGCTCCAACAGAGCTAAACAAGAGCGGTGGTTTGCCAAGTTCATGCGAAACACCACCCAGGTGAGACTTTCATTCAAAGACCGGAAGGAAACCTTGCTTCAGCTGTGTGTGCTCCTGCTGCGCCCACACCCGACACTGTCTCTGCGTCTTATCGGCCACAGCCATCCAAACTCCCCGGTCCTCTCCCATGGACTCCATTTCCTGCTTTGGCCCCCACCCCACGCAGGGCTGGAGTGGACCTCACACAGGAAGTCAGGGCCAGGGCCAGGCCAGCCCTCCTCAAGGGCTGCCTTCCTTCCTGCTCTCTTGTGACTGAAAATTGCTTGGTTCACACCCTGCAATTCCCAGGAGTGCTTCTCAGTGAAAATGCAAAGCTGCCACTCCCCAAAAAAAAAAAAAATCACTCAACAGTATCACAGAAATTGTTTCCCACAATAAACATCATCGTTGTTGCAACTGATAGTCCCGTTCCCGTTTCATCTCTTCCAGATTGCAAGTCAATTTGACTGCTAGCATTCAGTATGTCCACGGTTGGAGTGATGTTAATTACCCCTCAAGGTCAGACCAGTTCTCCCCTCGGTGTTCTGTCATCCTAACATTAGCTGTCACCCTGTAGGTGTGTTGATTAAGGGAGAGTGGAGAATAGGTTGTGTGGATGGCAGCTTTCAGTAGTGAGTGTCACATTCCCACAAAACATGTGGGAAATAAAAGCAACAAGTGAATGAACCCTCTCCAAGCATTCCTCACACCTTTTCCTCTTGGGACATGCCCTCATGAGAGTGGTCCAAAGTACAATTCATCCACACCCGCACCCCGTGTGTGAGGTCAGAGTGAAAGCGGTTATCGCATCCACCCTTGAAGCTCCTCTGTTGGTTACTATGCCATCCAGCATTGCTGTGGCTGACCCAGGACCACTTAAGCCACAGCAATGTTTATAATGCTTTGATGGAGTGCTGAAGGTAGCCTCCCCTGAGGAAGACAGAGCCACATGAACAGGAATAGTTGGCAAGAATCGGAATTGGATGGAAAATGAATCCACCGCGATAGACTACCTGCCTCTCACACTGGGTTATGCTATATATCGTCTGTCTTTGTAGATGGATGGATGAGAGATTATCAGAACCCACTGCCAAGTGATTCATTGCGCTTTTTCTCTTGCCTTTTGTTAAGGCTTTAATTATTGCATTCGCTGACAAGCATGTGCTTCTGCTTCTTCCTCTCCATCTTCTTCTTTCTGATCATCTGTTAGAAAAGCTCCATCTTCACCCCTGTGAAAGACATTGCTTTTCAAACTAAAGGATTTAATGACCTTGTCAGAGACAAACCTGGTCCAAGAGTAATCTGCTTTTAGCCACTCCTTTTAAGACTTTAGATTTAATATTTTGGAGATAAACTTTAGGAAAATATTTTTCTATGTTTACTGTGTAAACCATTTAGGGTTTAAAAAATCCTTTACCTGGCCAATTTAGTGTGCAAATTTGATGCCAGATCATACCTCACTGATTTCAATTCTCAAAATGTACCTAGAGCCTTTAATTAATGTCTTGGTATATGTCATGTATTTGTACTATAAAGGATGGATTATATCCATACAATAGAAACTTAAAGAACCATTTAATTTTCCTTGGGGAAAATCTGTAAGTCAGTTGAAACAAAAATTTCCACCAGACCTGTCTGTAGCAGTTCGCAGACTTGTGCAGTGCTTAATTTTCTCTGCTCCATCCGGAGGCAATCTCATCACAATTGTTTTTGTTGATGTGTGGAAACACAAGTGTATCCTGACTTAGTCTATTGCTTATGTGGGTGGGTATAAACAGCAAAGTGGAAGTTTATTTCACATCTCCTGGGAACGTCCATCAGTGAGGACCGAGGTGAGGGCAGCCCAGCCCATGGTCTCTCTGCTCCCTGCTGTCTACACTGCTTGAAGTTGTTTTCCCTTTCTTTCATACGCCCTTTGTATTAGCAGTAGGCAAATACCCCTCCATTCTGCATCACCCCCGCCAGGAACTGTCACGGATTTGGGGAGGGAAAATAAAAGATAGAATTTCAATGTGGTGGAACTGCAGACCCCCTGCTGCCATGCACGATGTAGAAGGCTGCATCTGCCCCGACGCCCCAGATGGCACTGACTTGGCCAAGCCTAACAAACCAAGTTTTTGCTGTCTCAAAAGCTCCTCATTTTCTCCCAGAGAGAGCTCAGCAGTGAACACAAATGAAAGACAGACCGCTTCTGCCTTAGAATCCCACAAAATCACTTCAATACCTCATGTCTAAGCAAGCTCAAAAGCTGCTTCGCTGGCCAATACAGGCATCGGCCTTGAGGAAACTGTGCTGTTCCCAGAGAGGCAGGGTGGGCTCCTACGGATGGAGGTTGAGTTTGGTTTCAGAACCATGCACTTTGAACTACTTTTCAACAAGGAGAGTGGCTGGGCCTTGATCTACCAGCTTGTAAGGGAACGGGTTAATTGTCAAAATCATCTGAGCTAGAACATTCTCCATTCCAAACACCACATACATTCAACCTAGTTCGATCACCATTCTGTGAGCACTTTGTAATAAGCCCCAGGAAGCATTAGCGCTATTTCCATGCATATTATTAAATCAATCAGGTGAGTGTGCCCAGGAAGACAAAAACCCAGCACCTTAAATTACAAAATGAAAATGTTAATATTTATAAGCATACTAAGGCATTGCCAAGAAAATTCTGAATATCTCATGTTAACATAGCGCCTGCTTATACCTTACTAAAAATACCATGTACCTAAGACTCATCATTTATATTGAGAATAAATCATTGTTTTATTTTTTAAATCCAGTAAGTGAAATATCCCTGTATGATACATCTCATACAAACAATGGCTATAGTAAAAGTCCTTTCACTTCAGGAGATCTAAAGCATTCATTCTTCTGAAATGATCAAGCCAACTTCAAAGGAATTTTCAGAGGTTTCAAATACTAATAGTTATTTTGCCTAAGAGACACCTTATAGTTTCTGAATACAAGGTGGCTCAACTGAACTTTACCCAGATGTGTGATCATTTAAATCAACAGAAAATGAAACTGACCTATAGAAACCCCCTACTATGAGAGTTTCTTGAGTTCAAAGAAGAGTCCTCGAAAACAGAAGGAATCCTGATCATCACAGCATTGCATTGGTGTTCTCAGTAGCAACCATTTGTTGAGAGACATGCAGCTCTCCCTCATCTCCACACACATCAAGAAACGTGCCACCCTGGGGTCCAGGCAGCTCAGGCTCTCAGCATCTGTGTTAAGGTTCCTGGGTAGGAAGGAGTATATCTTTGCATATAGCATCCTTCCATCTCTTCTTTTTTTAATTAAAATTGTTTAATTAAAACTGTTGTCGTTCAACAAACCAGTTTATGAATACACTGCATCCTTTCCCCCAGAGCTGAGGACCAAATTCAGGGCCTTGCATTGCCAGGCAAGTGCTTTTCCACTGAGCTAAATCCCCAGCCACACCGCATCTCAATCCACATCACCCACCCCCACCCCCGGCATCCATCCTTCTCTCCCATCCCTCCCAAACCAACCCATCTCCTCAATTTGCCAGCTGCGTCTTTTCCCAGAGCAGTAGCCTCACCAGCTTCTCCTTCATTCATCCAAGCTCAGGACACTCATCTCAAGATCAGCCTGGCCTCCCTACCTCCTCTGACTGTGGGCAGACCCCATCTGTGCACCCCCCCCACCCCCACCTTGTCAACCTAAAGCTGCAGATCCCAGACAACATTGACCTGCAGGGGACATAACATTCAGATGAGACATGAGAATGATTTTGTATAATCGGAATCAGTAGTAGCTTTGACCATGTGTCGCACAGACCCATATGCATATCCTGTGGCCCTTCCTGCCCCCCAAATATCTCACCCACCCCCAGCCTGCAGACAGGAAGGTAGATGTGCAGGCCTTACAACCACTCCCTAATAGAGGCAGACATTTGGTCAGTTTAGGATTTGGTTTTTGATCTTTCTTCATAGAAATTTTCAGAGCGAGGAGTAGAACTGCCCTCAAAAGGCATTGGAAATCTGTCAGTGTAAACTCTCTGTTGTTTGTAGCTGGTGCCATTATAAGACAGGGTGGGGACCACAGGTGGCTCCTGGCATCTCCAAAGATGCAAAGCATCGTACAGCCTAAATGCCAGTTGCGCCCCTTTCAAAAACGCTGAGTTCTAACCCAGAGCATCACATTGGCTGGAGCGTTCCTAACAAGGCAGGGATGGGCAGAAAGGTTGTTTCTTTCTTTCCTCTGCGCTTGAACAGAACAAACATAACCTTACAAAATCAGAAGAGAAAGCAAGGAGATTGCAAAGCAGACATTCCATTAAGAAGGAAGAGAAGGAAGGGGTCTGGAGGACCGAGAGGCAGGAAGCGGCTGTCAGGAGGAATGAGTTTTCGTGGGTTGTAAGTGAAATAAAGGAATTAACACCTCATGCTTCCTTGGTTCCCCTAATATTGCTGACCTGCTGTGAGGCTCTCCCAGAGCAATATTCTTATCTACCAACATTGAAAGAAAGAAAAAAAAACAACAAACCTGAGTTGTGTCCTTATGCTCTTCTCTAAGGACATTCATCCTCTTGTAACACTGGACCAATCATTCTGCCCTTTCTTCCAGGAAGGAGAGAACAGGACAGAGGGACTATGAAGGAACTCTCAGCAGCTCAGAATCAGAGGGAAGGTTTTTCTGCTGTCAAAAAATAACATTATGTAAACCAGGTGCCAGTGGCTCAGGCCTGTAATCCTAGCTACTCAGGAGGCTGAGATCTGAGGATTGCAATTAAAAGCCAGCCCAGGCAGGAAAGTCCATGAGACTCTTATCTCCAATAAACCACCAGAAAACTGGAAGTGATGCCATGGCTCAAAGTGGTAAAAAACTAGCCTTGAGCTGAAGAGCTGAGGGACAGTGCTCTGGCCCAGAGTTCAAGCCCCATGACTGACGAAAAAATTAAAAAACAAATAAAAATAACATGGTGGACTATGTACTGGACTCAACACCATCTGGGATAGAAAAGTGACACTTTTCAGTTAAAAAACAAAAAACAAAAAACAAAACTAAGATGAACACAGAAACTTACCTGGGTAAACTGAGCTCAGAACCCAGATTTGCCTGGAGGACATGTGCCAAATTATGAAAATGTGTGATAAGATTTATGGGTTCACTGTGTTCTTAGATGAGGTTAACACTGGGACCTATGTAGTGCTGGGTCACACTTTGTCACTGGAAGTATAAAGAGAAATGAGCATTCATCTCACTCACTGCAAACACTGGGAAGGTCACTCTTTGCCATCACAGAGAGGAGGTGTGGTGCATAAGGATTTAGAAGTTTCATGCATTCCTGGGCTTCGCCCTTTGAATTCAGAACTGAATGCTGGCCCGTGGTCCAATGAAAATGGAAGTTCTCCATGAAGAGGCATTCTCATACTAACCCCTATTCCAGGCACAAAATGGCAAAGGAAATATTCAGCCTAGACACAAAAGAAAAGGATGTCAAAGCAATGTGGATTTAATAGAAATCTGCAGAAAAACAGCATGATGTTGTATTTATCAGGAGCCTATAAAACAGCTTTTTAGCGTGGCTGATAACTGAGGGCAATGTACATGAAGAGGCCATACAGAATTAAAGATAACTGATAACTGAGGACTATGTAGATGAAGAGACCATACAGAATTAAAGAGAATCTGGAGCTGGGGGGCGAGGGGTGCGGGGAGGCCAGTGCTGAGATCTGTAATCCTAGCTACTTAGGAGACTGAGTTTGGAAGACTGGGTTTGAGAGACTGTGGCTCAAGGCTAATCTGGGCAGAAAACATTCACCGGAGGCTTTCTTAATCAGGCATTGGGCCTGGGTTCAAGAGAGGGTGAGACACGGTGAGCTCCAGGCTAGCCTGGGCTTAAAGTCCATGAGACTCCATCTCAACTGAAGGAGTCGGGAGAGGTGGTGCACCCTAGCTACGTGAAAGGTTGAGGCTTGGAGGATGGTTGCTTCATTGGAGAGAAAAGTCTGCAAGATTCCACCTCAAGAGAAAAAGCAGGGTGTAGTGGCACGGGCCTGTGATCCCAGCTACAAGAAGGTATAACACAGTGTCTGCTTTTTCATGCAGAGTATTTTCGTGATGCTCCATCAAGGTGGGAAGTGAGGACAGAGCAGAGCAGCTAGCCTCATGGCTGCAGAGAGACAATGCTTGGGCTGTTAGCAATATTTAAATCGAAATACTATGTGTGATCATTAGGTTAGTATTTTTTAACTCATTTCAGATGACACAATGGTTGAAATGGCCTTTGGTTGTTAAGGATGGAAGTCATCCTTGACTATAAAACCAAACACTACAATACAGCAAAATCACGACTAGACCAGTGGAGGCCCAGTAATTTCCCTAGTTTCCGGATGTCTCTGTGAACATGTGTGTGGGAAATATGTACATTTATATCAACAGACTGCTTTAAAAATATAAAACAAGAACTCTATCCTCTGTATGAGATGGACACCACCCACCCATTGAAAGCCAAGGTAGGATAAGAAAGAAGAAGAAGGGAGAATTTTGATTGCTTCTCTTCTCTCTTCACTATTTTCTCTTCCCTTCTCTACACCTGCTCTCCTTCTTTTTCTTTTTTCCTATCTCCTCTACATTCCCCTATTGTCCTCTCTCTCCTCCTCCTCCTCCTCTTCCCACCTCTTCTTCCTGCTACTACTCCCTCCTCCTCCCATTACCTCCTCCTCTTCTTTTTCTTCTTCTTCTCCCTCTCCCTTTCTCTGTCTTCTCCCCTCCCTCCCACTTCTTTCTCTTGCACACACTCTCAGCTGGGAAGTCTTTCTCTCCTGCCTTGGGACAATGGCTCCCTTTGCTCTCAAGACTTTGCATTGGACTACATCATACTGGCAGCTTTCCTCCAGCCTGTATGCCTTATGACATTTAGTCTCTACAACTATGGCAGACCACCCATATAATACACCTTTTCATAGATCTTCCCCAAATGGTTCTGTTTCTCTGGATGATGCTGGAAGATCTACCAAGTATTCTAAAATTTTAAGGGGAAGATTCATGCAACAGTTTCAGAAGCAGTACATTTAAATGTGTTTAAGATGGAAAGATAATTCCATGCATGAAACAAAATGTTATTCAATAATTCACAGGAATTAAAAGCAAAACATGCTGAAGAGGCAGAGTTCATATGCTGGAGAAGGAATCTGGATAAACCATGAAAAACAAAGAACAGATGGAAAAGAGTAGAGAATATTGGATACCTGGAGGAAAGATTAAGAATATCAAATGAGAATTCCAAAGGAGGTGAAAAACACAAATCGGTCAATGAGAATATTTGAAGTGAGAAAAACTGAGCATATCTTAAAGATTTGACAGAGATAACCCCACAGATGCAAAAAGCCCAATGAATTTTACAGAGCAGATAGTAAACATAACTAGATACTGGTAGACTACAAACACCAAGATAGCTTGTATATATTATCTTAAGTAAACCTTTGGTATAATATTTTGTTGCTCCCTGTCTAACTGATTTTCTTTATAGGTTACATTTTGTGGCAAATTGAAGATCTCCTGCACTGTCATATTCCTGTTAATGTTACATATTTAGAAGTTCCCAAATAATTCTTTTTTCATTGTGAAAATACCATACAGAGGGGTTACAATTACATGGGCAAGGTAATGAGAACATTTCTTATCAAGCATTGTTGCCCCCTCCTTTGTTTGTTTCCCCTTCCCATCCCTTCCCAAATAATTCTTGAATCGAAATTTATGTGCGATCAACTTGAATAGAGGGTCTGTCATGTTCCATTCCATGTCTTCAGCTCCCATCAAAATGGAGTTACTGGTTTCATTCAAAATTACAGATAATACCACTGTAATCATATTGCAAATAATTTGGAACAGTGTTTCTTCTGTGTAATTCCATTTTGCTTTATTATATTTTTATTATCTTTACATACAGTACAAAGGAGTTACCACTCAACAAATCAATGTATGAGTACAGTGCATTTTGATCACTGTCATCTGTCACACCATTCTTCCCTGTCCCTCCCAACCCAAACTCTCTTCTCAATTTTCGTAATTTCATAATGCATGCATTGAATTCTGCCCCCTTTATCTCTTCATCCCTCTACCAGCCTCCCCTGACCTCCCACACACACCTTTCAAGTAACAGTTTCCTGATGTTAAAATTGTTGGGACAAGGAACTCATGTTTATAAAGAATTATACTATTCAAATTCTTCTCTAGAAATACCACATTTTAATTAATACATTTATGTACACTTGAATACAACTCCATATGTATTTACTTGTACATTTATAAATTAGTTGTACCTTCAACATGTAAAGGTACCCTCTGTCTCTTTGGGCCCATCTTATTTCCCATAACATAATTTTGTTGTCTTGCTGACAATAAAAGTCTTTTTTTTTTTAAGATTTCCACAGTCATGATGTGTGTATTTCTTTATATTTTTTGTTTCACCCTGGCACCGACTTCAAGTACTTTGTCCAACAACGACACATGGGAGAGAGATTGTATGAGTCACTAGTGTCTGTCGTGGGTGCGGACTTACTGCTTAATGTTTTCTAGTAACTCTTCTTCTGAAGAGTTAAACAATGATAGGACCTGTGGCCATTCCAATTTGCTGTACATCGTAAACAACCTGCCTAACACAGGAATGAGAGTTTTGGTATCTCATGATCATCCAGAGGTGGAAGTCTTTCTTACTCAGTTTCAAATTGTACAAAGTCTCTCTGTCCCAAAAACACAGACTACATTTTTTTCTCAGAGTATTTTGGTACATATATTTCATTGCCTTTTCTTCAATTTTATTTTTTCTTATGTGCCATAGAAAAATCCTATCTTGCAACCTTTATCTACTTACCTTTCTTTCTATCCTCCTCATATATTTTTTTCAAATAACTACTTCCTGATATCTAAGACTACTTAAAATATCTTGTTTTTCTGTGTCTGTTTGTTTGCTTTTAGCCTTGCTCACATTTGCCACATAGCTATTCCCTATTGTGTATTTGCTGTTATCATGATCTCTACTTCTGTAGTAGAGATTTTGCTTTTTGAGAATATGAAGAAACTGTATTGTTTGAAAAAAACATAACTTCAAAAATATGCAATTCTCATCTGTTCTTGGCATATGCTCTCATTGCTTTCTGTGGCAATGTTTTTCCATACATCCCAGTTGGAGTTTTCTCTGTTTACTCAACAATACAAAAAGACATCTATTTTGATGGCTAACTCTTCTCCTTTCTCCCTGGAGGATCTTTCCGGGCAATGGCAGCTTTCTGTGGAGACAACAGCAGAGCCAAAGCCATAAACAAATATTTTGATTTGTTTTTTCCCATGATTCCTTTGCTGAGCCCATGCAGCAAGAGAAACAATGAGCAAGAGCAATGCTCAAGAGAAATTCCCAACTCAGTATCACATATGTCTGCCTGTGTGTCATACCACCTCCCCCTTAATTTTCCTCTACAAAAGGAAAAAAAAAGGTCTATAAATGCACCTCAACTATCTCCTTTCTTGTGGTTGTGAAATCATAAAACTGTCCAGTTTACTCAATTATATCATCATGGTACCATTTACATGTTTAAAAGAATCTTTCCGAGTGAATCTTTCCATATACTTCTATGATGCAGTATATTGTTCAAAACATAAAGAAAATTAAAAGGGCTGTTGGTATAGCTCCGAAGTACAGAACTACCATAATAAACATGAATCTCTGAGTTTAAGCTCCAGTCCAAAAAATAAATAAATAGATAGATAATAAAACTTGACCACAAAACAGAATAGTGATTACTAGGGCTTAGTAAGTGTGTGAGGCAAGCAAAGGAAGAAAATAAAGTACCTGGATCTGAGCAGTACACCCTTATAAATAGATGTGATAATATGTACGATTGATACATATTTAAAAAAAACTTCAGCTAGTTTCAGAATAATGCAGATGTTGTTATTTGAGATAAAAACTGTGGGAAAGAGGTGTTAGAGGAAGAAAATCAGAATTGTAACTTTTAAACACTTCAAGTTCCCGCTTCCCATTTATTCTTCACGCTGAATGCGGTGTCTGGAGCATAGATACCACCTCTGGCCACCTGATCCGCATCTGCTGGTAGAATGGGAAATTCCAAGGCCAGGGGAATTGGCCAAGGATGTGAGTGTGGGAAGGAAAAGGAGACTTCAAGTTTAGGATCCTACATGATGAGAAACACAAAGGGAAGACTACCCAAAAGTCGAATGAAGAAAGGCTTGCAAGAAGAGACTGCTTCTGTATGTAGCTAAGAATAAAAGAACAAGAGCTCCAACTGGCCCTGGTATCCATGAGATGATTGGTAACCACTGTCACAACTCCGAGTGGCACTATGGAAGTGGCAATCCCACAGGATGGGAGATGGAGATGGGAAGTACGGAAAACTCTGTTCACAGCTGCCACTGTTCACAGGAACCTGAACACAGGTGCACGCTGGAGAGGGGCAATGGAGGTAGTTTTATTTATTTACTAAGGAGTAAAAATAAAAGACTGCCCCTAGAGAAGAGCTGGCAGTCAATCCTCAAAAGTACAAAGATATTGGTAGATGGTGGTGCGAGTAAGTGGAAGTTTTCTTCTTACATTTTCTATTTTCTGCATCAGCTGAGGATAAAGAGCGGAAAGATATACAGGAGTCTTGAATAAAATTGAAAATGAGTATGCTATGGAACATTTGCCAACTAACTCTTGATGTTTAACCCACCAGTCTGAAAATGAAATAGCTTTGAAAGCAACCCCATTTCTTTCTTCTTTTGCTGACCTGGCACAAGCTAGGAGTGCCTGAGTAAAGATGGGAGGATCTGTGGTCAGATGACTCACCCTTCTGTGACTGAGTAAGGTGCCCCACCAGGCATGCGGATCAGAAAGTGCCTCATTTCATGTCCCCCTGGTTGGAGCTGAGTGCAAGCCACCAGGAAGAGCCCAACTGGAAGAACTCTTACCACCTCTGTGGTGTGGCTTCGATATCACAGAGTTCACGGGTCAGAAGCTACCCAGGTTCAGTGGAAGATGACACCTATACCACAGTTCTGTCTTCAAAAGATATAAAATTCACATTTCAAGAAGGGGAGGTATGAAGAGATAGGTTGATTTGCCCTTAGATAAAATGATTACTCACAAAATATGTCACTTGAAAATGTAGCACAGTGCCACGGCTGGACTTCTGGACATTTAAAATTAATGGACATAAAGTTAAGAAATTGTAATTTATATATGAGTTTGGCTACCCACCTTCAGGTATGAGGATCTCATTTGTACATGATGAAGATGTAAAATTAAAGCAGGCTTCAAATTTTCCCAGGCAAAGTGAATGAGTGAAAGCAGACATTCACGGCAAAGCACAACCCACCCAAGATCAGCTGAATTAGCTAGGAAGTACATGTGTAGAGTGGGAAAGGGTCTGGAACACATAGCTGCTAAAAGTAAGCCCCAGACCTCACTGACAGAAAGTATCTGTGGTTGAGGTGTTGACATTAGATGATGGAAGTAACACTGAGATGCTTAACTGTGAAATTAAAAAGCAGTGCATATGATTGGTAACTACATAAGTTAGGATAACCATGGTAAGAAGGAAGTCAAGGAAATTAGTTTCTGAGATAGTGATAAGTGTCTGACATAAGTGTTTGAAATAAGAAGGAAGTCATGGAAATTAGTGTCTGAGGAAGTCCAGGAGGTTCTATGCAGATATTGAAATCACTGAGGCTAATATAAGAGAGAGTAATTATGAGTAAAATGTTAAAACCCTTATTTAATGAGGAACAAGCCAAATGGCTATAGACCTGCACAATAAAGCAACTGAAGCGCAGAGCCATAGGGCAAAAAGAAGCAGAGCCTAGATTGACATTCGGTAATATAGTACGGGAATTGACACACTTAAATCATGTCTTCCACTGCCCGGGAAAATAGTGTAATTAAATGCTATAACCATCTCCTTCTTTCATGGCAAGTTTTATCAGTTTAGGAAAGGAATCCTCATGACTAATAATTTAATATTCCTTTTTATTTTACTCCATTCTGACTGGTTTGTTTCTATTCATCATCCCTTCATGGTCATTTTATTTGGTTGAGTTCTAGGGGTCAAACCCAGAGCCTTACACATCCTGTGTGCATGCCGTGGTGCTGAGATATACCTCCTGCACTTCAGTCCATCACCGTACTGCTACAGCACCATGTTTTCATGCTAAGATGCTAAATGACACACTGGTGATCGGGTTACTTAGCAGGCTACCCTACTGTGTCAGAACAATTTCTTAGCTCCCAGGCATATAAATGGAGGATGCCATTGAGTGTGCCATATGAGTGAGTAGATATTCATTCCTAACTCTTAAGGGTAGTGTTTGCTCACACGACAACTTTCATATTCAGACATACACAGTGACAAAGTATAGCTTGCTCAGGTAACCTCTACCTCGTGGTCTGAGCACAATCGTGAGGTCACTGATCACAGATGGAATCCCAGAGTGTCTTCCAGCTTCCCTCATTCCATATTTTCTTATTTAGGGACAGATGTCCCTTGGCTTTCTTTGATTCCAGTGCTATGCAGAAACAGATTCATGAAAATGATTAAGTGAAAATGACTGTAGCTATTTTATTTTGCATATAACTGTGTGTGAAGTTCCATGGGCATTTACAATAGGATTTTATCTGAATAGCAAGTAACTTTGCCCTCACATTGTTGCCCTCAGAAAGCCCTACAGATTTTTGTGTATATTTCTGGGAATTAGGAGAGTATGTTTAAGATCAACAGTGGACCAGCATGCAGAAGCCACTTCACCTGGAAGGATGCTTTCTACCAGAAAACTTGATAGAAAATCACATCTTGCCTGACATTTCTTAATAGGCCAAACAAATGACCACGAGACTTGGTGTTTGCACATTTTTAGAGCCTGTGATATTGAATACACTTAATTTTTACAGAGACTCCAAAAGCTTCAGCTTTATTTTACATTCATCTTTGCTTTCTCTGACACAATTAAAAAAACATCTTTGCTTCTTCACAGTAATCAGCACATGAAATATTATCTGGTGTTCCAAACGCAAACCGTGGGGTTGCCTAGCATGTCTCTGCAAGTCTCTGGGGAATTCTGCACAAATGTTGGAAAATCACATGCTGGCAATGTCATTAAAAAGGAAGAAAACAGATGGTTCTCTGGCTTGAATTTATGAAGGCAATTTTATGTGTTCAGGACAAGTTCAATTAAATAACAATTTTAGTAGAATTGTAGCTAACAAATAGCTGTCCACCTGTTTTCTGTTGCTGAAGAAGTTCTTTGGGCCTCTTTCTACTTTTTCCTACTCCCTTATCCTCTATTGAAGTATTTAACATTTCCCATCCTAATACAGTATAACTGGAAGACAGCTTACTTGACTCTGCCATGGAGTCACAGTTATGACTATTTTGAGCACTGGGATGTAGCCATGTTGGTTGGGAGTTGGGACTCTGGAGTAGACAGGCAGAATCCAGCCCTGGGAGAGATAACTATTCTGTGCTTCCAAGAATTGTTGGAAACTAATGATTACTGTCTGGTAAGTAGTCAATCAAATTTCAATATTTGGTATTTGGAGACACAGGCATAGAATAATGCTTATTTCCCATAGGTGTAATCCACATTTTCAATGATTGAAGATGTGGATTAGAATAACTAGAAGACTAGCTACACCTCATCTATTTGCCATTTCTCTGAATTTTCTCCACACTGTAATTTCATCTATAATTAAACACAATGTGTGCAGTACAAAAGTAAAAATGCAATGCCTTTGATATCCCCATTTACTATAATCAATGCATGCATGCATGCACGGAAATATCACAACGAAACCCCATTGCACAATTAATATATGCTAGTAAAAAGGAAAAGGAATGAGCAGAATTTTCTCACCACAGTGTTCTTGAGAGGGAGCAAAACACCACAGTTTACCACTCACTGATTGTGAATGTACTTCTGACAGCTCTGTTCTTTCCACTCATGTTATCCTCAGTGAGCATTGTAAGTGTTGGCAGTTAGGATTCCAGTGGCTTGCTGTGTCCAAACACACTGACCAGCTACACTTCTGTATATTTGATGGCACCAACAGGATTATCCCCTAAGTCTGCCAATGTCCTATCCTAGGCAACCGTCCCTGACATGTACTTAATGGATCTAATTAAGAGGAAAAAAAATATTTTCTGTTCTATAGGCAAAGGAGTGGCTTTTGTGGGTCCTTCCTGGATTAGTTTTCCACTTTGAGCACCTTTCTATCTTCCATGAACATAACTTTGTCAGGGTGACTCTCATTTTAATGCTTCCTGATTGGCAGGTTTTAAACATACATTTGTAAAATGTTATTCATTATGTATTTAAATGTCCCATTGGTCACTCATGTTCAAGATAATCTGAACCAGTTTCAGAGGATTTTTTTGGTGGAGCTTGTATATATACCCACTTCTCCTGTGTTCATCTTATTATCCACCCAGACACAGATGCAAGGCATTTCTAAGTCAAATTTACTTCCTACTTGCTTTTATCACTCATAAATAATTCATTAATTCTACAAATATTGCTGCTAGGAACTAAAATAAGTGCTGATGACACCGAGTCACATAAAACACAGCCTCTGCTTTCAGGGATAATTGTGTTTAGTGGGGAAAGAGACAAGGAAATCAAGGTTTATAGGACAATGTGAAAAGTGCAATGACAGGACAAGGAAGGAACATCAAGAGTCAGGCTGGGAGGGGCAGGAGTATTTCTCAGGTAGTAAAGACTTTGTCCTGATCCTGAAAGTTCTGAAGAGAAGTTGAGTGATGAGATTTGGTGTTTAACCGTGTTGTGTCTGTGTGTTGTATTATGTGAAAGTGTACAGTGTGTGCACATGATATGTAGCATGTGCACATGTATTTACATTCATACTGTTTGTGTATATGTGTGTAGTATTGTGCACAAAATATGTGACATGCGTTAAGTATGTGTGAGTGTACTTACTCATTTGAGGTTGAATTTTCTCATTATATCATAGGGATCTATTGGAAAACCATGACAAAATTTTTATACATTTTTCCTGTATTTAGCATTTCATTTAATCTGAACTAACTTAAAAGGGAAATATCTAAGCAGTTCTAGGTACTGAGGACTCAAAAACAAAGGACCTACTCTACATGAGAGTCTTACAACTCATGGTAATAAAACTATGCAGAGGCATTAGCATAAAGATGTGAATAAGAGCAGGAGTAACCATGCTGATCTCTCCTGCAGCACCATAGAGTTTTAGTTCATTTGCTTTCATTAAGAAAACTCAAGGCTGGGCACCAGTGGATCACACCTGTAATCCTACCTACTCAGGGGCTGAGATCTGATGATCACAGTTCAAAACCAGCCCAGGCAGGAAAGCCCATGAGACTTATCTACAGTAGAAAACTGGAAATGGGTCTGTGGCTCAACATAGTAGAGCAAAAAAATATGCTTAAGGACAGTGTCTACACGATGAGTTCAAGCCCCACAATTCACCAAAAAGAAAAGCAAAGAGATGGAAAAAGGAAAACTTGAACACTGTGATATTCAGATTTGCCTAAAAACCAAAGGATATTATGAACTGATAGGTATAGTGGGATTTATTTCAATTTTCTTATATTTTCTGAAACTTTTCTGAAACTACAATATGGTTGGTTTCGGAGAATGTTCCATGAACTGCTATGTATTTATGTATTTTACAGTTAACAGAAGAAATATTCTTTCAATATCTGTCAGATATCATTGGTCTATATTGTCACTTAACTCTGAGATTTCATTGTTGATTTTCTGCCTTGACAATGTACTCATTAATATGAGTGTAGTATTGAAGTTTTCTACTGCCATTTTTGGGGGCAGGCTATGTACAGTTTTAAGTCCACTAGTGTTTATCCAATAATATTGGATGTGCCAATATTTAGGATATAAATGTCAATAGTTGTTACATTCTCTTGATGGAAAGTTCTCATTATTGGTATAAATTGTCATAATTTGTCTCTTCTGAAATGTTTTTAATTTTTTCTTTATGAAATATGAGAATAGATACTCCTCCCTCCTTTCAAGATCTATCTACTTAGAAAATCTTTTTCAAAACTTTCACCCTAAGTCAGATATGTCTCTTAATAGTCAACAAATAATTAAGTCTTGCCTCTTGATCCCATCTGTTCATTCCATGTCTCTTATTGGAGAATTGACTTCATTGATGATGAGTGTTACATTTGAAAATAATACAATAGTCCTTGATGATTTTTTATTTCACTTTTAGTGCTAGATTCTTTCCCGTTCATTCTATGATTATCTTCTCACTTGATTGAATTTGTTTTCACAATATTTTTCATATTTAAATTGTTCTGTGTGGGGGATGTTTTTGAGAATCTTCTATAGTGTTGAGTTAGTAATCTTAAATTATTTTATTTTTGCTCATGGAACATTTTTAACTTGTCTTTCTGTTATGAGTGATGGCTTCTCTGAGTAGAGTACTTGGAGTTGATATTTGTTAGCTATCAAATGCTAGAAATACATTATTCCAACTCTTCCTTGATTTTAAGGTTTCAATTGAGAATCTGCTGAATTTCCCCTGTTGCAACTTTCAGTATTGTTCCCTTGTTCTCTGTATTAGTGTTTTAGATACAAAATGGTGTGGAGGGTATCTTTTCCTGGTTTGATCTGTTGGGTGTTTTAAAGTCCTCCTACACCCAAATGTACATCTTTTGTCAAAACTTGTGTGGTTTTGCACTACTTCTCTGTTGACACTATCTCCCATGCTTTTCTATTTCCTCTTTGCCTTCACTTGTGCCCATTATTTTTAAGTTCAGTCTTTTAGTAAAGTCTTGCAAATAACTTTATATTTCTTTGACCTCGTTGTATCTTCTCTATCATGCAGCCCTAAAGTTCTGTCTTTTTGTTTATTCATTGAGTGGCTTTTCACTTTTTTTGTCAGTTGTGGGGCTTGAGCTATGGGCTTGGGCACTGTCCCTGTGCTCTTTAGCTCAAGGCAGGCAAGCGCTCCACCGCCTGAGCCACAGTGCCACTTCCAGTTTTCTGGTTGATTATTGGAGATAAGTCTCATGGACTTTCCTGCCTGGGCTGGCTTTGAACCATGATCCTCAGATCTCAGCCTCCTGAGTAGCTAGGATTTCAGATATGAGCCACCGGTGCCCAGCTTCTTTTCACTTTTTTTTATCTCCAGGTCTACTGATTGATTTTTTTTTTCCCAAAAGTTTATATGATTTTCCTTTTTGCTTTTTTTTTAATTTATTTTTTTATTTTTTTATTTTTTGTGACATACTGTACAGAGGGGTTAAAATTACATGGGCAAGATAATGAGTACATTTCTTATCAAGCATTGCAGCCTCCTCTTTGTTTACCCACCCTCCCACCCAATCCTCACACCCCCTAATCCTCACCCCCCCTGCCCCCTCCCCCCCGCCCCCCGCACCAAAGTTGTAAAGTTCGTTTTCGACATGACAACTTGTACTTCTCAATGTTGCAACGGGTCCACCTGTATCCTTAAACGACTTGTTTTTCCCCATCTCCTCCACAAATTATACCGACATCAAATATAGTGAAAGCAGGGATTATACTGTGGGGGAGGGACATACAAAGCAACAAAGAAATAATCTTACAATACGTTAAAAACTAATGCATGAAAGAAAAAAAACCTTTAAATACATATCTAAGGGTTCATTTTCCTAACATCACATTATCTGACCTTTTCTGCTTGACTCATACATATACTAGATATTGCAAATAAGGAAAACCATGGGACCTATGTTTCTTTGGGCTTGGATTACTTCACTTAATATAATTTTTTCCAAGTCTTTCCATTTCCTAACAAATGGAGCAATGTCATTCTTTCTGATGGAGGCATAGAATTCCATTGTGTATATATACCACATTTTCTTGATCCATTCATCTACTGAGGGGCATCTGGGTTGGTTCCATATCTTAGCTATGTTGTAAATAATGCTGCAATAAACATTGTTGTGCTGGTAGCTTTAGTGTGGTCTTGTTTGTAAACATTTGGGTAAATGCCCAAAAGTGTGATTGCTGGGTCATAGGGGAGCTCTATGTGAAGTCTTTTGAGGAACCTCCATACTGCTTTCCAAAGTGGTTGAACAAGTTTACACTCCCACCAACAATGTAGTAAGGTTCCCTTCTGTCCACATCCCCTCCAGCATCTGTTGTTATTAGAGTTCTTGATTTTTGCCATTCTAACTGGGGTGAGGTGGTATCTCAATGTTGTTTTGATTTGCATTTATTTTATGGCTAGGGAGGTTGAGCATTTCTTCATGTGTCTATTGGCCATCCTTCTTTCTTCTTCAGAGAAGTTTCTCTTTAAGTATTTAGCCCACTTATTTATTGGGCAGTTGTTTCTTTGAGGATTTGTTGTTGGGGGATTTAATTTTTTGAGTTCCAAGTATATTTTAGATATGAGACCCTTGTCCGTGGTATGGCTAGCAAAGATCTTCTCCCAATCTGTGGGCTTTCTATTGATCTCGCTAGCTATGTCCTTTGCCATGCAGAAGCTCTGCAACTTCATGCAATCCGATTTGTCCAACCTTTCTTTGATTTGTTGTGTTTCCGGGTCTCTATTAAGAAAATTGTGGCCTGCGCCAAGGAGACCTAGGGTTTCTCCTATTCCATCCTGTAATGTTTTCAGAGTGTCTGCTTTGACTCTGAGGTCTTTGATCCATTTGGAGTTGATTCTGGTGCAGGGTGATATATAAGGATCTAGCTTTAGTTTTCTACAAGTAGTTAACCAGTTTTGCCAGCACCATTTACTGAAGAGGCTGTCTTTCTTCCATTCTATTTTTTTAGCTCCCTTATCGAAGATTAGATGGCTATAGGTCTGTAGATTCATTTCTGGGTTTTATATGATTTTCCTTTTATTTCTTTTAGCTATATTTTTTTATTCCCACTTGGCTTATATTCTATCTTTATTTGATATTCATTTAGCTTTTTTTCTGTATTCTGAATTTCATTAATTATTTGTGATTGTGTTCTCTTTGAATTCATCTAGTTGCTTGGACATGTCCTTTGTTATTTCATGAAACATTATCATCATTCATTTGAGCTCCGCACATAAAGTTTCCTTTACTTTGTTGTTATTTTGACCCTTGATTGTGTATTTGCTGCTTTCTGGAAATATTTCCTTTCTTTGATGACACTTTGTGGTTTGGGCTTTTAGTCATTGAAAACTAACCATTGGGTTTTTACTTATATTCACACACTATCCTATGTTAGCTGATATACTGTTTCTTAACTCCAGAATGGGGATGTATCTCTAATAAATTCCTCAAATCAAAATCCAGCCAGTTATTTACAATAGGAGCATCATTAACACAACTAGTCATGTTCTATATTCAGGAGGCTCCCATATTTTAATAGCACCATGGGGGACTACCAAGGTAAAAGGAGCTTCGGTAAGTGTTAGAATGACGAGTGGAAAGAGATGCTGAGTAAGGGAGATAATGAACAAGAGAGTGGGACTGATGACTGCAGGCACCTAATACACCCTTGTGTAGGTCTACAGTGCTGTTGCTGTGAAGAAGGATGGTAGCAGCAGGTATTTAAAGGGATAGAAAGATTACCATAACAGAGTAAGACTGAGGTAGAAGAGATACCGGTGAAAGAAAAGAGGGCAAGAATGACTACCAGCTGTTTCTATCAGCAAATGGAGCCTTTCTTCAAGTCCTAAGTCCCACTTTATGACCCAGCTTGAATAGATATAGAGCCAAACTAGTGGGAGCATTTTGCTTAAGAGCCACATTGTTCACTTCTCAGGCTGTGCTGTATGGCCCTGAAAGTGCCACAGGGATAAGATAAACTGCAGGAATGCCACTGATTTGCTTTCTGTTTCTCTCACTAGTCACTGTTTCTCTCCGATACACAAGTGTTTTGTGCTGGCTGTGGGTGGATGAGTACACAACTACCACCATGCTGTTCCTGTCAGTCACCTACATGTAAGTTTACTTAGCCACTGGATTACCCATGAGGCAATCTATTCCCACACCCAGTCATGCTGGGTTGCTCTCCTAGAGATAAAGTACACTAAAGAAGCTCCAACAAGAACTATTTGTTTCCAGCCTCAAGCTTTTGCTTTGGGTATGTAGGAGTCTAGTGATTAGCTACAGCCTCTCAAGGGTAATTTACTTAGCTACTTAAGATTCTTTCCTGAGCCTACATTCTCTGAGATGTGTGGGTCAGACACTGGAGATGAAGAAGATTATAGAAAAGCTCAGCAGTGCTTTCCCTCTGCCCTGATGGGGGAGGAAATTTATTTCTGTGGCTTCCTTGTACTCACCCAAGGACCTGTGTGGTTCTTCTCTCTACCTTCTTGGCCGGGTTCCTGTCATGGAGCCCTGCATTCAGATCTCCCTTTTAGGAAAGGCAGCCATGATGCCCACATGTACTCCTTGCCATGCCTGTCTTGCTCTAGACAAAGGGACACAGACACAGGTCTGTGCCTGGTTCTCCCTCTTCCCCAGGCTGGGTTTTCAATTCTGTGTGTAGTTTTACTGCTCTGCAGGTTGTTCTGTGTGTGTGCATCTTCAAGTTGGACGTGGTAAAGGAGGAAGAGGAAAAACAAAAACAAAAACAAAGCAACAACATAAAAAAGATCCCAGTGGAAGCAACCATCCTATTACGATGGGGTTTTTCCACTAGGATGCTAGCTGACTAGGTAAAGTTCATTCCTTCTTTCTTTATTTTTGAGATTTAAGATTCTGTCACTTTGATTTCTGTAAGTCTCTGCCTATAATTTTTTCTGGAATCCTTACCTAAGCTAGTCTTTCCCTGAAGCCATGGACTCAACAATTGGTTCATGAAGACACATAAGAGGTAGACATCATTAATGCACTATTTTCCTCATGATGACGTTGATTTTTTACTAGACAAGCAAGTTGAAATACTTAGTAGCCACTTAAAAAACAGCAGGAAGAATATGCACTCCCTATAAAAAATGAAATGTAGAAGCAAAATAAACAACAGATTCTCAAGTATTCAAATTAGGAAATGAAGCATAAAAGGAAATGTGCATAAAATAGCAATAGAGTATGATATAAAAACAAATCTACATTTGGATAACTGTAATAGATGAAAACTACTGCAAGTTTACATTTTCCACACGTATATTGGTCCCATAAAAGTTTATAAAATAAATGTAACTAATGATAAATTCCCTCAGGCTGTGACCAGATTTGGGACTTATTAAAGTGGCAGATGAAACATCTTTCAAATGAGCCTGCAAGCAGATATGAAAGTTTTTGATGGTACACTTGAATTGACTGACCTTATGAATCTATTTCTTTTGAGCATCTATTTTCTTTTCTTCTTGGTCTTTTTTATTCTTTTCATAAGTATTTCTTGACTTTCTCCATCATTCTTCCTATTCCCACTTCTTCCTTCCCAAACCAGATTTATAGTTTCCTTGGTCTGTTTCAATAGTCCCCTTCTAAAAAAGATGATCAACTGAGTAGATAGAAGCCAATCTGCTTTGTTGAATCAGTGCATTTCCCTATTGGATAACTCCATCATTTGACTCTGGGATTTTCCTACAGACCACTGTAGAAGAATGTCAAATTGATGAAATTCTTGGCTAAAACAGCTCTGACACCTGCAGTTTCTGACCATCTTCACAGCATCCCAAGATTGACTAGCTTTAGGATCTTTTTTCCTACCTTTGCTTACATCAGTTTGATTCTCATGTTTGGAAAGAAGATTGACATTTCAATCTGAAGTGAGTCCTTCATCTTCAGGAAATATTCTTTTGTGTATGGTGGTGGTGGTGGTGGTGGTCATGGGGCTTGAACTTAGGACCTTGTTGCTGTCTCTGAGCTTTTTTGCTCAAGGCTAGTGCTTTACTACTTTGAACCACAGTACTACTTCTGGTGGTTTTGAGTAGTAAATTGGAGTTGAGTCTCACAGAGACTTCTTTTCTTTCTGGGCTGGCTTTGAACCATGATCCTCAGATCTCAGTCTCCTGAGTAGCTAAGATTATAGGTGGGAGCCACCAGTGCCCAGACTAAAAATACGTATTTATTCAAAGTTTCAATGTAAGACTCCACTGGATTCTTATTCTTCCATGCTCTTCTTTTAATCCACTTCACTGTCTTTCATATGTGCTCTTAACAGATCTTAACATCTCTCCAAATCTGTGTTCTTAGATATAAATGATGGCAGCTTGCTTGCTGCTTGCTTCTTTCTTTCCTTCCCTCCTTCCTTTCATCTTTCTTTCTTTTCTCCCTTTTTCTTCCTCTTCTTGTCCTTCTCTTCTTCCTTCTCTTCTCTCCCTCTCCTCCTTTTTATTTCTCTTCTTCTTTTGGGACATGGTCTCATCATGTAGCCAGGCCTGGCTTTGAACCCTTGATCCTCCTACCTTAGCCTCCTGAGTTCAGGGTATACAGTTATATGCTACCTTTCCTTTTTGCCTTGTTATTGCTTTCAGGATAAAAGGCAATCTCTGACTTTTTCAGACAGATTTCGGAATTCAGTATAATCGCATTTCATGCATTAATTAGAAGTGCCAGGTTCACAGTACATCATTTCAGATATCTGATGATGAAAACTTGTTCTCAAAAATGCTTATGTATGCCACATCTAGTGGCATATAATTGTAATCCTAGTACCTGTGAGGCTGATCCAGGAAGATATCTAGCTGAAGGTCTGTCTGGTCTCCTGACAAAGTATATCAAGACCCCTGTCTGAAAAAAAAATCCTAGGCTTAATGAATGTATATACAAAACAATACCACAGTATGTGAGAAAGCACATTATAAGCAAAGAATCCAGTATGAAGAAGAGATGGCATGCAGTTTCTCTGGAGGACATTGACTTTGAAACTTGCTTGAAAAAAACACAGGAAACAGAGAGAAGGATGGGTGTCTAGGGCTCTCATTCACCCTCCCTCCTCTTATTGTGCCACGGCAAAACCACATACAGAACAGTGTATAAAGTACAAACATTTCATATTCAATTCTCAGTTTTTCTTGTTTAATTAAAATATTCTAGCTTATAACAGAACTGGATTTTCAAGAGCCAAAGATCTTCAACTAATGTAAGAAGTTTAATAGATAATTATTTTGTGTTAGATTAAAAAGCTACAAGGATCACTGATACAAATTAATATCTTCTTTGTTCACAAAAGTTCACAGAGAGTGAGTTATGATACTAGGAAAAATGAGTGCAAGTCAGCTATTTTTAAAATTACAATTGTACAGAGGGACTTTTCATAAATTCAGAGATTATATATAATGTTTTACTACATCCTTGGTGAAAGGCACAGTGACAAGTCTTGCTTTTAGTGGCTCCTTTCAGACCATATGTTTTAGCCTCACAGACAGCAGTAATTACTCATTCTGATTTACTTCCTTACAATGAAGGGTTAACTTGAAAATTAGGACTATAGTCAACTTCTCATTAACTCTCATCATTATGTTTGTTTGTTTTCCAGAGTTCTGCAACACTTAATGACATCCTTAACCTTTAACAATTTAGTCATCAGAAGAAAATTTAGAAAGATTAAACCTGCTTGCTAAAGGTTAAATATGAATTGGGTTATTTTATGTCTTTCTCTAACTGTTATTTTTCCATTGTTGTTACCTTTTTCAAATGCCTGCCTGCTTCTCATGTTACCATTGTTTATTTCTCAGAGAAAATTTTAAATTATTTTCCTATGAACTGCTTTTTATGTTTTAACCTATCAAGCTGATACATTACCCACTCGTTGCGCTTGCTAATTGATTTAATGAATGTTGACTGAAGACAGAATTGCCTGAAAATGTGACTCAAAAAATAAGCCTTACAAACTGTTTAAAGACTCAATAGTAAGTGTTAGAAAGGTCTTGCAAAGCAAGTTCTTGGACTGGTTATACTTTGTAGACTTAAAACAAGAATAAAACTGATAGCACATTACTAGAATGGTTATATGGTCTCAGCATAATGAACATGTCTAGAAGGAACATGAACATTTTAAGGTATAATATGTGAGAATCCAATCAGCATTTAGATATGAAAATAAGTTATTTGGAAAAGTAATGTGTCACATGACTTGATGTAAGCAAAATTTAATTATAATGTAAGGTAGACTTTATGAAAAAAATCTAACAAAAAAGAACAACTACTGAATAAAAGCAGAAAAAATATTGCAAGGATATATGTATATATGCAAAATCTTATGAGAAAGATCTAAATTGTTAATCCATCTTAGAAATACTTCTCTGTATTCTTCAATAGGTTATATGAACCAGTATATCCAAGACAAATTACTATACATTGTAAGAAAATATCTTAGTGAATAAAATCTTTGGACATTCAGAAATAAAGCAAAAATGGCAACGAGACAATGATTCTAATAGTGGCCATCTTCCAGTCCCAGGCAGGAGAATCACTGACTTCAGAATTTGGCATCCATGTGGGTCTGGGGCAAGGGAGTAGTGATGGACTCGGTCTAGACTGTGGGTCAGTGGCATGTGCTGGGCCAGTGAGTTTTCCTTTCTGCTGTGGACCTGAGCAGCACCTACAAGAAACCACATCAAGGTTGAATGTTTCCAGGGAAAAAGTTCACATTTAGATGTTTACCATTCCTGACATTTAGACACAGCATTGTGTGCTTTTCTGCCACACTGACTCACCTAGTGTGATTTTCAAATTTCTTTCTTAATTTTCACAAATTTGGACTCAACACACACATGTATACACACAGAGAAAAAGAAAAGAAGAACAAAGAGAGAAATAATTTCTCAGGTATTATGGACTGGGCGAGTAGCCTCCAATATCTTGTGTGTTAAAAGCTTTGTCCCCATCCTATGGTGCTCTTGAACGACTGAGGTAATGGAACCTTTAGGAGTTGGGCCTGGGGTAGGAAGTTAGGAATGTGGGACTGCCCCCTGTACCCCACCCCCCACCCCACCCTGTCCGCCTTTGGCATTTTCCTCTCTACCACTCTGTTTCTCTGATGTCCTGAGATCAGGAGCTTTTGCTCCACCACACACACTCCTCACCACAGTGTGTGTGGCTTGACACAGGAAAATCCTACACATAGTTTGCATCAGGCATTTACATGAGTGAATGAGAAGCTCACACACAGGCCTTATTAATACAGAGCAATTAAGATATGGATGACGTTTGCTCAAAACAAGGCCTACCATAAAACAAATGTTTCAGTGCTTATGTAGCTATCGTAAATATTACAACTTATATTAGAGCTAATGTAGAAAATATAAGGGAGAGGCTGGGAAGGTAGCTCAATGGTAGAGCACTTGCCTTGCATGCAGGAGGCCCTGGGTTCTATTCCTCAGCACCACATAAGCAGAAAAAGCCAGAAGTGGCACTGTGGTTCAAGTGGTAGAGTACTAACCTTGAGCTAAAGAGCTTAGGGGACAGCCCCCAGGCCCAGAGTTCAGGCCCCACAACCAACAAAAAAAAAAGACAAAAAAAGAAAAAATATATATATGGGAAATTCATATTTTGAAATTAAACATAGGAAACTATATTTATACTGAATAAAGTATGATCATATTGGAGAGGAGTTTGTATTGTGTAAGCTATTTTTAGATACTAACAGATTTTTAAGTCTATATAATATTGTAGTTGTATCAATAAAATGTATTTTAATTATACTTTTACTGTGTATACAATTTATTGTGTAGACAATATAATTTTTATAAGAAAAAATTGGGGAAATCCAATTTTCTTCCCATAAAGATGAAGTGAAAAGTGGAGGGGGGAATCTTGGAATGTCACTAATACTCAATATTTTTATAGACATAATAATTACCAATGCATTTTTATTTCTTGTCACAGTGCAGGGAACATTTTGAATGTTTAGTATAAAATACCTGTCATAAAATTATTGCTTCAATTTCACTCTTCATAAACCAGAGTCTGATTCTTTTTTCTCTTAAGAAAAATCACTCATAGCTGGGCACTGGTGGCTCATTCCTGTAACCTTAGTTACTCAGAAGATTGAGATCAAAAAGAGGCCAACATAGGCAGAAAACGTCACTAGACTCCATCTCAAAAATAAAAAAGTAGAGCTACATGTTTAGCTCAAAGGTAGAATGCCATTCTAACTCTGAGATCAAACCTTAGTTCAAGAAGGAAGGAAGGAAAGAAGGAAGGAAGGAAGGAAGGAAGGAAGGAAGGAAGGAAGGAAGGAAGGAAGGAAGGAAGGAAGAAAGGAAGAAGGAAAGGAAGGAAGGAAGGAAGGAAAGACAGAAGGAGCTTTATAAAAAATATCTAGTAATAACATGATAGATATTATGTAGATTTGATTTAATATTCTAGTCACTTGAATTTAATTTTTAAAAAAGTGTTCTAATAGATAGCCTACAAAATTAAGACAAGTGAGGGAAAAGGTAGATAGGGGAAAGTTTGGTAAGAATTTGAAATGGTGACATTGATCAAGATATACTGTATTCATAAACTGCTTTTGTTAAATGGCAACTCCTTTGTGAAACCACTTAAAGGCAATATTAATTTAAAGTGTTCTTTAGAAAAGCATTATTAAACTTGTTCTCAATTGAGTAAATATTGCTTCATAAGGAATAAAACTCAAAAAGTTTTTGTCTCCCAATTAATTTAGGCATTAAGCACATGTACTTATGGAAGTATGATATTCAATAAACTTGATATATATTGTTTCAAATATAAAGGAGAGAAATTAGGGGTAAACTATATTGAAAAACTTACATGTCTTATACATTATTCTTTTGTTTCTTTTAAACAGAACAATCACAATAATTTCTCTATAACTTAGTAACCCTTTAAATCATACACTTATTTTATAGCACTATTTATACACTTGAATATCAAGTTACATTTATAGCTTGTATGTCTACATTTGTACACATATATCTTAAAACCTGCAAGATGAAAGTAATTATAATTAATTTATATATATACTCCAGGAAATATTTACTAAGTATCTTCCATGAGCTGAGCATTGTGTTTAAATATATAAATAAACCATAACCTCCCTTATTAAACAAAACATGGTTGTGAAATACAGGTAGAACAATCTGGAAGGCAAAAACTTAGTATTGAAATTGTGAAGGAATTGATTAGAGTGTAAGAAAAATACTGGAGGTAATAAATCAAGCATGATGAAAAAACATCAAGATAGGAAGAAAATACCCAATAACATAAAAATTAGCCAAGGGTTAAAACTCATCTTCAATGTACAATTTGAAAGGCATGTTTGAGTCCCAAGATAATTTATAGGAGCTACCTATCATAATTGCTGAATCCCAGACAAAAGAAAAGACAGTGTGCACATTATGAAGGGAAAAAATAAGATGATAGAATAAAAATGAAATACAATGTTTTGGGAAAAGCCAGTTGTTGAAAGGTAGGGGAACAATCATGCAAATTTTGGAGATATCAGCACTAGGCAGAAGAATTCTGTGCCAAGCTATAATAGGATACATATATTAGTGCAATAAACACAGAGTCTTTGACGAGAGCAGCAAGAAGGAAGGACAACAGCTCTCCCCATCTTCCCTCTCTGCATTCTTGGCTGGTCTTATCACTTCTTCTACCATTTCAACTCCTCCATGTAATACTGTGGTGTCCATTTATCCTCCCAGTTCTAGTAGAAATTGTTGTTTCTTACTTCTGCTGCTCAAAGAGAACAAGAAGAGGAACAAGAGGTAGGATGGAATATGCTTGCTGCCAGATCTGTCGAGAAGAAATAGTGTTTCAGATTCATGGGACCGGGCAGCACTGCCTTGGTAAGAGACATGGCTTCCCTGGCTGTGGGATGAAAGTCACAATGCAGACCTAACTTATTAAGTAAATACAGATGGAGGCACAAGCACAGAGTGGTGCTTGTATACTGAGTAGGGATTTTTAAAGCGTTGCATGCTTATAAGAATGGTGGTTAATCAGTTTACTCCAGAATAAGCTGCTTTAGTCTAGAAGAATCTGACTGCTGAGAGAAGGGTCAAATGATTTCTAAAAATTTGTTATGAATAACAGATTATTTATAGTATCCCCAAACACATCTACATATTTAGAACTTCAACAATATTTCCCAGAAGATACAATAGAAATGTGGTAAGTTTCATCCTCAGCTACAAAACTGTAACAAAATAAAATACCCTCATGTACAGGTAATCACAGCCAAAATAATCTTAGTGATACATCCAATATATCTCCCTTGTCTAACAAACCCTCTCTCCTTAGATCAACACTATAAATTTATTTCTTGTCATTCTACATTTCAGGAAGGACTGAAGAGTCTGATGATTTCGTGTGTATAATTGATCAAATTGCTTTGTTGAATGACAACTCCTTTGTACAACTACTTAAAGATGATTTTTTTTTAAAAAGGCGTCAGAGAGACAAGGATTGAAATCTTTTTAAGTTCTAAATTCTGTGTGGCTAATAGAATACAATGGAAATAAAATAAGGGCAATTTGGTTTTCAATAAAATTAATGTACTTCTTTCTGTACCACAGGCTGGTGGGGAAGTTCATAAGCCTTGGATAGAAATGGATCCACTAAGGATTTAGAAGTAAAAAGGATTTTTCTGAAACAGCTGGCTGGGGATGTGGGTGTGTGAGTTCCAGGAAGGAGGGAGCACTGAGTTGAGGACAATCTGGGTTGAAAAACCATTTAGGCAATTGGTTTTCCATGAGTGGAGTATAATCTCTACTGAAGAAGATTATAATCAGAAATCTATATTTTACCAAAACTTCCTGTACTTAAACACAGAGTACTCACTCACTTAGAAAAGATTAGGAAATATTTTCATATTAAAACTAAAAAGACAGAAGCTGACAAGATACAAATGAGTTGCGGCAGTTGGTAAACAGTGCTCTAGAAAACAATGAGAAACATTAGAGAGTTAAAAGAAAGCATTGTAGTAAGTACAATGAGAGCATGATAATCTCCAATGATAGGAATTAATATTTAAAAACTCATATAAATAAACTCAAACAAATGCACTCTTCTTCGTTCCTAAGAATCCTCCCTTATAATTCTCACTTCACATCTTGTCTTTAGTGATTATCTCTGTCTCTCTGCTTCTCTGTCTCTGTCCATCTTTCTCTGCCTCTCTGACTCTGTCCATCTTTGTCTGTCTGTCTCTTTCTCTCCCTTTTTCTCTCATATACACACACATACACACAACTCAAGAGCTAAGTCCCATGGAATTTTATTTGGTAACTCTTGTTTTCTTGTTTTTCTTAGTCACTCTCCTCTGAACTATGCCTGCTTGAGAGCCTGGTTATGTCACTTTCCTGCTGGGTTCTCTATGCCTTCTGCACATCTTTCAACATCACATGTGTGCTTATAAATATACACAAGGACGTATACATGTAATTATACCTGTATATACAAATATACATCCATCTATAATGCATACACAAATAAGCACATGTGAAATCAATTATATGAAACTCAAACAATTCTAATGGTTCAGCAACACTATATTATAAATGATTGAAAATAGTAGGTCACATGATACATCAACTTTTATTTTTTGGGGGGGTGGGTCTGGTCGTGGGGCCTGAACTCTGGGCCTGAGCGCTGTCCCTCAGCATCTTCAGCTCAAGGCTAACACTCTACCACTTGAGCTACAGCGCCACTTCCGGCTTTTTGCTTTTTGCTTATGTGGTGCTGAGGAATCGAACCCAGGGCCTCATGAGTGCAAGGCAAGCGCTCTACCATTGATCTACCTTACCAGCCCATACATCAACTTTTAAACAAGAACCATGTTGCAAAAAAAATGAATTCAAAGATTTTACTGTGTGTTGTGTGGATTGCAAATTTTTAGCCACTGAAAATCATTACTATAAAGCCATCATTGATATGGAATGTGAATCTATGGAGAATTAAAGCCCAGCTTGACATGAAACAAAGGCATAGAGCTGTTTCTACCTCTAGTGACTTAATTAGTTCTGCTTTTTTATGAAACCAAAAATGTGGAAGGTAAAAAAGAAAAAAAATCACTTATAGTGTGAAGACACACTTGCTTCTAGAACAATACATAGTAACTAAGGGGAATGCAGTACAAAATCTTGACCAGAAATTTGGGGCACAAGAAGGTGTCAGAAGAACCTGCGTTTCATCAACACTGGAAAGTCAATATCATGGTCAGAAGAGGACAATCTGTATCCTCATATGAATCATTTCTTAATATTTTCCCCAGAAATGACAAGCCCACCGAAAAATATGTAGCACTGAAGTCGGAGGGAAAAAAAAATCTATCAGACAAGACATTCTAGACCCAAGATCCCAAATACATTTTTTAATCCTTTGTACTCAGCATGGTGAAAGTTAAACACGTAATAGTCTCAAAGTGAATCCTGATTTTATTGTCAGTACATCAGTTAATCCTGATTAATCATAAGTATAATAGCTATTCTTGATCATCATGAAATCAAAGATCTTGTCTCAACTATCTGTTGATTCAGAAACTTTCAAAAATAATCTGCAATTAGTGTTGGGTACTGCATTGCCTCTGGGGTTTGGACTTCTCAGCACCCAGTCCTTTGAGAATCAGATATGCTCTCTCCACACACAGTCAATGAGGCTCTGATCTCAAAAATCCAAGAGTGGAAATAACAGTTCTACTAAGATGACTGGATTCTCTGATGGGGAGTTGAAATGTTAGGGCATGACTTTGGAGATGTCTTACATTCTGTTCATAATTGTTACTATTGTAGTTTGTAATCAAAAAGAAAAAGAGAAACAGATGGATACTGAACATGAGAAAGAGGAGGAGGAAGGAAGGGAGAGAAGAGAGGAGTTTAGGAAAAGGGGAATAGAAGGAAGAGATTAAAAAGAAAAAAATGTCAAGTGAGCTGATACAATTGTTCTGGAGTCCAGCACATCAATAAATTTTTGTTTTATATTTTTTATTTTAATATTTTACTTTGGTTTTCTTTCCCCTAGGAAATGGTTTTAATATATTCCTTATACCCACTTCTTTGTTCTCTGTGCATCCTAAGTATTTCATTATATTTCTTCCTTCACTAAGCAAACCATTTTAAGATCCACCAATTGTTCTATATACATTCAGTCCATGGCCCCTGGACTCTGCTTCTGTCATATGTTATTTCTTGGTGTTCTGTCACTGAAGCCAACTGTCCTTTCTCATGTGGATGGCCAGTGGAGTCCAAACCAAGCCTTTGCAATACAAATACAGCTGTAATGAATACTCTTGAATATGTTCCCTTACATAACTGTGTGACAATGTCTTTGGGCTATGTAGCTAAGCATGAAATAAAGTGCTATGAGATAATTTGGCTAAATAACAGATGGCTCTTCCAAATGGCATTATTGGTGCACACTCCCAAAAAGGCAGGCATGGAACTTTCTACACATCCACGTTCTCTCTCATCCTTGGCAGGATTCACCTCTTGATTTTGTTTGTCCCAAAATGTCGGAGAGCATTTTGTTTGTTATATAACTTCGATTGTTCTTTATGTTTATTAGTTTTGGTTGCTGCTGCTTGTTCCTCACAGAGATCATTCCCTTACGTTCTTTCCTCACTTTTTTTTTTTATTAGAATTGCTTTTCATTTGTTATTAGTTTCCAGGATGTCTTTGCACTTTCTAAATACTCGTTGTCAGATTCAGAATTGTACACATTCTCACCCATCCATTAATTCCACCCATGGGAATTTCATTTGACATTTCATGCTTTTTTTTTTTGCAATGATGGAACTAAAGTTTCACTAATATTTGCAGCAGAGCCAGTCTCATTCACTGTCCTTCACTAATGAACTAGTAGGACGTGTGAGTGTCATGATGCTTGTCTTCCTGAAGGCCCTGCTGGGTGTCAGCTTATCAAGAAAGGACCGTAATTGCAGCTTCACATATGCAATAAACATCAAGTATAAACCTCATAAGGAATGTCCCAGAGAATGGACATACACGTAACATACATATTTTCAGTATTTTCCAATATTTCCCCACTCGTTACTGTTACTTTGTTTTAGTTTTTAAAATTAACTGTAGTACAACAAGGGGCTTCAACATGTTAATGTTTATGTATAATACAACATAATCAAGGTCATTCCTTGCACCTTTTTTAATGTTGATTTTTAAATTTCTTATTTATATATTTTTATTGTTACTGTTCACCCCCAATTTTTGTTACTTATCGTAGTTGTAGAGACAGATGACAATGAATCTGTGACCTCCTGTGAAGGCAGGAAAAGAGGGTCTATGGATAAGTTATGGCTACAATTGTTTTTTTGATGGACTAGTCAGGTCAGAATCAATTTCTGTAGGTTGTTTGAGAATTGAATAGAATGCAGAATGGAAGAGGCCACTGTGATTTGCCTGATTTCTGGATAAGTCATTGGGCTCCATTCTGGCTGTTGTATAGGCTTAGAAAGACAGCACAGTAAATGTAAAGCAGACTGGACCTGGCTGCAAAGGGCATAGGTACTACGTTGAGCCTACTGCTCGATATCTTCATGCATTGTATTCTCAGTAAGTAGGAAGATCTACATAGGAAATCATGAATGAATGAATCTGATTTGTGGCCTTGGCCAATGAGTATCACTACAAGAGTCAACATTTTGCTTAAACAAGCAGATGATATTTAACATTGCTTTCATTTCTGTGTTCCCAAATATCAGAAAGTGATTACCAGGTGTTATCTTTTATGAAGCATAGAGCAGTGGTTTTCAGACATCCTTGGTGTGCCATCCTTCTTTGGTAGGAAATGGCACTTCCATCTAGCACAGATTCCTTAATCCTTGTATTTCAATACACCTGTAAAGTCAGAAAGAATATAAAATAAATGAAAACAAAATTATAAACAAGTTGATTTTAATTTAATGATAATCACATGGATTTTTTCATTGATCTTAAAATGGTGGCTATCAGAATAAAGAAATATATATTTTATAATAAACATCTAGCCCAACACTTATTCCTACCTTAAGACTTTCTCGCAGGTGGACTTAATAGTACTAACAGGAAAGCCATTATATGCATTGATACTTTATAAAGTATCAACTTCAACACTTGACTACTTGAGTCAGTCTGACTTATCTGTGGTAAAACTCTGCTATAAGGTTCTCTGATATTCATTTTAACTACGGATTGCTTGCTAGTGATGTATTATATAGTCTGGTCTTCTTGAAATAAAGTTGGCACAACCGAAGTTGGCATTTTCTAAATGGATGTTATAATCACAATCACATATGGTGGGATAAAAAGTCCTCATTGACAATGATCTTCTGCAAATTGATGCCTTCATGGAAAGGAATGAGAGTGCAAACCTCCTCTCAATAAAAACAAATAAAGAGAGGAAGGGCAGGGACATGCAGTCATAGTAACTGAGAAGATGAATGGGGTTGGGAAGAGGTGAGGAAGAATGATCATGATGCATTGAATACATAAATTGAATTAAATACATAAATACACATTGAATTTAAGTCCTTTATACAACAACTTAAAGATAATAAAATAGCCAGCACTGATGGCTCATGCCTGTAATCCTAGCTACTGAGGAGGCTGAGATCTGAGGATCATGGTTCAAGGCCAGCCTGGGCAGAAAAGTCCGTGAGACTCTTATCTCCAATAAACCACCAGAAAACCAGAAGAGCACTAGCCTTGAACTGAATTGCTGAGGGACAGTGCTTAGCCCCAGAGTTCAAGCCACATGACTGACAAAACAAAAGGTAATAAAATAGTAAGATATAAATATGAACATAGTCGTATGTGCTGTGACTATGGTGGTACTCATAGCCTTACTGTGACAGGTTGCATTATGGTTTCATTCCTCTACTATTTTTCTCAGATTATTGTAAAAGCTTCATTTATACAGTGCACTATAAATAGTCACCCTTGATTTGACTTGGAATAAAATTAATTACAAAGGAAATTACTGGCAGCAGAAATACAACCAGGATTTAGTCTTAGGCTGTAAGGTAGACAATTCAAAAAATATTTATATCAAATATTTCATTAAAAATAAGTCAAAACACTGAATGAAAAAGAAATGTAAAACCCAAATGCCTATCAAATGTGCAGTGGACTGGATGGATTTTAGACTACAGGCTGAGAAATGCTGAGTTTCTATAAATGAACACTTAGAATGCATTTCTGTCACTGAGAAATTTAAACAAAAGGAAAAAGAAAAAGCAACACAGCAGAAGAAGCTTACATATTTTGAGGTTCTAAATAATTCTGTTATCTAGGGCTATCTTTTGATTTTCTAGCACACTATAACCAGTGCAAGACAAAGCTGCATATTAAGCTAGCGCTTTGCAAAATGAATACAGATGAAGAATAGCATAAACACACAGAAACACTGGGTGCTTCCTAAGATTCCTCTTTTGCTTGCTTTTTTGCCCACGGGGTTGCTCTGAAACATGCAAAAGGGAGCACACCCCTCCCCACCCCAGTCCACCCAGTGATGCTAATGAGCACAATGTGTTGCAGAAAAGAAGAAGAATGAGGCCCAGACATCCAGGTGGGGAGGGAATGGACCCGGTAACCTATTCCCTTGCAAAGAGATCTAGCTGTTCCTCTAAAATAATAAGAGTATTTTTTAAAGTCATGCATTTCTGGTATTGTAGCAAAGATCAATGCTTGCCAGCATGATACTTGTATAGTATGAAAAAGAAAGTTGTAGGAGCAGTATCCTTTCAATTAAAAATAAGTAAAAATGTTAATGGACAAATGTTCAGAGTTCACATGGCAGGCCATACCCACCCACAATAGCAGGCCTCTGCCCTCTCTCCAGCAACTGAAAAGCTCCACAGGACACCAGAGGGTTTTGACAATTATATGCAAAGCTGAGAGCCCAGGAGCTGTGGCTTGTGGGAAGAACAAGGAAGTAAGTTTTAAGGAAAGTAGATTATTGGTACTTTAAATCTGGGGTTAGTTATGGATGACTTTTTTTGGCAGGAGTAAATTTGAACTCAAGCCCTCACACTTTTGTGGGGGGGTGGTTTTGCTTTTTTGTATTGTTTTGGGTTTTGAGATAGAGTCTTACTAGCCCAGGCACATGCCTGGACTGTGATCTTTTTGTTTGTGCATGCCCATATTTCTAGGATGACAGGCACATAGTACCAGGTTTGTATCCATTGACCAAGATGGAGGCTTCCTTTGCCTGTACTGGCTTCCAACAGGGATCCCCAAATCTCTGCCTCTCAAGCAGCTAAGTTTACAAACTTGAGGCAAGGTACACAGAAAATATTGCTTTGGGGCTGGGATTGTGGCTTAGCAGTAGAGTGCTTGCCTTGCATGCATGAGACCCTGGGTCTCATTCTTCAGCATCACATAAGCAGAAAAAGCCAGAAGTGGCACTGTGGCTCAAGTGGTAGAGCGCTAGCCTTGAGCTGAAGAGCTAAGGGACAGCGTCCAGGCCCAGAGTTCAGACCAGGAAAAAAAAGAAAAAAGGAGAAGCTCAGGGACAGTGCCTAGGCCCTGAGTTCAAGCACCAGGACACAAAAGACAGAAAGAAAGACAGACAGACAGAAAGAGAGAGAGAGAGAAGGGAGGAAGGAAGGAAGAAAGAAAGAAAGAAAGAAAGAAAGAAAGAAAGAAAGAAAGAAAGAAAGAAAGAAAGAAAGAAAGAAAGAAAGAAAGAAAAAGAAAGAAAGAAAGAAGAAAGAAAGAAAGAAAAAGAAAGAAAGAAAGAAGAAAGAAAGAAAGAAAAAAGAAAGAAAGAAAGAAAATAGTGCTTTCTTTCTTTCTTTTTTTTTTTGTGGGTCGTGGGGCTTGAACTCTGGGTTTGGGTGCTGTCCCTCAGCTCTTCAGCTCAAGCAAGCTCTCCACCACTTGAGCCACAGTGCCACTTCTGGTTTTCTAGTGATTTATTGGAGATAAGAGTCTTACAGACTTTGCTGCCTGGGCTGGCTTTGAATGGTGATCCTCAGAACTCAGCCTCCTGAGTAGCTAGGATTACAGGCATGAGCCACGGGTGCCTGGCTTCTTTAAAGAATTTTTAATTATTTTTGTTATATGGAGGATTTTCATTGCTATTTCTGCACATGTTAGAAAGTATCCCAATCAATCCCACATCCTCTACCACTCTTCCCCCGCTTTCCCTCCCTTTCCCCTTCCTAAATCAATGATTCCTTTTTTAAGACACACACTTAGAATCCAATCATGGACTATTAATGAATCCAATCATGGACCATTAATGTTGGAAAGAATCTCACATAAGGACTAAAACTGTCTTTTTATTTCAAAGTTGAGCCTGACCTAAGTATAGCTGATTTGTTAAGAACATGGAAGTTTTTTTTTATTCAGCAAATTTAGGTTCAAGTGTTCTTTCTAGGATTAACTGTGATAGGGTCAGGGTAAAAGTATGAATTTCTCATTGTTCTTTTACACAAACTATGGATAATAACATCCACCAAATGAGTTTTTCATGAATACTAGGCCAGATAGAAACATAAAGCACTCAAATGAAAAATGCCAACACAAAAACAAACAAAAAATAAAACTTGATGGCTGAAATTTTGAGTAATTCCTACTTACAGATGGAACTTGCCACCGAATGCCAACCATCACCAACTCTTCCAGAACACTCTGCTAAGCAACTAAGATAGTGAAGTTCCGGCTTCATCTCTGCTACCCAGATGATCTGGGATGTGTTTCTACAAATTACAATGACTAAATACGATAATTCCACATAGTCTGTGAATGTCTGTCCACTGATATAAATGTCCTAGCTAGTTCATGACTAATAGGTGCCCCTCTTCCAAGTCACCCAAGGAAGGAAATAAGCCACCCTTGAGTTGACTTTCCTATATGACTGAAAGCATGGCTTTGCCATCATCTGGACATTTTCTTCTGCCCTGTGTAAGTCCAGTTAATAACAAAAAAAATACTATGAAAAAAATGGTTAAGGGAGTAGATCCTGTGAGGGATCCAAATTTGAAGCGGTAAAATATAAACATAGGAAGAATATGTAGTTCCTTCAAAACTATGCATCTTGGTGGCAATTAATAATTACTAAATTCATAGTATGTGAACAAAATGAGAATGGCCTGACCACCAACTTTCAAACATGGGAAGGACTCAGAAAACAAGGAGATTTCCTTTAGGTATGGGTTTGTACTCCATACCTCTGTGTTTTGTACTAAGAGTCATTACCGATTATTATTCTCTCATTTTATAGCCTCAGCTATTGAACCTGCTTGTGTGTTCTAGGAATTAGAACCACCCAGAGAAACATATATTTACACTAGTAATAATGATAAGATGGAGCAGAAATTAAAAATGCAATTAGTAATAAGTCCGTGAGACTCTTATCTCCAATTAACCACCAGAAAACTGGAAGTGGTGCTGTGGCTCATGTGGTAGAGCACTAACCTTGAGCTGAAGAATTCAGGGACAGCATCCAGGCCCAGGGTTCAAGCCCCACAACTGACTAAAAAAAAAAATGCTTATAAATTCAATGTAGATGCTTGTCCCTCCCGCCTCGACTTGGACATCAAGAAGGATGGCCTTACAACTCAAGATCTGATTTAGGGATGGTTTAGGGTTCTACCACCACTAGCCAAACACAACCTTTCAGAATCTTATTTCACTTTTACAGTTCTATATGCAATCTCTTACTAACTATAGCCAGAGACACAATGTGGTTCAATATTTTTCTTATTTGCTTATTCATTCTATTCTTTCATTCATTTAGTAACTATTGTCAAATGTCTGCCAGTTTCCAGGCTATGCAAAAGATCCTTGTGATATAATGGTGAACAAATTACTCCTGTGTTCAAATCTTACAAACTTGGGCAGGTGAAGTCTTTGTGATGGTTTACATAAAATCCGTCCCACAGAATGCTCACGTGCTGGAGGCTTGGCCTCCACCCTGTGGTGCTACTGACAGGTAGGTATTGACTTGAAGGTATTGACTTCATCATGGGATTAGCCAATTGGGGAGTGCATAGCTGGATGGGGCAATAAGTAGGACTCAGGTGGAAAAAGTGCATCATTGGGGGTGTGCTTAGAATGTATGTATCTTGTGCGTGTCCTCTCTCTCCCTCCTCACCCCACTCATGTTCCTTCCACTTCCTCTTCCCCACCTTCCCACTGCCACCATATTCTGTCACAGTGTCTGTCTCAGATCACACCTTCTTGAGCTCTCAGCGCATACACTACACCCCCCCAGGACAGCACCATTACTCAAAGGTCTCCTTCCCCAGGTCGCACTCTGCCAGGTGTCACTGAGCCAGTGCATATAACAACAACCAGACACCAGGTAATACAAGCAGCCATGGTGATGTCAGACCACTTCCTTGTGGATCTTGCAGAGAATTGTGAAGGCAGAAAAGCAGCTGGACTTCTGAGTGGCTAGAGAAAAGGAAGGAGAAATGGGGAACTGGGGGGCAAAGAGGGGAGGTACCTATTACAGAACTAGAACCAGCCAAGGAATGCTTTCCTTTCCAGTTTTATTTTTGCTCAGTGTGGGGGTCTCTGAGAGAAAGAAATTGACTCATTTAAGAACTTGGCAAGCACACTAGCTGGGGGAAAGGAAAAAAAAAAAAACCAACTCAGGAAATGCTGCAATGTTTCTCTCAGATTCTGTGGAGAGGTAGCCTCTGGGCTCCTCTGAACCAGTGGGGACCTCTGGGATTCCTGAGAGTACCATGCTTCTGTAGAGGATGCCGTGACCTGCCTGATCTTTCTTAAAGAGGCTTTTGTCTGACACGGGTGCCTAGAGCACCACGTGTGCCCTTTAACATTCTTAACACAGCACTCTGCAGGGACATCCTCACACATGTCTCCGTCTCCTTAAAATGATATTAGCATACATGAAGGGTACAAAGAAGTTTCGCTGTGACATTTCCACGTATAGTCTGTTTGATTACGTCTACTCCCTTATTACTCTTTCTTATCATCTCTTTTCTTATTTTAATTTGGATGTTTTTCGTTATTTTGTTTCCATACATGCATACAATGTGCCATGGGGCTATTCATCCTCTCTTTTCTTCATCTCTACTTCACTCCCCTACCAGTTCCCCTTTTACAATTAGGTCATTTTCTTTAGGTCTAGTGTAAGAACATGAGAGAAAACATCTCTATTTGTCTTTCTGAGTCTAGTTTATTTTCCTTCGCATAACAATCCCCAGTTCCCTTCCTATTCCTGAAAATGACATAATTTCATTTTTCTTTCCGGCAAAATAGCATGTGATTCATCATGTCTTTCCTGAAAACACAAGAACTGCTTGTTTCTAACAAGTATTTATAGAACATACTCTGCTGCAGTCAATAGCCTGAAAGCTCTCTGAGTATCAGTCTGAGATTTATAGCTAGCCTATGAAGAAAGAGTTATCAATACCCCCATCTCCCATCTGAGAACCCCGTGGTGCACAATCTTTATGTGCTTTACTCATATTCACACATGTTGAAGAACTTGGAATGAAAGCCAGTCAGTCTTTTAAAAAAAAAATCTGTGCACTTAATCAGTAAATAACACTGCTTTTCAAGAAGAGAATAAATGCAGACATTTGTAATGGGATATTCTCCTGAAGTACCTGATACCCATTTTCAAGTAAAAACTGTAAATCGGTGATTTTTCACTCATCATGTGACATTGTACATCCTTTGAAAACATCATTTCCTTTTCTTATTAATTTAATCACCTATTACTGATTTTCTATACATACATATTTTCTAGTGGATAAAAGTAACAAATTTACAAGTATGCATTTCCATTCAAATCTTTACCAAGAGTTTACTATGTGTACAATCATGTCCTGAGTGCCCAGGGAATGAGACAGAGGTATTATTGGAGTCAGCTGAAGGACTGAAGTCTACCTACTGGCTGATATTTAAAGATGTAACAGTAAGATATTTAAAGATATAAATACAGTAAGATTACAAGTTTGATATTTGAGCCTTCTACCCCTCATTGACCTGAGTGTAGGACATTGACAAACACCTACACCATGAATAACACCTACTCATTTCAATTTCTTATTTATAAAAATATGGGTAGCAATGCTGTCTTCCTTAAGAAGTCACACAAACAATTAGATGATTAATTCAGGTAAAGTATGTAGCATAAACTGAGTTGTGATAAACATTAAGTATGGAACAAAAGGTAATATTTACAAGTAAGCATACAATACAAGTAAACAAATAAGTACCTGAGAGTATCCAGTCACATGGATTCATTAACGTTATTCTCACGTGAAGATGACAACCACAGAGTTCCCTGAGAGTCGGGCTCCCTATGTAGACTAAACATTTATCTTTACATAAGTGCAGTCCTCCCAACAAAGGGAATTCTAGGTTGAAAATCAGGGTACAGATTATGTACAGTGAATGAAGTAAGTTCTTTAATACATGGGCCAGAATAGAAGAAAGGAAAGAATCAAAATACACTGTAGCATTGGAGTCAGATAGTAAAACAACAATATGGTTCACATATGCACTTATTCTTATATTTTCTTTTATTCCACACAACAAAATATTACTTTCTTAGAAATAAAGACATTCCCATTTTGTTACTGAGTTCAGAACTGGCACGTTCTCTCATAATTCTCTTATAATGCTAATTACTTATTTGGAAAGGACAAGAGTGATAGAGGTATAATTTCATGAATATCATCACCTGGCATCATAACATAAATTATTAAAATGAGTCCCCAGCTGTGACAGTAAGACAGATAAATCAATATCCATGCACTGGTGTAACTACATCTGTGTGATAACTGCCCAGAGACAATAAACAAAGGAAACTTCAAAGGCCAACACACACAGGAGTTTGTGCTTTTCATTATCACCCTCCCAAGTAGCAAGATCATTTGAACCTCTCACAAATATGGAGAATTAAGAAAAAAATTTGAATTCTATTTGTACTGTGTCTGTTGTTCATTTTTTATAGGGGATGGGGGTGGTTGTTGATGTTCAGTGTTTTGCTTTGGTTTGGTTGTTTTTCTGTCATTTGTCTAGCAATAAATGTGGTGATTCAAATAATGAAGCAAACGTCTTAAGGAAAGGAAAATTTATTTTAGGTTAGAGTGTCAGACTTCAGTCCATTGTGGTGGGAAGACTAGGTGAAGCAGAGCAGCTCACAGTGGAAGCCAGGAAGAAGAGAGCTAGCTCTCTGTGGTTAGTGAAAATCACTCGTTGTAAACACACATCTTGACAGACTTTCCAAAGGTGGACTGTTATTTAAGTAGCAGCACAGCTATGACATTAACACCCTCATCAACCCTCATCCCTTCACACTCCTGTGGAGTCCACCCCCACGCTCCACCCAACAACAACTGTTCTACTTTCTGTCACAAATTTTAACTTCTCTAGAATGGCATATAAATATTTTGTGTTTGGAAAAATCAATAATATGTTAATACTTGATAAACTAAGCTCCCAAATAAATGTAAGTTTCTGGGGTCTTATTGCAGCAGTGCTAGTAACCTTACTACCACTAAGAAACAAACATCCAAAGCTCGTGTCTTATTTTATGTCTACTTCCAGTGTTCTATGTGAAATCTAACCTACCATGGAAAAGTGATATTCCTATAGCCCTAGCAGGTCCTGAGATCTGGAAAAGCTAACTGAAACTAGAATACACTATTGATTTTGGCAAAACTTCATCTAAGCCATAAGCAATCACGAAAACATATATAGCATATTTTAATGCAAAGAACGTAGAATGTGGTTGATACAGTCAAGTGATACATAAGGCATTCTGTTCTTAGTAGAAAATTGTATGAAAGTTATATCAATATTTACAAGATAATTCCAATTTTCTTATTACCTGGAAATGATATTAGTTTAAAATCTGTTGGATCTCTGCCTCAAAACATCTTTATTTCACAGAATATTTAGTTTTCTTTACTATTCTGTGATATGTTTGTAGCTCTTTTTTCTTCACTCAAATTTTAATAATCTATTTTATGACATTCTTCCTTGGGCTATGATCATAACCAAGTATGATCCTCTCTTTAGAGGCAACAAAAGCAGGGATCATTGCATGAGAATGCAATCAGAAAGGAGAACCGGTTTCAAGGAAGTGTAGATTTTCTCCCTGTGTAACTAAGGTTCGAATATGTTCTCTAAAATTACAGATTAGGGACTTAATCCCCCAAAGCACCACTGAGTGGCATTTGCAAGGTTGGGTGCTTGGGAATGTAACTGAGGTTAGATGAAATCATGGGAGCGGGCCCCACAACAAAGGAGAGGCTTTATAAAAGGAGCAGACAGATGTGACTCTGTCTCATCATGCAGTGCCCTGTCCAAGGCTGGGAAACTGCATGCAGTCCCCTACTACATATCAGTCAGATGTCGGCTCCACGTTCTTGGCATTTCCAGCGTTCAGACCTGTGATGACCCGAATGCGCCTCTCTTATTTGTGAATTAGTTTATCTCCGCTATTTTGTTAGAAAAAAACAAAAACAGACTAAGGCATAATAATGACCCCAAATCTCTCTCTCCACCATTCTCATCACAACACTAGAGTCTCTGAGTGCAAACAGACTTCTCTTCTTTCACTCAGGAAACTAGAAGCAGGGAGGCTCAAGAAGTCCAGTCACCAGCTCAGGACGTACCGTCCAAACAACTATGTCAGAAGAGAGGCCATTCACCAGGAGTCTGACTTTGAGGCATCTTTGAGTTTCAAGAGCTTAACTTTCACACACTGATATTTTGGACATATTTCTTAAGCACTTAGCTTACTTATGCACCATGCTAGTCACTTGCTAGTCAAAACCAAGACAAACATGATACCTGCCACACTGAGGCTCACAGGGAAACAGCATATTATTAACTCCAGTGGTGAGGAGAACCACATCGATCAGGAAGTGCAAACCACACAGGTTTTCTGGGTGTTTAAAAGGCAATCCAGACACAATGTGACTTCTGATTTGAGACTTGAAGAAAGGCATGGGACACAGGAGAAAGAATCTGCACCAGAGGAGGGAAGTGAACATTTATTCTACTTTTTAGGTAGAAAAAGTGATGGCTCCATTTTGACATTTTGATCTTCCCAAAACATTAAAACTTACATGCTCATTATAGGCCTGAGCTAAAGATATGAGATAGTTAATAATTCATCCCATACTCTTAGAAAAAACAATAATATATTTAATACTACTATGAATCTCTTAATTAAAAATAATGAGCAATTTCATCATCCCTTAGTTGTTTAATTTATATTACTTTTATTTCACAGAACCAAGAGAATTACAAATTAATACATGTATTTTGGAAGCCGCTGGAGTAAGACCTTTTCTCCAGGCTGTGGGACCAACACACTGAGAGACCTCTCTTTTCCTCTATTCCCCAGATCCATCTTCCTCAGCTCTCTCATTAACATCCCACAGTTTACCATTTACATCATTTCCCCCTTGCCCTCATTCTCTAATGAGGTAGAAGTCTGAGTTTTCTGTTTCATCTACTGAGTATTAACATGCTGTGGAAGGCAGGGTTGTGACTCAGGGACATTCACAATCAGGCTAAAAACTTTCTTATGTTGACTCCTAACCATCCTTTTAACATATAATGCTATTAAAATACAGTTGAACTCTGACTCACTTTCTTGTAGCTCAGAATGGAAGCTAAATGCAAACAGATCCCCAGACCTTCTAAATATCAAAGACAAGTTTTTGTTTAAAATAATCCAAAACTATGTCCAACATGAGCTGGAATATAATCATAGCATCTGAAATAATAAGTAAGTTGAACAAGCCTCTTTTGGCCTATCTTTGTCATCCCCCACAAAAATATGTGGAATGTAATTTGCATCTCTAAGGGAGAGACATGAATATAATAGCCTCCCGGACTTTAGGAAGATCTTCTAATCAAGATCATTAGAAACTAAGCATCAAAATATAGATGGTAAATACTAAATATGCTACCAGTTACCATCAGCAGCATGGATATGATTTATTACTTGCTGAGTTTTAAGAATACAAATAGCTACACTTCTTGACAAAGGGAACTCTATCATTAAAATCTTCTTGTCGAAAACAAACTTTATAACTTTCGGGGGACAGGGGAGGGGAAGGGGTTGGGGAAGGGGGGGAAGGGAGAAGATAGGAAGAAATGGGAAGGGGAAACAAAGGAGGAGGCAACAATGCTTGATAAGAAATGTACTCATTACCTTGTCCGTGTAATTGTAACTCCTCCGCACAGTATTTTCACAATAAAAAAAAAAAATCTGCTATCCAATGCTTTATTGGACCCTTCTGTAAAACTTACCTTGTCAAATGCACAGTGTGCTGTTTGTTCCTCGAGGCCATTTTACTTTGCCAGCTAATGGTGATTATTTTGCTAACTATGGCTGAGGAAGGGATGAGGGGAATTGACATTTGCTGAGACCTTCAATCTTGCCTGGAATTTTGCTAATAGTACTGCAGGTGTCCTTTGACATTCAAGTGAAATGGACTGACAACCCATTGCAAATCTCTGAAACAGCCTATCGGCAATCCTAGTGAGATGCAACACATTCCACTTGCATTGTATGAACTATTTATGCATACCCCTTCTTGAGACCAGGCCATGGTACTGTGGGCCAAAGATGAGATTGCCGAACCCCGTGAAGGGCTGAACACTGTATATCTGCTGTCCTGTGTCACTCGAGCAGGTTACCAACAGAAGAAATAAACATGTCCTCTTAAATCTGTGGCCTCCACCAAACTTTAAGATTTCCATAGCATTTCAGATTTTTGTTATATTTGACTATAACAACTTGGGGTGATCTTTTGGCCATTATGTATCTGGGTATATTAAAAAAAAAAAGAGTACGCCTTTTTTTCTTTTATTTTTAATTTGTGTCCCCAGAGCACCTTGCCAAGTTCCAGTGGAAAATGGGTTTTAATATATATTAATATACTTGACATGAATAATGAGCTATGTTATAATAGGGTTGTATTATATCAATAATTAACGTTTTACTCAAATCCTGCGATGGAGAACAGGCTTAATTCACCTTAGAAAGGGCACAAAGCCCTTGATAAGGACAAGATTAAAGACTTATTAATACTGAAGAAAAAGTCTGACCATTAACATTTATCTATCTTGTCTCCTGTTTTCAATGTGATGTCATCTTAGGACTTAATATGTTCACTTACAAAATTGAGTTTTCTTCTAATATGACATTAATTTGTTAGATGATTATTACAACAAATGTGGAGTCTGGGGTACACAAAAGTGGGAATCATATCAGCCTCACTTAAACTGTACAGTCCTGTGAAGAAAGAATAAGGATATACCAATTGAGCATCTATAAAACAAGTAAAATATGTTTCGATACGAGGGACAAAACTTGAACTGAGGAATAATCTAATAGTTGGGAAAAGAGTGTATCTTCAAAATAAATATTCCAAGATAATGATAATTATGGGTGAAGTGGCAAATGTGATCATAAAACTAATAGATGCTGGAAATAGGTTCCAGGAAGTCACTGAAGCAAAGGACCTATACATCAGCACATTATTCTTGTGTTATCTGGCACTCTCATATAATAGGATATGCTGCTTGTATAAATGAATAAAATACATTTTACAGAACTCAAACATGTTTTCAGGGAATTCTCTATGAAGTGTAATTTTATCAAGATTAGAATGACTATTAGATCATTCAGTAGCACAGGGTTCCTTTTTACTGCCACCATGAGCATCTCTCATGCTATAATTTCCATTCACCTTGATCTTCAAGGATACATTCTCTCCCAAACTAACAGTCAAAAGCCTCCATGCACAAATGTGCACTTTAAAATTGGGTATCATTATCAACAAGGAAAATATATTTTTGTCTTGAGGAAAAGTCATCTTAAGAATTTAATGTTATGAAAATCCTTCCTCAAATTGATTTAATATCTACTATAGAATTTATTTCACTGAAGAGACAAAAAATTAGTAGAGTTTGTTTTTTATCCTGGTCCTCAAAAATGATTTTATCTGCTACTCTATACATTAAGTGGAATTTTAAATAAAACGGATTTTTAGAAAATGGTCATCCATAAACTCATTATATACTCAGTGTTGATAATGTTAGCTTTGAAGAAGCAAGCATTTTCAGATATCTATAGTACATTTTCAAGGTGGATACAATGGGTTGGTTTGAAATATTGCCAAGAGAAAAGACTGATTCCCAGCATGTGGGCTATATGTTGCTAATTTGTTATTAGCTATTGTGATTATCTCTAAAGGCATCATTATGTGTGGCTAGAAGCTATTTGTGTTCCTATATAACTTTTACCACAGCCACAAATTACATCTCCATCTGGTTCAAAGGAATCATCATTGAATATTGAAATTAGCCAAACCAAAGTTGAAAGTATATGAACCAGACATACAAGTGAATAAGCTAACTAAAATATTAATATAAATTTTCAACTCATAACATTCAATGATAAATAATAAAAATAAAATTCTTTTTTGCAGTACCTAGGATACTGGGAGTGGTATTAAAGAACAACATTTCATGCACTATAGCTAATTTAATTTCACTCTAGAAGTTCAATAAAGCAAATATCTTAAAAATGAGTACCCAATGATATGTTGTTGGATGATACTCACATGGTATAAGATTCACATGGAAATTCCCTTCTTTTTCTCAAAAATGCATAATGTTTTACTACTCAATGGTTGTAATAGTAGCTGTGAGAATACAATTTGAAATAAATATCCCTAATGAGTGTGTATCAAGCATTGCTGTGTGAAACTGAAGGGTGTGTTCAGTTTTTCTGAGCTATCTCTCTTTAAAAGATAAAGCAAAAGCAAAGTAAAATTACATATGGGAAATGCTTCAGCCCATATATGGTTATTTCTATGACAGATAACTTAAAATTCAACTGCACAAAAGCTAAGGGATAGCACAAGTTCTTGAGTTCAATCCCCAGTACCAGCACACTGAAAAAACTGACTCACTGCTGAATTCAACCAGATGTTTCAAAAAGAATGATTTTCCATAAGCTATTTCATAACACAGAAAGGTAGGGAACACTTCCAAACTCATTCTATGGTCAGTTTTACCCTGGTACAAAAATTAAGAGACCACACAAAAGTGAAAAGCATAGGGAAATTTCTTTGACAAATATTGATGCAAAAATTTCAGTAAAATATTTCTATTGAATTCAACAGAACATTTAAGAGATCATACGTAGTCATAAAACATCAGTCAGTTGGATTCATTCTGGGAATGTAAGGATAATTCAATGTATGGAGACCAATAAACATAAATAACATATGAACAGAAGCAGATTATAAGAATCACCTAAGTATCTTGTTAGATGCAGGAAAATATTTTGGTGAAATTAAACATCTTTTCACAATAAAATTGATAAACTATAAACAAAAGGATCAAATACCATCATAAACATTATTTGCTATGGGCCAGTGGCTAACACTAAGCTGAATGGGGAAAAACAGGCAAAATTTTATATCCAATCAGAAATGAGGCAAGGTTGTCTTGAAATATGTGCCAGAGCAATAGGCAAGAGAAATGCATAAAAGGCATATAAGCATGAAAGAATGAAGCCATCTTGTCCTGTTTTCATATGACTGATCCTCTGTCTAAAAGATCAAAAAGCCTCTACCAAAAAGAAAAAAAATGCTTAGATCTGATGAATGCTTTCCATGAAACAGCCTAAGACAAAATCAACATATAAAAATAAGTGGTCTGTATATGAATAACAACTCACTGAAAATATCACAAGTCTCAAAAAATAAAAATATTATTAACAGTACCATAATTAAATAAATTCTATAACAAATTAAAAAAATAAAACAAATAGACTTTTTTTTTTTGGTTAGAAAATAGTTTATTTATGAACTTTTATTTACCTTGAGCTTTTTTTTTTTTAATTTTATTTTATTTTATTTGAGAACATACTGTACAGAGGTGCTACAATTACATGGGCAGGATAATGCATACATTTCTTACCAAGCATTGCAGCCTCCTCCTTTGTTTACCCTTCACCTCCCTTCCCTGCCTCCCCCCTCCCCCCACCCAATTATACCCCCCTCCCCCCACCCAATAATACCCCCCTCCCCCCCCACACCGACATTGTAAAGCTGGTTTTGACATGACATTTTGTACTTCTCATTGTTGCAACAGGTCCACCTGAATCCTTAAACGACTTGTTTGTCTCCATCTCCTCCACATGTTATACTGACATCAAATATAGTGAAAGCGGGGGTTACACTGTGGGGGAGGGACATACAAAGCAACAAAGAAATAATCTTATAAATGTGTTAGAAACACATGCATGAAAGAAACGAAAACATTAAAATACATATTTAAGGGTTCATTTTCCTAACATCACATTATCTGACCTTTTCCGCTTGACTCATACTTATACTAGATATTGCAAATAAGGGAAACCATGGGACCTATGCTTCTTTGGGCCTGGCTTACTTCACTTAATATAATTTTTTCCAAACCTTTCCATTTCCTAACAAATGGGGAAATGTCATTCTTTCTGATGGAGGCATAGAATTCCATTGTGTATATATACCACATTTTCTTGATCCATTCATCTACTGAGGGGCATCTGGGTTGGTTCCATATCTTAGCTATGGACTTAACCCAAGATGATTCTCACACCTGCAATTCAAACCATAATAATGATGGTTTTAAGGAGGACTGGCCAGTTGCCTTTCAGGATGCCCTTGCGTTGGGGTTTGTCAGCTGTTTATCTCATTATTAATTGGAATAATTGTCTCCATGAAAGACGCTGTTATATGCAAATGCTATTTTCATCGTATCACACCAAGGTTCTTATTACCAACAAGATTTACCACTACTGATGTTGACCTGATTGTCTGACTCAAGTATATTGTCAGATTTCTCCCTAGGAAGTAATATCACTTCTTTCCTCCCCTTTCACACTGCGGTACCTGAAGGAAGTCACAAGATGCAGCTACCACTTCCAGATCAGGGAGAAGTAGCCTCGTCCTAAAGTGCAGAATATATATGTATATCATTTGGAATTTCACTCTATGAGAAAACACTTGTCTCTTTTCACTTACTTACTTATATCTTCAACCACTTATCCATTTATCCAATTTTCGTGGATAATTAGTATAGCTCTCATGTTACAATATGACATTATATGTTCCGTGGTGTTAGCCTCAATTAGGCCTTTAGCAGCTGATCGAGGTACCCATGGGTTCCTTGGACATGCACCCCTTACTGTGTGATTTCAGTGCTTGTCTACAAGACGCTTCATTACCTTCTTTCTCTACAAACTGACCAGGCTCACCCTGAGTGCTTCCTGTCCCACTCCTACAGCCAGCCATTTTTCCAGGGAGCTGGAAAATGTTTACTGTCCAGTATCTTTGCCTTTTTAAGAATAATATATAATCGGAATAGTATGACACCATTTATATGGTCTTTCCAGATGGCTTCTTTCACTTAACAATACATATTTAAAATCTCTTGATATCTATCAGTAGGTTGATAGCTCATTTCTTTCATCATCCATTATATTTTAATGTATGAATGTGATATAATTTGTCCATCCATTTATCTGTTGAAGAACATCTTGATTGTTTCCAGTATTTGGCAATCATGACTAAAGCTATTATAAATGTTTGCATGGAGGCTTTGGGAAAGGATGTATGGTTTTCAAATAGAAGGGCACTTGGTAGATTATATAGTAGCAAGACCATATTTAGTAGTAAAATTATGTAGTAGTAAGACCATATTTCGTTATAAAAATTGTCAAGCCCAGTGCTGGTGGTTCAGACCTGTAATCCTCACTACTCCAGAGACTGAGATCTGAGGATCACCAGCCCAGGCAGAAAAATCTAGGAGACTCTTACCTCCTATTAACCACCAGAAAACCTGAAGTGGTTGCCATAGCTCAAAGTAGTAGAGTGTTAACCTAGAGCAAAAGAGCTCAGGGACAGCTCCCAGGCCTCAAGTTTAAGTCCCAGAACTGATACGCACAAAAAAGTCAAGCTGTCTTTACACCATTTTGCACCAGCGGTGAATGAGGGTCACTCTTGCCAGTAATTGGTATTGAATATAATCTCCAATATTATTGTAATTTTAATTAATGGGTTTCTTTTAACATGCCAGCCTACTGCAATTCTACAGTGAAATTTTCCATGTTGTCACTGATTTTTCTTGAACCTAATATTGTTATTTTTATGACACTAACAAACCAATCTAATATCTGGATCACCTGCAGTTATGCTTCTATTTTTTTTTTTACTTTATTTGCTCTGATATTTCTCATAGTTGGGAATTGTTAGACTAAATGTTGGAAAGGAACTAGAATAATTGTAGAAAATCTGTGTGAAAAATGAGCTTTTGGTTATTCAAAGCAGGAATTAAGTTGGGCAGCACAGTCTCCAGCCTGGGTATGACTTGGGTTTCTTTCTAGCCTGGTGGTACCAGTGTACACCTCCTGGTTTTTGAGACTGATTTGGGTTTGGCTTTTTAAAGTGTGTTAGTTCTGGCTTAACCACTTCTTAAAATGTGGTCCAGTAGGTTTTTGAGACCCGGTAGGATTTTGTGGTGCCTCTTCTCTGTGACCTGAACACCACAGTTCTTCAAGTCCCCTGCTTCCTTCTCCGCACTGAGCACTGAAGCCCTCAGGTAGAAAAGTGACTTGCCGAGTTCATCCTGGCCAGACCTCTTTCTCTCAGAGGAATATCTCTGCCAATTCCTTGCTCATTTGACAGCCTGAATTCAGATTTTAAGTTCCTGGAGCTCTGAAATTAGCCAAAAACCCAGCTCAGCCACTCACTTTCTGCTCAGATTTCTCTGTGGCTTCTCAACTCTTGTTCAGCTTAATTTAAAAATCACCAAATGCTTCAGGGGGAAATTCAATGTGGAAGGTCAGGCTCAGCTCAACAGTTTTATTTGCTCTGGGCAATCTTTGACCTTTCAAGTGCTGGCTGCCTTGGTTGCTTATGCCTCTGAATAGAGTTACTTCCCTTTCATTTGGCTTTGTAGAGGAAGGCTGCTTAAATGCAGCTTACAGAATTCTTTATCCATATGTTCAATGTATAAGATAAAGGATGTTTCTACACTGGAATTTACTCTACCATAGCTAGAAACAGAAATACCCACTAGAGTATTTTAAAGCAAATCTCACAAGATCAGTTTGTAAAACTGATCTTGTAAAACTTTTAATACATATTTCTATCAAGTATGTTTTCTTAACACGATGCTGTTACAATAAGGAGAATAATAATATAAATTGGTACCAGGTCTGTGTCAAACCTTCCAATTGTGGATAAAGTCTTTAAGAGCCATTTGTTTGAATTTTGAGTCAATAGGGGTCCAACATGGTGCTTTGTTCATTTTTTTAATCTATTATATTTTCTCCTCCGTTTATGTTTTTATGGTTGGTTGTCATGTAAATCTTCTGTCTTTCACTTTTCCTAATTAAATCCTCTTGTTGACACTTAACTTTTCCTTGCGTCCATGTGGCTTACAGATAAAGATGTTTGATCACATTCAGATTTATATGTTTGATTATATGCAGATATTAATGATTGGTCATATTCAGATACAGACCTGACTATACTCAGGTCTTTGAGAAGAAAACTTCAGAGTATTCAACTAATACTTTTACTATGTTTTTACTATCCTATTTCAGCATTTTTCTTATTGGCTTGCTAGTTCATGCACTGTCAGCATGAAATATTTTTAATAAGTTTTTTATTGTGAAAATACTGTATAGAGGGGTTTCTGTTACATGAGCAAGGTAATGAGTACATTTCTTATCAAGCATTGTTGCCTCCTCCTTAGTTTTTCCCCTACCTAAGGTGAAATATAGAGATTATCAAAGATGTTTACTACCCAGTCAGTTCATTTTGTCACACACATGTAATAACTGTGTCCCTCCTTACGAGGCATTATTAAAAACTTCCACTTTCTTCTTTCTCTCAGTACATTTTGCTTAGCTTTTATTCACAGTTTCTTTTATTGTTGTAAAGATGATGTACAGCGTAGTTATTGCTTCATATGTCAGGTTTTTTCACTGTTTTAAAGGGCATATAAATAGATGCCTTGATAGTCAGTTGCTGTTAGCAAAATGGCATGTATCCTCAAAGAATGTCCACTAAGAAAAAGATAAGAATTAGATTCCACATAAAAAGCTGGGGTAGGAAGGGAGTCAAGAACATTAACCACAACATAATAAATTCAGGCAATGACTCTAAAAGCGGTGGTCTTCTCCTAAGAGGGCACTTGGCAAATCTGCAAGGCTGCTTCTCACACTACAGGCCGCTATTGACACTTGATGGACAGGCACCATGCATCCTTAGTGTCCTACAATGTGCTCGATGCCACAAACATTTTTTTCTTGTTCTTTTTGGTTTAACTCCTCATGGGTAAACTTTTTATTTATTTCTGTTCTACATGAGGGACCAAATGCCAAGTTCATGACAAATGCTGGTTAAAGATGGTATCCATTTCATCTAGCTTCCTTTTTTCGTGTTTGGGGTTCTTGGCTCTTTCGTGGCTGCCCCCTGTTGTAGTTCTAAGAATAATAGAAAAGTTGAGCAGTGGCAAGAAGTTCATGATGAGGAAAAGACTGTGAAGTGCCAGACATTGCCGTTTTTCCCTTTTGATGGTAGATGCCACAGACTTGGAGCACGTCCTGTCTCTCCAGGTATTGCTGATCCTGAACCCTTCTATGTTGATGTAGAGATAATCTCAAATATTAACTCTTCCTCTCCCTTCAGTAAAATACAGATAAGGGTATAAGGGTGGAGCTCGGTGATAAAGCATTTTCCTAGTCTATGGTAACCCTGGCTTCAACCCCTACCACCAACATCTAAATAAATGAAAGAAAGAATGAATAAATAAATGCCCTCACGTCAACTTGAAAGTTTACATACATGAGTGGTTTATTTCCTTTGCATTTATTCATTCATGAGTGAATGAGCATGAACATTAATAGCACAGAACATTGGTCCCCAATGTTAAGAGCCTCCTACCTCTTCAGAGTGGAAGCATTTAGGCCTTGACTCCCTCTTTTTATCTTCCCTATCTTTGCCCAGAAGCTCAGTGAATAACTAGATTCTCTTGGTGGCCACATTTGGTGCCTGTTCATTCTCCCCCCAAATAAGAATAAGAATCACTACTTGACATAGCTCATCAGCCTCCCATTGGTCCGTGATTGCTGGAAGCCCACTGTGATTGGTGCCTGGGCTCAGTGAAGATGAACCAAGAACATTCCAGCTCTGCCTTGAACCAATCCACTCACCAGAGCCATGGGCTCCTGCTGGGAGCAAGCTTTGGACCAAATATTTGAAGAGAAGGCTGGGAGGCACAGAGAGTTAGATAAAGCATGGACCCCACCCCTCAAAACCTGTGTAATGTACCAAGGAAAGACATATCAGAGAATTAACAGTGCAAGTCCACAGGTTATGAACCTGTGGTTCATTCTCCCCCTCGTACTTTCTCCTGCGTGCTCCCTTTCCTTTGGCCAATATTGACATTCGTTAAATAAGCTCTATTGAGCAGGAGAGATAAGATCCTATGCTTTTAGGTTTGGAAAATCAGGTAAACAAATACAAACAAGTACATAATAAGGACTGTGTTCAGATAACAGCAAGTCATAGCCAGGTACCAGTGGCTTACTCCTTTGTACTCGGGAGGCTGAGACCTGAGGATCACAGTTCAAGGCTAGCTTGGGCAGAAAGTCTATTAGACTCTTATCTCCAGTTAATCACCAAAAGCCCAAGGTGGAACAGTAGCTCAAGTGGTAGAACGCTAGCCTTGAGCATAAATGCTCAGAGACAGAGCCCTGGACCTAAGTTCAAGCCCTAGGACCAGCATACACACATATACCACAGGCACACACACAAAAGCAAGGCATCTAGGAGAGAACAAGGTTTCAGGGGAAAGAGAGCATGAGGCTACATGCATGTCAGCATACACTCATACTTAAGTATGTACTTATCAATAAGAAATATCTTACATGTATATCAAATTTATTTACTGACACACATATCAATAAAATTTATGGCATCAGAAGGTGAGAATAGTAGGGGTGTTGGAGAGATGAAAAGAGGTTAATCAATGGGTACAAGAAGCAGAACGGAGTCAGCTCTGATGGGCAAAGCATAGTGGGGTGACCACAGGGAGCAATGTTTTGTTAAAATACATTTTTATTGTAAAAATACTGTACAGAGGGGTTACAGTTACATGAGTAACATGCTAACTCTTTCTTTGTTTTTCCCCTACCATCTCTTCCCTCCCCACCTCTTCAACTCCTCCCTTTCTCCCCCCAACCAGTTGTAAAGTTCATTTTCACCCTAGTGTCTTGTGCATCTCATTTAAGCATTTTGTTTTTTCCCTTCCCCTCCTCAAATTAGAAAAATGTATATACAAGATGTAGGGCACTGGAATCAAATACAGTGAAACTGGGGATTATACCGTGGGGAAAGAACATACCAAGGAAACAAAAGAAAATCACATAGTACATTCTAAGTACTTTAAAAACAATAGCAAGAAAGAAAAAAACCACTTGTGTCTCTATCTTGGGGTTCATTTCGCTTAACATCATCTTATATGGTCATATGTACATAGCTTTTGACCTTTTCTGCTTGTCCTAGACATATACTAGTTATTACAAATAAGGGAAACCATGGGACCTATGTTTCTTTGGGCCTAGCTACTGCACTTAATATAATTTTTTCCAAGTCTTTCCATTCCTAACAAATGGGGTGATGTCATTCTTTCTAATGAAGGCATAGAATTCCATTCTCTCTATATATAGAGAGAGAATATATATATATAGAGAGAGAGAGAGAGAGAGAGAGAGAGAGAATGGAATTCTATGCCTTCTATATGAAGGCATAGAATTCCATTCTCTCTCTCTATAGAGAGAGAATATATATATATATATATAGAGAGAGAGAGAGAGAGAGAATGGAATTCTATGCCTTCATATATATATATATATATATATATATATATATATGTGGCAACATTGAATTACATTTCAAAAAGCTGAAAGAAAGTTTCAGGAGGTGGATATATTTATAACACAATTGCAATATAATGCACCACATACATGTCTCATAGGACTACACAGTGCCTCATAAAATTACAGCTTTATGCATTTATATGTAGTTAAAATGTATTTAGTAAAAATTTCTAAAAATAAATTTCGGAAACAGTCTAGTTAAAAGAACTCATGAAATAAACTGTCACCCTTAAGTTTCCTCATTCCCCCTAAGATTCATATAAATAAGGTTTGGATGCAAATATCTTGAAACTCAGTCATATTCTCAGGTAGTAACGCTGTGTAATAAAGAAAACTGACATCAGGAAATCATCCTGGAATGAGATGGAGCCAATAAAGTCAAGAGACACGAGGAAGACAATCTCCTCACTGTGATCCAGAACTCAGCCTCCATTTCCACCCCCAGCACTCCTCCAAGATACTCTGTACTCAAAATCTCTGTCTCCTCTTAATCCACATATCCTAGCCAGGTATCATACTCTAACTCCAGGTCTCATGAATCCCACTTTCCGACTTCACTGACTTGTTTGATTCACTAATATCTTTATTACAGAATGGTTCCTCAATACCTAGTAAATCAGTACAATACATTGTCTCTGTAATCATTTTCATGTACGTACACGTTGCTTTCATATTGCAGAAAGAGAAAATTCAGACACACCAGTTAACTGTGCTGGCACACATTTTCTGACCCTTTGTGATATTGTATGCTGCCACCTGCAGGAAGGATGAGGAATCACTCTCATCCTAGGAAATTAGCATTATCATGTTGTTTGAGAACTTAAAAAAAAAAAGAAAAGAAAGCAAAACATATTGCTCTAAGTCTTCAATTAATAGCATTGATGCCACTGGGAGGCTCAATTCATAAGTGAATGTAATCCTTCACCCCTTGGGAAAGACTGCAGCAGTCGGCTATACAAACTCCAAAGTGATGGTGGTGTAAGCTCCCTGGCATTTATAATGATTGTAAAGGTCACCTTTATCCCCTCTCCATCTCTGATCACTCCGCAGCTTCAGTCACCCACAGCAAACTACAGTCTGAAAATATTTCCTGGAACTTTCTAGAAATAGGCACTTTGTAATTTTTAAACTGAAGGCCAATCTGAGCTAGATGATGAATCCTTTCAGGATTCTGACCTGCGGCCTTGGGATACAGTCAGTCACTGGTCTGGGGCTTCCACAACAAACATCCTGCCCTCCTGATGGTCAGTAGCGCTGCTGTCACGAGAGTCCTCTGACCATGGTGTTCACAGGATCTGCTCTCACGTCACAACACCCAGCACTGAATTCCCCCCCTCCCCACTCTGCCTTACAATGGTACCTGGCCAGGAAAGCAGCAACACCTGCAATTTTGTTACAGCCTATTATCACAACTGCTCCCTTTTGTTATGAGATTCTGCCATTTTTCCCACTGTATCTAATTGATAAATTTTAACATAAGTATGTTATGTGTAAGACCGGATACAAAAAATATGTGACTTTCCAGTCTCAGCCCATAGAAGAAGGGAAATACTCTGGTCAAAATCCCTACTTCAGGAGTACTGTAATGAAATGTAGACTGCAAGATAAGCATGATATTTAACAACTGGTTTTCTTTCAAATAAAATGAACTTAAATTGTTGATATTGATATGATAAAACACCTCTTTTTTTGAGGTGATATCTATCGACTCATTAAGATAGATAAACTATAACTTTTTAAGTTTAATTTTATTGTCAAGGTGATGCGCAAAAGGGGTTACAGTTACAAATATAAGGTATTACATTGTGAGTATCACTGTATCATTGGTTCCCCCTTTGTATCACTGTTTTGTTGTTCCCTTTCCCTTCCCTAATTCAGATAAATGTATATACAATAAAAACACCTTCTCATATTTAGAAATATTTTAGCATAAAATCTTTAAAGGACTAAATAATAGGTGATACTAAGATTAAATATAACCTGACTGTATACTAAGGAAAAATGCAAAATGCCTTTAAAATCTTTTGTCTCCTATCCCCCGAAATATCAGTTCTTTGTTTGAGAGTGTTGGGTTCTATCATTGGAGCTGCATCTTCTATATACTATTTCTAAGCTTGGAATCAATACCAGAGATAAATTCATATAAAAGCCCAGGAAATGCTGTGGCAGGATTTCATAAGTAAGGCTTAGGAAATATAACTCCTCGTGATTTAAAAGTACTTATCCCCAAATAGACTCTCAGAACATATGGGATCCTTGGAGGTATGAGGACTGAAGGCACTGAAGCTCCGTCCCCCAAGGCGACAAGTCCTCAGCAGCAGGTGTGAAGATGCTTCCCCCAGAGTTATTTATGGAAGCGATTAGCATGCATCTTTTCAGAGCCCCTGGATCAATGAAGACAGGGTTCTCTGTCTAAAAGGAGCATGGGTGAAGGCCAAAGTCATCAAGTTGGAAAATATGGCATCTCATTTCCTAGCTCTGCTGTGGGAGCTCAACTCTGCCCCTCTCAAGACCGTCCTTTTCATCTACATCACTGTGTCTGCTGCCAGCCAAGGAACCAACAGAGAGCAATTAATAACTATGAAATCCCACCCCAGGTTTTGATGATCCATTTCACACAGGCCAGGCACTTGAATCTTCTAGGCCCCTCAGGGTAAATCATCTTTGAATTTTATCATATCTAAGAAACTTCCTAACACTAAACTAGGAAAAGTAAATTTAGTCTTGGGCTAAAAACAATTCATGAAGAAATTCAAAAGGCCATGATTCCAATTGTGTCAGAAGGACCTATGTTATTAGACATATATGCCAATTGTGTATCAATAGAGTCTTCACATAGTATGCCAAAGTCTCAGCATCTCCAGATGGTGAAGCAGAAGAATCTGTTCTTTGGGTGAGTGAATAAAATCTTCAACACCAGTTTTAAGACTTTTGCCTTCCATATTGTTGGACATCTTATTCCAATCTAGTCTTACTCGTGGAAAAGAGAATCCATTTGTGTTTTTGTGGGTGTGTTGTAATCATTACAGAACATTACTTTAACATGGTTTTTACATTGCAGTCAGATTTACACACACGAGAGCCCATTGGTTTGGGAAGATAAACAGAAAATAACCCATTGATCTTTTCACTTGTCAGGTCTTGAAATGCAAATGGAAAGTTTTGGAGTTGATTTCTGAGTATTGGGGATGAATGGCAGCTTCCTACAGAAATGTCCAGAAGACAACAAGCTTTTGTTGTTTCTTGGCAGCAGAAGCACAACTAGTGGAAGCTCACAGATGGCTTTTAGAAGTTGCCTCATGAGGGGCTGAGTCTTTGAAAGGATGGTGGCCATAGAGGCAGAGGGAGTAAAATGCAAGAGGGACAAGGAAAGCCATATTTGCTTTGAAAAAGGGTTTGGAGAATGTGAGGGGACCCTAAAGTCCATGCACACTGAGAGGCTGGAAGGATGACCAAGATAACTGGCTCTGCTCCCCATGGTGAGGGTGAACACCAGGGTTCCACCTAGACATCTCCAGTTGAGATAAGAAGTAAACGTCCTCAATATTAGCAATTCAAAACAAAGCCTAGGAGCGATGGTTCACACCTGTAATCCCAACACCGGGAGGCTGAGGCAAGAGGATCCTGAGTTCATGCCAGCCTGATCTTTACAGTAAGTATGAGGTGAGCTGAGTTACAAAGTGAGACCTTGCCTCAGAAAAACCAATTAAACACAACAACAGCAGCAAAGAGGTCATTGTCAGTGCCTGGAATATGGAACATAGTGATAAAAAACTGTCTGGAGGATAAACTTCAGGTAATTTGATTTGTGCCATCATTTAGAAAGTAAAGATACTCACTTTGACTCAGTACCCAGATCCCTGTCTCTCAGGATACCAGGCATTGTCTGCCATGATGTCTGGGTTTCTGTGGAGCCTCGTCCTACGCTCCACTGTCACAGGCTTAAAAAGTTGCTGGCTAAGGAAGTGGCCCTGTAGCTCAAGTGGTAGAGCGCTCGCCTTGAGCTGAAGAGCTGAGGGATAGTGCCCAGGCCCAGAGTTCAAGCCCCACAACCGACAAAAAAAAAATAAAGTTGCTGGCTAAATAGAAGGGAGGCTGGAGGTGTGGCTCAGCAGTACAGCACCAGCCTAAATAGAAAGGAATCTTGACATGGTACACGTAACATTCTTCTTCTGCCTCAGGCATGTACATGGTGTTAGACTGGAACCTTAACTCTGCTTGAGCTCCTTACCTAGTAAGTGTAAGGCTGTGTGTCGTCATGGATACAAATGGATACAGAATCCCCTGCTTGCTGTAAAGAGTCAGTATAGTTGTGTGTAAAGAATTGGGCTCAAGCATGTGACTTCACGTGAACCACAACCGGACATTCAAGTTACCTGTTTCTTGAAGGCATCTCCAGGTGAGGACAGAAGAGAAAGAAAAAATGGAAACCAAGGAAGTACAGTCATAGAACTTCCAAGTAGATGGAAGATTCTAGAAATTATGCAATTCCAAAAGAAACATGATTTTGCTTTGAATGTGGACCTGGCCTGGAAAACCCCACTAATGTCCCCAGTGCCACAATATGCACCTTCCAAAATCCAATCCATGACTTTTCCTGTTGCAAAGGAGACAAGAGAGTGAGATAAGGAAATGCAGAATAAGATCAGTGTACACAGACCAAAGTAACCCAAAACAGCTGAACTCTGAGTCCATTCACATCACCTCGATTAAAATTCTTAAGAGGCCAAAAATTGGATATTCTACTGGAAGTTAGGAGCTGGTGACACATATACTATTTTCCTCTCATGAGATATTTTCCCAATTCCATATGACATTCAGAGCAACTTCAGCTCTTCTTTCCTACAATGGAAAGGAAATAGAATCTAATTTTCGAGGGTTAAAATAGAAAAAATGCAGACAGGCAGAATTTTCGTCCTTTCTTTCCATAGATGTCGGCTTACAGTGATGGACACTCACAGTGAAAGGCGTTTCCTTACCCACAAAGAAGCCTCAGAACTTCTCCCCCAGCCAGAGCCAGAAGCTGATGGCTGAACTACTGAGATCTCGAGTTGGTCAAAGTAGGTCTGTCCAGGTCAGCTCTGATTTTGTCTAAGTCGTCCAATAATTGTGCTCTTCTTTTCCTGAAAGCAACAATCTTGATTCACTCTTAACTTCCTCTTAGTTGTCTGCTGTAGTATTTTGTCACACAATACATTTGAAGAGCAACAGTCTTCTCTTGGTTTGTCTCGGTGCTAGAAGAGTGAGATCCAAGTCCCAAGTACTAACATAACAAAACCTTTGGCTTCACTGAACCTGGACACATTGCAGTACAGAGTCATGGACCTTCTCAAGTCCTGGTCTTGGACAGAGAGTGAGGGAAGAACAATGGGCAGAGATGTTGCTCACAGAACACACCATCATAGCTGTCAGGCACTTGGCTCAGGTAGGAGTACAGAGTGTAGCCAAATTAAATGGATTAATAATTAGATTATCTTCAGCAGGTCAGATACAAATGTCAGATGTATATGTACATACATACTATGGTGAAGTTGGAGAACAACCCTATGACGCAGATCTCACAGGTAAGATCACTGGAGCCCAGAGAATTTAACTCCCTAGTCAGTTGGATGACTCGCAAATGGCTGAAGTATGGCAGTGATGTAGGTATGAAAGGAACCAACAGTCCCCAACATCACCACCATCCTATGGCTGAATAGCTGAAATCGCTGGAGACAGAGACAAGCTCTTTGCCTCTATGGCCCATTAATATTTCAACTTCACTGAACAACAGAGCCTAATATTATAAGCCAACAAATCTGAATTCATCAGAAGGGAGATGTTATATAAATATCAAGTAGAATGACTTCTTACAATAAACTTGATTGATTTGTTTTTCTTTCAGACACTGTGTCCTTGGACTTGCTTTCCATTTTTAGTACATATTTTGGGAAAACATCAACCAAAACACCAAATGACTTCTCTTTCTAGCTCGTTAATGCCCATAATCAATGTTCTCAGCAAACACACATTGTAACTGCCTTGCGGGTCTAAAATTGCTTAATCACATACATTTGGGTATTACAGGATCTGACAGATAGTGTCTCAGCTCCCGTGACCCTCTGTCCCGTGGAAGTCAAGACCTGACAAGGGTCATATTGGTTTTGCCATCATTGCTACAAATCTGAATGGAACATTAGGTTTATTCATTTGTCTTTAAAATATCCTAATGTGGGGGACATGGCAAGTAGCAAATTACAACCCGCCTTGTGCTCCTTAATCTACTGCCACGGGGAGCAACACAATAAAGGAAACTGGACCTCCCGGTAGAACTGAGGTTTGGAGCCCAACAGACCTGTATGTAGCCTTCTGCCAGCAACAGAGCCCAAGGTTACATTAACCAAGGATTTTACTGGTCTTGTGCCAGGAAGTAAGGTACAGACTTCAATAGGTGACAATATTTTTGTATGCAAGCGGTAGGTAGGTGACCTTCTTATTCTGGAAGGAGAGCTAAACAGTAAATAGCCTTCAATTTGCATAAACCTAAGTCTACCCTCAGGCTCCCACATGTTTTAGAGTGGAGTTCCCTTAAGCCAGGGCTGACTGACCTTTCCAGGAAAGCTCCCAGGGGTCTGAGAGTGTGTTGGGAGAAGGCACTCCAAACTCCCAGTCCTTTCAGGGTCTCACAGCGTGGATTTTCAGGCTCTCACAATGGCAGGCAGTGGTCTTCCTCTCTGCTGAGGTTCAGCAAGGCTCATAGTTTTGTTACCGACTAATTCCCAACATCTGCAAGAAAGCCCACCCTGGATGTTGGGAAATTATTTTGTTCCTTACAGTGCTCTGGTTGCTTTAGGTAGGATTTTTGTGTTAGGATGATAGTTGTAGGGGAGGGGGGGGGACAGAGGAAATGGAATCAAACTCAGGTAAAATGAAATCTCAATGAGCTGACGACTATTGATGGATGATGACTATGTGAATTCCATCGCATTTCCTTCCTAATTCTTGTTGCACTTATATGTCTACCTAACACTTTCAAAAGAAACTACCTGACATCACAGGCTCAGTGGCTGTAGGCAGTTGTCTTAAAGTGCCTTTGCCTCATGGCTCCTCTCAATCCTTACATCTGCACAGACTCTGGAAGGCTCCCAGGTAGCCACAGGAGTGGCAGGAGCCCTGGGACTATGCCAGAACCACAACGGGAAGATGTCAGAGATCCTAGCATAGGCTGGCATTTCTCTGTTCTCTATTCTACACTACATGTGATGCCAAAGTCATAGGAGCAGGGAAACAATCCACTTCCATATAACAAACGTCCTTGTGGATAGTGACTGGAGAAGAGACAACAAAGCAGCAAGAGGAGCTCCTTACCTAGGACAGAAGCTCACCTGCTACCTTAGTAGCCCAAACCCTCCTTCTTCACAGGTCTAGGTTATTCATAGTCAGGGTACTTCTTCAATCAAAACACTGCTGCTCTAGTGCTCTGGGTGCCTCTTCAGTAGTCCAGGTTAGTAACAGGATTCACAGGTGTGTTCTCTGTAGGGACCTGGATGTTTATGTACTGTTGACATTATTTTCCAGCGAACAAATAAATATGGGAGGACACCAGATTAAATTTTATTATTATTGTCTTTGGGTAGTTGTACCTAAAGGGCTTTTGATTCAACATGTCGGTTTGTGAGTACAAGGTATCGTGATTAATGTTACCCTTGTCATCACTGTCCATCACTCTCAACCCTACCTGTTGAGAGTCACAGTCCTTTCAGGGGTGGGAGGGAGGCATCCACCATTGCTCATGAGCCTCTGGAACTCACTGACTGCCCTAGCAGTATGTACTACAGAAAGGACAAAGTTCAAGGGACAGAGTGAGCTGGAGGGAGCGATGTGTTTCCTTGAGGGCCAGGGAATGAGGTTTCTGCTAGAGGGAGTGGTATGTTTGCAGACACTCCTGAAAATTAAAGAAGATGTCATCCATCTCCTGTGGGGGATGCAAGAGAGCATGGGGACCTAGAGAAAATTATTCCTTTCCCTCCAAAATATCTGCAAAATACCCTCCAAGGGCCGGGCGCTGGTGGCTCAAGCCTATAATCCTAGCTACTCAGGAGGCTGAGATCTGAGGATCGCCGTTCAAAGCCAGCCCAGGCAGGAGAGACTGTGAGACTCCTATCTCCAATAAACCACCAGAAAACTGGAAGTGGCGCTGTAGCTCAAGTGGTAGAGCGCTCGCCTTGAGCTGAAGAGCTGAGGGACAGCGCCCAGGCCCAGAGTTCAAGCCCCACGACCGACAAAAAAAAAAAAAAAAAAAAACCCTCCAAGGGGTTTGTTCCCTTTGATAGTACACCACCCTGGAATGTCTGCCTATTGTAGTCATAGCATTTCTATAGTGTCTCCCTACCTCCCCTTTAGCTTCCGCATCTGAGTTTCTTAGAGCTGAGTTGCTAAATCAAGGGTGCTCTTCAATTGAGCTCTAACTTGAAAATGTCCTTAGTTTGAAATTTTAGGTCTTTGTGATCTGATTCATCCTATCTAGGTCAGGTTTACTCATACAATATTAGTCTTGCTTTGGCTTTCTAATAAAATCCCTTCCAAATTCATAATTAAAACTACATAAGGTTTTTAATCTGAACAAACATAATTACTTTATATTCCTTTATGTTTTTCTTCTATTTCTTCCTTTTTCAATAGCCATTAATTATTGTCCTACAAGTTCACGTACATGTAGACAAGCCAAAAGGAAAATAGGGGACATTGAATTAAAAATATTTTAATAAAACTTTGACTATTTAACTGGAATCACCATTTTATGAAAATTGGACATGTATTATTTGGCGGTTAGCTATCCAACTATTTATCTCATAATAGCTCCACAGAACTCCATTTGGTATAGTTTGCTCTTTTTTAAATCCATTACTCTATCGAATACTTAGAATTTTCATTAGATTTAGCTAATAATGACAATATCAGTAAGCATCAGCTAGTTGTGTGAGTTGGGCCTCTGACTTGGACACATACATAATGCCTTCTTCTTTCTGGAGCCCCAGCAACCGGTGTGAAACATGACAGCAGATGCTGGGACAGCACAGTCACGAAGACAAGACAAGACACATAGCAACATGCTAAGGAAATCCAACACACCGAAGATGAAGATGCTCATTCCTGCTTTCACCTGCCGCCTGCCACTCTGTGGATGGTGGAATGATCCCCCTCAGTGTCTTATTTCAAGACTCTGGATCTTTGTACAGCCCACTGCTGCCTACTTCTGTTCCATCTACTCTATTATTTTTAATTTATAAAAGACTGCCAGGTATTCTCATTTTATCTACTTTTTGAAATTGTTTTTTAGTTTGTAGCTTAGTGAAAATATCCTTATCAAAAAACTTCGATTTCTTGTTTGAGATTCGGAGGCAGGCAGATCATGCCACTTCCTTCGGACAGAGTCTCCTTTCCCAGGATTCCACAGTTCTTGTCAAACTCCATCTTATCCCAGCTCTCTTCCCTTCTTCTGCTGCAATGGCCCAAACCTTTCATCAGGTCTGTACAGCATAAACTGGCCTCTTCTTGATGGCCTGGTCTCCTGCCCCACCCCCACCCACACATATTGAGCTAGTACAGTTAACCTCAGTATTTTTTTTAATACAAAAATATCAGTAAGAAAAATCTATTTAACAATTTGTCAACAAAAGAAATGACGTTACATCAACTAAACACCACAGCACTTGCTGAACGTGGGGAAAAGTCATGGGGAAATATGAATTGGGATGTCTATCTCCCTGGTTTCCCTCCACCCTGCCCTTAAAGTGCTGTTTCCACTCTTTCCATATCATTTCCCCATCTTAATAAAGACTGGTGAATCTGTGATGAAGTCTCAAAAAGGAAAATGGGTGCTGGGAACTGGTGGCCCACACCTGTAATCCTACCTACTCAGGAGGCTGAGATCTAAGGACCACCGTTCAAAGCCAGCCCAGGAAGGAAAGTCTGTGAGATTCTTATCTCCAATAAACCACTCAGAAAACCAGAAGTGGCGCTGTGACTCAAGTGGTAGAGTACTAGCCTTGAGCTGAAAAGCTGAGGGACAGCACCCAGGCCCAGAGTTCAAGCCCCATGACCGACAAAAAAAACAAAAAAAAAGTGTAAAATGGTGCCTCATAACCACTTATTTCTCAGTCAAAATCTTCATCACCATCACCATCATCATCACTATCATCATCAGCCACTGGAGGATCATTATCACCACCAGCACCAGCACCAGCACCAGCACCACCACCACCATCATCATCATCAATCACTAGCAATGCCACAGTCATCCTTCCCAATCGCTTAATTTAGGATCTGAGTTGCTCCTATCTCTGCCTCTTGAGCAGATCAGGAGGGAGAAGGAAGTGGAGGGGCACAGTTTTTTGTAATAGTTTTGGTGTGGAAGAGCTTTGCCACCTTTTCTCACATGCATTGGAAAGCGAGTGGCAGTTGTGACTGCACCGGCATACCTACATGTCACCCTGGCAAGTGTGGATCATAGGTGCACAGCTGCCTGCCTGCTAAATAGGAAACAGGGAACCGGAGTTTCCACCACAATGTCTACACTTGCCATTGAGGAATCTACTTTCATTCCCAGGAAGCTATAAAAGACTCTCAAGTCTCACAGTTTGACCTGCCCACGGGTCACCTTATTTTTCCCTAAAATTAGAACTTAGACCCCAAGTAAGCAGATAGAGAGAGTTCAATGAGAATGAGAAAACTTTCTGAACATATTCAAAACAAGCATCTGTCTTCTAGTTATGCATGAAATCATCAAAGCTAAGCATGAGATCCTAAGCATGAAGTGTTCCAAATAGATATTCACATTGTCATTGGGCACAAGAGTGAGCTGCTAATAAAAATCTAACATAAGTAGAGAATGAGCAACTGGTTTTCTCTCATTATAATACTGAAGCTTGAAATACTACCTAAACATTCTTCAGATAACAAAAACAAGAGCCCCTTTCTACAGTATGGCCTAATTTTACTAGACATGTTGCTCTGTGTTATATAAGTGCAATGTGAATAGCTGTGGGTTCTGGGGGCAAGCAGAGACAGTCCTTAGGTGATACAAAGCATGTCAAAGGAATCTAAACATCTAGTCTACATTACACAAAACAGAATTCTAGCCTTATGTGGAAATACTTTCAGGTTAATAAACAGGAACCTGTTTCCTTTGCTTTTCTTCATTTCTGACTTTCCTTTGTTGATATGATGGGAAAGAAACTTCCTAAAACCCAATTTGCTTTTAATATCTGGGCATTATGGAATTCCTTGCTTAATAGTTAAGTCATACACACTGTGAATTTCAATAGGGTTCAGAGCTCTCCCTAATATTTATACAAGTATCTACTGACTATATAGATTGAGTAAATAATAAACAATATTACACAACAAAAAACTGTATGCATTTTCTGGGAGAAATGTTAGGATATTCTTAAATATCCTTACTCTGTACAACACCTTCATAATAACAATAAAATTATGTTTAAAAATTTTAAAAATCTGTGTATATCAACTTTATAATAACAATTAAAAAAAACCCTGTCCCGCTGGGCACCGGTAGCTCACGCCTATAATCCTAGCTACTCAGGAAGCTGAGATTTGAGGATTGCGGTTCAAAGCTAGTCGGGCAGGAAAGTCCGTAAGACTCTTATCTCTAATAAACCACTAGAAAACTGGAAGTGGTCTGTGGCTCAAGTGGTAGAGTGCTTGCCTTGAGCTGAAGAGCTGAGGGACAACGCGCAGGCCCAGAGTTCCAAGCCCCGTGACCAACCAAACAAAAAAAAGTTCAACTAAAATAATTTTTTAATCCTTAACATAGTGCTTTTGACACTTCATGGAATATTTGTATATAAATGGTATGTAAATATGTATATATGGTTTCTCTCATTTGCAATAATTAGTATACATCTAAGATTTTATCAGATGAGCAGAAAAGCTCAAAAGCTATGTACATATGACCATATAAGATGATGCAAGTGAAATGAATCCCAAGATATGGACATAACAGGTCTTTCTTTTCTGTTGTTTTTAATGTACTATGTGATTTTTTTGTTTCCTTTGTATGTTCTTCTCCCCATGGTCTATCCCTTGTTGTCACTTCATTTTGGTACCCTGCATCTTGTATATACATTTGTCTAATTTGGGAAAGGGGAATAACAAAACACTAAAACAAAGACACAGGATGATCCATTGCAACAATGATACCCACAAGACACTATATTGGAAATGAACTGTACAATTTCAGGGGTGGGGAGTGAGGGAAGTGAGGGAGGGAAGGGATAGTAAGAGAGCAACAAAGGAGGGGGTAACAATGCTCGACAAGAAATGTACTCATTACCTTACTCATGTAACGGTAACCACTCTGTACAGCATCTTTACAATAAAATAAAATTTTAAAAATAATGGATTTTCACTGCAAATATTTTGAGTAGAGTATAATGGGTGCGTCCTTTCTGTATGTCAGGTTTTAAAATATGACTGTGCATTTGACAATTCTTATATAGACTTCTAGATCTTACCTCCAGAGATTCTTAGTAGATGAGGCCCTGAATTCAAGCTCTAGTACCAACGCTAGATAGATTAGATAGATAGATAGATAGATAGATAGATAGATAGACAGACAGACAGACAGACAGACAGACAGACAGACAGACAGACAGACAGATAGATAGATAGATAGATAGATAGATAGATAGATAGATAGGTAGGTAGGTAGGTAACAAAGAATAACAGAAAATGAATACCAAGTGTTACTGAAAGAAATATTCACCATTGACCACAAGGTGGCAGCAGTGGAAAGCTGCTGAAAGAATAGCCAGTGATGGGGTGTGGTCAGCCTGGGCCTGCGGGATGGCACTTGGAGCCAAGTTTGTCAGACAGATCTTGTGTTTAAGAGCTCATTTTCTCTTCTCTGGTTGCCCTTTTCCAGCATGAAAAACAAGAACAGGTTTGATTACTCTGTAAGTGGCAATACTTCCTTTGAACCTGTTTCCTACTCACTTAAATTATATAAAATGTACTTTCAGCTTCATGTGGTGGTGGCACGGCCTGTAATTCCAGCTGCTCTGGGAAAGGGGGAAGAAGGATCTTGGTCTGAGTCTATCTGAAAGTGGGAGATATTCCAGGCTCAAGTAGACAAACCAGCAAGCACTCCAAAGAACTAACAAAACGGAATTCTACATTTTACTATGTGTGTTACATATGCATGTCAACATGAAAGCATATTTTTTTTTCCTATTCTTTTCTTCTTGGTGCTAAAAAGTTCTGCTTATAACAACAACTTGACAGTGATCGAAGTGTATAAATAATAGACAATAATAGAAACTATTATTATTGGAAAAGGAAGAATACAGGTATGGGGAATATGTTCCCTTTAGATTTAACCACAGGCCAAATAGTTTAGAAGAGACTTCCCACAATGAAGTAAAGAATGTTCCTTGCCATTGCATAAACTCACTTTGCTTCTAAAGAAGCCACTATACTTGTGCTTCTCAGGGCTCACTGTGCTGATGAATCTCTGGGACTCTGTTAGAATACTGCTTCTGATGTGGGGGGTTGTGGGGAACCAAGGAGACTCCTTTCTAACCATCTCCCCAGTGAGGCTGCTGATACCGGACCACATCAAGAGGCCAGCAGTTAAAGCCACATTCCCAGGCTATCACAAATGAGAACATCTGTGCCTGTGAATTATGCGATCTGATGACCCCAGGTTGCATCTTAGATATATGTGCATTGCTTAATTATACTTTGAAACAGTATGTTGACCCAGTTACAATGTAGATTCATTTTTGTAAAAGAAGTTATTAATGATATTGTTATACCTTTTCCAGAACTGGTCTAAAATAGAACTGGTCCAAAATAGGGATTTCTAGTTATCTTTTGTTGTAGAACAACAAAAGTTGTTTGTTCCAAACACTTAGTGGCTTTAAACAAAAAAAAAATCATTCTATTTCAAAAATAGAGAGGGAAAGATACAGAGGTTAACATCAAACCATTAATATATCCCAATGACTTTTAAAGAGAGTGAGAGTGCACTGTCTCTATCAGTACCAGCACAGAACCAGGGAACAGGCCCTGGACACTGAGCATTCCACAACCCAGGCCCGAAGCCCCAAAGATTCTGTTAAAGTACTGAGATTTACTCCTAGTTGAAGAGGATGGAGACATGGATGATGGACACACTCACACCTTCAGTGTACCAACTGCCGGTCATGGCACTTATACTGTGTGATCTGGCAGTGTTTCACCAGGCTTTTTCACTGCCAATCATCTGGAGACACTGGCTGTTGATCTCTCAGAGGTCACCTGGCTTACCTTGTAGTGGGGGCTTCAGCTTCTCCTCCTTGCTAGTGCCACCAGGGCTGGAGATGGAACTCTCCTAGTTTTCCCTGTCACTTTTCTGTTTTTTCCAGCTCTTATCTTGTAGTTCTCAGAGTTCAGTCCTCAGTTTTTGCTCTTCCTGAAGGAATCATCTTCTCACATTTGTTCTCCTGGGTTTGGAGAGAATAGGGAACACAAGTTGAGTTTCCCTGGCCAAACATCAAGCTTTTACTGGGAATGAATGTCAGCAATGTGAACACTGAGCTGATCTCAACTTGCAATGTTTTGTGGGAATCTGGCACTGCTGTGACTGATGTTTCAACAGGGACACCAAGTTCACGTGGATCCCAGTAGTTGCCAGCCAACATTTTATCCATATTATACTCAGTTCATTAAAGAGAGCACTACTGGCATTTTGCCAGAACACAATAGATAATACATAGGCAAATCCACCTTAGTTTTTGTGTTTGTTCTTACAGACCAGGTATAACAAACCAAGAGCTATCTTGAAACTTAAAAACATTCATACTATCCAAGTATGAAATGAAATTCACAAGATAGGATTTACACTTCATATATAAAGGGGGGGGGGAATCAGGGTCTTCAGGGGATTCTTTAGTTTTGTAAATTATGTTATTATATTCCTGTTACCCAAACAATTATGGTATCACTGTGGTTCATGGGCTAGAGAAGGGCAGTTCAAAAATATAAATAGCTGAAATTTATTTCTCTGAATTACTTTATTTCTCCATAATCACTGAAACTTGTTACCTACTTCTTGTACATACAACAGTATTGAAAGTTAGAAGAAATTTGTTCTAATATAGCAAATTGATAGTTTTCCTGATCATAGTGAGCCTTTTGCATTTGTGTACAGTCCTAGTCCTGGTATCTAACATTGGCTTAGGTCCCTGGTCCTTATTTTTCTCATTATAAATGTTCCAACTTACCAAAAATAATTCGGTATTGTTCAGGACTTTGAGGCTTGGCTGTGTAGGAGAACAGGAAGGATCTCAGCTTAGGTCTCCAGAAAACTAATTAATACTCAGTAGCACTGACATAGGACTTCACATCTTCAAAGGACACTGCAAACACTAATTAACCCACATACTGACCCTTTTAAAGACAAGCAAGCAGGGATTAGCATGTTTTATGGATGGAAAGCTGAGTTGTAATACAGCTGTGAACACGCATGGCCCAGGGCTTATCCACAGCTATGAGCTGTCTTTCCCATTACATTCTAGAGGCTTCTAGAACATTATATATAGAGGCTTCTATACCATTAACATTTTAGTAGGTAATTACTTATTATATGTGACTTCTGTGCTTCAAGAGGTACGTAGCAGAACTCACATTTTTAGCCAGATTCCAATAACAGCACCTTGGGCTTTACCAGCAGAAAGTTCCCAGATGTTGTCATCCCGGGGAGAAAAAATCCTCTTCACAGGCGACAAGAAAGACAAAAGGATTGGGAATGCCATCACGAGGTTTCCTTTTATGAATAAATTTCTCTCCAATTCATCTTCTTTTGCTACTTTAATTACTAGGATATCTGCTGATTGTTTCCTTATACCTTCTGCAAAAAATTACTGGTACAGTACTATCGTTCTAACACACACACATATACACTTCATCCTATAAGCAACTCAATAAAATAGACACTCTAATTATGCTAATGCATAGAGAAAAGTTACATGGGTTGCCTGAGCAGACTCCCAATTCTAAACTCAAACTCATTTAAATAGAGTTTTCACCAATGGACGCAGTTCAGTTTGCATCTTCTGGTACTCATTACCTGAATTATGAAATGGTAACCCCTCTGTACAACACCTTAGTAATAACAATAAAATTACATTATAGTAATAATAATAAAATTATATTTAAATAAAAATAAAAGTAATCTGTAGAATTGTATACCCGTTATTCATAATACATTCAATAGACATAAGATCCATTGAAACAGGAAATGCCCATATAGAATTATTTATATTGTCCAAGAGATAAACCAAAAAGTTAATTTAGATAAACATTAACAATGCTGAAAATTACAAGGAACACAAAAATTCAAAGTTTCCCAGAAGGTAGATTGAAAAGGTTTCATGACTAGGGTGTTAGAATAACTATGAGGATAAAGATTATGTAAAACCTGTGACTTAGAGATTAATTTGATTTAGAAATATAAGAAACTAATGAAACAGACACTAATGAAAGGTAGTCTAGGTATAAAGAACAGGAAACTAAGGGAATTTGAAAAGGTGAGGTGTATGGAGGAAATCAGTTGGGTAGACTTGCTAAGCACCAAGAAGTTAGAAGGAAAAATTAGTTCAAGATCATTTTCAAATGAATTACTATTAAAACCATGTTTTCAATCCCAGAAGTTCTGTCCACTCATCCCCATATACAAAATAAAGAGACATGGTAAAGGACAGAGAAAGGGACTTGTTATGTGCCAATTTTAAGAGCACTTAGGTACAACTTTGGTTGCCTCCAGGAATGTGCACATTCACCTTAGGTCATAAAGGAAGAACTACCAGGGAATTGGGGTGAGCTGAGGAGGTTAAAAGTCTCACATCACAAGTGTAGCCAGGTGGACCATTACAGTCTCTCAATCTGTATCTCTGGATAGGCTCTAGAGTAAGTTGGCATGCCTACACTTTAGGAGAGCTAGAACTAGTCAGTCATTGTTGGCTGGCAGGTAGTATGTAGTGTTAGTTGTTCTCACTGGGGTAATTTTGCCTTTTGCCACAAGATTATAAAAAGATGGCATTTCTTGTCATTTTGTCACAGATGCCTATGGGTGGTAGATCCTATCCTCCCTGCAGTCCAAGGGGATTGATTGCAAAGTGACTGCAGGATGGAATGGCTCGTCATAGACACAGTTACAAAGCAAGGAGATCTAAGATGTCTGCCCTTTACCCTTTCAGTTGATTCATGGGCCCAGCAAGACCAGTTTTAAGTTACTTCTTTGATTATCTGTTTTGGATTTTATTCCCTTAGGCCTTAGCAAATACAGAAGGAAAAAAAGGAGGCCTTATTTAATGTCTCTTATGTGTTACAGACTGCTGTCTACCTTGGCAAACATAACCTTATTCAGCCATTAAAGGTTTCAAGATCAGAGCACGTGTTGAGGTGCACATGATGTGTCTGTCTGCATCTGGTAGCTCAACTGAGACAGCTTGCATCTCCCTGTTCTTAAGCTTTTGGCTTACAGCTATGGGACCCGTGACAGCTCCCCAAATCAGTGTGTCTGCCAGATTTCCATGACTATAACAAATGCCTGAGATAAAAAACTTGCAAAGAGGAAAAAGTTTATTTTGGATCACATTTTGGAGGCTCTAGGCCATGATTGGTTAGCTCAATGGCTATGGATTGTGGTTAACTCAGCACATTGGAGTAGGAGTGGTAGAGAACACTGTCCTATATCATGAGCTAAGGAGAGAGGGAGCCAATAATCGTCTTTAAAAACATATTCCACAGACCTAGAGATGTCTCAATAGGTCCTATTTTAAAGGTCCACACCTCCTAGTAGTACCACTATCAATCAAGTCCTTAGTGCACAGTTCTTCAGTCAAGATCCAAATGGTAACAACAGGGTGAGAGGAGAATGAGGTGAAGAGAGGAGGTGGGGAGAGTGGCAGGAAGAGGAGACAAGAAAAGAGAGAGAAAAAGAGAGACTGGGTATGTCTGGTCATGAGGGATTTATAATGTAATCATGAGCAACATTCTATCACCTCTCTCATAGTTGATCAAAAGGAAGGAAACCTCAGATCTGCCTATTTCCAAATTAAGGGATTTCTACAGGAAACATGGGGAGCCAGAGAGCATAGGATCCAAGTTAAAAAATATTTACTATAAGCCAGGATCGATAACACAATCTGTATGTAATCTCAGCACTCAGGAGTCAGTGGTAGGAGAATGATGAGATTGTGGTTGGCCAGATGTATATACAATAACACCCTGTTCAAAAAAACAAAACAAAATCTGCCCAGTCTGCCCATTGATTGCTAATGATATATTCCTAACTGTATATTACACTGTTAAGTTAAACTACTCTCCCCAAAGTAAGGAACCTAAAGTTTCATAGGAGCCCTCTTCACCTAGACCCAAGACAAAGCCTAAGTGTGAAGCAGCTACTCCAACTGTCTGACTTTCCAAGAAACTATTCTCAGTCTGAAGAAATCAATGGGGTTTCTCATTACAGTTTAAAGTCGTCAGGGATACAGGACAGGGTAGAGCTCTTCATAAAGCTGTTGCCCCATTTTCTAGCAAAAACCCATGGCCTGGGCAAATAAGAGCAGGTTGCTATGGCATATTATTCCTGCATAGTCATGACTGATCGTGACAGCACAGACAAGGTGTCTGCTTGCTTTGAGCTTCCATTCTCATGGAGGAAATAGTGCTTCAGGGAAAAAAAACAAGGCAGAGTAAAAGGATAGTAAGTGCTGGTGGTGTAGGTGTGGTGCTTGAGCAGGGCTGGAGAGATAACAGGAAGGACAGTGTAGGGTAAATGGAGCCAGCCAAGCTTCTCTTGGAAAGCTTTAGGCCTGCACATCCCAATGACTGGGACACAGCTGGCTCAGCACATCCATGCAACCTAGTCATGTACGCATGCGCTACCTTAAGTAGCGTGTAGCCTTGAGACTGGGCCTTGCCTGGCCATCCTTGGCCAAATACCACTTTGTCTAGCAGGTACCAGTGAGGGATAGAAAGCAATGGGATCACTGTTGGACAGTGAGCTGCTGCTTGGGGTTAGAACGTGAACCTTGGACAGAATGAAGCTGGTGCTGCTGAGTGTGAGTTGATGCCAGAATGGCCAGCTAACAATGTGCCACTTGTTACGTTGAGGCCTGATGTTACTGTTGTGGTGAATCTATAGACAAGAACGTTTTACATAACTATGACCTCCATCCCCACCTTGCCTGGCATCTGTCTGTGGCCTGACTAAGTCAAAGGACAACCAGAGAAAAGAACCATTAGTAACATAGCAAGTCAGAGTACTGGGCAATGTACAGTCACGTCTCAGGCTGCAGAAGTTACTAAGGCAATGTAGCTGTTGTTCTGTCCCTGGATTCAGGCCACTGCATCCAAAAGCCAGAAAGTTCTAGGTCTCACGTAAGAAACAATTCAAGTATAGACTTAGGCAAGAGCTGGTTTATTAATACAAAGCAAAAGTGTGGGCAGACTCAAAAAAAGAACTACCCTGGGGGTCCCCAAACCCTCACACTTCATTGAGTCTGCAGACACAGTTGTTCCTAAGAAAACCGGGTTATAGGTAAGTGCTGGTGGCTCACACCTGTCATCCTAGAGTCTCAGGAGGCTGAGATCTGAGGATCCTAGTTTGAAGCCAGCCTGGGCAGGAAAGTCCATGACTCTCTTCTCCAATTAACCACCAAAAAACTGCAAGTGGAGCCATGGCTCAAAATGGTAGAGCACTAGCCTTGAGCACTAAAGCTCAGGGACAGAGCCCAGGGCATGAGTTCAAGCCCCATGACTAACCAAGAAAAAGAAAGAAAGAAAAGAAGAAAAAAGAAAATTGTTATGTCAGTAACCTCTAAAGTCATCAACTCTTCCCTTCTGAAATGTGGGGCTGGGGGTTTGTGCTTTGTTGGTCCCACCAGGGCTGTCATTTCCCATGGGCTATGAAGATTGCAGGTCATTAAGTTCCTGCTGTATTTCACAATTTGTTCTATTACTATTGGTGGGGCAGGATTTGATAGCTTTTAGTCAACACCCAAGCCATCTGTCTCAGCCATCTCAGTTAGGGAAGAATTTCCTAACTCCAGGAGAGCAACACAACTTCACTGGCATCCTTGAAAGTAAAGTTCTGTTCTTCTAGAGAAGGAAACACAGTACAGTAAGAACACAAGGAAGACCATTTAAGTCAGTCTTCAACAATGGAGTAAGTGGCACATGAGAGTTGTCACAGGTGGCAAAAGGCCACATACTGAATGAAGCTCTAACGTAAATGACTATGTGGTAGAGGTGAGAATACAGGATAAGGTAAGGACAATTAGGATTGTTTGCTTGAAAAGCTTACATTACATAGTAAGAAGAGTAGAAGAGCATATGATTCAATTCTGTTATCTAAAGTGTGCAGATGACAACACAGGACCACTTTAAAATAATATAGAGAAAAAAATCAGGAAAGATGGATCACCGATAACTGTTCAAACTGGATGGAACATACAGTTTCGTCTCTCCTTTTATATGTATTTTCTTTAATAAATTTTACAAGTGGACCCGTCAATAAGCAACTTAACTGCAAACATGAGGGAGACAAGAGAAATCAAGAAAGCCATTTTTAAAAGGTTTTTCAGTGTATATCAAGGTAACTGAAAAAAAAGGATAACTTTGAACAAGTAGTTATTTCTTCTAAGAAATAAGAGGACTTGTGTACATAGACTACAGAAAAGATTTGTCACACTGGTTCATAGGAAAAGTGGGTATAGTCTGGCGATGTAACCTACAAGTTGAACAGTAATGGGTTAACAAGGCATGTTATAGTAATTCAAGAGCATATTGGGTGATGATGCACTTAGTGACCTGTAAATATTCTGGCCACTTATTGAAAAATAATTAAAATAAGTAATACTGGCTAACTTTATGACCATCTGTTACCCTGAATGGTGGTTTTGCACTTACTAAGGGCAACTTAAAATGACAGTACTACTAACTTTGTGGTAAAATTATGGATTTTTCACCCATTATACTCATTTGTATATTGTAGTTTTCCCAATAAGGACAAAAATATACAAAGTGAAAGTCTTACTAAAGCTCATTTAGTAATGTGAAATGCAAGGACCTCAAAAGGTATTTGATTTAGGCCAATTAAAAAGCAAACCTACAAGCTGGACATGGGGGTACAGACCTGTAATCCTAGACCTAGGAGGATGGCAGTTAAAGGCTAGCCTGGGCAGTATGTGAAAACTCTTCTCAACCAGTAAAAAGTTGGGTATGGTGGTTCCCTCTGTTAATTCAGCTAAATATATAATTCAGCATAAATATAAAGATTGTGGTTAAGGCCAGCTCTAGAATAAAGATGAGATCCTTTCTCAAAAATAATCAGAGCCAAACATGTTCAGTTGGTAGAACACCAGACTAACAAGCAAATATTTGAGTTCAAATGTGCATTAACACCATGATCGAATGAAGTCAATGTTATAAAATAAGGCAAACATAAGCATAGGTTATTTTAATAATATATTAAATATTTTATTTAAATATAGCAAACATCTTTCTATTATTCCAATAAAACTGCAAATTACTTGCAAACAATCTATGTACAATAAGCACCTCGGATACCAAATTCCCCTCTTTGAGGGCTAGCATGAAAGCACATTTTCAACATATGCTGCATCTCAAGTTTGATTCACAAATCCACAAATCAAGATACACTATACATTGTACACATCGACATTAAGTAGCCTATTCATAAAAGCCAATAAGATTATGTCACTATGACACCCACTCAATGGATTGTATCAAGGAAAATCACTCTGAGTACTATTCATAATGCAGTATAAATTCACATAAAACACTCCAAGATATCCTATTGTAGGAAAAGAATTAAATGTGATCTAATTTTTAAAAATCAGTTGGGTTTTAAGTATTTAAACTATTATGTCTCATTCAAGTTAAGACAAAAATATGACCAAGAATTATTTATTAGTGTTTGTCTTTGATTTTATAAATGTTTTCAACATTTCCCATTCACAGGAGGTATTTATCTTCAAGTAAAAAGACATTGTTGCAGGCCCAATTGTAAGTCTTATGCCCATTTTTGTATAATACTCTCATTAGCCAAAAATCTATCAAAAATTTTAATTGAGTAGAAAAGTTTGCTTAACTCAATACTTTCAATGACACTAAAACCCTCTAAATGTATTTTTTAAATATCTGAGTCAAAAATTTAGATTCTTTAAATTATGCGATTTTTTTGGATAAAAATCCTAAGTACTGATACTGCTAAGAGAATTTCTAGGCTTTGGGTCATTCAGTTCCTTTTCTGTTTTAAAAGGTGAAATTAATGTTTCTTTATATGTAAAAGCACTTTTTAAGTCCTGATTTTCAAAGGCAAAAATGAAATACTGCTTAATGCTTTGCATTCACCCTTGTGGAAAGTCTCAGATCCAAAGCTTTCCTCAGAAGCCAGCTCTAAATCAAATACAGATTTTCCTCTTGCAATTCACCCTGGTCTAATGAATCAGTTACCCAACTTTCTTTTAAGATTTTAAACTTTTTCTTAAAAGTTCTTCTGAAAGCTTTAAATTTTCCAACACGACTTTGGTCCTGTCCAACAATCACAAGAGACACCCCTTCAGCTAAACAGGAAACAACTTTTGCCCCATAAAATTGAAGTTCTAGGGCGGTAATAGCTAATTTTGTTCCCCTGATTTTGGTATTCAAGTCATTAATGACCCCATACAAGTCCATATAAACAGTGTGGTGCCGAAACATGGCCATAGGAGAGCCATCCCATGAGTAACGGTATTCCAAATCAGCAATCACAGATGTCATTTCTTCTGGAGTCTGTTCACTAGAATTCTTTATTCCTGAAAACACTTCCTGCAGGTGATTCAAATCTGTATCAACAAAATAACTATCACCATAGCAATCGTATTCACGAGCAAAATGCTGTTTTGTTGAGGGACACATGTGAATCATAAAGCGAGGTTGCCAGGGGACACAGCTTTTGGTCTTAAAACACTCCAATAGCCACGCAGGCTTGACAACATCATGTTTATCTGAAGAAATAATGTTCTTCACCCTGATGTTCTCAGACCCTGCAATTACGCAGTAAGTGTCTGGTCCTGGATTCTGTACTATGTAACCGCCCAGTTCTGCAATTCTGCTCTCTAGCTCTGGCTTTGGATGTTGGTCTGTTCCACTCATAACACAAAACTCAACATCTTCAAATACATTAGAAACTTTGCTTACATTAGATAGGTTGGGTGCTTTTAAGTGTTCGATAATGCCAATAACCTTCTTCATCTTTGGGGCAGCTTTCCGCTTTTTTTCTCGAGGCTCATCATTTTCACTTACATAGAGGTGTTTCGATGCGAGCTTTCCGGATGCTTTCCCTCTAAGTTGTTCTAAGTCACCCAGCGTCATGCATTCGTGCCACTCTTTGTCCTCTCTTATCTTCTCAATTCGGGGAAAACGCAGTGTGCAATCAGTTTTATACATTTCACTGGGGACGATCTCTGCTGCCTTAACCTGAACGATGACAGAATTACATGGTTCAATGTATACTTCTGGCTTCTCTGTGCCACATAAAATGCTACTTGGTGGGGTTTTCTTTGAGAAAGGTTTCCAATGTTTGGCCAATTTCAGACCCAGATCATACAGTTCTTTCATGGTGTACCCTGAGCCAATACGACAGAGGCTGTGAAACACTGAGGGTTTCTCCCCAGGAGGGGGCTTCTCTGCTACAGCGCACAAAAAGTGAGACATCATTCCACCCCGAGCACCTTTTCCCCAGTAGCCTCCCACAATTAAGATGTCCAACTCATCCATTAGGCCTGTGATATATTCCGGTTTAATTTTCAACCATCCTTCACCTCTTTTGTCTGGCTTATAAATAGACAGAGGGTGTTTGATCATGATCCCCTCTTCTCTTTTATCTATTGCTTCATTCAATGCATCAACTACTTCATTCTTAGTATGAGCCTGTCTTTTCTGCACTATTTCTATTCTTCCTTGTACTGGTGTAAAAGTACTGCTAAGAATCTCATACCTCTTTCTTAGGGTCTCACGTCCTAGCTTTTTATTATTAACCATCAATACATCAAAAACACAGTAACAAGTTTGCAGGTCAGAATCTTCTACCATTCTTTTAATATCAAACTTAATTCCCTTCTGCATAAACGTCTGTGTGTTGGGGTTGTAGGCCATCATTTCACCATCAAGGATACAGACTTGTATGTCGGGTCTGAATGCACCATGAATGAAAGGGGTAAGAGAACCTTCCCTCGGAGAAGCACCAAACTGCTGAGTGTAGTCAAACCCATTTCGGGAGAAGTACTGGTACACATCTCCATCTTTGTGCATCTGCATACGCTCTCCATCCAGCTTTGTCTCAATGTAGAAGCCCTGGTTTTTCATGTCCTTCTCAATGCGTTCAATGTCTGCAATGGCGGCTAGCATTGGTTTAAAGGCAGAAAACAAAGTGATAGAAATATCACTGAGCCCCACTGAGGGATCATGCAGTTGCCTACAGACTTTTTCCAGATCTGTGGTCACATTGTGCAACTCAACAGCATCATTATGGAAAATCGAAAATATAGTTTGCTGACTAATACCAAGCTTTAAGTCCTTGACAATCATTCGGATGAGCCACTTTTGCTCAAGCGCTGAGCTCTGGGTTATCAGCTGAAGCAGACTCTTTTTTATTAAGTCTTTCCTTTTGTCAGAATTACTACTGGCAATGGAGTCCAAAAGTTTGTTTACCTGTTGTATAGTCAAACTTCCTTTCTGTAAGCATCTTGGCTTTAGTACAAAGTACGCAATCATTGCAAAGTCTCCAGCATCGCTCCGAGCTCCAGTGGGTGTTCTGTAATTCAGGAGTTTGAGGGCATCTTTCCCATCTTTTGGTAAATTAAGCAATTCAATATAAAGCTTAGCAAGCATTGTTTCTTTGATTCCATACGCCATTCTTTCTCTCTCTAGCTGAGGAAGAATAAGTCTCATTGCTGGGTAAAATGAGTCTGTAACGTCTTTTTTGTTCTTATGGAGGGCATCATGAAATTTTCTCCATGAATCCAAAAATTCCCTGAAGTGTCTGATTTTTTCTTCACGACCTTTACTTTTCTGTATTCGTTCTAAAGTTGAGCATAAATCCGCAAAGGGAACATGAGCTGCAACTGTCTGTAAAGTGTGTGATGCAGCCATGGAGGCAGTTAGGAGTGAGTAAATCCTTGGGTTTAACTAGTAAAGCAGAGAGAGAGTGACCTTAAGTGAAAGGTAAAAATGCAATTGAATAACAATGGTGATCTTATATCATCTGAATCATAAGATTTATTAATGTTTATGAAATGAAAAAAGATCAGTGCTACAAAAGATCAACCTCTACATTTAATGACAGTTTTTCTTTAAGTCTTAACCAGCATTTATTACCAAAAGTGTCACCCCACATCCTTATATTTATAGTAATGACAGCTAATCTTAATGATCTTACTCCCTAAAGGCCAACATTCAGAGTTAAGCTATCACATTGCTATTCTATTCAGCATATAACACGACAGACTATTGCTAATAATAAGCAAAGAAAACAAAATCAGATGAGTCCTTTCATTTCTAGGCTCCTGCTTAGAAATTCTGAAATCTTCATCAAGAGTAAACAGGAATCCTCTTCTAGCCACACAAGCTTATTCTATGTCTACATTCACATCTTCACTCCAAATGTTGCCAAAACACTGGTGTTCAAAACCCAACTTCAAATGCCTTCCTCACATTTACCTATGCATTTTTATCACAGTTACTTACAGTTTTGCAAATATGAATTCATTTATGTACTTTTTCTGTTCATATTTTCATGCCATTTATTTCCATGTATTCAGTGATTATTGGCCAGGATGGTACTACAGCAAAGGGGATGCTTCTGCTTCTAAAAAGCATATATTCTGCAAAGAAAAAGGGATACAATGAGAACTATAATAAAATGCTGAGTGCTTTAACAAAAATGTCTTAAAACAGAGCATTTTTATTTAAGTCTTCTCAAATCACAGAATAAATCATGTATATACTATTGAGGTATTACCTAGAGTATTTCTTAAAGTGGTTGCAATAAATGTGAAATTTCTTTAAAGTTTAAACTATCCTTGAAAGGTCTACTGAAATGTATAATACTCAAGTTGTTTCAATGTGGTTTCAACTATAAAGCATTAAAATAAACTTTACCAAACATGACATCAAGTTAAATGGAGGAATAAATTAAAATGATGGTTTATATTATGGCTTCAGACACCTGCTGGTACCCCAGCATATGCCATCCTCACACTGGGGTGTCTGATGCCCTCCATAAGAACCAAAGACATTACAGACTTTTTATCCAGCAATGAGACTTATTCTTCCTCAGCTAGAGAGAATGGCTTATGGAATCAAAGGTCTTGACCTTGCTATGCAGACAATCTGTCAACTGAGAGCCATTCCCAACACATTTGGTTTTAGTTACTTTTCAAATGGTCACACATTTACCCTGGGAAATGCCTGGACTACAATTCTTCAAATATACTCTCTTTAAGTACTATCACACCCAGTTTTGGCTTTTGGTTGAGAAGGAAATCTGTTGAACTTTTTTGCCTGGCCTGGCCTTGAACTTCAGTCCAATCCTCTCCTATCTCAACTACCTTAGTAGCTATTAGAGGTTTGAGTCACTGTTCTCTAGACTAAGTAGCTCCTTTGTTTAGTTTTAACTTTTTGTTATTATAAAGGTTATACACATGTTGTATAGTTCATTTTTACCATAGTGTCTAGTGAGGACCACTGCTCCATCTGTTCCAAATAGCTTCTTAAGGAGTACAGGAATCTACTGTGGTGGAAAGAACATGAGAGTCCATGTATGCCAATTCTTTACTCCAGCAAAAAAATCAGACACACAAATACAATCTCTAGTGGCCAGATATCATGCTATAATTTTTATGACCAGTAATGCATACATAGCATACATAGTAGGTTTCTTTGCTGAATGAATTGCTAATAGCTGAAACTGAGTTCTGGAAAAAGCACATCATAAAAGGTCATGGGCAGGTTAAACACACACCAACATGGCTGTTGGGGGAAGTTAGGTTCTGACTGCATTGGCAGTGGCTCACAACAGCCATTTAGTGGCTAGAGAAAAAAAAAAAAACAAAACCTTCTCAATCTAATTTCTGATAAAGGAAACACAAGTTTCTACTGACTGGGTTAGATCAAGACATAAAGCCACCTGGGACTCTTAAGACTTTTATCTACAATTACAGTAACTGCTTCCCCTTGCTGAATTTGGTTTGTGTAACGGACACCACCACCTGGTTCCCTTAAGTGGGTTCATCATGATATAATCTACATTTATAGCTCATGCATAAAGGAGGTAATATGATATTAAGAAATACTTTTCTGGATGTTCAAGTACAAGTCTATACTTTTTACAGATTCATGTGCAGATTCTATAGGTACCAAAATGTCCCCTTCACAAATCCCATTAAAACAAATTCCTTAATAATTATGGTGAAACTTATGTAATGGCTTAGATACCCACAGAAACTAAAATGACTACATGTGATAACAGGATTACAAAATTACTGTAAAATGAACAGACATAAAAATTTCTGCTTATTTAAACTGAATGAACAAGTATCAGAACAGCCATTGTATTTTACATGCGAGGGTATTTAGGTGATGCTTTCCATTTTTATTAGGACAAAAGAAGTTTGTAAGGGTTCAGGCTACAGTCTAAAAAACCTAAGTTCAAATGTAAACTCTGTAAAAGCTGCTACCGGAGGCACTACTGGATCTGTGATACTTTTGTTTCGTTATCACCTGCTGATCCAAGCAACATTTAACATCTAATATTGACAACACACTCAGCATTAAGGAGTGGGGGATAGAGAAAAAAAAATGCGCCACTTTTTAGCACTGATATGACAGAGCATTCAAGAAAAAAAGACAGCACACAATAATGACTCGTCCATGTGGCTGCTACCAATGGCCACAACAAACAAAGCAACAGGTTTTACTTAGTGAAGGCTGAAGGTGATTGAGCGCTATTATATCAGAGTAAAAGAAAGTGGCGGTACAAATAAAATTTCTCTCTAGCAATCCGGACAGACTGTCTCTGAGAGAGAGGGTGGGGCTTGGAGGGGGCCCTGGGCGTCCACAGTCCCTACAGTCCTACCGGGAGTCCATGGAAAGGAAGCAGCAGCTGGGGGAACGTGGGGGCAGAAAGTTAATGAAACACCAAGTGCAAGAGGAGCAAGAAGGCAATTCCCCCCAAACCTGTCCTCCTTTCCATTCCGGCGGCACCGGGGCCCCTGCAAGGTCATCCCAAACCCTCCTCCCCATCCAGGGACGACTCCCAGCCCCACGGGGGCCCCCTTTGTGACCTGGGGTCCAGGTGTCCGCAGGACCCAGACCAGCCCGTCGGTTCCCAGGACCCGCAGGAGCCTCAGCGCGGCCTGGACGCCAGTTGGATGCTAGCTGGACGCGGGGCCTAGCCTGGGGCGGCGGTGTCACCCGCAAAGCCCATCCGTTGTCTGCACAGCCTCCGGGCCCTTGACCCCCCCCAGCCCCCGGCACCCCCAGCCCCCGGCCCCGATCCCCCCACAGCCCCCGGCCCCGCTCTCCCCAGGCGGGCAGCGGCCGGGTGGAAGGTGCCCGGTCAAGATCCAGGACGCTGCGGGTCTGAGGCCGGGTCCTGCTGACTGAGGAAACGGGACACGCACGCCGCCCCGCTAGGTGAGCGCAAAGAGTCCGGGCCACTCCCGCGCAGAGCCCCGCCGAGGCCCCCCAGCCCCACCAGCGCCCGCCGCACCAACCTCACGCAGGTACCGCCGCGGCCGCTACCAGACCGGAAGCTGCCGCTGCAAGAAGCCGGTTCCGCCAGCTGCTGTCAGCGCGTGCGCCCTGAGGCCCCGAGTCGTGACGTCACCGTCGAGGTGAGCGGGCCTTTGAGGATAGGGGCGTGGCTTGACCAGGGGCGTGGTCAGGGAGGACCCAGGAAGGACGCGGGAACTTAATTAAGCCTGTTAATTTGTAATTGGGCCTACGAATGAAGTGAAAGCGGAGGAAGCTTGGCGCCTCAGTCTCCATGTTACACCTGTACTTTATTTGGAATCTTTCTTGCCAACTGAAAGGTTCCAGGAAGGGCAACACTGATGATCTTTTAGACAAGGGACTGACTGAAACTATCACCACCGGGGAAACTGTCTCCAAAGGAAGGAACAATTTCCCCTCACACCCTCCTGCCCCCTAAAGGAAGATAAGATCGTGAGATCCAGCTGTTCCCCTCCAGTGATGACAGCGATAACCACTTCCCTGCTACCCCTCACCTTGCTACCCCTCCGAACCTGAACTGAAGGTGACCAGCCAAGCCAGACCGGGACTACTTGATCATGCGCACCTCTCTCCACTGCCCCAATTCTTCCTCTGTTTACTTATTATTGTGCATTTGTGTCTTTCTCGACCTCCACTGAGCTCCTACAATGCTGAGACCTGTATCACTGAGGCAAACAGCCATAGATTATGAAGCTAGACAAACTCCAAGCCTAATATCCAATTTATTTTATCTATTTGGGTCAAAGAGAACCAAGGTTTTTCTCTAATGACCTTTCTATTTGTTGTGATTATTCGTTTAATTTTTTTTTTTGTAAACGGTATGCTTTAGTGCTTGGCAATTACCAGGTGGTGAAAATGGGAGACCAGGATACATTGTGAATACACTAACCAACAAACAACAAAAACCTATGAACGGTCTTCTGTATATATAAACTTGGACACATAGAATAAACATGGAGAAGGGAACGCAATCATCTGTAGTCAACTGTCAGTGCAAAGCGAGTTTGACAGAAAAGCCAACGAAGTGCGAGGTTCCCAGGCTGCAGTCTAACTTGTTCCCATGTTCTCGTGCTTTTGTAAAGTTTGGACGAAGGAAGGAAGGAAGGAAGGGAGGGAGGGAGGGAGGGAAGGAGGGAGGGAGAGAAGGAAGGAAGGAAGGAAGGAAGGAAGGAAGGAAGGAAGGAAGGAAGGAAGGAAGGAAGGAAAAATAAAAGGAAAAAACAATTTTGAGTTCTTTTTTCATCAAAAAGTTGCGCAGGATTCAGGCCTGCCTCTGTCCTTGAAGGTTCACTCTGACAGAGGTTAAAAAAGGAAAATAGGGCAACGCTTTGAATTCTGGAACTTTAAACACCCCTGACAACCTCGCAAGACAGACACAATCGGTTCTGCAGAAAGTAAGCACTTGTGTGCTCAGTTACCGGCTCCAGTCCTCCCAGCCCCGCTCCATCCCAGCCCCCTCTCAACCCAGAAGCCTGGGGCATGGGTTTAAAACGTCTCCTGGTGCTCCGAGGAAGGAAAAAGGGACTCGATATAGCCGCAGAAGTGCCCCGCTCTCCGCGCCGGGGTATCTTGTCCGTCCCGGCCGCCGTCGCGCGCCCCTTCGTCACGTGGCTTCTGCGCATGCCCGGAGACCGGACTCGCTCTCTCTTTCTCCGCCTCCTCCACCCCGGGTGGAGGACGGCGCTCAGGTGATGTGGGAGCCGGCGGGGACGTTTGCGGGCGACACCCGGGCGCGGGCCGGAAGTGGGGCCGCAGAGAAGAGCGTCGCCGGAGCTCCTGGCTAGACGGCGACGGCGGCGGCCCCTGGACTGCGGGAGGACGATGAGGAGGAGCGAGCGGCGCGGCGCGGGGCGACGCTGCTGCGCGGCGCCCGGTTTCGAGCCCGCGGCCGACTGCGCGGCCTGCCGGCAGGTCTGAGTAAGTGAGGCCGGGGACGCGGGGCTGCGCGGGCCGGGCCTTCCCGAGGGAGGTCGGGGGAGGGAGGGGGCGGGAGGACCGAGCTGGGGGGCGGGAGGGGGAGGGCGGGCCGGGCCGTGCGCACCGACGGGGAGGGGGGCCGGCACCCCGACTCGACCGTCTGCCACCGCACACGCACCTGTGCGGGAGATCGAGGTGCGCACGACACCCGGGCCGCCGGCGTCGCTGCCCTCCCGGCCCCCCTGTCCGCCCCGTGTCCGGCCGGGGCCAGCCTCCTCCCCGGCCCCTCTGCCCGCGCCCCCTCCCGCCCCGCCCGGCGCGCCCCGGGGGGAAGTCAACGTTCACCCCGGAGCCACCCCAGCCGCCCCGCCCGGCGCCATGAGCTGGCCGCGTCGCTTCCGACCCCCGAATACCTGCAAGTTCGGTGGGTGTTTCCGGAGGACCGGGACGGCCCGCGGAAAAGGGAGTCCGCCGGGGGTGGCGGTGGGGTGGGGTGGGGGGGGTTGATCCTTGTCCTCATTGGTTTTAAGCCAAGTGCAGCATCGACGTGGCTGGCCCGGGTATCAGAACCCAAAACCAGCCTGCCATTGAGCAGCGCTTCTGCACCTGTTTGGCTGTGCGAGGGTCTCTGAGCGTGAAGATGCGAGCGTGTGCCGGCTGGACGTTTAGAGGCTAGTCTTTAGCAGGTCTTCCTGGTGTGCGCTATCAGTATTGCGTGCATGCTGTGTGGATCAGATATCTTTACCTAAAATATTATTTTTTTTAATCTAATAGTATGGGATTTGAAACCCAAGGTCTCCATCTTTTCTTGGTAGGGGCATCTACCACTTGAGCCACACCACTATACCTTTTTTTTTTTAACCTTATTTCCAAGTAGGATCTTTTCCTTTTTTTCTTTATTCTTCGGTGTGAGCCTAAGACACAGTCTCCTACCTATCATCTCCCATGATGAAGTAACAATACACTGGTGGTGACTGGCTTAGTGACTGATGTGCAGTCTTCACTCAGTGAAGCTTGCAATGCACTAGAAAGATCTCTGAAGACTGAAAATGTAGAGTGGAATTACATGAAGTCACTCTCAGCACAGAACTGACAGCCTCCGAGACTGGTTATCACACTGCCAGAGTAAGTTGTTCCCTGCAAGTTTGCACACAAACGGCAATAAGGGATGGCTGCAGTGGGAGTCAATCCAAGGAAAGCTTGGTGTGGACAGAAAACAGAGGCAATGCTTGGTTATGTCCTGTGTGCATATGAGTAACCCCTTTCCACTATTTAACCCTAGTCCGGTAGGGCTCCAGGTGTACTTGCTTTCACTTACCCTGCTACAGGAGGTAAGAAAAATACTCTACATTTTGTTTCATAGATGTAGATTATTAGCACAGTATTGTGTTTGGTCTCAGCAATATTTTGGTTAAATGATTCAGTTCTTTCACTTATGAGGAAATATACATTTAGACAGGCCAAGTAAGTTGGCAGAAGATACCTACTAATAGGCCGTTCCCCTACACAGTCTCCTTTGGCCTGCACCATACTGACTTCCATTGGCAGTAAATTCAGAAATGATGAAAGCAAGGCAGCTTCCACACCTGTGCCTGCAGGTAGCTCCTGGCTCACTGCCCCAAGTCTCAGACACAGCCAAGATCCTTTGCAATGTGAGTAAGAGGGTTTACTGACCAAGTTGTCCTCCACCAACAATGTACTTTAGTATAAATACCAGAAGTTATTGTCTGTCTCTTGCCACTTTATTTCAGGGGAATGTGTTTCTATTTTTTTTCACTAATTTAGAACTCATTTAATTCCTCAAAGATCCTAAAATCTGAAAGCTTTACTTTCTCAAAGAGTCATGTTTAATTGTCTTGGGAAAATCAGAAGTTCTTAAATACTACTTTTATTTTATTTTTTTTTTGGGGGGGGGGTCTGGTCGTGGGACCTGAACTCTGGGCCTGGGCGCTGTCCCTCAGCTCTTCAGCTCAAGGCTAGAGCTCTACCACTTGAGCCACAGCGCCACTTCCGGCTTTTTTCTTTTTTCAGAAGTTCTTAAATACTACTTTTAGAGTAGATGCTAAAAAGCTTTCATTTTAGTCAAGCTTTTCTTTTCAAATCACCCCACCTGCTTTCTAGCACATTACTATGCCTTATCCTGCTTAATCTTAACCAGTAGTGATCATGAATGGTGATTCTTCTGCAATCATTTATGATAGCATTTCCAGGCCATGGCCTGAGCACCTTCCCTAACTAACCCGGATCTTGAAGTGGTTTCATAAGAAAATAAGTTCCATTTATCTAGTTCATAGGTTACATAAGTTGCAAACTTTCTTAATTTTATTATGAGTCCAAATTCTAATAACAGCCATTGGCTGCATTTTTAAGCTTGTGGATTTCTTACTGTTGTTTACCATTTTCATACTTGAAGGGGCTTATAATGTCAGAACAAATTGTAATTGGCTTCCATGGTGATAATCTGTCCTTTTTAGTTTTTGTCAAAAATTACTGTGCCAAGTCTTCAGTATTTCAGGAAAGAGCCAAACAAAAATATTACTAAGTTCCTACCCAGCATAATTTCTGATGGATACGCTTCTACAGGTTTCAGATGCTCTTGGAACCTGCATTGCCTCCAGCATCTCCCTGAGCACTGGCTGTGCACTTGTCCCCAGGACTATTCATATGCTTGTTCGTTACTGATGGCATGTGGGTAGCAATGAGGGAAACGGACAGCTCATTCTGTGGTGTCTCCAGCACACAGAGAGCAGCTATTTGTGTTTCCATTTCAGCTGTGCAGCTGGCATGGTTTCCTCCCTTCCCAGCGCTTAGCAGGTGTACTGATGTAGGGGTGCTGAGTCTGAGTGTTCTGTGCTTGAAAGGCAATGGGCAGCTGCGAGTCCCATCTGTGAACAAGCCGTGCTAGCCTCTGCATGGTGAGCACCACCTTGCCACTCTTCACAGCATTCAGTTGAACCTGCACATGGTTCTGTTACTGGAGGCATGCATTTTTAACCTGTAGACACACTTACCCTATGATGCTATAAAGCTATAATGCTTCTATAATTCTGCAGATAATACAAACTTCAATTTAAGACATATATTACATTTGTAACTGTTTAGTCATTATGTAAATTTTATCATTTGAGAATTCACATATAGGTAATTCACTTACAGAAAATCTTTAAGATTTTCTGTGGAACCAGTATTGCAGATATGTACTGTGCAATACAATGTGCAGTGTTTTAGTTAAAAATAATTAGAATAATGTAGAATTCATTAGTACATATTAGAATATAGAATAGCTATTAAATAATTTTATTTGTGGGCACTTTTGACCTTCAGTAAAATGTTCTTTAACTGTGGTAGAAAAAGAGACTGATCAGTTTGCTCTGCTAGTATTAGGGCATTGTTAATTAAAATGCATCCATTCTTATAGTTTGAGATTTGGTTCGTGATGTATTTGTTTGCATTTAATTTTAGATCATATTAGCAAGTAAAGAGCATTAAATATATTTATAATGAACAAAGGATGTAATTATGATATGTAGTAGTCTTAATTTGAAAGAATGGAGGATCTGAGAGGAAAAGCAATAAAGTTAGTTAAATTCGATAAGAACAACATTCTTCAAGTTTTTAATCCATTGACCACTTTACTACCCCAAATATTTTTTTCTGTATATGGGTTATAAAGGTGTTATTAGTGTTGGAATTTAGTAGTGGGCATTTATAAATGATAGCATTAAGTCCATTGCGTACTTATACATACTTTATATGTAATAACTACAAAAAATGACAGTGGCATTCTTTAACATTAAAAAAATAGTATCTGCTTATATAGCATACAGGCATAGTATCGTGTTCTGCATTTGGGCTCTTTTAGAAAAGTAAGACATGAGAAAATGAACTAAGCAGAGAAGTAATGGCCTTGTCATAGCAGAGAATTCTGGGTTCTCTTACAGTTCCTGAAGTGTTAGATATCATGTCCAAAATCCATGTCAATGAAGTTTTGTCTTGGCATGTTAAAATTCATTGGTTTATCCAGTGATGAACACTTCACTCAGGCTGGAGTGAATTTGTGACACTATTCTTTGGTCATTTTAGAATATAGTGGTTTATTGAGTTAGACTGTTTCTTGTAAATTGTGTCACATTTAATATGTTATCCAAACGTATATATGTTAGTATGGCCATAGCTGCAAAAGCATCAGAATATTCTCTTAAATGGTACGGAGCAATTAGAAACTTCATTCTAAGAACCAGTTTGTCAGCTGTCTTTTTAAATTAAAATGTTGCCACTTAAAAGATAGATTAAAAAAAAAAAGCAATAAAAACACTGGCCAGAGCAGCTTCCAGGTGAAATTATTTCCCTACAGAACACATATCTCACACAGTGAATTAAAAAGATGTATATTTCCTGGTTGAAGTACAGTTAATTTTCACTGCATCTTAATGCCATTGGTAAGTGAAATTGACTTTCCCTCTCCTTTCCATGAGTTCACATTGATGTGGGTGGCAGTTGTGCCTCCCCCCCACCCCCCACCTTTGTGTTGATGGTTGGGTAAGCTCCAGATCTTCCTGAGCTTGTGGGAATGTGAATCCTAGTCATACCCAGTCTACTGACTTGATTCTTGGTAAGGCTCCAGCTCCTTCTCCAACATTGCTTAGATACTAGTAGTGCAGATGTCAATTAGTGAAAAGGTAAGTAGTATTACAGTGAGTGTGGGCCATTGACCTGATTTGTGGGCCACTTAAGAGGCTCCTTTTCAGCCTTTTTTGAGAACCACTGGCATCAATCCATCTCTGACTTAGAGCCTTTAAAGCTCAATGCTCTGCTTATGTGTACACTGTCTTTGCCAAGTATCTATTTAGATGTTGCTTTTAATTACTTCCAATTCTTAAATAATTCCAGGATAATTGTGCTAAGTGATTAGAAATACGTGACAGACAGCTGCTCAATAGAAATTAGTAGAAATATTTAACTCTGGAACTATGCTTTGTCCTGTTTTTAAAAAGTTTAAGTTTTCATTTGGATTCTATAAGTAGTCAAGTGTGATGAAACCCAAGTAGATGACTAGAATTATGTAAAGTTCTGATTTTTCCCTTGCTGTATTCAAAGCAGTTGTTTTCCATTTTTGTGTCCTCTGTAAATGAACTTGAACTATACAAGTCTAGTCATATATTTCTGCACCTGTTTCTGTCTGAGAGCAAAGACTGTACCATATTTACCATTCTTAAATAGCTTACACAAGTATTAAAATGGCTAACCATTGTTATTCATATAGCAGGTGTCTGCACATATCATTTGTGGTGATACCTTTCATATTTGAATAGTATAGTAGGATATATTAGAACCTGATGACCTTGTTTAAGGAGTAGGCTCGGTATGAACTATGGGACTCTGGTGGAAGTCCCAGGTCCTGCAGTGGTGTTTTGTGGACACAGCCTCTGTGCTAGGATCTCAATCTCCGGAGTAGCTAGGATTATAGGTGCCTGACTATAATTAGTGACTCTTTGATACCATAAAACATAATTAAATTTTAGCTTACATAGATACAGAGCCTTGGAATCAAGCTAATGCTTTTAAAGCATGTGTTTGCCTACATGCCATGCCTTTTTGGTCATAATGAACGTACTGTGTGTGAAACATTGGTGCAAAGGAGGATGGGTTCAGTTTTTGAGATTTAGGGGGGACTGTCCCAATCTAAATAAGAAGTAATAAGGGGATGGACATGGATAAAACCTTGGGAATTGCCTCCAGGAAGAAGGGCTACAGAAAAACAGGAATTGAAGTGTGCTGGCTGCGGGGGAGCAGTGGAGGGTGACCACCACTGCGGTGCAGTGTGGAAGGGGGGAGGGTGATCACCACCTCAGAGTGCAGCTGTGCAGTGGGGAGGGGGACTGTGAGGGTGACCACCACCACAGGGTGCAGTGTGGAAGGGGGGAGGGTGATCACCACCTCAGAGTGCAGCTGTGCAGTGGGGAGGGGGACTGTGAGGGTGACCACCACCACAGGGTGCAGTGTGGAAGGGGGGAGGGTGATCACCACCTCAGAGTGCAGCTGTGCAGTGGGGAGGGGGACTGTGAGGGTGACCACCACCACAGGGTGCAGTGTGGAAGGGGGGAGGGTGATCACCACCTCAGAGTGCAGCTGTGCAGTGGGGAGGGGGACTGTGAGGGTGACCACCACCACAGGGTGCAGTGTGGAAGGGGGGAGGGTGATCACCACCTCAGAGTGCAGCTGTGCAGTGGGGAGGGGGACCGTGGAGGGTGACCACCACCACAGGGTGTAGTGTGGAAGGGGGGAGAGTGACCACCACCTCAGGGTGCAGCGGTGCAGTGGGGGGAGAGGGGAGGGGAGACCCGTGCTACCGTGCTGAGGGCTACCCTCTAGGACATGGTTCACAAGAGCTCACTCACCAGAGTTAACAGGGAGTGACTAACGCCACAAACTGATGAGTTGTAGAGATGCTTGTGTGGCCTGTGAGATCAGCTCTGAAGACATGACAGACAACTGAGACCAGGGCGAAGGCCAGCCTTCACGTGGGAAACAGGAACCCAAGAGTAACCCAGGAGAGGCGGCAGAGGAACGATTGTTGGCTGTCTCTGTGTCCTTCACGGAACACATCTAGTTTCTCTCCCGCAGAGTAACCCGTTTGGTAGTGACTAAGGCATCTCAACAGGCTAGTGCATCTCAACAGGCAGAAAACCCTGACAGAAGATCCTTGTCTTCCCATGGCACTTCTCATAAAGTTCTTGTCACAGAGTACATACTTTCAGGAACAGTGAATTATTTCACTCACCGAGATGGCCAAGACTTGGGATCAGCTGAATTGTTCATACTCTAGGACCCAAGTTGCATTCTGAGAGCCAGCTATTTCTGCTTTGTTGAAGGATGCAGGTTGGGAACCCCTGTCAGCACAAGTCAGCTGAGGACCAGAGAAAGATGACACTTGAAAGGGAGCAGGCACTTGGTTTAGCTGCTTGCTTCCCAAGACATAGTGTCTTTGTCACAGTACTTGGACATGTCACCCAGGATCCTCAAGGACAGACTGATTCCATCTCGGAGCTCATGCAGAGAGGCCCCTAGCCACTGTCCCTTGGCCCTTCCTCTGGCCTCTGGGCCAGAGGTAGCTCTTTTTTTTAATGAGAAATAGCGTTGCTTAGAAACAACATTAATATTTCAGGTTATCAGGTTTCCAGGGAAACAGTCTGGAAGGTTAACTGCAGGCTGCTTTTTTACGGAAAAAGAGAAAGGCTTTGTTAACCCTCCTTTTTTTTTTTTTTTAACGTATAACAGTACATTTACATGGAAATAAAAAACATGAAGAAAGAAGGGATCAATACTTAGAGAGTGTCATTTAGATGGTCTGCACATCAAAATCACAAAAACATATGCACATAATTAAACTTGGAGAAAAATTGGTATTCTTCAAAATAATGTGATATAAAAGAATAACAGTTAAATGCATCATTTTAGAAATATGTTTGTTGTTAAAATGTAGTCTTGATTTCCCAAAATTTGTATAACATCACCTCTGAACAGACACATCAATTGTGTCAATAATCAATACTACCTTAATTTTCTCGTAGCAATATAATTCTTTCATCTACATGAATCTTTTAATATGCCTGCTCTCGAGCAGGTCTAAGAAATATTATCCTAGCTTTATTTTTTTCATCAAAAGAAGAACATTATAAAGGGTAAGTATTTACCTTGAGGATCTTATTGATAAGACCATAGAATTTAAAAATAAGAAAAGATAGCCAGGTGCTGGTAGCTCATGCATACCTGTAATCCTCGCCATGCAAGAAGCTGAGATCTGAGGATTGTGGTTCAAAGCCAGCCTGGGCAGGAAGGTCCATGATACTCTTATCTCCAGATAATCACAAAAAAACGCTGGAAGTGGTTCTGTAGCTCAAATGGTAGAGTGCTAGCTTTGAATAGAAGGAGCTTAGGGACAGTGCCTAAGCCCAGAATTCAAGGCTCAGGGCTGGCAAAAAAAAAAAAAAAAGAAGAAGAAAAGAAAAGAAACCTGGGTCTGGGTACTAGTGGCTCATGCCTATAATCCTAGCTACTCCAGAGGCTGAGATCTGAGGATCACAATTCAAAGCCAGCCCACTCAGGAAAGTCCTGTGTGACTCTTATTTCCAATTTCCAATACCAGAAGTGGCACTGTGGCTCAAAGTGGTGAGCACTAATCTTGAGCAAAAGAGCTCAAGGACAGCATCCAGGCCCAGAATTCAAGCCCCATGACCAAATATCTATATATACATCTATATGTATATATCTTTATATGAAAAGATGTATCTAAACACATAAAGACATCTGGACATAAAAAGCACAGTATTTGTAAAAGAAGTGATTGAAAGTCAGTAAACCAGATTTCTGAAATCATTCATGATATATATGTAGATTATTACAAAGCTGCAATCTACCCAGCTCTAAGGAGTCAAAACATGTATCATCCCTCCAAATTAAATGCTCTCCAGTAACTATGGCTTTGATCAATATATTAGACAATTTCTCCTTCATTTACAAAATAACTTCTTAATTTAGAAAAGTAGAAATGGAATGTTTACTGAATACTGGCTTAGCCTCTGTGCAGTTGACTATTATATGCAGTATTTCAGTTTCATTGACTATCAGACCATCAGAGTCTATAAAAGGATGATGATATATCTTAGTGGTTGGCTTGTGGTATTTTTTTTTAACCAAGACTGAGCAAATTTAGTAAATAATTTTTTTTAACTGCTGCCTATAGGAAGTTCACATGTACCTGCCCGGGCTGGCTTTGAACCGGGATCCTCAGATCTCAGCCTCCTGTGTAGCTAGGATTACAGGCATGAGCCACCAGCACCAGACATTGTTACATTATATTTTTAAAGAAATAGTAACCTATGTGCTAAATACTGTAGGGTTATAGCACCTGTGTGTCTTTCTCAATGAATGTGTAAATAGACTATGTAATAGTTTATATATGGAGATATGGTCTATATATTTACATATGTCCTGTATGTAAACAGAATATGTGAATTATCAAAAAACATTTAAATCCTACACAATGCCAAAAATTAAAGCCTCTGTTTCTGCTTTGGTTGTTTTACAGTGCAGGGCAAAAAAAAAAAAAGAAAATCCTGTTTGGATTGTACAAGTGCTCCACTGCTGACCTGTATCCCCAGCCAGATTTACTGTACTTTGACCTGTATCCCCAGCCAGACTTACTGTAGTTTGACCTATATCCCCAGCCAGACTTACTGTACTTTGACCTATATCCCCAGCCAGACTTACTGTACTTTGACGTGAGATGTTAATGCCAGTTTACTGTCAGATTTCCTAATAAAAAATTCTGGGAACAAACCAAAACCATGCAGATGTTACTTGTACATAAAAACCAACTAAGTTAAGTTATGTGACCATATATGTTAACTGAGGCTTATTTAAAGGAATATAAATAACTATTGTAAATTGTTGGCAAATAACTGGTAGATGGTAAAATGATCCTTTATTAGCCATATTTAATATTTAGAGAATCAGGTATTTTTTGCATCTTTTGGTGTTTTCGTTTTGTTTTTTGTTTTTGTTTTTGTTGGTTGTGGGGCTTGAACTCTGGGCCTGAGGACTGTCCCTGAGCTCTTCACCTCCAGGCTAGTGTTCTACCACTTGAGCCACAGTGCCACATCCGGTTTTCTGGTGGTTAATTGGAGATAAAAGTCTTATGGATTTTCCTGCCTGGTCTGGCTTTTTATTTAACTGTGATCCTCAGATCTCAGACTCCGGAGTAGCTAGGATTACAGGTGTGAGCCATCTGCCTGGCCAAGAATCAGGTAAACAGGTTTTGTTTGCCCCTTCCAAGTGCTTGTCCTTAGCATTCCACTTGCTACCACTAGGTGGCAGTGTTGGTTTGTGAAAATGTAGAAAAGGTGACAGGCTTTTGGTTCAAGTTGAAAAAGATTCATTATTCAATTATAATATATTTTTCTGTATTGTGAAAAAGAAATGGCATTAAATTATATCAGAGTGTCCCTGGTTAAAGTTATCTAGCCACATAGTAGTTTACCGGCGACAGTGGATTCACAGGTATGTTGGAATCGTGCTGTTTGCCTCCTGCCTCTTATGCCTGGAGCATTGGGGGATGGCCCCAGCTTCATCTCCTCAGATGTAAAACTGGGAATACCATCAACTTGTTCTTCCATCAGGTCAGTGAGAACAGAGAACACATAAGCACTTTATATAAGCAAATGTATTGTTTCACTGAACATATGCTCTCATGTATGGAATTTTATTCACACAAAGCTTGTTTAACATAAACCAGAAGCATTGGAATGTTTGCCCGTCATATGTATGGTTTGGAAAGATTAGGCAGACTGGAAACTACTGAGACACGAAGGGACAGGGAAGATTAATGGGCACGGGTGATGTCAGCTCCGAGGCCACATTGTAGGTCAGACTTTTACAATAAGCAGTGTGTATGAATCATTGATATTCTCTCTCTTTCCCTCTTTAGGATACTTACAGAGAGCTACAATGGAAAAGTCCTGGATGTTTTGGAACTCCATTGAAAGATGGCTGATAGCCTTGGCTTCCTGGTCTTGGGCTCTGTGCCGCATTTCTCTCTTACCTTTAATAGTGACATTCCATCTGCATGGAGGCATTATCTTGCTTTTGTTAATATTCATATCAATAGCGGGTATACTGTATAAGTTCCAGGATGTATTGCTTTACTTCCCAGAACAGCCATCCTCTTCACGCCTTTATGTTCCCATGCCCACCGGTATTCCTCATGAAAACATTTTCATCAGAACCAAAGATGGAGTGCGTCTGAATCTGATTTTGATACGATACACCGGGGACAATTCACCCTACTCCCCGACTGTCATCTACTTTCACGGGAATGCAGGCAACATAGGTCACAGGTTACCAAATGCGCTGCTCATGTTGGTTAACCTCAAAGTGAATCTTTTGCTCGTCGACTATCGAGGCTATGGGAAAAGCGAAGGTGCAGCCAGCGAGGAAGGACTGTATTTAGACTCGGAAGCCGTGCTGGACTACGTGATGACAAGGCCCGACCTTGACAAGACCAAAGTTTTCCTCTTTGGCCGTTCCTTGGGGGGGGCAGTGGCTATTCATCTGGCTTCCGAGAATTCACACAGGATTTCAGCCATCATGGTGGAGAACACCTTTCTAAGCATACCACACATGGCCAGCACTTTGTTTTCATTCTTCCCAATGCGTTACCTTCCTTTATGGTGCTACAAAAATAAGTTTTTGTCCTACCGAAAAATATCCCAGTGCAGAATGCCTTCGCTCTTCATTTCCGGACTCTCTGACCAGCTAATTCCACCAGTGATGATGAAGCAGCTCTATGAGCTCTCCCCGTCTCGGACTAAGAGGCTGGCCATTTTCCCAGAGGGAACGCATAACGACACGTGGCAGTGCCAAGGCTATTTCCCTGCACTGGAGCAGTTCATCAAAGAGGTGGTGAAGAGCCATTCTCCAGAAGAGATGACAAAAACTGCATCCAACGTGACCATTATATAGTGTCCCCATTTTTCTGATGAATGCATTTGTATTTTAATTTGTGCAGGATGATAAAGAATGTTCCTTTCTAGAAGCGTGTCATGTCTGTACTTGTCTGAAGAGTAACATTAAATTCTGAAAGGACCTCAGTGCTACTTTATGATCATCCAAATGGTTTTATTTTTACTTTTGAAGAACTGTACTTTTTGGGTTATGGTTATTTCATACAAAACTTTCAGTGTGCTTTGTATCCATAACTTTTGTTTACTATGTCAGTATAATAGAGATTATTCAAAAGTTTCTTGTTGCATAAGTGATTTGATGTCTGTTCCACTTAAGGTGTGACAGAGGTACGAGAACAAGAGGCCTTAGGGCGTTATTCCTCTTCTAGTAATTATTGGGACAATCATGGTAAGCAAACTTAGTTCTGTAACTGCATTTTTCACCTTAAAAGTTAAAATGAAATGCATGATGGTATTCCTCAACTTATGCAACGCAGCATTTTTAATGTAAATAGCACTGGACATATACCAATGTATATGGTTACCTGGGTTATATCTATTTTTATGTAAACTCTATTTTGTTTTTGCAAAAAGTGGAAGTGAGGCCTCTGTGCAGGTTGCCCTTGAATTTTTCCCTGGTAAAGGCTGAGATCCAGCTGTTTCTTATGAATAAATGGGACTGTGTTTTCCAGTATACATGTACCGTGTTTTTGTTAGGTACAGTCTGGATCATGGCTGATAGAAATAGAGAACTTTATTGCGGCTCTTTGTGCATAAACTTTTTAACATTTGTAATTTTGGTGGCAAAAAATTTTAGCTTCTGTCAATTTTGTAAGTCTACAGCTGAACTACTAATAGTAGTCATAATAAAGATTAGAACTTAACTAACAATTAACCTAGGAAGCCTTGTTACATGATTGTACATACTATTTTATCAAATTTCCACACTGAAGTCTCAGTATATAGGTGTGTGCACCTAACCCATCAGAAGCAAGATACTATTTCTTAGGATTTTTTCACAGACTAGGGCTCTACTACTTCAGTCACACACCTCCTTATTGGGCCTTTTGAAAATAAAAGTTAAAAGGTTAAAAAATAATGTTTGCTTAATATTCTAGTTGATGTGAAATAGAATTACATCAAGAGGCTATTTTAGGAAACGTTATTTATTCCTAGTTTTTTAATTACATGTGAGAATGAAGGAATTCCCAAGCCTTCTGACATAGAACCTATTACCACATTAACAATTTAATGGCTGTAGGTGAGAAGTAGTATTTAGACATATAGAAAAGTAAGGAAAAGCCTTCATGCAGAAAGGAAGCTGCTTGAAACTTGCAAGACTTCCTTTACCAAAAATAAGCTATGAACAAATGTTATGCCAGGTTGTTGCAAACAGTCTTCAAGCATTAGGTATGATTGAGTTCTGCACATTATTATATCAAGTTGAGCATAGAATATTTTAGCTGTATTTATTGGCTTTCTTCAAGCAGCTAGAGCAGAAAAATTAGGAGTCACTAATTTACAGCCTCTCCCTGGAGATAGGACTAGAGATACTTTGCCAAGTAGAATTCTTAACATAATCACTTTATGCCAGTGTTTAGGAAGAGATAAATTATATAAAGTGTGATTTCTAAAGAATGGTTTTCTATAAATTATTATAAAGTCCTGTTTTTTAGGAGTTGATAACTCCTATTATGGGAGGTGTATTTTGTATGTATAAATTCACCACAATTAAAGGCTACTTTTTATCTTGTCATTCCTTGCTCTGTAGAATGACTGTCCTAAATCGTGATGAATTAAAATGGAAAAAAATAATGCAACAAAATAGTATATTTAGGAATGAGCTTTCATGGTACACCTTATAATGTCTCATGGTTTCAAGTTTACAGAGTGCTCTGTACACCTCATGTTTGCATGACGTCATGCAGACTGCACACTGGAGGAATTCCAGCAGCTTTAATTGTAAGCATTATGCTGCTGAACTATAAAAACTGCATCCATGTTTCTTATGCCTTCCTTTATCTTTCCCTTCATTCATCCCTCCGTCTTTCCTTTCTTTTTTTTTATTTTGATACTTTAGAACACTTGTGCAATCTCTATTTTCATTCTTCCGTTGAAGACTTTTATTTCTGCGGCTAAGGGCAGAGGTTATGTTTAGGGTTGTATATCTTTATTTACCAACTAATGTGTTTGAGACTGTTTTTCAGACAGTCGGAGTAGAAAACAAACATGTATTGTCAGCGGCCATGAAGCCTCTGGCAAGAGTTTGGAAACCTTTTCTAATTTTGTGGCCAGAGACGTTAGTCTTGAACTCTAGGACTTCAGCGTTAGTCATACCTTTGTTGTTGTTGCTTCATCTGTAATGGGACTGGCTTTGTGTCCATCTTGCATGTTAATTTCTGGCTTATGTGTACAAGAGCAACTGTAAACATTCAGGAATTGCTTTAAAAGTACTGAAAATTTGGGAATCATAATCTTAAGTATGACGAGAAAACTTGGTTAGGAATATAATCTAAAAGCCCCATTATTTTAAGGAAAATTACTGGTGTGGTAGGGGGAGACAGTATGTATGGTTACAAAAAGTATTCTAAAAAGAATAGCACAAACTAAAAGAAGAAATATTTATGACAGGCAGAAGAATACTGACTGGATAGAAACCACTAGGCAGGAAGTGTGACACAGTTCCTATTTAACTGATAAGGTTAGTGAAAGGGAACTAAAAGCATTCAGAGGTAAAGCCTTTGAAGGCAGACAGACAGACAGGGCACATGATACTGCAACTCCTAACATTTTGACTTTAATTTTTATATTTTCATTAAAATAATGTCCTCAATTTTGTCACTGAGCAGCTTAAGTTTGTGTTGAGCTGTAGCCAGCTTGATTATTGTAAGAATTACAACTCTGGCATGACATCACTGGGATGATTACGATACAGAGAATTTATGCCATCTGTTACATTTGTGAGATTTGGCTATGGTGGGAGTAGGTTTGATGTAATCAATGAGGTGGTCATATTTGATTTTATATAGACTGTCTTGCAAGGGCAAATAGCAGAGTTTGGTTCACATGATTCTCTTCCTTGAAGTTAAGAGTAAATTTGAACTTCTAGAAGGATGTCACTAATTTGATTTAGGACACAACTGAGGTATTGAAGTCCTCAATCTTCACTATCCCTTTTTCCTCCTATACTTGATAATGATGGAAAAGAACTATGAAAGGAAAGATGAGTAATAAATAGCCCTTTAATTATCCACTTGAAGTTACATGCATTTTCATATCACTCAGGTAAAGTTGGGAATGACAGAACAGGTGTCTATTTTTTAAATTCCTGGGGTAGCGAATGTTTATTACCATAACATGCATGTCATCTTAGCCAGTCAGAAATAATCCGTTTGTATGGCAACGTAAATACTGTCATTCTAATTCTGACTCATTTTTGCCAAATAGAGGAGATATACCTCCATTTATATTTTGTACCTTAAAAATAGAGATTAAAAATAGGATTATGTATGACTGACACTTTTTTTTACAAAGAGTGCCATAAATACAGATGTGACGGGTGTGTGTTTCACATAATTTATAACAGTTTCTGTCAGTACAGCATATACTGAATAGTAGTTATTTTCAACATATTCAAGTATATTCACAATAAGTAAAGTGAATCATTTTGTTATCTGCCATATTTTATTGGAAATAGTAATAAAATTTTATAACTATGGAATGTCAGAGTACATTGTGTGCAAACCATGGCAAGGAAACATTTACATTTTTTTACAATAAATTTCTTTTAAAATATACTTCCTATTTTTATGTACTGACAAATGCAATAAATCACTGAAAGTTCGATTCATGTCTTAAGATAGTTTGTATTTAGTCTTAAGAATTTTCTGCTAATGTAAATTCTATCATAGGATATTGAAGTTTCCTCCAAATGGATAAATAAATTTCCTGAGTTTGCACTGAAATGAAATGACTTTAATTCTAATGGTGTGGATAAAAATAGAAATTATGTTTCTGTCTCCCTCAAGAGTGTTACCCTCCTGTATGCATTTAATGTAGCTGGCATTAGAACTGTTCTCTATGAACTGCTGCTGAGAGGCTGGACCCTAAGCCTCCCTTTCATTGACTGGCTCTGGGAATGGATACACTAACCATTCTAGTCTTGTTCTAGCCTTTAAGGTTCATAAAGTGCTTTTCCAAGAAACTTTTAGGCTTTTTCTTCTATCTGTTTTAGTTAATGGTATCAGATAATTAAAATGGTGTGATATTTCCTTGGCCTTTACAGGTCCATAACCTGTATTCTCTAACGAGGCACTTGCGTGCTTGAGTATTTCTTCAGCACAGTTAGGACTGGAAGTGCCCTGAATCCTTGAGCCATCCCCAACATGTGACATGGGAGGTAGAATTCCTACTGTGCTTCTGAAAGATCCCAAACCTGAGTCCAAAGGTGAAACACTGCTTCCTAAAGAGTTTCTCTCATTTTACTCTCCAAAAACTTGGTTTCCTTTCTGCTAAATCCTGACAAGCATGGAATTAGACATAAAGATAGGACTTGTATCTGGGGAGCTGGGTGCAGAAGAAAGAAGGTCAATGTGTTTGTTACTGAGACCTCACTACAAAAGTCCAAGTAACTTGTGTTCCACTACATAAAAATCAAGCTCAGATAGTCGACAGCATGATCAGGGAGGGCCAAATGTATGTGCAGATCTCCCATTCCAAATCTAAAATGACTGTGCATTTGGCATTGATGCAAAACCGTTGTTGAAATGTTGGGGTTAAAAGTAGGCTCAGGATCCCTTGCAAATGACCGCTGTGAACTGAAAGTTAGCAGCATGCATTAGAGTACATTTCCCTTAAAGTAGTTAAATGTGTAGAGATGTAGAAAAATTTAGATGTTGACATAAGATCTGTCCCCATTCCTTTGCCTCATAAATAAGCAAGCCCCAAGCAATTTAGGAGTCATCCTAATAAAGTAATTCCTGATGCTTTCAAATGTGGTCTTGCTGTTTCTTTTTCACAACCTTCCCACTGGTACCACACCAGTCTCTGAAACTTTTCTAATAGCTGACATTTTCTTTTTTCTTTTTCTTTTTGGTTGGTCATGGGGCCTGAACTCTAGGCCTGAGTGCTGTCCCTCAGCTCTTCAGCTCAAAGCTAGCCCTCTGCCACTTAAGCCATGGTCCCACTTCCGGCTTTTTCTGATTATGTGGTGCTGAGGAATTGAACCCAGGGAGGGCCTCATGCATGCAAGACAAGCAATACTGCTGAGCCACCTTCCCAGCCCATAGCTAACATTTTCATTGAGTGCTTAGTATGTACAAACCAGTATTCTGCATCCTTTTTGTCATTTGATGTAGTCCAGGCTGGCCTGGGATTTGGGGTCACCCTGTCTCACGGATCCCTAGGTGGGGAAGCAGAAGGGGCATAATTATAGGCATGCACTATTGCAGTAGGCTTGTCATTAAATGAATAGTCTACAAGCTGATTTCCACATCCCTGGTACCACTCCACTTCCAACAGCCATTGTCTCTGTTCATTCTAACTTAGCAGGAAAACTCCATCCATTCTCCATCATCCTAACTTGGCAGGAAAACTGCATCCAGTCTCAATCCATGGGCAGCCAGCAGTTACATGGCTCAGCAAAACAAGGTCAGACTTCACTGTCCAGAGCCCTTCGAAGTTCAGTGTTCTTGGAAAAGTTCTCTTTTTTCTCCTTGTTGAATCGAATTCAGTCTCCTCTCTGTTGACTCATACCTGATGCTTTCCTTTCACAGGGATATTTTCCCACCTCTCAAGGCTTCTGAATCTGACTCAGACTTACAGCATCTCCACGATGATTGTCCCTTTTCTCAATTTCCACTGCTCTCAAAGTATTCTGTATGTTGATAGTTGATTTTATGATCACATTCAGTTTGTTTATTACTACATGCTGCTCTCTTGCTTTTTGTGTCTTGTTACTCCAACAATAAACACAAGACTCATTCTCCCTTTCATAGTGCTAAGCACTTTGAACGCAGCAATTATCCAAACTTTCTAGGAGGACAAGATGCAGAGGTAATTGCTATAATGTTTTGTATTTCTTACAAGTTTAGATTTACACCTTGGCCCATCAGACTTGGGAGTTAAGGCTTACACCTCCTCAATAATAAAGTTGGAAGTCATTCCTGTGGATGTATCACTTCAGAAAACAGGAGTGGTCTTTGTGCAGGGCATATGTCACTAGAGAGGAAATGGAGACAGGAAAAGGAGCAAAGGGTTGAGCTCATGAATGAAGGACAGTGGGACTATAGCAGTGGCCAGCCAGACCAGAAAGGACAAGAGGGTCCATGGAGGGAGGATGTGATCCCTGACCCTGCGCTGAAAGGGCCTAGGTCCAACGCTGTGCTGCTCTTCTTCCAGTCCCCCCCTATTTTTGGTCCTGTACCTGAGGATCTCCCTTTGAAATAAATCTATCCTCACCACTACTAATTTGAAAAAAAATGATGTGTCTTAGGCACTTGAATTAAAGTGAGCCATTGACATGTTTCATGGCCTTCACTTCAGGATATGGTTTTGAGATCTGAGTGAATGAAAGCTGCTCTGTGCAAGTATCAAATCTACCACCCAATCCAAAATGGACGGGGCTGGCTGCTAGGGGTGGGGCAGGCCAGGGAAAAGTCCTCAAAAACACAGGCAGGCAGGGTTAGGGCTGACCACTGTGTCCCCCCAGTGCACATGCGGAAGCCTTGACCTCCGAGAAGATGGCATAAAAAGATAAGCCCGTCATTAGGACAGAGGCGCCAGGATTAGCCTGTTGAGTAAGGATGCAGACTAAAGACAGCTTTCTGCAAACCGGAAAGAGGCCCTCACCTGATGTGCCAGCAACTTATTCTTAGATGTCCAGTCCCCACAACTTCAGGGATGACACTGCTGTGGTTCATCACGTCTATAGAAATGCGTGGTTACCTCCCAAATCAGACTCTGGATTGCTCACTGAAGACACCTGATTTCCCACCAAAGTCCCCATTCTTCTCAGGCTTTGTATCTCTGCCATTATTTACCTAGCTGTTAGTATCTTGTGTTACAGAGGCACAGCCACCACTATGGTCACCCCCCTGGAAATTGTAAGAATGTGGACTGTTTATCTGTCCTCAATGGAGAGACCAATATCTTGAAACTAACCTTTAGGAGTCAATAAGCATGACTGTAAAGTCCCTGACAGTGAAGTGCTCCACTACATGATGAAGATGATTCTCCAGAAAGCTGATGAAAGCCCCATCACTTGTAAAGGCTGCAGGAAGCAGGCCATAGTTCATGTAGATATTAAAATTTACATGCTCATAAAGGACATAGCCCAGTATAAATGATAATTATACTTCCTGAAACAATCATATAATTAGAGCAAGCATTTTTATAACGATAGCAGCCATCAAAGCTCAGTTGACCTGACATAGTTTGCTGCCTACAATATAAGATAAGGTAGGTGGCTCATAAGGTGTAATTTTCTATTTTAAAAAGTATTGTTTGTAGGAGACTTTTAGGCATTTCTTAAGCAAAGTTACCTCCTATGTAGTACATATATGGTATCTTTGTGGGTGTCTCTTTGTGTATGTGTCATTTGTGTTATTTCTGATTTTTATGTGTGTGCTTATTGTGTTGTGATTTTTCCCTCAGGGTGGGCTTATTAATGTGTATTTGTGTTATATTATTTTTTCTAAGGGTGTGCATATATGTGTATGTGTATTTGTGTGAACATTGTGTTCTAATAGTATAATTGAGAATAATTATTGTTACTCAGAGCCTTAAATCCACAAAAAGATGCATTCTTGGGTTATACATATATGAATATGGCTGGAAGAAGAGAGAGCCTGAAAACTACTCTCCCTGATTATTTGTTCCTGAGAAGGTAATGTCACCAATGTGTGCTCTTATCTCCTAACAAGAAATGGATAAAGAAATACCAGGAAGGATGTACACTGGTACGTGGGAAAAGCCACATCCGATTACTGTGTGGCTCATAAAAGCATCTGCCTTTTGATCTCCATGGGATCTGCACACCCATATATCCTATGAAATCACCTTCCTGCTTGGAACCCTGGCTTCCACCTCTCTGCCTCCCAGGGGTCATTTGCGTCTCTTCCTCTCCTCAGTTCCTCGTTCTCCTCGCTATCTTTTCTTTTTTAAATCACGACTTTAGATGAGAATTTGACATACAGTATGTTAGTCAGCTTGCCATTGCTATGACAATGCACCCCAAAAGAGACTGATTCAAAAGGAGAGTTAATCTGGGATTCAGTGGTTTCACTTCACAGCAGCTCCATTGCTTTGGGGCTGAGGCAGAGTAGCGTGTCATGGCAGAGAGGGGGACCTGGCACACAGCCGCCCACTTCAGGGTGTGTGGGGAGCAGAGGGAGAGCAAGAAGGGTCTGGGGGACACAGCATCCCCTTCAAATGCATTCCAACCTTGACCTTCCTCCTCCTATCTGCTAAACAGCGCCACCAGCTGGGGACGATACCTTGAAAACCTCTCAGGGCCACACTTCCTATCCCAGCCATTACTACATAGCAAAAAGAAGTTTTTCAGAATCCTTTTGCAAATAAGTTCCCAGAGGAATCCACCATTACCTCTGAGTTTTTCGGCATATATTTACTAAAAGCCCACAATGCAGCATTAAAATGCAGACATGAATAGAGCATGATTAACACCGAGTTCTCAGATCACTTTCAGATCTAGCCTTCTATCCCAATCATGTCTTTTACAGCCAAAGGAAATGGATTCAAACCATATGATGCATTTAGTTTCCAGATGAACCATCGGTCTGAAGACAGGCTCCTGTCCTTGGCAGCTGCATGCGAGCCTTCGGGAAAGAGGATCCTTGCAGACAGGACTACATGGAGGATCTTGGCATACGCAGATTACCCGGGGCTCACTGGCTGTAATCTAATCTAAGTGTTCCAAGACAGGCAGTGGGAGATTTGAAATACACAAGCAATACACACACATGCATATGTGATTCTTGTGACAATACAGTTCTGTGAAGGCAGGAATTCATTCTCATCATTAAGGTAATAGTTCTAATTTGGGGAGGGGAAGGGAAATTAACAAAATGCTGAAACAAGGATACTGGTTTACCTATTGTAACAATGAGATGTACACGACACTATGTTGAAAATGAACTTTACAACCTGGGGGGGGGTGAAGAGGGGGGAACATGAGGAGGTGGGGAGGAGAGGGATAATAGGGGGAAAACAAAGGAGGTGTAACCGCTCAATAGGAAATGTACTCATTACCGTACTCATGTAACTGTAACCCCTCTGTACAATATCTTTACAAAAAAATATAGTAGTTCCTCTTTCCATAGCACCCCTCAAAAAGACTCCACCCTTTTCACTACCAATCCATTAGAGATCCAGCCATAAGGTGAGTTTTGGTGGGAATAAAACCTGTTAACACTCTCTGGTGTATGACTGTCTCCTGTGAGCAGCTTGAGCTCACCCAGGGGGGTCCAAAAATGAAACAGGCTCTATTGTCAGAGGTGGGGAGAGGCTTACAAACTCACCAGTCAGTGATACTAAAGAAAAAGTGGAGAGTAGCATCAAAAGGTGATTAATTTGGAAAATTTCATGTTCATTTTTCCACAACTTTTATAAAAATAAAAAATGTCTATGATACAAGATTTAAGATTAGTATTTGACTACTTGAAGGATTTTAGCAAATCTAAGATACAAGAAATTCTTGGTTTCTTTGACATCTTATCCTTGGCTAATTATTGCTAGTACTGGTGAATGTTACCCAAGAGTGAGAATTTCATGAGTTTTGCACTGCATCCAAAATGCTCTGTTCTTGGTTTTTATTTGAGAGTTGATAGGTTTAAAAAACTATATATGAGATACAATTAAATTTCACTGAGCAGTGTTCATGGGAAATTCAACATACTGCAGATTCATGTCAACAAACCAGAAAGGAAAACCAATAATTCCATGATCAACTAAAGAAATCACAATACCACAGAAACAAACATCAGAAGCTCAGAGTTAAATAATTAATATTTGTAAAAAACCATTTGCTGATTTTTAATAGAGTAATAACAAAACATATTTGAGCACTTTTGAAAAATAGACGTCATACCTAGATTTTTAATACCATTAATCACAGACAAAGGAAATAAAAAGGGATGAAATTGGGGCTGGGAAGGTGGCTTGGTGGTATTGTTTGTCTTGCATGCATGAGGCCCTGGGTTCTATTTCTCAGCACCACACAAGCAGAAAAAGCCGGATGTGGTGCTGTGGCTTAAGTGGTAGAGTGCTAGCCTTGAGTTGAAGAGCTGAGGGACAGCACGTAGGCCCAGAGTTCAGGCTCAACTACCAACCAAAAAATAAAAAGGGATGAAATTTTTGCATAGATCAAATAAAATTTTAAAATACTTAAAATACCTTTACAAAGTAGCATTTAAGCTCCCTGAGACAGATTACAAATTTTCCTTTCACTATCTTTTTTATTAACTTCCTTTTTCCTTTTTACACCCTAGTCTTCACTCCATTTCTGGAGTGAATGCTCAAATGTCTTGCTTCTGGAAATTTCTTCCCTTGCTTATTAGATTTGAGATAAAAATGTTTACCAATATAGTGCCTTTTCTTTTTATTGATAAATTTGTTTCTAAATCCTTCACATTATCTTTTTAGTATCTGTAATTGATGCAACAACCAATTACTTTTATTTGCTATTGAAAACTTTTATTCTTTTTATCTTCCTATAAAGGATCAACTCTGTGTCTTTTAAAAATTATATTCTATCATGTATTGTATCATTGCTATCTCTTGTTTTAATTACTTTCTTCTATTCGACTCTTGAGCATATATCTAAAACAATGTAAGTCTGGATACATTAGAAGAACTTGCATATCCATGTTTATTATATCTATTCACAGCAGCCAAGATGTAGAATTAGCTAATGTCTTATAACTGACGAAAGGATCAAGAACATGTGAAATTAACAGGGAGCACATGCCTTTAATCCTAGCTATTTAGGAGACTGAGTAATCTCAATGTAATCTGAAGGATTACACTTCAAGGTCAATGCAGGTAATTAAATTTGCTAGACTCCATTTCTAACCAGAAAACAACTAAAGCTGGTGGCATGGCTCCAATGATAGAGTACCAGCCTAGCCAGCAAAAGGACTTGAATTCAAAACCCAGTACCTTCAGGAGAAGGAGAGAGAGAGGAAGAGAGAAAGGACCAAAATACAAAAAAAAAAAATGCAGGAAGAAAGAAAATATAGTATTCCATTTGCAGGAAAATAGATGGGTCTGGAGATAATTATGTTCAGTAAATCAGTCAGATTTAGAAAGACAAAAGTCATGTTTTCTCTCAAATGTGGATACTAGACTTAAAAGAATAACACAAGCAAGATAATACATAGGATCACACACATAGGCTAGACACATCTATAAGCATAGTTATAGGACACTCTGAGGGAACAATACTAAATACCAAAATAGATTATATCTGTAAATAAAATTAACCAAACAAAACTCAATAAAAGTTCTTGCATAATAGAGATAGTAAAGAATGAGGAAGTGAGATTGCTCTCACAAGTAAGGGGCTCAATGAATTTAAACACTGTCTATTGATTTGTGAGATATCACCATGCAACCCCTTGGGACAGTTAGCACACACTAGAAAATAAATAGCTAGGATACAAGACAGGTCCTATCGGGCTGGGTGAACAGTGAGAGGGAGCTCAGGATGGGTGAAGGAGAGTGCACATGGTCAAAATGCTTTATGTGTTTGAAAAGCAGGGAACTTTGTGCAGATTGGCTTGGGAACGAGAACACGGGGAACAAGGGAGGGGGATTTGAGGAGTTTGATCAAGGTACATTGCACATACATGAACATGCCAAAATGAAACCCCTTGTACAGATAATTGGTGCTAATACAAGGTTAAACAAAATAGGAAACACACACTTGTGCCATAAACTTCACCAGCATTACCTCTAGAAGCAGTTAGATGTTCCATGAATATGTTAGAAAAGGTTCACTTATTTGACCACCACTGACTAAAAGGTAGAACGAATAAGTGCAGGCACATTCCTTCTTTTTACTTTATTATTTTTTTTTGTGGTAGTGGGGCCTGAACTCTGGGCCTGGGCGCTGTCCCTCAGCTCTTCAGCTCAAGGCTAGCGCTCTACCACTTGAGCCACAGCGCCACTTCCAGCTTTTTTCTTTTTGCTTATGTGGTGCTGAGGAATCGAACCCAGGGCCTCAGGCATGCAAGGCAAGCGCTCTACCACTGAGCCACCTTCCCAGCCCCATTCCTTCTTTTTATAACTCCATCCACCTGCACGATCCTTTCGTACACAAGACATCACAGCAGTCCATCTCGTCATTACTTTGTGGTTAAACTAACTGAGAGAATAACATTTGACCTTCTAAATAATATTCACATATCAAACATACATCATATGCATCTATATAAATATATATTTACTAGAAAGATGATACAAGTTTTTGTTCTGAATTAGAGCACTCATTTGTATCAACTCATTTTCTCTGTCTAGAGTCCTGCAGGCTGCTACCTCTACTGAGTTTTATAATTTAGGCACTGTTTCATATGCAGAAGTGCTGTTGTTCTTGTGTTAACCTGGCCCAAACTCTCAGACAAGACACCTCTTTCCTCAGTACAAAAGGGCTACAGGACAGAGCCCGGAGCCTGCTAATGCTCCCTAGTTTAATGAAGTGGGCTGTGTGTGTGAATGTTTTTGGAGTTGTCATTGTGAGAAGCAAGTAGTCAAAACCTGTCTTGTCCTGTCTCGTGCTGTGCCTTGGATAAGCTCATTTCCCATATTGTGTACAATCCTCTCTGCACAGGTCCCATCTCAATTTGATTATTGCATATGAAGCATTACCTACATTAGAGAAGAAAAAAACACAGATGTGTAAACCAATGCCAAATACTGATGGTGGGCGCTGGGGTACATCTGCAGTTTAGATATGCAGCCCCGCTGCTATCCACCTCACATGGTTTGTTAGTCAATGAATAGAAATGAGTTCTTAATAGAATTCCAGTTAGACAGTCAAGACATTTCCTCCAAAGAAAGCAGATACTTCATTTATGTTGTCATCATTTCTTTTGTCATCTAATAACAAAGTCAAGAGCTAAGAACACCACTAAGATAGCTACCTGTCTTTACAGACAAGGTTAAATTATGTGATTTCTGGGGGACACAGTCAGACACTGGTGCTGGTTCATTCCTCCTCTGACTGGAGGGAAGTTGCCAGCCCCCTTTCCCGAAGCAGTACCCCCCCTGCAGTATGTGGTCTTAGAGCAGTTAGCCATGATGTCCTCCATCCAGGAGAGCAAGGAAATGAAGGCGTTCTCTAAAGCCGCAAGGTCAACTCCCTGAGCAGCTTTCACCAGGGCATGTGGAGACAGTTGCCAGGCAGAAGACCAGAGTGTTGGCTCTTGGCACTTTGTTGGCACTGTGTCTAAGAGTCCCAAATGGAAGAATCTGGTTATTGCAAAGCCTCAGCTCCTTGAATGACATAATTACAATACTTTAATGCACAATTGTATTATTTAAGCCACTGGTTTAAGTAGTATTAGTGCACAAACATGTACAATATTTTTTGGCAGTACTGCAGTTTGACCTTAGAATCTCATACTGGGTTAGGCAGACCCTCTACAACTTGAGCCTTTGTTTCTACTCCTTGAATTTCTTCTCCTTCTCTTTCTTCTTCTTTGAGACAGCGTCTCTGGATGTATCCCAGACTGGTCTCAAATATCTGATCTTCTTAGCTCAGCCTCCACAGTGTTGGGATTATAGGCATGCACCCCATGCCTGGCTCCCAAGTGTATCTCAATTGCTGCTGGCATCGAGGAATCAATTCTATTCCCAAAGAATTGGATTTGCCATTGCAAAGTTATCTAGGCCGCCTCACCCTGAGCGGTGGACACCAGAACAGAATTTAGTGGTGTCTCGTTCAAATGAGCTCACATCTGTACTTGTGAGAGCAGATTTCCCTGAAAGGCTGAGGAGCAGTTTGGGTTTAGTGAGGATGTTAATTACATCTCTTTTAAAGGTCTTGAAAACCTGCAGAAGTGAAGGGAAAATACACAATCCCAGTGGATGAAAGTGACTAAATCTGATGCCATTACTTGTAGATGAGGAAGGCGATGACTCGTGGTGACATCTAGGGAAAGTGCTTACTTTGAGAGTGTTTGTTGCAAAGCCTGCAGGTGTGACCGCACCTGTGCCAGTGTCCCTGCAGTCCTGTCTGTAAGTTGACACTCTTTCACTTGTCCCTCATTCACGTGCAGTGGATGACAGAAAATGACAGGGTGGATGTGTTCTAAGGCGTGTTCTACCTTCCCATACGCTATTACCGCGCCACTTACAGAGGAGACCACGTCACCAAGGTCCCAAGGTGCCGCCGTCCCCTGAAGGGGAAGGAGTGGAAGGATTCCCCCTGCAGAAGCCTGAGTCTGCGTGGAATGATGTAGCCGTCTGTGCATCAGGGGCACAGTGTCCACTCAAGGGCGGATGCCCACTCAGGGTTGGATGTCCACTCAGGGCAGAGTGTCCACTCAGGGGCGGATGTCCACTCAGGGGCGAAGTGTCCATTCAGGAGCATGTGCCTGCTCAGGGGCGGGTGCCCACTCAGGGGTGGATGCCCACTCGGGGGCCGGCGTCCACTCAGGGGAGCACCCTGTAACCTCCGTTGGAGATGTAGGTGCCGGTCAGGGAGCCAGCCCTCCAGACCAGACGTGACTGGCTGCAGTGAGCGACGGGCTCTGTCCCTCACCACGTCCATCCTCTGGTGACAGGGGGAGTCTCCCTGGGTGGACCCTGGAGGCTCTGTGTGGTGGACCCTACGGGACAGGGATCCTGGGGTGTCGTGACGGCGCAGGGGCGGCCGGGATAGGCTGGACTCGGGACCGGGACCCCCAGGGGGCGTGGGATTCTCCTCCGTGCTCCCAGCAACTGCTGGACGCCCGAGCGGATGCCCATGCGCCTTCGGCTCCAGCGTGGCGAGCACAGCGCGGGTGCCCACCCGCGCTTCCCTTCCTGGTCCCAGCCCGCGGGGAAATCGATGGACCGCTAGGTGTGATTCCACGCCGAGGCTCGAGGCTCATGGCCTCTCTGCCCTTCGCGGCGGAGACCGGCTCTCCCCGCCCCCCTCCCCCGCTCGCCCCCTCTCGCCCTCCTCGACATCCCCATCCCAGCGGTCCTCCCTGGCCCGACGCGCGGCGTGGACGTCTGGCACGCCGTGGAAAAGCCTTCCCAAAAACTGAAAGTGAAATGAGGAAGGCGGATTGAGCAATCCGCGGATGGCGAACGCCCCGAACCCCCTGCGCCCCGCGAGCGCGCGCGCGGCCATGCCCCGGGGCAGCGAGACCACAATCCGGGGAGCGCTCGTGCGCAGGGGACCTGCACGGCCACCGAGGAAATGACCTGACCCCCGGGCTCCCCGCTCCTCCGAGCGCAGGCCGGCCTCGGGGCAGCGGCCACGCCTTTCCTGCGGCCCTGAGAAGGCGGGAGCCATGAGCGCGCCGCGGGCCCGCAGCCTCCCGCCGCCGCCGCCGCCGCCACCACGCGCCGCGCGGCTCTCCCGCGACCAGAAGCTGCTGGCGGCAGCGGCGCTGCTGGCGCTGCTGGCGGGCGCGCTGGCGCTGCTGGCGGTGCACCGCGTGGCCGCCCTGCACGGGGAGCTGCGTCGCCTCCGCGCGGACCTGCGGCGCGCGGCCGCCGCCGCCCGGCCTGTCGCGGCGCCTCCCCGACTCCAGGTGAGCGGGGCGCGTGGGCTCGGGGCGCAGCCTCGGGTCCCCCACCTCCCCCCCCGCCCCGCCCCGCCCCGCCCCGGGCCAACGCCGACGCCGGTCCGTCACCCCGGGCTCTCTCTGTTCCAGGCGATCGTGCCCCTGGCGGCAGCGGGACAGAGCAATGCCAGCCGGAGCGCCCGGCACAAGCGCGCCCTGGAGGGGGCGGAGGAGACCGGTGAGCCCAGGGTGAAGGGGTCCTGCTCAGAGCTCAGACTGGCGGGTGGGCGGGCGGGGGTGGCCCCGGGGACCCAAGCCACAGGTGGCTTCGCAGCCCTGAGAGGCTGCGCGAAGGGAGAGATCCTAGCGGGAAAGGGGCCCGGCGAGGAGGGGAGGCGGGAAACAGCCACGGACAGGAGTGAGTGTGCCAACCGACACGGGCAAGTGTGCCCAAGACACCGCTGAGCGTGCCCACCGACGCTGCTGAGCGTGCCCACTGACCCCGGTGAGCGTGCCCACGGACACGGGTGAGCGTGGCCACCAACACCGGTGAGCGTGCCCACGGCGCGGGGCGCATGTTCACAGGATGGCATTGCGTGAGACCGGGGGAAGACCCCGCTGAGCAGCGCGCGCGCGCCCATGCTCTCTCACACACACGCTTCCCCCCTCTCCCCCCCCCCCCGTGCACACGCACCCATAGCAAGTCCCTCCCCACCTGCACACCACCCCTCATCCTTCCTGGGCCCCTGGCCCTGCGGGGTAGCGTTCCCTCTCCAGAGGGCTCCACGGTTGGGAACTCCTCCCCACCGGATCCCTTCCCACGAGGGGATGTGTGTGTGCTGTGCCTTCACCATGGGTCAGGCATGTGCCACCGCGCCTGTTCCACGCAGAGGTGGTTTTCCTGGGCATCTAGAAAGCGCCAGGGTGTGTGTGGGGGGGGGTGCTCACCCCTGCGGTGCGCCCATCTCTACCAGGGAACGGGGATCCCAGGGCGCGGACTCACTTCACTGGGATTTTCGAAGGGGAGGGCAAAGCTCTCTCTCCCTCACCACAGGCCCGCTGGCCCCAGCTCCCCTTCCCACGCGTGCCTCACTGATCTTGGCATCGATGACCAAACCTGTGCGCGCCTCTGGCTACAGGAAATTGGCTCTGTGCATTTAAAACCGGAAACCAACCGCACTTAAAAATCACTTCCACGCACGAATTGTTTTTTGTATGTTTTATTTCACCTTTCCGTCAAGAGCACAGGCGGTTTGCTGTGTGTGGGTTTTTTTGTTTCTGTCTCATAGTCTGTAGTCCACTGACTTGTAATTCTCATTTGTATTTATGAAATCATTTTTGACATGACGATTTTCATTTCTTCTGTGCTATTTAGAACATACACGTGTGTGTGTGTGTATCTTTAGTTTCTGGAGAATTTACATTTGGTATGATTTATAATTTCTATATTGTGAATTATGAGGTAAAGAGAATGACTGGGCTAATTATTGCTATGCTTTTCGAGTGTTATCAGTGTAATTCACAATACAAAATTTAGTGAACCTTTTTGTCTACATTCTTGCTGCAGTAATTCTTTCTTTAAGTTTTGATTCTGACCAGTTTTCCAGTTACAAAAAAGTATCTCAACTTTATTTTACTGTCTTGCCTGTTGTACTGAACATGCAGTGAACACCTTTTTCTCTGTGCGCACATGTGTGTGTACATGTGTGCCAGCGCTGGGAATTGAATTCTGGGCCCTGGCACTGTCCCTCTGCTCAAGGTTAGTGCTATACTACTGGAGCCACAGCTCTACTTTGCACTTTTCACCCCTTTTCTTTCCTTTTCTCTCTTCTCTCTTTCTTTCTCCCTTTCTCCCTTCCTCCCTCCCTTCCTTCCTTTCTTTATCTTTCTTTCTTTCTTTCTTTCTTTCTCTCCCTTTCTTTCTCTCTTTCTCCCTCTCTTTCTTTCTCTTTCTTTCTTTCTTTCTTTCTTTCTTTCTTTCTTTCTTTCTTTCTTTCTTTCTTTCTTTCTTTCTTTCTTTCTCTTTTCTTTCCCTTTCTTCCTTCTTTCTTTTCCCTCCCTCCCTCCCTTCCTTTCCTCCTTCCTTCCTTCGTCTTTCTTTCTTTCTTTCTCTCCCTTTCTCTCTTTCTTTCTCTCTCTCCTTCTCTCTCTTTCTTTCTTTCTCTTTCTTTCTTTCTTTCTTTCTTTCTTTCTTTCTTTCTTTCTTTCTTTCTTTCTTTCTTTCTTTCTTTCTTTCTCTTTTCCCTTTCTTCCTTCTTTCTTTTCCCTCCCTTCCCTCCCTTTCCTCCTTCCTTCCTTCCTTCCTTCCTCAAAATAATTCATTGGTAACCCAAATCTCAGATTTATGCCTAGTCTGACCTCAAACCAGAATCCTCAGATCTCAGACTCCTGAATAGCTAGGATTACAGGTGTGAGCCACCAAAGTCCAACATTTCCTGCATATTTTAATTACTTCTAGTTTTGGCCGTGCTGATTTTTATGTTTAACTTTTCATTGTCTTCTTTTTCACATTTTTAATAACTTCCTAATTAGTCATGTTTATAATTTTTTTGCAGAATTTTGTTCTTTTATCTAAGAAAATCCCTGTGATGGATTTTTTCCATGCTTTTCTTTTGACTTTCTCTAATACAGCCCAGTTAAAAATATTTGTGCTCATGATCTTTTAGTTTGCTCTATTTCCGGCTACTTTGACTGTTTTATGACTGTTTTGTTTGATTTTTATCAGGAATCTTTCTGGTGTTTGTGTGAGTCATTTTATACTGGTATTAACTTCCTCTTTTTTTCTTTCCTTTTTTTTCCCTTCCAGATTGCTACCTAAAGCAAATTGTATCAAATGATTCTTATTAACTTCTTCATTTGGAAAAATGAAGTTTTTCATATGTAATTTGAGTCTGTTTGAGACTATTTTAGCATTGATTTATTGTTTTATTTATCAACTTTAAATAAACAACATTCAGTAAATTTTTCTTATAAAGGACTTCAATATCTAGTATGGTATGGATTCCTCAAGTACCTTTAATTTTCTAGGGTATTATTACCTTCCTTCTAGATAGTGATTTAAATTAACCTTAATTTTACCATTTGAATGAGTATATTTCAGCAGATATTAAAGAAAAATAAAAATAGAGTTAAAAAATGAATATTTTCCTAGGTCACAATTTGCCAAAATACTCCATACTGATACTTTGAAATTTTCCTCCTGTTTGTCTATGTTATATTCAAGTGTTGTTACAGCATGCAAAAATTATAGAGTAATGAAAATTTCCTTACAATATTAATTTGTAATTTGTAGACAGTTTGGTAACAGAATCCTCACAGAGCAAACAAAAATTACTCAGATTCTACAGCTGATTTGTAATCACCATCAGAAGTAGAGTTTTTTAACCAACTTTTAATATAAAAATAATGACTATATAGCACACATTATATATGTGTATTACTACATGAATATATCTGTTATGTATATGTGCATATATTACATTTATAACATTACACATATAATATGTGTATATATGCAAGACACATAGTATATGTATATTCATGCATAATACTTAGTAAATATCATAACATCCACAGATCCAAGATGGATGCTTGAAGATAAGAATTTCAGGGACAGGTAGGTTTACCATGCCTTGACATTGAACTTGACATTGAACTATTATCCTTTCATTGAGGGGAATTTTTTAAATCTAGCTATTCTACAATGAATATCTATGAACCCAAGAAAGCTGTGTGAGATGTAAAAGTCTTTCCCTTTTTCTGGTCAGTGCATTCTATCTTTGGAATTGGGAAAAGTCTACCCAGCTCATCTAGGCAGAGTTTTAATTTTCTTTCCATTCTTGTTGTTCTGATTTAATGGAAGACCCAGGAGCCTTAGCTTGCTCTTTTCCTTTAAAAGTGTCTACTTACACCCTTATTCATTAGCTGACTATATCCATTTCAGAGACATTAGTGTTTAATTGGAATAAGTACTTTTTTTTGGCAATAGTGAGCAAAGAGATGGACCTGGCTATCTTTCAATCTTTCCAAAAGCAAACTCTGCTTTTATTTAATTGTAAAAGTTAGTAATTTGGCTCTACTTTGTTTTTTCTTAATTTATTTTCTGTCTCAAATTAAAATTTTATAAACCTTAATGTATTTCAGAAGGTCAGGTTTGATTACAGTGTAATAAACAGAAATGTGGGGAAATCCATGATTTAGAAAATTGCCAAATAGCTCATCATGGCCAAAAATTCCTTTTGAAGTCCAACAGTAAGTTAATTTGGAGATATTCTCAACTGAAAAAAATAACAAGTCATGTTTCTTTGAAAATATTACATAATACCATTTATTTCCAAATGAATCATGATGACCTTGATTTGAACGTTCACCTAAGTATCATTTTATTCATTTCCTTTTTTTGCTGGTTGTGGAGATTGAACTCTGGGCCTGGGCACTGTTCTGAGCTCTTCAGCTCAAGGCTAGCACTCTACCACTTGAGCCATAGCACCCACTTCCAGCTTTTTCTGTGTATGTGGTTCTGAGGAATCGAACCCAGGGCCCCATGCATGCAAGGCAAGCACTCTACCACTGAACCACCTTCCCAACCCCCATTTTATTCATTTCTGTGAATTTAACTATAAGCATCTTCAGAACCTCTCTGATAAGTGAATTATTTCAGAATGTTTGCTACCAGACTTAATCAGCTTATTGATAAAATCAGGGAACCTTTCCATTTTTTCCTTTGTTAGTCAATTGGAATTTAAAAGCCATTAAGAAATACAGTTGTTTTAGATTACAGAAAGGTAAAATTACTTATAATTTCATTGATTATTTTTACTAATAATGCTTATTGTACTTGTCTCAGTCATTAATAGTTTTGCTTTTGGTTTGTTTTGTGCCCATCCTGGGGTTATAACTCAGATCCTCTTCATGTCACTTGACTTTTGCCCAAGACTGGTGCTCTACCAGTTGAGCCATACCTCCAGTTCCATCTTTTTGCTGGTTAATTGGAGATAAGAGTCTCAAGTATTTGTCTGCCCAGGCTGGCTTCAAACCCAGATCCTTAGGTCTCAGCTTCTTGAGTCAGTAGAATGTCAGGTGTGAACAACCAGCCCCCAGCTCCCTCTCTCAATTGTAACAGGAAAACACTGCTGAACTGATCAATCCTATTTTTATCTGTGGCTCAGGTGTGATATTTGTTTCACATTAAAAGGAAGAGGACCCACAGGGTAAAACAAAACGTGTTGCAGGAAAAAAAAGTGTCCTTTATGTTCTTATTTGTTAACTACCTACTCAAGTTTCATTGGTATTTCTGTTGCAATTGAAAGGATCAAATTAGCAATTTATAAAGAAAGTTTTTTTTCTTATTTTCAGCATTGTATTTCTAACTTAAAATTCCAGGGGAAATTTCTCAGCAGACTTTCTTATGCCATTGTCTCTCACAGGTTTAGAACTGTAAATATTACTCCGTAATTCCGGACTGCACATTTTAGAAATTTTCAATTAAACACTGAGTTGTGAATCATCCCATCATCCTTTTAAAAACACATTGAGAAGTGGGTCTATAAAGCGCTCTTTCAACTCTAAATAAAATGCTTGTTGGACACTACGAAAACCTATATTTGCACATCAGTTAAAATAAGCAAGCTAGATTTAGGCTGTGCAAACAAAGTGTTTTGTTTTATTTTTCCCTCCCTGCATATACAATAGAAAATGTACTTAGTTGGCTCTAGGGAATTTTCTTTAATTCTGTCTTTCCTTTCTCCCTTGGGCATCTTCTGAAGTCCTCTACCTGTGGCATATGTTATGAATTGATGTTTCCAGGAAGTTTTAGCAACTGCAGCCTGACAGAAAGCTCATGTTTCATTTTTAGTAAGATCTCACTCGCATTCAGATATCTTGCCAAAAAGCTTCTTGTCTCTGGCTTTCAATGAAACGGATGAGATTTAAATTCTGGTTCACTCTCAACTCCTGAGTGTTTGTACTTCCTATGCTTTATGCTGCTTGAAAGGTAAAGGCAGATAGACAATGGATACTTAAGTGTTAAGTTGCTTACAGTTTACATATTTAATAAGTGCTAAACATTGTTTATGTTTTAAGTGGTTGCAGAAGTTGTATATTCAATACCATTAATTCAGGAGTACTACTGATGTATTCAGTCATTATTTAATATTAGATTTTAACAAAATAGCCACAATACCGTTTGGAGTGATCGGATAAGGTTTATCATGTATTTGGTAGACTTGAAAAACAAAATGACTAACCCTGCTTTCTACAGAGCCATAGCAGACAATGTGAATTTGATTCAGTTGTGCTGATGGTGTTTTGCACAACTCAGTGGCAGATAAAACTTTTCTAATTTGTACTGGGTTTCAAATGTATATATTAAATAGGCCCATTTCATAACTCAAATAATAGCATGAAAGCAAGGTAAAAAGTATGCTTGTTTGAGCATTTGTGAGAAAATGAGTCACACACTCCCTTGTGTCTTATCACTTAGTTCCCACAGCTGCTGTTCAAGTAACGAAATTGTGTGTTTTGCTTTTCAGTCTCTCAAGATTGCCTGCAGCTGATCGCAGACAGTGACATGCCAACTATCCGCAAAGGTAATGAACGGCCACACTCTCCTTCCCCAGGACCTCTGTCCCCCAGCACCCTCTGTCCCCCAGGATTCTGTCCAGTACCACTTGCTCTCATGTCAAGTCTAACATTACAACTATATCTTAGCATTCTGCCTCAAAACTTCTCGCAGTCACATGTCACACAGCAACATTTAAGTGACTCAAAATGACTGGGGAATAAGTATTTCCACTCCTGATAATCTGATAAACAGAATTAGCAGAAAGATACTAGATTTAGAAATTTTAAATAATTATATTCAAAACAAGTTTTTTTATAACTTCTTTTTGTTGTTGTTGTTGTTGGTCATGGGGCTTGAACTCTGGACCTGGGCACTGTCCCTCAGCTCTTCAGCTCAAGGCTAGTGCTCTACTACTTGATCCACAATGCCACTTCCCATTTTCAGGTGGTTAATTGGAGATAAAAGTCTCATGGACTTTCCTGCTTGGGCTGGCTTTGAACCTCAATCCTCAGATCTTAGCCTCCTGAGTAGCTAGGATTACAGGTGTGAGCCACCCATCCCCAGCCTATAACTTCTATTAAAAGTAATTTTGGCTTCTATGGGGATACAGTAGGACCTGTGTAAGCATTACTACTATTGATTTGGTTATAAAAACTTTAATATGGTTAGAGCAAGACGGAACAAACAATATTATTTTCTTTTTCATGTTTTAAAAAATTATTTTATAAAGGTGATGTACAGAAGGGTCACAGTTACATAAGTCAGGTAATGAGTGCATTTCTTTTTGGACAATGTCACTCCTTCCCTAGCTTTCTCCCAGTATTTCCTTCCTGTTCCCACCCACAAGTTGTATAGTTCATTTTCAACATAGTGTCTAATGAGTACCACTGCTGCATTTGTTCACCCTTGGTCCCTCCATTTCTGTGCCTCTCTCTTATACTCCCAAAGATAGATAAACAAATAAATAGGACAAAAAAGAAAACAAAAACAGCAGCAACAAAAACTATTGTTTCCATTTGCTGGTGTTCATTTGGATAAATACTATTTTATATGATTACATGCCCATAGGTCGTGCACTTTTGTGTTTCTCTCCTAAGAATATCCTCATTTGGTTTCATTGTGTGTGAATGTCTAGAGACCTGTATAATTCCTCATGTCCCAGTGTATTTTTTAAACTATCCAGTATGTTTATTTGTGGATTTATAGGTACATTCTAGCTACTACAAGTGAGTGAAACCATGCAACCTATGTTTCTTGGGGTTACTTCACTTAATATGATTTTTCCAACGTCTTTCCATTTCTTTATGAATGGTACAATATCATTCTTTCTGATGGATGAGTAGAATTCCTTTTGTCCACTGCGAGGCATCTGGGCTGATTCTATATCTTGCTATGGTAAATGCTGCAATGAACATGGCTGTGCTGGTAGCTTTAGTATGGACTTGTTTTTGTTCTGTTGGATAAAAGGCCAGGAGTGGAATTTCTGGGGTTTTTGAGGAAGCTTGAGACTGTATACCAGCATCTGGTATTGCCAGTGTTCTTGATATTAGCCATTCTAACTGGGGTGAAGTAGAATCTCAGTTGTTTTGATTTGCATTTCCTTTGTGACCAGAGATGTTGAGCATTTCTTCATGTGTCTATTGGCCATTCTTACTTCATCTTCTGAGAAGTCTTTCTTTAAGTATTAGCCCATTTATTAATTGAGTTGTTTCTTTGAGGGTTTATTGGGGGGGGTAATTTTTTGAATGCTAAGTACATTTCAGATATTAAGCCCTTGTTTGATGTATGGGTAGTAAAAAAATCTTTGTTCTGTGGGCTTTCTATTTGGTTTATCAGCTATGTCCTTTGCCATTTAGAAACCTTTAAGTTTGATGCAATCCCATTTGACAAGGGATCCAAAACACAGGTTGGAAGAAAGACAGCCTCTTTAACAAGTGGTGGTGGTAAAACTGGCTCATCCATATGCAGAAAACTGAAGCTAGATCCTATGTATCACCTGTACCAGAATAAATTCAAAATAGATCAAAGACCTCAGTGTAAGGCCAGAAACCATAAAACTGTTATAGGAAGGGCTCCTAGTGTTCCTGGGCACAGAATGGAGCTTCCTAAATAAAGATCTATCCAATCAAAGAAAAATTGGATAAATGGGATTGCAGCAATTTTATTTATTTTTTAGTTTTGGTCGTTTGTGGGGCTTGAACTTTGGGCCTGGGCATTGACCCTCGGCTCTTCAGCTCAAGGCCAACACTCTATTTGAGCCACAGCACCACTTCTGGTTTCCTGGTGGTTTTATTGCGATAAGAGTCTCACAGACTTCCCTGCCCAGGCTGGCTTTGAACTACAATCCTCAGATCTCAGCCTCTTGAGTAGCTAGGATTCCAGGCGTGAGCCACCAGCACCTGGCATAAACAATATTTTTTATAATTCTCTAACATCAAATTGTTACTTGATAATTGATTATTTTCTCAGAGGATTAGAATATTCCTAAGTTAATTTTCAGTTTCTTGAAGCTTTCTGTAGCATTAATTCTAGACCACTAAATATTTTCCAGAGCAAGGTTTTGTGGAGAATACATTTTCAAATAAAATTTCAAAACTATTTTCCAAACAAAGCACCACCTCTAAAATTAATCCAAAGAAATGACTCTAGAAATAAGAAGTTTTGAGTCAAATAAGTTTGTGAAAGTCCAAGTTGGGAATTGACGATATTCAACAGCTTCAGACAATACAAAGTAATTAATAAGAGTGTACTGGAGAGTAATATGGGATGTTTTGTGCGTTTTACGTGTTTTGCGAGACAACACATGATGGTTCCATGTCTATGGAGTACCAATGGGTATATGGAATGACATATGTTTAATTTTTATATTGCTGGAGTTCACTCTCAGATTGGAGTAAACAGATAAAGAAAAGAGGCCACACACAAGTGAAATGTAGAGCATAAAGTAAAATGGCCCGTGGTAACTTTATCATGGAAGGAGCAGGGAATGTCTGAGCTGTGACTCCCGGAGTGGGAGTCTGAGATTACCGGCAGATGAAAGCAGGGCCAGAGGAACGAGGCAAAGCATCCAGTGCAGATAAGGATTGTGGGTTGGCCTCCTAACAGTTCCTTGGAACACTACTTGGCATCTGTGATTTCCTATGTAACTTTAATTATCATAAATGTCAAACAAGTACTCAAGCAAACCATTAGAAAAATCTGTGATTGTTTATGCTCTTCTTTCTCCTAAATCATGCTCGCAACTTTTAAAAGGAAGCAAACTATTTCCTAGGAATGAAAGCAAAGCCAGAAGAATGCCATAAGGACCAAATCTGAACTTAAAATAGTAATGGGAAAAGATTTTACACATCTAGATATAGGAAAAAAAATAGTCGGAATGCTTCAGTGGTAGAAAATGATATGTCCAGTACACCCCAGTGTGCATGCAATGTACAGTGTGTGGAGTGCAGCCTGCATCTGCCCCGTAGCTCCAGGGGTGTGACCTGGACTGTGGGGGCCCCAGTTCCTGGACCTTTCAGAGACACAGGTTAGTTTATGAACCTTTGGATCATATTTACCTGTTACCATGCAAGGGCATTTTACCAGTAAGACAGGTAGATCTCGGTGAAGAGAGGTTGTACTCATTGAAATAGTGTCTCTTGCCAGTCATTCCCATAATTTTCCTGTTTATTCATCTGCCTTACTGTCTTCTGTGAAAAATCAGATAGTTTGGAATCACAATGTGGTAATTCTGGCAGCCATTCTCTCTGTCTCTGTCCCTGTCTCTGTCTCTGTCTCTGTCTCTCTCTCTCTCTCTTTCTCTCTCTCTCCTCTTCTGCATACTCTTGTTGCTTATTGTTGTAGGCTGTGGCTGATCATTTGTTCAGTGACATTTCCAAAGACAGCATTTTGTGAAGTCTCTACTATCCCATGTGGCCATCAAAGACTTTGGTCTACTATTCTGCAGATGGGTGGATAGGACACTCCTCTTTACTCTGAATTTTGATGAAGATTTTCTTCACGCCAAAAAGAATACAGAATGCAGAATACAGACTGGCTCCATGCTGTGGCATTCCTTCAAAGCTAGCCAGGTCGCCTACAGTTCTGCCTAAGTCCTCACCTCCTCCGTGAACAAAGCCCATCACAAAGCCAGAGCCCTAAGGCTCTTCACTGAGCATGTCCCAGGATCTGGGCCTGCTCATTGCAATCAGATGCTCCCAGTATTTGGTGCCCTTTCAGAGCCTGTGTTTCCCCAATGCTTCCCCACTGTGCCTTCTCTTCGCTGTTTTTCTTTGCGGGGGGGGGGGGGGGGAAAGGGGGCAGGAAATACTGGGCTTGCCCATCCTGGAGGTCACCACCCAGAACTCAGGTGGCATCTCCATCACTGCCACCAATTTGGAGAATTCCTCACTGAACTTTTGCTGCTGTCCTCTCTGCGTTAAGCATTCTCTTGGTTACTCTAAATTTTAATTAACTTGCACACATTAAATAAGTTGATTTTATGTGGTTTTACCAGCTTGTTTGATTTAGTGAAGGAACAGAGCCTTTGAGTTTTCTACCTTGTATTTTTCCCAGTATTTTCATACTGGCATCTAGAAATCTTCAGACAATATCAATTGATTCTTTCTCTAATCTAATAGAATATTAACATTCTTTTAAACATTTTTGTTTTCTGTCTCTTGACAACAGTATGGCATTTCTATTTATGTATACACAATCAAATATTTCTATTATGTGTTTTATCAACTCATGCTACAAATGACATAAATGATGAATTATCAACATATCTTCCCTTTCCCAATATTTGCTAGTTGTATAAATCCCACATTATACTGGCATGTGTTTTGGTGGTACTTTTATAGATGGATGTATTTGATAATCATGACAAGTCCTGTGGCTCTGATTACCTTCTTCATATGTTTCTTTTAAAAACAATTTTTTTATTGTAAAAATACTGTACAGAAGGGTTACAATTACATGAGCAAGATAATGAGTACATTTCTTTCTTTTTTGGGAGGTGGGGTCCAGTCGTGGGGCCTGAACTCTGGGCCTGGGTGCTGTCCCTCAGCTCTTCAGCTCAAGGCTAGTGCTCTACCACTTGAGCCACAGCGCCACTTCCGGCTTTTTTCTTTTTGCTTATGTGGTGCTGAGGAATCAAACCCAGGGCCTCAAGTCATGCAAGGCACGCTCTCTACCGCTGAGCCACCTTCCCAGCCCCAATGAGTACATTTCTTATCAAGCATTGTAGCCTCCTCCTTTGTTTCCCCTTCCCATCCCATCCTCCCCTCACCACCCCCCCACCCAACCCCTTCATATGTTTCTTGTCTGAATCATTTTATGTTGCTTTCTTCAAAATGAATTAATGAGAACAATGTTCATTACGTGCTCAAATATAAAATTTGTTTACTTGAATATTTTATAGGAAAACTGAGACAAGAACAAACTTTCTTCCCAGAATGGCTTGGCTCTCTGGCCTGACATAAAAGGATTCTTTCCTTTCTGTTACTGTTTTTTGTTTCATGTTGGTAATGAGGTTTGAACTCATTTCGTGTTGGTTAATGAGGTTTGAACTCAGGGCTCTACACTTTTGCTTGGCTTTTTCTGCTCAGGACTAGTGCTCAACCATCTTCATCACACTAATACTTCTGTATTGTGTGCTAATTAATTACAGACAGGAGTTTCTTGGGATTTGTCTACCTGGGCTAGAATTGTGAGGCTCAGATCTCAGCCTCTTAGTAAACTGATTTTCTGTACTTTTGTGGGAGGTCCTGATTTCAGTTCAGCACACACACACACACACACACACACACACACACACACACACACACACATTTTGCTGCACATCCCCTGTGAGTGAGTCATCTCTTTAAATCCCAGGGAAATTGCAGTGAACCCAAAGTAGATAATCCTTGATCTCCAAGAAGTGAAGAGTGTGAGTTACATGTTGTTTTGAGGGACAAAAGGTTGGAGCACAAAAATCAGGGTTCTCTTTTCCCCACTTTTTTTTTTATTAGCATCGATTTGTTGTGCATTTTGTCATGTTCGGAGGCACACACAATAACCTTGATCATACTCTTCATCACTCCCACTCAGCCCCTCCTCCCCTTCCCAACCAGTCTGAACCAGCTTCAGTGTTCCAACTGTCGTGCATATACATCGTATATCTTTTGTGTGCACATGTGGGATTGGGGCTTGAACCCAGGGACTCATTCTCATTAGGCATCTTCACTTATGGTGGGTGCTTTGTCATTGAGCCACACCTCCAGTTCCAGCTTTCTGCTGGTTAACCGGAGATGTGAATCTCTTGGGTTTGTCAGCCTAGACTGGCTCAGAATGAGGCTTAGGAATCCAGGTGTGAGCTACCAGTGCCCTACTCTGTAATGTAGTTTGATTATATTCATCCTCCTTTACCTTCTCTGTCTCTTCCCTACCTACTAGAGCCTAGCCTTCAAACGGGACCTGTTTTCCATTCCTATCATTCACTTTTAAAGTGGGTGGTAATTGTTCAGAGGGGTTTCATATTGGTATTTCCCACATGCATATGCAGTATATTAATCAGTTAAGTCCCTAATACACTCTCACATTTTCATCTCCATACCTCTTATTATTCAATAGCTTCCAGTTTTGCTAACTGCATTCATAGCAGCAACGGATTTTGGTACATTCATGCCAATATCCCAAGCTTATATTTACAACAATCCCCATTACAATAATTCTTCTTCACTGGTTTTAGCAGTCAGTATTTAAAAGTGCCTTGGGCATTTAATATCATTTAAAGCAAATTAAATGCTATGTTTTACCATTATTGGGATTACATTGTATGCAAACAGGTAGACATGTTCTTGGATTTCCTATTTGTAATAGTGATGATTTCTGGTGTGTTGATGATTTTATCTAGTAACACCCTGGGAGAATTTCACTTTGGGGACAATTTTTCCTAGGGAAAACCTTCCTGGAGCCCTTCTTTGAGAAAAGAACATGAGGAAAATCCCCACCTAAGGGATGCACCAATCATTTTTTGTTGCTGGTGGTCGTGGGGCTTGAACTCTGGGCCTGGGTGCTATCCCTCAGCTCTTGAGCTCAAGGCCAGCACTCTACCACGCGAGCCACAGCACCACTTCCTGTTTTCTGGTGGTTTACAGAGATAAGAGTTTCACGGACTTCCCTACCCAGACTTGCTTTGAACTGCAATCCTCAGATCTCAGCCTCCTGACTAGCTATTACACCAGCACCCGACTGGGATGCACCATTCTTGGGGAGATAAGATGAGTGGCTCTTGGAGTGCAGACAAGAGCATTTGCTAGGAAGACCAGGCCTGTCTCTATGCTCTTTCACCCTCCTGCAACCCCATCTCCCTGCCTCCTGCTCCTTCCCATTTTCTAAGGAACTGTGACTTGGAAGTCCTCTTAATCAATTTGTCCATTGTAGCTTGAACTTACAGTGCAGTGTGCTTTGTTACCACCTACCATTCTTTAACACTTTAGAAACTTCAAGAAAGTGCATGGCTCTTATTTTGTATTACTATTACAAAGCTCATATTTGTAATGGGTACAGGCATTACAGAAAACAGTATGAAAGTCCTTCAAGAAATTAAAACTAGAACTACCTATAATTCAGCAATTCACCTTCGGGGTATATAGACAGAAAGGAGAAGCAAACAAAAGAGTCATTGCCACATATGTGCTAATCCAACCTCTGGTCACAATAGCCAAGTAAAATAGCCAAGTAAATCGGCAAAGTAAAATTTCAAGACACATATGGGTAATAGCCATTCATTAACTGGGAACATTGTACGCAATTATTTAGACAGTGAAAATTTTGCTATTTGATTCCACTCTTCCATTTCCACATCTCTAAATTTCTATTTATGTATTTACACCATTTTTAATATCTCCCCATCTCTCAGTCTTTAGCTTGAGCGTCATCATCACACCATTAGTTATATAATATAACCATGGGAAAGCCAGTTTATAAAAGGAATGTTTACATTGTCTTAGCAGGGTTTATGTCGAAGAATACTCAGACTTGATTCTGGCTCCGTGATTTTATTCTCCTGCTCACCCTGCGTGATTTTGGCCTGTGATGGTGCACCCCTTGTCTTTTTACTCTGTGGCTGTTTTCTAACTATACCTTCATCCAATACTGAGCAAGCTCTGAGAATTTGTATAATGAATAGAGTACACTTGAACTTGAACATGATTGATTATTGTTGACAAGTTCTCAGTGGGTTTCCCTGAGACAAAATTTATGTCTCAGTGACTTTCCTGGTGAGTTTCGTTCTGTTGCAAGATTTAAGGGGAGGTTTTGTTTTTTTTTTAAAATTCTCTTGATGTTTTTCTCTAAGCTTCACACAATCACCCCTTCTCAAGTAACCAGAGAAAATTCTCTTCTCATGTGTTAGAGAACTTTTGTCCATTCTTTACTTGAAGTTCTCCCACAGCGACCAGTCTTTTTCATAAAATAGCTGATGTACCGGACCATAAAACAAACTGTATATATTCACCCAGAATCCTGCACCTGCCCAGGAGAATAACAAGCAATGGAAGAGAACAGAAGACTGTAATTTGTTTGATTTTCCCCCCTTTTCTGATATGATTCTCTTCCAAGTTTCTAATTTCATTTAGCAATTAAGTAGAGGTGGAAATTACTTTTCTCAGTTTGTTTTCTCATGAATAATTCTCTTCGTTTGTAGGCTCTTACACATTCGTTCCGTGGCTGCTTAGCTTTAAAAGAGGCAGAGCCCTAGAAGAAAAGGAGAATAAAATAGTAGTGAAGGAAACCGGTTACTTCTTTATTTATGGTCAGGTAAGTCTGCTCCTGAGTTCTACCTCCACATTCCAGCACCTTCCATTCTGGGCCCACTCCTGACAATGTTCCTTGGTTTGTTCCTCAGGTTTTGTACACTGATAACACTTTTGCCATGGGACACCTAATACAGAGGAAAAAAGTCCATGTGTTTGGGGATGAGTTGAGCCTGGTGACTTTGTTTCGCTGTATTCAGAACATGCCGGAAACACTACCCAATAATTCCTGTTATTCAGCTGGTAAATAGGAGTTCTTTCATCTGCTTTGGGGAATGAAGATGGAGATTATGGAAGTATCTGGGCTGAACAATGCAGACAAGGGGCCTTCAAATATAAATAGGCGAAACATTGTTCCTCCCTACCTGGTGTACTTTTTACTCACAATCAGTGAGCAAACCTGTTTCAACTGCAAGAATTTGAAAGATTACTAATAGGTATACCTTTTTATGTAAATTAGGAAAGGTAGTAAGTTTTAGACAATTTTACCTTGGCAGTAATTTGAGAATGTATTTTCTTCCATTATTTATAACAACAGTTAGAGAGTACTCACTCAGCACATACCCTTGCCCTGAATTCAATATCTGACACTGTAGAATAAAACAAATAAAGAAACAAACAAAAAATATCAGCCAGTTGACAAAGTAATAGCTTAGAACTGGAAGCATGGTTCAAGGGGTAGTGGGCCAAGCTAGCCAGCACCAAGTCCTGGTTTCAAACCCCATTAGTTCAAAAAAAAATTATGGAAGTATCTATAACAAAAGAAGAAACAAGGACTGGGAAGGTGGCTCAAAGGTAGAGTGTTTGCCTTGCATGCATGAGGCCCTGAGTTTGATTTCTCAGCATCACAAAAGCAGAAAAAGCAGAAATGGTATTGTGGCTCAAGTGGAGAGCGTTAGCCTTGAGCTGAAGAACTGAGGGACAGCGCCCAGGCCCAGAGTTCAGGCCCCATGACCCACAAACCAAAAACAACAAAAAAGCAACTAAAAGAAGAAGTAATAATCTCTAACAATCACAGATAATCACCATCTGCTAGGCTCCCTTCCTGTGACTCATTTAATCTGCTATGTCAGGGAGAATCTGAGACAGAAGGAGATTACCTAACTTCTAGATTGCCCGGCTACAGTGTATCCTAGTAACTGGGTACCAGGGTTTGGTTTATGGTTTGATTTATGCTGGTCAACTCTACATGTAGTGGAAGAAGGGACCTCACTGGGGCGCAGGGTCAAGGATCCGGAAACTTTGCAGTGGCTTCCTCTCACATTCAGACAGGTGACATCCAGTGGACAAGGGCACTTTACAAATGACACTGGAACCCACAAGTCAAGGGAAAACCCTGACTTTAAGCTCAGGGGCAAAGAGGCTCCAGAGAAGGGCAGACTGTATTAATTCCAGAACCATTAGGGCTCCAATCACTAATGTTTTGCTCATTTTATTTCACAGGATAGCTTCAGATTAACCAGGGATAGTTTTTCAAAATCGCATTCACATTGAGTGTGTTTATTTCTCTCTAGAGGTCTTGTCAAATCCATCTGAACCTGGAGGAAAGAGTTCAGTGGAAGACGGTTACACAACAGATGCAGTGTGGAGCCAGTATTAGGAAGTCCTTCTCAAGTATTTCAAAGAAGTTCCCAAACAGGCGTCTCTCCCCCTACCCACCAAATCAGTTAGAAACAAAGGGAAATAGTTCACAATAACTCAGTTGACATCTTCACAGACCTGCAGCTCCAGACGGCTCTAGTGACTTGGGGACAGGAGGAGTCAAATCAGAAGTCCCTAATTTCCTTAAGAGACCTTCTCTGTGTCCAGCACAGATCATAATTTATATTGCAAACTAGTTATAAACAGTAAGGATGCTCCAGATCCTTATGGATTCTCATTGGTCAGTACTTAGTGTTTCACAACTAACCCTTAAAAACTCTTCTGCCCCCTGCTTACCTTGACATCCTGTAGGCATGCTCTGACTAGTTTTCTGGGTACCTTCATTATTTAAGAAATTACCTCAGTTTCTTTTCTTTTTTTTTTGTTTTGTTTTGTTTTGTCGATCGTGGATCCTGAACTCTGGGTCTCGACGCTGTCCCTCAGCTCTTCAGCTCAAGGCTATCGCTCTACTACTTGAACCACAGCGCCATTTTCAGCTTTTTCTGCTTATGTGATACTGAGGAATCGAACCCACAGCCTCATGCATGCAAGGCACTTCCCAGCCTGTTACCCTAGTTTTAAAGATATTTCTCAATATGAATACCTCAGTGTAGATAGATGACAAGAGTCATTCTCTTGGAAATCTGTGTGAAGAAAAAATTGTTTAAAAATCAATAAAACCTACCTGGTTGTCCACAAGTAGATCAAATGAACTAAAAAAAAATCAAAAACAAGTATATATGACTAAGGAAACACTGTACACCAAAAAGTGAATTTTACTTATTATTTTAATAAAAATTAAATGTGCTTATTGTAGGGAAAGTTTCAATTGACTATGATACTTTGGAAGAATTGAAATGACCGGTAACTTAATACTGGAATTTAAAATAAAACATGCACACTAACTTACTTTTTTCTTATTTTTATGTCTGTTGGCATTGGGGTTGAACTCAAGGCATCATGTTCACTTGTTTGACTGGTGCTCTGCCACTTGAGCCATACCTCCAGTCCAGCTTTGGAGATAATTTCTCATAGACTTTTCCTCCTGAGCTTCCTTTGAGCCCTAATTTTCTGTAGTTCAGTATTTGACTAATAAGATTTCAGGTGTGAGATACTGGCACTTGGCCACACATACTTACAGAAGTTAATATTGCTTAATAGTCTGTGATCCATAGTTGGTAATTTCAAATTGGTATGGTAAAGACAAATCAATAAGTAAATCCTAATTAAGAGATCTTTATTGATACCTAAGCTGCCAATACTGAAATGCTTTGCTGATTTCAGAAAGCATAACATATTGAACAATACCTAAAAACAAATAGTTTGTTGTCCACTTAGCACAGTCTAATACCAAAAACACTATCATCCTAGCTCCCTGTTCTCTGCCTGCCCCAAAGGGTGACTGATACCTGTGGAGTGTTCTGTCAATCAGTACTGTGATGTTGAAGTTAGCCTAAGTGTGCCCAGCTTAGAATAGGTCAGGCACTAACATCACTGTGTTCATGAACATAAATTGATACTGACTCTTAATAGGACAGTACTACACCCTTCTAAATTGTTAGTTGTAAGTCCTGGTCAGTCAAATACTAATTATTTTGTTTCTTCATTTCTTTATTCCTTCTCTTTCCTTTTCTCCCTCCCCCCCTTTTTTTAAAGTGTGGCCACTGATTACCTAATTCACCAAATATAGTTTCTGAACTGTATTTTGTACTCCTCATTCACAGAATATTTCACTGTCAGTGAGGTACCCACAGATAAAGACTTTTTTTTAAGGAGCTTGTTTTTGTGGTACTTTAGACAATAAAAACAAACATGGCAATATAAGGAAGCCTAAATTATCAAAGCCTCTACAAGGAAGCCCAAATGATAGCTAAGCAGGTGATCTGGACACCACAGAAAAGCTATGGTAATACATAATTTGATATTTTTAATATTTATAACAAATTCATTGTAAAGTATACCTAGGAATATCCAGTGAGACTGTATGTGCATTTACAATTGTCAGTATTGTTGTTTGTTCGATAAAATTAAACAAAACTCACCTCCAATTATATAAGAATCTCTTAAGAAGCAGAGCATGATATACTTAGTTAACTTTGCTATTTGAATCCTTTTGAGTCTTTTTATAAGCAGAAGATGGTAAATCTATTTTATCTGTTCCATCTTCTCCTGCTATTTACTTTCTTTTTCAGAATGCTAACTAGGTTAGACATCGTCTCTTTATCCTTTTCAGCTGCCTTGTGAATCCCTCTTTTCCAGGCATCGCAAAGCTGGAAGAGGGAGATGAACTTCAACTTGCAATACCCCGAGAAAATGCACAAATATCACTGGATGGGGATGGAACCTTCTTTGGAGCTCTGAAACTGATATGATCTGTTCGCTCTGTGTCTGTGGCTCCTTCCGCACTCTCTGTACCTCTGAGGGAAATCGTTTGAATGGCAATACCAAAAGGGGAAAAATGTAGTTACCATGGCCTTCTCTGAGTTCTGTTTGTTTTGGTTTGCTAAAACTGAGCCAAAACAGGAAATTTAACAGACAAACTCAGCCAAAGAGTGTCATGTGAATTACAAGAAACACTGCTCCTATTCCGCAAGACAGAATTAAGTTGACACTTCTCTGTGAATCTGTGCATAGTGCTGCAATGCTAGCTGATTTTTTTTTTTGGAAGAAGAAAACAGTTCAAAGAACAATCAGAATGTCTTCAAAAGTAGAGATCAAAATGTGGAAACTTGCACTATATGAGTGCGATTATCACTACTTTTCAATGAGAACTTCATGAACAGAAATTGTAACAATCCTACATTAAGAGGTTCTGAACACATACCCAAATAGATGTAACATTAGGATTCATCTTCTCATTTCATGATAGATAATCTCCCTCCTTTTCACTTAATAGTATGGGAAGATATCAAAATTTTGCATCAGGTACATAAAAATAATTAAAAGTTTGTTTTGATGTACTGTCTAAGTTTATTCTAAACATGTTAAAACTTCAATATTAAATAAGCAAATTGAAAATAAGATCCATGTAATATTTAATTTTAATCTCTAAATCTATCTGTTATCCAGGCATCTTTTATGGGATGAAAGAATTTCTTAAGCTGTATACACAGATATGTATTTTTACAGTTAATTTCAGTTACTGCAGAAACTTCCAGTGAAGGACACATCTCATTTATGTATATAAAAGCATAATTGAAAAGTGGCTATAATGGCACTTAGAAATTAAACTGTCTAGAAGTTAGTGAGTACATTTAGGATACAATAATATAATTTTCCTTTATTTCTAGTTCCTCTGTTTCAAGTTACTGCCAGCTTTTAAAAGACTTTCACATAATTTGCTTAACAAATTTGAGTGTTAACCAAACTTCTCAGAATCCTGCAGTAAGAAAAAGGCTCTTGTAGTGATGTCTCAGAGGAACTTACCATCTTCATTTTATAAAGACTTGTACTTCGGAAGGCTCTGACATGAATCAGTCTTCACATGTTTCTGTTTTCTTTTTTTTTTAATTTTATTTTACTGTAAAAATGCTGTCTAGAGGATTTACAGTTACATGAATAAGGTAATGAGTACATTTCTTGTCGAATATTGTTACCCCCTCCACTGCTCTATTTCTACTATCCCTTCCCTCCCCTGCGTACTCTGTCTTCTCATGTCATGACCTCACAGCTGTTTCCAATAGGCAGCTTACTTCATTAGTTTAGACAGTAGATGGAAGGAGACATCCAGTTGGCCTTTATTTTCTCATCTGCACTAAAATATTTTACAAGGCACTTGTCAAAACAAAATAATTTAAATTTTGTTTGTAAAACTAAATTGTTTAAATCCCTAGGTTCAGTAGTTTTTGATTTTTGGTGCAATAAAACAGATGAGAAATTTACTTTTTTTTTTTTTTTTTTAAACAGCATCCTAGTTAAAAAAGAGGAAGCAATAGGTAGGGAGGAGTTTTGACTTTGGAGGAGTGGTTGGTAATTTTCCTAGTGTTGCTGCTAACTTAGATTGCCAAATAAAAACATGTTCTGCCTCATTGTCTGACTGAGTTTGTCAATTCCCATCTTTTGACTTGTCTTATATAATTTTAAAAATCACATGAGAAACATCATGAAACATTATAAAGTAATACGTTAATATATTACAATAAAGTATTGGAATTGGAATTGGAATATTGGAATTGGAATTGGAATATTTCCCATATCTGCAAAAAGATCTGTTCCTATACTACATTACAGTTGTTATTTCTTTTTTTTTTCCTCTTTTTTTGGGGGGGGAGGGGCCTGGACGCTGTCCCTCAGCTCTTCACCTGAGGACAAGTGTTCTACCACTTACGCCATAGTGTCACTTCTGGTTTTCTGGTGGTTTATTGGAGATAGTCTCACAGACTTTCCTGCCCGGGCTGGCTTTGAATTGTGATCCTCAGAACTCAGCCTCCTGAGTAGCTAGGATTACAGGCGTGAGCCTCCAGCACCTGGCTGTTGCTATTTCTTAGAGCATAAAATTTAACATGAATTGTAACAGGCTCACATGATCTTCATTGTAAACTATAGTTTGTAGCCATATTCTTTGCAAAGAACTATTTTAATTTTTAATTTTAATTTTTAATTAGCACACATTAATAGCCTGAAGGGGGTTTCACTGTGATAACCCCATAGACTTTGGACAAATTCACTCCCCAGTGCAATCCCATCCCCCACTCTCCCATCAGTGTTGGGTAATTTTCATTATGTTCTCTCTGCCCATAGTATATATACATACGCATGCATGCATGCATACATACATACACACATATTCTTTTCTTTCCTCTCCTTTACATTCCCCAGGTCCACACCACAATGGACCCTTTTTACACTGATGCTCCATTATCACCATTGCCGTCATCATCATTTTGGGATCTAGATTTTCAAATGCATCCAAACATCTTTAGTTCCACTTGAGAGTTTCGATAATAATAAGCATTGGCAGTCATGCAAGCGGTCATGGACACATGGGGTGTCCAAGGTTACCTAAAGTAAAATAATTAGAAGCTGAGCAACAACACAGCAAGTAGTCTTTGGAGAGAAGGGTCTTTGGGTCATTGTGCAAGATGGAAGTCTCAGCATGAGGCGTTATTGATGTACTGATGGTTGCTTGAAGTAAGCATCCTTCTGCAGGCTCAGTTAAATCAAGTGTGTGAGGGTGCAAAGTAGATGCCTGTAACCAGTTTGCAGATGCGACTGACCACCCAGGCCTCTCAAAGTCTGCACCTCCCTCCACCACGTCATCTGTCTCTCTCTCCATCACCCGTCTTCCACCACCTGTGACCTCCCCCATCCTCTGTCCTCGCCCATCATCTGTCCTTCCCCATCATCCGTCCTCCCCCATCATCTGTCCTCCCACCTCTGCCCCCTCCCCATTTGTCCTCCCCCTGTCTTCCCCTAGCTGTCCTCCCCCATCTGTCCCCTCCCATCTTCCCTTCCCATCTGTCCTCCCCCACCTGTTCCCTCCCATCTGTCCGCCTGATCTGTCCTCCCCCTCTGTCCTCCCCCAGCTGTCCCCTCCCATCTTCCCTTCCCATCTGTCCCCTCCCATCTGTCTTCCCCCTCTGTCCTCCCCTAGCTGTCCTCCCCCATCTGTCCCCTCCCATCTTCCCTTCCCATCTGTCCTCCCCCACCTGTTCCCTCCCATCTGTCCCCTCCCACCTGTCCTCCTCCATCTGTCCCCATCTGTCCCCTCCCATCTGTCCTCTTCCATCTGTCCCCCATCTGTCCCTCCCATCTGTGCTCCCCCATCTGTCCTCCCCATCTGTCCTCCCATCTGTCCCCTCCCATCTGTCCCCTCCCATCTGTCCTCCCCCTCTGTTCTCCCCATCTGTCCCCTCCCATCTGTCCTCCTCCATCTGTCCTCCCATCTGTCCTCTCCCTCTGTTCTCCCCATCTGTCCCCTCCCATCTGTCCTCCTCCATCTGTCCTCCCATCTGTCCCCTCCCATCTGTCCCCTCCCATCTGTCCTCCCCGTCTGTTCTCCCCATCTGTCCCCTCCCATCTGTCCCCTCCCATCTGTCCTCCTCCATCTGTCCCCCATCTATCCCTCCCATCTGTCCTCCCCATCTGTCCTCCCATCTGTCCCCTCCCATCTGTCCCCTCCCATCTGTCCTCCTCCATCTGTCCCCATCTATCCCTCCCATCTGTCCTCCCCATCTGTCCTCCCATCTGTCCTCCTCCATCTGTCCCCCATCTGTCCCTCCCATCTGTCCTCCCCCATCTGTCCTCCCCATCTGTCCTCCCATCTGTCCCCTCCCATCTGTCCCCTCCCATCTGTCCTCCCCCTCTGTTCTCCCCATCTGTCCCCTCCCATCTGTCCCCTCCCATCTGTCCTCCCCCTCTGTTCTCCCCATCGTCCCCTCCCCTCTGTCCCCTCCCATCTGTCCTCCTCCATCTGTCCCTCCCATCTGTCCTCCCATCTGTCCCCTCCCATCTGTCCTCCTCCATCTGTCCCCCATCTGTCCCTCCCATTTGTCCTCCCCATCTGTCCTCCCATCTGTCCCCTCCCATCTGTCCCCTCCCATCTGTCCTCCCCCCTGTTCTCCCCCAGCTGTTCCCTCCCTTCTGTCCTCCCCCTCCTGGCCCCCTCACCTAGCCCCAATTCCATCATCAGCCTCCTACCATCCCTCACCTCGCACCACGTGTCATCTCCCATCATCTATGGTTCCCTCCGTCCGTCCGTCTGTCCGCTCGCTGTCTGTAACCTCCACCTCCCGCACCTTCTCCAGCTCAAAGTAACCCCAGCCCGACCTTGCGTGGCAAGTGTGTCCATGCGCACTCACTACCTGCAAGAAAACGCCCAGGACGACTGGCTTGGTGAGGAGATACTGACAGCCACTTCTGAGGGCCTGGGGTGGGCAGGACGCCACGGAGGGAGCGTAGAGCACTTGGGGGAGAAGTCGCTCGGCTCAGGTATCAAGAGGAAGAAGGAGGAGAAGGGGAGAAAGAGAGACGGAAAGGGGGTGCTGATACCCGCTTTCTCCAATGACCTATCTTTGTACCACGAGGCTCCACCTCCTGCCACGAGGCCCCGCCCCTTACCACGCGGCTCTGCCTCCTACAGGCTCCACCTCCTACAGGCTATACCCCCTGCCATGAGGCTCCACCCCCTGCCACAAGGCTCCACCTCCTACCACAAGGCTCCACCCCTCAGGTTGCTGACCCAGCCTCAACGCGCTTTGCGGGGTCCGCCTCCCTGCACTGTCTGCCTTTGCTCACTCACCCTCTCTGCAGCCTCTGCCTTGAACTCGTTGACAATATTGAAGAGAGGGCGCCGCCCCCCACTTTGTGGGTGAGAGTGCAGATACTGGAGCAGAATAAGGTTGGGTTCATGGATGTTTGTCTGGAATAAGGTTGGGGTTCGTGGATGTTTGTCTGGAATAAGGTTGGGGTTCGTGGGTGTTAGGAACAAGGCTGGGGTTCATGAGATGTGTGTCTGGAATAAAGTTGGGTTTCATGGGTGTTTTTCTGGGGCCAGCATGTTCCTACTCAAATCCTAGGTGCCCTTAATTAGTTTTATATTTATAAATAAAGAGGTGGCAGGCCGGAGGGAAGGAAGGAAGGGATGGAGGGAGGGAGGGAGGGAGAAATGGAGGGAAGGGAAGGGAGGGAGGGAGAGAGGGAAGGAGGGAGGGAGGGAAGGAAGAGAAGGAAGGGAGGGCGGGAGGGAAGGGAAAGGAAGGAGGGAGGGAGGGAAGAAGGGAGGAAGGGTGAGAGTGAAAAGGGAGAGAAGAGAAGGATGAAGATAAAATGGAGGTGTGGAGGAAAGCTATTCTCTGGAATTCAGAAACTATGCTTTAGGCTCCTCCATCCATCTAGGGAAGATACCTTCTTTTACCCAGCAGTGCAAATACCAAAGAGGGAACATGTAAGCTTGGATGACTTAGCCAGGAGCAGGGCGTTCAGTGGGGGAACAAAAGTTGGCATGCCTTTGCCTCTGGCAGCAGAGAAAGGAAACCAGGACAGAAACACCAGGTAAAATGACAAGGACCGAGAAAGGGGAGTTGGGTGAGGAAGGATTTGTCCTGAGCCAGTCCACAAGGGACTGACCACCTGCTGGTTGTGGGTCAGAGACAAGCAAGATGGACAGGGACATTCTCCTGAACACTTGATGCTCTTCCCAAAGCTCCCAGGGAGGGAATGTCTGATGCCCAGGGGGAGCCAGGATCAGGACATGTGAACAGCAGGGCAGGGCAGGAAGGTTTAGGGGTTTGGATGGGAATGTAATTTGATTAGTCAAATTTAATTTGCATTTCTGATAAGATTATTGCATAATCTATGCAATTTGGCTCTGGGATATTAAGACAAAGAATATTTTCCAAGTGTAAGCACCAGAACTAAAATGCCTTCCAGATCAAGGGCAAATGTTACAGGAAAAAATGAACCCAGCATGTCTAAACATCCTAGCAAGCAATGGATCCCCTGGGCCGTTGGGGGGGGGGGCTCAGCTCTCCGTTTCAGAGTGGAGGCCGGGCAGGCCTCCACCTGGTCTTTGAAATCCATGGGATGTGGATCACCACCAGAGCCCCATCACAGTGCGTGTAGCTGTCTGTGAGCACTCCTCCTTGGTTGAGTAGTGTGTGTGTTGTGTGTACGCATCTACAGTAGGTGGCAGATGTATGATGGGATGAGTTTCATGAAGAAGGTTAAAATTGAGCAATTTACTTCATATATCTGGCCCCTGCTAGAGAAGGGGGAGATTCTAGTCCCACAATACAATTCCCAAGATGACAGAAGCCAATGCTGGGGCAAAACAGGAGAAACAAGACAGAAAGAGGTGTGGCATCAAACCCAGGGCCTCCCACCTACGAATAGCATAGCCTTTACCACTGAGCTAGCCCAGCCCAAGATGAAAGATATTTTGAATGTAAATTTGATTCAGATGCTTTATGTTTGCAAATCATATAGCGAGTGCAAGTTGTGATATCAATTCCAAAGGTCAGAGCAACCTTCTCTTATCTTTCTCCTCCAATTCCCCCCATTGTGTTGTCAACAGTTGACAACTGTTTTCTCTCATATTACTAATTGTTCTGAGAATGGAAGACAAGACTTTGGCTTTAGAAATGACTGAATAATCCACAGAGGGTTTCATGCTTATGCATCTCCAGACTTTGGGACATGACTAGGGAACAACAACCAGATAGTGAAACTGTTGAATAATGGTTGAAAAGGATCTAGAAATTTCTATACAGAGAGATACTTTCCCATAAATAAAGATGTCAGAAATAGAGGAAGAGAAGAAAGAAGGAAGAATAGAAGAAAAGGAGGGAGGAGGGAAGGAAAGAAGGAAGGAAGGAAGGAAGGAAGGAAGGAAGGAAGGAAGGAAGGAAGAAGGCAGGAAAAGATGGGGAATAAGCAAGGGAGGGAAGAAAGGAGAAAAGGACAAAAGAAGTAAGGGAGCATTTTCAGTGTTTAAGAGTTAAACTTGATTAAAAGCAAAATTACAATCCGTGTACAGAAGATACAGGTTATCTATTACAATTTTTCTTGAGTTATAATCTATAAAATTTATCTATTTTATGTGTAAAATCCAAACTTTTAACATGTTGCTAGTGTTCTGAAGGAAGCCTCATGATTTAGAGGGTAAAATCTTAAGAACTTAGGAGAGAGCAGAGGAAGAGACTTCAAAGAATTCATAAAAAGAAGGAAAACAATTTTTTTTTTTGGATCCGGTTGTGGGACCTGAACTCTGGGCTTGGGCGCTGTCCCTCAGCTCTTCAGCTCAAGGCTAGCACTTAAGCCACAGTGCCACTTCCGGCTTTTTTCATTTTGCTTATGTGATGCTGAGGAATCGAACCCAGGGCCTCAGGCATGCAAGGCAAGCGCTCTACCACTGAGCCATCTTCCCAGCCCAGGAAAACAATTTTAGAGAAAAATTCTGAAGCTTGTCCAGAGAAAATATTTTTATTTTCCTTTTTGCCTTTGGACAGAGTTAGATTTGACAGACAGAACCATTTGCTCTACATCTGTCACTGCCGAAATCCAGTTTGGCGGCTTTGCTGTTAGGTGCACTTCAGCTGGGTTTTACCAGTTTGTTGTTGTTTGTTCTACCTCTGAAGATTTGTGTTTCCAAATCCACTCCTTCATACTCAGTCCCTGCCTTTCAACAGGGTCTCTCGGAGTCCTCTGCTAGGGCACTTCCTGTCTCTCCTGTTTCACCAGCTTGGTAGTCACCTTGGGGAAGACGGCTTGGGTTATCGTGTGTCCTTCAGCTGGGTTTGTGAGATACTTTTCTCATGGTGATGATAGCGCTCTGCCATTTGGCTGCGTTATTTACCAAATACAGTCAGAGACACAATCACCTGGCCAGGTAGAGTTTGCCATATCCCCCAAAGATGACCTTGATAAAGAAGCTTATACTTTATTCCCCTTAAGTCATGAAATAATTGTACATGCTACATTCAGTGGAGACCAGCCTGCCAAGTTAGCAATGTAGCATGTCCTGTTATAGACTTTTATCCCCTCCAGAGGGAGACACTTGAACAACAAAAGGCGGCCATATACTTTATAATTAATTGAAAAAATAGAGAAAGAGTAAAAGGATAAAAATTTAATCAGGAATCCGAAGAACAGTTAAAGACCAAGAAGTCTTAGTATTTTTTTAAAAAAATCTATGTTCCATACCTAATGAAAGTTTGAGATACTATCCTGATTTTTCCTTTTTTTCTTATTTTCTGGAAATTTTGGTCCCAATTCATATGTTTCAAGCCAGTTATATAAACAGTCCATAAGCCATAGAGCAAAGGGCAGGGAAGATGCTTGTCATGTGGGTGGGAAGGGAGAAGGGGAGGATAAAGTCTGGAATCACAGGAATCTCATCTTATCTCTGACTTTATAAGCAGCTCCTCAACAATCCTAGATCTACCTAAGAATTTTTCATAGGATTTTCCCCTATTTTGTAGTTATTCAATATCTTGTCTTCCTTCTACTTTTCTAGATTCCTAATCCTTTCTTATCTTCAGTTCAAAACATGAAATCCTTGATCAATCTCAATTGAAATAGATACTGTAGTAGATGTAGTATATATAGATTATATATCTTAAGAATGCATTCTGACCTCTAGGTAGTGTATATTTGCTTAGTTTTAATATCTAAAGTACATATACATCAGTAACTATGCCACACCAGTTTCATCTTATCTAATATTGTATACTTGGCAGGTTATTTTTAAGAGCTTGTTTGGAGGTACAGGAAATTGAACAGAAAGCATCAAGATCTATGTACCCCCTCCTTTCCATTCCACCATCTTGCACTAATGTGCATCCAATGCAATTACAGACCACGTGTGTATACATGAAGATTTATACATTTTTCTTAAGATGGGTGTTTATTCCATGTCACATAGTTCTATGGATTTGTGGAAGAAAAAGCAGTTTCATGCATTCATGATTCCAGGATGATTATAACATTTTCACTGCTCTAAATATGCCCTGAATTTCATCAATTCACGTAGCCCACAGCAAGCGTGGAAACCTCTCCTGACACTGCAACTTTGCCTTTCTCAGGGTGCCGGTAGTTGCAGTCATATGGTGTGGTGCACTTAGCATCGAATCTTCCCCTACTTCTCCTTCTTGTTTAACATCTCATTTCTTTTATTGCAGGCAAACAGTCCAGTGTAAAAATGGCTAACAGTTTGCTCATCAGTTCACCTACCAAACGACATCTAGGTTGCATCTGATTTTAAGCAATTATGAAGAAGGCTGCTGTAGGCCTTCATGAGTAGCTTTTTGTGTGACTCAGATTTTCAACTCACTTGGATAAACACTTCCTCCATGATACTGGATCATATTGTTCTATACACCTAGTAGAAACGAGGCATCTTTGTAAGCAACTGCATAGCTGTCTTCCAAAACTCTTCGCATCCCCTGCCCGCTCTGCCCCTCTCCCACCCCAGTGAGAACTCGAAGCCCTCCATATTCTCAGGGGATGCTTTCTTCAGGGACCACACAGAAATATTCTGCAACTTTCAATACTAGGGATTTTAGCCTTTCCTTTCTGTGGGATGAGAATGAGTCTTCAGCAATAAAATCAGAGGATGAACTAGCCTTGTTTTTAGTCAGAATTGCCTGGGCATGTTCCAAGGAGAGCCACTTGTTTCCTCAGTCTCCAGAGGAAAAGATGGTGGAGTAGTGTTGTGAGTTCAATGTCAATGGATTCCTGATCTTACCTACATCTTGTAACTAGCAAACCCAGTGACTTCTTTCGGATCTTCTCTAGTATTGTAACAGCTAACATCTTATTACTATTTTTTAGGATGCATTAATTTTTCTTATACCTGGGTCTAACACATTGATGACCTGTATGTTTTTATCTGTTTGCTTATCATCATCTTCCTTTCAAATCATATCTTTCTTCCTGTCCATCAGACTCTCCAAGGGTGGGCCACTAGGAGCCTCTCTGACTTTTGTCAATAGTCTAGTTTTTTCTCACCTTCCTTCCTATTGGCTGAAATAGGCCATCATGTTCTGACATTGCCCGCCCTCCTCGCTTCCCCATATCTCTCCATCATGACACTCTGTGTCCCCCAGGACGCAGGGATTCATCCTTTTGGCTAGAATCTGGTTCAAACCCACTCCTATTAAGCATTTTGTTTATGCAGAGGATTTGGAAGTTCACAGGATTTTTGATGTGGCTGATTGATGGGAATCTGCATCATTCTTATAACTCATGGTTTCCTCATGACCCATGACCCCCAGCCCCCTGGGGCCAGAACCTGGAGGAAATTTCCCTCACTCCTTTCTAAAAACACACATTGCTCTGGTGAGACTGTCTATGGTAGCTGCCGCCTGATTTTTATCACTAATAGCTTCCCTTTTACTACACTTAGACACTTAGACCCAACCCCTCCCTCGGGACTCCCTGCATCTCTGACTCTGCCCGATGTTATTGGTGACCTTCGGCGGCAATGATGGAAGTCTGTCTGATCTGCACTGCGGCAGGCTCTGTGTCCTTCTCTCCTTTCATCCCCCTGATGTTTCCTAATGCTGATGACAGTCAGATCTACGGAGATGTGAACATTTGGAGGGCTGCCTTTGTGAAATAACTTTAATTTTGTGTGTGTGAAACAAAAGAACAATTCCAATTTTTCCCCCAGATCATCATTACTGGATTACAAGACCACATAAGGACATAACAATAAAAGGAAAAGAAAACTGTAGACCCACATGGCTAATGAAAATAGATCCAAAAATTCTTAAAATAGAAGCAAGCCAAAACCAGTCAATAAAGAATACGATACTCCATAGGTAAGCAGATTCCAACCCAGGGAGGAAAGGGTGTTATAACATATGTGAATCAATAAATTTAATATGCCTCATGAATAGAGCGAATGACAAAAATACAATTTTCTCAATACATGAGAAAATCATTCAGTAAGTTTGAATCTCTCTTTGGGATACAAACTCTTGACAAATGAGGCATACAAGTGATCTATCTAACACAGTAAGGGCTATGGCTATATGTCTCTGGCCGACATCACATGGAAGGTGATTTCCTGAAGGGTACTATGTGCATGAACGCAAACACCAGAATGAACTGTCTTCATATTACAGGTGTGTGTCGATTTAAAAATGAAAGAGTAATCAAACTATACTGAGTGGAGAAAGGCTAAGTTATCCCTTATAAGACCCAGAAAGAGACGAACATGTCCACCCATACCCCTTTCACTCCTGAGCTCACGTGGCCACCTTGCTCTCCAGAGCATGTTCACATGTGTGCTCTGGGACTCTGTCCCTGGCAGTGAATCCCTGTTCTCCTACTCTCCCTACTTCCTCTCCGGCAGTGTCTGGCAGCCATCTGCCCTGACCCGACTGTCATCCTTCCTCAACCTCCTCCAGCACCAGGGTGCATCTCAAGAACTCTGGGCCAACCAGTCAGTCTGCTATTAGACCAGCTCTCGGCGGCTCAGTGGAGTCTAGCTCACTCTCCTATCGCTGGGGTCTGCTATGTACCAGGCTCTCGTCTGCCTACCAGATTCGACTGTGAAGAAAATGCAGCGACTCTTCCTTTTCTTCCTCACAATAGGAGGACTTTGGGTAAAGTAGTATTTGCTGGTTGAGGGCAGGATCCGTGTTCTTTTACTCTGTGAATCCTCTTCTCTCATGAAATCAGTCTGCGCCTTTAAAGTCTCAGTATCTTCTATGGTTGAAACCACTGTGCTTCTCATTTGCAGGCAACACAATAAAAGCCCTAAAAGAAAAAGAACACTTTTAGTGAATGATTTGTATAAGTCAGTTTGGATCCTACAACCGTGAGCTGTGGTGAGGAGGGAGGAGTCTGATCACAAAAGGTGATCAGCTGTGGATGTTAGAAATGTTCTTTCCAAGGGTATAATCAACACACACAGCATACGTGTAGCACAGACCAGGTATGATCCTTGCATGTTAATGTAAAAATTAAGGGGAGTTCTATAATGGAACAATGGCAGGTTGGCTCTCCCCCTACCACCTCCAGCCCTACCACCCTCATTCTGCCCTGGAGATGTGGTTCTGTGTGGAGGCCATGGTCTCACATTGTTATCCTCGAAATGGTGGCATTCCATCACACTGACTGAGTGTTCAGCCAGTCTCGTGGAAGTTCTTGGGTAGGAAATGCCATTCAAGCTTAAATGATCACAACCTTTACCTTACTCCTCAATCACATTACTTTCATTCACGCTGCACGCTGCACCATGTCTCGTTCCTTTCACTTCTAATTAGCCTTTCAGTTTAATAATGAATTGAGTTTAATAAGTCTGAGCCCTAGAGCAACCTCATTGAATTTTCATTTGTGTGTGTTAGAGCTGGGCTAGTCAAATCTTACTTGGAGTCAAAGGATTCACCTGCCTTGTGACTTGTATCCAGAAGATAGTAGCAAAGCCATGATTTAGTTGCTAATGGCTAGAAATATTATAACCTCTAATTAACCTTTAGCCTGGAATTCCAAATCAATAATTTTCTTTGGAACTAATGCTCCAGACCAAAACAACATGATCATCCAGGATGCGTTCATTATTTAGAGGTGCCTACACAGTTCAGGTGTTAGCTAGAGAGATCGCCTGTGCATTTCCACTCACACACCACGCTTTCCAAGGTGTATAAAAACCTCTTGGCAGGAGGAGGTGTGAGGGATCATTTCTGTTTTGTTTGGGTAGATCACAAATGGACACTACTATTGCTGCTTGTACAGGAATTTGTTTTCTTTACCAGGGAGGTCCGTAGTTCTCCCATTTTGGAGCCTCTTTAAGCCATGTTCTGAAGCAGCACTTAACAAGTAGACTGTGTCTTATTACATAATGTCTTCAAGAAAGTGCCCAGTGCCATGACACAAGCCTGGGACCTGGAATCCCAGGAAACTGGTTTGAATTCCAGCTGCTTATTTCAGATATGCATCTTAAGCAAGAACTTAATTCCCCATAGTCTCCGTTTCCCTGAAGTGTGATGCAAGGATATTAACCTGTGACAGGTTGATGTGAGAAGCAGTGATAAGTTTGGGTGATAGAGATTAGCTCGTGCCCAGGGCTGTGTGGCCATTATCTGCATCACTGCTCCTATTCCCACCGAGCCACTGAGCTCCGTAGGTCTTGTTGCCAGCACCGGGACTCACTTTAGCAAAGTTGTAATTTAGATCACCAAGATGAGCCGCCAAGATGATTGTCCCCCATAGGTAAACAGTCTTAGTGAGAGATTACGATTGCTATTTTGAAATATCATACTTATTTTGTACTATGATACCAGCATAAATTTCACAGCAATTTCCCCACGCTTGCTCTTGGATTCAGTCTCAGCACAAGGCTGTGTGGTGAAATGAAATGGCGGACTCCTGTCTAACAGGAAGCGGGACAGGGGTGTGTGCACCTGCCTTCCTACTATCTGATGTGCATGTCTGCCCCAGAAATGCACAATCAGGATGGGAATGGCATGTTGGGACACAGAGTGAACTTGTGCTTCCAGAAGTGTCTACTGCAATGTGTGTTCAAATCTCCATCTGATAGTCCTCCAGGAGAAAACATTTATAAAACCTGGGCAGGCAGAAAGGAATCACAAGAAGCCTGTGAGGGAGAGGAGATGCAAACAAATCCCTGGTGGAAAGGGAGATAGAAACTCTATATGAGCACTTCTATTTGGGGATAGCCACAACAGAAAAGTCTAGTTTTCCTGCTCTAGAAAACTGGAAAGGAGCTGGTAAGGGAGACGAGCAGGAAATCCTAAAAAGATAAAAACAAAACAAAATGACCCAACCAGATCTACTCTGCTGAGGCAGGCAGATCTCCAGCTGAGCTCTGAGATCAACTGCAAAGAGCAACCTCAAAGCAGAGACAAGTAACTGAGTGAGATCGGAGCTGCTACCCCAGAAACCGAGTTTACTGTCCACACCCAGCAAACCCAAGTTCATATAATTACAGAGTCTGCCAATCTCTCTGTACTCAAAATTGTACATGCCATTACCCGAATAAGAAGAATCAATAGGTGTAAGGGTCAGACAAAACTTATTGTAAGTATAATTGATCATTCTGTCTGTTTTGTAGATTCACCTGTTTTCAACTAATTTTTCTTTTTAAAACAAGCAGCTTCTTTTTCTGCTTTAGATTTTCATTTTTTTAGATTTCATGTTCATTTTGTAATTATGAAACTGTAATATTCCTCTATTTAAAATTTTTTTGTTGGCACTGCGGTGTGAAGTCCGGCCCTCACACCTGCTAGGAAGCCACTTCACAACTTGCCTGTCCTCCCAGCCCTTTTTTTGTTGTTGTTCTACATACTTATGAGAAATGCTCTCACTTTGTGCCCTGATTGACTTGGACTGTGGTCCTCCTATTTGTACTTCCTGCGTAGGTGGGATGAGAGATGTGCACCAACTTTTTATTGTTTGAAGATGTAGTCTCTTGAACTTTTGACCAGAGCTGACTTTGAACTTTGATCCTCCCAGTCTCAGCCTCTCCAGTAGCTAGTAGTGCAACCATGAGCCATGGGCTCTGACTTACATATCCATTTTCTATCTATATATGATTAACCCAGTCTCCTGGAAGACATTTACACTTTGCTCCTTATCTTACACTTTGGTTCTGTTACTTTCATTATCTTCATTGTTTCATGGACTAGGTTCCTCCTGAGAAAGACACACACCTATTGGAAACTACTAGAAATCATTTTGGAGATGGGCGATGCCACATTCTTAGTGGGGCACAGCAGTGGCTCCTAGACATTAGAAGTAAGTTCTGTCCCTGCCCCAGCATCTGCAACCCAAAGGTGTGCTCCATGGCATTCAGGCACCACATTCTCCATCCTTCCACATGCTGGGCAGGCAGTTTGCACAGAGGGTTTGGCGGTGGAGATGCAGACAGTGAAAGCAGATCAGCTGCCGGATCAGCAAGAGACCTGGAACTCCGCATTTCCTCAACTTGCCAGGCATCTATCTTTGCTATGCAAGAGTCGAGATGCACAACACGTTTGTCAGCCATATGTCTTACGTCTCATTCATTTCTCCAGTGACAGTCTTCCAATGTAGACTTGGGAGCAAGCTATTCAGTTTGCTATAGCCCTCTGAGGTATGGAACCCAGTCTGGGTCTTCCAACAGTTTACCCAGGATGGCGTTCACAGCCCAGTTGCCCTCCATTGTCATGAACTCAAGGTTAATTGCATATGCATGGGTATTACTCATCAACACTGTGATACACAAAGGAAATTGTAGATACATTACAACAGTCCTACCAACTGAAATGATTTGAGGATTACAGTCTGGAAACATTTCTTACTGTGTGGAGGGCTGACTGGCAGCAGTTATAGAGCAGAGGAAAGGGGGAGGGGGAGGGATGGAGGGTATCTAATGGAATCCAAGGAGGAAGCAGTGGTCCTGCCCTGGAGAGAGCAAACTCCAAGTGTGAGAGTAAAAGCTAAATGGAGAAGGCTTTGTTCTCTCTGCTAAAAGTAAGAAGAGACAGCACTGGCACAGGTGTTTTCTTAAAGAATTTTACCCACAAATCTTGTGAGTCACTTCTCCATCTCACTGAAATGTACACAGGTATTTTCAAAGCCACACTTGCTAGCATGACATCCCAGGGATGGCTTTCAGGATCTTCAAAGTCATCGCTTTGAATCATAATAATCACAGAAATTAGAGATCCCATTGCTCAGAAACTGTGGGCTGAAAGGAGCCCAGCGGAGGCAGGTGTCTTGCTCCAAGCATCTGAACTGCTTCCTGTCATAAAGATATGCGATGTTTGCTTTCATAGAAAGACAAGTAACTCACAGTGTGGTTAGCCAAGTCTCCAAATGGATTCAGTGTGAATTATGGGTAATAAATGCCACCCTCATGTCAGAGCACTTGAGGACCGGTTATCACAATCCCGAGAACATCTACATATTAGTCTGTATTCCCTTGGGTGTTTGAAAGGGGAGGTCTCATCTTATTTTATGGTCTTTTAGTAAATTACTGCTTACGAACATCAAATTCTTAGTTATTCAGTAATAAAACACAATAATTTCTGGGACAGATAAAAATTATGCTTAATTTCTAATTCCACAGCAAAATCTAACACTGGTCAAGGGATGTTCTTTATAATTTCTTCTTTTTTTAACCATAGAATGACTATGAGAAGATTCACTGTTAAAGTGTTTTCTGTCTATTTAGGAACACTGTTTTCTAATGGGTGAGCCAATTAACCCTGTCATCACCAAAGGAACATTGTATTGACATTGCCTCTTCGGGCAAATGCTGGATGGGATCCATCTCATTCATTGTTCTCTCCACTCCTCCCCTTGTGCTGCACTTCATTGGATCAATATTGCTTAGCCAATTGCACACAGGGTTCAGGACAACTTAGTCTAAACAATAGCATGTATTCTCTGAATAGTGATTATTTTGGTAGCTCACCGGAGTTTGTAATTCTTCCTGTCTTTGAATATTTTCCTCTCAACCTCACATCTTCATCAATATCTTCAATTGTTTTTTTTAATTGTTTTTGTCATTGACTCATCTCTATTTTTATTAGACTGAAGTAAAAAACTGAAAGTCATCTCTCTCAAAAGAATTACCCACAAAGCTACCAAACCTTCACATTTACCAGTGTTTGGGCATATGAGTTTGTCCATATGTTTGATATTAAGAAAAAAGAACGGAGTAGTAATGAATGAATGAATATAAAAATTTTAAAAGAAACTAAGAAGAAATGAGGTAGAAATTTCTGCCCCAAATTTTTAATAACGCCTAGATATTCTGGAAATTAACTTTAAGAAGTAATGTGTTATAAAAAATCATTTGAAGGATATTCATTTTTAATTAGGCTTTTATGTTGAACATCTTACTTTCAATTGTAGTAATCCAAATTACTTTGAATCAATTGCTTTCAGCCTCCTTATACGCTCTTTGGTAACACAGCGCCTGGTGCCTGTACTACCAATTAATTGAAGCAATCTTAAAGTGTTCTTTTTCATCAGAGAGATTGTCTTAAAGGATCAATCAATCATATTCTTGCAGTTTGAAAGGTGAATGGAAAGCCAGGGCTAGAAAATCTTTTCAACTAGCAGGACATCCTCCACAGCCTGCCTGCCGCTTGTTTAAAGAATTGCTAAGCCATTATTGGCACCTAAGTCCACTATATGCCAGTGAATACAAATAGTAATGATAAGAAGTGACTAGACAGCAAGAAATCTAACTTCCAGCACTGAGAAATTATATCAGAGACATGCTTCTCTGAGAAGAGGAAAGAGGGGAACATGTAATCATAAGGAAGTCATTATTTATTTAACGTAATTGTGAGCTCTAATGACCTTCGAAATTGATTGTTCATCTAATCTTAACATTAGAAGAAATGTTCTTCTTTATTAGTCATGAGTTTAAAATTTCACGGATCATGTTATCATTCCCTTAAAAAAAATTAGTGTTATTTTCCAGGTGGCTTAATTTATAACAGGGAACTGTTGAAGGCCCCGAGAGGAATTGACTTTCATCTTGTCATGAGTCTAGTTCTGAGCACAAACGTTGCTCTCCTTCCTCACAGTGGTTGCCACTAGATGGGTAGCAATGTCCTCCCCTGCCTCTGCCCTCAGTGGCTACTTATCCAAAGCTATTCTCCTCCAGAACAGCAAACACTGTAGTCTCAGACACTCATAGAATTGTAAACTGTCTCCTTAGAATGAGAATTGATCCTGCAATGCTCTTGCTTGCTCAGTGTGTTTGTATAGCCGTGGCCTGGTCTTCGGTCCTTCCTTCCTCAGCAGCACTCATCTCTCGTAAGGGAGAGGGAGGACAAGTGCAGTCCTGCAGTGGTAAAGGATGGTGATGGGAAACAGGATGCAAGGACTTAGCGAGCTTGCTGGCAGTCTTGGAAACCAAGAAGAAGAAGGACAGTGTGCTAATATTATAATGTATTATGTTAAAGACCCAAAGAAGGGAGAACTAAAGCAGTGACTAGTCTAGATACCTTGTTCGTGATGCCAAAGACAGAAAATTTAAAGTGGAAGCCTGTAAGAAGAAACTCATGTTTTTGGTCGACACAGTGAAAGCACCAACTGCTGCCTCACATTGGACAAGATGCAGGACCCCAAGAGCCATGACAGTCAGAAAGAAAAATGCTGGGTAGCTTGAGATAAGCCAGAAAGAACCTGTCACCTTTACCAGTTCTGGTGTTCAGAATACTACAATCCTGACTACATTTCAAAAACATGGAATTCTAAACAACGTGTTAATTCTCTACCTTTTCTTATGAACACCATAACTGAGAATTTTTTTCACCAACATTAGATCAGACAACAATAAAGTTAGTAGGCTTGATCATGGTCAAAAATATTGACGTGTTTGGGGTTTGGTACGTAGTCATTCTGAAGTCTGACTCTCCAAGAATCCCTTGTGTGTCAGCCTTCCTTCATGCTTTCTGTCTGATGCTGGCTCTGAAGATTCCCTTCACAGCATTATCAGAGCATATCCTACATGCATATATGTTGGATAGTGATAAATCTCACATTCAAACATTTTGTGTGATCCACAAGCAGGGTGTTTTTGCACACTGTCCTGCTTAGGTCTGAGAGTTTTCATAATTACTTCCAATCAGCAGGTAGGAACCAAGAGTTCCAGGGCAAAAGGGAAGACTGCATGTTTCTTCTGGGTATTTACAAGTGAGAAGAGTGGGGTTGTAAAAGAGAAAGTGTATTTCAATGAGGGCCAGGGATAAAGAGCATGGAGAGTCAGAAATGAGATGATGGGACAGCTGAAGAGCAATGCAGCAATAGGAAAGAAGAAAATGGTCTGAAATTTGACTTGGATGGTAGAGGGGAAAGAGGAAGAGCAAAGCCAAGCAAACCAGGTAGAATGGGTGACCCTACCGATGGCAGACTGGCAACCCTGGGCACAGATAAACCAAAAGTGTTCAAAATCCTCAGATCCAGTGGCTGCAGGAGGAGCTCTCCTGGCTTGGCAGGTGAGTTCGGGGGAGGGGGAGGCGGGGGGATGGGGGAGAAATGCATCGCCTTTCTCCCTGCATCTGAATGCATTAGCCAGGTGCTGTCTATGGCTCCCCATACCTCCCAGTGCTTTACTCGGGTGCCATCTTTAAATGAAGTCTGTTGTTGAAAGTAAGCTTCCCTGGGGGACCCAAACACAAGGAACAATCACAATGAGGGAGGCCCCAGTGTCTGCATGGGAGGTGGCCACAGAGGCAGCCAAGGAGGATGGGAGCTGCTCCTGGGTGAGCCAGTGGGGAGCTCAGCTGTGGAAGTCCACCAACTGCTGCGAGAGGGGTGACCCCATCTGCCACCTGTAGATTGCTGCGGAGACTGGGAGTCCTGAGACAAGCCCTGGGGAACTGAAGCCCTTTCCCTCCCATGGGAGGCATAATGACCTGGAGATCTGACAAAGCCCAGCCAGTAGGCCAAGTGCCCTGCTCCCTCTCATCTCCCTTGTGGTGCTATCACCGATCTCCTCCTCTAAACTGGCATGCCAACTTGCAACTCATTTGCACAACTATGGAAAGATAATAAAAAAATGTAATTAAAAATAAATCGGGAATGTTTCCCTGTTACTGACTACATAGCTTTGACCGGGGCATGGCTAAGCGTCCAGGAACAACCATCTGCAATGACAGACAACAAAGAGGAACTGCAACAGGTCCTGGAGTGACCCGCAGCACCACCCAGAAAGGCAGACGCCAATAGGAGAGGAACTAGAGAAAAGCTTCTGCACAGACTTGTCTTGTAAATTATATTCTCTGTTATGATTTTTAGTACGTTTGCCTTGTTGACCTTGTTTTTATATTTTGAGGGATAAGCTGCTAAGAAAAGGCTACTGCATCCCAGCAGACATACCACAAAATAAAGGTGTAAGAAATATCAGAAAGATTGCACTATGACTCCTCCCGAAGCTGATAGCTTTTCAGTAGGGGAGTTAAAAGATACCAAGGTGGTTGAAATGCCAGGCCAAGAATTCAAAAGTCTTAAAAGAATCAGTCACATCAAAGAGGGTTCCAAGAAGCAGATGAATAAAATGAAGAAACAAATCCAGTTCTTGGACAAGAAATTCAACAATGTGCAGCAACGCATAACTATCAAGTCCACTTCAGAAGTTTGATGCAGGGCCTTCTGCTCAAATCGCAGGCTTTGTAATCCTCCCAATTTAAAATATGTCCTCCATATTCTACCAGAATATGACACCATATGTGTATGACTTGGGGAATTGGCTCAGGCACTATAAATTGGCTAATCACATCAATGAAATGAGTGATAACAATACATACCCTTCATGTTAGTAAGAATTAACTGAAATGGAGTATCTAAAATGACTTTCAGCTTTGTCCCTCTTCACTGCTCAGTAACTATCTGGTATTTGCATTATTGCTGATACTTTACCACTTTGATATAACATTATTTACCTCTCTCTCTAGTGAGAGAGAGCTCTTAAGGTCAGGAATTCTAATGATTTGTTTTTATCTTGGCCCAGTAAACATCACAAAGCACAGAACACATAGTTGGAACTTGGGAAATATTGCTGAATTTGTTCTTATCAAGTAGCTTCTGCAGTTCTAAAGGTTTCTAGGAGGTCTTGACTTAATTCAAGGGCAGTCATTCTTTCCATAATTTCGAGGTTAAAACTGCTATCATCTACTTGAAACCCTAAATTGTGGTATTTGTATATTCTTGTGTATAAAGAGATTCACAGTACAATGTGGTAAGAATGGATTAAGGGTTGTGATGGGAGGAGGGAAGTTTCTAGTGAAAGAAGGGTTTAACTCTGCCAGGAAGAGATAAGAACACAGTACCTCTCGTCGTTCTAGGACTCATTGCGCTTAAAATTTATCTTGGAGCAATCAGAATTAAATGAGTGATTTATTTTGAAGAAGAGCGTGATGCTATTAGTTTGGCTTGTAGGATTACATTGGCATGGCTGCACTGGTGGTTTGTCAAGGTAAGAAAGGAAATAGGAAATGTAGTGAAGAGCCTGAACTGGAGCAGGTATGGGGAAAAGGCGGAATCCACCATGGAAGAGGCACAGTGGGCTCAGAAGCAGCCAAGGGAGGCATATGAGTCTCAGAGGGACAAATCTGTGCTTCAGGACCTAGACAGAAAACAAGACGGGCTTAGAAAGGTATGGCTGGTGCCTCCGGCCCTGACACCGTGCCTGGGCCCTGCACTGTGAGGACCTGCAGACCCAGGGCCTGGGACACCTGACACTTCGTCTCCCAAACCCTTCTTTACTAGTTCCACAACAAGGGGAAGTGGAAGTAACCTTAACACACACTGTGGTCGCCACTGCTTCCTGTGGGATCCTGGAGAGGTGAACTGGTCGGATGACAAGTGCCAGCTAGCTATCATGTGGCCTAAAGACTAGCAAATAAGAAGCAGTATTTCCCAACCAGCCACCAGATGTCACAGTGCTTTGATGATACACTTTGGTCCTTCAGGAGGCTGAGGCTGAGTGCATCAGCTAAGTACTGTATAAGGAAGTAAGGTAGGAAGTGAGCTAAGGACAGAAGGCACGAAAGTGACCTGGGGAAGCAATTTCCCTTCATTCAGTGAGTCTGTCTATCTATCTGTCTATCCATCCATCTGTCAGTCTATATATCATCTATCTCTCTACCATCTCCCTATCATCTCTATCTATCTATCCATCTCTCTCTCTCTCCCTCTCTCTCTCTCTCTCCCTCTCTCTCTCTCTCTCTCTCTCTCTCTCTCTCTCTCTCTCTCTCTCTCTCTCTCTCTCTCTCTCCCCCCCCCTTTTCTCTTGTGTGAGTCATCTATGAAAGTGTCAGGCAAAGAGGAATCTGTCTATAATTACACTTGAAGTCATTAATAGCCTTACTTGTCTTTTGTGTGTTAGATCATCCCTGATTGAGAAGCATTGCTGTTTGTCTTGTATCTCCCACAATTCCTGCCTGATGTTTTACATGGTGCATAAGTATTCACACTTCCTGCACCACAATATGCAATACTTTAAGGGATTAAACGATGCCAAATCCATCTCATGTCATGTATGAGACTCAAATTCTATTTTGTCAGCTCAACATTTGCATTGTTTCTACTTTCCCTGTGTATTTTGTAGGCCTTTTAGCTTTGTGGAATTTCTGGACATGCCTCTTGTGTGCAATATGTGCTGGATTTGACTTATACAGTGAGTCTCAGCTCCACCATGTTACTTTTGTTCAATTTGTTGTGTTTTCTGTTATGCGGCTTTGTCAAAGGCATAATGTGTGTTGTTTAATTTGCTTGGGCTGTGGTCCACAGCATTTTAGAGATGTGTAAGTGATTTAGACATGAGTGATATGCACCTCCTGACCTGCTTCACCACTGCTTCGGTGTAACACTTACTTTTCTTTCCTTGCTCTCAAAAATGCTAAAATAGCTGTGCTATGTCCCAAATTGCTGCTATGATTTATTATACCTTTATTGGAAAATAATCAATAAGCCACTAATAAGAAAATTCAAACGCATCTGGCATTTCAAAAAGCCAATCGCAATGAAAATCACTATATGGAGATATAACAGTTGACTCCATAGATATTAACATGTAAATTGAGTGAATACAATTTAAAGTCCAGCACAATTTTTCCACTTTGGGATTGGACAAAGTAAGTTTAACCTTCAGGTGAAATATAAGCCTTTGGAATTAGCCAAGCAAACTGCTTTAATCCCTAGCTAGCCAAAGAGAGAAAAACACACAAAAGCAAACACGGTAAACCCACTACAGTCAACTCAATATGATACTGGCACAAAGATATGGATTATTGTAGCCAAATAGTAAGCGAAGTGGAATCCAGATACAGAATTTTGTTCCCAGGAAATGAAATATTAAACAAAACACTATTTATTTGGGTGGGAAGGAATCAGCTCATTTACCTAGTGCTGCTAGTCAGTCCCATTTCCCTGAGACATCTCCCTGGGGTCTCAGCAGGAGCCACGCCCATCTCTGACCCCAGGCAGAGGCGGGAGAGCAGAATGGCTTTAGACTCTGTAAGTCACGGGTGTATCATCTCAACCCGGGAAGACAAATGGGAATAATTTGTTTCTTATTCAGTAAACAAAAAAGTAATTATGTTTTAAGAAAAAAGCTTATGACAAATCCGTTGGTGAGGAGAAAGCTAAAAGAGTTGAGGACAGGTTGGGAAGATGTCTGTAGGTTATATTGTAAAGCAAGCTTTTGGAGGAGAGTGGTTGTTAATGTAAGGGGCATGCAAGGGAAAACAAAGGCAAGTGATGGCTGGGTTGTTAATTCCAGGTGAACTCGCACAGCTCAGGATATCGGTATTTGCCTTAACAGAATGTGGAGGTATCCAAGCTTTGGCTGGTCTTCACAGATCAAATTAGAAGCTAAAGAAGAAAGAGGTCCTTGCAAGGGGAGGAATAAGCCATGAGCAGGAAGGTCAAAGTGATTCAGATTTTAGAATAAATCTATGCCAAAAGAGAATTGAACCCAGAGGTAAACCATGCCAACAGAGTTTGTTCAGGGTACATTGTATGCATGGATGAAACCCCCTAGTATAACTATCATATGTTAATGGAAATGAGTAAGCTATAAAAAAGGAGAACTTCCAAGACTTGTTAAGATTGCGATGCTGTTCTCATAGTGCTGGTTAACCCCTGAGGATCCATCTCAACACAGCACTCACAATGGGACCAGTGGGGCTGGAGAAGGAGGGCTGCCTGGAGACAAAGCCCCACCTCCCAGAAGCATCACAGAAGCTCCTCGCTCAGACCTCTCCCTGAGAATGACAGGTGGGTTGCGCGCTGGCGATTGGACTGATTGGGAATGGTTGCTAAGGGACACATAGATTTGGGTAGATCTCAGCCAGAAAGTACTGTATTTCCCACTGCCTTTCTCCTGCTGTTTGGGACAGAATTCTCTCAAGATACCAAGTTAAATCTCAGAGGACTCAGGAATTCTATGACTACCACGAAAACAGAATTGTCATTGTGCTTCTGGAATTGACTTGGTTGAAAATACAACTCAAGTCTTTGTCAGCAGCATCTCTTTCTTAAACAATCTTCTGAGAGCTATTTCATGTTAAAGTCAAAATAGAGTCCAGGAAATGTTTAACCGCTCTCTGGTGACTGAAAGGTCTCTCGGTTGAGCAAAATGCTTTTATCCAAAGTGATTCACAAATGGTCTAACACTACATCGTGTCAAACAAGACACGCTGTGGGAGGTAGCTGTTCTATTCTGGCACTCAATGTATGGGAACTCGGTAGTGAAAATGCTCTGTCATTTGACAAGGTAATTGAAGAATTGCCCAGTGGATGCCTGTGTGGAAACAGAGATGGGAAGATAAATTTTGTGTCTGCTTCATCAGTATGATATGGCAGGGCAGCTCACCATAGACCACTTGGATGGAAAATTGTAAGCCAGGCCAGCACTTCTACTGGTTGAAGTCCCCTGCTAGTTTTCTTTCAGAAGATTTATTCCGATTACATGTCAGCTCTTATTTAAAGCATTGCATAGAAAATCAAGGTGCAGCTTTTCATTTTAAATTAAAAGCACTTGCCGGCCCAGTACACTCATGATCATCTTTGAGTGTCTGTGCAATGGGTGGAAGGGGACCTCCTTCTATGAGGGAAAAGACCCAGCCCTGGGGAACTTGTCCCAGAGGCTGCTGGATTCCTCTCCATTGTGGGCTTTTTGAGGCTTCATTGGACGTTAGTGGAGCTGTTGATTGTGAGCAATCAGAGACTAGGGAACGCTTCCCACAGGACTATTGCATTTGGTGTGTTTACATTGTGTTCTTCTGACTCAGATACGCTTCAGAGTTAGATAAGAGACTCCTCATCCAAGAAGATGAGATGCCCCATCTCCCTGCCATAGCTCCTTGGTGACAAATGGTGAGATACATACAGGGAGGTCTTCACCTGCTACCCTCAGCCATTGTGAGTGGGCATAGCTCAGCCCTCCTAGACATGAGGTCTGCTGTGCTTTTATGTTTTAATAGGATGCCGTGTCTGTTATCAGAGCTGTCTTATGTCCAGTCTCCATGTGGTAGAAAGAAGGGTTTTTGCTTCTCAGACCAACACACAATATCTAAAGGGATTCTTCTAGGAAGATGCTTCTACATGTACACAAGACAAAGACAAATGAATTTTGGTCCAGATGATTTGACCCATGAACAGACCCTGATTCTGGTGGGAGGAGGGTCTGTGTCAGACTTCACTTGATGAACAAATCCTCGGTGTCGATTGGGCATAGGGTCTGTTTTGCTCTTGTCTTCATTCATTTAGCTGAGTTTGCCTCCTTGACTTACTGGGTAGGGCTGCTCATGCAGCACTGCAAATCTGTCCCTTGCTGTCTGGAGCACGAATCTACACGTGTGTGGTTTTACTTCTAACTCCTGTTTTTCTTATTTGCTCAGAATTGAACAATTTTGCTTTGTTGCGAATTGCTTTATTTGTATAGCTTAGATTACCAGCTAGAGGGCAGAGTTACTTTTTTTTTTATCAGAAGGAAATGACCTCTTTCTTACAGACTTGCTCAATGTAAAAGAATGATTGACACTTGACAAGCACTTAATATGAATTTTCTTGTTTTACAACAGTCATTTTATAATCCTACTTTCTTCTCTTTCCAGTCCTAGGTCTAATTCCAGGCTGCTATTCAATTTGAGGTGAGATGAGACCATAGAAGTTACTGTCATGAGTTTAATTTTCCAACATTTATATTTTAACTATACTCCAATGATTGCCTCCTGTGTTTAGAGTCTGTGCTGTTAAAAATAGTGCCTGGGACAGCTGGCCACAGCTGTTCTGGGATGAAGTTTTGATCAGTGTCATCTGTGTGACAGTTGTTGATTATTACCACAGCAAAAGGCTTATTAAAAATTCAGAACTAAATCCATGCCAATAACCCCTTTGGGTAGCATAGGGCACCTTTAAAAGTTCCCCTGGTTTAATAACAGCATTTTGTCAATGATGCATGGACCAGCTCTGACAGGGGGAAGCCGAGTGCTCTTAGGCTAACTGCAAATGCTGGCCGAAGCAGACACAACAATCAGTAAAACAGCACAAAATCCGAAGAGATTTAAAGTTTTTTTTTGTGTGTGTTACCTAAATTGTAAAACTCACATGGACACAAGTGCTACCCTTCTTCTCAGCCGCCCGGTACCAATCTGGGTTCAAGTCCAGGTGCTGTGTTGTTGACTCCATAGTCACCATTTCATCCAAATCTGTGCCACCCAGAGTCTTTGGGGTATATAAATTTCCAACATTTCATAGGCGTGTGGACTGATGCTCACTCAGGAAAGCGGTCTTGCTCCAAATTTCCCATCAGTTCTAGCTCCCCCACAATGCAAAAGTTACAGTTGCACTTAAAAATTAAATGACACAGAGGGAAAACTAACAAAAGAGAAGTGAAGGGCATTTCCATGTCGTGGTCTCAAGTCCATTTGCAGACAAAGAAAATGCCCAGGCCCAAACCTTTCCAATGGAGAGCAGAAAATGACCTTCCCTCCCAAAAGACAGCCCATGCACATGGATTTTTGAACCACCATGGACTGTAATTATGAGTTTCAATCTCTAAATGGAAGTGACAATGACATCTAGTATTGCATATTTTCAGATAGCAGTTATTATGCCTTTAGAATTGTACACTAAGAGAGCATGTATACAAAAGCAAAATATAATTTGGGCAGTAACCCTTTTGTGGATTGTCTGTATTTTTTTTTCTGGTAATGCTGCTTTTCTGAATCCCTTGTATATGCTTTCAGCCAAGGTGGAAGTGTGATGTCAAAAAGTATGGCGACAAGGACTTCAGGAGAGCTCTCTCTTTCTCTGGCATTGTCCTCCACTTCAGAGACTTCACGTTCATGACGAAAAATATAATAATAATAATAATAAATATAAAAATGAGGTATGGGTGAGAATGTTGAAAGGGTGGCATTGAGGATGAAGACTCATTGTACTCATAAACTGCTTTGCTGAATGGCAGCCCCTTTGTACAACTCCTTGAAGATCATTTTTAAGAATGAAAGAATAAGTCTCCTAGGGAAGAGCAAAGCTACTCCTCCGTGGTAGAGCTGACTCCCTTCCTATCAACACCTCCACACAAGCACAAGGCACCACCCTTGAATTCCAAGACCCATCCCCAGCCCTGAGTATGTAAGCTGGAGTTTCCCACTTGTTAAAAAGGGGATAATCTTGCTCGTTCTGACTCTTCTCAAGGACACTGTGAAAATCAAAGGCTCAAACGGGGAAGGGAGGGGCGGCCTGTGAGGACTGTGTGGACCAGGTGCTGCTCAGAGTTCTCCACACAGCTGTGAATACCCTGGGAGACTGTACTCCACCCCACCCAGGTATGTGTGAGCAAGCGTGTGTGTGTGTGTGTGGGGGTAAATCCCTGGGGGGACTATACTACACCTAGCTGGGCACAGGAATACCCTGGAGGATTATATTCCACACAGCGATGCGAGGAATACCTTGGGGAACTGTACAATTCCTGAGGCTTAGACCACCATCTGAAGAACAATTTGATCAGACACCTTGAACTGCAGGGCTTAGGCCTTCATGCATGGATACTGTAACTAGCAGCCTAGGGGATTCTACGGGGAAACTGTGGTCCACATCAAGGCCAGCAAGGTGATAGGGACACTCTACTTGTGCCATCACACATGTAAGATGCTGCCTACCATAGCTTGAAGTGCCCACTGCTGCTGCTGCTGGATGGGCAGGAGAGACCTGTCCCCACAGCCCCACCAACATCATACATCTCTGTCCAAAACTATAGCACCACAGGTCAGGTCAGAACATACTACAGACTGACAAACAGATTGAGACTGAAGGCAAGGGAGATATGGAGCTTACACCATGATGCCTAGAACAAGAACCCATACATGACATATATTTTCCCCAAGACTCAGTTCAAAATACAAATTATTTAAATAATGAAATGCCAAGTCCCTCAGTGGAAACACACACACACACACACACACACACACACACACACACACACACACACACACACATGACATAGAGCACACATATGTATGTATGCACATCTCGGATTTCTTTTTATTATGTATTATTTATTTATGTTGTTCAGTAGTTGTACAAAGTCTGTGGGGTTGTGCTCTCAGACAAGTCTGTTTATCGTGACCAATGTCATCTCTACCATCTTTCTACCTCGTCTCTCCCAACTCTACAAGTTGTCTGGTTCCATTTTCACATATGTACATGACACCCATTTCTTTTCATACAGAAAGGATTTGTAAGCACTATTCCCAAGTGTAGAGAGGAGGTAGTTACCAAAAATTGAAATGCACAATTTAGAATCAGCTGTGAGCTCACTTATTCTAGCTGCTCTCACTCACAGGCCCATCCTCATAATCCACGAACTGCTTTCAAGCGAGTGTGAATGAGGCCATTTTCCATTTGTGGAGTCCACTCCCGGCTGTTTACCAGTAGAATGATGAAGAGATGGAGCCCCAGCTCTGGTCACTGACTTCACGGTGCTGGTCTCTATGGCTCAGGACTTTCAGGAGCAGAGCTTCCCTGTGAACTGCCCTTTGCTCTGCCAGGCTTCTTCCATTTCCTTACCGTGCTCATGGAAGGTAAAATGCAGAGTAAACGGGTCCATGGTAGGTTGTTGATGTTAGAATACAAACCAGGCAAATTGATCATTAATCTCTGAGTTTATTTTTTTAAAAAGCAAAACACAACATAATTATACTTGTAAAGATTGTGAGCCAGAGACTTCTTGGATCACCCATATTCTATAAAGAAGCTTATGTGTGACATGAGCTCTGCTAGGCCCATTGTAACTTGTACATAGCACTCTGCCACACATCCTGGAAATGCTCCTTCACTCTGGAATAACCAGATGAAAACATATTTCAATATGGTTTAGCAAATCTGAAACTGAACACAGTACACTCACGTCTTGGTAAGGAAGCATTACACAGCCAGGCAATGTAACAATTGGGAAAGATTAATTACCTGCAGCAGATAGAAAGAACATGGAGTTAGTTTCCAAAGCAAAGCCCTCTCTGGACAAAGAAAGCAGGAGGGGATTTTAATTAGGGAACATATATTCATAGAAGCGCTCTAGGGGCCTGCACATTTGTGAGCATAGACAGCTAAGAAGTACATTTCTGAGTATGCTCAGCTGAAGGTCAAAGTTCAAGAAGGACAGAGGGTGGACACACTTTGGGGGGTGCTTAGATTAAGGTCATGGAACACAGGTTTGAGAGGTTAGAACAGTGGACAAGAGCACTTTGGGGCATGTTCAGTTTGCATCACAAAGATGGGTAACAAGGGTGCCACTGGACATGTTACATTTTCTCCAAAAAGTTTTAGATGAAAGAAAGGGAAAGACTGTTTTGAAAGTGTGCTGGTATCAGTTTCTCCCTGAAGGTGGCTGCCTTGCATAGCGGCTAACAAATCCAGATTCCAGGGCTGGTAGTAGGCTTTGTTTCCAAGTCCTGAGTTTTTGTTATAATTGAGATAGATTTCATTCACATACTCCTCCTTCTGCCTCCTAAGTACTTGGGATACAGGAGAACACCACCATGATGACTCTCAATTATTTTTTCTGTGTGTATGTGTGTGTGTATGTGTGTGTGTGTGAGAGAGAGAGAGAGAGAGAGAGAGAGAGAGAGACAGACAGACAGACAGACAGAGACAGAGAGGAATAGAAAGAAACAGAGAAAGAGACAGAGGGATAGAGGGACAAAGAGAGTGAGTATATGTCTTAACTTATCATTATACTTGGCTGAGTTGCTCCTGTCTTCCTCAGGACTAATTTAATAACTCTTGGAGAAGCAGAAAATCACCAGAAAGTGAATACGTTGGAACTCTTCACCTTTCTATATCTTTGTTCTATTCTAGAGAGAAAAGGACACTACTGAGATCTTCTCTACAGGTGAGTTTGTACATAGAAGCAGGTAATAGAATTTTGTCCAATAACAAAATCATGAGCCATCTTCTTGGGCAGAGAAAAAGTCCCCGGAAATCTGAAATAGAGTGGCACAGGTTTCAATCCTGTCAAAGCCAGAGGCCAGGTGGAGAAGTGGACAGATGAGATGTCTCCTGAGAGCACTATTCAGCCTCCAGATGTGTGAGAGTGACCAGGGAAGGCTCCCAGCAGAGTGGCCCTTCTATCTACCTTGTGTGGAAAAGAGCCTGCTGAAGAGAGGAGCCAGGGACAGTGTGGCTCAGGAGGAGGCCTTGGCAAGCATGCTCTTGTTTGAATTGCCAGGAGTCTTCTTAGGTATTGCTTCCAGAGTAAAATGCAGAGCACAGCAAGACAGCAGAATTGTTTTTATTCTATTGGCATTACTCCTGTGTCCTTCATGCTGACATGTTTACAGAGAATGGGTAAGATGTTTATGTGCCAGTGAATATGCTCAGCTTTGTGTAAATACAGTATTATCATGCCATGGAAAGATTCAGCAAGTGTTTAACTACAGTCTCCTCACTGTGACTTGCAGGTCTGAGTTCAAACCCTGAAAGTCACCTTTCAGACATTTGACGATGCCTGTTCTTTTCATGAGTTAATTGTGCTGTCCACATCATTGCTGCATGCGGCTGTTGCAAGGATTCAAGGTAGTCATTCTGCCAGCACAACCCAAAAACACAAAACCAGAGCATCTGTTTTGTTCTCAAAAGCCTGACCAACAAAAAACTTTTAATACTCCACCTCAACAGAAAAGGCTGCACATAGTGGTACGCACCTGCCATCCCTGCTGCTGTGGAAAGCATAAGTAGGAGGATCACAGTGTAACCTGGCCTGAGGAGTTTTTTGAGAGTTCCTCTCAAAAAATAACCACAACAAAAATGGCTAGAGGCCTTGCTAGTGCAGGTGAGCACCAGCTTAGCAAGCCTGAACCTCTTAGTTCAAACCCAAGTAGTGCCACAATAAATAAATAAATCTAAGTACAGGTCAAGGCATTGCATTAAAAAATTGGGTCTGAATTGAGACGATATGTATGTGCAAAATATAAAACTATATATATATATATGTAACTATAAAACTATATATATATATATAACTATACAAACAAGTAAAAGATACATGAGGTATCAAAATGCACTTTATATTGATTTCAGACTGGGTTTAAAATGTATGAGAATAATTTTTCTGCTTTTCTTTATCTTTTCAAACGTGGCTACTAACATTTTTTAAAATTTTATTGCCAAGGTGATGTACAGAGGGGTTACAGTTACATAAGTAAGGTAGTGAGTACCATTCTTATCCAACTTGTTACCCCTTCCCTCATTTTTCTCCCTCTTTCCCTTCTCCCATCCCCCCACAAGTTGTAAAGATCATTTCCAACACAGTGTCTTGTGAATATCTATGTTTCCCCTTTGTCCTTTGTCTCACCATTTTTTGTTCCCCTTCTCTTCCCTAATTCAGATAAACGTATATACAATACCAGGGTACCAAAACCAAATACAATGACAACAGGGGATTAAACCATAGGAGGAAAAAACACAAAAGAAAAAAGAAATCACATTGAGTACATTAAAAACAACAACAGAGGAAAACTTCTTGTGTCCATGTCTTGGAGTTCATTTCGCTTAGCATCGTCTCATATGGTCATATGTATATAGCTATTGTATGCTGCTCACCTGCTAAGATGATATACTAATTGTTGCAAATAAGGGAAACCATGGGACCTATGTTTCTTTGAGTCTGGCTTACTTCACTTAATATAATTTTTTTCCAAGTCCTTTCAGTTCTTCACGGATGGGGCAGCATCATTCTTAACTCACATAGAGTTCACATCCCATCATTTTGGGGGAGAACACTGTCAGTACCCCTGGGGCCTCTCACGTTCGCACCAGGCCGAGGCAGTAACAGCCCTCCGCCCCTCTCAACTCCCCACAGTGTGAGAACATCCCCTCAGCCTACTGTGAGTGGACCTTTGGCTGTTTCCTCATTGCCTTTCTTCCTTCATCTTCTCCCTTTTTGTTTTGAGACACTAATCTCTAAGCTTTGAAATCCATAATTTTCTGGCATTTATTTCTCCAGTGTTAGTGTATTCCTTCTTCCCTTCCTTCCTTCCTTTTCTTTTCTTCTCTTCTTTCCTTCCTTCCTTTTCTTTTCTTCTCTTCTTTCCTTCCTTCTCTTTTCTTCTCTTCTTTCCTTTCTTCCTTCCTATCTTCTTTCCTTCTTCTTTTCCTTCCTTCTTTCCTTTTCTTCTCCTTCTTCCTTCTTTCCTTTTTCTCTTCCTTCGTTCCTTCCTTCTTCCCTTCCTTCCTTCCTTCCTTCCTTCCTTCCTTCTTTCCTTCCTTCCTTCCTTCACTTTTCCCTTCTTCTCTTCCTTCCTTTCTTTCTTCCTCCTTTCCCTTTCACTCTCCCTTCCTTTCCTTTTTCATTTCATTTGAGTATTAGAGAAACATGCTTTTATGATTAATTTAAAAATGAATCCAATGTACAAAAACCATACATATGTATGGGATGTACAGCCTGAGATATTTCAGTCCACATATACAATGTGTGGATCACATCAGGGTAAGTAGCATTTCTCATAACCTTCAGATGTATCATTAATTTATGTTGAGCACATTCCAAGTTCTTCTAGCTAATTACTAACCATCATCACCCTATGTGATAGAGAATTCTGAAGCTTAATTCTTTTGTCCATGATGTTTTTACCCATTCTATCCCAGTCTCCTCTCCCAACCTTTCCCAGCCTCTGCTAACCACAATTTTTCTCTCGATTTCTATGAGAACAACTCAGTTTTATCCCACATAGAAATGAAAACATATGTATTGAGAGAGAGAGAGAGAGAGAGAGAGAGAGAGAGAGAGAGAGAGAGAGAGAGAGAGAGATTTGTGCCTAGCTTCGTTCACTTAACACATATATGTCCTCCAGACTTGTTCATGTTGCCTCCCATTCCTGTAATGCATGGGTAAATGCAGTGTATACTGCACCATCCACTTTCCTACCATTATCCAACCTTTTATGGTGTCCATACTATACCATCCACAAAAATCCATTTGAACTGTCCATTTGTTCCAGCCCAGATGCCTAGTTTGCTGGATACCATGTTTGCCCGTGAAGAGAAAAGCCAGTGTGGGCTTCACCTACCTCTTGATTCCCTCTGAAGCTGAGCTCACTGGGGCTCGAGGACACAGCACCTGGGCCGGGTTGCTAACGCTGTGAACAGAAGTGTCCTTTTATTCTGCTCAGTTGAATTGCTTCCACAGCAATTATTTTAATGGGAGGACAAATTCCCTTCCTGTGAACTATAGTGCTTAGCAGTATGAGTCAGAAAATTGGATGCAGAATGTGTGCAATTTTAAATCCCCAACGACCACATTCTCCTCTAAAATGTTCTCACGTGAATCCTCGAGCATCTAATTTGCTAAGTGTATTAGTAGCATCTGTGAAGATGTCACAGCCTCTTAACCAACTAGAAAAATAGTAGAATTCAGATTTGTAGTTCAATTAGATTAGGTTTTGTTGGCCATGGCACGGATGACAGCTTGAACTGGATAATTCTCTATTGTGATCTGTGCTGTGACTGGTAAGGTATTAAACAATGTTCCAGACAGATGTCACTGTCCTTCACCATACTCCCAGGCCTGAGCATTGAAGATGTCTGCAGGCATTTCTAGCTGACCTTGGGGTTTGATCATTGAAGGTGTGTGCAGGGATTACTAGTTGACCTTGGGGTTTGAGCATCGAAGATGTCCACAGGCATTACTAGCTGACCTTAGGACCTACATTGCTAAGTAGAATCTCTGTTGAGAACCTCTGGGTTAGAAAGCTGTAGCAGTAAGTGGTAACTTATGTTGATGAAGGATCTGTGCTTTCAGTTTAGAAATAGTATTCATTGAACAGTTCAAAAAGTTGTATGTACTAGAGTTAGTATAACACAGGTGGACCTTGAATTGCACTGATATTAAACAATGTATTGAGATATCATAATACTGTTGAATTTCCCAAATTTCCACAACCACTTGCAAACATGGATTATTTTAAAATATTGTATTGCTCAGGTATATAAAAATTTATTTATTTCTGTGATTTATTTTTTGCTATGACATATTTACTTGTTTCTTCCTAAGAAAGTTTACTTCTTTGGCTGTTGATATTTCTGTTTCATGCTGACATCAATGGACTGTTCTAGAGCTCCTATTTGTGAAGTGGTAAAAGTACTCAAGTCATTCATCACACTTTTCCTATTGAGCAATACACTTTCATATAATTCACTTGTGAAACAAATCCACTCTCCATATTTTTAGAAACTTGATTACCTTCCTCCTACTTTCCTCAGCAGGAGTCTTTAGATACCATGTATGTTGTTTTTCTGCTCTACCCTTTTTGTTTTCTTAGAGAAAACTAGTGGCTTATAATCTACTCCAATTCCTCTCCTCTGTCATGCAGTACTTGAAGTTCCACCGAGTTTCGCTACATTTTAAATAGAGGATAGAATTATTCAATTAGGAGAGTGTAGCTCATAAAATCTTTCATGTATGTTAAGAGATTTGTTTGAACATTATTTTTAATATGGAAGCAAAATGTTCAAAACAACGTCATTTATGTCATATATTTTAATATTTCCATTCTGACATAAGCCTCAGATAAGTCACTAGTAATAATAAAATATGTTTTCATAATTTCAAAAAGAATTTGGCATTGCAGTGAAATACAATTATATTAAAAATAGAAAATATTGTTAGGGTTTTTAAAATCACTTATTAAAATGCCATGGAAGATCTGGCAGTAAAACTTTATGAAAACCCAGCTGAGATAATGGCCACTTCTTCCTTTTAAAAATCATTGCTAATGCAATTGTGAACGGTATGTTGACTATCTAAAGCAGTGGCTGCTATCTATGCCAGTGGCCTCTTGCTCCATCCTTCCCCACTTCTTTGTAAAGGTGGTTCTGGCCAACATTTAAACTCACTGACTTTTCCATTCATTGAAAATGATTGCACCTAAGAGCCCCAGATTTTGTGCCCCAGTGAAAACAAAGTCAAATCTATACCTTGTGAATTTAAGACAGTAGCACCTATGTCATGCTTCCTTTAAGCCTACAAAGCTCAGCAGCCACATCTATGTGAGTTCAGAGGAGGGGGAGTCCCAAGGTGAGGGGCTGTGGGGCGGGCCCCCTTACCACACAGGCCTCAGGAAGATGGCTCAGGGATACGTAGTGTACCAGGAGGACGTCCACACACCTGTGCAAGTACGAGGGACCAGACCAGCGCATCCAAGGTTTTCTATGATTTGCTGTTGGTGGTGTCAAGTCAGTGGGGGCTGTTTTTTGAGAGAAAGTTCTTACTATGTAGCCTAGTTTGGATTCTGATTTGCAGTCTTCCTTTCTCCACTTCCCCAGGGCTGGGGTTATGGGCAAGTGCATTTCTTTCTTTCTTTCTTTCTTTCTTTCTTTCTTTCTTTCTTTCTTTCTTTCTTTCTTTCTTTCTTTCTTTCTTTTTCTTTCTTTCTTTTCCTTCCTTCCTTCCTTTCTTTTTTCTTTCTTTTCTTCCTTTCTTTCTTTCTCTTTCGGTCTTTCTTTCTTTTCTTCCCTCCCTCCTTCCTTCCTTCCTTCCTTCCTACCTTCCTTCCTTCCTCCCTCCCTCCCTCCCTCCTTCCTTTCTTTGTTTTGTTTTTGCCTTTAGTCACAATTTTTGATGAAATATCAAAGGAATTAACAGATTAAAAAATAGCTAACCCTAGGTAAGACAAGGTCCTATGGGAGGCATCACAAAGAGACGGTTTTCTTATCTGCCTTTTTGCCTCGTTGGCAGGGATGGTAGAGCTGTTGCTCTACACCACATTCTGTCATGTAAGCTCACGACATAATTGATACATGTTTCCAATACTGTCAGCCTTGCCCCTTTCGTGGCATTTCCTGATTCTTTCCATCTCCTGAGCTCAGAGTCTACTGTATCTGCTCCCCCTGTGTCTCCCGCTTTACTGCTGAACTGTTCCGGCTGTTCTGTTATCAGCAAAAAGAAGAACAAAATTTAGATCTCAACTTGATTGAGCAGCAGACTGACATCCAGGAAATGAAATTCTTTGAAGCTAAAGCCAGTGGGTTACCAGCCCTTTATCTCTCAGTGAGCATGGCTGGTGTGTGGGTCTACCTTCTCTCCGGTGCATGGAGACACTGCCAGTCCATCACTGTAGCGGGTCAAGAAAGAACTGGGACTAGGGACTCTTACTAGGCAGTCTCTGGTAGCCATTGCTTATTTGTTGAGACCAGAGTTGACACTTCACTATATTCTCAGTCTCTCTCTCCTACTGGAATGTGGTGGGGCTTTCATTCAATTGGTTGGATTATTGGTCTTCACTTTGTTGTCTGTGGAAAAAACAGGGGCTTCCATTTTCATGTCTACTCTCATTAGTCTGGCTGGCAAATTATATAAAATATGATATTTGTTCTGATTCCTAATTCTTCCATAAGATGTGTGCTATTAGCTTGCTAGGAGAAGGATTTATTTGTGAACAGACTACATGAATACAGACCAGTTTAACTTCTGAGCTTCCTTTATTGTAATCCTACTAATAAAGCAAATCCACATTCTTACCCAGAAGCCAAGTCAAAGGTCTTTGAAAAAGAGAGAACACATTTTGTTTTAGCATTTGTTTCTAAAATTTTTCAAGTCTTAGTAATTAACTGTAGCTTCCAGTTACACTGTGTTTAGCTCTCAATGTTCACCTGAGAACAATACACCCTGAATTCACTGAACATATTGACCTAAAGCTGTTCCAGGAAACTGAGCCCAAGAAAGAGCTACTGTCCTTCGACAGCCCAGGTATAGTGATGGAACCACCAAGGTAGAGATTGCAGTCAGCTTCCACTTACGTCATACTTCATCTTCAGCAACATATCTACTGCTTCACAGGAAACCAGTCCGCTGTGAGTCTCGAGAGTGTCCAGGGTGAGCACAGCATCATCTGGGGCACTGGTTCTCAGCCATGCGCTTTAGCCAACGACATCTGTGATTGCTTGCTATGCTTCATTCACCCTATCCGTCTTCATGCTTCATTTCCTCTTGAACAGCGTGAGTCCCCCTTTTCTCATGTGGAGAATCACATCTTTAAAGATATCAAACTAGAAGTCTCTTTTCATTCTGTAATCCTAACATCCAGTCGATCGCCCAACTCTGGAGGCTTTTTATTAGAATTGTTTCTTGAACACCCTCTCCACCTACAGCAACACCAGCTCTGAAATATCCTCTCTGCTTGCCTCGCAACACAGATCAGCCTCCCCAGAGGCCTCAGGGTGCATCATGCCTCTCACCAATCCATCTCTACACGGTCGCTGCTGGAGCTTCCTAAGGTGAAAACTGCCACACTGTCACCGTGGGGAAACCTGGAGCAGAGCACGCAAGGCTTCCTCAGATAACGTCTTACCACGGGATCTGAGTATGAAATTGGAGTTTTAGGCCCCAGACTCAAACTCACCCCTCTCACCCCAACATGCTAGAGGGAGGGAGAGAGAGTGAGAGAGAATGTAATGTGAAAGGCAGAGTAAGATTTATTACATGGCATGGGCAGCTACGGGAAGAGGCAGAGTAAGCCTGTCAGCCTGTCTTCATCCATCTTTAGAGTTGAAGATTAGATTCAAGATGTATGCATTGCTGTTTCTAAATGAGATTGAAATATTTATGATATTTCTTAGGCTCCTTGTCCATTCTGAAAAATAAATACAAGTCTGTGGAAAATAAACAATATTGTGCACTTAAAGAATTATTGAAGATAAAAAGGTTGAACAAAATACTATTGTATTCTGCTCCATGCTGTATTCTAAACACTTGAGCCAACTAACTCTAAAAGCATCTAATCAAACCACTTTGAATGAGTATTTTGTTGGAGAAAAGGAAAACCATGGTCTTCCTCAGAGTTTCCATAGAACAACGCTGTATCATCGGACACATTTGCGTAAAAGTCAATGATAAGGGTATTGTGAATTATATACAAAGATAAACAATACTTTAACAGTAGCTGAGAAAGTATCACATTGCTCATTTTTAAGGTGACTAATTTCATCACGGTGTTTAACTATTTAAAATTTCTCGTTAGGAAAGCCTGTTGAGATGGAAGTCTTGTTTTCCATTTACCCGGTAAGAATATTTTTATATACATTTGAATTCCAGCACTGTCTCCCCACTGTAAGATGGTGGCCTCTGAGGACATACTGATCTATTTTCAGAGCCTATGCAAATGACCACTGGAGCTAACAATAGGTGCGCACTCCAAATACCACCACCCTACGGGTTCTTCCCTTCTAGGTGATCAACCAGCCTGGACTTCTTCCCAGGAAACCTTTAAAAACAAAACCAACAGCTGATAAGAAGAAAACTACTGCGAACTTTCATTGGAAGTGAAATTGCACAACGTAAATTAGACCAGAATTTGCACAGCACCGTGGCACATTAGCATATTGTCCCCATCTTAGTCTAGTTTTAGATCACCATTGATTTCTTCTTCTGTCTTAAGTATTTAGTGCGAATTATATCAGGCAGTAAAGAAGAATTTTACAAAGGAGAAACTTTAGGCTTTCATGAATAAAATTTAGTTCAAAGTAGTTAGATAATGACTTTATCTTAGTACAAAAAATCCTTAGCTATGTTCTAATCTAATTTATGACAAGCCAAATGTGCTAAGCTACTATCATCAGCGATTTAAAATGAACTCAAATTTAACATTTACTTTATGTATTGTTAGCCCAGGTTTATATATTCAAGTAGGTCAAGACAGGGAGGAAAAGAAAGAAGAGATGAACAACCCCAAATATGTGGGGCTTGGAAGGGTTAAAATGGCAGAGATACAGTGGTCATAGACTCAGTATGATGGACACACAGAAGTTCAGAGGTATAAAATGGGGTCCTCTCCAGATATATTTCTGTCTTCTGAAATGATTAACTCCATCTTAAACCCATACATAGGCAAATGATCATATCACCTAGAAAATAACAATCACTTTGCTAAGTTTCCAAGAACAGAAATTGGACATAGTTGCGGGATTTAGGGTATGCCTATTCTTACTCAAAAGCACAGAGACCGAAGGCCTCTGGTGAGCTTGTTATTACTCAAGCCAGGGAGGGAACAGTTGCAACATTTTGGGCATTCTGCTGTGGGGAATCTTCACTACTCAAGTTCTTATTCTTTATAGTCCTGTCTACCTACCAATTCAAGAACTTGGAAAGTTATTTAACATCTAACAAAAGATATAGAGAAGAAATGCTTACTCTTCATAATTTTTCAACTTCATTGTAACAGGTACACTTAAGAAGTCATTATAACTAATTTATGATATGAATTATCTGAATAAAAATGACTACATTTTCTTATTTATTTGCAAATAATTTCATATACATTAATAAAATTGTTGTTGAAATTTGTTTACAAAAATAAACTTCTCTTAAACAACAATGACATAGCTTTCTTTAACAAAGCTCTGTGAAATTCAGCATAGAGAAGTAATAATTAAGTGCAATATTGTATGCATGACACATATACTCTCACACAAACACACAAACATCCCTTTTTTATTACACCCAATGAAGGATGGAGAGTGGATGTTGCTTAGTTTGTAATAATTAGAATAGCTGGTGATCTGAGAAATTAGAATAAGATGCTGGTGGAAAAGAAAACTAGCCAAATTGTTCTAATAGGAAGGATTTGTGTTTGATCGTGGCATTCTAAAATAGATTAAGGGCTTATTAAGATTTTGAAGAGTTAAAATCACAATCCAAAATAGCAAAAATGTTAAAATGTGACTCTTGGATAATTGTAGAATGGGCGTAAGTCTTGTTGTCTCAGATCTGCGGATCTTACTAAGCTCTTCAATGCCCCTGAGCTTTAAAATAGGGTAACTGAACTCTAACACGTCACATAGACATTGCATGGACAGAAAAAACCCCATCCTAGGTTCTTTATCTTTCAGATTTCAATTACTGCACTTAATAACAACATACAAAAGGATATTACCTGGTCTTCATACCCATATGAAAGAGGTAGAGAGAGAATTAGAGAGGAAAGAATAAAAGAATGAAAGACAGAGATGTTGAGAGAGGAGAGAATAGAGAGAATGAGAGACAGATTTCCAAGAAAAGGCAGTGCCCTGTTCTATTTCCTACATTAAATAAGGGAATTTGGTGTGCCCTTTGTATTATTTGGACCACATGGAAAATGGTTTCCTCAGAGAAGTTATCTTGAGAAATGAAGGCTTTCCCTGTGTTCCTTCAATAACGGGGCACAATTCAGTGCTTTATAAGATTTAGTGTTTCTGCGTTAGTGTGCAAATGACTCAAAGTAACCAGATTCTATCTCCTCCATATTTCAGTCCATACAAATTCCTCCGCATCAGGCTAGGATAGAGCTGTCGCAGGAGGGAAAGGCGTGGCACTGTGTGGACACACAGAGGCTGCTCCTCCTCCCAAGAAGGATCCTGGGTCAGGGCGAGCGTGCTGTGGCCCTAAGGTCACTGCCTTCGTGGTGGTTGCTCTGTGGCCCCCAGCGACTCCTCAGTGGACATCTACAGAAGATGTGGGGGACAGAGGGTGTGCACAATCACAAGTGCAGAGTTGCAAGCTCAGGGCACGATCTGGGAAGAGTTTGTGGTTCTTACCATATGTCAAGACAGACCTACTCCTCTTAGAGAGGTTTTCTTCAGGAGACCAGACAATATCTGAAGAAAGCAGGAAGACATTTTCTATAATTTGCTACATATTAGGTATGATTCCGAGACCCAACAAGTCAGTTATCGAGAATCAAATTCTCCTCTCCTCCTGGGACAGAGAGAGAGGAAGAGAGACAGAGAGAGACAGAGGCAGAGACAGAGAGAGACAGACAGAAAGACAGAGAGACAGAAAGAGACAGAGACAGAGACACAGAGAGGGAGAGAAAGAGTCAGACAGGGACAGACAGAGACAGACAGAGACAGAGGGATAGAGGACCAGAGTCAGAGACAGAGAGAGGGAGAAAGGGAGAAAGAGACACAAACAGAGAGAGACAGATGAGAGACAGAAACACACAGAGAGAGGGGGAGAAAGGGAGAGAGAGACAGAGACAGAGAGAGACAGAGGGAGAGAGAAACAGACAGAGAGAGAGAGAGAGAAAGGGAGAAAGGGAGAGACAGACACAGAGAGGGACAGAGAGAGAGGACTACAACATGCCTTAGAACATTAAGTTTGCTGTGGGGCAGTAACATACAAAGGAACAAAAAAAAATCACATAGTACATTATAAATACGTTAGAAACAATAGCAAGAAAGAAAAATAATTTGTGTCCCTATCTTGGGGTTCATTTTGCTTAACATCATCTTATCTGGCCATATGTACGTAGCTTTTGACATTTTCTGCATGTCCTAGACATGTACTAATTATTGCAAATAAGGGAAACCATGGGACCTATGTTTCTTTGGGCCTGGCTTACTTCACTTAATATAATTTTTTCCAAGTCTTTCCATTTCCTAACAAATGTGGCGATGCCATTCTTTCTGATGGAAGCATAGAATTCCATTGTGTATATATACCACATTTTCTTGGTCCATTCATCTACTGAGGGGCATCTGGGTTGGTTCCATATCTTGGCTATGGTAAATAATGCTGTGACAAACATAGTTGTGCTGGTAGCCTTAGTAGGGCCTTGTTTGTGATCATTTGGGTAAATGCCCAAAAGTGGGATTACTGGGTCATAGGGGAGCTCTATGTGGAGTTTTTTGAGGAACCTCCATACTGCTCTAACTGTATTTGATTCCGGTGCCCTGCATCTTATATATATACTTCTGATGGGTAAAAGCAAAATGCTTACATAGGAATACAGGTTGACCCATTGTAACAATGAGATGTACAAGACACTGTGTGGAAAATGAACTTTACAACTTGTGGGAGGGAAGGAGGAGCTGGGGAAGTGGAGAGGGAAGGGATGGTAGGGGAAAAAACAAAGGAGGAGGCAACAATGCTCGATAGGAAATGTACTCATTTCCTTACTCATGTAACTGTACTCCCTCTGTACAGCATTTTTACAATAAAAAACGTACAAAGAAAAAGAACAATAAGTTTGCAGTGGGGATCTATCCAGGCACAGGAAGGCCACACAGGTGTCCATGGCAGCCATGTTCTGGAGTCCAAGCCCTTACTGTGAGGGCCTCACTCCCATCAGGTCTTCAAACATAGCTGACACCAGGGGGACTTCCAGGTGTTTTACAAACAGTGCTCGCTTCCAGTGCAGAGGGAAGTGGGAGCTGTTGGCCCAGGAAGCTTTCCCAGGGACGCTGCACCTGTGCCCACCTGCTTCACTCTGCTGGCTGTGACCCTAGCTAGAGCCCACCTCTCCACTAGGTCTCCTTTCCTGACCTTGCCAGCAGCGCCTCTCCTCTTTTTGCTTGAGTAGTTTTCCTCTTTTATAATCCATGCCATTACTGGAAAAGTGCTCTCTGTTCTCCTAATCTGGACAATAACTACTACTACTACTACTACTACTACTACTACTACTACTACTATAATAGTAATATAATGATTCTCATTTGCTTTTTCCCCAATTCCAGCTATAGCCCCAGTTTTCTGTTGTTCCTCAAAGCAAAACTCCCGGAGACAGTTCTGCTCCTTATCTCAAAAGAAAAACAAAAACAAAAAAATTGCAGTTATGAGTTCTGTTTGTGTACTTGGGCTTTGCAATCAGATTGGTGAAATGTCAGAGAGTCATCTGACATATTCCAGTTGACATTTCCTAATGTGGGGGAAATACATGAATAAACATGATCACTCTTGTTGAAAATTAATTTGACTTTGCGGAAGATGACGGCACCCACCTGCTCTCTGCACCCGGAAGTCTGAAGGGAGCCAGGCCTTTGGACAAATGAGCTCAGAGTCAGCTGCACAATGAGATCTGGGGGGTGGTAACACCCAGGCAAAAAGATCTTAAACTTGATGCATCTCTGACATATCTTTACTTTTACCATTTTTCACCTCAGTTTAAACTTGGGGAGCATAAATCCTTCTTTACGTAGCCAAGATACATTACTGGCACAGTGCATTGTTTCTTTTCCTTCTCATTCCCAGAAAGTAACTGCAAGGTGAACATCTTCCATGAATTCTTGCCCTTTTCCCCGGAGAATTGGCTCCTCACCCTTGCATTTAAGAAATTTTGGAAATACTAGCTAGTATTGTTTAGCTTTTCTGACTGGCTATGTTCTGGATAAGGAAATCTAACTTCTCGTGTGTGTGTGTGTGTGTGTGTGTGTGTGTGTGTGTGTGTGTGTGTGTGTGTGTGTGTGTGTGTGTGTGTGTGTGTGTGTGTGTTACTGGTGTTTGAACTCAGGCTTTTGTGATCTAACCTTTTTTGCTCACAGCTGGCATTCTATTACTTGAGCCCTACCTCTAGTTCTGGCTTTTGGCAGGTTCATTGGAGATAAAAGCTTCCTAGAGCTGCCTGTCCTGATCCTTGGATCTCAGCCTCCTCCTGATAGCTAGGATTACAGGTGTGAGGCACTGGTGCTCAGCAAGTTTAAGTTTTTAATGCAATCACATTCTCAATGTTTCACATTTTAATTTTTAAAAGTTTCATTGTTAAGAAGTTGTATGAAGCGGTTATAATTTCATGTTCCAGCTTATGAACACAATGCATCTTGATCAATGATAACCCTTCCACCGTTTTCCGCATTACTCCTCTTTCTATCCCTACCCGTAAGTCAGGTAGTTTAAGTTTTATACACTGTAACATTGAATATAGTGACTGCATTTTTTCCTCCTTCAGTTGCAAACTTGCACCCAGGGCTTGAGGAAGATAGTTGTGTATTATCATTCCCCTCAGTGGCCAAAAGGACTTTTTCAAGGTTGATTCGGATCACGATGCCTTCCTTTATCAATTATTCCTGATGTATGCGTTCACTTTGTAAATAAGCTACCACCCTTTTATTAGCATGGAACAACACTTTAATGAACTACACCTGGCCTACCCAGACAGCAAGCTACTACTGTATCTCTGCCTTTGACATCTTCTGTCGGTGACCATGAAAGTCACTCATTCCTGCCATAGAAGATGCCCTGGCTTTCTTATCTCCTGGCAAAATGTTAACTGACTCTTGAAGAAATAGCCCTGGATCCAATATTCTTATGGATTAAATTTCCCTCATAATATTTTGAAAAAAATCTGCTTTAGATTTTAAACTGTCTGAGGAAAAGTCTTGCCACTCCTGCTATCGTTTCTTTAAAGTCAATGAGTTTGTCTTAATCATCCGTGAATTCCTAGAGCAAAATATTTCTGGAGCTTGGAATAATAAATAATAAATAATGAATCGTCTTCATCTCCATACCACTATTCTTGGAGGTACTTTTTTCACTAACCCTCCAGGATGGCCCACTGACACTAAGCAAAATCTCTTTTGGGAGGCTCATTTGTCGCTTACAGATTCTGTACTAATGTAATAGTCATAATGATAATGTAACGATTAAAAGTTGGTGCTTGATGGAATTTGACTTCAACCAACCAGGCCCAACTTGGCTTGGGTGATGGAAGACGGGGGGGGGGGGGGGGGGAGGGAGGATTTGAAGCAATGGTGATGATGCAATGTTTCTCTCATTCATGTGCTTATTCTTATTTTTTTAAGTTTTCTCTAGAGACAAAGCTTCTCATTTTTCTCTGCTCCTATAAGTAGGCTCTTGGTTGAAGAGCTGGAACTTTCTCTGAGGGGATGAGCAGCCTTGCCTATTGTTTTCCTTGGAATCAGTGGAGTAAATCTCCCATGTGCCCTGGATAGTTGGACCACATCATGTCCTCTCCTTGCTCCAGGAGTTTCATGGCCATCAGCATAACTTATACATGGTTAGCACATATCAACACAACAGGTAGGAGAATTTGAATTCTTCTAATCATCTAAAGATATGCTTTAAATAGAATATATTGTGACCTGACATTTGTTAGAAATTTGTTTTGACTTATTTTGATTACCTAGGCATACTCTAAAGAAGTTGGATAACTGAATGAATTGGATTTGTAAAATGAATTAGCCAGGTGCTGGGAAGTTGTTTTAGGGGTAGAGTGCTTGCCTTGCATGCATGAGGCCCTGGATTTGATTCCTCAATACCACATACACAGAAAAAGAAAAAAGCCGGAAGTGGCACTGTGGCTCAAGTAATAGAGTGCTAGCCTTGAGCTGAAGAGCTGAGGGACAGTGCCCAGGCCCAGAGTTCAGGCCCCACAACCGGACCCCCCCCCCAAAAAAAAAAGAATTAGCCTAAATTCTCGCTTTTAGTGCACTAACATCAGAACTGAGTGCTTTAGGACTCTTGGTTTTAAAATAAAGGAATGTGATAGTAAGATTAAACACCAACCAAATACCTTTTATCCTCATGGGAAATTCAAATGATAGCACTTTCAGAAAGTTTGTTGAGTGGAAGGACATACAAATCTCTCATGAATTCATGAACTAACTTATCATACAACTTAAAAAATAGGAAAGGAGAATATGAATTTAATATGAGTTTGCTAGCATTTGTGTGGATCAACAATCAGTAGTGGCTGTTAGTGGGTAGGGTGTTTATTCTGGTTAAGGAGAATGCCCTTGGATTAGACTCCAAGAATGAGTTCATGAATGTACTGAGACCACTGAGTCTTGCACTTTAAGGGGGTGAACTCTATGGCAAGTGAATTATATATCCCTAAAAATTAGATGTCTGCAGTGTACTTCAACATGCCTCTGTGCTGCTAATGACACTATTTTCTGATGCTTCCCATTGTTTGTATATTTTTAATTGGCATGACATTGTGTATTTATCATGTAAGACATGATGGTTTGCAGTATGGATACAGGTAGATGCCTAACGCTAGTTTGTTAGTTTGTGACATAATGACACTGTTATTTTCTAATAAAACAGTCAATATCCATGCTTGCTAATGAATATAGTAATATTTCATTTTCTATAGTGACCATGTGTGCAATAGACCTTTGCAGCTCCTTCTTTTTTTGTCTAACTAGAAAAGAGACAGAAATCTTGATATTTGGGACCATATGGGTGTGTGAGAGGACATTGTGCTAAGGGAGATATGTTGCAATAGAAAAACAAATGCTACATGATCTCACTCATGTGGAATCTAAAAGTGGCCTGACCTTGTGCACCTAGCAACTGGTGTGGAGTGGTGATCATCAGAGACAGGGCAGCTGAGGGTTTGTGGGCTGGAGAGAAACTAATACACACACACATACACACACACACACACACACACACAATCTTAAATTCATGGAATACCAGCTATAACAGTTTTTTAAAATATTTTATTGAAAAGGTGATGAGCAGGGGTGTTACAGTTATATACGTATAGTAATGAATATATTTGTTTTTAATCATCCCTCATTATTTCCCACTTACTCCCTTCTCTTTCCTCCTCCCCCCACAAGTTGTAATGTTCATATCCAACATCGAGTCAAGTGCATATCAATGTTGCTTTGGTTCATTCATTGTCCTGCTGTTTCTGTGGTTCCCTTTCCTTTCCACATATTACATAATCTTATATGCAAAACATGAGATACAAAAAAGTAAAAGAAATGAAGAAAAATAAAACAATAGATAAAAAGAACAAACTACATATGGGGCCTAATAAGAACCTCTTGTTTCCATATATTGGAGTTCATGTTGATACGCTTAATATATAAGATCCTATGCACTAAGCAATTGTGCTATTGTGATCTCCTGTTAAGAATATCATAACCATATTCTAGTTCTTACAAATGAGGGAGATCATGCATCCTACCTTTGGGTCTGGCTTACTTCACTTAATATAATTCTTTCCAAGTCTTTCTATTTCCTTACAAATGGAATGATGTCATTCTTTCTGATGGAGGCATAGAATTCCATTGTGTATATGTACCACATCTTCTTGATCCATTCATCTACTGAAGGGCATCTGGGCTGGTTCCATAGCTTAGCTATGCTAAATAATGCTGCAATAAACATGGCTGTGCTGCTAGCTTTAGTGTGCCCTTGTTTGTGGTCATTTGGGTAAACTCCCAAAAGTGGGATTGTAGGATCAAAAAGGAAAGCTACTACACTGTTGGTGGGAGTGCAAACCTGTTCAACCACTCTGGAAAGCAGTGTGGAGGTTTCTCAGAAGATTAAACATAGAGCTCCCCTGTAACAGTTCTTTATATTAAAGCTTTGGGAGTTTTAGGATTTAGATTCCATAAAAACATTTGTCTTGGAATAAATTTATTAAGCTATTAACAACTAATTTTCTGTCCTCCCTCAGCTTCCTGTGTCCTTTCCCTCACCACCCCAGTTCAATTCAGAGCCGGTCTCTGAATCTGTTCCACACCTGGGGGGCCTGTGGGAGGTAGGACCATGGCTCTGGTGGCCCATACTTTGCTAGCACTGTCGTTCTGAGGATTAAATAAGTATATATCATTGCTTTATGGAGAAGATTGATTCATCGTCAGCCTTAATACGTAGTTAAGAAACAAGGAAATGATGGCGGTGTCTCAATAAAATATAGCTGGTACATTTAACTCAGAGACTATCAAACAGATTGAAAATGTAAAACCACATAAAACAGAAGAGAATTCACTTGCTATGAGCCTCACTTGAAATTAACTCTGGAAAAGTCTTAACCAATTATTTATTAAAGAAATAAGTTGTGTTTTTTATTTTTATTAATTAAAAAGATTTTGCCAGTGACTTTTCTTTCTTGAAAATTTAGCTAAAATTAGCTTCCTTTTTCTCCGGTACTTGAATACCTTATAAAAATAAATTAATACTTGTCTTTCATACAATAAGTCACATTTATACTTCTTTTGAGTTTTCTTCTTTTTGAAAATTTTTATCAGACAATGAAATATAAGTTTTGTACGTAGGGTTGCAAAAGTGAATTACTATAGGCACTATAGATTATGATTTTTAAAAAAGAGAACCCATTTTTCCAAAATTTTCTAAAGAGTGCTGAACTGAAATTCAATTCACACAGGGCAGCAGATGCAGCTGATACACACACAAAAACCCCCACCGTTTACATATAAAAATGTGCCGTTTTATTTCAGTAGCTAGCTCTTGACATGGGAATGTTTATATATAATTTAGAATCTTGATTTAAACATAAGTGCTCAGGAACATAGGAATATTTTAGGTAGTAGTTAGGAACACAGTAATATTTAACCTGACTTTTTAAAACTGAAAATATTTTGGGACTAATATTTCAAATGCCTAATGGGTTACAGTTGCTTAATATAGGAAGCGTATAATTTTGGCACAAAGCACTCTAAAGAATTCACAATTCACACATATTTGTATGAACTATAGTCAAAACAAACTCATTAAATCTTTTATGTTTTCATCTCGATCCTTGAGGACGTCAAGGTGCAGGAGCATGAGCTATTCTTGGATTGCTTACTTCCATCCACCAACACCAGCCTGCAGTTAACCAGCTGCTACCTGACTGCTCTCCACACCTTCTAATAAACTAGCTCCAAAAATATGCTACAATTACACATAATTACACATGATTCTTTTTAACGAATTCCTCAAGGAATGTGCCCACATGACATTTCAGTCAAAGCTTGTGGATCTGAGCAATGCTAAAAATGATTGAGTTGTGTAATTTAGGTTTAAAAGTCTCTTCAGTGTATAAAAATAATCCTTGTTAGGAGCGTACAAGCATTTTAAGAAGGCTTCATTTGGACTAGAATTATCTACACTCGTTTTGTAAGTAGGATATGGTGCACAGATAGCATGCTAACGCATATTCAAGGGATATTTGTTGGTTTATAAGTCGGTCTGTGTAAGACTGGGGAAAGTCACTGAATGACTGAGGTGGAGGCCGAAGTTCCTCCTCTGGTAGCCAGCTCTGCAGCAGCAGTGGGCGACACAACAGGGCACATGCCACTTGGAGAAAGCACAGGCAATGGACAGATCATAGGTTCAGAATCCCTGGGAAGGCATGGTAAGAGTTGAGAGGTTTCATGCCACTCTGGAAAGCAGTATGGAGGTTTCTCAAAACAAAACAAAACATAAAACTACATGGTGACCCAGCAAATTCACTCCTGGGCATTTATCTAACAGAGCACAAAGAAAGTTATAGTAAAGCCACCAGTACAACCATGTTCACCACAGCATTACTTACCATAGTCAAGACAGGGAATCAGCCCAGTGGAAGAATGGACCAAGAAAATAGAATTGTGCTCATCATCAGAAAGAATGATATCGTACCATCCATAAGGAAATGGAAAGACTTGAAAAAATTATTTTAAGTAAAGTGAGTGAGACCCAGAGAGAAACACAAATAGTATAATTTGTGAGGCCAAGGGGAGAGGAGGAGAAGAGGGAAAGGGAGAAGAGGGCCAAATCTAGGCAAGAATGAATGGAAGATATCACAGAGTTGAGAAATATAAGGGAAGGGGTGGGTTGAAGGGGGGTGAAAATGTTCCAGGGGTGTCAGATCAAGATGTGTTGCATACATAAACTGCTTTGTTAAGTGGCAAAAAACAATCCATACGGATATGAAAAATTAAGAAAAATGTGGGAAGGGGTGGGAAGGGAAGGGTGGGTGGGAATGTTGAAAGGGATGACATTGATTAGGATGCACTATATTGGTACACTGCCTCAGTGAGTGGCATCTCCCTTGTACACCTACTTAAAGATAATAAAAATATTTTTAAAACTTCTACTAATAAAAAAGAGCTGAGAGGAATCGATGTGCAATCTCATTCATCACTGTATTCTCCATGCCTTGGCAGGTGTTTAGGGAATGTTAGATGCTAAATATTTGCGGAATTCATAACATTTGTTTGGGATAAGTTTGTATTATCTTTAAGTCATTATACAAAAGGTTTCAATTCAGCATATCAGTTTATGAATACAATGCATCTTGATGAATGTCTCTCCCTCCATCTTGCTCCCTCTTTCCCAATCCCCTCATCCCAAGGTGACTGGCTTTAATTTTCAAATATCCACATTGAGTATTATGACTCACAGCCATTCTTCTATTTGTCTCCCTCCTCTTAAGCCTCACCACTCTTAGACAAAATATGTGTCAGCTTTCTGATATTGACTTGCCTAAACTTTCAGTTAATTGTTCAAAGGTTAGGCAGGTTGCTCACTACCAACTTTTCCTAGTGTAAACACTGCAGTGAGGAACATAATTACATGTGTTGTTTCTAATTGTGATTATGTTTGAAGATAAATTACTGCATGTTGGATGGAAATGTGTATTTTAATTTTTTAAATGATTGCTTGTTCCTCTTAAATAATTTGCAAAAATTTTTTTTACTCTCACAACTGGCACCAAAGTGTTTCTCTCACCCAAATTTGTTCTTGCCATGATCAAACTGTATTTTATAGGTGAAGACTATTATAACACTAGTTTTAATTTGCACTCAATTATTTCTAAAAGTTGTTGTGAATATTTGCAAATATTTTAAGCCTTCAGATTCGGAACTATGTATTTTCTTGCCCTATAAAAGGTGTTTCTTTTTTCTTCTTTTTTTCATGTACTATGCCAGTTTATAATGGCTTGTTAGTCCTTTGCTATCTAAGACAGCAAAGGTAGCTAGTAAATCAAATCAATCCTTGGTACAAGGTTGCAGATGTTTTTGGAAGCTAAGCTATGTTGTTTGACTTCAATCTTTGCTTGTACTATTGAGATGTTTATAGTTCCTTTTCATTTGCGGCATACATTTAGAATACAATGCTCTCTTGATCCCGTAGCATACACTCCACATGGCTATAATTTATTATTTGTTCAAATGCATAGCCTTGTGTAGTTTTCTGCCTGGAATGATGATCCTTCCAGCTCAGCCTTCACAAAGCCTCGCACAAGTTTGTGGCACTATGCTCTGCTTGTAAAGAATGTTTCAAATGTATTACAAATCTTCAAGTATTTTCTGACTTGCTTTAATAATTCATTCTATGAAGATCTGCTCCTTGACTGAGTGTGTCAAATTTAAAATCAGTGTGTACAAATTGTTTCTATTTACTGGTCTTCTCAAGAGAAAGGTTTGTGTTTTCATAGTCAAATTTATTATAAGTGTACTTTGTTTTGCTTTTGCCATCACTTGAATATTTCTTTGTAGGTTTATGTTTCATCTTTTGCTTGCTTCTGAATTCAGCATTAGCTCCTTTTTCAAAAAGCTCTTCATCTCCTGAGTGAACTTCCTTTTGTGTGTTTCCCTCCTGTAGATTTCCCTGAGTCTGTCTCTGCCTCACAGGTGTGGACACTTGTCACTTATAGTTGATTCTTGATTGCTGTGTCCCCTGGCTGTCACTCCAGAAGCTTGAAGCCCCAACTCTCTGCCATTTCCTCAGGTTTCCTCTTTGGAGTGTCACATGCCACTGTGTGCCAGTGTCAAGTTCTCTACCTGGTAAGGGAACAGAGGCAAACAGTGAAATAATGAGCTAAAGCCAACAGAAAACATCAAAGAAGTCAAATTTCCAGAGACATCGCTAAACAGAGCCTTTTCATTGTGTGCTACACAGGGACCAGGAGCAGCTGGCTCTCTGGTCCTTGTGTCATTGCTGCCCTCTCTCTTTTTGATTTGGATATCAATGTCAAACTCAGAGAGTTTCTCCCAAAGGCCCACCTCCTAGTGCTATCACCTTGGGGATGAAGGGTTCAGAGTATGCATAGGGGTGCACAGATGTTTAGAGTTATGTATAGGGCACACAAATGTTTAGAGTCTTAACTGGACCACAGCACATTTCCAACTTCCAAGGCCTGATGTTGTAAGAAGCTTGTTCATTCTTCATTTATGGAATGAACGGCCATCAGGTACAAATTTAATGGCAATAAATGTCAGTAGTCACAGTAGTCACAGTGAGGTAGGCAGTGCTATTTCTAATGCAAATTCTGCCATGTCGTGTCCATACTAGGGTTCACCTTCAGTCAAAAGTGGAGCAGCCACGTGCAGCCAGGTGATTCCCAGGTGCATTAGCATTTCCATCGCCAGGGTTGAAACCAGGACTTACCTCCCACATCATGACAAGACTATAGTTCTCGTAAAATCACTCAGCTTTTTTAGCTTAGAATATTGGACCCACTGAGCAATGTTCAACAAGAAATGTGCTCATTACCTTACTCCTGTAACTGTATGTGACTGTAACCCCTCTGTGTAGCATCTTTACAATAAAATTAAATTAAAAAATAAATACATCTCAGCAATACACTCTTATGTGGAAGCAATTACATTTTGTTTATCTTATGTAACATTCTGTAAATTTATATAAGTAATTGTCAAAATGCCCATGTAGTCATATATGAAAGCCATCTTTTATTAGAGGAAGAAAAAATAACAATAATTTGGGAGGTTTTAGCTTAAAAAAAAAAGAAGAATAAAAACAAAAGAATATTGTACCCTCTGAACCAAGTTCCCTAGCAACATCTTTCTTTCTTTCTTTCTTTCTTTCTTTCTTTCTTTCTTTCTTTCTTTCTTTCTTTCTTTCTTTCTTTCTTTCTTTTTCTTTCTTTCTTTCTTTCTCTCTTTCTTTCTTTCTTTCTTTCTTTCTTTCTTTCTTTCTTTCTTTCTTTCTTTCTTTCTTTCTTTCTTTCTTTCTTTCTTTTTTTTTTGGGGGTCCGGTCGTGGGGCCTGAACTCTGGGCCTGGGCGCTGTCCCTCAGCTCTTCAGCTCAAGGCTAGCGCCCTACCACTTGAGTAACAGCACCACTTCCAACTTTTTTCTTTTTGCTTATATGGTTGAGGAATCAAACCCATGCATGCAAGGCAAGCGCTCTACCACTGAGCCACCTTCCCAGCCCAGCAACTTGTTTCTTGTCAACTCTCCTCTTCCTCCCAGAGACACCATGACTCTCATCTGAACTATATGGTCTCCACAAAATATATTTTGTCCCATGATGCTGAAGCATAATGCATTCTACTGACTGTATGCAAATGAACTCACTTCCTCAAACTGCACCTTATCTCAGAGAATTCAGTGTAAGCAACATAAAACCTTTCGTGGTACTACATACTGATTTGTGTCATTTGACCCAGTCCTCTGATCACAACTTGCAGCTTTCTGTGTGATACCTCTCCTCAGACTCTGCCAGGAGAAACAACTGACTTATGCCCTCTCCTTCCCTACATTTACTATTTGTGCTGGAATGTGAAAGGCTGAAATCCAGCATGATGCCTGACATGAATTATGCATGTGAATTTTCTTTTGAGTGAAGGAAATAATGGATTTATGGACTAACAATGGATTAACATGATATGTTGTTATCATTATTTATAGCAACATGTTCAATAATGCTGTATTAGCTTGACAATTGCTCACATGGACTCTTATTTTACTCTCTTCAATTTGCATCTTTATAACTATCACAATTTTACGAAAACAGTTGGACTTACAGTTGAAAGTTTTTCTTATTCTAAAATTGCTTGAGAATCTGGCCAACTCACTACCTCATTAACTCTGAATACTTTAGTTTCTAACAAAAGCTCAGCCATCAAAGTCAATAGCAAATACTGACATGTTCCTGTCCAATATTCATCTTCCCATACAAATCAAAAGATCAGAGGCAAACATTACAATCAGTTGTCCTGTCTTTTCAGCTTGGAAGCCATCCCAGTCACCAGAGATATCAAGACCTTCATGTCTTTATATCAAAAGAATGGTTCGGTAGGATGTTTTTCCATTTGGTTTGAGTAACAGACATGATTTGTTTTCATGTTCTAGGTCTTTGTCAGGAGTACCATGCTGAAGTACACACTACTGAAGTGGCAGACATTGTTACAATGTCCCTTCTGAAGAGGTTCATTTTATTAACTTATATTTTTCTTATCTTTAAGTAGTACAACTCAGTTACCATTCAATATGTTAGGTTATAAATGACCATGCATTTTGATCACTTACCTTTCTCATCATTCTCCCCCATCCCTCCTAACACTACCTCTCCCTTCAATTTTCCTAATTTTGTAGGATATGAATTGAATTTTATGACTGAATTGATCCCCAGCTTCCTCTCTTCCTCCCCTTGATCCCAACCCTTACCTTCCTGGTATGTGTTTTGTTGGATAGTGAGATGGCCTTTCTAAGGAATTACACCATTTGAATACTCCCCAATACCATATTTTTTGTGCATACTTGCATACAACTCCCAAGTATTTATTGATACATTTGTCAGTTAGTTCTAGTTTTCACATGAGAGAAAACAGACATCAAAGAACCTGGGTTAATATATTGCATTTAGATATTTTCCTCTGCTAATCTAGTATTTTTTTCTCTCCTGTGTAACTAATACTATTTTGTGGAGCTGAACCTTGAAAATATGAATAAACCATGTATCCTCATGATTCATCTGAATGCAAGGCTTTTTCTATTCCATGGGTCCTAATCTGCTACTCATGTTATTGACTTTGGGACTTAGTTGTCCACAGATTGGCTGTGGAATCCCCTTCAAATTGGCTTCTGAGTCTTTTCAACATGTTTGTTGTTCTTGTTTGTCTTCTGTTAAACAGAATTCTCCAAGTTCATCTTGTAAAATAGTTGTAGCCCTAAAGCTTCCTCTTTATAGAGCTCATTTTTGCATAGGAGAAAATGGATGTTGTGTCTGTTCATTCCCACTGGGGTGGGGTACTCGGCCTCTCTCATCAGACAGGGCAAGAGAAGCACACATTTGCACTAGTACTGATTTATTTCTATCTACTATTTCTACCTCTACTTGACATATTTTTCAAACTTGGCTAATACCAAGGTATCCAACTTCAAACCAGCATGCCAGGCAAATTCTTCTAGTCTTCTCCTTTTCTATTTTCATAACTCCATTCTCTGGCAAACACCCCCAGTTTGAATCAATCTTAAGTTATTTACTTTTCTGATCACTCCCCTGGATAGGACCAACTTCCTGTCTCTACAGCCACCAACTTCCTGTCTCTACAGCCACCAACTTCCTATCTCTACAGCCACAAACTTCCTGTCTCTACAGTCACCAAGTTATCCAGGAATGACCTCCTCAACATGCTGAGACATCATCCCCTGGCCATCAACCCTGGGGTGGGGAAGGCAGGACACCCTGAGGTGGAGATGATTTTTCCCACTGCTGGGACTCTGATAACCCTACGGTGGACAGCAGCCTCCCACCAGGCTCCACCCCACCTTCAGCTCTGCTTCCCTCTTGGATACCAGGACTGCTTGTTCTCTACCACAGGGATGGAGCTCTGACTCTAGCCATATTAAGCTGTATTTTTCCAGTATGTTAAGGAAGAGGGGGCAGAGAAAGAAACTACCTTTAAGAAGTTGTGAGTAGAATAACAATTAAGAGACAAGACTAGTTATTCTTCAGACAATGTCTTGTGTTTTTAGAATTGTAGATCTCGAGGGTCTCAGTTGACTTAACGTGGTGAAGCATGAAATAGCCCTTCTCGTTAATGGGCATACGAGTGAATCCCATGAGCAACAAAATACTACTCAAGGTTTTTTTAAAGGAGCAGTCAGACTGAAAAGCTCAAAGCATTAGTTATTTCCAATTACTTATTCATAGGTATTATATTGCTTTTTTATTTATTATTTTAACTTTAATTTGTTTCTCCTTCAATTTTTCCTTGATGAACATTCTTGTAAGAAAATTAATAATAATTTTTCCAGGCTAGGTTGCTAAAATCAAGGTAAGTTCATAATCCAAAGAGTAAATATTTTTAAAGGTTGATGTGTTGGTTAATACTGAAACTTTCCCACTCTCTGTTCTTAAACCCCATACTTCTTGCTGTTCAAAGTGAATCATGTAAAATGTCTGTGAGTGGACTATGCTGAGGTTTTGGGCCATCTTCAAACTCAATACTGGATGTGGTCAAAAGAGTTTGATTTGCAAAAACAAAAAGGAGAGCATGTGATTGAAATCTCGAATACTCCAGGCTTCTCCATCAGCATCTCTCAGGATCTCTCCTTGGAAGGAAGACAGCCTGCTGCTACCAGCATCCCATTTACCTTCGGGTCGATGCAACTACCCTAATTGCTGCATTGTGTAGATTCTCTAAACAGAGAATAGCCATGTTTGCCTTATTCATAAAACTCATGCATTCCAATTACTTCAATTGAAAGTAGGACAAATACATAATAAAAAGCATATAATAGGAAGTCGGCTAACAGATAACAGCACCAACAGATACTGGGAAGAACATAGAAAAGTTAAGACTGAAGGCATCCTGGAACAAAAGTAATAAGAATCTAGTTGGAGCAGGCTGCTTTGTGAATGGAATGGATATTGAGCTCAACTTGAACTCCTGCCGCTGAGAGAGAAGACTGGAATAGTATGAGACAGAGTTACCTTGGTTGAGCTCTAAATGCGCAGTGAATAAATTGCCTGTGAATAGATTTGGTTCCCTCTTCTTGCTGGGCTTGTGATGGATGACATGATTTATCAGCCTAAGAGTGACTTGTTCAACATGACTCCAAGAGCCTTGTGCTTTTCCATGTGACTCCCTGCTGTCTAATTTTTGCCAAGGTTCCACATTTTTAAAACCAACATGTATTATTTTTAAAGCATAAACAATGTATTATCTTAGATGTAGTTATTCATTCTGTATGTGACATTTGAATCATGGATGGCAGAAGAAGCCACTGCTCCAAGCAAAGATACCTTTCAGCGGGCACCAGGTCCTGAAATTTCTATTAAAATGGAATGAGATTAAGCCTGCATTGAATTTGTGCTTAGATAACCTTGTCGGTTTTCATTACCTACTTCTAAACAGTTATGAATAAGCGAAAGCCCCAATTGTCCGGCTGCAGCTATTGCCAACGTGTGGGAAATAAACACAATGTTGGCACAGAATTGTCTCATTGTCTTGTTGCTTTCAGCAGTTCAGGCTCTATTTACACAAGATTGATAAGTTATTTCTCAGATTTTCTGCGGGATCAAAATCTAAATGTTACTACTGAGAATTCTTTGTTATTGGGTAGGTTGGAGTCATTCTTTATAATTCATCTGAACCTCACGAAATTGGAAATTTCTATCCTTCCAAATGAAACATTATGTTGCTTGACATAACAACTAAATAATAGAAATGTTGGTTGGAAATGAAGGATCATAGTTTATTGCCATAGCTCTAACCAGTGAACAAAAATTACAAGGACTTATAATCATCTTCAACAACTTCAATACATGCTCTGGAAAAAGAGTCCCCTTCCTTAAAAACAAAGACTTGAATGGGGATGGTGAGATCAAGGTGAAGTGGATAGATGAATAAATAGCAAAAATGAGAGAGAATGCAGTCATACAATCTAGTATATATCCACCTATGAAATCAAGAAAATTAGGGGCTGGGTTGAATTGAGAGGAATGGGGGAGAATGAAGAAAGGGGTGACATCAGTCCAGATTCATTTCATTCAAAAACTGCTTTGTTGAATGGTAACTCCTTTGTACAACGATGTAACGATAGTAAACAAGTATCACCTTCCCACGTATCTACAAGTATTTACTAGCTCTCAAGACTGAAAATGGCCATATCACATACAAATCTATTTTTAAGTAGAGGACTAATTTCTGAACATGTAAGATCAGGGTGGAGCCAACTCCAGCCCACAAACCTAGTCCTAATGCCTGTTTTGTGTAGCTAACAATGAACTTTCCATATTAAGCACTTTTTAATAGTTAGAATAAAATGAAAAGATGGTATGTCACTCGAATCTTAGTATGTAATGAATACTTTATTAGCATGCCCATGAACAGTATGCATGTTCTCCGTGACTTTCACACCACAGAGGCAGAGAGTTCCTAGCAGGTGACACAGAAGGTGGGAATCTTGCACTGCTCTGAGCTTGTCTCTGTCCAACTTTCCTGAAAAGCAGGCCAGATACTGCTCCTGCATGGAACAGCACAGACCTGCCCCCCCCACGCCCATTCTAGCTGAGTGCCAGTTAACTCGAGGCCTCTGAAACTCAGAAAACATGACTGGGTGAGTCACCCTGGCTGTCTACGTTTGCTTAGACTGGGTGAATAATACTCCAGTTCAAGCGAGTCTTCCCATGTTTGTTGTCAAAGTGTTTGCGTGTGATTCAGGACTCTGCCCTGGGACTTGCAGTGTGCTCTTGGTGAGCACGCACCTGCATGGTGGTTTGTGGGCCTCACTCATCCCGACCCAGCGGTCATCCAATGATGCATTGGGCAGCTCTTCCCAGCCCCTTCTCCTCAGGCCAGCTTTAGGGAAGACACTGAGCTGCATGAAGCACAGACCCAGGGTCTCAGCACACTAGATGGAAGCTGCATTTGCGGCCTCTAAGTTTAAAGTATGGAGTCCTGAGCACACAGCACAGCATATCATGAACAAGCTACTAACTCCATTCCCTCTGCTGTTCTCTGTCTTCTAAACTCGAAATCTGAGACAAAGCACAGGGAGCCACCCGGACGATAACAAGACTCCTGTGTCTCATGGGGCCAGTGCATAGAAGACCGAAGTAGCACCCAGGTGGCCCTCCTTGACCACTGGTGGTCTGTAGATAGGGGTCTGATGTGGAAGTCCATCTAGTTGTGTGTTGTTGTTGTTTTTGCCAGTTGTGGGGGCTTGAACTCTGGGCCTGCGCACTGTCCCTGAGCTTCTTTTTGCTCAAGGCTAGCACTCGAGCAACAGCGCCATTTCCAGCCTTTTTCTCTGTATGTGGTACTGAGGAATTGAACCCAGGGCTTCATGCATGGTAGGCAAGCACTCTACCACAAAGCCACAATCCCAGCCCTAGTTAGGTTATTGTAAATTGTCAGTTGCTTCTTGTATTGTTCTGTGATGTGACCTGAAAAGTTTCCTCTTCCAATTGAGAGCCAGTCCTGTCTCACAAAGGCATGGAAAGCTGTTGTTGAGGTATGTCCTACAGTTCCATTGCCCAACCCCATGTTCTAGCACTCCAGCTCTTCATGAGCAACCTTCATTAGCCACCTGCAGCCTGTCGATGCAGCATGGCTCCCTCAGATCACAAGCCCTGGGACCAGGATTGTGTGAACAAGTGCCATAGAGTATTTGCTTCCAAAATTTTCCTTCATATTTTTGTAGCACCTGTTTTCTTGGAAGAACACTGAAAATGAGCACAAAGATCAAGAAAGCTACTGTTTTTTTTTTTAAGAAAAGGGTTTCTTGCAGAATCCCTTTCTTAATTGACCCAGGAATCTATAAAGACTTTGAATGCATTCTTTGATGGTTTCACAAAAACACAGTGTAAAGTACCATTCAAGGTAAAAATAGAATTCTTTTCAAAACACCTCATCAACATGTGGCCCACTTTATATAGGAAGAGAGATTTCAAAAACTGAAATAGTTCACCATTACTTAGCACTGAAGGGACAAAGTATCAAATTTAGCAGAACTGTGATGTGCTGCTTCAGAATAACTTACCCTCAAAGGCCCACCAGAATTACACTAAGGCTGAATTTCCTTTGCATTTTTATTTTGGGCTTGGAAAATGAGAACACAGCAATTCCTCTTGTTATTTCTGAACAGATCTCAATTTGGGAAATGTAATCACACCAAAGGAAAAAAATCTAATATTTAAAACAGAACAATAGGAATTTAAAATACACTTGGGAAATAACAGGATAATGTTTAGCCTGGGTGATTAGAGTTAATAGATCTAGACAATCAATCCCATTCAGAGCCACTCAGTGGGAAAACTACTACAAAGCAGAGGCAGTTTGCAATCAGAAGTAAGTAAATCCAGAGTGACTTCAGCAATAAGTAAGGAAGCATCATACCCTGAGGTGTAATCCTTCTGTCATGCCAATGAAGCTGGAGAACGCAAAGCAGGTAGATCAAGGCTCAGAGATACCCAGTGCACCTGGGTGACATAAATGGTGGTTCAATGAGGTGTATAGCAGAGAAAGAAATAACTTAGTGAGAAGTCTGCAAAAATATCCTAACCTCATGCTTTACATGTGAGGGGGAAAATAAAGACATATTTTAGGGGATGTATTTCCAAGAGCATAATATTACATGAATCATTTAATTGCACGCAAATGTTGCAGACATGAGAGCATAAGTGATTTTAATTTCTCTCTGGATGTGAGACTTCCACTTGGAAAATACTGGAAAGATGCAAAGGGAAACAGGAAAAGGAGTTCATTCAAAATGTATGGCAGAGTCAAAGTCAGAAACTCAGAAATGGCAACATATTTCGAATGTATGCTTCAATACCAATGTTGTAAGCATTCTGCCTTATTTCAAATGCTTATCTGTGTGTTTCTGTTCCTTTTAATATCAATAGAGGCATAATGTGAGACAGATGGCATTAATGGCCCTCAATACCAATATTGGAAATTCCCTGTCCTGCTGTAACAATGGTGTTCTTTCAAATTTTAATAACACCTGTTCCCCAGGGGACTCATGACCCTCCCTGAATTTCATCATGGGCAACATTTCCTTTAGGTTGGTTGTCTGTTTTGTTACGTTCTGCCAGTGAAGAACTGTATTAGGGGAGGGTAAATGGCTAGTATGATGATCTCATTGGCTAATGTATTTTAGGAGAGTCTGGCATAATAGTGGGACTCACAATTCCCTATACATTGGCTTATAGACTATGTAATTAGTGTATTAATTTTTACTCGTCTGCACCTTGACAACGAATGTGTTAACAGGAGGTGATTTCAAATGTTCTTTGTCCTTGAGATAGACAAAAAAACCTGGAGTCTCCTGAGGAGCTTTTCCGCCTGGCAAGAGAGAGAGCCAGAGGAGATGGGGCTGGCCAGCTGACTGGATGGGGGTTGGGGAAAGGGAAGAATTGATGGGTAGTGTTCCATGAATTCATAATTCATCACACAAAAACCTCATTGAAAGAAGCAATGCAGACATATCTATCTATCTATCTATCTATCTATCTATCTATCTATCTATCTATCTATCTATCTATCTATCTATCTATCTATCTACCTATCTATCTATCTATCATCTATCTAATCTATCTATCTATCTATCTATCTATCTACCTATCTATCTATCTATCATCTATCTAATCTATCTATCTATCTATCTATCTATCTATCTATCTATCTATCTATCTATCTATCTATCTATCTACCTATCTATCTATCTATCATCTATCTAATCTATCTATCTATCTATCTATCTATCTATCTATCTACCTATCTATCTATCTATCATCTATCTAATCTATCTATCAGTCTGTCTGTCTACCTATCTACCTATTTATCTATTGATCTCTATCTTTCTTCCACTGATAAACACAAATTTTAAATTCTCGATGCCTTAAATACTAATGGGATGTCTCCAATTTATCCAGGAGGTATTTTGCCAGCAGAACCAATCCGTCACCACAAAGTGACTTCTGACTGATTTTTGTCTCTTTCCATATTCAGCGTGGAGAGTTGGACATATTGGTGACGGTTGCCGTCAGCCTGACCGGCTCTGCTTCCCTAACAATTCAACAGAGGCATCAGCATCCACGATGGTCACAACAGCAAATGTGGACACGGTGTTGACCAGTGTGGCCTGTGCCACAGATGCTCTTCATGCCCAAGGGAGTCCCCATTGTAGAGGCGAATAGACAGAGCTGCAGAACCTTCCTCAAGGTCTTGGAGCTCCAATGCCAGGCAACTGGGAGAAGAACAGTAACCCAGAATGGCCTTTATTTGTCACTGTGTGGTTTGGAACCCTATATAGAGAATTCACTGCATAATGAGCCAGGCCAATTATGAAATGAAATGAGGGGCCCTTATTCGAATCCTTGAAAGAATTTCCCAACAGTTATAGTAGGGCATTGAACTAGGCACAGAATCTTCCTAAAGGCCCACCCTGTGCATCTGCATCTACCTCCCACCCATAATATAAGCTTCCATTTCCACAGCTGGAAGCTGAAAAGTACTGAGCTCCAATCAGGAATCCTCACCTTCAGTGGTCTGTGAGGGCAAACATGTCCTCACTGGCCTATGTCTGTCATGAACCAAGGAAAAAGTAGTATTTGTGTTTCCCAAATCACAATACACTTGACTGCTTTTATTCATTGGACATTATTTAGCTTCGTTGGTATATTATATCCCATCCCCTCCTGGAACCCCAAATGGGGTATTTGTCACTTGTTTGCTCTATGTGTGTCACTATTATCTGAACGACTGGGATGCCTCTTTCCTAAGGTATGAAGATTTGCACCATTTAAAGAAGGACGATATTAGCAAAGTTATTGATAGATCACAATACCATTCATTTCACAAATATTTATACCCAAAATTTCCACCAGTCCATCTTTTCCAGGAAGGCTAGTGAGTGTAAATCTAGAAACTGCAGATGTATTCTGTCCTTATTTGCTATATTTGGAGAAATGCACTTTCTAATTTTTCTGGTGGGAAATGTTCAGTTTATTTATACTGTACAGAAGTGTTTGTGCCTAGTGTGTCCCATTTGGACCTCATGCATAAGATGTTAAAAGTGAGACTTGTCCCAGATTTTTCCACTTCCCTTGTTGTTTCACAGAATCTCTATTCTCCCATCTGTCTCCTTCCTGAGCTGTGGCAAAACACCTCCCACCAGTTTATCAGCAAACCCTGTCATCCCGTTTACTGCCCCCACACTAAAAATAGTAAACGTCACCTGCATCACAGTGTTCTTTTATGTGTAGAGTTTCTTGACATCTTAATTAATACACTGACTGTCCTTTAAACAACGTTTTATTCTGTTAAAGAAACAGCTGGGATTTTACAGATCTTTGGGTGCCTTGCTATACCACCCCAGAATGCTAGAACACAATCCTTTCCATGAGCACCTTGTATCTTCACACTTACAGGGACCTGCTCTTAATTTTCATGGTCAATACAGACGTGCTTATCGAATTGATAAGAGCAGCAAATACTGGTCGATGAGCTTTTAGGTGGTTCAAACGTTCAACTAAAAAGTAACTCCACAAAAGAAGACATCTCAACATAAGGAGGCTGAGCTTCTGGGGAAATTTGTTATACCGCAATATGGAATTAATATACTGTCCTAATAGGATTATAAAAAGAAATTAGAGAGAATACGATCATATCCAGATAGTAAGCCAATTTCTTTCATGGTTGTTAGGACAGCCTTTTTATTTTAGGAAATAAAGAATGAACAAATGAATACAGAAATAATATTTACAGATATAAATAATTTCTTTTGTTGCATAAAAATTCATCTGTCAAGTGGTTACTGTCTTTTTTAATCTGTCATACTATCATATTTTAGCAGGAGGTAGGGACTACCTGAACTTCACCCTACATCAGGACAACAATATGTGCCTCACAGTGTCACTTTGTCATTCCAACAATAAAAATCCTGATCTCCTTCAAGGCAGTACTCCCAGGCCTCCCGAAAGGCATTTGTGAGGATGATTTGTTAAGACCCAATCACTAAATTCTTCCACATTGCTAATTTGGCCATTATATATATATATATATATATATATATATATATATATATATATATATCACTTACTTAATAAGTATGAATTTTGTTTTCTTCTAAAGGTGATGAACTCTTAAACTACAAGCATTCAGTGCTAACTCGGAAGTGAATCCATTTGAATCACAGAATTCAATCCTAGTGCCTTGGAGATGCATTGTGACCACATGACAGGTGAGAATGGTCGATGGCGCTGTAGTTTACCAACAACTCATGCCATAATTATTCAACTTTTCAAAATCCACCAGTGTTTGGGTGCAGGCTCTTTGAAGAGGCAGTGAAGGTAAAATGAGGTTATAGGACTGGACCTCAGTCCAACAAGACCTAACCTTGTATGGGGAGATCCGGACCCAGACATACTTGGAGGAAAGTCTGTGTACAGCATGGCAGGAAGGTGGTCATGTGGCAATAAGAAAGGGTCCCATGGGGGCAAAGCCTTGGTCCCCAGTATTGTGAAGAAAAACAGTTGTGGTTGTTCAAGCCACTGAAGCTGAACTTTTTTTGCCATAGTAAAAAGGAAGGAGAGTGGGTAGCTTATTGAGGCTAAAAATAGGAGCAGCACTGAATTGTGGACTCTTGCTCTACACACAGCCTCGGGTGAATTCAGCACTTCCTTCCCATGGAAGATGATTGGGTCTAAGTTCCTTCAGTTGATGGTCTTGATTTTATGTTAAATAGCTTCATCTTAGAAATCTTTAAAATAAATAATGCTCATCTGGTCAGTTAGGGCCAAACACCAAACCTTATGAACTTCTCTGTCCATAATGAAATGAGCAGGACTGAAAATGATTCAGTTATCTTTCAGGACAGTAGGGTGAAAACATCTTCTGTCCTTTAGTATGGAGAGAAAATGTATGCGACATTATTGACCTCATCTCTGCCACGTAATGGTATTTGTGACTCTTGTACATATTAACAGAGGTTTCATTTGGAACATTAAAAATATGGAATGGTTACCAGAGATTATATTATATGACACCTGACATTTGCTTTCAGAATAAGGAAGTAGATAAGAGAAAATTCTAAGAATGTTGTATGTGATTGTTTTTTTGGTTTTTTTTTTTTTTTTTTGGTAATGAAAAACCCCAACAAGTGATCTGGAAGTTGTTGTCTTTAATGCTTTGTGAGCCTGGTTAAAAACTTCCAGTTGAACACAGTAGAGAGGAATGGAATCGTCCCGCTGTATTTCTGGCACAAGAGAGGAAACAGAGCCATTGTCTGTGGCCAGATTAGGGTTTGTCTACTAGTTTCCCGTCTCACAAGTTTTCTTTTCAACAACTGAGCAATTTTATTAGAAGGACCGTTTCAGAGAACTAAGCTTTTAATGACAACTTTGCTTCTAACCATGAAATAGAATGAATTGAGTAGGAATGAGATAAGGCCTACAAGAAAATAACCGCATGGCAAAGCCATGAAGACCAGTGCCCTGGAGATGACAAAGAATCTGGCCCCAGGAGAAGGGTGCTGCAGCGCCTAGCTGCAGGACCTGGGCAAGGACAGTGACCTCTGAGTCGTCCTGTGAAGTCTTCCCTGAAGGCAGATGCCCAGAGGAAACCCATTCTGCAGTGGCTGCATGGCCATACAGAGCAGAGGGTGGATAGGAAGAAAGAAGCCCAGATGGCAGATGGCAAAAGGAAGTGTCCAGCTTCACTAAGCAAAGTGGACCGGAGGCAGAGGATGGAGAAGCCCCAGGGAATCATGGACAGAGCTCCTTGAGGACACTGCGGGAGATTCTGGGAAGGGAGTCAAACCCTTTAGAACTAAAGATGGAGTGAGACTGGCAAGTGCTCACCCAGCTCCGACAGCTCTGACGAAGGTAAGCAGAGCTCACAGCCAGGCTCAGCCCCAGGACCCACAGGTTGGATCAGAGATGCTCTAGCACATGATCCCTGTGGATGGATAGTTTTGTGGAGTGATTTTTCAATCGTTGATATGATGTTGCTTCCAAGTGGAGCAATGCCCTGATGGCAGGTGCAGGTGTGTGACCCTCAGATCTCAGCCAAGCTAGGATTATAGGTGTGAGCCACCGGTGCCTGGCATCTTTTATATTTTTGTCCCCAAGACATAGACATAAAAACACAACAGCGTTTGCTTTGATTTTTCAATGCACAGATTGCTTCACAGTTTCTGGTTGGTTTCACAACACCCATTTCTGTAGGTAATATGAAGAAATTTAGTATGGACCACACAAATTTGCTTTTCAGTATTATTGAAAACAAATAGCTTTGACTCTAAATATGGTGTGTTTTTTGTTTTTTGTTTTGCTTCCTATGTCATTCACCACTATGAATCTGAGTCTCACCACTGCTCATTCTGCAAGCAGCTGCCACTGGTTAAACTGTATTCTCCACAAGGATATTTTGAAGTCTTAGCCAACAGTACTTACCAATATGACTTTATTTGACACAAAAGATGTTCAAGGCTACAAATGAGTTGGGACACAAGGATACACAAGGATTCCTTGTCACTGAAGTAATGACAAGGAATTCGTTTACAGAACGCAAAGCCAAGCTGGACACTACCGAGGGGGCTCATTGACTGCAAGCCGGCAACAGCAGCTGATTATTGGATCTGAGCCCCTCCTGACTTCCTGTCTAATCTGAGATTCCTGCTTCGCACCAGAAACACCAAGAATGCAAGCACATGCAGGCCTCCATTGGCCTATCTGTGAAAGGTGAAAGATAATCCACTGTCCATTCTACAGGGTAGAATGGGAGGCATAGAATAACCCCTGGGATACGCCCAGTCACTGCTGTTCTGTTTGGCCAGGTATAAAGGCTTCTCAGTCTGCAGGTGACCAGCTTTGTGATGGCCTCTTCCATTGGGCTCTCCAAAGAGTTAAACATGCCATTATCCCAAGGCGAATCCATGACTTATTTACAGAACACTCCTTTTAAAGTTCCCTACCAACTGGGGAATAACATCGGAGCTGAAGAGTTGAGCCACCTTAGTCCAAAGCCAGGTCACTGCTCCCTTGCCCAAGGCAGATCCATACATTATAGGTAAGTCACTGCACAGTCTCTGCCTTCTATTCAACCTCAGGTAATTTATCAAAGCTGCCAGCCCCACTCCTACTCCTCTCACTTCTCTCCAGCATTACCTGACAAATATACTCCTATACCCTTCCTCCCCTTCCTTCCTTCCTTCCTTTCTTCCTGCCTGCCTTCCTGCCTGCCTGCCTGCCTTCCACCTTCTTTCCTTTCTCTGTTCATTCTTTCTTTCTTTCCTTCTTCCTTGCCTTCCTCTATTGCTCTGTCTCTATCTCTGTCTGTGTCTGTCTCTCTGTGTCTATTCCTTTCCTACACTAAGGATGGCATTACATAAAAGCAAGTTCTCTAGTCCATAGGACTTCATTAATTGTTCATTCTGTGAACAATTTCATGAAAGAATAATATATAGTCAGGGATATTCAAATATGCTCAGATAATTCTATGTATAACTGGATTATTTTATTATATTCAAAAGGCAATACTTTCCAAAAGGAAAGGAAAACCAGTTACAATTACATGGCTTGAATAGCATCAACTTTACTCTATTTTGTTCCTGCAAAATATCAAGCACTCTGAGGCAAAAGAACATTTCTCTGGTAAGTGGAATTTTACTTGAGGTATTAGAGGCATCTTTGTGTTCTAAAAATGATTGGCTTTTCTTATACTGCTGAGGGCAGGGACTGTTTTTATACATTTTAAGGGTGTTTGATGAAGAATGCAGAAACATGAAGTTATGGGGTCTAGTGCTACCTTGTTTAATCTCCCAAAGGAAGTTGGGATAATATCAATAGCCAAGTTTGATTATGGATTCTCTCCGTTCCCCAAACTGACCCCAGATTATGTTTGGATTTTGCTTAGGCTCCAAGGACTGATTACCACAATTAGTTAAGTAGAGAAGTGTTCGGAGTTAAAAAAAAAAATAAATTGAACCTGTAACACAGATTACCAATAATCTCTTTAGAATGCTCATCTTTGTTTTCTTTGTCTAGTAAAAAATGAACAGTCCTCAAGTCAGACTCACATAAAAATGCAAAAGTCCGGAGGACCATTATTACGAAACTACTATCACAGCACCTCCGATCACCACAGAGCTTTATCATTGTTTCACACTGAAAATTCCAGGCATTGTGGCCAGGGAAATAAAGGGACTTTGTAAATTAACTTGAGAAGTCACATTTTAACATAAAAAGAATGGGTAGGCCCAAATACTTAAGTGTGTTAGGTCTTGTACTAGATATGCTTTTGTGACGAAAGTCAAAATTAAAAGTGACCTTTCCATACCAAGTCAAAAATGTTTGAATTGGTGGATTGAACACTAAATCCAATTTCAGGGCAGTTTACCCAGCAATATCCATACCAGTGGGGGTACATTGAAACACCGTTCTTTTCAATACCTGTTTCCTTCTTCGTGTCATTGGCCTGAGTTTAGTGAGGAAGTAGAAGTCTCTACGTCCCCTAATTTTTGAAAAATCCCAAGTGCTCCCAGTGATACAGAGCAGGGATGGAGTGGCAAGGGCAAGAACATCCACCTTGCCCAGCTCCACCCCTGCAGCCTGCTTGCTGAGGTGCCTCTCAGGTATTCTCAGCTATTACTGACAGTACTGTTGACATTGTTGAATGTTCTGGTCCTTTCACCTTAGCTCCATTGCGTGTCCTGGGCCTAGCAAGGTTTGTTATCAGCCTGTTGCAAACACAAAGAGCCAGAGATTTCTACCAAGTGAGGATCTGATAATTTTATCTATAGAGAAAAAAGTCGGAGGAGACACTGTTAAACACCCTATAGAACCAATGCTTTGCTAAAACGAGGATGGGTTTGTCTTGCCCTATAAACTGATGTTGACAGAGACAGGGGTGGATGATCACAAGGGCACACTGGCTTCAGGCAATATGCTCCTGTTCCGCCCCCCTCTCAAGGCATCTCCTCCTGCAGCACAAGCGGTTTCTCATCCACACACCGAAATAGATTCAACTTCTCACCATAGGTATCCAGGCCTTCTGCATTTGTGCTAGTCTTTTCTTCTTCTCTTGTATTTATAGTCCTTGATGGGGGGGGAGAGAGTAATTAATAATAGCTAATGTACACAGTTTTATGAAAATCTCAAGGGAGTATTTAGAGGGCCCTGGGGAATGTCATATAATAACTAAACCTCAACAGAGCAGTTTTTGGATGACTGGGGTGGGGAAGAAGTCTGCTGAGGCCATGGTGCCCTGTGGGTAAAAAGCTGCTGGAGAGCGTTCCCGTTGGCGTTGGAGCTGGAAACCCTGGGATTCTGTTGGAAATATTAGCTCCAAGGAATAGAGAATGCAACACAAAACAAAAAGCTAAGCTCTGAAAATGAGTATTAAACACTTTTGTAGATCTGCCAAGATTCTCCATACCACTGCCAAAGTTCTGATATTCAGAGGAGCCCAGCGGAATTGCTAAGCGCACACGCCGTGTGAGTGACTATTCACTGAATGAATGCGGCAGCGTACATGTGACTGCTTCCCCGGGCTGGCTAATATATCAAGCACGGTACTTGTTTTGTACTCTGAAAAAAACTTGCTCCGTTACCATAGTAACGTCTCGCATGTTGGCGGAAGCTGATGTCATTGGAGATATTATTCATTCTTAGTGAATTGATACTCAGAGTGCTAATAAGTCTCAAGGAGACAAAAGGAACTAAGTATAGCCACTGGTTAAACACGGCTTAACCCTCTCAGGGTCCACCGAGTGCCTTCCCGAGGACTGCTTCAATGCCATCTGCATCAGGAAGACCACACAACACGGAGGGAGCGCGGCTAAATTATGGCTTTGCTCAGTCAACAACACAGATTGTGCAACTTAAACAACCAAAGGTTATTTTGTTACAATTATGGCAGCTGGGAGCCCATGATCAACTACGTAGAATATTTGGTTCTTAATGAGCCTTTGCTTCTTGCTTGAAAACATTCACCTGTTCACCGTCTTTAAATCAAAGTTTAGAAAGAGGTTGGTTACCAAGCAAGAGTGGAGGGAGAGGGAGGGGGAGGGAGAGAGGTGCGGAGGGAGGGAAGGCAGGAAGGAGGGAGGGAGGAAATAAAGGCAGGAGGGAGGGAGAGAGATTTCAAAGAGGAAGAGTGTAGACTGGTCTGGGGCAAAGGAAACAGAGGATCAGAAAAGTTACAAAGCATTTTGGGGAGTTTGGAAACAGGGAACTTATTGCTGATTTTTGAAAGTGGTTTTGACAAAGTAGCGGAGATGAAAAGCACACCTAATGGCTTGATGAATGGCCAGGAAACAAAGCAGGAGATGTTGGTAACTCAGGGGAGATGGCCTCAATTCAAAGACAACTCCAGGGGACATGACAGCGGGGAGCAGAGACAAAGAGGTAGGAGACAGAAGAGACAGGCAAATGAGTAATTAGGTCCTAATTTTCAGAGAGTTCATTTTATGATAGAGCAGTGAACGGGAGGGAAAGGCCACGTGGCATCGCCCCATCAATCAAAAGATACTATGCTAGACGCAAGAACATGAAGATGAACACATTCCTCCTTCCATACAGCAGTATTAGGAAGTGTGTATTTGTATTTGAGGTGACAGAAATGCACCAAGTTTTCATACAGCAAGCAAAATAAGACTGTTTACCTTGAGCAACTCAAGGAGGGAAGAGGGTATGGTCTGTTATGTTAATAGGCCAGGTAGGAAAGTAGCCTGGTATAGGGATATTTAGAAGGAACCCAATGAAACAAGATAAACCTTCTGCAGAAGGCGTGGGGCACAGAGTGCCCGAAGAGAAACAGCAGGAAGCATGAAGGACATCTGGGGCGTGGGAAAGGAGGTGCACCAATGCCCTTCATTTGTTAAAGACTCTGAAGTAGTTACTTCCATCGCCATAAGATTGACAGTATCGTAGATGCCACTGTCCTGTTTATTACAATAAGGAACACATGAAGGCAGACTGGCTTGGTGACTTTTCCAGCTGTGTATCCAAGACAGCTTGTATACTTAGGTAACAGAGATATTAGTTAACCATAGCATGTGAGTTTTACTTGACTAGTTAAAAGGGGACCATCTGAAGAACCTTGACACACAAGACCCTTCGATGAACTTTCCATTTGTTACTACTTATTTTACACCTGTGTATTAATTTCAACCTTAGGAGAAAACTCTCAGATTGGTTTAGATAGATTGCCAATTTTACTATTTTATAAGCTCTTCCTCTTAAGACTCAAGACATACTCACACCAGCTGCTACTCATTCACACCAGCTGCTCCTCACTTGAATATTCTGTGGTTTGTCTTAATTAATAAACATGTGAGATAATTCTTGATTCTTAAATCCTCTCTTATCCAAAGGAAACAATTTTTCTGTTTTATCAGTTCCCTTTCCAAAGCCTTTATTTATACAAGTTTATAAGCTCTACCTTTTAAAACTCAAAACACACTCACACCAGCTGCTACTTGCTCACATCATCTGCTACTCACTTGAGCATTCTGTGGTTTGCCTTAATTTCTCCCTTTTTCCATTTTGGAACAAACATTTAAGACAATTCTTCCCCAATCCTCTCTTATCCAAAGGAAACCACTGTTCCTGGCCAAGGACTTTCTTTATAAACTTTCCCTTTCCTTTAAATTTCCTTAATCTCCTTATTGACTTTTCCCTTAATTTGTACGTTGAAATAACTCACAGAGAACCTTTGAACCTGAGTAACATGGTTTTGAAACATGCTCTATAACACCTTAGACACATTTGCTAACCCCCAAATCTGAAGACCTCCTTTGTGATGGGACTTTAAAACTCCCTTCTCCTCCCTTTATTTTTTAATCTGCTGAGCCAGCTTACACGTGATTACAACGACAATGCTTTTTATATGGAATTTTACTGGCAAATGATGTATTTTTGCCCAATGTCCTCAGACGCACTGTGAAGAAGCACAAAAGAACCCAGGCCTCCTCATTCTGGTAGTTGAGGGAGGAGAAACTCCAGGTCTGGCTATAGCGGAGGGCCAGGTCTTCCCTTGTGGGAGCAGTCCATTTTCCAGTGTCCCTATGCCCCACAAAGTGAACCAGGCATGGAGAGAGGCCAGCTCTTGCCAGTGTCTATCTTCACCACACAGAAGCAGGCACCTGCAGGATCACATGGCCCGAGGTCCGTGTTGGGGTTGGTTCCCCCCAACAGCCATATTTAAGACCTGTCCTTGCTGCCACCCTGCTGAATCTTCTCCATTCCCCTTGCCCTAAACAAAGACACCCCATGGTCTTGGAAGGGATCTTGAGACCATGGCCATGTCTGGTGGACACAGATGCTGTTGAAACCTCAGAACCTTCTTCTGGAGGTAAGACTGAGCTGGAGGCTCACCCCTTCCTCCATCTTCCCTGTCTGATCTCACACTTTCCACCTGTTAAAAGGAGACCCAGTTGTAAAGAAGCGGCACCGTTTCCTCTTGAGCCAGGCTGAAGGAGACTTGGTTGCCCTTCCCAGGTGGTATTACTGAATAAAACCTGTTGGACGGTTGAGTTTGCCTTTCTGCTCTTTTTCTTTTCTTACAGTGGGTGCCTTGGAGGGATCTAGTGGGGGAGAAACAAGACCTAACTCAGATTTTCAAAGGATCCTTTGAGCTCCCTCCCATGTAAGAAAGCACCATCAAGAAGGAGAAAGTTCTTGGCTAATCCCACAACCGTGTCATGGTGCCGATGGCTGGAGCTGGGAAGAAAGGGAAGAGCCGACTGGAATCAGTCTGTAATTTGAAGTCATTTCCGACAGAATTTCTCATGGAGTATTACTTGGGCAAAACAGAGAAGGCTCACAGTTGAGTGTGACCAAGCAGGTGAGAAGACTGAGTTGCCTTACACTTTGGTGGGTAAAGACTAAAAGACAGTGGGACATTGCTTGGACAAATGGGGTACTAAGAAGCAGTTCGCAATCTGTTTCACTGGAGTCTGCCTGAAGATACATAAATACATGCACAACCTTACTAAGAGTTGTGTGTCATATGGCTTCAGAAAAAACAACAGCAGAGATGAACAAAGAAAGTAAAAAAACCACTATTCGTCCTACCAAAATATAATTAGCCTACTGCAGCAAGCCTATGTCTCCACAGTATTCAAATACCACAAGGACAGATGTAAGCTCCTTGATTAAACATGTGTCAGAGCAGACAGGAGGCTGCTTCCAGTGTGGGACAGAGGCATGGTACAACCTCACTTAGTCTTTTTGTTTTTGTTGGTCATGGGGCCTGAACTCTGGGCCTGGGCACTGTCCCTCAGCTCTTCAGCTCAAGGCCAGCACTCTACCATTTGAGCCACAGTGCCACTTCTGGTTTTTCTGCTTATGTGGTGCTGAGGAATCGAACCCAGGGCCTCATGCATGCAAGGCAAGCGCTCTACCACTGAGCCACCTTCCCAGCGCCCCCTCACTTAGTCTTGAAGAGCACCTAACAAGTAAACTGATGTTTGGGTCTGAGGCTTTACATTACTATTGACACCAAGTATGAGTGTACTTAATCTATACAACAAATCTCCAATTCTGGATGGTAGCAATGACTTTTCCCCTCAACAATTCTCATTTCTAAAATTATTATATCATTTTTATATTTATTACTATTTTTCAATAGTGGTACAAAAGGGTTATAATTTTCCATGACCACCAACGTGTATAATGCATGCCCATAATGTGTATGATTTATGTGTACAATGTGTAGAGTCTTTTTATGTTTTTGTTTTGGTCAGTCTTGGGCCTTGAACTCTGGACTTGGGTACTGTCCCTCAGATCTTCAGCTCAAGGCGAGCGCTCTACTGCTTGAGCCACAGCGCCACTTCCGGTTTTCTAGTGGTTTATTGGAGATAAGAGTCTCACGGACTTTCCTGCCTGGGCTGGCTTTGAACTGTGATCCTCAGATCTCAGCCTCCTAAATAGCTAGAATTACAGGCATGAGCCACCGGTGCCCGGTGGTGTGTTCAGTCTTGATCAGAGTCAGCATCCTTCTGCCCTTCCCTCCCCCAATCCATCCCTTCCCCTTCTCCCTTCCCCTTCCTGCTTCAGCAAGTTTCCTAGTTCCATTTTCATGGATCCACATGGAGGCTTAGGGCTGATCATCCACCTATCCTCATTCCATAGATCTATTCTCCTCCCATCAGCCTCCATGCCTTAAGTCAAGGCATGTTTCAGCTTGCTGACATTCTTTCTGTGAATTTGTCTTCAAATTGTTCAATGGGATCATGCCAGAGAATCTTAATCCTGAGCATACAATATTTTAGTCATGTTGATTATTTAAGAATTAGTTTTAAAGGACACATGAATACTGCCACATGCCTGTGGTACCTGAACCTTTGGGCTGAGATTTTCCTGCCTGATCTTTCTCCTCCTCTTTCTCTTCCTCTTCTCCTCCTCTTTCTCTTCCTCTTCTCCTCCTCCTCCTCTTCCTCTTCCTCCTCCTCTTCCTCCTCCTCCTCCTCCCCTTCCTCTTCCTTCACCTCTCTTCTTCCTCCTTCCCTCCTCTTCTCCTCTTCCTCCTCCTTCAACAGGATCCCTAGCTCACATTCTGTTTCATTGGGGTGTGCCTTAAGATACATAAACACTCTCACAGACAACCTTACCAATAGTTATATGTAATACGGCTTCAGAAAAAACCCACTGCTTCTTATTTCATCAAAGAGAGATGAACAAAGAAAGTAAAAACCACTATTAATTTTGCCTCCCACATGGAGCCACTATTAGCAGTTTTTATGTTCGTAAGTCTTCTTGCCTCAGTCTAAAAACACCAAGATGATAAAATTACAATACTAGCTATACAACTGCACACTTGCTTATTCACTAAATAATATAAACGTGGACAATCTTATCTGCCATTACGTGTTCCTCTGAAACTTATTTGTAAGGGTGAATAGAATTGAATCGTATGATTTGGACAATTGCAATAGTAATTGGGGTCACCGTATTTCCTAAGCTGTAGGTAAGACTGGCTCAAAATCCACCTATAATGGATTGTAGAAAGTTCAGTGTCCTCGACAGGATTTCTGTGAATTACCAGCAGTCTTATTTCCTCTCCATCAATCCCAAATCTGTGTTCGAGCTCCCACTGAAATTAGTTCTCTTAGACTCTCCTGAGATTATGTCACGCATAAAATTTCCTTGTCTGTGCCACACTGACCCAGATGTGAATTTCAGTCATTTTCCTCAATAAGAAAAATATCATTGGAGACGTTCGCTTGTGTGGCTGGATGAAGGCGTGCAGAAGTTGATGGGTTTAGTGGCTGTGATGGAACTACTTAGCCACTGGCATGAGACCTCTCGACCCCTTTTAGAATGAAGGACTTTAAAAGGTGTGAGATTAGTGTTGTGTTTCTCAGCATTGATTTCCCTCCTCCCTTTCTTCTTGCTGTTATCTGTCCCTTTTCTCTCCAGAGCAAAATCAAATTCTCTCCTTTCAGGTTTGAGAAGGAGTCCACCGTTCAACAAAGTCTATCCTGGATCTGAGCCTGGTCTCTTGGATGGTACTACTTAAAGATTTTCTAAAAAGGAATGATAAAATAAATATGTGACCGTTTTCTAGCAGCACAGGGATAATGTGAAGCACACGAACACAGAATGGAGAAAACATACCACTTTGCCCTCTGTAGGTTTATCTGAAACGAGGACTCATTTTTTCTCTAGCAAATGTATTTGGGTACCCAGAAGTTTCTAATATGCCCAGAGGTGATAGTGTTTAGGGAAGAACTTACTTGAAATAAAGCAAGGAGATTGATGAGTGATATCACAACATTCAAACAAACAGGATCATGCACAGAGCGGCATTTTAATGTCAGGTTTTAGCACAGAGGGAGGCCTGGCCCTGGCTGAGAAGCCAGCTGACCTAAGGCACCATGCTCCTCAGCCAGGAGGACAGTCTCTTCTCCAGGACACATGGGGAGTGGACCATGCTCCCCAGGACCATCTATCTGTCAGCCCCGATACCCTATAGCTCTTCACTGAGTGGGAACAAGGAAATGCAGCATCCGAGTAACTTTGCTCAGCACCTTCTGTCCTTTTGTCCTCTCTCTCCTTCGTTTGTCCTTTAAGCATATCTCATGGGTTCCTGGTAGTAAAGACACTCCTTCATCATTTGTTCCAGTTAGGGAAGTTTTCCCATCACACATGCCTTAAATCTCCAACATTTTTCTTTCTTCCTTTTAAATTCATAATAAATATATGAATGAATAAATAATTTTTGTGGTGCTAGAGATGCAGCTAGGCAATTGCTCTACCATTTGATCTACCTCCCCCCTCCCCCCATTTGTATTTTGGGTTTTTGCTGACTCCACAAGAGTTAGGCTGGAACTTGAGATAATCTACCTGCCTGTCTCACAAAGACCTGGGATTATATCTTAGCTTTATTCTTTTTCTATATTTTTGCTTCAGTAAGGAAAAAGGAATTGTTAAGATATTTTTGCCCAGTGGCTTACTCAATGTTAAAATAAGGCTGTTTGCAGAGTTAAAGGATGCCACTCTTTTTGTTGTTGTTGTTGTTGGTCATGGGGCTTGAACTCTGGGCCTGAGCACTGTTCCTTAGTTCTTCAGCTCAAGGCTAACACTCTATCACTTGAGCCACAGTGCCACTTCTGGTTTTCTGGTGGTTTATTGGAGATTCTAAGAGTTTCATGTCTTTTCCTGCCCAGGCTGGCTTGGAACCATGATCCTCAGATCTCCGCCTCCTGAGTAGCTAGGATTACAGGCGTGAGGCACTGGTGCCCGGCAGGATGCCACTCAATATGGAACTACACTTCAGCCCAGGACCAATGCTGAACCAGCTTCTTTATTTTCCTGGCTTTAGCAGAAGTGGCGCCGCAGAACTTTAATGTGGAGTGAATGGCAGGGATGGGCCCAGGGCTTTTCCTTACCTTTGCTGCTCCTTCAGCATTGAAAACTCCCCAGCAGCCTGGTCCTTTAAGCCTGGGTCCTTGGCCTCAAGGGACTTCTCTGTACCTGGAGTTTTTCTGCCCGTGATGCTTGGGAAGATGTGCTGCCCTTCCTGTGCTCTCTCCTCTGCTTCACCTCCAGTGGTCTGGACAACTCACCTCATGGCATGCACAGACAGCAGGCCTGGGACCTGGCACCAAACAAGACTGGCTGGATTCTGACACACAAGGCTCCAAAATTACAGTAGACAGGATGGGCCAAGCTATTGAAGAGTAAGTATCAAAGTCTTTTGTCTTTTACCATCTAGAAGGCATTACTGTAAACATGAAATGGCACCTATCATCAGCCATGTGTCCCCTGAGCCCGTTTGGTAGTGCTGATGTTTAAACAGTGCAAGAGCAAAACTGAAAACTTTCTGTTCTTGGAAAAGAAGGTTAGCTGTAAGAGTCTGAAAGAAATGCTTAGCTTCCTTGTCTAATAGTAATTAGGTAAAATAGCCAAATATATGACATTCTGGTATTGAGTATATCACAGTAATAAAGTTGACAAGCCTATGCCAATCTCTCCGGGGTGATAGCAATCATAACAGAGTTGTAGATTAACACCAATAAAAAAATGGGACAGTCGTACTTCCTTGTCTAGCCTGACCACGTAATGAGTCAAGGGTGAGAGTAAGACTACATGCAAGTTCCAGAGATCTTAAGCCACGTGAATCCAGTCCACCAGAAACCAGTCCACATGAAGCCTGGCTTACCTCTGACAAGGGAATATTACTACACATGAAGACAGCTAGAGACCTAGGTTTGGGAAACTATCTCACAGTGTTATGTCACAGTGTTAAGAAGTCTACTTATGTGAAAAGATGGAGGTAATTGAGGACGTAATTAAACTGGAATTAGCCATGTAGCCACAAAGCCCAGACAGACAGAATCTAAGATAATTAGAGCCTGGAGATCAGAGTACTGGGCGAAGCGGATCTCATAGGAGAAAATGAGCCAGAGCTGGGTGTGAGGCCATATTCTGTCCGAGTGGCAAAGTAAACACACCACTGCAGCAACTTGACATTTGTTTAATGAAGTGAGAATTACTTGGTCTTAGACCCTTTGGGGCAGTTTCGTGTGAATCTATATCATATTTTAAAGCACTGTTAAAGTTCATTTTTCTGATAAAACACATTCAGCAAGCAATACATTGATTGTCATTTTCTTGCATTTATAAAGTTGTTTACATGAACAACTCATATTTACCAATGTCTTTCATGCTGAGCACGAGATGCTCAATAATCTCCACACTCTTTTTCCTAAGCCATATCTTAACTGTCAATAAATTTGTCACAGGCAAGTGACATTAATGTATCCATGGCAACAAATGCACACTGATAGGTAAAATAAAGAATCAAATAGCTTCAAATCAAAATGAAATTGCAGAAATAAAAGTGTGTGACAGGTTATAAAGCCTGTACAGTAGACCCCAGTATTTTATTGGAGACACTAAAGAAAATGCTTATAAAAATTTAGAGGAAAATGAAAAGTTTATAAATCAAACAAATATAGCTGGCCTAGTAACCAGAGAAATGAGGAGTCTATACATCTTATTAATTTGTTAGTCTCATCATTGAAATGACTCATCAAAAACTTCAAATTGTGTAAACCTTTGGAGGTATGTGATACTAAGCCAAAAATGTCACAAGCCAACATCCAGAATGCCTTTCTTGGGTGTATTTCCAAGATAATTTCTGTAAATTTTACAAGTACTATTTATGAGGGACACTTCAAGTGATTTATTTTTAAACTGACTCACTTGTAAAATTCCATATTTGAATCAATTTCCCTTACTTCCCTAAATATAATATTTTTTCAAGAAATTTCTTAGCCAGGTGCCAATGGCTCACTCCTGTTTTTCTAGCTACTCAGGAGGCTGATGCCTGGAGGATCAGAGTTTGAAGTCAGTTCAAGAAGAAAAGTCTGCAGGATTCCTTCTTTAATTGATCAGTAAAATGCAGGTGTGGAGGTATGGCTCAAGTGGTAGAGCATTAGCCATGAGCAAGAAAGCTGAACAAATTCAAAAAGCTCTAAATTCAAGCCCTGGTACCCCCCCCCTCTCTCACACACACACACACACACGCATACACACACACATGCATACACACACACACACATACACATAACCTTTAATCTACAGTAGCATTTAAAAAAACACATAAGCATATAGTTTCCCATCTGGCCCCATTGTTATCATAGGAAAATGTGTCTGCTTTGGGGGGAAAGGTTTTGCAGTTGATCCTGGACATGGTTACTAAGTCAAATCATTACATTCTCAGGAGCCCCAGATATGAACGATTTCTGAAGGATCAGTTGGGAGAAGACCATGGTAGCACCATTCCCAACAGTATGTACAATTCTCTGTCCATATGGCTTAAAATTCTTCAGCATAGTGAACAGAGAAACACTGCACTTGTGGCTGTGACAAGATTTTTCACAGTGACGCACAGAGTCTCAATCACAGGAGAATGCTAGTGTGAAGGAATGCTTCTAGTCACCGCAGTAATGCCCTGGGTAGGTGGAGGAAAAGTGCAAGTCCTCGCATTTTACCAAATGTGGATGAGCTGAAAGGGTCTCAGTGGATTGAGGGGTGCCTGCCTCAGGACTGTAACCCCAGGAAGTGGTTGTTGAGTGCCGTTCTCCCCCACGGGGCAAGGGCTTGCAATGTCCTGTGTTCCTCTGGCATTATTGCATGGGCACGTTGGACTCTGACAACTGTCGGTTATTGGTTAATACTTGTTCTTCTAATTTAATTGGTCACTTAAATTTGCTCTAGTCCCTTCTAAAATTGTATTTACTACAGAGCTTAAGAAAATTTGTAGAAGAAATAATGTGAGAAAACTTTGTGGTTTTATGATTTTCCAAGTATTCTAGTCAGATACAAAATGAGGAACACCTACTATTCCTCTAAAGGAGCATGTTCTCGGGAATCGAGTCACTGAACTTAGGTACTCTTGATTTCTTCATTAATGAAATAGTTCCTGTAATCCTTTTCAGAGCTAGAATTCTGCTTTTGAGCAAGATGAAAGTTGATGTGAGATAGGAGTTTGAAATTCTCCCGATTTACAATTAAAATATGTATCTTCCCATTGCAGATAAATAACCACAAGTTTTGAAATAGTAGCCTCAATACTTGTAAGACTTTTGCAAATGATCTAAAGGTTTAATTTTCACAAACTGGCATGAAGCGTTCTACTCCTGAAACCTAAAGATGGCAGCCGGGAAAAATGCGAAAATACATCAGAAGCCTTGTGCTGTGGGTCTGGGCCTGTGGCTTCTTCAGATCTCTGCTGCATATGTGGAGCTGTGGTAACAGGGAAGACAACAAACATGTCCATCCCTGGGCCTTGAGGACCCCTGGAGCACACAGCCCCGTGGGTTTTTATCACATGTATATTTTGCCATTTGAGTTTGACCAAAATCATGTTACCACACATCACTTACAAAAGCCAAACAAAGGAAGATTTGTTCATCCAGGATTGAAATACATAGGTGCTCTAGTTGCTCATTTAGAGTTCTTTACAGTTTGTAAAGAAAGAATTCCTCCTACATTATTTGTAACTCGTGCCACGTTGTTTCTTCTAGGTAAAACACTCAAACTATTAGGCGTGTGACCAAGGCTTTCTGAACTCAACACTTAAAGTAATTGCTTCTGAAGATTGGATCGAATGCTTTTTCATCGCTGCCGAGATGGTTGAGCGTTGGACAGGAGCTTTACAAATGATGAAAAGCAGAAGCGGGCCTGAGCTCTTTTTCACCATGTCCCTTGCTTTTCTCACTACTTAAAATTTAATATACCTCGGGATTATGCTGTAAACAATCATTTAAGCACATTAACTTTTATGTATCTGAGATACATCAAGCAAGTATTTAACCAGAGTTCAAGATAAAATAAATGGCAGTCAGTTTTGACCATATTAAGTTCCAGTACGTGTCAAGTGCATGTGAGTGTGATTTCAAATATGAAGGAAAATATATAGTAAACGTGTATTAAGAGCAATTTTTAATGAGCCATTTTCTGTATGAGAGAAAGACCAAATATGTTAATGTCTTATTTTCAATAGTCATTAGCAATTTGTTTCTGGAAACAGTTCCTTTAACAAGGCATTATCTGATTTTTTTTGTACTTTTTTTTATTGTAAGAGTACTGTACATGGAGGGGATGTGGACAGAAAGGAACCTTACTTCATTGTTGGTGGGAATGTAAACTTGTTCAACCACTTTGGAAAGCAGTATGGAGGTTCCTCAAAAGACTTCACATAGAACTCCCCTATGACCCAGCAATCCCACTTTTGGTCATTTACCCAAATGTTTACAAACAAGACCACGCTAAAGCTACCAGCACAACAATGTTTATTGCAGCATTATTTACCATAGCTAAGATATGGAACCAACCCGATGCCCCTCAGTAGATGAATGGATCAAGAAAATGTGGTATATATACACAATGGAATTCTATGCCTCCATCAGAAAGAATGACATTGCCCCATTTGTTAGGAAATGGAAAAACTTGGAAAAAATTATATTAAGTGAAGTAAGCCAGGCCCAAAGAAACATAGGTCCTTATTTGCAATATCTAGTATATGCATGAGTCAAGAGGAAAAGGTCAGATAATGTGATGTCAGGAAAATGAACCCTTAGATATGAATTTTAATGTTTTTTTTTCTTTCATGCATGTGTTTCTAACGCATTTATAAGATTATCTCTTTGTTGCTTTGTAAAAAAAATAATAATCTTTTTCCTTTCAAAAAAAAAAAGAGTACTGTACAGAGGGGTTACAGTTACATGAGTAAGGTAATGAGCACATTGCTATCAAGCATTGTTGCCTCCTCCTTTGTTTTTCCCCTACCATCCCTTCCTTCCCAACTCCACAAATTACCACCTGCCCCCCGAGGTTGTAAAGTTCGTTTTCAACATAGTGTTTTGTGCTTATTTAAGCATTTTGTTTTTTGCATTATTTTATTTTTAAGCCAAGCAGAGAATATTTGCTTGAAGCTCAGATCTATACCCATTTGATAGTTTAAGTGTAGTTGTAATAGCTGTTCTGCAGCTGCTGAGCAGTCCAGAAACATGAAATTGTGGTTCTATAAGTGTCCCAACTTTCCAGAGGGGGTGGCATTTCAATGTTAAGGGACTTGCTAAACTAAATAAACATAAGCCTTCACTTTTGAAATTAGCCAGCTCCTGCTATTATTTTCTGGCCTTTACTCACCGATCCCCATTTACCCTTATCTCTTCGTGTAAGGTCAGTGATTTAAAGAGATTGTCAAGACACTGCTGTAGCCTTGACATTGTTAGACAGATGTTCTGGGACAAGTAAATGGAGAAGACCAACTCACCTCTTACAGTTAAAGATACTTTTGTGTACCAGTGGGGTATATTATACAGATAGAATCTTCCATAGGAGGGTTTAAAGTGAGTTATATTACTTTGTTATAATCTTCATTGGATGAGCAAACCCAATGTGGAAAGACTTTATTTCATAACCTTCGTCTTGGACCTTGTGCCTTTGTTCCCATGTAGAATATATGAAAGTATTCTGCTTCTATACTCTTAAAATTAGGTGTCTGCAAAATTATTGTAAATGCTCAAAACTCAGTGATTAAAAGGAATGAATCCCATGAATGGGTAAAAATGCAAGACCTACTATATATGTCTGGGACAAGTAGAAAAGGTCAAAAGCTATCTACATATGACCAGATAAGATGAAGTTAAGCGAAATGAACCCCAAGATAGGGACACAAGTGGTTTTTTTTTTTCTTTCTTGCCATTGTTTCTAATATATTTATAATGTACCATGTGATTTTTTTTGTTGCTTTGTATGTCCCTCCCCCACAGTATAACCCCTGTTTTCATTGTATTTGATGTCTGTATAATTTGGGGAGGGGAAGGGAAAACACAAAATGTTTAAATAGGGATACAGGACCCATTGTAACAATGAGATGTACAAGACACTGTTGAACAACGAATTTTACAATTTAGGTGGGGGGGGGCGGGAGGGGGGAAGTGTAGTTGTGGAACGGGGAGAGATGGGATGGTAGGGGATAAACAAAAAAGGAGGCAACAATGCTTAATAAGAAATGTACTCATTACCTTGCTCATGTAACTGTAACTCCTCTGTACAGTATTTTCACAATGAAAATCTTATTACAAATGCAAAACTACTAGTTCGCTTTCTATAAGAAGTAAATGCAAAATACAGAGACCCACATCATTTATGTCCTGTTATATCCTGAAAATAATGCTTCCCCTTGCCCAAAATCATATACTAAACTATTCATCAATAGATGGTATCTAGGGATGGGTCCTTTGCCCTTGAACAGGAGAGATTATGATGGGGAGATTATGATGGAAGGTGCAGGAAGCTGAGCAGTTGAGCTGTCTTCAGGAAGGAACCAGTCAGAGAACTACCCAGGTCATGACTTTGGATTTCTTAGCACTCCTGTCTTGGGAAATACATGTTCACTATTAATGCCACAAAGTCTACTTGTCCTGTCACAGCAGCTAGAACTAAGACTCATGTCAACACTACTTAAAAGGAAGCTGAGCAGCTATACAAGTATGGAGAAAGAGTAGACTCCATGTCAAGACATACACTTGCAAATAAAGAGGATCATTTCATAATGCTAAAGGAACAATTTTCATCAGGAGTATATAAGAATTATTAACATTTGTGTCTTAAAAATAGAAGTTCTAAAAAAAGTTATACCTGGTAGTCATGGAAAGTAAAATGTAAAAATTCATTATTATAGTTGCATTATTATAGAATAGGTAGACAATAATGTTAACAAAGGACCCTCAGAACTCTCAACTATCTTGATCTAATATTTTTTTAATTGTTTATTTTTGGGTCCGGTCATGCCTGAACTCTGGGCCTGGGCACTGTCCCTCAGCTCTTCAGCTCAAGGCTAGCGCTCTACCACTTGAGCCACAGCGCCACTTCCGGTTTTTTTTCTTTTTGCTTATGTGGTGCTAGGGAATCGAACCCAGGGCCTCATACATGCAAGGCAAGCGCTCTACCACTGAGCCACCTTCCCAGCCCCTATCTTGATCTAATATTGTTAGAAACTGTTCCTAAAAGAATGTGTAATTATTTCATAGAAATTGTAAGTATCTATCATAATAGACTTTCTTCTGAATCATAAAATAATACTTGGTTAATATAAAATTAGTGCAAGTATACAAAGTAAGTTTTCTGAAGTAAATTAAATGCCAACAACATAATAACATCTCTATGTGTAGGACATCTTTAAGAATCTTTTGGAGGGCTGGTTTGGTGGAGATATATTGTTTCAATTTTTCTTTGCCATGGAAGGTTTTTATTTGACCTTTGGTTATGAAGGAGAGTTTAGCTGGGTACAGTATTCTTGGTTGATAGTTGTTTATCTTTAGGGCACAGCATACATCATTCCAGGCTCTTCTTGCTTTGTCTCTGCTGAGAAATCTGAGGTGATCCTAGTTGGTTTCCCTTTATAGGTGATTGATATTTTCTCCTTGACAGCTTTTAGAATCTTTTCGTTGGTCTGTATTGATCCTGGGCGGATTATAATGTGATGGTGGGATGTCCTGTTCTGGTCTGGTCTATTTGGAGTTCTAAAAGCTTCTTGTATCTGAATAGGCCTATCTTTTTGCATGTTTGGGAAGTTCTCTGCTAAGATCCTGTTGAACAATTTCCTAGACCATTAACTTCTGTCTCTGGTGCTCCTCTACAGCCATTATCTTCAGATTAGGCCTTCTGATGGTGTTTTCCAAGTGTTGAATAGATCTATCATATTTCTTGGATTTGTCTTGGATGGTTGTATGTTCTTTCTCTATAATATCTAGACTGTCTTCGATCCCCGAGATTCGATCTTCTGCATGGTCTAACCTACTATCAAGACTTTCTACTTTGTTTTTTATTTCTTTTCCTTCTAGTTGGTCAGCTTTGATGGCTTCAAATTCTTTGTTGGAGCTTTGTTTTAGATCTTGTATGAGCTTCTTTACTTCCTTAATTTAGTGTTCAGTGTTAATTCTCAAATCACTTAGTTGATTGGTTATGGTTTCCTTGGACTCCCATTCCTTCTGTTGGGTTCCATTCAGCATTCCCTTTGTGGACTCCCTGAGTTCTTTCAGCTTCTGTTTATGGATTCCATGAATGCCTTTAGTGATCTTTGTGTATTCTCATCCTGCTCTCTCAATTCCTGTATTACTCTTTGATTAGCTTCCTCATGTTCACGCGATTCTTGTAGCTCTCTTTGAGTGTTTTCAGCCTGCTCACACCATTCCTGACTTTCTCTTTGTCTGTTAATATCTCATAAATCTCTAGACATTTGGGAATAAAATAATGACCTGAATAATCCAAATATCAAGAAGACAAAAGAAAAATTATAAAGTATGTTGAACTTCATGAAATGTAAAAACATTTCTGAGATGTATCTAAAGCAATACTCATTGTTTATGTTTATATATATGTACAGAGTGACACACACACATACATAGAGAATTTTCATGTTAGTTCTCTTAGGTTTACTGAAGGACATTGGAGAAAAAAAAACAAAGGACTAAATCCAAACAAAATTAAAGAAATTTAAAAAATCTCCAGTATACAACTAAAAAATATAGAAAGAAGAAAACAAAGTAGAAAAGCAATGGGGCCACAAGAAGAAATGTGTTTTTGAATACATCAATAGAACTAGTAACTATTACAGGAAGGAGTAGGGAATGCTAGAGCTCCTGGGTACAGATTGAAATTTTGCAAGTAAAGATCTAGAAGCACAGCAAATGAAAGACACACTTAATAAATGGGCTCACATCAAACAGAAAAGTTCCTGCATGGCAAAGGACATAGCTAACAAGTTACGAAGAAAGCCTACAGAATGGGAGAAGAGGGTTTACCAGCTATACATATATCAAACAAAGGCCTAATATCCAGAATATTCTTAGAGCTCAAAAAATTAAACCATCAATGCAACAACAACTCAATTAATAAGTGAACTAATGACTTAAAGAGAGACTTCTCAGAAGAAGAAGTAAGAAGACCAATAGGCACATGAAGAAATGTTCAGCATCTTTGGTTGTAAAGAAAAGGTAAATGAAAACCACAACTTATCACACAAAGATGCCATAGTAAAAGAAAATGAACAGAATTTAATATATTCATATGATGTATTATGAACAATTATGTAACTCCCAAGCAAAATGGACAATCTCCAACTACAGGATATGCACAGGAAATAGGAAAAGATCAGTGGACCTATGGATTAAACAGAAATTTCTGAAATATAAAACAAAGTCATAAGGCATAATTGACAATTTGATAATAGATAATTTGATAATGGACAACCTGATAAATTGAATTTCATCAATATTTAGTGCCCCACAGTTTGAAGTCCATTGTTAAAGAATGAAGTGGTAAGCCACAGTGGGGAAAAATATTTGCAATGTGTTTTTTCTGGTAAATGCTCTTAACTAAAAGATTTTTAAGGGACATTGCCCAGGCCCAGAGTTTGAGCCCCACAACTGAACAACAACAAAAAAAAAGATTCTAGAAATTCAACAATAAGAAATCAGACTACCAAAGGCAAGGGCTAAAGACCTAAAAAGACTCTTCCTAGAGGATGATAATTAGGCATATAAAATGTGGCCAACATCATTAACCATGAATGAAACGAAGTCAAAACTACAGTGTGTAGTTGTTAGAATGTGTGTCACACTTTTAGAATGCCTAATTTTTTTTTTTAACTAATAAGTGGCTGGGTGCTGGTGGCTCATACCTGCAATCCTAGCTATTCAGGAGACTGAGATCTGAGGATCACAGTTCAAAGCCAGCCCAGCAGGAAAGTCCATGAGACTCTTTTCTCCAATTAACTACCAAAAAACTGGAAGTGGCGGTGTGGCTCAAGTGGTAGAGCACTTGCCTTGAGTTAAAGAGCTGAGGGACAGCGCCTAAGCCCAAAGTTCAAGCCCCATGACTGACCACCCCCGCCCCCTCACCAAAAAAAAGTAAAAAGTGGCATAGAGGCCAACCAGAATTCTCGTACATTGCTGGTAGGGGTGGTTAATGGTAGAGTTAGTTACTCTGGAAAACTGCTAGCTAATGACAGAATCTATCAAGTCTGCTCCTGTTACCTGATCTCTTCATGCAACTGCTAGGAATTTACCACAATGTTATGAAGTCTATGTCCAAACAAAAATGTGGCATGAACCTCTCTCTATAGTAGAACCTTTTATTTGCATATTGTAGCCTTCAAAATAAACAACCGGGATGTCAGTCAACAAGTGGACAAATAAACATACTTCAAACTATAGCACAAGGTCCCATGGTTGCCAACCTAGACCACTTGCTCGTATGTCTAATTACTTGAATATGATACAAATATTAACAATGAAAAGCCCATAGACAGTTGATAGAAAATACGCTCTGAAAATGTGCACAGTGAAGGCAAAATGGGAAATTATTTATTTGTTCACCAAGCCAACCATCAGTATCTCCATAACAGGAAAGAGCTAATAAAAGTAGGTGAAATTCTTGAAATCAAGTTATAGACAATTGCATCTTAAACATGGGGTACCTTAATATCTTACAATTTACCACAATTTTCTAGAAATAGTCCTTTGAATATGCACTCTGGCATCCTATTTTTTTTAAATCCAACTTTCATGCATGGTTTCAGCAGAGCTGTGACAACGTGTTATTTAAAACAAACCATGTCTTAATTGCTCTGAAAGTATTAGCTTTAGATCATTACTAAAGAGGGCATTATCAAGCCCATACTCTCTTCAGAGAACTTAAAATGGACTTGAAGAAGTTTGATGAGTAAATTGAGAAGCTGGAGTTTTCACTATGCACGGATCAAAAATGACGTTGACCTGGGTGAAATTCTCCATTTCCTATACTCTGTCGTTGCTCTTTGATGTACACGTGCTGTTTCATGGGAATGAATGTCTGTATTTTTCAAACTGTTTAGAGCTAGTACATTGTTTCCATGTTCCAATGTCCAGTGCACTGAAGGAAGGGATGTAGTGAGTCAGACTAGATTGCATGTGTGATAAAACACATGTGTGTCCAATGCACAAAGCTAGTAATTTCTGTTCTGAAAAACAATCAAAACAATAGTAGTCATGTTCTTTGGGGTTTCTATTTAAAGTAACCGTCTTTTACAATCGTGTATCTCATAGGCTTTCAAAGCTGGATAGTACATGCTTCTATGCTTGCTAAATAATTGCTAGTTTGGAATGCAACATCTTCATGTAAATGTGGAGATCAACGGCAAACCAGCACTTATATCCCACTTTGGAGAGAAAAATCACCTTTGGGAACTGAATCAGTATTGACATTCTTAATAATACATTGCTCATATGCTTAGATAGCACAGTTGGTGTTTTGTTGTTTTTTTTTTTAAAGCCTGATCAGAATCAGTTGTGTTTCCAAGCCAGTGTAGTTACATACAATGCAGAAGACTGGGATAGCTGGTTTGTGGATGTGCATTTGTGCTTTGTGTTCTTTTTCTCTTAGCTTTGCTTACAACTGCAAGCTTCTAGTTCAGAAAAATCTGATAAATGATAAATATACTATATATAAATATAATCCATATCTTAAAGAGAGAGGACAACATAATACAATTAACATAGAAATGGCGAGTATTCCTGATTTCTGCTTCTCTGGAACAAACATATCAAATGCCAGAAACACAAACATGCTGACATGTTTATGTTACTTCTGACACACCATCATGCTTGATCCTATTGTGGAATTATTTTTTTAATCACTCCAAGATTCTGCACACTATTTAGAACAGAATTGATGGTAGACCTGAGACTCCTGGCTTGGGCATGTCCTCTGTGGAAAACATCTCTGTATGGTCTCTTGGACATTCTGAAGGTAAATCAATTCGCTTCGCTGACCATGTCTTAAAATTCGCAGAGTCGATTTCAAATCACTTAGGGTCGTGAAGCGTAAAGGACAGTTTGTAGCTAACCCACTTCTCAGAATTCAGTCGAACATCACCACGCCGACGTCTGGAGATTCCTTTCAGTGGAGCGGCTGTGGATTCCTCGCATTTCACGCAATCACTGCAGCCTCTGATTACCCAGATGGTGCAGGGATGTAAGCTCATCTGAACGCAGAAATGGAGCGGGGAGGGGATCCCTCCCCGCCTCTACACGCAGATAGAATATAGACTGTGTAGAGTAATATATAGAAATATATATAGAATATGTATATAGAGAACATATATAGAGAACATATATAGAATATGTATAGAGGACATAGCTATATAGAATAATATAGAGAACATATCTATATAAAATAATATATAGAGAACATATAGAAAGAACATACATATATAGTATATATAGAATATGTATATAGAGAACATATAGAGAACACACATATATAGAATATATATAGAATATGTCTAGAGAACATATATATAGAATATATAGAGAATATGTGTAGAGACCATTTATATGTAGAATATATAGAGAACATATAGAGAGAACATAATATATAGATAGAATATGTATAGAGACCACCATTTATGTGTAGAATATAGAGACAGAACACACGGACTAACACACGCGTCGCTCCGCACACGCACCACACGCGCAGGGCCTGCGGAGGGCTAGGCCAGGCCCTCTTTGGAAGCGGGTTTCCCGGGGAGAGCCATGCTCCTGCCTCTGTGGCTCTAAGGGGCCCGGTCTCCGTCCCAGCCAGGTCCCTGTCCCTGCCTGGTCTCCAGCTCTGGCTGCTCCCGCACATCCCAGCCCGGTGACAGCCCCCCTCCCCGCCCCTCCGGTTAGGGCTCAGGCAGAAGGCGGGCAGGGAAAGTCTGGAGAGGAAATCCATTCTTCCACTCGTTCTTCCACGTGGTTGCTGGAGCCAGACCCACGAAGGCGCGGCCTGGGGGGGGGGGGAGCGTGAGAAGGAGGGGCGGGGAGGCTGGGACAGGAGGTTGGGCAGGAGAGGCTGGGGAGGGGAGGCTGGGGAAGGTTGGGGAGGTGAGGCTGGGGGAGGCTGGACAGGAGGCTGGGGGGGGGGAGAGGCTGGGACAGGAGGCTGAGGCTGAAGACCCCGCCGCCACCATCCCAGACTAAAGGCGTGAAGAGGGGGACAGGGCACTCTGGGTGGGGCCGTGGGCGTGGTTATGGGCGTATCAGTGGGCGGGGCGCAGGGCGTGACTGGGCTGTGGGCGTGACTGTGGGTGGGGCCGTGTCGGGCTGGGTTTGTGGTCGCCGCGTCGCCGCGCTCCGGGTCCGCAGCGGCGGCAGCAGCGAGCTGCGACAGGCGGCACGGAGGTGCCCAGGTCCGTGACCCAGTTGGCCGGCCCGGGGCGCGTGGTGCCCGGGGCGCGGGACGGCCCGCACCGTCCCCGCCGCCGCTGCCAACGGCTCCTCTTCTCTCTGTGCCGCCGGGCGGCGATCCTGCGGACCGTGCGGAGCAGGTAGGCGGGGCAGACGGCGGGGCGGACGGCGGGGAACTCGGGCGGGCGCTGGCTGCTGCCCCGCGTCTCGGAGCCGTGCGGGGCGCGGCGGGGGCGGCCCGTCCCGCCCGGGGATGCGCGCTCCGGGGCTCAAAGCGCGGAGCCCCGCGCGGTGCCGGGGCGGCGGAGGCCAGGTTGCCACGGGAGACGCGGCCGCCGCCCCGGGCCGCGCGCGCTCGCCTCCCTGGCTGTGAGTGGAACGGAGCGCGGCTCGCGGAACAAAGATGCAGGCGAAGCGGCCCGGCTGCCGCCCAGCTCCGGCCCCCGGCCCCGGCCCCGGCCCGGCCATGCCGCCCCATTGTCTCCTGGGAAGCCGGTGCCGGCCGGGGCGCCGTGCTGGCTCTGGCGGTTACTCCCCCGTGGCTGGGTGAACGGAGGGGCGGGGGTCGGGCAGGGAAGGGATACCCCGGGTGCCCGGAACGCCCGTGGATGGAAACGGAGAATTTGGTGCTGGTGCTGCTGGTGCTCTCTGTGGGCAAGTGCTCGTACTTTGTCACTTTGAGCGAAGCAGATGCGCGCGTGGCTCTGTGCGCCCCGGCGGGAGTGAGGGGAGCGGCTGACTCCCGGTGCCAGCCCCTGGTCCCGGTGCTAGCGGGGAAGCCACTGCAGGACGGGGCGGGGCGGGGCCGGGGGGCGGGGCCGCTCCGAGCCAGCCAGGGCGCGAAGTGCTCCTCAACTTGGGAGTCCGCCCCTATTTGGGGCCGGGGCCACCGCGTCCTCGCGCGCGCGCGAGGGAGGAGCGCGCGCACGGTCGCGGGGCTGTGAGCGGCTCGCCCGGGCGTCCCCGCGGCTGTCCGATTCGAACCCGGTCGGGACTGGAACACCCAGGTCACCCCAGTGACCCGAGGACGGGAGTCGCCGGCCGGGCCCTGGTACTGCCCACCCAGCGCAGCCCATGCGCTCTCCCGGAGCTTCGGAGCGTGCTGGGCTCGCCACCGGGCGGACGCTGGTCTGGTCAGCGACCGTTTCTGTGCGAGCCCGGGCCCGAGAGGCGTGGATACCCGCGTGGGCAGCGGCCGACCCCCTCGCGCGTGCGTCCGACCGCCGCGAGCTGCGGGGTTCGCTGGTGTTTGGGGTGGGCGGGTTTTGGAGCCGGGGTTCGAGATCGGCACGAACGGGTCCCTGGGAATATTACACACGCCACAAAAGTGATCGGAGGGTGACGCGCACTCTCCTGCGCGAGAGACGCCATTCTGGGGACGCGCGGCGCTGGGCGGGCTCGCCGCGCCCCGGACGGTGCGGGCCGGGCTCGAACCCCGCGAACCCGCGAAGAGTAGACCCGCGGAGAGCGGACGGAGCCTCCGCGGGCCGTTATCATTCCACAGGCCTCCCCCCCGCCACCCGAGAGAGATGTTCAGGGACACAGGGCCGGGGGCACGGGCGTGACGTGCGGGCGGGCAGGGCAGGCTGCCCGGGTCCGTGGACAGTGTCTACAGGACACACACCCGCCCGCGGCAGGGTGCGCGTGCGCCCCGCGGAGACTGCAGGGGAGCGGAGCCTTGTCCTCCCCAGAAGCTGGAGAACCAAACCTGTTGGGTAAAACGTGTGATGCAAAGGGGATCCAAGTATAGGTGAGGTGTGCCCGCGGGGTTGCACGGAGTGGAGCACGCACGTGTTAAGACGCTGTGTGTGAGTGTGAATGTAAGTGTGTTTGAATATTTGTGAGTGTGTGTGAATATGAGTGTGTGTGTGCGCGCGCTGGAATGGCCCTGTCTGAGAACGCCGCCCCTTTCAAGTGGAGCCTGGCCTCCCCTGAACCCCTTGGCAATGCGTCCGCCCTTTCCCGGGGTCAGAATGGGGGTGCATCGGAACCCCACACCACTCTTGTCCACAGAGAAGAAAATGTCCCCTTAGAAAGGAACTTGGAAAGCCAGTGCTTCCAGTAACAAGGGAGGACAAAGGCCCGTGTGTGTGTGTGTGTGTGTGTGTGTGTGTGTGTGTATGTGTGTGTGTGTGTGTGTGTGTGTGTGTGTGTGTGTGTGTGAGAGAGAGAGAGAGAGAGAGAGAGAGAGAGAGAGAGAGAGAGAGAGAGAGAGAGAGAGAGAGAGAGAGAGACTGTTTTTTTTTTCTTTCCAATCATCACCTAGCCTGGCTCAGTGTCCCCTCAGAGGAGGGCAGGTGCCATCTCTCCCTTCTTCCTCAGCCCTTCTTCTGGCCCCTCCCCGTGTCTGGATTCTGCTGGGTGCTGTCATTGCTTAAGAGTCCCCTGCGGCTAGGGGTGTGTCACGAGCCCGAGAAAACCTGGGTGAAGACAAGCGGGTGTGTGTGTCTACACCACCGGAAAGCGGGCCAAAAGAGCAGGTGCTTGTCACCAGAAGGGAGGAGACAGACACATGGGCGGAGGTGCGCACCCTGGGAGCGAGGGAGAGCTTGGGACACCCGCGCATCACCCTGCCCTGGCTTGCTTTCCCGTCTAGGATCTCCTCTGGTGTGCACCCCTGCCCTGCGGGGCATTCAGCCAAGCTGCGGGCATCCCCTTCTGGAGCCCCCTTTCCAGCCTGTGCATACAGGTCCGGGCCCCACCCTCTCAGCGAAGCCCACTGGAGCGGTGCCCTGTTAGGTGCTCTCTCACCTGGGAATTAGGAGCTGCTTCTCCTTGCAGACCACGCTGCCTCCCCGCACAGGCTTTCAGACCTGGAGAACTCACCAGCCAAAGAGAGTCAAGGATTTCTACTCACCTTTTTTCTCTCAGGCCAAACAAGGATGGTTAGACAGATGAAAGCAATTGACAATATTAACAGTTCTATTCTAGTGTCTCATAGCTTGGTTTTGAGAAAGATATCGTGAACCTTTCAGAACTAAAGGAGGGATCCTCATTCTGCCAGCTTTGGCTTCCTTGGTAGTGCCTAGACAGGTTTTTCCCTATATCATCCTAGAATTAGAATCTGGTGCTTGGGTACAATGTGCTACAGGTGATCTTCATGAACTCTTCCGTTGACAACCACAGGCTCTGATCCTTTAAGCTCTCTCTCTCTCTCTCTCTGTCTCTCTCTCTGTCTCTCTGTCTCTCTCTCTCTCTCTCTCTCTCTCTCTCTCTCTCTCTCATATGCATATAGAAATCTTCAGTGACTACTTGAATTTTCTTCTTGTTACATTAACCAAGAAGACATCATGCTATTCATTTTAAGAAGTTTCTGTTCAACTGAATGAATGTATATAGAGACAAAATTCGGATATATATTCCAATAGTTTGTAGGCTTTCAGTGGCAGGATTATGTCTACTGATTCCTTTGTGTTTCTTTGCATGGGTAACTTTTGGAGCCAGTGACTTGTTAGGTAGTTAGGTTATGGATTTATAATAGGTCAGACACAACCATGTTTTAAAATATCTCTATTAAGATGGTCTCCCACCTCATTCAAGTGCATATCTCTGTCTTTCCAGCATGGCTTCTCCTTCCTCTTCTGCTCTGCATTCTCTTCTGTATTCTCAGGGTGGCCTTGCATGCTCTCTGTTCAGCTCTTTCTATGTTTTTTTTTTTTTTTTTAGGCCATGCTAGGGTTTAAACTCGGGGCCTTGCAGTTGCTAGACAGGCATGCTACCACCGAGCCATACATCCAGCCTCACTTTATTTTTAGATATGTTTGATTAACACAAGGAGGGCATTCACATCATGACCTGTCCATACATGCCTGCCATTTACCCCAATCAGATTCATCCCTTCAATGAACACTTTTTTCAACTGGCTATTTCTTAAACAGGGCCTTACTTCTGCCCGGGTGTCTTGAGTGACCACACTTAGGATGATAGACATGGACCGCCACACTTAGTTTCTTCTATTGAAATGGAGGCTGGATGACTTCTCCGCTTAGGCTTGGTTAGAACTGTGATCTTCCTGATTGCAGCCTGCTAAGTAGCTGTACCCAGCTATTTGCTGAAAAGTTGTTGCATGTGTATACCTGGCCTGGCCTTGAACTTTGATCCTCCTAATCTGAGCCTCCTAAATAGGATGATAGCATGCATTGCTGGTGCACTGGTGTCTGACTGCCTCTCCCACTTATTGCTACAGACTTTCCCGCTTCTCTACACCTAGCTAGCTGGCTGGCTTCTGCCTCCTCATCTCTAGACTATACCCACTTCTGAGCCCTGAGCCCTGTGGCTTTGCCTCTGGCTCTTCTGAACAGCACATGATTTCTGGTCTGGATTCTGATGCCCAGCACCCCATAAGCCTGTCCCTTTGTGCTTGTTTCTTGCCCACATGTCCCTTGTTCATCCATGCTCCCCTTTCCATCCCCTACTTAAAATTCCCATCACTCAGCAAGTCTTCACATTTATCTCATGAACATTGCTTGGATTAGTTTTCCCAGTTGTGAATTTCTATGGCTGCCCTCAACCCAAGTTCCATCAGCCTCTCGTCGAGGACAGGACCCCAATCCATCTTCCTGCCTTCGCCTGCCCCTGTGAATCCGGCAGGGTGATTTATCTTAGATGCAAATTTGGACAGGAGCCCACTTGCTGAATGAGCTTAAACGATGTGCCGTTGCCCACAGGGGGCCGTGCTGCTACTCTGCAGCAGGATGTCAAGTTCTTCAACCCCTGCTTTCTGTCCTCCCACCTTCCCTCTCCCCCATCCCATTGCTACCTCTGACAAGGAATTGTCTGGAGCCTTCCACGTAGAACTTGTCATCCCAGAGTAGATTGGCTTTGTCTGCACAGGAGTTTCTTCTGACTTCCTTCAGGTGGACTCAAACCTCGACCAATCACAGGGCTCCATAAACATTCCTCTTCTGACCTCTCTTGGCTGGGTGCATGACTGCCTGGAGGCCCCACAAGGCTCTGTTTAAATGCCCCCCACCGTTCTGCTCCGCTCTCACTCCTTTCTCATTCCTCTCTGGGAAAATGCTGACGATTGCCAGGGGTGCTTTTATTCATGACCTTTGACAGAGGGACCATTCTCTGCCTCCAGGTCTCCTGCATGCCCTATGTAGATTCCAGTTCTGTAGCTCCCCAAACACCTCTCTGTGGTGCTCCTCTCTCACTTCTGTTGGATCTCTCCCTCCTCACCACCTCACATCCTGCACGGCCTTCCTTCTCCCTGCCACAGACATCACCTGCTCATTTCACAGGAAGGGAAAAGAAAGCACAGGGAGTCTGCAAGATCTATCCAATTATGCTGCTATTCTTCAGGGTGGGCCAGATCTGCAGGAAGGTCTGATGGTTTGCTCCACAACTCCTTATGAAAAAGGAATTTTAAACCATGTAGTGGGAGCCATACATGAAACAGCAGGCCATACCCAGCCTGTCTCCCAATGGGAAGAAGCTCAGCCCATTGCTTACATATAAAAAATGATAGTTAGAAAAAAGGCCTCCAAACAAAGACTGTGTGAGCAAGTAAGTGTCATAGCACTTAAAGCAGTTGCTCTCTGGCCTTTGTAGAAAGTATTGACTAAGCCTCAATCCACATCAACAGTAGGAAAGTACTGTACATTTCGTATAATTTGTGTGTCCTGTGGTAATAATTGTACTACAAGAAATGAAAACGTGAACAAATAAAAACAAATATTTATTTAAAGAAATTTTAGAATAAAAGGCATTATAACTTATAAGGCGTTCCTGTAATTGATGTCATGTCTGTTTATTGAGTTTTGGACCTTATCATTATCCACAAATAGCTATTATAATAGGCACAATAACTTTTAGATTATGTACAATAAGTCTGTTAAATATAAATATAAATAAAATACAATATAATATGAATATTAAGTATAAATAAATACCTTATAAATAACTGTAGTAGGCACTTTGGCTAATATGTTTGCTGGAAGGTGTGGATGAGGGTGAACTTGATGTTCAACCTCTAATAAGAGAAATTGAATTACGCATAAGAACCAGCCTTTAAATTCTTTATTTTCTGTAACTCAAATGTAAAAAGCATTTTAATTTAATTTTTTTATTCCTGGAATTAGTGTTTTAAAATTAAGTCTGGGAGGTTAAAATCTCAAGAATGTGGCACTGCATGCCTTTAATGAGCATATTTGAAATATTAAATAATTCTTTTAAGAATGATAAATGTTACTCGGCCTACTCATTTTCTTTCTAATTTAGATTCTTGGCTATAAGCAGTTTAGTAATAGGTGTCTGGGAATTCCTGGGTAGAAAAGATTCCATGAGCTCCCAAATCTTCTTTAAAAGTCTATTAACATGTCTTTTATCTTTATTATTTGGAATAGAGAGCCATTAACTTCTACATTTATTTCAGTGATTTAAAACCAAAGGCAAGAGCAAGACAAAAGGAAAATAATCTGAGAAATGAAGACACTTAGAATGACTGCAGAGAAGATAATTTTATATTGCATAGGCTTGCTATTTTTATTTTACATTATGCAGAAACAAATGAATGCTTTTGGACTAAACTTAAGACTGGCTCCTTCTCAGGAAGGGTGTCTCCTGCAGGGAGAGCTATAGATGCTGAGCCAAAGATGCTCAAGGGTTTTGTCCCCTGCTAAACATTGAAACTGATACGGGGACAGCACATTGCAGTCTACTATCAGGTAGACAGTAAGGAGACCCACTTAAGGTGCTCAGTCACTGATCAGAATTCCCACTTCTCTAAGACAAGGAACTCCTGGGGGAATACCTTTCTAGGCCATGCCTGTGTGGTGTGGTGAGAAATGAAGGATGAAATGAGATAAGCATCTCAGGGCTGATCCTAAAAAGGCGCTCCATAGCATTTGCGTGGAAAACATTTTGGTGTAATTAAGACAGTTACTGAAGCTTAAAAAACCTTGAATCTCTTTCTAACCAGATGATCATTTTGAAGTCAAAACAAAGACAGGAAGTGTTCTTGATTCTAATTAGTAAATAATAACTTGTTGGTGACAGGTGACAGATGTCAGAAACTGATGATTCCACGTCTTTGTTTGAATTATGGGAAGACTGCTGCACAGCATAACACAGAAGACTGGGTTTTGAAAGATGAGGAGGTCAGATATTTAGAGCTCGGTGGACAGAAATTGTGAAATCTGACATGACACAGTGGAATGTGAGGCTTGATAAACCAACAGCCTCATGGTGACCCAGTCTTGTCTTGAAGAAGCAAAGGAAGTCCCGCAGAAATGCCATCGAACTTTCCAGGGCTCTCTTGTGAGGGGACATTCAGCAGGGACACAAGTAGAAGGAGCCCAGGCAAAGTGAAAAACAGGGTGAACAGGTCCGAGGGTGGGCACGTTTTATCACCAGTGGAGGCCTCAACTTGCTTAGGAAAATGCTGTGTCTCACACCCACGTGAGAAGAGCAAGCAGAAGCTAACCTCCGCCTCGCCCGATGACATAAAACATAGAAATGTTTTGAAAGCGATTTGACAATTATGTGATTTCAAAATGATTCACTGTCATGTCGGTCCTATTCTTCATCAAGACAGAACTCAAAAAAGTGAACAAGGAAAGGAATGAGAACTTTGACTTAAAGCCAAAGGCAGACTTGCAAACAAAAGTTCATCTCAAGTCTATCCCCAGAGCAGGATTCGAAAGAACTGCCAATGTCACTTTTCAAGTTCTATTGTTAATCTTTAGGACCTGAGGAAGAGTTATAGAAGTACCTAGAATTGCATAAAGAAGCATCCGAAGCTATCAATTAATGTTTATTTCTGTCAAGAAATAAATTTTGCATATTATGATCACCTAACAGGATTTCTAAGCCTTTACAACGTAAGGAATGGGGCTGGGAAGGTGGCTCAGTGGTAGAGTGCTTGCCTTGCATGTATGAGGCCCTGGGTTCTATTCTTCAGCACCACATAAGCAGAAAAAGCTGGAAGTGGTACTGTGGCTCAAGCGGTAGAGCGCTTCCCTTAAGCTGAAGAACTGAGGGTCAGCACCCATGCCCAGAGTTCAGGCCCCACTACCAACAAAATAAAAACCCAGAAAAACCCCAAACAAACAAACAAACAAAAATAAGGAACAAGAGTACTCCCCAAAGTAGTGTTTGGCAATGAAATAACTCAGTCTGAGGGGGACAAAGCCAGATAAAATTATTGCTACCATTTGCTCCTCTATGAGGCTGTGGTTTTTAATTAATACATTTCTAATGTTCTTAGATTCCAAGAATTTTTTCAAAAGTGTAAGTGTGGTTTGGGGTTTAGGGTTTTAATTGGTGTTTTATTTTCCTTTGTGTTGTTTTTAATGTGGAAAGGAACCAAAGCATAAAAATTTCCTTACAACAGTTTTTATTTAGTTAGTTTGTTCGTTTGTCAGTTGTGGAGCTGGAACTCAGGGCCTAGTGCTGTTGCTGAGCTCTTTTGCTCAAAGCTAAAGCTCTACCACTTTGTGCCACAGGGCCACATCTAGTTAGAGATAAGAGTCTCACAGACTTTCCTGCCTGGACTGGCTTAGAACCACGGTCCTCAGATCTCAGCCTCCTGAGTAGCTAGGATATAGGCGTGAGCCACCAGCACCAGGCCAACAGTTTTTACTTGGACAGAAATTATGTTAACTGCAGACACTGTTGTATGACAGAATTCCTCCTGCAAATTCAGTAAATGACCCAGCTTAACCACATTCTAATTTCTGTTTTCTGTGATTTGTCCACCGAAGGTCATGCTCATTCAGGACTTGTGGCTAGTGCAGGCTTATCTGACTATAACGTCCCCAGGGTCCATCTCCGAAGCATCTTGGAATACAAGATGTATCAGTTTTAAATCACTCCAGCATTTTAAAATAGTGAATGATACTCAACTGTGCACTTACCTACAGGTGTGCATACTCTATCTGTCTCTCTTATGCGCGCGCGTGCACACACACACACACACACACACACACACACACACTCATTCTCTCTGTCTCCGTCTCTTTCTCTCTCATATACACATCATCACATTTTCTTTATCCATTCACCCATTGATGGAAATTCAAGTTCTGTAAATGTTCTCCTTGATTATTGTAAATCATGCTGGAATAAACTGCAAATGTGTGTGACTAACCCTCTCATACTTGGCTCTTTTGGATCTACACCCAGGAATGGACCTACAGGGTGACATGCTGCTTTCACTCTTACAATGTCTGGGAGCCTCCATCCTGTCCCCACAGGGGCCTGCTGTGTCACGGTCCCCCCATTTCTACCTTCTCAATCATGCTTGATCAGTTTGGGGGTTTGAAAGGAGCTATCCTAACAGAGGTGCGTACCTTTGCTGCTGTTGCTCCCACGTTCTGTGCTGTAGGTCTGGGTCTTGCTGATTTTCCCATATGTTTCCTGCTAGTGATTTTATATAGTTTGAAGTCCTAAGGTTATATTCTTCTCCTCTTGAATTCTTTTTGTGTATGCAATAAGGTAAGGAAGAATCCAAGTCCATTCTTTTGCATGTAGATATCCAGCCTCACACCATTTGTGAGGAGACTGCCCTTCTCTGGGATGGAGACTTGGGCCCTCGTTGAGGAGTATTTGCATAAGTGCACAGAGGTAGTTATCTTCTGGGTTGTCATTTGTGTTAACTTGGCCTGCAAGACTGTGCTTATACCACTGCCCCCCGTGCAGATGAGTGTAGCTTGTATCATGTTACTGTCATAAAGTTTCAGGATTCAACACTGGTTCATTTTTCTTTGGCGCCATTTTGCATATTTTGGGTACTTTGAGATTTCAGAAGAATTTTAGAATTGTTTTCCATTTGTTCTTTTGGTTCTTTGTGGGCTTTTTTTTTTTTTTGTCAGTTGTGGAGCTTGAACTGGGCCTGGGCGCTGTCTCAGATCTTCAACTCAAGGCCAGTGCTCTACCACTTGAGTCATAACACCATTTTTGGTTTTCTGGTGGTTAGTTGGAGATAAGAGTTTCATGGCTTTTTCTGCCCAGGCTGGCTTTGAACCGTGATCCTCAGATCTCAGCCTCCTGAGTAGCTAGGATTATAGGTGTGAGCCACTGGTGCTCTGCTTTTTTCTTTTATTTACTTTTTTATTTATATGTTTATTTCTTTTGGCTTTTGAGATAAGATCTCACTCTATAGCCCAGAATGGCCTTGAACTTGTAGTCCTCTGTCTCTGTTTTCCAAGTGTTGAGATTATAGGCCTATACCAACGCTGGGTTGGATTTTTACATATGGAATCGTATTCTTCAACTTCAGAATTTAGATTTGGCTCTTTCTTTAAAGTTTTTAGAATTAGTTTCTGGAGATTAGTTATGTTGTTTTCTTTGAGCCACATCTCTGTTTCTTTGCATACATTATAGTTTCCTTCCTTCCCATCCTCCTTTGTTCCCTCTCTCCTTCCTTCTTCTCTTCCTCTCTTCTTTCCTCTCTCTCTCTCCTTCCTTCCTTCCCTCTCATCCTTCCCTCTCATCTTCCCTTCTTGCTCCCTCTTCTCTTCCCTCCCTCCCTTCTTTTTCTCCCTCCCTCCCTTCCTTTCTTTCTTCCTTTCTTCCTTCCTTCCTTCCTTCCTACCTACCTTTCTTCCTCCCTCCCTTTCTCCCTCCCTCCCTCCCTCCCTCCCTTCCTTCCTTCCTTCCTTCCTTCCTTCCTTCCTTCCTTCCTTCCTTCCTTCCTTCCTTCCTTCCTTTCTCCCTTCTCCCTTCCTCCTTTCTTTCCATTTCTCGATCTCTTCTTCCCTCCCTCCTTCCCTCTCTCCATTCTATGATTTTCAGTTTTTACCAGTTGATTTCCTGCAGAGGAAGACCTTCACTCAAAATTCTTGGAGCCTGTCCAACTCTTTTTAAAAATGATACATTCCTCCACGCGTGTCATTCCCCATCAAAAATGTTTGAGTATTTCTTTTTCTGGAGAATGTAATCTTTCCCTGTGGTGATTATCTATTGTACTTCAGGTTTTCTTCTGGTGCTACAATAAAAATCAAGCCAGCTGTTTTAGTCTTAGTAGCCCTCAGAGATCCAGAGCAATCTAGTTTTGTTAGGCTTCAAGTTAGAAGAGAGAGAGGGGGGAGAGAGAGAGAGAGGGAGGGAGGGAGGAAGGGAGGGTGGGAGAGAGAGAGAGAGAGAGAGAGAGAGAGAGAGAGAGAGAGAGAACACACTGTCTCAGTTATCCTCTGATTCATGGGTGGATTCAGAGTACTCTCTTCTCTTCCCTTCTTGGAGGAGAAGCTGAGCCATACCATTCAGTGCTGAGCTAGACCAGTTTGAGAGGGGTGACATAAGCAGAATGTTAGGTTTTCCGTACCCATTGCTAAACACTTGTTTTGGCTTGTATTCACCTGCTATTCTGAAGTGTCATAACAAGTTCCCAGAGTCTTCATGAAGGCATACACAGAGAAATCTTGGTACTCTTTAAAATACGCTATTCATTCTGATGGAGGCATAGAATTCCATTGTGTATATATACCACATTTTCTTGATCCATTCATCTACTGAGGGGCATCTGGGTTGGTTCCTTTCCCCATTTGTTAGGAAATGGAAAGGTTTGGAAAAAATTATATTAAGTGAAGTAAGCCAGGCCCAAAGAAGCATAGGTCCCATGGTTTCCCTTATTTGCAATATCTAGTATAGGTATGAGTCAAGCAGAAAAGGTCAGATAATGTGATGTTAGGAAAATGAACCCTTAAATATGTATTTTAATATTTTCGTTTCTTTCATGCATGTGTTTCTAACGCATTTATAAGATGATTTCTTTGTTGCTTTGTATGTCCCTCCCCCACAGTGTAACCCCCGCTTTCACTATATTTGATGTCAGTATAACATGTGGAGGAGATGGGGACAAACAAGTCGTTTAAGGATTCAGGTGGACCTGTTGCAACAATGAGAAGTACAAAATGTCATGTCAAAACCAGCTTTACAATGTCGATGTGGGGGGGGGGGAGGGGGGTACAATTGGGTGGGGGGAGGGGGGTAAAATTGGGTGGGGGGAGGGGGGAGGCGGGGAAGGGAAGTGAAGGGTAAACAAAGGAGGAGGCTGCAATGCTTGGTAAGAAATGTATGCATTATCCTGCCCATGTAATTGTAGCCCCCCTGTACAGTATGTTCTCAAATAAAATAAAATACAATTAAAAAATAAATAAATAAAATACGCTATTCAAAGCAATTTCTTTTCGAAGAATTTAGTCTTAAATCATAGCTTCCATTTACAACGTGGGACGTGACATAGACTCCAGTTTTCCACACAAATAATTTCTGTTTGTAAAAAGGATAAAGTTGCACAAAGAAAAAAGTGATTCATAAGGACAGTTGGTCCTGATCGCATGCCGTAGGGAGCAAGTGCTAATGCTGGCCCTCTGTAACAGTACAGAAGACTGCATTCCAAACAACTGACTGGTAGAAGAATGCAATGAAGCCTGCTGGGAGGGGGGGTTATTTAAGAAAACAAGAATAACTGAACTCAAGGTTCTTTATAAATTCAATGTTCACTTTAAATTTCTAAGATTTAAATTTACATAATATCTATTATATAAATTAAAAATACCTCTTGGGCCTGAAAATGTATAGACACTTGGTGACAGGTTTTTCAAACCAGAGAATGAGAGAGGGGAGGAGAGAGAGAGAAAGAGAAAGAGAGAGAGAGAGAGAGAGAGAGAGAGAGAGAGAGAGAGAGGTTAATCTGAAGCTCCTTGGAATACATGCTGTTTGTAACATTGTTGAAGAAAATAGCAAAAGGCCAGTATGTTGATATTTTAACATGTTTCAGGTGAGCAATAGTAAAATCATCATCTGAAAAATTTCATTTCAACTCTTGATTATCTCCCTGGAGGCTGGAAGTCCAGATTCCACACAGGTGAGCGCGGGAGAGATTAATCTTGCAGAGCAGATGGCTGTAGGTCCATCGCCAATAGCAATTTGTAATACACCAATGGGAGGGTAGTGAAGCCAGCTCTCTGTGGAGTGCAGCCTGCTTCATGAGACAACAGGCTGGTGACTTTCTCGACAGGGGAGAAAAGCGACCAGGCTGAAGGGTAGTTTCTCTTTCCTGCTAGTATTTCAGGAACTTACTTCATTTGTTCTCTTCCTTGTGAAGGAACTGTATACATAAGTAAATTGTGACTTAAGTGAACATCACCCGTAAGCAGTAGGAGGATGGTGTGATGGAGAAAAATGGAAAAAAAATTGTACTTAGCTAAATATAAGCAAAATGCAACACACACACACATGTGCGCACACACCTTGCAGGAAAAAAATCAGACTTAAACCCAAAGGCCAAATGTTTCCTTAAGAGCTTACAAAAGCGATCTCAGGATCAGGAATAGACACAGTGTGAAGCTAACAATGGAGAGCCAGATTGTCAATATCCTGAGGAATGTGCTTCTGGCTCCCATTCACCGTAAAAGATAATGAAATCCACTAAATGTGTTTGCAAAGGTAGAGGAGGAGGACTGGGAAGAGTGGAGGGGTGAATTCACCCAGGGTTCACTGTGGACAGAGACAGAAATCTCACAGTGAAGCTCCTCATATTAAAAGCATATGTTAGTTAATTCACAAGAAAACTTGAAAAAGAAAAAGCAAAAAAGAAAAAGAAAATTGGAACTGTGAATACTGATGATATATATATATATATATATATTAGATAGTAGTCAGTGTCTCCACTGTACATATGAATTTATTATAATTTTAACACCTTGCTAGTAAACTTCTCATTTGGAGCTATAAGTAATCTTAAATTCTGAATTAGAACAATCTAATATAATTGGTATTTGTCAGTGATAAAATTGTATAGAAATAAAATCTGACAATCTGTTGGGAGTTGGTGGCTCACGCCTGTAATCTAGCTACTCAGGAGGCTGAGAGCTGAGGATCATGGTTCAAAGCTAGCCTGGGCAAGAAAAGTCTGTGAGATCTTATCTCCAGTGAACCACCAGAAAACCAGGAGTGGTGCTGTGGCTCAAGTGGCAGAGCGCTTGCCTTGAGCTGAAGAGCTGAGGGACAGCACCCAGACCAGAATTCCAGCCCCATGACCAACCAAAACAAAACAAAACAAAAAAAAACCTGACAATCCAAACCATTTTTTAAAAATTCATTAAATTATAATACATATGTAAATTCTCTTTAGTCTTAGATACATTTATGTCGATAAACATTCAACTTTCTCTAGTGTGGTTAATGACAATTTGAAGGTGGGTAATGGCATTTCAGTAGAATCATTTCAATAACATCAAAGTGTGAATTATGAGACAAGAAGCCATTACAGTGATAAGGCTGCTCCTCCTGTGTGAGGGCGGTTGGCTACATCGGGCAGTGAGGTCGAGTTCCAGAGTGCCAGGGTAATTCCTAGCTTTGATATGTGCGTTTCTTCCCCATTCTCCATCGCTGTTGGTGCCTTCATTTTTTCCCTTCTTTTCTCTCTCCATTTTCACCTTCCTTTCTTTCCCTCCTTGGCTTCTTACATTTTGTTTCTTGCCTTCTTTCTTTGATCCAAATCTCATAGAGAGCTGTGGAGCTAGCTAGGAGGAAGAAGCAGGGCCAGGCATGTTCTCTGACCTTCTGGAATACAGTTGAGCTAGAGAAAGGGGAACGTAGTGTGTCAAACAGGAGAGACAGGTGGTGTGCCACTGGTGTCTGACCACCTGTCCTCTGAAGTATAGCCCACTGGATGTCCAGAAGCCAGGAACAGACAGACAGACAGACAGACAGACAGACCAATGAGATGTCTGGAAGCCAGGAAGAGACAGACAGGCAGAAAGACCAGTGCTAGAAGGGCAGAGGTGGGACTTCAGGGGTGTGCTGGCTCACGGGAATAACTAACAGCTGATACAGCTCAGTTGTGTATAAGACTACATAGAAGACTGCAATTTATTAAGCTGTGTGTGTGTGTGTGTGTGTGTGTGTGTGTGTGTGTGTGATCTGAGGGTTTGAACTCAGGCCTGGACGCTGTCCCTGAGCTCTTTTGGCTCAAGGCTAGCACTCTACCTCTTTGAGCCACAGCTCAAAGTTTTCTGGTGGTTAATTAGGGAGAAGAATCTCATGGACTTTCCTGCCCAGGCTGCTTCAAACTGTGATCCTCAGATCTCAGCCTCCTGAATAGCTAGGATTCCAGGTGTGAGCCACTGATGCCTGCTTATTTTTAAACATTTTTAATATTTGTGTCGAGTAAAAACACAAACATAAAAATAATAAATGATTGCAGCTTTTAAAATGGATTCCGGCTTATTCTAATTACCTGCGAAGTCTATTTGCAGCCTAGTTATCTGCTAGAGAAGAGCTTTCTTTTTCTTTTTAAATTCCTTCATTGCAAACTTAATTGGCTGTAATATAAATGCATTAAATGTCTGCTTGCTACTTTTTCTCATCACCTTTTGGGCAGCTTCTTGGTAAACAGCGCTATTCACATGAAAACTGCCCTCTTTGTCTTTGATAATCTTCCTTTGAACCTGACACTTGGGACCTGATGCTATTTCACTTATAAATGTAATTATAGTTAATGGTCTGTTTTGTAAATACGATGGTTTTTCCTTTCTGTGAGGTTAGTCAACTGAGTCTGAATGTAGGAAACATAAAATAAATGTCAGCATTAGATAGGTCAGACATGTTTCTTTTATTGTATACATCTTATAATTAATTTTAACTTTAATAAGGTTTAAGCATTATCAATTTCAAGCCATTCACATGTAATTTACTTTATGTAAACACTCATGAATCTTTTTTTTTCTATAATTTTTCCCAATCTTTCTTGCTAATAGATGGTTTCTGGTGCTGTGTACAAATACTGTTTAATGGACAGTTATTATTTTCAAAGCATAAAATCAAAGTCAAAGTCATGAAGAAAGCTTGAAAAATAAAATCTACTACAAAGACTATTTAAACAACAACCTATGGACTGCTGGAAAACACGTTTTCAGCATAGTCAGACACAACAGAACTGGTAAACTCTTGTAGACTTACAAATCATGAAGAGAGGACTCCTGTGAATTGTCTGATTCAAATCACATTCAGCAAAGCAAACCTCTGGCAAGTCTATTTCTATTTGTTTACTGAATGAATGAATGAATGAACACACATGGCTATCTAAATAAATTTCATTTAACATCTGCCACTTTTGTTCGCATTTACATTTTAAGTTATAACCCACAACAGAATCCAGATCTGATATCCTTAAACTTCTAAGAAATTTCCAAAAATCTAATTGTTCATGGGTATATGAACTTTCTAAGGCTGCTGTAACAACTTACCACAAACCAAGTGAGTGGCTTCAGAAACACAAATTTATTGTTTCACAGTTGTGGAAGTTAGATAGAGGTCCAAGAAGAAGCAGAGACAGTTTCTCCTGACAAAATAAAGGAGAGTCTGCTACTCATGGTTAGCTGGAAACTTGGGTGTTTCTTGGCCTGTAGAACCCTGTAGAACTTCTTGTGTGGCGTTTCTGTACCCACATTTCCCTTCCAGTAAGGACACAGTCATGTTTAACTAGAACCCAGATCAGTAAGCTTGTCTTAACTACTTCAACAATCCTGTGTCCTTGTACGTTCAAACCATGGGGTACTGGAAGTGGAATCTTCCACATAAAAAGTAGGGACAAGGGAAAACAATTCAACTCCTGATGGTGAGTCTCAAACTAAGATCCCCAAACATAGGAGACAAAGACAGGATTAGATCAAATATGGGACATGAGGCATATTCTGACTTAGTTAAATGGATGCAAGGATGGAGGTGATTTAGGTGCAGTGGTGGTCATGATGAAAATGTGAGCATGTTGGGCTGCGGAAAGCCAAGGGTAGTTCAAGGAGATAGGCTTTGAGAGCCCAGGAGAGTGAGGAGACGATCCAGTAAAGGACAATCTCAAGTCAGCCTCTCTACAAAGAAATGACCATCAGCATAGTCTAGAGAGAAGCCATTCATGGGGCCAGTGGGTCTAATGTTTCCTGCCTTCTTCAGCCAGGGCTCATTCTTACTTCATGACCTGTGGAACATTCCCAGAGGGGTCTGAACTTACCTTCCTGCCTTTGTCATGGCTAATGAGCCATCCTCACATCACTCCCTAATTCACTTCTGTAGTCACAGCTTGGCTGTTGTTCCTCAGATCTGAAACTTTCCATGCCTTCCCCTTACCTATCTGTTTCTTCAACTTCACACTGCAGTGCAGTATTTTCCTAACCCACCCTCCATCTTTGTTTCTCATGTGGACGTAGAGTAGGGTTCAAGAAATTCCAAGTCTGTGGCCGACTTTAGAGTTCCTGTGGTCCAAGCCTTTACTCATGTGTGTGTGTGTATGAACGAGTATAGGTCCCAGAGCAGAGTTTCTCATAGGGAGTGAGCCATTCAGAGGTCTTGGCATCCTGTGAATGAGGGCTGGGAGGGCTCGGTGTCCACAAATTTGCTTATCTCAACGCATTTTTGCTTCAAAAATAACATTACTTCCTCTGTGCACAGGAAGCAGCAAGGGTGGTAGTAATTGCTTTCATCTGCCAATTTTGGAATGTTCCAGAAAAATGCAGAGTGGGGCCCCGATTAGCATCCAGACATCCGAGCCAGGATCTTCTCACCTCATCACTGCTGACGTTCTGAGCCAGATAACACTCACTGCGGATGCTGTTCCATGCTTCCGGCCACGGCACGAGGTTCTACAAATTGCAACCTCCCTCTCCCCCTCCAAGTTTGACAGCTTCAGCTGACTTTGGGCATTGCCAGAATGTTTAGGTAGCAAAACTGCCTAAAGCTGAAAAACATGGATGTGGACATTACCACCAACTCTGAAATCTTATTTTCTACCCCGAGTGACCACATGATTTGTGTGTCACTGTGTGATTGTCTCATGTGCCTGGTCAGCTTATTAACTTCCCAAGGCTGCTTTCATGAGCCCCCTGAAAATGAAAGCCGTGCATTTAGGGGATCTTGAATGATTCACTTAGCTTGTCCAGAAAGTTTTCATTACGCCTGCTCCTGGTACACACATTTTCTGAAGGTCTTGCTTGAGCAAACAGTAACAGCAGACGGGGCTGCTCAGTGCTGCTGGTTTGGATTTTTTAAGGCGGGGCTTGGGGAAGAAACAGCAGCCACCAGCTGGCAAGTGCAGAATTCATCACAGATTGCTTCCCTCAAAGCCACACACATGGACCACCACTGCCCCTGACCAGAGCAGCTGCTCTGTTCCCACAGCACCCTATGCGACTGGACACATACTTTATTCTTTCCCCTCCCCCCCAAAGCATATGGTGCAGTTTGGGGAGGTTTAGAAACTAGAAGCTTTGTTACAGATGCCACGTTTGAGGTCAGCTCTATATGTGTTGTGCTCTTAGGTAACGAGACTTGAATTTATTAATTTGTTAACATTTTACTCATACTTGAATTTTTGCTATATAAAAAAATAGATAAACCTGCTTCAAAATGTGCCAGCTTCAAATCACAAACAGTACTTGTGACTTAAAAGTCGGAAGCCTGTAGAGGAGTAAGGAATGGTTTTTATCACGGACTTGCAAAACAACGACCCTGATAATATTTAAATGGAAAAAAAAATAACCATGTTGCATTCATCACAACAATTTTGTGAGGAGCCTTTCCCCTTCAAATTTACCAGTTTTTTTCAAATTTTATGGAAATAAAGCTTTTTGTTTAAAAAAAATGCTATGTCGAAGACCAAACTTTACAACTTTGTATGTGTGGGGCGGTAGTCGTAGAGATAGGAGGGCGGGATGGTAAGGGAAAAACAAAGGAGAAAGCAACAATGCTTGATAAGAAATGTACTCATTACCTTGCTCATGTAATTGTAACCCCTCTGTACCATATTTTCACAATAAAAAAACTTATTAATAAAAAACATGCAGATGGGTAAGACACTTTGGATCGTTACTGAACTTATATTGCTATGGTTATAGCCTTTATACTGGAGATAGTTTTAGATAATAAAGTTGATTGCTTAAGAATTACGTTTACAAGTTAGTTTTAACTCTTCCTTACTTCTCAACCTAAATTTGAACTTGGGTCAGAATATGTAGGTGATGAATGTACTGACTCTCCTGTGAATAGTCTATATCCACCCGCATTGCTGGTTCTACTATGCATTGCACATTTTTAGAAGATCTTCCTCTTTTTTTTTTTCCCAGAAGAAGCAGAGTGGTGTCCCAGTTACAAGTGCAGACCTGTAGACAAATGACTGGGTTTGGATCTGAGCCGAACAATGGATTCATCTTGGAAAAGCTTTTCTTATTCTCTTACTCACACACAAGGTCAGGTCATTAAATTTGGATGGTGTTACAAAACTCTGTGAAATCACAGATGGAGAGATAATTACCAGGAGGTTGGTGCATAAAATCCACCTTTGATGACAAGATGGCTCATAACTCTGTGTAAATAAGCCCAGATTTCCACGGCACATTTCTGGTAAATGTAGATTTTAACAGGAAGCAGTGACAAACACAGTATGCAGCACTTTAATACCACAGTGGTTATAGAAAAGCATAAGGGTTTGTTGTGGTGGTGGTTGTTTGTTGTGCTGAGCAAACAAGAAAAAAAGTTTTTCTAGAAACTCAGGTTTCTAATGAAAAGATGCCGATTAAGTATAGAGACCGAGTAAGTTTGGTGATTGTGACTAAGCTCACTTCACAAAACCGGTCCCCATGTTTAAGAGGATGTGCTATGTGAGCCTGAGTCCCTGCTTTAGCAGCTCCCTGCTCTTTGCAGGTTTTCTTGTTGAACTGTGGATTAAGGCTTGACAGCCGAGGGCTTCAGTTTAGTTTTCAGAAAAGGGTGCATCAAAGAACAGGAGCAGGGTGGGGGGAAGGAGGCCTTACAATTTTCTACTTCAAGAGACTCTCCTTAAACAAATCATTTCACACAGATTCCCGCTGTGCCCTAAATTCGGTGGCCTGCGAGCTGTATTGTAGGTAGGTGACAATAGGGTGTAGCACAATGGTGTGTGACACCTCTGTGGCCGTAGAGTGTACCAAGAGAGGTGTCTCTGAAAGGGCTGCTTTTGTAACTTCCTCATTTCATTTGTGAGGATTATTAGAATAGGAAACTGGAGCTCAGCAGTAACCCGGCTTGGCTGACTGACCTTGGTTTAGAAATGCTCTTTTACCGTTCAGCTTTCCATCACCTCCGAGTTGGTGCCAAGGAAAGGGCTCTCAGGAAATAAGGGTGTTTTTTTCCCTATTCAGTCAGACTTATAAAACTAGCCCTTGGCACCCATGAGCCACCTGCCCACAGCGACGGTTCTTCTCAGCTCTCCCAGTGACCCCAGTCCATCACGTCTGACGCCTGAAAAATTGGTAGACTCACCCATAGCCATGCATTCATTGAAACTCCAGGGTGGGGGATGGGGTGAACAAGACAAGAATCCACTGGGAAAGCTTGCTCATGGGCGATCTTCTTAGCAATTCAGTGGAACAGGCGTCTAATGGAACGAGCCAGCACTCATCTTGACTGGCTGGACAGCATTCGGTGTTTGGGACAGGGAGAGTGTTGTGGTTAAGATGAGAATGAGGATCCCAGACTTCACAGGTGACCAGATGGCACACCTTCAGGGGGTGCATCGGGATCTGAGGGCATCATTTGGAACAACAAACCTGAGGTTCTATGCCAAGAATAGGATAAGACAACATCACAGCGAGGAGACATGGAGCTATTTGGCCTGAATAAATACAGCAGGACTTCCCGTGCTTGCTCTTGTGTTAGCTAGAGAACGCTGGATTCCCCGGATGAGATGCCAATGTGTATGTAGGTGGGGGGGTCTTTCCTTTTTTTTTTGTTTCATTTTATTTGATTATTTCATTTCTTCTTTTTTCCATCTTGTTTCTTTTCTTTTCTCTTCTTTTATTCTTTACCTCTTCTCTCCCTCTTGGTTTCTTTCTAAGAAAGAGAAATTGTGAACTTGAAAGGAAGGCAAAGTCAAAGTTCAGACAAATAAAACACCAGGAGGTGGGTACTTGAAAGGGGTTGGGTGGGGTCAAAGGGAAAGAGGTAGAGGAAGGAGTGGAGAAGAGGCTGAGAATGCAGTCAAGAATTCAATGTATAGCCTGCAAAATGGAGAATATTGAAAGGGGTGACATTGATCAAGATACATTGTGTTCATAAACTGCTTTGTACAACTACATAAAGATAAGAATATATATGTGTATATATACATATATATACATACATACATACATACATGCATACATTCATGCATACAAAAAGGAAAATAAGGCAAAAGAAGGTGGAGAGAGGACAGTAAGCCAGTGAATGGTTTAATCCAGTCTCATGTTTGGAGTCCCAGTTTCAGAAAACATTTCTTTTTTATTTCCCCTTGCATGTCTCTCTTTGTTACCAAATCTCTCAATACCATTTTCTCTAGAAAGTCTTTTTTTCTAACTTGCCCCAGCTCAGAATAATTTTGTCACTTTCAAATCCCAGTGCTGTCCGTCATTTTTCCTTTCCCTTTGTTATTGTTATCATAAACATTTCCTCACCTGCTTTGCTCTGGCCTGTGTCTCCTCTCTCTCGTTAATCACTAGAGTAATAGGGAATTCAGGACAGGAGAGTTTTATAATCTCTTTTGTGTTTCAGCCCTAACATCACCTTTAACTTGAAAGTCAAAGAACTGAGAAGATAGATCACCAGGAGGGGAGAGCACTAAGGGAAGAAGAACAGGAATTGCCATTGGCCAGCATCCTTCATGAGAACCCGGCAGGGCCAGAAACACTGAGCACAGCTCTTCCTTTGGGCAGGAACATGTGATTTCTTGTTCCCTAGCATTCAACCTGTAGTTATAGCACACAAGTTTATGTATAGATTGGATGAAAAACATCTCTCAGCACTCTGTTACAACCTTGGCGTTTGCCCAGGCCAGACACCAGTTCTAAGCTTGGACCTGAACTTGGTATCTGTGAGTGTTTGACTTAGATTTGAGAAAGGGTACTTGCATCTTTTTTTTAAAAGTTCTCTCAAGTCACTAATGTGTGCAGTGAAGACATTGGTCTTGCAGTAGAAGGTATAAGGGCACAGGAAATGGTGAAGTTCAGGACGAGGATGAGGAGCAGCACAGATTAGAGGGTGATGGTTGAGAAGGTGCAGCGGTGGTGGTGGGCAGTGAAGGAAGAGACGGTGGTGGAGATGGAGATGATGATGGTGGACAGGATGGTGCAGGAAATAGTGAAGATCGTGAGAAACATGAGGTATAAAATGGTGGCTCATGCCTGTAATCCCAGCTACTCAGGAGGCTGAGATCTGAGGCCTGAGCCTAGGCAGGCAAGTCCATGAGACTCTTAATTCCAATAAACTACTCAGGAAAAAGCTGGAAGTGGTGCTGTGGTTTAAATGGCAGAACACTTGCCTTGAGCAAAAAAATAGTTCTGGGCCAGTGTTGAAGCCTGAATTCAAGTCCCAGAACTGGCAAAAAAAAAAAAAAAACACCACCATATGGTGCTGATAATTAGTGGTTGAAGATGATTGTAAAGGTGATGATGATGGAGGTTCTGAGAAGGGTAATGTGGAAGATGGTATTAGAGATGGCGTTGATTACCATGGACAGGCTATATGGAAGACAATGGTGAGATGGTCGTAGTAGTGACTGTAGTGAACAGAATGAATGTAGAAGGTGGTTGTAGAGACAGTGAGGATGGTGTGGTCAGGATGGTGAAGGTGAAATGATGATGGTGATAGTAATGAGATGGTGATGATGGTGGTGGGCAGGATGGTGAAGGTGGTGGTGGTGATGATGATGATAATGGTGATGGTAGGCAGGATAGTGTAGAAGCCGGCGATAATTGTGATGATGGTGATGGTGATGATGGCCAGAGGGATGATGGTGGTGGTGGGCAGGATATTGTAGAAACAACTGTGAAGGTGGTGATGGTGGTGGTAGTGATGGTGGTAGTGGTGATGATGAAGATGATGGTAAACCCAATAAATGCCTCAGCTGCCCACTTCAGTCTCCAGGGCTCCAGATGAGTAGTGAGATTTCCTCAGCACTCACCAATTGTACTTTCATGTGGGTAGGAATTAGTCAAATCGGATGTGCCCCGATTTGTGCTCTCAGTGTGTGTGTGGGGGGCGGGGGTGGTCAGATCCTCCCCTGGGGTAAGGCGTGGTGCCAGGGAACAGCAGCTGAAAGATTCAGTGACACGCTGCACTTCTTTCATAGATGTCCTTGTCTCTTGGTGGGTTGCAATGCTTTTATAAGGCCGGGACAAAACAGAAGCAAGTGGTTTGCAAGGAGGTGCCATCTTACCTCGAAAAATGTACAAATGCCAAAATAAAAAGTTGAAATTTAATAATCACATCTATAGCCTTTGCCAGTTCCTAAACGTGGTTGTTTGCCTGGCATGAGAAGTATCAAGTAAGCAGAACACAAGAGAGAGGTACAGAACAGGAAAGAAAAAATGCACCATGGGCAGTCGGGGTTTTGTTTAGAGATCTACCTGTCTTCCCTACCAAATAGCATGGTTTGTATGCATTTGCTGTAACTCTGCTTCATCGTCATTCTCTGTTGCCATCCTATTTGAATATGTAAATAATCACGCTTTTAAAGATATCTCCTCTGTTTCAAGAGGACTTTTAAAAGGGCTAAATGATCTCTTATCTCCTCGAGTGCCCTTGGAGATATGTGTGAGTGTGTGTGCGCATGTGTATGTGCCCGTCTTAACATCCACACACTTCATCAGCAGTGTTGCACAGGACAAATTGTTCGAGAAGGTAATGCATCAGAATACCTCCCACATGACAGAGCTCCTCTCGGTCACACGCCTCCTAACACAGGAACCGGTGTAGAAAAGGATTGTTTCCGCTGGCTGGGAATAGCCTTGGATATCTGTCTTTCCCTTTGCAAAGATTAAATGATAAAATGTGACGATTACTTATTGGTTCCAATTTATTTACTGTCAGCTGGCTTTGTTTGGTCAGACTTTACATTCTCCCCACATAGCTACCTAGCCACGCTGGTACATTCAAAGGACAAACATTTCCAGACCTGTGTAGTTGTACATTTGGATACATGTATGTTGTAAATTCAAAGTTACATGCCAATCTAGAATTCTACAGCTATGCACAGGAAAATCAACACAGCACACTGTATGTAGCTAGGAACGTTTGTTTACCTGTGTGTCTTGAAAACATTGAACAAACAAGGAAACTTTCCTTGTGACCTCAGCTTGAAAGTTCTCTGTATGTGGAAGCATAAGATAATGCCCCAAAATTTGTATTTCATGGAATGTGACTTTAATCTAATAGTATTTTCTTTTATCATATCGTGTTATTGATACACATAAGTAAGTCTGTAATGTTAGAGTTCTAACATGTGCTGACATGGATTTGCAGCCCTAAAACCCCACAACAAGACTGCTTTTCCCTTTATTCCAGAGGTCTTCTGGACTCTAGGAATGAGCCACAATTGAGATAAGTTTGCACATATAGCTGTTGAACATATGGGCATCTATTTCTAATATTCTCAGGAATACACACACACACACACACACACACACACACACACACACACACACACACACACACACACAAATCCACCTCTCTATGAAATCCTCTTTCTTCTGAGGCACTGATGGACAGTATGCTTTTCTGTCATGTGTGTGCTTTCACTAAAAGTTATATGCTGAAGACAGAATTTGCTTGTCTCATTTAGAGTGAGATCCATGTGCTGTGACTGACAGTGGCATTTATGTCACACTTGGTCATCAAAGATACGCAGATAAAAGCCAGACTCTCCTCCCTCCCACTGCCCTCTCTAAAGCCCATCCCGACTTTCAAGACACAGTCTTCTTTCTTTCTTTTATTTTTTTTTGTGCCAGTCCTGCAGCTTGAACTCAGTGCCTGGGCACTGTCCCTGCGCTTCTTTTGCTCAAGGCTAGCACTTTTACCGCTTGAGCCACAGCACCACGTCTGGCTTTTTCTGTGTATGTGGTACTGAGGAATCAAACTCAGGGCTTCATGCATGCGAGGCAAACACTCTACCACTAAGCCACCTTCCCAGCCCTTAAGACACGTTCTTAATTATGCTCAAAGCCAACTTGCTCTGCATTAGTAGATATTAAAAAAGTGCTTTAAAGTGAAAAGTCCCAGTCAGTGTGACTTTACACAGAAGCAGATGTGAGTGTAATTCATAGGAGAGGAATCACCGAATCCAAACTTGCTGAACTGTACTTTAGTGCAGACCTCTGGCCCTAATGTATGTGAGTGTGTGTGTGTGTGGGGTGGTTGTTCCGTGGGGCTGAACTGACCAGCTGACCCCCTTCTCTCTATGCGGTGGACGCATGACCCATCAGGATGGCCTCTCTCTGGTCTGGTCCACTTTCTTCTCGCCCAGTCCTAGTGGCTCCACCGGCTGTCTGTTGAATCTCTTGGGTGATGTGCTACACACTGTGACATGCAGTTGAACAGAGTCCCGCTCTGATTTTTCTTCACCACATGAATGGCGTGCCAGCTGGCCGCTGATCTGCCTCACTGCCTTTGTGCCCAGGGTCTGGGTGTTAGACAGACAGGAGATATGGGGCCCTGGAGGAGACAGCAGGCCTTGGAGACAGTTCATCCACTGGCACCAGAGCCTTCTCCCATCTGTTGCTTGACTGGTTGTGGCGTCCTTCCTGTGCTGCCAGCCATTTGGCAGTTGTACACGGTTTGGGAAGGTCAGGACTGGGCTGGTGTCTGGTGGTCAGTCCTGGCCCATGCTGTAGCTCTAAGCTTTTCATCTGGAAGTCACTTGCAGCTGAAAGATAAAGCCTGCCTACAAAAGGAGTAGCATCAGATTATCCCCAAGTCATGTGGACTTTATGTAGAATTGACATCTTGGACCCGAACCTGAAGTCTTTCTGTTCTATTGAGAATGTATAACAATAGTTTCTCTCTCACCTGCTGGATTACAAACAAAATTAAAAATAGAGAGGCAAGCTGGCGGTGTCAGACCTGCTATTTGTATTCTGTCGTGATTTTTAACTAAGGCAAATACTTGTGAAACATTTATAGCACTTGGAGATTTATTCAAGTGATAATGTCTGTGGATCTGTAATAAACATAAATTGAGTTGAGAGAGCAAAGTAACAATCACCATTTGTCTTTATTTTATTGTACTTACCACAGTTAGCCTTCCCTTCTGAATTTGCCTTTTAAATTAAAACACAATTATTGAATTGCTGCTAATGCTTCGAAAAATGAATTATTTGAGAGAAAAGCTTCACATGACAAGTGGGTAGAACTTGTACCCCGGGCCTCTACCTTCCTTTATTCCTCAACAGAACCCTCAGCAGAAGCCACAGAATGAGCAACACAGCGGCAGGAGGGACCGCGCTTGATTGTGCCCTGCATCTCTGGGTGTTATCAGTCCTCACAGAGGGGGGAAGTGGGGAAAGGCAGGGACTTCTTTCTATCTTCTTCTCTGCTAGTACTTTTAACTTGTTCTCTGTGAGTGCATCCTAATAATAAACAATTGTGCATTATCTATGGGCAAAACACAGGATTACAAAATGTACCTCATACTTTGTTTTTGATAAATGTCAATATCAGGAAGTGTAGACATCGCTGCCTATGGTGTTCTGCCCCATGAGTATTATAGAAGCATCTCCTTCGGTATGGGGAATGTCAGAATGGCACTATGACCTTGACGTACCACTTGCTTCTTGTTTTGCTTTGGGCCCTCATTTTAAACCATACTTTCTTAGGTATTGGAGTTCTCAGGAACCCCACATGAGGGCCATTCCCACTGTACTTTTGCTTTTAGTTTTCCAGATGAGGGGTCTCCTGTTTTTGCCTGGGTAGCCTTCAACTTGAATCTTGTGCATAACTGAGATTACAGCCATTCATCACATGCCTGGCTTCTTTTCAAGGTGGAGTCTCACTACTGTCTGTGCCCGAGCAGGCCTCAAGCCACAATACTCCTACTGCCCCTTCATATTTGCTTCTTACGATACAAATCTCCATGAGAAATGACATTCATCCCCTTGCTTTTATCCTGCAACCATACCTCCCCAGTGTTTTCCCTCAGTCTCAAAGTCAACCACCACAGCCTTTGTGTTCAGTCCCATAGCTTACTCCGTGGGGCTGAACTACCCTACTGACCCCTGCTCTCTATGTGTGGATGCATGACCCATCAGGATGGTCTCTTTCTGGCCCGGACCATTTTCTTCTCCTCCAGTCCTTGTGGCTCCGCTTGCTGTCTGTTGAATCTATTTTTTCTTCTCAACACTGGGAAGAGACACCTGACAGAAATCAATTTCAAAAGGGGAAGGGTTTATTCTGGCTGCTGTTTCAGTTTTCCCATCCAGGTCTGGCTGGTACCGTTGCTTGTCAGCCTGCGGTGGACAGGGCCTCCTGGTGAGGAGTGTGAGGTTGAGGGGAATACTCAGCTCACGGTGTCAAGACAGCAAAGGAGTACCTGTGCAGGGAGACATTCAAGGACATTCTGTCCCAGTGAATCCTTTCTGCCTTATCACTGCCCCTCCTCAAGCTTCCCGATTCTCCCAGTAGCTTCATGACACATCTACCCAAGGGCCAACCCAATGGTGAAGACGCCTCCAAAGAGCCCACTTGTGAACACTGCCACCTTGGACTTCACTCCTCCACACGCGACCCCAGTGAGACGTTCCGGGTCCACATCAGAACACCAACTCTATTATGGTTTAATTGAAATCGTACAGGAAGTACTAGTTAACTCTCTCATCTAAATACCGTCATGTTGGTTTTGCTTTTTCCATTTCACTCAATCTCTCAAGCATTCTGCATCGCCCAGAAGATCAGTTTTTTTTTTTACCCTGAAGTTTTGTGGGAAACCCGATTTGATCTATGTTTGTCTGTATCAAGTTGCTTCTTCTTATTGCTTACCTAAAGGCCAATATTCCAAGCACATTTCTATGATTTTCTCATGGTCACTAACTACTGTCTGTAACATAATCCTGCTGTAACAGTAGTTCCCAAATACTTTAGTAACCTGGCTCTTCTGGAGCTCTCAAAACAGAAAAGTTCACACACCAATTCAGATTCTTGCATTATTCTGTTTACTAACAGTGAAATACACATTGAGAGAGGGGACATGGCTAAGTCAACCTTCACAGGACCAGCTGCAAACAGGCGGAAGAGCCACACCTCCCTCAGTCCTGGGAGACTGATGGCAGTGTGTGGATGGGTGGGTGAGGGGTCTGTGAATGGAAGAGGCCATGGGAGAAGAACACATCTGCTGTAGAACAGGTTCTGCCGCTGCAGAACCCTATGAGTCCCATCATCAATTCTTGCATTTCTGGAAAACTTCTTGGCCCAAACATTTGGGATCAGAACCAGGGAGAGAATGTGTCCTTGGTCTACACTGCCATTGTACAGACTTCTCTGTAACTTTGAGCCCACTCTACTCTCATTCTCACATTGTACAGGGCAGAACTTCGGATAGAAATTTTGGCGGGATCCTCTATCTGTTGGTGTTCTGAGTTCCCTCTGACTGAATTGTTCTTGTGGCTGGAAACTGAGATTAAAATGTTGGTGACAAATGATGCTTCTCAAGTTTTATTTCCACTCCTAGTTTGCACGTTTTCTGATTCTACTTGAAGAATATGCCTTCCTCTAAAGCTTTAAGAGGTCCCTGAGGAGTGCTCAAATGTGTTCACAGGAGTACTTTTGTTAGCTTCCACATGGACTGGCCACTCCATCCTCACCCTCCCAACCCAGAATGATATGCTGAATGAAGACTTAACAGAGAGAGAGGATGGGAGGGGAGTGTTCAGCAGCATTGATCCAGGGCTGCAGCCACCTCCCTGCTCTGGGTCTGAAGTCATGTAGCTCCGTTGCTGACACACTCCAAGCTTCCAAGTCTGCCTGCCCTCCTAAGCACTGCAGCTTAGGTCTTCCTCACTGTGCTAACTGAAGCAGTTTGGATTCTCCTGCTCTGTGGAACAGAGTCTCTGTCTCTATTCAGTGCTGTGTTTTGTGGGTGAGAGTCAGTGGTGCTTCTTGTGGGAGGCCCCGCAGAGCTGTGTGGACAGCAGCTCCAGGGTCCAGCATGGGTGGGAACTGACCGTCACACATCGCTCTATCTAGATTCTACACATCTCTAAATATTATTCTGCTTTCTTTCCCAGGTCTTTCCTTGTGATTTAATTCTTTGAATGGAAGACATTTGAGTCAGCATTGGTCTTTCGTGCTTTGTAAAAATTCTCCCAAGTGCTCATTCATCCTTTTGCCTTGATGGTGTTAGCTCCAAGTTACAAACCCACAATTTTGTCTTTTCACCCCAATAGTAGCCATGTCCTTGTTAGGAACTAGGTTTTGCAACATTCACAACCCTAGTTTCTCTATTTATTCAATTTCATTGGCTAGCATTGCACAGCTAGCAAGTCTGTAATTAGTAGTTATTTATTGATTATTTGGGGTTTGGGTATCATTGAAAAGCAATATTTCTTTACTTCATCCAGAAAGCCACATCATTCATGGCTAGAGAAATGAGAGGCAACTCCATGCGAAATGGACTAGTGCCCATACACACAGGAGCAAGCTGACCACAGCGGGTTGGGCCAAGGAATAGCAGAATTCTGAGGTCCATGAAAGGAAGTGGCTTATAGATTTTTTAAAAATATGATGTACATGAATATTTAACACTGCATCAACAATATTTGCCATTTCTTACAATGAAAATAAAAGTTTTAGAAGTAAGATTTATCTCCCTCTGTGAGACAGATCTTGATATTTTCATCTGGAAAGATTGCTAGCTGCTACCCATAAGCTGGATACTTGAACTACAGCTCAATAAGCTCTTCTGTGCTTCACTTCAGATTGAGGAAAATTGCCATTGATTTCTATCCTCAAGGTAAGAAAAAGTATATTTATTAGAAAACCTAAGGAAAGAAGAAAAAGTAATAGAAAATGACTACAGATAAATATTTAATACAAACAGAAAAGAAATGCTCACTCATTCAACACTAGCTCTTGGAAAGGCAGAGAGGTTGTGCGGAAAAAGGCTCAAGTGTGCAGGGCAATTCCTTTCTAATTGACTGAATTACCGTACAGTGAATAAGCATTTATAATTAATTAAAGATAGCTAGATATACATTATTACAGATAGATATACACACACCTTATTACATAGGAATGACACCTGGTAACGGGAATTTTTCATGCAACCAACATCAAACATTTGCTGAGAATCATCAGAGGAATCATTGCCTGAAATTTCACTTTCAGTTCTCTTTACAGAGAGGTTCTAAAATTAGGAGTCCTGCAGCAACGTGGAAAAAAAATAGGTTTTCCCCAAGTCTTTTCTTGGTGTGTAGACAGCAGCATGGGTGTTCACAGGCGTACGGGAGTCTCCTGACTGGCACAGCCTGCTCACACTGAAGTCACCGTGTCTCTGGGATCCCACCGAATCCTGCATAAGGAAAGCCCCTGGTCCTGTTGTCTCAAAGGTGGGGAGGCTGCACACACTTGGGGAAACCCTAATCTGTGCTCCTGGTGCTCCTGGATGCCCTGGGGATGGACAGCAGAACCTGCGGCGGGGCCTCCTGAGAGATGGAAACCTGGCCAGGCTCCACCCCACCCGTCCCGGAAGCCCTGCACCTCAGGAGAAATGAACACAGCCCTGGGACCTCTAATGAGTTCAAAGATGGATGCCGTGGCAGGGTGTTGGTTGAGTGGTGTGGGTCGAAAGGGGACTTCTGCCTGCTGGCATGGTTGTCTGCAGCCTCCTGCACCTGCTGCCCAGCCTCTCAGGTGAGGGCCTGTCAGATAAAGCCCAAGAGAGCGGCCTTTAGTGCAGGGGGCTGTGAGGACATGTTTGAACTCCAGAACACAGTCGAACGTCTGATGTCAAGTATTCTTGAGAGGACAGCAGTTAGAAATCCACCTTCGCAGATATAACCCAATTAAGGTGAAATGGTAAAGATGGGCCAAGTCCCGAATGGCTGGTCACCTGACAAGAAGAGACAGAGATAGAGGAGGAAGATGAGAAATTCACAGGGAGGGAGGCTGATGTGATAATGGCACCTTCAAGCTAAGGGAGCCAGGGATCTGCCACCACCACAATCAAGATATTGGATGAGCTTCCCTGTGGTCTACTGAGAGAGGATGGTCCAGCCATCCTTTGGTCTTAGGGTATCTTAAATTGAAAAAATAAATTGAGATTCTGCAGTAAGCCATTTAGTTTTTGATACTTGTTATTCCAATTGGAAAATGAATCCTAGTTCATAATCCTCTTAACAAGAGGATTCTAGAAGAGAAAAGAGTCAGTGCAGTGGCTCCTGTCTGTCATCCTAGACACTTGAGAGGCAGAGATGGCAGGATTGTTGTCCGAGGCCAGCATGGGGAAAAGTAGGCAAGACTGCATTTTGACAAACAAGCCAGGCACGGTAGTTCATGCCTAAGAAGGCAGATTGTGGTGTAAGTCTAACCCTAGGCAAAATCTCAAAATCCTAGCTAAAAAAATGACTAACATAATAGGGCCAAAGGGCATGGCATAAATAGGAGAGAACCCACCTAGCAAGGTCCAGAGTTCAAATACTAGTGTCTCAGAAGGAAAAAAGGAAGGAAGAAAGGAAGGGAGGGAGGAAGGAAGGAAGGAAGGGAAGAAGGAAGGAAAGAAGGAAGGAAGGAAAGAAGGAAGGAAAGAAGGAAGGAAAGAAGGAAGGAAGGAGGGAAGGAGGAAATACCAAGAGCAGTGCTGCTCAATATATCTGTAATTAGATTTCAAAGCTCAACATTGTGACCAGTCCTTCCACCTGGGAATACTGATGCAGTGAACTAAGGGTTGTTCATCACCCTGCCCAGTGGTCATTCAACAGAATTCATATTCTTCACTTTAGGGCTCTCGGGACACTGTCTCTGACATCCAGAATTGACCTTCAGTTGGTTTTTCTCATGTCCTGTCATCATTATTTGGATAAGAGTGAGCATCAATGGTCCCATGTCTGTGATGAAGGCGTAGCTTGGTCTGGTCTGTTCATGCAACCTGGCGCCCTGTAGACTGAGACTCCTATAGCGGAGCTTAGCTGGAAGGTTACCGTGATGCAGAGTTGCTATGGCAACATCAAACCAATGAATGGACCGCCTCCCACAGACAGGACTGGAAGTGTGAAATTGATTCAGTTGTACACAGGAACATATTCAAGCCAATTTTTTTCTGGTACAAAACTGTATATTTAATTACTTTGCCTTTATGAATCCAATATTGAATGTTTGCTTTGGATATTCCAGTGAGATTCTGTTTGAAAAGTAAGTGCATCACGTGAGTTTTATGCTTTATTATGTGATATTCATTTCATGCTAATTTCAGGTAACAACTCATTTTGTTTCTGTGTGTTTGAATTTGGATAGCTAATGTGGAATTTTTCACTGGAGATTAATATTTTAACTTGTGTGTACTTAAGTTATTAACTGCTTTATTTGGGTCTGTAGGATTAATATGCCTAGAGAAATGACTTTCTAGGTCATATAAATGGAAGTTGCTAGGTATAGACATTTATTTTTAGTTAACATTTGTCAATTGCATTTTTCATTGAGTAGCATTTAGTATGGTGATAGTTCACATCAGAAAAGAGTAAATCTTTCAACATTTTGAAATTTAAGGAGTCTATGGATAGCTCTTATAAAATATAAAGCTTTTCATAAAAATACATGTTGTATCTTATTTTATTGTTTAGCACTCATATTTTGCATCCAGTTATTATGAACTCTCTCTTTAAGTACAAAGTATGTGTTAAATTTACTTGATGTAATCCTTTATGATAAATTGTTTATTTGGGGTAAGATGATAAAAATAATATAATTTGCTTTCTTTCTTTTCTTATTTGTAAGATGTATGTAAGGCTTTTTCCACCATGTAGCTTGTTGAAAAACGATGAAGAAAAGGGAAGACTCTATCTTGCAATGTGTTAATTGCTGAAATCTCTCTCTCCCTTCTTCCTTCCCTCCCTCCCTCCCCCCTCTCTTTGTGCCTGTGAACAAAAATACCCATACCAGGAATAACCAGTTTTAATTTAGAAAATGTCTAATCAAAATCTAAGGGCTGTCTACTTTCCCATTAGTTCAACTTGTAGAACAGAAGAGCATGACTTGTTTACATAACAGAAACCAATATTTGCTCTCTTTTATTCTCTTGGCATAGCCTTCCAAGGGCAGCGTTTGCCAGACAGTGATTGGATGGAACCCTGGGAACTGAAGCAATGCTGCCTGGTCGTGCTTGACTTTTCATAGTTACATGTGAAGCCCTTCATGATTCTAATGAAAGTATATCAGTTTTCAAAAATAAAACAGGTTCTATTTAACATGTCCCCTTTTGTTTGATGTTCCCAAAGCATTCTATGCTGATTTGAAGACATCAGCATATTAAAATGCTATGGATCAAATCTGACTTCATAAGTATGATGTATTTCTTATTTGCAAAACTCTTTGGACCCTTAAACATTCAGGGAGAAAAATGCATCTAAGATGAGCCACTCAGTCATGTGAGCCAGATGAATCCTGCCCACCCCACTTTCAGAATGATGATATGGCTATTATCTAGTACAAACATACCAAGCTTATTCAAAGTGGAATCTCAGGAGACAAGAAATGTATTTCTAAGTACAATGCCATTCCAACTATGCTTAATGTTTTTCTGAGTCTAGACTATAACTAGCTATTTGGGAAAGTTTGCTTTCCCAAACAAACCTTCCCACAGAAAGTACCTGTCTTGGTTAGTTTAGGCTGTAGAACAAAGTACAGTTGACTGTGTGGTTTACGAAGTGCAAGAATTTATCTGTCATTGCTCTGGAGGTTGAGAGACTGAGATCAGTGTTGTGAGGTGTAATTTGGTGGAAGGGAAGGAAAAGAGCTCCCCGAGGTGTCTTCCTTAAAGGCATCGATCCTATCCTCAGCCTCCGTCTTTGTCACCTAACCATATCTCAAAGGCTCTACCTCCAATATCATCACACCCAGGAGAAATTCAGCCCATTGCGACATTCAAACTGTCAGAGAGCATGTCAGACACGCTAGGAAGGAATGGTTTATTTTAAGGTCTTCATCCCATATACTGTACAGCACCACTGCCTACTTGTGGAGCTATCTGTATTCACTGGCCGGCACCAGACAGGGTATGGTTCAACCTGTGTGATGAGCTGAAAGAGATGTGAACAGCGTTCCTGTCATGTGCAGTTTAGTCACATGCTTATCTGTATTTGAAAAATACACTCATTTTCACAGAAATCTTAGAAAGCATTGGATGTGGTCCAGGGATTCATTTTTATGCAAAAATCAAGTACTATGATATATGTGTTAATATATATTTATATATCTATAACTATATGTATAATTATAACTATATAGTTATAGATGTACATTTTATGTAGTTATATATGTATAGTATATAAAAGTGTATGTATGTATGTACATATACAATTACATGTCTATATAAATATATATATATGTATGTGTATATGACTTTATAAAATAATACTGGTGTTAAAACTCAGTGTCTCACACTTGCTGACAAGTGCTCTAGTGCTGAGCCATGCTTCTGTTTGCGGTGGTTATTTTTGCGATAGAGTCTTACTTCTTATTCAGCCCTGCCTGCATGGTAATCGGTCTGTTTGTAGCCTCCTCATGTAACTGGGGTGATAGGTGTGTACCACCATGCCCAGAATTATTCCATTGAAATGGCGTCTTGAAATTTTTCTACTTGGACTGGCTTAGACACACAATCCTATCAATCTCAGCCTCTCAAGTATTTCAGTAACAGGCAAGAAGAGCCACTGGTACACCACAAATGTTACCTATTTAATCAGGATCATTTCTTGTGGTAAGATGAGAAGATAATTCTTCTGATAAGGATAATAACAATAACAGCATTCTCCATCTTTCAGAGCACTAGGTACATTTTGGGTGCCAGGCAGGTTCTTGTCCCCCCCCCCCGTTACTTTCCCCATTCTGGAGACTGAAGAAATGTAATGGAGAGGTGTCACAGCTTGCCCGACTCTAGAACCAGAAGTGCAGAGCTGAGATCCAGTTTCCTCAAAGAGAGTCAAAGACTCTCCTTAGTTTTCAGATGAGAGAAGTATTTAATTTATGAATCACAGTTTATCACAGATATGCATGAATCAGATAAATTATTTAGGATTTAAACACCTCAGTGCCTACAGGCACTTATGCAAATTAGGCCTTAAGAATGGAGTATTTATTCAAGTATTTATCAAACCTGTGTCAGCTAGGGAGGGCTAAGGACTGGCTCACTGGTTAAGGATAAGAGGAAAACCAGGGATGAGAGCCTGGCTAGGCTTTGAAGATCACCCTCAGGCCCAAGAAAAGACAAAACTGTCAAATACTAGCCAGTGCCAGTGGCTCACACCAGTAATCCTAGCTACTCAGGAGGCTGAGATCTGAGGATCATGGTTCAAAGCCAGCCCAGAAAGGAAAGTCCGTGAGACTCCTATCTCCAATTAACTACCAGAAAACCGGAAGTGGCGCTGTGGCTCAAGTGGAGCTCTCACCATGAGCTGAAGAGCTCAGGGACAGAATCCAGGCACAGAGTTCAAGTCCCATGACCACCACCACCACCAACAACAACAACCAAAAAACCCTGTCAAATGCTGAGAATAAAACAAACACACAAAAATGACAAAGTAAGTTCCAAAGTTTTGAAGGACTGTCCATGCTAACATAATAAAGATGCTGCTCTTAGGACTACATCCAATAATAACAAGCTGGATGTGCTTTTTCAAATTTCAGGCTTTCCTTAGCTTAGAATAAAACATTAAAATATTTCATACGTACAGAATGGGGAAGGTTAGGGTGCACTATTGTTGGTAGGAAGCTTCATATTTGTGGTAAAATGCACATGTGTGTGTGTGCGTGCATGCATGCACGCGTGTGCATGTGTGTGCTGATAGTTCAAAGCAAAGCCAGGTAACGAATCCTGGAGTTTTCTGTGCTTTCGAATGAAGATGACTGGTGTGATGTGGTCTGCAAGCAGATCTTCAGAGCATGAGGTGACTGAAAGTGAAGCTTGGGCAGCCATTCATAGGCATGGTCCCACCCCCTCTGCTGTAACCCCCCTCCCCATGCTGGTCTGGAGGCCACCCTCTAGAGTGATGGGTTTTGGTGGCCTGTGAAGTCTGCGGTCACTAGATGTTGGGTCTAATCGCTAACTTTAAACAGAAGCAACACTTGTATTTGGAACAGAAACAAGATTTCGGGCCTCTGAGTGATTGTAAGAGAGCTAGACTGGAAGCAAGTATGGCAGTACCTAGGCCACTAACTCTCAGCTTGTCATTCAAGAATGAACGGGAATGACATTCTTGAAGAGTGATTATAGAGTGCTTCTCTGTTCCAGTAGACTGCTGTCTTATGAGTGAATTTAAATCGCTTTCCTGCTTCACCCTTCAACCTCATTGATCATCTTAAGCCCCAAAGAAATGCTATGTCAAATGTAATTCAGAGTTGTCCTGTCAAGAGATATGTCTCTTCAGTTGTGCTAGGAAGTGCACTGACTCCAGCCTGGTTTTCAGCCCTGTGGTGTCTGAAGTTCTTCCAATGCGCTCAGTACAATTCAGTCATGTGGTTGGCTCTTCCTACAAGAAGCGTCTGATCACCACATCTACCCTGTGCTTTTCTCTCCATTGTCATCTTGGTAGCAGAGAGGAGTAACAGGGGAGAACACCCTGGAGTCTTTCATCAGGCAAACAAAGGGTCAACAGTAGAAAAAGCCTATTGGACAAAGAGAATTTTGCCCAAGAATGGCATCACAGGCAAGGCCTGGAGTCAAGTATTGTTGATGGGTGAAGAGGCCTCTAAGCCTGAGCGGCTGTGTCTCAAGCCACAGTAACTTGGAAATGAGGAACTGATTTTCTCAACTACTAGGAAATACTCTGAAAGGTGGTGGGACTCTGCCTAGTGGCTAGCACTGGCAGAGCAAGGGCTAAGACCAAGGGAGTTGGAAACATTAGAAGGTGGTATGGGGCCTAGAAGAGAGCCAGGGGAAGGGGTAGCTTCTCCCATGAGAGCTGTCAGAGAAGACAGACACAGGGATCCTCAAAGGCTGCCAGGCTTCTCTGGGGGCCTGTACTGAGCACACTTACTCCTTCACAGTTTGCTTGTATGTCCTCATTGGTGTGGAAGTCATGCACTTTTATGCTGGGTCTCTTAGAATATTTCTACCAATCAACATGACCTTTGAGACAATGTCAATAAATGCGATTAGCAGCCATCAGACATTTTGTATAGTCCTTCCTTCACATCTGCAGACTCAACCAACCACAGATGAGCGATATTTGAAAACAGTGTGCATCTGAACTGAATATACACATACTCTCTTCCTGATATTTCCTAGGCAGCATATAAGTTCTAATGATATAGAATTCACAGTTCGTCATCCATTCTAAGTAATCTAGAACGATTTAAAGCATGGGAAGGAAGTGTGTACACATGATACAAATGCTGTGAATTTTAGAGAAGGGATTTTTAGCTTCTGAAGACTTGAGTTATCTCAAGGGATCTCAGGACCAATCCCTGGAAGATACAAGAGGACAATCGTATCAAAGAAGATTATTGGAAAGAGCAGTGAATTGAGGCTTGAAGAGAAGTCGGTCAGAATGCAGTTTGTTCTGTATAATTAATGCTGTAGTTGAATTCCTATGAATGTTAAAGGCAAGTTTCCCAGTGTGTCCAGAAGTGCATGCTGTGAAGGAGTAAGAATCATACCTTCTCTTACGACATTATAGATGGCCAGTTCCTTACAGATAATTTAAACCCGTATTTATATTGACTATAACCCATAACTCAGAACGCATTTGGAGATACATGGCTTGTTGTTTGGGATTCATAATAACTTATAGATCCAAGGATCTATGTGACATTGACTAATTGACTCCATTTCTCTGAGTGGAAAATCAAATCACTGTAATCCATAATAAGTCGGTGTTGATTGCTGAAAACAGAGGATACAAAACAGTGTATTGGGTTGTCTATGCAGATAAACATCTACCAACGAATTGAGTTTTAATTCAGTTCCTTGAAATTTCTTATCACTCAATTTATGCTCTCTTTTACCAGACTGTAGTGTCTCATGGGGCAAGGTGATTAACCGCTGTCTTCCTCCTAGCATCCTAGCACAGCTCCTTGTTAGTAATGTTTGGGGTTGGAGAAGGAAATTTGGGAGTATATTGCCCTAGAATATTGCTTAGATTTATTTAAACCAGTTCATAGACACATATGAACACATGGGGTTACTGAGTTATAGTAATAGTAGTGTTATGGCTGCAATGGTAATAAGAAAAGGTGGTGGGTTTTAGACGTTGTATTCACATAACACTGCTTGCCCTTACCTGGTGATGGGGCCGAGGGCCTGTCTGCTACATGAAATTCTTCAGATTCTGGTTCCATGTACAGGTTTGACTGTCCCACAGGACTTTTGTAGACTAGGCAAGGTTGTATAAATAAAGTCCTACCTAGAACAATTTGAAATGAACACAGATTACTTCAGATATGCATTTTCAAATATGGTTAAGAGCTGGTTAAGAGCCCTTTCCTACCCTAAATTCTGTTATCTAAATATGCTTGCATAAAATTTCAAGACCAGGCTTTGGAAGAAATTATCCTTCTATACTATCAAAATAATTTATAAGATTTTTTTCAAAACTTATCAATTCAGGAAATAATCCACATTTAACATTTAGACTATATGGACGGTCTAAGAATATTGAGGAAATTTGAGTATATGATGTTTCTTTCTAAAATAAAATGTAACCTTTGTGGGTGGCAGAGGATGTGAACAGTTTTATTTCAGATAACTTCAAATTCTTCAGGTGAAAACATGATGCTCTACAGCTTCTCCTGGGTAATAGAGTAAATGTAATGGCTTTAAGGCACATTTTTGAAAATCTATGTTAGAAAATGTAAGCAAGTATTTAAAAACTTTAAGGTTATCTATGAATTACACAAACAATGTAGCAGATCGGATGAGGTCTGTTGCTGAGTGTGGAATTTCTAAATCTGAAGCCTCGCTGGAGGAATCAGGTCAGCATGAGAGATTCTAGCTGACATTCTTTGGAGCCTTCAGAATCTGAAATCGTATGCTGCAGCCGTGTGAATGCCAACTGGACATCAGATTTGAACTAATCCTTTTATTTTTTCTTTGATCAGTTGTGGGACTTGAACTTAGAGCCTGGGTGCTGTCCTTGAGCAATTTTGCTCAAGGCTAGCACTCTACCACTTTGAGCCATAGCTCCACTTCTGAACTAATCCTTATCTAAGGTTTTTCTCTAGTAATTGCTGTGTCCTTTTCCTGCTTGTGAGTGGCACGTTTGCCTGTGTTTGGACATATGCCTTGTGTTCTTTTCCACCAAGATCCCTTCAGAATTCACCCCCTGCCCACTCTTTCTCAGTTGCGCCCTTGGCAGTGTTAAGAACTCTTCACAATTATGGGCACCGTTATGTGCCACAGGCACATGATACCTCCACCAGCACTCACAGTGAGTGTATTCAACGAATGGGTGTTCCACATCTCCATTCAAGGCACTGCTGGGGTTTCTTATTGTTGTGTTATGTCTTAGCTGTATACTATGGATCAAACTTGAGCTTGCTGGACAAGTCCTCTCTCACTTGGAGCATACATCTCATCTTCCAGCTTTTGCTTTGCCTCTCATAGAGATTCTTGTGCTTTTTCCCAGGCTGTTGCTGGACAGCTGCCTTTCTATCTCTGCCTTCCTCATAGCTGGGATTATAGGAATGTGCCCCCATACCCAGCCCAAGAGACCAATGCCTTTATAGACACATTCTGTAATGTCATTTCTGTTTAACATTATATCTTTTTTTTTTGAGGTTATATGAGAAGCCTAAATACTTTCCTGCTCTAAAAAGTCTTTCAGTAATTAGCTCATTTTCTCCTCTACTTTTCACCATAATTATTTTAGTTTTGGATGTCTTGATTGTGACTATTTGACACTGATCGAGATAAGAGAATATGATTGGAATATATTGAACTCAGTGGCCAACCCTTTTGTTTTTCATTTGACCTCTCATTGAGGTCTGGATTGCTTCTGTCCAGTTCCACATGCATGTACTGTTAGATACCTCATATCACATGAGTTAAAGTAGGCAGATGTCCTGACTGGAAAGCATTTAAGGGAAGGGCTATGCTTACAGAGATGGCAGGCACCATGTCCCAGGTCAACACCAGCATGCTCAAAGCTGGAGGAGGAGCATGGAGGATGGGTAAGAACTACAAGTTCAATCTCCTCATAGTGGACACACTAGGAACATGCACGTGGTATCAGAGAGCAGAGACAGGTTCTGGAACTCTGGAATTCTCTTGGGGATACTGTCTAGGCTTTGGGGAAGATGAAGCTGAATCTTGAAGGCCAGATGAATAGGGACTGAACACCAGCAGTTGTGTATTGCAATGGGCTGGGTGGAAGATGAAGATTTTTTTCCCTTTCCCTACAAAAAAGATAAAGGTTGTGCAGTTAGGCAATTTTATGTGCATAGAATTTTTGGCTAGAAGTTTGTGAATTGATGTGGAAGGAGGACAAGGATGGAATTTATTCTTTCTTTGCCAAGGTCATATGAGGGAAAGCAATTGAAAAACACCCGATTGCAATACCATTGTACTATTCAGCTTTAACAATGGTATTTAGATTCATAAACTATCATAGCTCAAAATTACCAGTAAAGATTAGAATATTAAAGAATGCATCTTGTCAAAGATAAGAATAATATTTGGAGGTTTATAAGGGAATAGTAAGAATGTTTTGGTTGTTCAATTTTATGTAAAATGGCAGAAGGAACAGTGATTGTTTATTTTTGATTTCTGCTTTTAATTTCATACATACATATAATGTACACCTTTATTTTCTTCACATATTCTTTTTTTCAAATAAGTTACTCATGATATACTATGAAATTTCCCTTTTGGAACATACCCGTTAATCATTCTGGTTGGGAAGAAAAGGTCTCATGCATCAAGCTGACAGGATTGATGGTCTCTATGCATTGAATTCCTCCCATACTCACAGGCAGAGGGCTGGAGAAGACAGTGTATGCAGACAGAAAAACTCCTCTAATACTTGATTGTAATATTCTTTTATACTGCTAAAATAGAGAACTACAGCACAGTGCAGCTGTAAACCTTACCTTTCCAAATGAGGAACCCCAAAGTTTACACAGTGGAGTTAAATGTTATCATCCAGTGACATACTGGTTGTTTTAAGTAGTTAGGAAAGTGGTATAATTTCTGGGAGGAAGTTTAGAATCATGTAAAATAAAATAGTAGATTAAAATCTTACCTCTTTCTGTGTAAATATGGAGGGATTTAACGAAATGAAAATGAATCCCTTGATACATAGGTATGATCATGTGTAGTAATAAATTCTTACTCAAAGTGGATTTTATAATCCTCTCTACTAAATTATAAAGGTGATTGTGATATAATGTAGAAAATTTGGGGAGAAAAAGGATAAGAAAAGCAAAGGAATGTAAAACAATACCACCAGTCAGAAAACAAATGCTACTAACCTTTTGGTGTTTATCCACCTACTCTTTTAAAAATTATAAACAATATATACATGTTTTAGTTTTTTATATTAAAAAAATCATACTATTTGTTAAAGCAAGGGAACATGTTTTGCATGACAACATGTTTTATATCTGCAGACTGCTGGACAGTCTTTAGACATTTATCAAAACAAGACAAAGCAAGACAGAAATTGAAGAGAAGAATCATAGTGAAGGACAGAAAGAGACTTCTCAGAGGAGGAAAGATAAAGAAGAGAAAATAAAACTAAGGCACAAAAAAGAAAGAAACAGGAAAAGAAGGAAGAAAAGGAAGATAACAGTGGTCAAGAAAATAACATAAGGTTGAGGTTCACAAAGCTGCTGTGTTAGATGCGACTTCTGTGTTAGTCATTCCTGTTCCCTTCCTGTATTCCAGCCTGTCCCCTTGACACATGAGCTAGAGCTGCATTTTCAGTCTTCTGTAGTTGGGAAGTTGCAGAGGAGAGGAAGTGTTGTGTCTCAAGCCTATGGTGTGACCCCTCTTGATGGAATGACTTACTTTACTTCTGGTGCCTTGACTACCAACGTCAAAGCCTTAGCTGAGCAGAGATGCCACCCCCGCTTTTGGTGGAGAGATAACTAGGAAAACAATGGCACATCACTTCTTACAGTCCCAAGGATTGGGGTTGATTTTTACCACCCTGTAATTTGTGCCTCTGAGAATGGGCAAGTAGTTGTGGGTTTCCTGCGCGAAGCCTTGGCATGATCAGTGGGTCTTGGGAAAGAACTAGGTGTTCCAAAAGCTGGAGCAGAGGTGGTGGTGAAAATCCACAGGAGCCACTCGGGATGTGGAGCTCTACTCTCCTTGGAGCTAGGGTTACATGTAAAGTCTCCATAGCAAGTTCTTTCCCGGGGATCTGGTTTGAATGATTGCTATTTCCTATCTCTGCTAAAACACACATGGATCAATTTGTTCTGACCTCTTCCTGCTGAATTGGTTTTGTGGCTTGTTTATTGTTAAAATGATTAATAAGTTGGGGTGGAATTTCATGTCCATGCTTTGCTTCTGACGTTTTATTGTGCTATAGTTCTGGGTTTGCCAGCCCTGGTGTTTGCACTCGTGCTCTGCTTATTCTTTTTTGCGTTGCACTGTAGCCCTGTTTCTTTAGTTTCATACTCCCTATCATATTGTAATAAACTGAAATGTAATATTTCATGAAATCCTTACTGGTTAGCTAGCAATTACTAGAGCATACAAGCCAATACCAATACTGAATTGTCTTCATTCAAAAGAAGAAAATGAATGCAATTTTACCTATCTATTCTTTTTAAAAGAATTTTTCTAAGGCTCCAACTGCAACTGCATACATTGGACACCTTGCTTCTTGTCTATCTATGAGTCTGTATATTTCAGTCTGTGTCTGTCTCTCTGTCTTTTGTGTCTCTGCAAAAGATATGTCTGTCGGTCTCTCTCTCAACCAAATAATTACATTTTTTTTTCTATTTAGAAAATCTAGAAACTATTACCAAAAATTTTCTGGAATCATGACTCTGGAAAATTAGGGTTAATCTGGAAAGAATAGTTCAAAGACAGTTTAATATGCTAGCTATTTTGAAACAAAATTGGAAATATATCACTGTGCAGAAGCCTTGAAAAGGTGTTTAGGATAACATAAATTTATTCAGATTAACTACCCAAGCTCCAGTTTCTTCCACTTCTTCCTTGTCCCTCTAAATAGATAGTTACTATAAATAGAGCTAAATGTTTCATAGTCTATATTTTTCCATTAAAAATAATCAGATATTTACAATCAGATCAATATTTCAGCATAGTTTAAATACCAGGGTGTTTCCCAGCATACACTAAGAAAGCAATCATTTCATTCAAATAGATATTCAAATATAAATTGACCTGGTCAATTTGTGTCTTACACAGAGGTCCTTGAATGTGGTTATAAACCAGACTAACTTAATGAGTCTTGAAGAATAGCAGGTCTGGATTGACTCCTGCAGGCAGATGAAACTGGGATTTAGCCTTCTAGTGATAGAATATTCCACATTCCCTTGGTGAACCTGCCAGGCAGTAATGCTTCTGTGGACCCCAAACTTCGGTGTGCACATTTTGGATTGAGCTGTGTCACCATAAGAGATCTGTTGAATCCCTAGTCTCTGGTACCTGTGCATGTAGCCATCTTTGGCGATAGTCTTTGCAGATGACTCTGAGTTAGAGAAAGGTCACCCTGGAGTAGGAGGGGCACAGTGACTGGTGTCAACAAGAAGGAAATTCAGGCACAGAGAGAGATGCAGGGAAAGAATGAAGAATGCAAAGAGATTAAATAAAGGGAACAGAGCATGTGCAGATGGAGGAGGATAAAGAGAAATGTGGTCCTCCCCTGGAGAGGAGGAGGAGGAGGCTATTCACAAGCGTCTAACCCAGGTCCTGGCTTTCAGAGGTAGCAGCTCCAGCACAGTGTGAGAGTAGAGTTCTGTTGTGAGCTACACACTTCGTGGTTCCTCATTGTGGCAGTCCTGGGTAACTAGGGCAGTGCCTTTGGACCATGTACAGAATTTAAAGATAAGACAGCTCTGTATGTGTTACATAGGTACTTCTCTGGGGCTCTGGACATGGGCCAGGAGGTACTGAGTGCCGTGTGGATTAGGCCATGTGAGTCCCTGGACCAGGGTGCTGGTGTCACTGTGGTGTGGAGTCTCCAGTCATCCCCTCGATCTCCTGATCTCTTGCCGTGTGTGTGTGTGTGTGTGTGTGTGTGTGTGTGTGTGTGTGTGTGTGTGTGTGTGTGTGTGTGTGTGTGTGTGTGTGTGTGTGTGTGTGTGTGTGTGTGTACCCTGAATCTAAATCCGAGAAAATAATTTTCAGATGAACAAGAGCGCCAGTCTTCCAGATAACAGAGCTCATTGTTAAAAGTGTGAGTTTAGCTAAACTCAAAAGGAACATCTAACACGACTTTGGAGACACAGTCGAGAATTGAATTCAACAGAAAGTATTGATTCACGAGCTTTGGGGGGGGGAGTCACGTCTAGTTTTTAGGCTCATAAATAGTTAATGTCCCCATCCTCTCATTTTGAATGCAAGGCTGGCTAGTTTCTCTGTCGTTGATGTTTTTAGTTTACAGGCTTTCGATGACTGAAAGGAAACCTAACAACAGGAAGCAATTCCCCAGTGTGTGTGTGTGTGTGTGTGTGTGTGTGTGTGTGTGTGTGTGTGTGTGTGTGTGTGTGTGTGTGTGTGTTTTGATGTCAATGCTGGACAATATTCTTCAGAGGGAAAGTGTTTGGATTTAGTCTTTACTGTTGCCGAGCCCCAGTTTTTATGTTAACTGTTTTCTCTTTCTGTTCCTCCTTGTCCTTTTCCCTGTGTAAATGACCTACTTTGAAGTTTCAAATAAAGAGAAGTTAAAAAGGCTTTTCTTTGGCTCTTGATTCTGTCTTTTTCTAGCAAATTTGGAAAAGGTCCTGGCTTTGAGTATAACATGGCTGAGAGAAGGGAAGAAAAGAGAGCGCTTATCCTGGCATGCCTGTTGGTTCTGGTACACAGGGAGTTTTCTAGCCTGAAGGAAGTCGGGGCTAACTGACCAAGAGCTGCACTCTGTGAATAAAAGAGTGGATGATCACATGAGAAGTAAAGGGCGATTATCTGCGTTATAAAGAGTGTCTCGTGTGCAGATGCGTGCATGCGCATATATGTGTGGGCAACTTGTGCGTGTGTGAAGTTGTGCGTGGGTGTAAGTAGTTATCCATGAGGGGCCTTGGATGATTTGATGTGGCCCCACAGCGCTGACTGGAGAAAGCAGAGTTGGAGGAGGATCACTCTGCAGTTGTTTCTTAGACAGTCTCAGATATTGCACCGTTTTCCAGGGAAAGTTGTCATGAGACTTCTTTGAAAATATGCCACGTGTAGTCAGCGAGCACATGCCTGTAGTTCTAACTGCACATACAGGAGCAATGCTTCCTTTCTTGACATTTACATGTAACTGAAGGTGAACGGTGAACACTTAATAAATGGCTAGGTGATTCTCATGGTGAAGGAAAACCAGGTAGCGGTAGTTAGTGTGAACATAACACAGGTGGATTATAAGCAACTAAAAAGACCAAGGTGGTAGATATAGAGGAATTGCAGATCTGAACATGTGTTTCTCTTTGGTGTCACTTCAACTATGAAACTGCAGAAGTGACCCACGCTGGGCTTGTGAGAACTGAGAGGCACGGGCACTGGGCCCTGGGTGTCTCTCGGGTGGGACCTGGAGGCCGGACTGGAGAGGCTTCTCTACTGTGGCCGTCTCCTCCAAGCCTGGACATCTATATGATGACACCAGAATCTCTTGGTGGATTGGCTCTCGTTTACCTACCCTGAACTCCTGCCGATAAGACAGTTGGCTGTGGCTTTCACACACCCTTTAAACTCTATGCATCAGCACTTTTGGGGGGGTTATTCTATTTGCAGTCCACGGAGTTGGATCAATTCAGCCCCCCTCAGGCCATGCAGAGGACAGTTGTGAATGATCTAGAAACACTCAGGCTCACTCTGAGAAGGCACCTGTGCTAAAGAGGAGGTTGAAGCTGTAGTTACTGAGTACTCTTCCTGAGAGGAATGTCTTAGTGTTGTGGTTGGCAACGCGGAGGGAGATGGGTGTGTGCTTGCTGCTTTGTGATAAATTATGAATGGCCTCTATGGAAAGGTAGGTCACAGTGAATTCTGGATCAAATATCTCTATCAAAAATTTAATGTATTTCTCTCCTGCCTTTGAACTCCCTTAAATATATTTCATCTGTATATTTCATGGTAAGGATTATTCTGAAACAGACTTGTTAAAGTTCTGACTTCTGCAGTGAATTAATTCTTCCTGATTCTCTTCTATTAAGTTAGTGTCCATGGGTTCACTCATAGATCTTTATTTGTTCCATTAACAATTACCAAGCCTGGGAATTCCAGACTGGAAATCATTTACTATATTGGCTTTATTAGTTTTCTCTGAGTTTTTGTATGGGTACTAGGCTTATTTAACCCATTTAAATGTTTGAACTGATTAATGTCAGTTAAAGTCTTCCCAATCCCACATGGCTAGAAAGACATAACACTGTTACACTTTATGAGAAACCTTACTCAGAGCTCAAATCAAATAGATTCTTGAAAAAAAAATAGTGTTTTGATTTTGTTTTTTGTTTTTTTGCCAGTCCTGGGGCTTGAACTCAGGGTGTGGGCATTGTCCCTGAGCTTATTTTGCTCAAGGCTAGCGCTCTACCACTTGAGTCACAGCGCCATTTCTGGCTTTTTCTGTTTATGTGGTACTGAGGAATCGAACGCAGGGCTTCAATGCAGGCTAGGCAAGCACTCGATCACTAAGCCACCTTTCCCAGCCCTGAAAAAAAAAAAGTTTTGAATATTATATAAGATTGCCTTCCACAGTGATAAAGACAGCTTCTAGCGGGGAGGGAGGCGTCCTCATCCTGGAAGACTAATACCTACTTTGGAATAAGCCGGAGGCACAGCTCTGTTCACCCTGCTCCTTCCCTGAGGCCCCTTCCACCTGTGGGAAACGGCTTTGACACAAAGCGGTCAGCCCCTCCTCCTACCCCTCTGCGGTTCATTCCCTGCCATCTTCTTTGAGGCCATGTTAGTAACTGGTTGATTCTGGTGTTCCTCAGGCTGCTTGGCCTGTCTCTAGATACAAAGAATAAATCCTAAGTGGGAGCTCGTTAAGGATGCAAGCCTTTTCTTCCCCCGTTGTGTGGGATGAGGTCCCTTTATGTTAATTAAGTTGCTGCAGGAAGTCACAAAGGAGCAGTGGCCAACCACGGTAAAGCTGCCTTGAAGTCCTCCTGAGTGGCCTTGTTTGTTGTGGTGACTTTCTGTAGAGAAGCTGCACTTGGGCTGGGAGAACAGCTGTGTGGGGACTGTGCTGCAGAGGGAGGAGGCCCACTGAATGAAGACAGAACAGCAGAGCAAGGCCCAAGTGGCCATCTCTGCTCCGGGCCTCCGTTCACATTGTGCTAAGTGGGTCACAACTTGCTCCTGCTTCCTTCCACCACAGCTGGGAAGCAACACAGAATGCACTCCGCATTTTCCACAAGTGAGTTTTTCAGCGCCTGAGTTTGACTTCAGAACGGGGTGCATGGAAGTGTCAAATGTTCTTTGCTTTGTTTTTGTTTGTTTGCTTCAGTTTCTGATAGGCTCAGCTCAGTCTAGTGCAGTCATTCTCTTTAAGAATCTTAGCCATAATGAGAACAAAAAGATGAAAACAAACAACAAACAACAAAAGTGAATTCCAAATTCTTAAAATCTCCCTTGTAAAGAGGGAATACTGGCAAAACTTTGAAAGATAAAGAAGGTAATTTCTTCATTATAAGTGCTTTAATGATTTCCTTCCACATCCTTTTGTTAGCATAGATTATCTGCCTAAGGGCATTTCATTATGTCCATCTATCAAGATATATTAAATATCCCTTGATCAAACCCAGCCCAGTTATCATCTCCCCCGCCTTCCCCCTTCTCAATCAATCTCAACAAGACTCACACTTCCATTTCACACATGTACATAAATAGTTGGACCCTAATAAATTATTGTACATAATCTATCAACTTATTGTTGCCCATAAGAAAAAAACAGTAATTTTTAAAGTAATAAAAAACACAAAGCCCTATATATGTATAATTGTATATGCATAGTGCATACATATAAATAATTTATATAGTTATATAATTATATAATATAAAATTATATAATTTTATATAATGCTTATGAATGAATGTGTAATACATATACACGTGTATATTATAAATATATATATATATCTGAACTGGGCTTGAACTTCAAGCCCCATAGCTTGCTAAATCGCATAAGTTGTTTTGCCCAGGCTGGACTTGGCAGCAGCCCTCCAACTTTAGTTTCCCATGAGCAGGGCCATAGTTGAGAGCCACCACATCATATCAGGGCTTTTCTTGGGTGGGATCTCACTGCTTTTCTCCCTCGTCGTTTGGCTTACACGGGTGAGCCACCATGCCTGACCCCCAAGCATGCATTTTAAATACTTGTGTCATATGTAGAGTAGAAATTCAAGCTACAGACCTTTCTTGCAAGGTGTCCTGAATTCATAGGCCAAGGTTTTACAAAACATGACATCCTTGAAGTATGCCTGGAGTGTCTGCATTTGTCATACTTGACAGTGACATTTTGGGCATCCTTCCGTTGTGTGAATGCTTCTGTTTTCAGATTCAGTTATTTCTGTGTTACATACTTAGGAGTAGTTCATAAGTTAAGCCTTTTGTTGCCCCCTTAAAAATGTATTCTTACCAAAGTGCTGCATGCATGTGGTTAAAGTTAGCCAAATGCCACGGAAAGATTATGATGGAAACCTGCAGTCTTTTTCCCCAGGGCCATCCTTGCCTTTTTTCATACCCAAGAAAAGGTATTTATGCATTTCTGGTCTTCCCTAACCCTTAGCTATACCCAGAACTGCAACAACTTTCTCTAGACTTTGTCTATGTCCTATTATGGGTAAGAACATCATTCATTCTCCACCTCTGCCTCTTCTTCAGTTGAATGTATGCATGATTTTTTATTGAAGCTTGAAGAAAAGAAACTTGGACCTGGATTTAATGTCTAGTGCCCCATAGACAGCTTTTCTGATGGGCCTGTGGTATACCGGGCAGTGGCTATCTCTCCCAGGCTTTCTTGCTCAGTCTCCTCCATCCCCTCATTTCCAGCCTCCATCCGCCATGTCTTCCTTGGAGCACATGGAGCTCTGACAAGGGATGCTTTGGAAAACGAAGCTTTGTGCGGTTTGAACGTCACATTAACATCCATAACATTATGAAAAGTCTTCCACAACGATGGCCAGGCCATCTCTATCGGTAAGATAGATTCAAACTTGAAAACTGATTCCTATTATTTATACTCATAATAGTTGTAGGAATGTACTGAGACTCAGCAATGAACAGTGGAAGACAATACTATTCCTCATCAGACATAGCAGAGATTCTCCATGGAGCAGTTTGAACTTCCTAATCCGGGAACAGCCACCCTACCTCAAAAATGCCATAGTTTACTGGAGGGTACTGTCAGTCCTAGAAAGTCCATTGTTAGAACCTGAGGGGCTGCTTTGGTGAGATGTATTTGAGAGACAGATAGTGGCTAAGGCTTCAGTTACTTTCATGGTTGCAAATTCTGCAGGTATCTTGCTATGAGACAGATGTCATGGACAGATCACAGAATCAATGCCCAGAGACCCTGGACTCTTCAAGGGCTAATGCACCAGAGGCAGTATTTGTTGTGATTTGGATTGGTTGTGTGTGTGTGTGTGTGTGTGTGTGTGTGTGTGTGTGTGTGTGTGTGTGAGGGGGGGAGAGTTCATCTTGGGTACGGGTCCTGCCTATGTTCACCAACTTTTAGAACATGCTCAGATTCTTCTCAATTAGAATTTGTTGCTGTCAACTTACTGAATGCTAATAAAGGAATGCATTTGCTTTACTTTGGTAGTAGTTTTATAATCTAGAATCCAGGATTGGTAAAGTTTTCACTTGTGATAATTGGTCTGGAATGGTTTCATATTCCCATGAGTTTTTAAAATTAAATTTTAGGACGTGGAGCTGTGGCTCAAGGTGGTAGAGCACTAGCCTTGAGAAAGAAAGTTCAGGGACATGACCACCACCAACAACACACAAATCATCAGACAAATGCATAATTAAATTCAAATTTTATGTTACAAAAGTGAGTTTTTCCCATGGTAGAAAAATCGTTTTAAGCTATCATTCAAGTGATAGCATGAGACTTTGATTTTTCTTTTTTTTTTGATTTGGTTTTTGAATTATTGAGACAAGGTTTTCATTAAGTAGCCAAGGCTAAGTATTGAATTAGTGATTTCTTCGGTCTCTGTTTCCCCAGAGCCTATAGGCTACCATGAGCAGTTTTCTGTGATTGCTTTAATCTGCTGTTGTTGATGAGTTGAAAGTGTTGTTAAACTTCATATTTTATAGAAAAGAAACTGACTTTACTGATGAACTCCACAAGGAGGGACAGGTATGTGGTGGTTTCTCACATGTCTTGAAGATGTGTATGGTCCACTCTCACAGTTTCAGTCACAAGAACACAAGCCACAGAGCCAGCACTACTTTGAAATCAAGAGCACAAGCCAGTGGTATGAACAGCTGGAGTTTGAACAACATCTGTGGTTCATTTGTTTCTACTGCAGGTCTTTTCCTTTTTAAATGTCTTGGGAAGACAATCTATAATCCAAATATGCATCACAGGCCACAGGCTACTTTTTTTTTTCAAAGATGAATCCAGGCTATAAGAGAAAGCACCAGGCACACAGGTGTTTAAGACATACGTCTGGAAATGGAAAGACCTGAAAAAAGATTATGCTAAGTGAAGAAATTCAGACCCGAAGACAAAGGATGTATGTTTTCCCTTTTATGCAGAAACTAGATTAACTTATAAACTTCTAAGTAAACATGTTGGGTGGTATGCAAGTGTGTACAAATGTATTAACTGAAATACAGTAGATTGAAGGGAGATCTCAAATAGTATAATTCCTTAGAAGGCAAAAATCAAAGTTCAGCAAAAATAAAACACCTGGAAGCGAGTACTCCAAAGAGGTGGGGTGAGGTCAAGGGGAGAGGGGTAGAAAAATCAAGAGAAGAGAAGAAGAATGCAATCAGTGTATTATCTCCAAAATTAAGAAGAGTGAGGGGAAGGGCTGGGAAGGGGAGGGATGGGGGAGAACACTGAAAGGGTGACACTGATTAAGATGTATCATATTTATAAATGGCTTTTGTTAATGGAAACCCCTTTGTACAAATACTTAAAGATAATTAAAAAAATACCTTCACCAGAGAAGAAATAAAATGAATTCAAATCCCACTCAATGTGATACCAAGTCCAATGCCTTTCTGGAAGTTTCTCTATGTTGCCTGGACTTCAAAATAGTTTTTATTCCTTCTGCCTTAACTCTGCTCCTTCTAGCAATTAGTAAAGTTTTCAGATTTTCTTACCAACTCGTGCTGTCTCAGATGTTGGTTTTGGAATGAAACGAGGTCCTTTCTTTCTTTGCTCACAGCCTTGTACATGCAAGAAAGAAAAGGGAGCAACAGGAAATTCGTTCACCAAGGGTCTGTGAGCAGTGTAGACATTAGTCAAAGCTTGGGGAATTTTTCCTCCATTTTTCTGTGAGGCGTGTTGGCCACCCATTGTAGTCTCCTCTATTTAGAATACTCCCTGGACTTATTTATACCAATAAAATTATTCTATTCAACTAAGTCAGTGTCTTTAATGGTCCCGAATTCTTAATTTTCTTGATGACATGTTCTTCTACTCCGATTCTGATGTAAAGGGATTGGCCATACTTCCCCAGGAGAGCATGAGATACAAAGAATTGAACACAAGTATAACCAGGAGTTTGCAGGGTAGATAGACCTGCATTTGTCTCTGACATTGCTTCACTTGCTGATCGTCTGTACGCTGCACCCTCTAAGTAGGGTGTGCGGATGATAGTAATGTTTTGCTTGCTGCCTAGGCTTTGGCACCAGTTATGGAAGGTAGCCCAGGGGCTTAGGCCCCTGCCCCTTAGCCACGGGATATTCTTTTTCTCTTAATACTGCATCATTAGTAACACAATGATTGATTTCTCTGCATTCAGAATCTCGTGCTATTGTTTAATTCCCACTGATAATCTGAGAAACATTTGCTACTACGAAGTTTACAAGGTTTGAAAATAGGTCTTGAGGGAAGCAGAAGCACAAAATCTGGCTGTGAGTGGTGGGGAATGGCGGCACCGTGATTCTCACACCCTGAAGGCATTGTTTGGCTTTTGTTAGAAATTCCAGCACTTTGAAGTGAAAATACATACTTTGAACCATAAGTAAGCAACCGCTGTGTCAAGGGCTGCCCCATTTTTGTCTCGATTCACCGTTGGTTTGGGGAAGTTCAGCCAGTGTATCCAGGGACAGATCCCTTATACTGGAATCTGCCTTTTTTAAAGGTATCCAGCTTGCTTTACAGCTGATTGATAAGGATCTCCCCTCAGTTCTCATCAAATGATATTTTATTCTTACTGCATTTTCACTGTGAGGATATCTCCCCCCTACATGCATTATGGAAAAGGATGTAAAGAGGGAAAAGATTAAATAATGGCTCCTTTTCACGTGAGGGGTGATGGGTTGTTGGACAACTTTGCGCTCAGCATGTAGTGGTTTGACCCATGTACTGGCCTTACTGTGGAGGCCCCGCTTCTCGAGAGGCAGGAAAGAGGTCATTGTGTGTGCATTTCCATCCAATATGCTTTTTCTTTGGAGATAGGTTTCCATGGAACACTGCAACTGAATATTTTTTCTTTTTCTTTCTTTCTTTTTGTTGTTGTTGGTTGTGGGGCTTGAACTGTGGGCCTGGGCGCTGTCCCTGAGCTCTTCAGCTCAAGGCAAGCACTCTACCACTTGAGCCACAGCACCACTTCCAGTTTTCTGGTGGTTTATTGGAGATAAAAGTTTCAGGGCTTTTCTTGCCCGGGCTGGCTTTGAACCTCAATCCTCAGATCTCAGCCTCCTGAGTAGCTAGGATTACAGGTGTGAGCCACTGGTGGCTGGCTGCAACTGAATTTTAAGGTTGTAAAACTCTGGGAAGGTGGCTCAGTGGTAGAGTGCTTGTTTTGCATGCATGAGGCCCTGGGTTCGATTCCTCAGCACCACATAAGTAGACAAAGCTGGAAGTGGCACTGTGGCTCAAGTGGTAGAGTGCTAGCCTTGAGCTGAAGAGCTGAGGGACAGTGCCCAGGCCCAGAGTTCAGGCTCCACGACTGGCAAAAAAAAAAAAAAAAAAGAAAAAAAGAAACATAAAAACTAGCATTTGAAGGGGTTTTACAGTGCAGAGTGTGTTGTAAGAAAGAGGAAAAATAGCCTTTTAAACTACAAGCTAGAAATGTTCCTATTATTTTTCATGTGTATGTATCATCATCAGAGAAAATGATTTGAATACATATATTCCAGCCCAGAGATTATTTTTTTTCTTAGATGAGTTGAAGCAAACACTTTGGTCACACGTAGAAAAGTTATTCCCTCTTTAGGGAACTATACATCATAAGGACACCTACAGTTCCATTAGGAATTAGCTATTTTTATTGCTGATATGGAAACGTTGTCATCTTTTCTAGTTTCTAGATGATTCTGAGCTCTTTGGTATAGTATATTGAAGAGGCAGGTTTTGCTCAGAGAAACTCTGGAACAATCAAAAGGTCCCCACAGAGCTGAATGTTTCTATTCCCAGACTGTGGCCCTCAGGAGTGCCCTGCTCCTGCCTGATCCTTCACCTTCACCCCTTCACCTTCTGTGTCTCCACCAGACCAATGACTGAAGCAGCTCTAGGTTGGCATTGTTGGGTTTTGGTTCCATGGTCACAAGGGCATTTCCAGAATTTTACCAAGAGTTTACCAAGAGCTTCCTGTCCTTAGGACTCTCGTTTAGAAAAATGCAGCCTTTCAATGCCTTGCTCTTGATCCTTCCAACCTGTTAGGAGCTGAATAATGCTTGTCCTCTGAATCCATGCCCGACACAGAAGCCCCTGAAGAGAGGGTGTAGGGATGGGGGCCTTTGAACAGAGCGAAGCCATCAGGAAGGTTTCCATGACAGCGCCCATGAGCAAATAGTTTACTAGTGTCTTCCAGATACATATACTTCTCTTGCCACTTTGGGTTCTTTGGAGTTTATTTTTTAATCATTTTATTAACTCTCATTTTTCTGATGTACATTTGGCTATCAACTGTGTATGTGTTTAGATTTTAAGATACTGCTCTGAGTTCTAGACAATTTTTCAAAAATTAAGATAGTTATTAAATATGTCATGACTAAGAGCATTACAATGTGGGGGGCATACTTGTTATGGGGTAGTGAAGTCCAGAGTCACGTTATTGAGGAGTCAGTCTGTCTGGCTTTGTAACACTAGACAAAGGTGACATTGTTTATGGATGCTCTCACATCCTAATATCCTAGAGAATACTGTAGAATGTTTTTGTTCACAATTTGCTATTTTTAGAAATTTCATTTTTCACCATTTTCATCTTTTCTTCTGTACCCACCTCTCATTATTGGCTAAAATGCTTCTACAAATCTAGAGGTAAAACTAGAGAGAATGTAAAACTTTGTGCTGAAGAAAGAACATGGAAGGCAGGATCTCTGGTTTATTTTCTTCTTTATATACCCAGAAAGCATAACCCTGGATGACCAGAGTTTGGTGGAAAATGGGGGGCGGGAACCTTATCAGAAAGCAATAAATATGAAAATTTGGGTCTCTGTTGTAAAATAACTTACAAAGGATTTGTTCTGTGTGTGTGTGTGTGTGTGTGTGTTTGTGTGTGTGTGCGTGCGTGCCCATGTGTGCCCTTGCATGTGCACACGTGTGTGTGTGTTGTCACTCATTTATTTAATTATAGTTTTGTTATTTTAAGTAACTGGGATTTGCTTTTTTTCAATAAAATATAGATTCTAGAAGGCTATTGAGAAATCTAGTGAAACCTTTGTCTTTCCTAAAACAAGTTGAGTGTTAGATTGTGTATCTTCACGATGCTGGAAATGAAGGGGTAGAAGAATGGCCAGATTGCTAATTAAGAAAATCCTGGACATATTTATGCCATCCTAAATGTTATAATCAATCTGTGAAGCATTAAATTGACTGCTTTTTCTAACATGGATAGTGCATGTAGCCTGAATGTCTAATTGGCCCTGAGATTAATTGTATTTCATTTCTAAATTGAAGCAGTGTTGCCAAACATTCATGGCTTTATCAGTAATGTGTGACTCACCTATTGCATACACAGTTTTGTAGATGTTTCGCCTTTTTATACAAAATATTCAAATTGTCTGATAGTAATGGTTCATGTTTGCATTGGCATTAACTTTAAATCAAAGGCTGCTAAGTCATGTGACTAACTTTCTTTGGACAACGTTGTTGCTTTTCTCTCCCTGTGAGTTCATTTGCTTAGCTCATTTCTCACAGCACTGGGAACACTTAGCATTCATGAGTGTGATCAGGCCACATGATATAGACAAAAGCTAATCATGAATCTCACTACTTTTAATATATGTGCATATCACATTCCTGCCTTGAGTCACCGTATGATGGGCCCTTTCAAATTCTTGTTTTTCTTAAACTATAGTGACCTTTACTTAATGGATACAACACAAACTAGATTTATGTCCTATATGTAACCATAGAATGGCCACAAGGCTAATTTGGTAGAAACACAATCCCCTCCATGGAGCTGGCTTTGAGACTCCCTTTGGGGGAGGCTAGGGAAGGCTCACAGCACTGACTGGTAAAGTGGCTGATGGAGCATTTAGAGAAGGCCGAGAGACCAGGGACAGTGGACTGCAACGATGTGGCACCCAACCAAAGCTGACAAAAGCTGGAAGGGATCCCTGGCATCAGCACCAACTTAGAAACAAGCGAAGCACTGAAGTCAGCTTGCAGCACTACATTCAGCTCCGGGACTTCACAGTTGACTCTGGGAAATTCTATTCATGTGACTTGGATTTTACTGACATTGGATGGGTCCTTTGTTTACTGACTCTTCTTTTCTGGAGGGATTTCTAAGTCAGCACTTAGGGTATAACTGTGTGTCTTCTTCCCTGTACTGTACCCCAAGGGTAGGTGTGATCTGTTTTCTCCCTGCTCACCTGGGTGGGAGCTGTGCCACTGAATGAATGGACAGATGCATGGATGGGGGTTGGACTGATGGAACTCCAGCCCGACCTCCAGATGGATTTCTTTCCCATGTCTTCACAGAATAAGGCAACCCTTCCTGCCAACATTTGCACTGTGCCAGGAGTGACCAGTGGACATTGCGGGGTCTGGTAGTTGGAACAAATGCTGTATAACCTTTATCCTGTCCCGTGTCACAGTTCTGTTTGTTTGATTATTAAATCACTGACTCGGAGACATAATGTGTAGTCAGTAAAAGGATTTTACCTGGTGGCAAACGTGTGGTCACCCCATCTACAAAGAGATGCTCTTTGTACTTTATCTTTGTTTCTTTGTACTTTATCTCTGTTTCCCTAACAGAACTCCTCCTTACCTACCTTTCCCCAAGTTAAAAGTTGTGTCTTCAATGTTCAAAATCTCTACAAAACTATCATTACTCCAAGACAGAGGGCTTGGTCCCAGACTCCTAGAGGTGTGTGGTGTTTGGAAAGAACAGGGTTCACATAGATCCACTGTGCCCTGTAAAGCCTATTGGGACTGAATTCAGCATGCTCACATAACCATTAGTATACAGGCAATGGATACCTGGTCTCACCTCCCATCCTTCACAGACGGGTATGCCTACAAGTTGAACTGCTGGCAGTCTGTGGATTGTGTCCTGTCTTTCTCTCTGCCTCTCCTCAGGGCTGGTTCTCTGATCACAAAAAAATGCCCTGTTAAGGAATCTCAGGTCTGAGAGCTGCCCTGTTTTGCCCGTGGACCTCACTGGCTTCCCTTGATTTTCTCAGCATGTCAGGCTCTCTTTCCCATGGCCCCTTGGTAATTGTAATGATCAATAATTATCGCTCTCGGGTTTGCAGATTTGTGGGAACTCTGATTTCAGTGTCTGTGTTGAAGGTTCACATGAACACTTTATTCATGCAGAGTACCCTGGAGTCAAAGTAACCCTGCATTTACTGAAATACACACAGTGGTACTGGCAGTGCTTGCATGTGGCTCCTTCCTTGTCCTCTGTATGCTCACTGCTCTAGAGGTGTTGTGTTGTTGAGGCTCATCGGCTCATGAGATGTCTGTCTCTTCCCAACACCCACCTATCCATCATACATACCTCATCTGAAGCCAGGTTCCCATTCAAAACAGGCCCAAGATCTCACTTCACATCAAAATTAATACATCTTTCCTCCTTCTCTTTCCCATTGCCTTACTCCTGATCTGTGAGGGTTTTTGTTGTTGTTGCTTTCTGGTTTCTGTTTTGTCGGTTATGGAGCTTGAATTCAGGGCCTGGACACTGTCTCTGAGCTCTTCAGCTCAAGGTGAGCACTCTACCACTTGAGCCCCAGTGCCACTTCTGGTTTGCTGGTGGTTCACTGGAGATGAGAGTCTCATGGACTTTCCTGCCTGGGCTAGTTTTGAACTGTGATCCTCAGATCTCAGCCTCCTGAGTAGCTAGGGTTATAGGTGTGATCCACCAGTGCCTGGCTCTGTGAGGTATTTTTAGAGCCCTCTCGGCAAGCATCTAGATCTTCATGTCACCTCAATAAGTTCCTGAGCCCACTGGCCTGCCCTCTGAAGGGAAGAACATTGCCCGGGGGCCCTGGCAGGTGGTCACTCATTGTTTCTGTTTTCATGCATATCACAGCCACTTGAGTGAAAGCTGTTTGAGAAGTCTCACCACACAGATTCCCACAGGTGAGAATTTTAGCAAGGATTCATTTTAATAAGACAAGATAAAGTACAGGTGTAGAGCAGCTGACTAGTGCTCAGAAGATGGGAGGTAGAATCACAGGGTGGCCTTCAAACCCAGGGTTATTTAGGCTCCCTAAGTGGACTGAGGGTTCCAGTTCAGAACCAACCCGTACCTGGATGTATTGGGATTGTCCATGGACAGATTGACCAGAAAACCAGGCACTTCTACTCTCTGAGACAGGGAATCCTATTTAACGTCTAAGCAGGAAGGGAGGTTGATCGTAAGGATGCGGGTCTGTACATTCTTGAAGAATGGATTCAATTTCTTGCTATGCTAGAGATGTTTTGTTTTGATTTCCTGCTTCTGTCTCAGCTCCTGAATCCATGTTAATTTAGGGGGCATTCTCAAATTTCCCTGCCATCTTACCATCACTATCCTGCCTCAAGAATAAACCATTTGTAACAATGGTTCATTATGTTCACCATGGAAAGAACAATACCTGAGGTTCACAGTTGAAGCCCAGAGGTGATGCCCAGGTACTAAGTCTCCTGACTGTGTGTAGGAAGCCGGAGTCACATCTCTGTGGATGGGCAGCCCAGGAGCCACGTCTTCGTGGACAGGTAGCACAGCCCCCCACACCCAGCATGTGCAGATGCTCCCTTTTGTCCCCTTCCTCTCTTCTCTTCTCTTCCCTGTGCTTTGCTCCTGCCTTGCCTAGTGTTTTATTGGATTCTGCAACGAAACCAGCTGGTGGCAAGCTCGGCTCCAGAAAGCAAGCTCTGGAGAGAGAGCACTTCAGAGAAAGGGAAGAGCTGGGAGTGTCTGGAGCCAGCATAGATGCGTCTCTGAGTGCTCAGCACCAGGGGCAGGAGCAGGGTGTCTCTGCTTATTTACAGTCACTAGCTCTAGCTAAGACCTCTGGGAGTCCAGTGTTACCAGTCCAGGAATGATAGAGGGTGCCCTGGCTGGTGAGGAAGTGCAGTACTGCATGGAGACACTAGAGGGAGATCAGAGAAGGACTTCAGTGCGGAAGTGTAGTACTGCATGGAGACACTAGAGGGAGATCAGAGAAGGACTTCAGTGAGGAAGTGTAGTACTGCATGGAGACACTAGAGGGAGATCAGAGAAGGACTTCAGTGCAACCAACAAGCGAGAGCCAACATTTAGCTATGCATGCTAGACTGGAATTTTCTGATCTTAAATCTAGAGACATTTCTGCTACTCCTCTCCTCCAGCCACCCCCCCCCACACACACACACTTCATGACACATTTCACGACTGAACTGAACCTTCCACAAATCCTTCTTCTTATTTAAATACTGGTCACGATGACCCATACCCATCTGTGGCATCGATAGGCATGTGGTAGGATTCTAAAAAGAGAAATCAGAAGTCAGATGAGATGGCCTTCCATCAGTAAGTACACACCAGCTAGATTTAACCCTGCCATTCAGACCGATGTGTATATTCAATGAATAGACCCAGACTCTGTTACTGTTGTGACTCTAGAGTAGATTCTAGGGCATGAATAAAGTAATTGGCGTTCTGAGTTAGGCCAACAGGCTTCCATTCTCTTTCCTCCAGATCAACAGCCTTTCTGGGCATTGACCTTTATCTGTTAAATGCAGATAATGCTGGTTGTGAATCTTTCAGAAGGCTTTGGGGGAGGATTGAAGGAGAGAATGACCACAAAGCATTTAGCAAACAGTGTGGCCCCTGCGTGGAAAGAATCTCACGCACTGCGGTCGAGGTGATGTGTAGGTTCTCCTGCCCAGGTAATGTCAACACCATTGGTCCTGTTCATGTGAGATCATCTTGTTTACATGCCAAGTTCATTAGTCTGCCTGCTTCATTCTTCTTGTCTAGAGCTTTGTGCTGTGCTGGAACTTTTATCTTGGACTTTATCCCAAGAGGTTTAAGGCTTGAGTGTTTTGTGGGGAAGAGAGCTTTCTTGCTACTTTTTGAACACCCTCAGCTCTTCTGTGAAGCAGAGGCTGGGGGCAGAGTAGAGACCTCAGCCCCAAGTGTGCTCACTCAGCACACTAAGAGGAGGCCAAGGCTGCTGGGCCTGGCCTCTGTGGGAACTGAGAAACATGAGTTTGGGCGACATCATACTGTACTTCATGCCAAAGATCCTTTGGCATTTGCTTTGTACTTGGTGTCCGTGCTGTTGGACCTGGCAGAGGCTTGATAAGCCAAAGGCCCCAAGAGCTATTGTGAGAAGAAAAGAAACGATTGTGAGACCAGAGGGAGGGCACTGCATGGATGGGATTGGAGGATGTCCTCAACATAACAAAAAAAGTGTCTTAGCTTCATTTTCACTATGTATTAAAGAGTTTTTTTCTCCTCCAGATAAATAGAAGCTGCTAGAAGTTCATTTTTATATGCTTCAATACAAAATTAGGTTGACGCATTTTAATGAAAGAGATGAAATGAAAGGCCTCAGTGGTCAAAAAAGCCACAGTGTTTTCAGTCATGAATTCTTACATGAACTTTAAAAATTAAAGGTACTCATTAGATAGTGTATTTATCATTTGGAATAGAGTGTCATATCTTTTGTCTGAATGTGGAAGAATATGCCTTCAAAGACTGAGCTGTCCACAAGTAAGAACAAGAGACTAATACAGAATGAACATCTCTATCTCAGCAGCACATTCTCGGTCTTCTTGCTCTTTCTTGCATTTTGCTTTGTTTTGTTTTTGGTAGTGTGGGATTTGAACTCAGGTTCTTGTGCTTGCTAGGCCAGTACTGTATGACTTGAGCCACACTCCCAGTTCTTTTTCCTTTAGCTACATTCAAGATAGGGTCAGCCACAGACCACTAGTTTCCTATGTATCCTCCTGTATGGCAGGAATTTACAGCAGTACACCACCGTGCCTGGCTTGTTTGTTAAGATGAGGTCTCACTGACTTTTAGCTGTGGCTGGATTTGAACTGCAATCCTCTGGGGCTTCACCTCCTGAGAATCTGGCTTATATGTAGAAACCACTGTGCCCAGAGCCTTCTCAGTTTTAAAGACCCGGGCATGGTGCTGGGTCTATTGTTTCCTTTGCAAAAACCTCCCAAATGCACCCCTTCAGTGAATCAAATCAGTCATTTTGACAGTTCTTCATGTAGTTACAGTGAAAGAAACGAGAAAGGAATTAATTTGGAACTACTTGAGAAATGACATGGAGCCAGTACTGGATTGGGTTCAAGTTAAAAGCAGATCAACTTTTACGTTTTGCCATCTGCCTCGCCAAAAGCCTTGTAAAACTTGAATACTATCATCTGTAGAAATTCCCTGGGGAGGCAAGCTTTTTAAAAGACCATTTAAAGAACAGAAAACCAGAATAAATAACGTGCTTGTCCATGACAACAGCTAGTGATGAGTGACTGCTGAGCTGAGCTGCCTGTCATCTGACAGGCTGAGCATCTCCTCAGAGCCCAGTTCAGATGAGCACACTGACTGAGGTCTGGGAGGAAACACAAAGGGGACGTTGCTATCAACTATCATTTACTTATTTATTTATTTTGTTGGTCATGGGGCTTGAACTTTGGGCCTGGGCGCTGTCCCTCAGCTCTTCAGCTCAAGGTGAGCGCTCTACCACATGAACCACAGCACCACTTCCAGTTTTCTGGTGGTTCATTGGGGAGAAGACTCTCACAAAGTTTCCTGCCTGGGCTGGCTTTGAACCATGAAGCTCAGATGTCAGCCTCCTGAGTACCTAGGATTATAGGCATAAGCAACTATTGTTTTTGTCACAACATTTATTTTAAAGAAGCCCAGTTCATAAAAAAGACCTCCCCGCCCAGGGGCGTGTGTGTGCACACCCACACCCACACCCACATACACACACACATACACACACATTTTTGGGCTAGGTTTTCATGTTCTAGTATTAAGTCCAGGTGAGTTACATAGAGAGAGATAATATGCTCATCAATCAGAACTTTTACTTGACGCACATCCACGTATAAACACCCACAGGCTCACACAGTCTTTCAGCTGCTCCAAGTTTGATGCACTGTGACCAGGATGATGACCTGGGGTGGTAATAGCCTAGTCGCATGTCAGTGCCCCAGTGCCCATTCAGTTCACTCTGCTGGGGCTCTTCCGGACAGGAGCCAGAGATTTTTTTCCTTTCCAAGTCCTTTGACTTGTACGTTTCATGCAAGTAAATGAAGAAATGTTCAAGATAGAAGGTGTGCTCCAGGAACACATGTGCTGATACCAGAAAAGAAGAAGGGATGTGCTTGAGCCCTGCCCTGTAGGAGCTGCCCATCAGTAAGATGGACAGTTCTGCAGGGATGGCCTAAACAGGCCAGTCCAACTCACCTGCCCACCATCAGCAGAAATATCTGCCCTCCCCAAATAGGGACTCCCAATCTCTTTACTGAGTTAACATTGAATCTGTGCCAAAGATCCTACTGGTGTCTAGTAAGACATCGATTTTGCTGGGCATTCACTAGAGCAACTCTATGGATGTAGAACAGTATTGAATGCTTGGACAGTCCTGGTAGGTAATCTGGGGAGCATAGAGGAAGGACTTTTAAGGACTTTCAAGCCAGTCCCTGGCAGCCTCTGCTCTATATACATTCTCAGCCCTCTCTCGCTTTTCACACTGGGAGAAAGCTAACACAGATTAGGAGTTATACCATTTTATAGCACCTACTACTTGACTAGAAGATTTGCCTCCCCTTCCCCCTAAGCAGGGAAAAAGAATCTCAAACCTAGTTCTTACCAGAACTAGGGCCTTAAAAATACATACATTATATATATATATATGTATATATATATATATATACACATATATATGTATATATATATAAATTTTTTATCTTTGAGTAGTTATACAAAGGAGTTACCATGCAACCAAGCAGTTTATGAATACAATACATTCAATGTCACCCTTTTCAACATTCTCACCCATCCCTCACAATCCCATCCCTTACCACAATTTTCTTAATTGTGTAGAATATGTATTGAAATTTTAATTGCATTTTCCTCCCTTTCTTCATTCATCTACACCCCTCCCCTTGACCCCACATTAGCACTTTCAATACTCATTTCCTAGTGTTTATTTCACTGAACTTTGATTGGGCCTTTCTAGTCCAGAGTGAGGTTTTAAAGTTAAGCCTGAATGCAGCTTGCAGGGAATCAGCCAAAGTGAGGGTGAGGGGCTTATTCCAACACAATGTCGCTAGCAAGAAATAGAGAAATAACACGTTGCATTTGAAGGTGACACAGCATTTCAGCAGAGGAGCTAAGACACACGTAAAGCTCACTGGGCTTGTAAAAGCATGTTTATATCTTGGACAGGAGGGATTGACTGGGAACACACAAATGTAAAAATGTAAGTCGGACCCCTTGACATACGGTAGCTAAAGTTCAATTAAATTTGATGGAGAAAATAGTCTTCAGCAATTTCTGAATATAGTAGGGCACATTTGTATGTCTCGGAAAATCTACATAATCTTTCTGGATGTGACATTCTGCCTGTAAAAACATTGGAGATATGCAAATCAGACATTGCATCTCAATGTGTCCTCGTTTCTGGTCCTGCCCAAGACATTCTAGGATTCATCGCTCCTTTTCTCTTCTCGTCCATTCTTGACAACCCCCTAGTTCATGTGCCCTACTGGTTGTGCTGAAGAATGTTAGCTGTTGTGCTGCAAACTACCTTCAAACTTGGCATTGCAGTAGACTGTTTCACATGTCCTCCTGTACTCCAGAAAATGAGACACAAGAGTCTCTTGTGAATGTAAAAAGAAAAAATATTAAAGAGAAGAATAGCAAATCAAACCCTGAAACATTCAGAAAGGTTTATTTCCCACCCCTAGGTTTGATTTACCTAGGAATACAAGGTTGGTTCAACCCATGAAAATCAATGAATGGACTCACCACACCAATAGAATAAAGTATAGGGATCTAGAGAAAGCATTGGACAAAATCAGCCCCATTCCACAATTTAAAAATATTCAGTAACCTAAGAATAGAAAGATATTGAATGAATCTGATGTCTTCATCTCTAAGGTCAAACTTTTATCCATGACCAAACAATGGAAAGAAAATAGTATTTTCAAACAGTTGTTCTAAAAAACAGCATGCCCCCACACAAAAAGATAGAATGAACTTCATCCCATTTCTCATTATATGCAAAAATTAACTGAAATGGGTTATGAAATTAAATAGTAGTGTTAAAATTATAAAAATTCTTAGAGAAAAGAAAAAAGTAAATCTTTTTGATATTGAACCTGACCTTGGATGTCACCAGATCTGATGTGTGGATCCCGGTGACAAAAGTGATCAATATATTAAAAATATATAAAAATAAATAACTGTAGTGTTTCATATGACACCATCTTAACAGTGAAGAGGAATCTTGATGCATCTGGACATACCTCTCAGTTGTGCATATGTACACAGAGAACATTAGAGCACAGGAGTTGGGATGAATGAAAGACAAGAATGTCTTTGAAGGAGCTCCTGATCACGATGTATTGTACTCATGAATTGACATCTGGAACTGAAACTGCTTTTACAACTAAAGATCATAAAAATTTAGGAAGATAAAGCACAGAACAAGAAATAAGCCCTTTCTGGTTGTGCATCTGATAGACCTTTTTCTAGAATGTTTACAGTACTCCTGTTCATCAACAATAAACTGGACTCAACCCAAGGACCAAAGTCTAATGGTATTCTAGGAATGTACAGACATTGAATAGAAATGTGTCCCAAAATGATGAAAACATAAAAAGATGCCCAATGTCATGGATAATCAAGAGAATGCAAAGAAAAAATACTGTAACAGACATTCAACATCCAGTAGGGTACCTAACAATCAGAAAGTAACATGAATTCATGGGGTTATGACAAAGTTGAAATCTAAATACATTGGTAGAAGAATTAAATGGCTAATCTACATTAAATGGTTAACCTCCTTTGTCAGCTCTGAAAAATATTAAATATAGAGTTATTATGTGACCCTTAAAATAACACTCCTAAGTACATAGCCAACAAAATTGAATCCATATCCAACTAGAAAGGTTTTTTTTTCCATTCTGTGCTTTCTTTTTAATTTTTTATTGTCCCAGTTGTGCAAAATTGGTTCAATTCAAGATGTCAATTTACAAGTGCAATACATCTTGATCAGTGGCCACTCTAATCCCAGGATTGTCCCTCATTCAAAATATAACAAAAGCTGTAAATAAATTATATATATCAAAACTATTATTCCTAATAATAATTATGAATAAGAAAATAAACCCCTCTACCTGGGAAATAACCCCAATACTTATCAACTGAGAGCAATAAGCACATATGGTATATCCATATGATTCATTTAATGTAAAATATAATATTTAACATAAAAAGGAGTGACATATTGATCCTTATGAAATGGATGAACCATGAAAAAATTTTGTTCTGTGAAAAAGTCAGGCACAGGAGGCCATGTATGGCATGGATCCCTTTTCACAGCATGTCCAGAATTAGTAATTCCAAAAATATAGACTGCAGATTAACACTGCCAGAGGCCCTGGGATTCATGTTTCCAATGCCGTGTCTGCAACTCTCCACCTCTCACACTGGATAATCTGTGGTTGTAAAATGCCCTTGTGTTCTTCTTATGTCCTTCATACAGATCTTCATTCAATCATTTATTAATTTACTCATTCAAACTCAAGGCCTCCTGCGTGCCACTGAGATGCTCTACCACCTGACTCACACCTCCAACCCTTTGTGGTTTTAGTAGGATATTGTTTACTTGTTCAATTTTCATTCTTCTCCAGACTGGCCTCCCACAGAGATCCTGCTGTACATGCCTGGGTTATGTAGTCAGGATTACAGGTATGCACTACCCAACATTCTGCAATCTTTTGGCCTGAGGTATCCTCAAACCACAATCCTTCCAATCTCTCCTTCCTGAGGACCTGGGATTAGAGCAATGCACCACCATATCTAGAAGCTATTTTGTTATCAAAGAGTTGATCAACTGTGTCCAAGATGGTGAAAAATCAAGATGAAATGTGGCCATTTGTGTCACCAGCTTCATGGAGGAGAAATTCAGAAGCTAATCTGTGTAACGTGAGGCAGGGTTATGTGTGAGCTCATGTGAGTAGACCAAGGTTGGAGAAGGGGGCAGCGTCTCCTCCTGTCTCCCCCCTCCCCCCCGCCCGTGCTGTCTTCCTGTGGCTGTGTATGCTCTATCTCCATCTGATTGACCAGGCTCTTTCTTTTTGTCTTGACTCTGAGCTTTACTATCCACATCTCTCCCCATCCATAGCTCTGCTCCCAGGATCTGTGGACCTTTGGCTCTAGTGCAGAATCGGGAGTTGATGTTATTTATTCTGATCTTCCCCTCACTTCCTAGTTTGGGATCTCACGGTCTCTCTAGGTCCTGCCAGTCTCTTTCTATGAGGCCTTCGCCTCCAACATGTCCCAAGGCCTGCTGACTCTGGTGTAATTTCTACACTAGAGAGGAGGTGGTCCTCCTAAAGCTCCTTCTAATTACATGCTAGTGCTTGAAACCCACGCATGGCTTCCCCGTTTCCAGCCCCAAACCCAAGGCAGTACAAATGACCCAGCATTCCCCAGGACTGGACATTCCTCCCTCCTCACCCATTCTCTCCTTCCTAACATCTGCCCTTTTGGTTTTAGATAAGATAAGGATGCCTGTGAGGTCTTCTCTGACTCCAGGTCAGACCTGTGAACCAGTAAACGCAGCGGCCCCTTCCCACCTGAGTTCTTGTGAATCTATTGTTGGAAGGGCTTGATGTCTTGCTTTGTGCCAGGGTTGTAACTCAGGGCCTTGTATTTTACCTCACAGTACATACTCCACCAAAACTGCTCTGAAGAAAAAGAATTTGAGACCACCATCCATGCCCACTCCTTCCAAGTTCACTTTAATACTGCAGAAACTGGCGTGGGAAAAAAAGCACGAGACACATTTGTGAAGCCCACTTTTCTCTTCACTTCTACCATCCTAAATCACTTGTCCTCATTCCTGAATGTCCTGTAAATGAACCAAGTCATAAATTCCACACTCTTTAAATATTCCCCATCAGGTTCATGTGAGATTTTTATTTTGGTGATATTTATTCACACTGTATCCTTCTTTGAATAACTTAATTAACACCTGTTTATTAGGATGTAGAGATGTAATGTCAGTTTGCCCTAGGTGGTCTGGGAATAATTCCTATAAAATTAGCAGCTTAATGAATGGTCTTAGTTAGTTACCATGCATGCAAAATGTCAATAAAATTGCTGTTTAGATACTTTGTAAGAATTGAAATTCCATTTCTCTCTGCACCTTTTAATTAAATTATAAAAATGTTTATCCTTTCTTGTATGAAGACTTAGTTCCTATCTGAAAATCTTTACTAAAACACCCTTTCTCTTTACGTTGATTATAGACTGGCCTTCTGTGGTATAGCATCTGTCTTGATGGTCATTGAAGGGTGCAAAAGGCCACAGCATGGTGGAACACCACATTAGCATTTTAAGAGAAGCCCCAGGTAGGACATGAATAAACATGGCAGGTGCAAAAGCAGGACCTGTATGCTTATGTACTGTTAGGACAGCCAGTCCAATCAGAGATGAAAGCGTTGAAAGGTGAGGCACTCACTCTTGACTTTTGGCCACAGATTTCTTTCCTACTTCATCCTCCCAGCTCTTCTTCCTCTTCATAGTTCTTTCCTTTCAATATACACCCTCCTCTTCTCTTAGACACGCCTAGCAGGAAGGGGTGATGTGCAGGCCTCGAAAGAACTGAAAAACAATTACATATGTATAACAATGAATAGAATATACAAATATAAAATGAAAAAATATAGATAGATATATATAGAGAGAGAGCAAGAGAGAGGATTACAAGGCGGAACAAGAAGAGGAGGAGGAAAGAAGGACAAAGAGGAATGAAACAGAACAAGATCCTATGTTTCTGTGAGAAAAGATGAGGGCCAGGGCCATGAGTCAGAGAAAAGACTGCATTATACTGCACCCTAATAGCCCTGATTCCTGTGCTGCACTCCCTTCAGAGCAAGGTAGGAGAAGGGGGAATCATCCTGCTTGCATAGAAGCAGCCCAGGAGAGCCAGGAGACCAAGCAATGGCAGTCCAAGGGCGCATCTGCTGTGAGCCACTGAGAGATAAAGAGCATCAGAGAGGGGAAAGGCAGCAGGACAGCAGAATAACTCTCAGCTGCCTCAGCTTGATGTAGGAGCACAGTCGTGGGAGACCCACTCCCCGTCTCCTCCGAGCGGAACAGTCCCTCTATTTTCTAAGAATTTTACTCTAGGCAACCAAGACAGGTTTTGGGTGCCCTAAAATGTGTGGAGGACTAAGTTTCCCATGTGGGTACTGTTGCCACCGAGAGAATTAAAAACCCCTGAAAATTGTGCGTTGTGACTTCGTTCTCACAAGAAAACAGGAGACAGAGCGGTCTTCCACCACCTCCCTTTCCTCCACTCTTTCTCTCAGGTTTGTAAATTGAGTTTGCCCTGTATCCTATAATCCTGCCTCTAATCCAGTCCTCCTCCATGCATGATATGTGTTTCTCTGGGAAATGCTTTAGAGCAATTCCACTTTCTGACTCCTTCCATGCTCACTGATGTTTTGGACTCCGGTAGGAAATGAGGCCAAGGTGAGATCTAAGTCTGAAGTGATTCATTCCCTACCTAAAGAGATTCTATATGATATAATTAACGAAAAGACAGAACATTGCATTAGAGATGTTGTTATTGACAGGTACATGGACAAATAAATATACACATGGTTTACAGAAGGCTGAGACAAATAGAGAAGAGTTTTTGCAAGCCAAGTAGAGAAGGGTTGCTTGGTTAAATGGGCTTGAAGTGAATTTGCAGACAGTGTAGAATGTATTCACATCATATTTTTGTAGGGAAATTCATCAATGCTGAAGTTATTGAAAGAGGGTCGTGGCCTATAATCCCAGCAATCAGGAAACCAAGACAAGTATATTGCAAGTTTCAGATCAGCCTGGACTAGATAGCCAAGATCCTCGTGTGAATGTTTGGAAATGTCAGTGTATACCCCTCATATTACAAATGTACAATGATGCAAAAATTTCATAAGAGCATCAAAAAATCAAATCAAAACAAGCAACCCCCACAATCCAACTAAAGAGCCTGGTGTTCTATAGATAAATGTCCATCAGCTGGGGAGGTATGGGGAAGGGATAGCCACAAAAAATCACCGTCAGTTTTCTCTCATTCTTTCCAGAAATGCTGAGATTCTTGTCAGTAAACAAAAAGCTATTTCCTTTCTCAAAATGACTGATGAATGAGACAGATAGTTCTCAGCTATCCACAGGTTTACGTGCACACGTCTCACACGCACTCAGACCCAGGCACAGCATCAGCTGACACTCTCCAATGCTTAAGCACAGTGGTGGAAAGCAAGTGCACATTCAAGGTCATGCTGTAGTAAGGCGGAATGACCTTGGAAACTGTGAAATCATCCTACATATGCTGGGGACGTTCCCAAGGGGTGTTGGCATTCAAGTGAAAAACTTTTTACAAAGGCTCTTTTTGAGATCCTCAATTTAATTGGTATGCCACAGAATTCAAAACGTTTCATCTTTGAGGAAAGGAAATCACAGGAATGTGGGCCGCCAGATGCCCGTGAGGAGCAATCAGAATTCCCAGGGCAACCTGCACCTGCGTCTCTGTCTGCATGTGTCCTCAGTATGCACGGAAGGTGCTGTATCCTAGTGCACCATTCCTTCTGCAGTATGTCGCCTAAAGAGCAGTTTTCAGTCTGTGGTGGCATCATCTTAAAGTTCCTCTTTCTCTATATTGGTATTCTTTCAAAATATGAGAGTAAATGTTGGTAAGTGTTTTCTGGCTTCAATGTAACATAACACATTGAGGTACATTCATCAATAGGTTAACACTGACCCAACCCAGACAGCAGGAAGTCACTCCTGCCCTGTTTCCAAGCCAAGCAAGTCAGTATTGTGAGTCCCCTCCCCTTGGGCTCATGATTACCATATGTAATTTACATGACCCTTTGTGATAGCAGGAGAAGCTTGAGCTTCTTGTGAGGCTGAGTTAAACACCCAGTCCTATGGAGCCCAGCATCTGAGAGTCAGTGTCTTAATATGCTGACCAGACTCAAGGTCAGTCCTGGGGACAGCAACCTGATCTGAGAAGCAGGGACCTGTCAGAAGTTGGAGGCAGATCCTGGTCTGAAAGCACACAGGGAAAACCAGTAGAACTGCCTTGATCATAAATGTAGACTTGATTTATACTGTTTTCTTCCTGACAACGCAGATCTTACCTTCTCACTTCCTTCAGTAAAGGACTTTGTAGGCCTGAGGGGCCCTGAAGGTCAGACCGGAGTCCTCCCATCAGGGAGCTCTTGATCTGTTCATCAGGAAGCAGCCACTGCTTGCTCAAGAGGGTACCACACATCTCAAGGCCTCCAAACTTGTGTCTGACTTCCTTCATTAATGAGTGTGTTACACGCACATCTGTTCCCAGGACTGAGCAAAGAGGCTCCTGGTACGATGACAGGTTTTCCTACAGAAAACACACCTGCTGTAATTGATATTCTCATTTGGAACTTTATCCTCCTGTGTATGAGTGCCCTACCATTGGTGATGTTTGCGAACAAGTGTTTTAATGCTCTCTTTTAATAAGGTATGAAACTGCAGGAATTGTTAGATTTAGGGATTATACTGAATCATGGGTTGTGCAGCTTTCAATTGTTTTTTTTTAACATGAAAAATCTTTTTTCTAAAGTTTATTGTAAAGGTGATGAACAGAGGGGGTTACAGTTACATAAGTAAGGTAATGAGTACATTTCTTTTCAAACAGTGTTACTCCTTCCCTCAATTAGGGTTTTAAATGTAATTGAAATAGTATCGCTTACTCCTGGATCACTTTGAACTATACTTCCTAAAGAACTGTATTTTTTTAATGCTATTTCTGGGGCATGGGTACTACCCTGAGATATTTTTTGCTCAGGACTAGCTCTCTACCACTTGAGCCACAGATCCACTTCTGGCTTTTGGTTAATTGGAAATAAGAGTCTTATGGACTTTTCTGCTTTGAACTATCATCTTCAGATCTCACCCTCCTGCGTAGCATGTGCCCCTGGTGCCTGTCTTGCAATTGTAACACTCTTTCTTTTTTTTTATTGTGAGAATACCGTACAGAGGGGTTACAATTACATGGGCAAGATAACGAGTACATTTCTTATCAAGCATTGTTGCCTCCTCCTTTGTTTCCCCTTTCCATCCCTTCCCATACTCCTCCCACCTCCCCCCACTCAATCGTCCCCACACCACCAAAGTTATAAAGTTCATTTTTCAACATAACGACTTGTACATCTTATTGTTGCAATGGGTCCACCTGTATCCCTAGTTAAACGATTTGTTTTTGCCCTTCCACAAATTATTCCAACATTAAATACAGTGAAAGCAGGGGTTATACCGTAGGGGAGGGACATACAAAGCAACATAGAAATCATCTTATAAATATGTTAGAAACAATTGCATGAAAGAAAAAAAACATTTGAATACTTATCTTGGGGTTCATTCCCCTAACATCAACTTAGCTGATCTTTCCTGCTTGACTCAGACATATAATAGTTACTGCAAATAAGGGAAACCATGGGACCTATGTTTCTTTGGGCTTGGCTTACTTCACTTAATATAATTTTTCCAAGTCTTTCCATCTCCTAACAAATGGGGCAATGTCATTCTTTCTGATGGAGGCATAGAATTCTATTGTGTATATATACCACATTTTCTCGATCCATTCATCTACTGAGGGGCATCTGGGTTGGTTCCATATCTTAGCTATGGTAAATAATGCTGCAATAAACATAGTTGTGCTGGTAGCTTTAGTATGGTCTTGTTTGTGATCATTTGGGTAAATGCCCAAAAATGGGATTGCTGGGTCATTGGGGAGCTCTATATGGAGTCTTTTGAGGAACCTCCATACTGCTTTCCAAAGTGGTTGAACAAGTTTACACTCCCACCAACAATGTAGTAAGGTTCCCTTCTGTCCACATCCCCTCCAGCATCTGTTGTTATTAGAGTTCTTGATTATAGCCATTCTAACTGGGGTGAGGTGGTATCTCAATGTTGTTTTGATTTGCATTTCTTTTATGGCTAGAGAGATTGAGCATTTCTTCATGTGTCTATTGGCCATCCTTCTTTCCTCTTCAGAGAAGTTTCTCTTTAAGTCTGTAGCCCACTAATTGATTGGGCAGTTGTTTCTTTGAAGATTTGTTGTTGGGGGATTTAATTTTTTGAGTTCCAAGTATATTTTAGATATGAGACCCTTGTCTGTTGTATGGCTAGTGAAGATCTTCTCCCAATCCATGGGCTTTCTATTGATCTTGCTAGCTATGTCCTTTGCCATGCAGAAGCTCTGCAATTTCATGCAATCCCATTTGTCCAACCTTTCTTTGGTTTGTTGTGTTTCTGGGTCTCTATTAAGAAAATTTTGGCCTGTGCCAAGGAGACCTAGGGTTTCTCCTATTCCATCCTGTAATGTTTTCAGTGTCTGCTTTGACTCCAAGGTCTTTGATCCATTTGATCCATTTGGTGCAGGGTGATATATAAGGATCTAGCTTTAGTTTTCTACAAGTAGTTAACCAATTTTGCCAGTACCATTTACTGAAGAAGCTGTCTTTCTTCCATTCTATTTTTTAGCTCCCTTATCGAAGATTAGATGGCTATAGGTCTGTAGGTTCATTTCTGGGTTTTCAATTCTATTCCATTGGTCCTGCGGTCTGTTCTTGTGCCAGTACCAAGCTGTTTTGATTACTATGGCTTTATAGTAGAGTTTGAAATTTGGCATTGATATTCCTCCAGCCCTGTTCTTTCTGTTAAGGATCATTTTTGCTATTCGGGATCTTTTATTGTTCCATATGTATTTTTGGATTGCCTCTTCTATTTCCTTGAAGAATGAGGTTGGAATATTGATAGGTATCGCATTGAATTTGTAGATAGCCTTGGGAAGTATTGCCATTTTCACGATGTTGATCCTTTCAATCCAGGAGCATGGGAGTTTTTTCCACTTTCTAAGATCTGTTTTGATTTCCTTTTTCAGGTTTCTAAAGTTTTCATCATAGAGGTCCTTCACTTCTTTGGTTAAGTTAATTCCTAGGTATTTTATTTTTTGTGGGGCTATTACGAATGGAGTTGCTTTCCTAATTTCAGCCACACTTTTCTCATTGTTGGCATACAGAAAAGCCATTGAGTTTTGAGGGTTAATTTTATACCCTGCTACTTTGCCAAAGTTTTGAATCACCATGAGTAATTTGGGAGCAGAGTCCATGGGATTCTTTAAATACAAAATCATGTCATCTGCAAAGAGGGAGAGTTTTACTTCTTTCCCTATTTGGATCCCCTTTATGTTTGCATCTTGTCTTATTGCTGTAGCTAGGCATTCTAATACTAGATTGAAGAGCAGTGGAGAGAGTGGAAATCCTTGTCTCATTCCTGAGTTTAGAGGAAATGGCTTTAGTTTTCACCATTGAGTATAATGCTGGCTGTAGGTTTGTCATATACAGCCTTTATTGTATTGAGGAATGTTCCATGGATTCCTAATTTTTCCAGAACCTTCATCATAAAGGAGTGCTTTTTCTGCATCTATTGAGATAACCATGTGGTTCTTATCCTTGCTCTTGTTGATGTGATGAATTATGTTAATTGATTTGCGTATATTGAACCGGCTTTACATCCCTGAAATGAATCCTGTTTGATCATGGTGTATGATTTTTTGGATGAATTGTTGTAGTCGATTGGCCAAATTTTTGTTGAGAAGTTTTGTATCAATGTTCATCAAAGAAATGGGTCTGTAGTTCTCTTCCTTTGATGAGTCCCTGCCTGGTTTTGGGATGAGGGTTATTATGGCTTCATAGAATAAGTTTGGTAGTGAACTTTCTCTTTCAATTTCATTGAAGAGTTGGAGGAGTATTGGTGTGAGCTCTGCTTTGAAGGCCTTGTAGAATTCTGCTGAAAAACCATCTGGTCCTGGGCTTTTCTTAGATGGGAGGTCTCTTATTGCTGTTTCTATTTCAGTGCTTGATATGGGCCTGTTAAGATGGTTTAACTCATCTTGGTTTAGTTTCAGCATGTCCATATTTGCTAGGAAAAGGTCCATTTCTGCAAGTTGTCAAACTTATTAGCATAAAGGTTTGAGAAGTAGTCCCTTATAATGTTCTGAATCTTGGTTGTTTCTGTGGTGATGTTTCCATTCTCATATCTGAGTTATTTATTTGGGTGTGTTCTCTTCTTTTTCTGATAAGATTTGCTAAGGGTCTGTCTATTTTGTTAATTTTTTCAAAGAACTAACTCTTTGTTTTGTTGATTCTATTTTTTTGTTTGGATTCTAATTCATTTAATTCTGATTTAATTTTTTTGTTTTGGTCCAGTTGTGGGGTCTGAACTCTGGGCCTGGGCACTGTCCCTCAGCTCTTCAGCTCAAGGCTAACGCTCTACCACTTGAGCCACAGTGCCACTTCCGGCTTTTTTCTTTTTGCTTATGTGGTGCTGAGGAATCGAACCCAGGGCTTCAGGCATGCAAGGCAAGCGCTCTACCACTGAGCCACCTTCCCAGCCCCTCTGATTTAATTTGTATTATTTCTTTCCATCTACTGGATTGGGGTTTATCTTTCTGCTCTTTTTCAAGGAGGCTCAGATGTCTCATTAAATTGTTGGTTTCAGATCTCTCCAATTTGTGGATGTAGGAACTCAGAGCTATCAACTTGCCTCTGAGTGCTGCCTTTGCTGTGTCCCAGAGGAGCTGGTAGTTTGTGTGTTCATTTTTGTTGAATATCATGAACGCTTGAATTTTGTTTCTAAGCTCTTCCATGACCCACTGGTGGTTCAACAGTGTGTTGTTCAGCCTCTATGTGTTACAGAACTTTCTTTGGTGGCTTTTGGTGTTGAGTTCTAATTTTATTCCCTTGTGGTCTGAGAGAATGCAAGGTATAACTTCAATGTTTCTGAATTTGGACAAGTTTGCTTTGTGATCTAAAATGTGGTCTATTTTGGAAAATGTTCCTTGTGCTACTGAGAAGAAGGTGTATTCTGATGCTGTTGGATGAAATATTCGGTAGATGTCTGTTAAATCTAGTTGATCTATGTGGTTGTTAAGGTCTGTGGTTTCTCTGTTGAGTTTTTGCCGAGTTGATCTATCTAGTGGGGATAGTAGTGTGTTAAAGTCCCCAACAATTAATGTCTTTGGATCTAATATGAGATTTGAGAGAGAGTAATGTGTCTTGGATAAATTTGGGTGCTCTGTTGTTTGGCAAATAGAGATTTAGAATTGTAACATCCTCCTGAAGGAGAGATCCCTTAATTAGTATGTAGCGACCTTCTTTATCTCTTCCCACTAATTTTAATTTGAAGTCTATTTTATCTGATATTAGGACTGTAACTCCCGCCTGTTTATGGGGGCTGTTTGCTTGGTAGATTTTGTTCCAGCCTTTCACATTCAAAATGTGTTTGTTTTTATGGGCAAGGTTTGACTTCTGAAGGCAGCAGATAGAAGGATCTTGCTTTTTAATCCAACTGGACAGTCTATGTTGCTTAATTGGAGAGTTAAGCCCCTTAATGTTAAGAGATAGGACTGAGAGGTATTTGGGAGTTCCTGCCATTTTATCCATCTTCTTGGGGGCTGCGGCAACTGGGTTCTTCCTGTGGTTCTTGGATTCTCAGTTTGGGTGTGGTTTCTTGGCCTTTATTTTGGTCTTGTTGGTTTTCTATGTGTAGGACATATTTAATTATCTTTTGTAGGGCTGGTTTGGTGGAGATATATTGTTTTAATTTTTCTTTGCTATGGAAGGTTTTTATTTGACCTTTGGTTATGAAGGAGAGTTTAGCTGGGTACAGTATTCTTGGTTGATAGTTGTTTGTCTTTAGGACATGGCATACATCATTCCAGGCTCTTCTTGCTTTAATTGTCTCTGCTGAGAAATCTGAGGTGATTCTAATTGGTTTCCCTTTATAGGTGATTGATCTTTTCTCCTTGACAGCTTTAAGGATCTTTTCCTTGGTCTGAATTGATCCTGTGTGGATTATAATGTGACAGTGGGATGTCCTGTTCTGGTCTGGTCAATTGTAACATTTTTAAATTCTTGCCTTGAACTGGAATAATTCTACTCTTATTTATTTATTTGGTTTGGAAAAAAATTGAAAAACCATGAGATAAAATAATGCTAAGATTAATCTGAAATGGTATGAATAGTGAGCAAATGTTTGGCATATAAAAGAGAAAAAGAAGTTTCTTGGCTGTTCAGACTGGCCTTTGAAATACATGGGACACTGTCAATGAGAACAATAGTGCATTCAACAATCCTGAAGAAAAATAATAAAGTACTTGTGCTTCTTGACTTGGTATAGTTTCTAGCAATGGAAAACAATGCCTTCTTTCAAGTACATGGGCATAATTTTTGTACTTAATGACCTGTCTGCAGGATAGATAAGTTGCTAGTAATCTGTCAGCTTTTCAATGCTCTGATAATCAATTCTGCTACTACAGTTAAGATATAGGATTCAGACACCTACAGAATGATCTATGTGATGAGCTAACACAGAATTGAGTTTTCTAGGCATGGGCACAGATCAAGAAATTTTCATAAATTTTAAATTACTATTTTTTCCCCAGTGTTTGAAGGAAGTGGTTAATGGAGACAAATCTCTAGCAGTATCAATGCCTACATTAGGAATCATTTTTTGTTGGATAATGATGAGACATGTAAAGATGTACTTCCATGTAACTAAACGTAATTCTACCATGGTTTAGAAAATGGGTGTGTAGTTCTGAAGATTAGAGAGAAATAAGAAGACCTCAATGTAGAGAAATCACATGTGCTCATAAACTTGTGCCTGTGAAGCAGATTCTAAGCATTCATACCAATCTGAGTGTGTGCCTTGACCTGATCTTCTTTGAATCTCTTGGTGTATGTGGGGTGTTCCTCTGTGCAGTTTGGAGGCCTACATTTCCAGTCTGGTAATTTCTCATGTACTCTGCCATGCTGGCTTGAGTGGAACATCTCTGTTTCACCAAATTCTCCACATGCTGAAAGCAGGGAGGTTTGTTCTGTATAGTACTTTGGTAAGAGTTCTTTCACCAATGATAGGTTTAACCTATTACCAACAGATGTTGAGGGACACTGATCTATCAGATTTCCAACAATGCTTTCTTTGCTTACCATGCTTCCCAGATACCTGCCAGGTGATTGCTTCAATACTCACTAGCTTTTGTGCTCAGGGTTGGTGCTCTACCTCTTGAGCCACATTTCCAGTCAGACATTTTGCTGGTCAATGGGACATAGTCTTGTGGACTTTCCTGACTAGGCTGGCTTCAAACCGTGATCCTTGGATTGCAACCTCCTGAGTATTACTGAGTGAGTACGTGATGCACAGAGCTCCATGAAGCCTACCTCTCCTACCATCCGTGTCTCCTCTGCCGCTGTTGGGGTGGAGGCTGCTGGCCCTTCTGCTGCTTCTGTCTTCACTACTGCCACCTGGGCAGGCAGCTGGCCCAATCTTTTTTGTGCCACCATGCCCATTTCCTTCCTTCATATCACCAGCCCATCCCACTCTACTAATGACTGTGATCTAGCCTGGGCAAGGCATCATTTGGGAAAAGGCTTTCTGGGCTTAGCACCAGTGTGTCTCCCAGCTGTCTCTCAAGGTGAGTGGGTCAACCTACTTAGCTGGCAGGGGTGACCACCACACCCCCTTTCCCAGCAGTCCCTCCTGCACAATCCCCTGTATCACCAGTCCTGGCGCTCCCTCAAACAGATGAGGCACTGTTTGCACCCCTCACAGGCTTTCTGCTGGGCCTCCAGGGATGGTACTCCCCTCTAACCTGGGTGGAAATGACTTCCAAGGGCATCTAGAGGTCACACAGACTGTGATGGCAAACAGTCCCATGTAAGTTGTTGGCCGGGATATGCGTATGCGTGCTTGGGACAATGCCTTTGGGAGCTGGGGTTGTGCCAGAGCAGCAATCAACTGGTGAAAGTTACTGTGCTCAAGGTATCTGCAGAGAGCTCAAACACAGATTGGCATTGGTAGTTGATTTAAATATGCCTTTCTTTTTCATTAACATGGATGGCTATTAAAATATGCACAAGGATGGGTTTTTTTTTTGTGATTCCAATGCAGGCTTCTTTGTGGGTTAGGCTGTCTAGTTCATTCATTGCAGTCTGCAGAGGTAACAAAATTTCAAATTTTAAAGCTATGCGAACCCAAAGCATGTTGCGGATAATTTAAGTTTTGCACTCTGCATAGATAACCACTGAGATGGGTTGTGAAATGCGATTCGTTGTCTCCCTTACTCCAGGCAGATCAAAAGCTCTCTGATTTGGAAGAAAGGGCTATTTTGAGCTCCTGCTGTCAATTTCCAATTCATACACACACATACACACACACACACACACACACACACACACACACACACACGCAGAGCAACTGGTGGCAACTAAGAGTAATGAGCTTCACCAGCAGCGAAGGATCTGCTGGTGTCTGGCCGATGGTGAAGGAGCTCAGATTAGATCAGGGATCCCTTGTTCCGTTACTCCTCTCCTGCTTTCTCATCAGCTGAGTTGCTGCCACGGGAAAGCTATTGAAAAGCCATTAACAGGCAGTCCCAGTGCCGGCACGCCGCACTGCAGCAGCGCACCTGCCTGTGTGCATGTGGCACACTGCCCGCCTGAGCGCCAATTAGAGAGACTCTTACCCCGGCTTGTGGCATGGGAGACCTGTCAATCAAGGGCACTACAATAGCACGTGCAGCCACAGGAGCTCAAAACCCACCCAAACTGGCTTCTCCCAGAACTCCAGCTGCCGAATGACAATGAGTCGAACGCTTTTTGCGCGGTCATGGCACGGAGCCTCTGTTCAGTAATGCATCCTGAGGTGAAACTGTTACCTGAGTCAGGACTCTAAATAATGCATTTCCTGGGAACTACCGTGGTGGCAGAAGGGAACGCCGGATCCCGCAGTCAGATCACTGCCTGAGATGGAAAGATGTCTCACTATCATTTTATCAAGTGCTGTAAGTAAGCTCGATGTGGCTCCTGTGGCTGCATTTTCTTGGAGTATATTATTTGAGGTGGATGTCAGAATTAAGGCAGGTCTTAATTCCGGTACATCCTATTAGATGAATGGCACAGGCTGGTGACTCTGAAGGGTTTTTTTTAAATGCAGTCTGAATATATTTTTTTAATTTCAGATTCGTCAAGGACTCTATTTGCATCCAAATGTTGCTGTAGAACAGTAATCCTTGAAACTTTAGCTTTTAAAATAAGATGCAGAGAATAAAACAGCAACTCATAGAAAAGAAGCTATATAGAAAGGAAGGAGATTCAGGGGGAATGCCAGAGATGAGGTGAATCTGATCAAAGCACATTGTATGCATGCTTTAGAAAGTGCAGTAAAACCTCTTGTGTACCATACTTTATGCTAATGATTTTTTAAAATCCAAGACGAGATGTCGCAGGATATTTCTGAATATTAGCACTCATTAGTTACATGCATAAAAGCTTAACTAGCTAATAGATGGCTGTGTAGAGGCCAAGTCACTTAGTCATTGGTGCTACCTGAGTTTTATTGCTGACACCTGCATCCGAAGCTCACCGTAGTCTCCAGGCTTACCCTTGATGGTAAACTGTCCTTGTGCCCTTCACCTGGCAATGATTCCCCGCCCAGTGATCCTCACTGATGCTCAGAGGCTGAAAGGGAGTTTGTCGCCAGCCTTTTCTGATTCGGTCCCCCAGGCATTTCTATTTCCCCACTCTGGAATGTTAGCAGGCTGGGCTGAGCTAGATAAATACCGCACCGAAGCCTTCTCTGGAGAGCAGTCATGAGGAGGAAGACCTATCGAGAGCAAAAATGGCTTGCTTGCTAGACAGACTGCTTCTCCTCCTTCAGCACTTCTGAAAAGTTGTATGCATTTGTATTATGAGCTTAAAGTGATGTGACATTTTGAGGAAAAGGTTTCCTGTTCAGATTAGGGGGTGTGCTGACCAAGGACATCACAATGGTAATTAAGTAGCGTGATGAGGGAACGCATGTGTCGAATGGCTCTTGAGTTTGGTCCTAAAGGAGGCTGAAAAATGATGCTGTTTGAGGAGAAAGGATTTGCTTTCTCTTGGTGTGTGGGTGAAGAATATTTGCAGACATTAAAATTCTAATTATTGAAAGTAGAATTGCCTAAATCATAAGCATTTCCAACACAGGCATGCCTTCAGCCTGAAGAGCCATTTTAGCTCCAAACAACATATGAGTCAGCTGGTAAGTTTGTAGAATGGCTCTCTGACTGAGGACAATTGGGGCATGCAGTGTATTGAAGACCTGTGTACTAGTCTTCCATCTCAAGGTGACTGTCTTGGTGAAATACACCCAGGGTGGTGCTCTCAGCTCTTTTCTGTGTTGCTTCTCAGGTTTTACTGTACCAGCAGAATGCCATCATTTTCCTGTCTGTGCCTCTGCAGACAAAAACTCCTGAGAGCTTTTGCGTCAATTCCTGAAGGAACCTAGAGCTCAGATGGAGAATGAACACAATGATAGATGGTGGCGTGGGACATGAGCAAAGGCTCAGAGGGACAGAGGAACAAGGACATAGGGATTCGAGGCACAGCATGAGGCTGCCTTTACCTGCCCCTTTCTGCCGTTGGTTTAATTGAATTACTTGAATGTGGAATTTCAGAGCATTTGAAGAAATGAGAGAGTTTGAGATTATTCTTAAAACCCAACAGTGTAAAAGATGAAATCTGAAGTGAATGAATTTAATGAATGAATCATTTTTATTAAGGAAAATGTTCTCAGCACCTCTATAAAAGTATTTCCCATGGACTTATCAAGGAAATTAGAAACTTCTTACTAAAATGTGTCAATGTTCTGGGTTCTAAGTATAGTCAAATATATGTATCCATACAGCAGCACACACACAGTCAAGTATGTATAAAAGGGACCGACTGTAGGAATACCACCCATGTGCCGAAGGAGTTCAGAATTGGATTTCATTGTGGAAATAACCAAAAGGCATTTTCTTTCCTTTCAGCCCATTGAAGGACTGTCTTTAGATGGAACTTGAAGGGTGGCCGGGATAACAAAGAGAAGTGAAGTTTGGTGGGCTTTATTGATTCTGGTCATGGTTTGTAGGGTGGGAGCTGCTCTCGATGAATACAGCTTCACTGTATTGTGTTAGCTTGTTTTTACACTGGGATGGCTCACAGGCAGTTTACTGGTCTCCCTTCTTCACACCCAGTGACCATCTTTGGCACACTGGTGGTGATTTATCACATGCTGTGTCCCCCTTTAAGCCAGGTCCCAAAACCAGAAGTGACAGAGTTGCAGAGAAGGAGGAAGAGCTTCTGCAGAGTGAAGTCATAACACCTCATGCGGGCCCCATGAGGCCGGGGCATCCATTGGATGAGCAACAAGACTCTGTGTGTGTGTGTGTGTGTGTGTGTGTGTGTGTGTGTGTGTGTGTGTGTGTGTGTGTACTGGGCCTGGAGCGCAGACCTTTGTGCTATTGCTTAGCTTTGTTGGTCAAAGCTGGAGCTCTTGCACTTGTGCCACACCACTTCCATGTGTGACTCTGGGAGGTCTCATCAGGACCTATCAGTAGTTCCCACTGGCTTATGCTAGTATGGTGTTTTCAGTTACTACGGTATGTCTTCAAATGTACCCACAATGTAGATGTTTTGCATTTATAAGCAGAAAGATATCTTTAAGGCAGCATAATAGCATATTCAGAAAAATAGTGTAAATACGTGTTACCGTGTCCCTTTCTGGTGGGAGGGAGAGGGATACAATTCTATCTACTTTGATCTATCATAGAAGTAGAGTACAGAACTTATGGAAAAGATGACTCACGCCTGTAATCCCAGCATGCGGGAGGCTCAGGCAGGAGAATTGGGAATGTGAAGCCTTGGTTGGGCTGCATAGCAAGTTCCAGGCTAGATATGACATTGTCTCCCAAATGTGTGTGTGCTTATGTACATGCACACATGTGAGTGTGTGTGTGTGTGGGGGTGTTAAACAGGAAGTGTTAAGAGTGCTGCTACAAGAAATGCTGCTGTTTTGTGTGCCCTCTGGGTGAGCAGGGTCTTTCAGAGTCCTGTGCCTGCTGAGAGGTAACATGCCTTTGGCCACATGGCTGGGCTGAGGCGCAAGCAAGCAGGAGGCATGCATTCAGGGAACAATGAGCTCCCAGCTTTCTGCTGCATGAGACATTGGAGTTGTACTTCTGCTCCACACTGAACAAACTGGAGCAGAGCCTGACATCCAGCTGGTCCTTTCCGGCGGCATCTTCGGGGGAAGAGCAGAGCAGAGTGGAGTAGAGCAGAGCAGAGCAGGTCCTTCCATCCTGGCTCAGCCTTTCTCTCAGCACACAGCTTGGGGCCACACCACTTACAGCAGGATGAAGGATAAAGTTGTTTCCAATGAAGAGATGAGTTATCACAGAAAACATGCTGCTTGTCACGGGAGACAAGGTCACCTTCCTTCCACACAGCCCCTCATTCTCAGCAGTGCTCTGTCCCCTACCCTGGCTCTTGCAGTTCTTCTATGTCCTGCATTAAAAACATCTCAAGCCAATAAATATAATACAGTTAGAAGAAATTAGAAACTATTAAGTGTGCTGCTAGTGGGAAATATTTAACTCTAAGAAGTCCATCTTAGGTCTATATTGAAATCAATACATCTGTCCCTTTCACACATGCCTCCTCCCCCACCATGGGCTCAGAGGTCAGGAGCTGCACTGCAGACATGCACATGGTTGTAATGGCAACATCGCTGTTGGGCCTTCACACATTTCCCTTTCTGTGGTCCTTCAGGAATGCTGTGTGCTGCTTGTGGCCATAGAGCTGGCAGGGTTGACAGGTGTGATTAAAGGCTGTCCCTCTGTCTGGAGGGACCTGCATCCTCGCTTGACACCTGTCCCTGTAATTTGGTAGTCTCTCTTCAGGTTGTTCTGTGGATGAAAGATGACACTTTATGCTTCTGATGGTTGGTGGTACTTGAGAGATCTCCCAATCTCTCTGGATGGTTTCCAGAACCATATGCAAGGCTGAGCTGCTCAGGGGCCTCTCAGGGTATGCACTAGTGAGACACACAGAGTTCTTCCCACCAGACAGGCCCAGCCTGGACTTGAGTTCGTCCTTCCACCTGGATAGTCACTCAGAAAGGGACAAGGAAATCAGCAACTGAGTGTAGACCCTTCTTGTAGCAAGCAGCACCTACTGAGACACTGTAACTGCAGTACTGGAGAGAAAAGTCTGTGTTGGTCAGGTGAAGTGTGGAGAACAATGGTCAGACAGCAGCAAGGAGACTGGGAAGATAATTCTGTGGATCCTTGGAGAATGCAGCTCCCGGGGACTCCAGCTGAGGACCAGGAATCTGTGATCCTTTAGTTATTATAGGAGATGAGAGAAAAGCAGAGTCAGGGATTTTCTTGGAAAACCCTGTGTATGGTGTGACATGTTATCTTCAGGTAGAAGCCTGGGAAGAAGGACAGGCATGGGACACTAAATTCCAAGACATCCAAGGATGGAGTTAGCACACAATTCTGAAGCTCACATGAGCAAGATCTGCGTGAAGTAGACATGGAGTTGCTAGTGCATGGTAATCACTGTAGACGTAGCAAGAGACACAATAGCCAGGGAGACCTGAGATGGCTCAGTGAAGAGTTTCAGGAAGGCAGACCGAGGAAGATGCACCTGTAAGCGAGTTGAAAGTCTTAATGAAGAAGAGGACTGGAGTGGACAGGCAAACATTGTGGAGGGAAAGTGACGGGATGGTGAAGTCTACTTGGGGATCATCTGACGTAATCCATTAGGAAGCCATCAGGGACTGCAGCTGCTGTCAGCTGAGACCAGGGGAGGGACATTCATGGATCAAAAGCTCAGATGGTTTTAACTGGGATCGTTTTGTGTTTTGATTTTTTTTTCATGCTAGGGATTGAACCCATACCCTTGCGTTTGTCAGGAAGTATTTTACCACTTGAACCAAACCACTAGCCCTTTTGGTTTTTTGAAGTTCTCCCTGATACCTTGACCTGAGCTAGGCTCACAGTTGCAATCATCCTGCCTCTGCCTTCTGCGTAGCTGGGGTTACAAATTTGTGCCACCACACCTAGCTCCTGGGCAGTCTGTAAATGGACATCTCACAGGTGTCTCACAGGTATGACATATGCATCTGTATCACCTCTGAAAATTCAAACCCATCTGTCTGTTCCCCAGAGTTTGCCCAGTCCCCACAGTGGGTGGAGAGAAGCTAGTGGAATGCTGCCTGTTGGGACTCGGCTGCTCTATTCCTTGTCATCCTCCCATCATCCTGTGAAGTTGAACTAATGACGATAACCTTCACATCAAGAATGCACATTCTGATGAGGTTTACATGAAGGGAATTTGTTTTCCACTAATTGTCATAAGTGGATTCTGCGATAGGGTCACGATCACCTGTTTCGGGAACAATCGCTATGTGATGTTGCCTCACGTGTTTATGTAATACGTTTGGTTCCAACTTCAGATTAATCACATTTACTTCCTTTTTTTAATCAGTAGATCCTCTATCGCTTGAACCACTGACCCAACCTTTATCCATTTCAGTTAATTTGGAAGTTAATGGTTTTGCATTTTCCCCCCTCTGGCTGGCCTCAAATGGCCTCCAACCTATATCTTCCTAGGTAGATGGCATTCCCAATGTGGGCTACCACATTCCACTTAGTATTGAAATGGGCTGTTGTTAACTTTTAGACTTTGATTCACCTTCTTGCGACTCTGAACTACCTGGGATGACAGATATGTGCTACTTTGCTTAGGGTTCTGCTGACTTTTTGCCCAGGCTGGCCTCAACACAGAATCCTACTAATCTCTGCTTTCCAAATAGCAAGGATTACAAGTAGGAGCTATGGTGCCCAGCCCTGTATTTTGCTTTCTGAGAGAAGGTGTTCTGCAACAGTGGAGAACATTTGAATGGTTTTCAAGCTGTGGAGTTTCAAACTGACTTAAGTATCTAGGACCCTACTTAAGGATCGCTATGGAAAGGTCAAGTACTTTATTCTCTCCACAGATGGCTGCAGTTAAAAAAAAAAACAGCTAATAAGCTTCCTTCTGCTTTAAAACAAGACAATAAAGTCCAAATAGGGACTAATGATAACCTTGCATGAATCAGTGATGTGCATTAGCTCAAGTCCTCAGTTTGGTGTTTTGAAGGTCTTTTACTTCGCGTAAGGGAGGGACTGAGGGAAGATCATGAAAGGCGAAGAGCTTAAGAGTCTTGAGAATAAGAGAAGATGGAGAGGCTTGAGTTATTTATCATCCTGAAATGCGCAATGACAAGGAGAAACAAATATAAATTGGTGACTTGCATTCTGAGATCAATTGACCGTTCTTCTCAGACCCTGGGCTGCAGAACGGGGAGACAGACTTGGAAATGACCTGAGGAACAACAGGAATTCATGCCAGATAGTCCTCACGGTGCCTCCTATTTTGAGGGTGTCAAAGTCACAGCAATGGAGCGCTATTGAGAGAAGAACAGTCAACAGAGAAATCGTCTCTAGCTCACTATTGTTTTCCCTGTACAGTGTCACCGAGAGGTTCCGCTTTGGCTGGATGAGCTGAAGCCAGGCCCACAGGGCCCTCAGGAACTGATCAGGGCAGCTCAGAGGCTGATCCACCTTTTCTGTTCTTCAGGGATTATGCCTGGGTTTTTTACTTCATCCTGTTCGCCTCCCCAGGGAGCCATGAAGGGTCTCTCCTGCAATGTACCCCTACAATGACTCAAGGAGTCTGGGCTGTTCCCTATGGGGCACTGGGGAGAACCCCAGGGGGGCTCAGCCATGTTCAGGTGCTGTTCCTTCCTGGCAAATGATGAAACTCCCTCCGTGCTTGGTACTTGACCCCCTTCTTTGAAATAATGGGGTTATACTAATGCCATGGACATCCACATCATGGCGCCCAGGAAGTTGGTGGCTCTGACCTCTCTGCCCACTGCACTCTCGTGGTCTATGCGGTGAACCTCACTGAGCAGTCTCAGTTCTTTCTGCAGAAAGGACAGAATTCCTGTGCAGGATTCCTAGAGCCCAGGGCTCGGCAGTGCTGACACAGCACGGTCCTCGGTTACACTGGCCTCCTCCAGCTTCTGATGCCCAAGTTTCTGTGTTTCATCCTCTCCCAGATCTATCCAAGTATGGGGCCTTACATGCTTCCAGCATATATCAGTTTATTTAACCACCCGTCAGTCTATTCATTTACTCATCCATCTACCTATCCATGCATCCATCTATCTCTATCTATCTCTGGCTTCTATCTATCTATCATCTATTCATTCATCTACACATCCCACCCATACATTTGTGTCTCGTGTAACTATGCACTGAAATGTTAACTTAGTATTAACACAGTTGGAAAGCATTTTCCTCTTTAAATAATTAGTTAATATGATGCTTTTTAATGGAAGGCTCATTGTCTATTTTATTTTGAACTGTTTTATAAAAAAAAGGATTTCTTAATGAAGTCAGTGAATAAAATTCCTCTTTGTAGGCAACAGTCTCTAAAATTTAACACATCCTTCCCCTTTTTATTGCCTTGTTTTAATTCTGTCTTTATCTATAGATTAGAGTATAAATGACAATGGGTAGTGTATTTTAATGATTGGGCTTCAGTAGTGTCTATTGTTGTCATGGAGACAGAAATCTGTGTTCAATATACACAGATGAACTTGCCAGAACACCTGAATTTAAAACTGGAATTGATGGTCAGATAAGTTGATGTTAGGCGAAATGAACCCTAAGATAAGGACTCAAATGTTTTTTTTTTTCTTGCTGTTGTTTCTAACATATTTATAAGATGATTTCTTTGTTGCTTTGTATGTCCCTCTCCCATAGTATAACTTCTGTTTTCACTGTATTTGATGTTGGTATAATTTGTGGAGGGGAAGGGAAGAAACAAATTGTTTAAATAGGGATACAGGTGGACCCATTGCAATAATGAGATGTACAAGGTGTTATGTCGAAAAAGGACCTTTACAACGTTGACTGGGGGAGGGGAGTATGCGGGGGAGGGGGAGGCGTAGAAGAAGGCAGGGATGGTAAGGGGAAACAAAGGAGGAGGCAACAATGCTTGATAAGAAATGTACTCGTTAGCTTGCTCATGTAATTGTGACCCCTCTGTACAATATTTTCACAATAAAAAACATAAAAAAATAAAAAATAAATTGGAATTGAGAATTTGCAAGACTACTGTTAGAATTCTCAGTTCATAATTGGATTTGGGGGAAATAGTGAGGCTTGCACTCAGGTCTCCTGGCTTTGGAGGTTGGTGTGATTCTGCTGAACCACACCTCCAGCCTTCCTTAAGTTTTGAGGGAGTGGATACACTACCAATGCAGTAATGCTATTGACAAGTTTTTACTACTAGTTTTCTGCTAACTCAGAAGTTCCTAAGTGATGTTTGAGCCCTACCCTTGCATCCCCAGAAGCGAGTGGCAGAAGTATTGCATTCTCAGACAGTAAGACTGGGGCCATGAAGGGGGACTCTTCATTCATTCTTGATTAAAATGAAGGAATCAAAGGAGGAATGAGTCATGAACAGTGCGTGTCAACTGGTATTTGAAAGACACCTTGTACATCTGAAAAGCTTCAGCCTCTGGAAGAACAAGGCAAGTTGATGCTCAGGGCAGACCACTCCTGGAGAGACTGGAGAGCTATGTGTCTGTCTGTTAAATACCCTCTCTGGCAGATTTAGTGAGCTGAATTTCCTCTCGACTATTCCAACCAGAGGTGAACACTGGGGAAGGATTTAGTATGGAGCTGTGTGCTCAGAGCTGTGTGACTTATTGATGAGGAATGGAACGTGGTCACTTGAAGGAGAAGACCCAAATGTCTTCTGTTGAGTATGAACCCAAGGAAAACACCCTGAGCTACAGCCTGGAGGGATCATGGCCATAAACTTGTCATAACCCTCATTTGTGGATATCTGATCAGAGAGACCTTCTGCTGACATTTCGCCTCTATTTTGTCATTAGATCCTCCCTGTGAGGTTCACATAAGACCCAGAGGAGGAAGGAAATCCCTTTGGGTAAAGTCACACAACCAGTAAGAAGCTGGTCGGAAGCTACGTGGCTGAGGCCTGGAGATAGGGCTGCAGATACCAGGCTGGCATGGAGCTGGGCTGACTGGGTGCTCTGTGGGTCAGGCAGATGACTAGACACCCTGGACCCCAAGGCACAGAATGCGGAGTTTATACACGATGCTTTCAGGTAAACCAAGGGGCAAATTCACAGCACATCCACTTGGGAAGATATACTGGAAAGCCCAATAGTGTGACAAGCTTCAGTTTTCTCACTACCTGAAAACAAATCCTAAAGCGAATAAGAGTTGTATCCACTGAAAAGCTATATGTCATAACCCCCAAAAACATTAGTAAATTATCTATTAAGAGAAGTGTTAAGTGTGGGAAAGCACAACAGTACAGGAAATGCAGTATTTTAAGTCATACATCATGTGGAAATAGCATTTATTTTAAAGAGAAAACATCTGTCTGGTGCTAGTGGCTCACACTCATAATCCTAACTATCAGGAGGCTGAAATCTGAGAATCACAGTTTAAAGCCAGCTGGGGCAGAAAAGTCCTTGAGACTCTTACCTCCAATTAACCACCAGAAAACCACAGTGGTAGATCACTAGCCTTGAGTGACAAAACTCATAGATGGCACCCATACCTGAGTGTAAGCCTCAGGAACTATGCAAAATAAAAGAGGAAGCATCGGCCATAGCCATTAAAACAAGTTCAGGTAATAGATGAAAACCCACAGAGCCTGGGCATACACAAACTTAAAAGCTGAAAGATGGCTGCACATTAGTGAAGTGAAAATGTGGTTGCTTTCCTTGACTAGAATGTAGGTTCTTTACCTTAATTTAAGTAGTTTATTTCCTTTACCTTTCAGAGAAATGTGTCAACGACAGCTTGTTACAGGGATCAGAGACCAAAATCCTCAAATATTCTAGTTCATAACATTTCTATCTTGCCCAAATGAAGCTTCCTTCCACTGTTTCGTTTTTGTTCTGTAAAGGCGTATGGCATACTGCATCCTGATTTCAAGCCTGTTAAAACCCAGTGTTTTCTAAAGACTTGCGGAAAGTGCTTGAGGAAAGTGTTTTAAAGGCTCTGGGGAAGTATGCGGAAACTGATTATACTCTTGCTTTAAAAACCCAAATTGAGCCTTTGTTTCACTGCCATTGTAATCTGCAGTTAAAAAATCCCTTTGGAATCTTTTTATAACAACGGATTCCAAGAATAAAGTTCCTGCTTGAGGAGCTATTAGTGAGCAGCTGTTTTGTGTGTGTGTGTGTGTGTGTGTGTGTGTGTGTGTGTGTGTGTGTGTGTGTGTGTGTGTGTTTGCGTGCGCATGTGCAACACAGGTGTGCATACCTCATACCTGCTGGTTTTCAATTGAGAAACTAGCTTTCAAGCTTGCAGAATTTCAAGCAAACATCTGAGAAGAGAGGAGTGGGTAATAGGTCTGCTACAGTATTTTTCGTGAGTTTTGTAAGCTATATGTATAGTTTAAGCCCCTATGATGCAGGCACTGATTATTTGATCTGTCTTTGGGAGGGTAAGGGGAGGCACAGAAATTGAGGGACAAAGGGTGAACAAATGCAGCAGTGGTACTTACTAGGCACTATGTTGAAAATGAATTTTACAACTTGTGGGTGGGGATGGGAGGGAAAAACTGGGAGAGAGCTAGGGAAGGAAGGGGTAACATTGTCCAGAAAGAAAGGTATTTTTACCTGGCTTATGTAGCTGTAGCCTCTCTGTACATCACCTTGGTAGTATATGGGATGCAGGGAAATGGATGGATCTAGAAGAAATCATGTTGAGCAAGTTAAGCCAAGAGTAAAGAGACAAACAGCACATGGTCTCCCTGATAAGTGGATGTTAAATCCGAAACATAAGTGATAGGACAAAATTAACAAGGCTTAAGAAACAAAGGACCTCCACTCATCTGGTCCAATCACTACTAAATAACCTCATGCTGCTGATCACATATATGGTGTATATGTGCACACCGGAGGGAAAGCAGGAGGAGGACACAGAACTAGAGGGAATCAGGGAAAAACATAAAACAATGGGACCCATCAGCTGCACTGAACATTGATCAAAATGAACTAAGCAACACAATGGCAGCGATGGGAGGGAGGGAACGAGTGGGAAAGAGGGAACAGCTGATGCTATGCAAAACAAAAGAAATGTACATATCACCCAATGTGGAAGAAATAACTGTATTGTCAAAGCTCATAGAACTCATGTTATAGACCATGATAGGCAATTTGCCCCATGAAAGTTAGAATGTGTATGTGACTTTAACTAAGCATCACTATCCCACAATACTATGAAATTTGGGAAATTATGTAATCACTTAATCACAATAAAGAATTTGAAAAAAATAATAAAAAATAAAAATATGGCATGCAGTCTACCACATTCTGGTATGAGGTTCATGAATGGTCAGCTTAAGCACTATTCTGCGGCACATCCAGAACATTCTCACCTTGCCAATCTGAAACTCTGTTGAACACAGCCTCCTATTCCCCTCCTTCCTGGCCAACCACAATTCTACTGTCTAAGTGTTGGGTCAATTCACTAATTATAAGTTAATTGTTATTACATTTAATTTTTACTGACAGGTTCTTTGTTGGTGTTGTTATTGGTTATGAGGCTTGAACTCAGGGCCTGAGTACTCTCTCTGAGCTTTTTCACTCAAGGCTAGCTACAGCTCCACATCCAGTTTTCTGGCGGTTAATTGGAGATAATGGTCTCACAGACTTTCCTGCCAGGGCTGGCTTTGAATTATGATGCTCATATCTCAGCCTCTTGAGTAACTAGGATTACAGCAGGCACCTGGCTTCTGACAGGTTTATTTTGACTAACATAATATCTTTCAGGTTAATTCCTTTCTTTTTATAGCTAAGTAATATTCCATTGTATAATACCTTATTTTGTTCATCTATATTATCTGTGGTCATAGTGTTACTCCCAGCCTGGGTGCACTAATATTTCTTTGAAACTTCAATTATTTTTTAGTGTTTTAGTGGAATTCTAAGGTAGTAAAACTGCTCTATTTTTAATTTTTTGAGGACCCCTATAATGTTTTGTGTGGTGATTGTGCCAATTTTTCCAATTCTACCAACAGTGAAAGAGGTTTTCAACTTCTCTACCTTGTCACCAGCATTTTGTATTTTAGTTTCTTGGGTATTAACCATCTTAATGCTTCCAGATTCTGTCTCCTGGTGGTTTTGTTCTGCATGTGTTTTGTGAGTAATATCGAATATCCTGACTGTTTGCATTTCATCTTTAGGGACACATCTATCTGATTTCTTGCCCAGTTTTTCATCAGGTTATTTCATTTACATTGTTGAGTAGTAAGGGACCTTTTCATACTCAGGATATCAGCATCCTATCAGATAATATGCAAATGCTCTCTGCACTCTGTGGTGCGTTTTCACTTCACTAATGGTGACACACAGAATCTGTGTAAAAATTCTCAGTATGAAGTGTTCAGTGGCCCTGTGAAGGTTCTCATCTGGGATGAAGGGATTTCTCATATTTGTGCAGCAGAACAATTCCAGAAGTCAATTTTCATAGCTCTTTTCCTTCTACTGTATTCTTTCTGTTGCTGACTTTCTCTCATGTAATATTCTGAAGTCCTGACACCACACATGCAACTCTCCAAAGCAAGGTGTGGAACAACTGTTTTCCTCAACAGATGTGCATATTTATTTCTGAATACACACTTCTTTTTCCTCTCTGTATTTTCATTCAGGCTCTCGGTGTGGCTCACATGGAAATGTATCCTCACTGAGCCATGTCTTCTGGTTATAATTTTTTACTTCTGAAGCAGTGCATAATGGTTTCTTCTGTTGGAAATGTTTCTCAAATGTCCAGGCCTGAGAATCTGTTGTTTGTGATGCATCCAAACAAAAACTCTCCCAGCTGGGCGGAGGAGGCTGGGTGGAGGCAGGCAGCCATGTCTGAAGCTGCCCACTGATGCCCAGGAATGGATCAAGGGCATGTCTTCCCATCTTCTCTTTAGTGAGGTCACTCTTATAGAATGAGATTTCATTTCTATACCTACCAGAATTGTTTGCTAAAAATATAGGGAGGACTGTCCTTCAAAAAGTTTACTATCTATACTGATCTCCATTTAAAAAATAACCCTCTCAACAAGTACACCAAGAACAGCGTTGTGTTCTTTTTTGAATTATATTTATTTTTATTGTCTTTAAATACATATACAGAGGAGTTTCAACATGTCCTTTTCTGAGGACAGTGTGTCCTGATCAGGGTCACCTCTTCCATTTTTCTCCTCATCTCTCCCAACCTCACCCTTCCCTCAAGGTCCAGAATCTTCTCATATGTGCATTGAGAATAATGTGCCTACCTTTTCTCCCCCAAACTGTTCATTGTTATAATAGAACCTCAAAACTTTCAGGGGCTTTTGACAGTGGAAATTATATTCTCAGATCAATTTAAGGCAAGGGCTGATGGGTGGCAGGGACTCTTCAAGGCAGGAAGGAAGAGGCCAGGGGTCCAGCCATGTGGCTATGCCATGTGGCACCATGCTGAAAGGCACGGAACTGGAGGAAGATGAGAGAACATGGCAGAAGATGTGTGAGTTATAAACCAGGTCCAGAACTCTGAAAAGCAGCATTTATAAATGTGTTTAGGGAGAGGAAAATCTGGTTTTGTAAGAGCATGTCACTCTCTGCCACAACCAACACAAGCTCCATCTTGCTGTGTGAGTTTGTATGACTCCCTTGCCTGTGTGCTGGGGTGAGGATCTGCTCTCATACGAAGGAGTTGCTAGCTCACGTGTGGTTTGGTTCAGGGCAGAGTTGGCAAAGTGGAGACTCCAGCTTTGTAAGGAAAAGGAAGGGCCTTCTCCCAACTCTTAGCAAGGAGCCATGCATACAGAGCATAGACTGTACCAAGTTCATGGACCCAGTGGGGTAAAGCTGAGGCGCACAGTGTAGGCGCCGCGTGTCACAGTCCACCTGCTCCGTAGCATGAACACAGGTGTGAGTTACGCTCATTCGCACTGCCCCGCTTTAGCAGTTCCTCAGGCTTTAAGTAAGCTGGGTCACATTTCTGTTTCCCATGGTGTATTGCTTTCAGGTTAGCACACACACACACACACACACACACACGGCACTGTTTACCTATGTAATTACATAAAACAATGTTCCACCATGTTAGATATATATTTTTTTACTAAAAAAGAAACCTTATTCCAAGGTGATGTAATATTATTTAATAATGGAATGCACTAAAAAATAATGTCTTATACAAATATGAATTTCAAGCTGAACAACCGTGGCTTTTGGTTCTCCCAAATCGTAAGAGTAAATAAGGAATTGAAGAATAAGCTTTGGTGTTCTGTTCTGACAGACTGAGGGATTGTTCCATGGATCCTGGCTTGTCATCATAGAGTCCTGAGCACTGAATGGACAGTGTTTCCAGGAGACTCTTCCTAGGCTCTGAGATCTGGAGGAGCCCGGAATTTATTAGCTTATCTTCTGCTGCCATTGGCAGCGACTGGCACTCTGACACGGCTTTACCTCTTCCTGGTTTTGCAGTGGCCCTAGACACTGGCCTTGGGCACTGCATGACAAGTCAGGACAGTCACACAAGCTGAGGCTTTGAGACTGTTAAAGTCAAGAAGTCAGACGTGAGGCAGTTTCCTAAGCAGGCCTGCGAGTAGAAGACATTCTCTGCAGAGGGCTACCGAGCACTCTCAGACAACCCTTCCCCTCCCATCCTGATCAACATGCTTATCACAGCAGTGCACCTGTAAGTCGTTTGTCAGGATTTCAGAGCCACCACCATCTACCATGTTGAGGTCTCTGGAAAGAGGAGATCCTATATATGAATAGTTGATACTCCCAGCATCGCTGTTATGAATGCTCCTAAGTGCAAATAAGCAATGAAAATACAAGCCCAACATTGCTCATTCTCTCTCTAATTATCTATTGCATAAATCAATGGCATTTTGAGTGCCATATGATTTGGGTGCTTTGGGAATCGCTGTGTCTTGTCCTTTTTATTCTTGAGTTTGTACAGAGCATTTTTTACTTTGACATGCAGATGTCCCTTCAGTCTTGGACAAGATGTAGCTTCTCTCAAGGAAGTTTTCTTCATGTGCAAACCAGAGATCATCATGCAGCTGGTGTTTGTGGTTAACCAAATATTTGCAAAGTGGAAAGAGAGACTTGTTCTATGAGAAATTACGGAGCTGAACCTAGGATGGAATGTTGTCAGGTTTGGCATAGAATACATCACAATTTGAACATGTACAGTTACGTGAACTTGTTGGGGCTTACCTCATAAGTACTTTTAAAAAGTATATATTGCTGATTGTGATGGCACATACTTGTAATTCCAGCAATTGAGATGCTGAGAAAAGAGAATTATATATTTGAAGCCAGACTGAGCAACATAGTGAGATCCAGGACAGTTTGGGTAAGAGGAAGAAACCCTGTCTAAAAAATAAAGTGAGTGGAGGAGGCTCACAGAAAGCCCATGGACTGGTAGAAGATCTTCACTAGCCATACAATGGACAAGGGTCTCATATCTAAAATACACTTAGAACTCAAAAAACTAAATCCCCCAACAACAAATCCTCAAAGAAACAACTGCCTGATTAACAAATGGGCTAAAGACTTAAAGAGAGACTTCTCTGAAGAGGAAATAAGAATGGCCAATAGACACACAAAGAAATGCTCAACCTCTCTAGCCATAAAAGAAATGCAAATCAAGACAACATTGAGATCCCACCTCATCCCTGCTAGAATGGCTATAATCAAGAAATCTAATAACAACAGATGATGGAGGGGATGTGGCCAAAAAGGAACCTACTGCATTGTTGGTGGGGGTGTAAACTTGTTCAACCACTTTGGAAAACAGTATGGAGGCTCCTCAAAAGACTCCACATAGAGTTCCCCTATGACCCAGCAATCCCACTTTTGAGCATTTACCGAAAGGATCACAAACAAGGTCATATCAAAGCTATCAGCACAACCATGTTTATCGCAGCATTATTTACCATAGCTAAGATATGCCCCTCACTAGATGAATGGATCAAGAAAATTATATATATACATATATATGTATATATATATATATATATATATATATATATATATATATAAATGGAATTCTATACCTCTGTCAGAAAAAATGACATTGCCTCTTTGGTTAGGAAATGGAAAGACTTGGAAAAAATCATATTAAGTGAAGTAAGCCAGACCCAAAGAAACATAGGTCCCATGGTTTACCTTGTTTGCAGTGACTAGTACATGTCTAGAACAAGCAGAGTAGGTCAAAGGCTATGTACATACAACCATATGAGGTAATGTTAAGCAAAATGTACCCCAAGACAGGGACACAAGAGGTTTTTTTTTCTCTTTCTTGCTAGTGTTTTTAATGTACTTACAATACACCATGTGATTGTTTTGTTTCTCTTGTATGTTCTTCCCTCATGGTATAACCCCTGTTTTCACTGGATTTGATGCTGGTGCCCTGCACCTTGTATATACATTTTTGTAATTTGGAGAGAGGAAGGGATATTGCAGAAATGAGGATGCAGGCTGACCCATTGTGACGACAAGATGTACAGGATACTATATTGAAAACAAACTTTACAATGTGGGGGGGGGCAGGAGGAGTTGAGGAGGTGGGGAGGGAAGTGATGATAGGGAGAAAATAAAGGAGGAGGTAACAATGCTTGCTATGAAGTGTACTCATTACCCTATTCATGTAACTAACCCCTCTGTACAACATTTTTACAGTAAAAAATTAATAATAAATTTTAAAAAATCACAAAAAATAAAGTGAATTTCCCTTAGTTAGAAAGGATGTGTGAACCTGTATTTCTGAACCAGATTCTAGACCTTCCATTTCTTTACATTAATTTTCTGCCTGTAGTAACATTTCAGTGTTACTATGCAAGTAACTTGCAAGTTCAATGCAAGTGTTTATAAACATCTTATGGATATTTTGGGTACTATTATGGAAAATACTATCTTGAAAGTTAGTGGAAAACTCACATTTAGAATGGATCGTTCAGCTAGTTAATTGCTATGTTAACATAACACACTATATTAAACAACAGCCACAATTATATCATTAAGTTTGAAAGACCTAAAGAAAAATCTGTGTCATGTCCAACTTTATATGTAACCTCCATAGTTACTTCATGAGAAATAAATGTCTTGCAACCACAAGGAAAAGGGTTGGGCAATGAGTTGGTAAATGGCTACCAGGTGGTAAGAATAATTGATAGTATGTGTACGATTCCTTCCAGAACCCTCCGCTGTACCAGAACAATTTGTGTTCTGAAAGACCTGGAATGACTTTCTGCCCAAATTTAACCTGCAAAATTTACTTCTCTTAGTTCTGTTGCATGGGGGGCTAAGTAGGGTGGTTAGACATTTGGGCCTTTGGTGTAGAACTAGGAAAAGGATCAACTAGTGTTGGTGGTGGTGTGCACACCTGTCTGTGTCTAATTCTACCCTCTGTGTTGTTGCTGTGACATCTCAAGCAGCAAGTGGCCTCTGTGTGTGCACACACTGTGCACAAGAGACTCTGTCCTTGTATATGGAGCACAGAGCATGGGCTGGGTGGGCTGCAGCTCATGCAGTGGGCTGTGGGCTGGCTGGTGACAATGCCGGTCTAGTGATGTTCCCGTGTCCCCTTGTCAGGTTGCTTCCAGCTATGTAACGTTTTCCGGTCCCATGACATGGAAATTGACCAGTGTTTGCTGGAGTCCTTGCCCCTGGGCCAGCGGCAGCGTCTGGTGAAGCGCATGCGCGGCGAGCAAATCAAGGCCTACTATGAGCGCGAGAAGGCCTTGCAGAAGCAGGAAGGACTGCTGAGGAGACCGAGGCACGGGCGGACCCAGAAAGTCCACTTTGGCCTGGCCGATGTGATTCAGGATGCCATCATCCACCACAACGACAAGGAAGGTATGGACGCCTTCTCACGGCCGATTTTTAGTTGCTCTTTTTATTTGGGGGTGGGAGTAAGTGGGAGGTGAAAAATTCCTTTTTAAATATTGAAAACTGCTGGCTTTGAGCTCTCAGAAATGTTCCCGGGGTGGGGGGGGGTAATATGTAAAGTCCAATGGTTAAATGTCCCAAGAATCCTGGTAAAGATGAAAGAATGTCAAATGTTAGCTAAATGGTTATGTTTTGCTTTTTAAGAATCACCTATCTGGACATGGTAGCTATAATCCCAGCTAATTCCAAACCCAGGCACAAAGGTAGCAAAAGTCCATCTGAACTGATAAGCTGAGCACGGCAGTGCTTGACTGTCATCCAAGCTAGGTAACAGGTTAAAGTGGGCTGGTCATGGTGCAGACTGGCCTAGGGCAAAAACTCAAGACTGTCTCAGCACAGCAGTGTAGGACAAGGGTCATGGCTCGTGTGGGAGAGCACATGCCTGGTCTGAGTTCAAACCCCAGTGCCACCAGGCAACCTATGCAGAAGAAAGAAATTTCCTTTCAAATTATTAATTCAGATTGATCATGAATTTTTTTGGTCGGTTGTAGGGCTTGAACTCTGGGCCTGGGCGCTGTCGCTCAGCTCTTCAGCTCAAGGCTAGTGCTCTACCACTTGGGCCACAGCACCACTTCCAGTTTTCTGGTGGTTTATTGGAGATAAGCAACTGAGGAACTTTCCTGTGTAGGCTGGATTTGAACCACGATCCTCAGATCTCAGCTTCCTGAGTAGCTAGGATTACAGGCATGAGCCATTGGCACCCAGCTGTTCATGAAAATTTTTAATCAATGAAGTTTTTTTCCTGTGACAATGATATTGGCTGCAACGTTCATTAGTTTTTGTTTCACACATGGATACAATTGGTAGTGGTCTCAGAATTCTCAGGAAATAAAAGTCGATTTATGCAAAAAAAAAACAACAAAAAACCATTGATTCTTCTGTGCTCAGGTCATGTTTGTCCTCTGTTTATTTCTAGTAGTTTAATGGTTTCAGGTATTGTATTTCAGTCTTTGGTCAGTTTTGAGCTGGTTTTTCTCACAACATAGGGAGAAAAAAATGGGATATGTTTCTTTATTCGCTATGAATAGTCAGCATCTTGGTATCATGAATTGAACACTCCGTTCTTTCTGTCATGTGAGGTTATAAAGTTGTTGCTGAAAATCATTTGGAGAGAGATGCATGATCTTTGTTCTTTTCTGGAGTTCCTGTCTGCCTAGTTTTACGCCAACAAATGTGGTTTTAGTGACTGCACTTTGGTAGTGTGCCTTGAAATCAGGTATGGCGATGTCTCCTATTTTGTTCATTTTGATCAAGACTGTGCTGGTTTTGCTTCTCTGTGAAATCTGACTGGATTACTGTATCATGCTTTTCTAAGCAACCCGACCCACACCTCCCTGGCCTAGGAAAGACTCAGATCCTTAAGACAGCTGCAGAGGAAAGAGAAGCTGAGAGAGTTTCCAGTGTGTGTGGTGAAAAATCCTGGCTTGCTGAAAGGAAAAACTATGATGACACTGGAGTCAGAGGACAGCAGAGGGAGCAGGGCCTTGTGCCTACACAGCACAGGAGATCCAGTGCCCGTGTAGAGGGCTGAGCATTGCTGGAATGATCTGTACTGGAGGTCCTCCATCCTGGGCAATCAGGAAGAGTCTGTTTTTAATTCCAATTTCTGGACTTACTTAAAGAGATGCTAAGCTGAAGTTGAGACAGGCAGTTTTTGGAGATGTCTGTATGCAGTGGTGTGTACATAGGACTGTACATGCATGTGAGAGATAGAAGCCTGTGCTAATGATTACTACAGCTCTCACCTGCCGGGAATCACAGCTGTCAGCCAAGAGTGAATGTGGAGAGGAGAAGCAGCAGGTGGGGAGAGAGAAGAGCACATAGGAATGCATGAATAGGGCAGAGGCTAGTATAGCCTTAAAGAACTTGTCTAGCCCATGAAAGGCCATGAAGTTGAAAATGAACTATTAAGCAAAATAAAATTTATAAAAAAAGCCTAGATGCACAATGTGAAAACAAATCAGAAGGATCAGATATGACTCAAAAGTTTCTGAAATGGTTTGGCATGGCTTTTCTGCTCTTTTTGCTTATTCTTAACTCTTTGATTTTCTAACCTAAGTCTTACATGTTTTAGAATCTAAGTTTATGGTAAATTTCCTCTCAAAGAAATTATTCCACATGTACATTTGAGTACAAATTTGGTAAAATGAAATACAAACTTCTCAATAGGCAGTCAGTATTTCTTGCCTAATTGCAATCCTTTGGTAACCACGCACACCTGGTGAAGAACTTAGGAATGCACATTTTAAGTGTAATAAATGAAAGAGCACATTATCTATAACAGATTGTTTATATGTGGGTGTTGATATAAGGGTACGAGGTTTAAAACAAACAATTGGATATGACTTTCAATCTGAAAGAAGCAAATAATAATTTTGATTCCAACAATCTCTGACTAGCTATAGACTAGGTATCTTTGAAGAAGCCTAGTTTTGCCTTTTGTGGGTTTTGTCCCTTGCATTATATACAGTAGACAGAGTGTACCCGGGAAAAAATTTCATTTAATCATGGCAGTGATATTTTTGTTTATCATTGAGCTACCAAAGCAGTCAAACGACCTGTTTATGCACTTGAGAAAATAAATAGCACTGCCAGGAAAAAAATCCTTTCTTTTTGTTGTTTCAACATTGAACATTATGATTTGCATGAATAATTTTCCTTTATGGTTTAGTTCCTAGCACTTTTTATGTTGCCTGACTATGAATACAGAATCAAATGTACTTTTCATGTCTGTGATGGTATTTATGCTAACATTTATAATACATCATTTAAAGGTAATTCAGATTGTCGTGTGTTTTGTTTTTTAACTTTAAAAGTACTGCACTTGTTTAAGTGTGAATTTAATGTCTTTGGTGCTTTATTATTGTCTTCCGAGAGTTGATAATATTTTCACCTCAGTTTGTCATTTTAATATATGATACCACTCTAGAATGTGTTCAGTAACTCTTTTCTCTCTAAAAGGAAAATCAGTTATCAATTTTAGAGTTGTTAGTTCAAGTCCCAGTTGTTTCAAGAGACAGAGATAGGGGAACAGGGTGAGGAGACAGATAAAGAGACAAAGAAGAAGCATGTAGAGAAAATTCACATGGGAAGATAAATTCCTTACTAGAGCATCTATTCTCTCATACTCAACAGATTTTAGTGGTGGGCCCACCAACGACGACGTGTTTTTGCAGAAAGTAATTGCTGGTGTTTTCCTCGGACATTGTGGCTATCTTCAGTGTATGCTCTGCCCATGTGACTTTAGTTACTGTTTCTAAAAGCCACACGTGGGTGGACAGAGGAATTGAATCTAAGAAGGAATTGCTGCCCCAGGGCGATTGGATTGAGTCAGTGTTTGTACTCAGATGACTGTCTGTCAAGCTGATCTGCAGAACCATCAGCAAAGCATTATACTTCACAGCTGAAATACCTCCTTGAGCACCTGGCCAAAGCCTCCTTCCTGTCCTGTTACCTTTCCCCTTCTAACCTGTCAGGTTCAACGATGACCATCTTTCTTCATCTTCTCACCATACCCTCATTTTCTCCTTGGTGTTCAGTTAGTTAATATCACTTCTGGTCAACTTAGACTAGAAATACTGAAGTCATTTTGTGTTAACCAGGTATTAATCTGAAAGGGTTTGAAGGCTCTGACCTTCTTTGAACATTTTGCAGGAACTAGCAACTGTTTGTAGATCCTCTATTATCTTCCAAAAACTACCCAGGATATGTAGCCATTCACAATATATTGGATGAACTAATTATTCATAAGCCTGTTGCTAAGCTTCCTTATTGAGAAGCTTAAATGTAAATCTTCACGGCTTACCATTTGGTTACTACATGACTTTGGTTTCTGGTAGTGGAGCAGCATGTGTGGAGTCAGAGGCAGCATGGTGATGGAGTAGGGCCGGGTGGAGATGGCAGACATGAGGAGATCTCTGACATGTATTACGAGAAGCAGCTCTCTACGGCCATCTCTAGGAAGATGGGCTGCTGGGCTGGTGCTGTTTGCATAGCGTGGTGATGGTTCAAGCTAAATGAAGCTTCTTCCTCTCTCCTCGACCTTCCTGTAAATGATGTACCAGTTGTCAGTTGAAGGATGACGTGGGTAAGTGGATTGAAGCAGGTCCTGACAGAAATTGACAGCTGGGCAGTGCTACCTCCTCCGGTCCACTGAGAAGGTCGCCATTTGGAGGGACCTGTGAGTGTCTAGGAGAGCAATTGTGATGTATGCAAAGTGTGCTGCAAGAATAAGTAGTTCTAATGCTCAGAAATAAGAGTGTGTGTCTGACCTGGAATAAATATAGACTTTTCCCAAAGAGTTGGACTTAATAAGAGCATCTCCTACATTAGATACTTTGAGTTTTGAAGCAAGTGTAAAGCACCAGTCTTTCTTTGAGGAGGAGGCAAAGGGAAAGAACAACTCCCAGTCAAAAGAAATCTCCATAGCTGCTGTCTAGGGAAAGCAGCCCACTCAGGCACAGCTTGGGGGGAGGGGGCATTTGCCCCAACACCACTCCATCTTGCTAACTGACTAGGTATTCACCTCAGGGAACACAGCAACACCTGTGTGCCCAGGCTTTCCTCTAACGTGGCGCAGGAAGAGGGAGCTGGGGAAGAGATCTGCCAAGACCACTACAAAGAAGGCAAAGAATGACTTCCAAATGGTAGAGGCCCTGGAGAACTTTCATTTTGTAAAATTCAGAGCTGAATATCCAAATATGAACACTCACGGCTGTGCTGAATGCAGGCATTCTGGGAGGGATCTCATAGACTGTCCATTGGACGATGATGCTCCCATGAATAGGCAGCAGCTGCTGCATAATTGAAGCGACCTAACCATACAATGCAAAAATCATGAAACGTTTGGAAATTAAGTCCATTTAAATTTGGAACAAATCTAGGCGAAGTCAATGCATGGATTAATATTTCACCACCGCCATGTTCACATTCCTGAGAAATACTTATCATTTCAATGGTCCTGTGAGGATGATTGAAAGAAATGTGTTTTATCAGCATTTATAACTTAAATGGAAAGATACTCTGCCCATGGAAAAAAAAAGTTCCATGTGGGTAGATTCACTGTGGTGAGGCAACAATGAGAGGAATCTCCAAGTCTGCTGTCTTGGAACTGGCTAGTTTGGTGGAAGGAAACAGCAACCAAGCAGGAGTAGGACAGCTTCACGTCGGAGAGCATTGGTGACTGCCATTCGAGGGTTGTCATTGGGGTGCTGAGTTTGTGGAGGGGTTGACTCCCATTTTCTAGAGCTTAGGAACTGTGTTTTATTGTCCCAGAACAGTAGTCTGTGTTTTCTCTTCCTTCCTGCAGATAGCACACACAGCTGTACCTGTTCCTAAGAAGCTCCGGGGATTAGGTAGATGCTACCTGCAAAGACTTTGCCAGGAATCACTGCCTCATAAGTGGTAGCTGCCATTACATGTTGGCTGTGACTTGGATAGGAATTTAGGGATACAACTGGAGCCATCAAGAGAGGCTAAGCACCTTGGCTGCTATCTGATTTCACCTGACTGACTGAAGATCTAAATATGTAGGAATAAAGAATAGCCCAAGGAATGATGCAGCCATTCGTGTTGTAAATTATTATAAATTTATGTTATAAATTTATAATTAAGAAGAATTAATGTAACTCCCCAAGGTAATGAGAAGCAAGAATTGGGTGGTACCTTGGGAAATGGATTAAAGGGAGAAAATTTGAATTACTAAGTAATGCTGACCCATTTGCGTTGTTGATTCCTTTCTGTTCTGACACAGTGACCATAATCCACTTAGACTCTGTGTGTGTGTGTGTGTGTGTGTGTGTGTGTGTGTGTGTGTGTGTGTGTGTGTGGCTTCATTTAATCCTATTAATCACCCTACCATGCAGAGTAGTGGGCTAAAAGGTCCCTCAAAAGTTCATGACCACCTAGCAACAAGTAAACATGAGCCTAGAAAACTAGAAACTAGAGTACATGCAGGATAATGGGCTCAGAAGCAGGGTCTTGGGCTGGGTCCTCAGATTCCTCAGAGGAGGCAGGGAGCTTGAGACACAGAGACACACAGAGGAAAGGTGGCATGTGCAGTGGAGGCAGACATGAAGAGATACGGCCCACTGTGAGAGACACCAAGTCCTTCCTGTAGCCCAGGAGCTGGGGAAGAACGGGGTGGGGGGGTGGGGTGGGGAAGGGTGCTTGGGGTGTGTTTAGTCATAGGGAAGCTCTGGGACAAAGTGCACAGACCAGGGACTGGTGAGAACAGTACAAAGGAAGGGAGAAGATGCCAGCAGAGACCCACAAGCTGAGTGGCTGCAGCCTTTGCCCTGAAGGACATCATCTTGCCGTTTGTTCTTGGCCTGCTGATTCATGTCTGCTCAGAGTGGGCTCTGCTGTGTAAGGAAAGACCAGGAAATTACAGAGGGGGAGAACTCAGCAATCTCACACATGCTGGGGAGGCGGTGAGTACGCAGAGAATATTAACTAAGCTCGCAGCCCCGTCACAACCATCCCCCGCATCTCAGATAATATGAATGTGAAATCGGCGCTCCCCAGGTACCACATGCAAATCCCATGCCAATCGTTTTATGATTGCACGCGCGGTGCCATTCCCTGATCTTTCACAATTCTCCAGATGTTTATCCTGATATTATTTATACAGAGAAGATGACACGTCTGAGCCTGGAAGGGGGCTGAAATGGTGCTTCTCCGCAGTTCCTGGGGACTGCAGGTTCAAGTCTCCTGTGGGCTTTAACAGGTAGAAAGTCATTGTCAGTGTGCAGCCAGGATTGAGTAAGCAGGCCACAGATTCCTACGGAGGCCCAGTGCCTTTCTCCTCAAATGCATGCAGGGAAGCACTGCATGGGAGCAGAGAACAACAGAATAATGTTATTAAAGAGCTTCAGGAAAGTATCCTCTTGCAGAGATCATACATCACAGACTCATCAGTGCTTGAATGATAATCTTGCACTGGGCGTTAAGGTAACTTACTTTCATCGTCAGACTCAACTTAGCATGCTGAGCTTTGAAGTTAAATGGAAATAGTAGTTGCTTATAACCTTGTCAAGATTTGAAATCAGATAAATACTAATAGTACTTTTCTTATTAATAAACTATAGAAGGATCACGTAGGCATATCTTACCTTTTGACTTATTAGCTCATAAATATTAAAAGAAAGACATGGAACTAGAACAAATCATGTTGACAGAAACAAGCCAAGTACAGAGAGACAAACGGCACATGGTCTCCCTGATCTGCGAACGTTAAATTCAAAATGCAAAGACATATGACAAAATAAACAGGACTCAAGAAACAAAGGACCTCTTCTTAATTTGTCGCATCGTTTTTAGATGGTTCCATGTTCTTGATCTCACATATGGTACATAGGTGTGCAAGTCTGAGGGAAGCTAGGAAGAAGGCACAGAATCAGAGGAAACTGGTGAAAAAAATACAGCACAAGGGCCCATCAGCTGCACTGGACATTGATGAAAGTGTACGAAGCAACTCAAGGGCAGCGATGGGAGGGAGAAGGAAAGGGGGAACAGCTGACACTAAGCAAAAGGAAAGAAGTGTACATATCACCCAATGTGGAAAAAATATCTGAGTGTCAAAGTCTGTAGCATTCATAAGCTTTATAGACCATGATAATGGCAAAGCACCTCGTGAGGGTTAAGATGTGTTTGTGACTTTAGCTAGATATCACTAGCCCACCATACTGTGAAATCTGTGAAATTTATGTAATCACTTAATCTCAATAAAGAAAAAAGTATAATAAAGACAAAAGACACGATGAAACATTATCTCAAAATACTGTGATTATCATAGAACTTGAGGATTATACTTTGTTGTTGTTTTGTTTTGTTTTATGCCAGTCTTCGGGCTTGAACTCAGGGCTTGAGCGCTGTTTCTGAGCTTTTGTGCTCAAGTCTCGCACTCTATCACTTTGAGCCACAGCTCTATTCTGGCTCTTCGATAAGAGCTTCATAGACCTCTTTACCCAGGCTGACTTTGAACCATGATCTCCAGATTTCAGCCTCCCGGGTAACTAGAATGAAAGGCTTGAGCCACTGGTGCTAGGGGGTTATAAGTTTTAAGAGCATGTATTATTGATGCGACAATTGGAGTTACATTGGAATTTTTTTTTTTACTGCATAGTGATTTTAAGCCTACAAACCAGTAAAAAATGGTGCTTTGAGTTAAAATATTTTTTTTTGTCAGTACCATGGCTTGTACTCAGGGTTTGGTACTTGCTAGACTCCATTCCTTATAGCTCGAGGCATACCTATTCCCTGGCTTTTTGTTGGTTAGCTGCAGATAGAGTCTTTGTGGACTTTTCTGTTTAAGCCATGATTCTCAAGAGGCTGAGACCCCTGAGTAACTAGGGGTGATCCACAGGTGCCTGGCTATACCAGTACCTTTAACACTTAAAAAAAAACCTTCAAAAATAATTTAAATAATTATTTAAATAAAATTTTAAATAATGTAATGATGCTAAATGATTATAAATTTAGTCATGCTAGTACATTCATATTAAAATTATGCCCATTTATGAAATTAATAATTTTTAAAGAAGTCAAACATTTATCACAATACTCTATTATTGTATTGTAGCTAAACTGAATCTTTTATTTTAAAAACCAATAAAATTTCTAAGTGAATCATAGACATTATCTTTCCAATGATCATTTCTGGTAAGAATTCAATTAACTTTCATCATCAGAACTTACCTGTACTGCTGTACTGAACTCAGACAAATCATCTATCTTCTAGCCTTTTAATTAAGTGCCATTTCTTATCACTGAGTGAATTCACATAGACAGAGTTTATGAAATGTGAATGATGCAGTCACAATAGGAGCGAAGAAATTAAAGCCAGAAAGCTCACACAATACCTACTTGGATTACAAAAATATCACCACAACCAGCGATTTCAGTTGCTTCATTTGCTGGGAACCTAGTGGGATATAGAGACAGGGAGACTTCAGTGAGAACTGACACTTCAACCACTTAATGTGATGCACTTTGTGTGTACCCAAGTATTTACATCAACTATTTGTGAGGTCTAGCTCTGTCATGTTTCAGAAAAACTTAGATTTGGAATTTTTTTCTAATACTGCTTAAAACTCTCATTGCTCATCTTAGAAAGTCCAGGGCTTGCCACCAGATCTTCTCAAACACTTCCAATGAAGGTCAGCCTCAATGACAGACAGAGGGGCTGTTCAACTAGATGCACTTGTACCAACGCTGGTAGATATAGAAGCAGTATTGATTAGTTATTCTGTAATCTAACTTTATTTTTGGTTTTCTGTTCTTTTGCATAAAGGCTATGATAAATGAATTCCTGTGAATTCCTTTTTTCCATATATTTTTATTATCTTTAAGTAATGTGCAGTGATGTTTCTATTCAACCTGAGTGCATTTATGACCAGGGAGCATTTCCAGACTGATCTGTGCAGAGCAGCTGTGATTGCACTTGAGTGCCGAGATTCTCTTGTACCTGGCACTCTGCTGTGATGTCCCTTCTATCCACAAAGCATGTACACACGTTTCTTCTTAGCCCACCATTCTCATTGTCGGAAAACTGTCTTTTACAAACAGGACAGAGATTCTGGTCACAGTCTCTCAGTTCCAAGACGTCTACAGATTAATCTCATTCCATTTTTCCTGATCTCTAAGTTCACTTTGACACAGGCTTTCTGCTCTGGTTTCTCCTGTTTCTCTTTAAATACATCTGTTATTGTCTCCACAGCTTTCAGCATCAAACGGGCTCCACTCCAAATGCTTTCTCCTACTCCTTCACCTTTGTTGCGTCCCTCTCACAAATAAAGCTTCTGGAACCAAGAATCTCTTCTCGATCCTTCTTCTTATTTTCCTGTTGGTAGTCGATAAAAGTGCCCCGGAGCGATTCGACATTGCCATGTTTTCCTTGATTCATGTGCTTGTTCTCAGGAATTGCGTTGACAGTTTTATTAGGCCTCTGATGCGCTATGGCAAATACTTTTATAGTTCGTGTGCATAGCATGTGCTTGTCACACTCCAGTGACAGTGAGTGGGAGCCCGGCCAGGCATGGCCAGCCCTCTCTCTGCTGGGGAGGCCGAGAAGAGGTTGCAGCCCCTGCTGGTACTGTGTTCTCACACTCCGGGAGCAGCTCAGCAGAAATGGAGATTAAACTTTCTTCCTTAGGATTGAAAAAGAGAATTTTAAACTGTTCTAAAATATTAAAAAAGTTTTGAAGATATGAGGCAATTAGTGAAGACAAAAATATTAAACATGTATGCTAAGGATCTCCTTACTCTCTAAAATGTATAGAACCAGTTGGTAAATCCTTATCAACAAATATTATGTTCTCTTTTCTACATGAGTCTTTGTTCATATATTCTCTAATGTTTATTCTGTACAATCACACTAATTTTCTAATTAAACTGCTTGAGTGGATTGTTCCAATCATCAAGATTACTGATTGTAATCAGTAAAATGGAGAAGCTCATATCATCACAAGTGCTAGATGCCTGTCTGTCTGTCTGTCTGTCTCTCTAACACACACACACACACACACACACACACACACACACACACACACACACACATACACACACTTCTCTGGCTGGACCTGTGGGTACAGCATCATTTCCTTCCTCCCTCCCTGCTCCCCTGTGTTTCTATCTGATGTTCAATCACTTGGCTAACCTGTCTTGCATTCCTCTGTCCCTTTATCTCTTTGCTTCTCTGGTGTATCTGTCCCTTAATGCTGTAATTCTGTAGGGAGGCTGTTTTCTTTCAACACACTGTTTAATCCCTTAATCTCTTGGCCAGCTGCCTATCTTAACAGTCAGCTGTAGTCTACACCATAGCTACCAATGTATTGAGCTTCAAATTTGGTAAGTCTTTTTGAGCTAATAAAAATAACATCCTTTATCTTTCTTAGTTTAGGGCTTACCCACATTTTATCACCTGGACAGAAACCCTGGATACATTTTTAATATAAATACATTTTCCATAAGCCTGGTTAAGTGATTATAATCTAGGGCTATTTTTGATGACTTGACAATATAAGATTCTAGTCTAGAAAAATGTGAAACTTCTCAAAAGCTCAGGATCCAAAAGCTACAAACATTTGAAGCAATGATGTAATGGAAGTGGAGACATTTTTAAAATTTCAAGTAATCATTATGATATTTTGACTGTTGGGGTGACAAAGAATTTATAATCTAAGAACATGACTCCATATTTAACAAGGGATAGCATCAGATTGGATAAGGGTTTTCTGGGGGAAATCAGTTTGTAGCAACATCTGCTGGTTTGATATTAGGGAGAGGGAGAATGATTCTGTCAGATTTTCTTACTGATCTTTCCCAAATGCTCTTTTCTTCACTGAGGACTTCGGTGAATCTCCCTGGGTGATGTGTCCAGTGGTCACTGAATGACCACCAAATCGATGGCACCAAGGCCTTAAATTAGATCAATCTGCTTTAAAAGATAATTAAAACCAATATTTAACTGGTTCCAGAAGCAAAAGTATTTCCAGATAAAATGGGACAAGTTGCCAGTCGCTGGTGGCTCACACCTGTAATCCTAGCTACTCAGGAGGCTGAGATCTGAGGATCACAGTTCAAAGCAATCCTGGGCATGAAAGTCCATGAGACTCTTCTCTCCAATTAACCACCAGAAAACCAGAAGTGGTGCTGTGGCTCAAGCGATAGAGTGCTAGCCTTGAGCTAAAGTGTGCAGGGACTGCACCCAAGCCCAGAGTTCAAGCCCCACAACTGACAAACAAAAACAGGACAAGCTCTATCTTTTAATTTATTTTCTTGTGCATTTAATTACTTGACAATTTTACCTCTGTTAGTTTATGGGTTGCAGAAGATGTCACACTGTGTTCAAATAGCAATGCATTGGATTTTTCTATACATCACAAGTAATAACTTGACAAAGTCAGAGCCAACCTTTAATATTTATGGACAAGACCCTGGCAGTGGTCTTTCATGTAACTTGAATAGGATAGATGCTTATGTAACTAAAGTAAGCAAGCAGGTTCTTCAGTTCTACTTTGATCATTCCTCAGAGCAAGGATCATTGCATTATTGATCTGCTGGCGTTGTGCCTACTGTATTTAAATAATGGGAGGAAGCATTGAAAACTACTGTAATCTGAGTTGTGCAGAAAAGGTCAGTGTATATGTGTATTTAAATGTGAGGGGAATGAAGGGGAGACAAAGGTTCATACTGGAAATAATTTTCCTGACCATAAAAACAATTGGAGACTTCAATTTTTGTCTCCGGTTTATTTTTAAATTAAGGTTTGCTTTTACTTCAGTCCTACAGTATGCAGAAGATAGTTATCCAGTCCTTTCTGTGACTTTCAAAGTCTCTGTCATTTCCAGCCAAATCTTTTTGAGTGTGAAGCAAGGTGACATTCTCCATCCTCTCAAATTGTTAGTGACATCTTTGATGACCAGAAATGGCCTAGAGAGCGAGCTGATCCATTAAGACTGTCACAGGTCTGAACTTTGAGGAGATGGCGTTGAACAGAGCACAGGGAGCCAGTAAGGCCTCAGACAGGACGCTGCCCCTTTCATGTTGATTTCCAGGGTCTCCAGGTTGAGCAAAAGACATCGCTTTCATTTCATCCCAAGCTCGGCACATTGAACCCTTGCCTCTGACTCTTTCAGCCTTCGCTTGACATTTAATACTGAATATTTTTTATTAGTCTTAATTTTTTGAAGGTAAACAGGGTACATGTATTTGAAGGTAAAAGGAAAGCTATGAAAGAAAGTAGGAAACATGAGCAGACTCCCCGAGTGGAGTGGGGATCTCCTTGTCACCCCAGGAGACAAGTCCCACTCTTAAAACTTTATTAGCACAAGTTAATTGTGGAAAGCATGGATTACATTCAGATGTTATCGCGTGTACACATAATGTGCTTTGATCCTATTCACATGCTTCATTAGTCTTTCTTGACCTCCCTTCTCCTCTTTCTAAACTGTCTTATAGATTTTCCAAGTGGGTTTTATATGGTCTTTTCAAATTGCATACAATGTGAGTGGATCTATTCTCCCCAACTGCTCTTCTTGTCCTCCCGCATGAATTATTTTTTTTTGTCAGTTGTAGGGGTGAGTCTTGAACTCAGGGCCTGAGCACTGTCCCTGAGCTCTTTTGCTCAAGGCTTGTGTTCTACCACTTTGAGCCCACACCAGCATTTCTGGGTTTTGAGTGGTTAATTGGAGATAAGAGTCTCACAGGAACATTTTTCAAAATAAGATCCTCAGATCTCAGCCTCCTGAGTAGCTAGGATTATAGGCATGAGCCTGGAATCTGGCCCACCTGAATTTTTAAACTAAGAATGTCATGATGCAAAAATAAATGAACAATGTACTGACACTAATTCAGACTTCTCAGATTTCTCTTTAGTACCTGTACTTGAGAGAATGTTATTCTTCATTGTATGCCTTATATTTCCTTGATTTTTTTTCATGAAATGAAAGTACCCTCAGCACCTCTGAGAGTGAATGAGGTATTTGGTATTCATCCACAGAAACTGGTTTGTTCAGATGGTATTGGGGTTTTTTTTGGGGGGGGGGAGGGTCCGGTCGTGGGGCTTGAACTCTGGGCCTGGGTGCTGTCCCTCAGCTCTTCAGCTCAAGGCTAGTGCTCTACCACTTGCGCCACAGTGCCACTCCCAGCTTTTTTTCTTTTTGCTTATGTGGTGCTGAGGAATCGAACCCAGGGCCTCATGCATGCAAGGCAAACGCTCTACCACTGAGCCACCTTCCCAGCCCAGTATTGGATTTTAAAAAGTGATGATGTACAAACTGAGAAGGAGGCCACACATTCAGCACACAATTCAGCATTTATAAGTACTGGTGACTCTGCCTCTGTTGGGTAGCTTTACTGTGCTAAGACCAGACAGTGCTCACCGGTGCATAGCTTTTGCTGTACCTCCTTTGGCCATGAGAATCCTGTGTAGAATGGGGAGATCTTTGTTTTGGTTGGGTGTTGAGGCCTCTGGTGCATGTTGACATTGGAGGTGACAGTTTCCTAAGAGCATTCTCCTTGCTTTCATATCACATGGTCCATGTCTCTCTACATGAATGTTTCTGGGAGCAACAGTTAGAAATGTGTAATGGAACATGCATATGAGGATAAGAAGAAAACTGTTCATATAATAAGATGCGAACAGACAAGCAGTGATTGAAAGAGGAACATAGGAAATAACAAGTTTCAATGGAAATAACTAGTTTCAATGCAATAGCCCATGGCTTGCTTGACTCTCAGTTGAAGCCTGTAGGAGTCCATATCCACTGTACTAGTTATTTATTTAACAACGTTACCTGGTGAAGTTTGCTCAATAAAATTACCCTCTTATAAAGGGCAATTTTTTAGACTTTACTGTGGATTTTTAAAGAATATACAATAAGGGAGAAAAACAAGGGAGGAAGTAACAATGTTTGACAAGAAATGTATCACTACCTTACGTATGTAACTGTAACCCCTCTGTACATCACACACCTTGTGTGTGTGAGAGAGATAGAGAGACAGAGAGAGAAGAGAGAGAGAGAGAGAGAGAGAGAGAGAGAGAGAGAGAGAGAGAGAGAGAGAGAGAGAGAGAGAAGAAGAAGAAGAAGAAGAAGAAGAAGAAGAAGAAGAAGAAGAAGAAGAAGAAGAAGAAGAAGAAGAAGAAAGAGAAGAGGAGCTACATTCACTTTCTTTTATTATCATTTTTTTTGTCAGTCATGGGGCTTGAACTCTGGGCCTGGGTGCTGTCCCTGAGCTCTTCAGTGCCACTTCCAGTTTTCTGAGTGGTTTATTGGAGATAAGAGTCTCACGGACTTTCCTGCCTGGGCTGGCTTTGAACTGTGATCCTCAGATCTCAGCCTCCTGAGTAGCTAGGATTACAGGTGTGAGCCACTGGCACCCAGCTTTTATTCATTTTTATCATTTGCTTTCTTATCCTGGGCACTTCCCAGGTACCAGGAAGCCCCTCTTGCTCACGAAGCCCTGTACCATGTAAGCAGGACAAGAACAATCTGTGTGGCTCTCTGACTGTAGCAATCAAAGACAACGACCTTTCAAAGGCCAACACCTCTAAGGGAGTTGGAGCTAAGCCAAGTCTTGGTTACCTCTTCCATTCAGGCTTTACAACTCTCCCAGTGAACATAGATGAGCAATTGTGGTGTTCTTCTAAAATGCAATGCAGCCAGTAGATGCCATCTTCGTTTGAGACTTGATTAGAAATGGGGACATTTTCTCTCTCTAAGCTCTGAGTGACTAGAGAAGACCATAGCTTAGGCATTAAGGAAGTTCTCGGGGCCCCAGCTTTTCCAGCTCCTGAGCCTTCTCAGCCCAGGTGCCTACCTGGGACTGAAAGCATTCAGAGTGACTACTCCGTCCATTATCTGATGGTATTCCTCAGGAAACCTCCGTGGGGACTGTTTAAAGGAGCTCTTGTCAAGCCACAGACCAGTGAGCAAAGTCAAGGTCTTGGTTAGCCAAGCTCTGAGGATCACTATTCAAGAGCAACAGACACAGGGCTGACACCATCCAGACCCACAGCTCCCTGCTCCTTCATACCTTCCGTACCATGTAGGAGCAGTACCAGGCACTTTGGGCGTTACTGGCCCGCACCTGTTTCTCAGCTGTATTCATGATGTCTTCTTTAACCACCACACTCTTCTGGGTGTGTGGGGATTATTCCGAAACTCCAGCTGAACTGCCAGAGCCAAGAGGTTTTTGTTACAGATTCATAAACCAACTCAGGCTTCAGAAAGGACATACAATTTAAAATGGAATCCCGCAGAATCAAGGTGAAAAAAATCACAGTGTGGCTGGATATAAAGTATAGGAACAAGGGAGCATGTGGGAAATCTGCTACTTGATAGGCCCTGTACCCTCGAGTGAGCATTCTAACTCTATTCTCTCTTTACCTGCTTTCTACCTCTGTAGAGTGATCTCTCGCAGGTATCTTTGTGTCAGTGAGTGTTCAGAGAGTAATAACAGGAGCTATGCAGGGGGGGTCTTCACTGAACAGGTGAGCGTTGATGTCTACTGTAGTTATTACAGAAAGTGATAGGTGAAAATCGACACTGGAGTTCTGTCTCCAGAAATGTTGCCCCAAGTATTCATTTTGTGATTGAATCTTATTCCTGAGGGCTGACAAAATTTGCAATTGTGTGGATCTTTCCCAAACCCTACAAAACACAGGATAAGTAAACACCTGCTCTGATTAATTAAAACCTGACCAAGTAAACACATCACAGAACCAACTGAGATAAAAGGTAAAACATGATAAAACTGGAGGGTGAATTAGAATCTATAAAGGCACTCTTCAGATAAAGTCTGAAAGCCACATTTCAAAGGCACAAAGGAATCAGAGACTAGTGTAACCAAAGCTTCTTTCTAAAGCTGCTTCATCACTGGCTCTCACCTTTGTAAGATACTTTCTTCCTCATCTAACGCCTCCATGACCCCTAATATAACTAAGTGGTAATTACTCAGAGCCCATATATAGTTCTTTATCTTTGTCTATACTGCTGCAGCATTGCCACAGTTTCACAAATGAGGGGTAGAGAGTCAGAGAATACAATAACGGCCTCTGTCATTATTGAAATGTATTCTTTTCTTTCTCCAGTGAATTGCTAGCAGACATACTCTCCTCTGCCTTTCATTTAAAACATTGTATATGGGAGAGACTATATAGAGACTATATACCATAAAGTAAATGTCCAAGGTAATATGTGTGCGTGTCTATGTGTAGATTCATAATTCAAGTAGAACTCAGTTGTTTTCACAAATATGTATGTGATTGTTGCCCATTTTTGTATTTACTAACAAAATATGTAAATAGAATACAGTCTGATCCCTTCTATATGTCATGTAGTTTATTTGTAAATTCTTTTGAATCTCAGGCACTTTCTACCACTTGGCCACAGAGCATTTTTAATATATGGAATAGCATTTGGCAGTGGATCATATGTACAAAAAAGAAAGACTAAAACATGTGTTTAGATTGCACATATCCCAGCTTTACTATTCCCACAGCAAGCACTGAAGATGCAGGGGGTTAAATATATGCCATTATAAAGCTGTCACTTTGAGTCTGTTCTGGAATATCTAAGGAGTTGTTGGAGAAGGACTTGTTTTAGTAAGCAGGCCATTCCCAATTCCCACGAAATTCTCTGAGAGAGAGAGAGAGAGAGAGAGAGAGAGAGAGAGAGAGAGAGAGAGAGAGAGAGAGAGAGAGAGAGAGAGAGAGAGAGAATACACTAGAGATTCTATAGCATGGGTTAGTATGACATTAGACTTTAAAGTGATCTTTTTATCTAATAAAACTTTGGCATTTTAAGATTTAGCAAAAAGCAGTCATCATTATCATTATTCAAACTAATGTGAAGTGATTCATTTCTATTCTCCAAGGGTAGTAAATATTCTTTGGAACTTTTCTGTCATCTTTAAAATGTGTGAGAGATACCACCATTGAGACTGCAAAGAAAGGACACAGGAAGTATCCTGAACACCGGCGGTGTGAAATGTGGAATCAGCTGGACTGTTTTTAGGAATTCTGGGGATTTAAAAGCAAGGTTGGCAGTGATCTGAGGAGCACTGAGCCATCAGAGAGGGTCAAATCCCAGCAATAGAATTGAGCTTCCTGGTCACACCTCTCCTCATGCGTCTCCCCCTTCACAGCCCAGAGAATCAGCAGCCATGCAAACATGGCAGTCCTGATAGCATCAGCAATCCCAGAGGCATGGTGGGAGAGAGCAGCTGTGGAGCTGCTCCCAGGGAATTGCCATGTTTTATCTGTCTGGAAGTTCCCTGGAAACTCCTTACCCATACACCTTGGATTTGTTTGACCTGATTTAGAATAAGTTCACTGCAAATGTTTTCTCTGGGGGCATTTACAAAAAGAAACAAGGGTCCAGAAGTGCATGTTCAGCATTGCATCTGCCTCAAGCTGTGATCCTGGCTGTGATCCACAAGATGCGGCCGAGTCACATCACAGATAAGAAGATGGTAGACAGGAGTCCCATGAGCCCTACGTGAAGGGCTGAGGAGCCCTTGAAGTACAGAAGGCTGGGTGTGTGTGTGCGTGCTCATAAAAGCACTCTGAAAACTCTGACCTCTTGCCTGGGTCTAACCTGTATTTGTATAATCAGAATGAATGTATTCACAGTGAGGAAATATGAACCACAAACTAACTACCACTGCACTAAAGGACTACCCAGAGCTAACATAGAAATAACTTGGGGAGAAACAGTTCTCATTTGAGAAAATAAGTTCAGTCATAAGCAGACCACTATGACAACTGACTGAGCAGAGATTTCAATGGGCCATGCATTCTAAAAAATGCAGATCTTCAAGTTTCAGTGCAAGAAAATAATGACACAAACAAATGTAATTACAAGCAGTATAAAACAAGGTCTTGGAGGGGCACTGAATCTGATCTCTGAGTTTTCCTGCTGTCAAAATTCTCTACTGGAATGGTCATCTTTTACAATGGATAGAAATTGGGCACTTGCACTACGTATATATATATATATATATATATAGAGAGAGAGAGAGAGAGAGAGAGAGAGAGAGATCTATATCCCAAATCCTTTTATAAACACCTATCTTAAAAGAATCTGTAATGAAAAACCTATCCACTCATTTGAAAGAGAGAAAAAATGAGTAAACAAAAGTGAGTGAAAATAAGAGGAATATAGAGGAAAGCAAGACCAAAATGAATGAAATCAAAAGGTGGCTCTCAAAATAATTAACATTAATGTTGTTTCTAAAAATAATAAACAAAACTAGTACAACTTCAATTACCAAAATGAGGAATGAAGGATGACACAAGCAAATTAACAGAAGAAAAGTAAATGAAAACATGGTATTCAAAGTAGATAATCACATGGAAAACATGTATTTCTTGGACCTAAAAACTGGAACACAATTTAGAACTTTTGATTTTCTTTGTTTCACTTTAACTTTTTCTTCATTGTTAAATGGAATATCTGTGAACATAAGAGCCAGCGTTGTCATGAAACTATGACTATTACGTGTCTTGATAAGTTCACTTTTAACATTCAAACCTAGGTCTTCTGTCAGCTCTGAGCATATTCTGGTCATTGGTATGTATTCTCATCAAGGTGATATATATAGCTTTGTACAGAAATTCCTTGTATGCTAAGAGCTAGTAGCTCACACCTAGATCCTAGCTGCTCAGGAGGTTGAGTTCTGAGACTTGTGGTGCAAAACCAGCCCAACACAAAAGTACTCCAGACTCTTGTCTCTAATTTACCAGCAAAAAGCTGGAAGTGGAGGTGTGTCTTAATTGGTACAGGTGCTAGCTTGAGCAAGAAAACCTCAGGGACCCTGAGTTCATGTTCCACTATTGGTGCACACGTGCAAACACACACACACACACACACTTTCTGAGGATGATAGAAAAATTGTCAAGAACCTAAGGCTCCAGGGGAAAAACAGATTGCGAAATGTAATTTTTTTTTGTTTCTACACCAGTAGTTACTAACGAGTTGAAAGGCAAAAATTCAATGACCATTTAATGATGTTCATTTTCTTTTTTCTGTGTGTGTGTGTGTGTGTGTGTGTGTCTGTGTGCGTGTGTGTGTGTGTGTGTGTGTGTGTGTATGTATGTATGAATGTGTGTTCTAAAGAGGACACATTGAACCAGTGTCCCTTACAAGGTAAGAAACAGATGGAACATGAAAACACTGCTCTGTTAAGACATGAGGAAGATCGGATGGCAGCTCCCACCCCTTTCCTGTGTATGTGTTAGGGGTTAATGAAAAGCTGTCACTTGGGGGTCAGGACATGGAAGAGTCTGGCCTCAACCCCATGTTCTCTCTTGTTTTGCAGTGCTCCGGCTGCTGAAGGAAGGTGCGGATCCACACGCTGTGGGCTTCTCAGGAGGGTCCCTCCTCCACCTGGTAAGAACCCTGACCAGGGCACCACCATTACCAGTGGGCAGGACACCCACCAGACAGAGAGCCCGCTAAGGCTCCATGCCCACTTGCAGCATTTGATCTGACAGATGAGGATCAGAAGCATTACTTGTTTCTAATTAGCAGGCTTAGAGCATGAACTGCAATGATTAATTCTGCACTGAAGTTTGTAAATAACCTTCAAGAATTATAATTAGCATATCTGCCCTAAAGAAAATGCTTTTACAGTTAAAGAGTTTTAGAGACACAGGTAGAATATTATTGTGTCAATCGCCCCAAGGCAAACAGTCACCCTTTCTTTGACTTGTCCAAGTTGTCCTTCTTTCTTGAATAAAACTTTACTTTGCTATGGGTCTGGCTTATGTAAATGTGAATTAAGTGAAGAAATCATTAAGTAAACAAATAAATGAGAGCATAGATAAATATAATACATTAGGTTATGGGAATATTTTTGGTTGAAAAATGAAGGAAAAGGGTATTTCCAGGAAAGTATTATTCTGTGTATAGTGTGTTTGTGTATGTATAGTGTGTGTGTGTGTAAGAGAGAAACAGAGACAGAGAGAGATACTGAAAAAGAGAGATGGAGAGTGAAGGAGGAGAGATAAGGAGAGATAGGCAGGAGGGGCAAAAGGAGGTGTTCTGTCACATACAGAATGCATCTGACTTTTAAGAACCATTTACATCTCTGCCTTGTGAATCAGAAAATTATCAGCTGCTTTTTTTCCTCTTTGGAATAAAGTCAAGAGCCATTAGTTGCCGTACAGTGGTTTCTCACGGTCCCTTTCCTGGACACCCATCATCCACTTGGCCTTCCTGGTCTCAGTACCTATTGCACAATGCTCAGGAACTTCCTTTGTCCCTGCTCAAAGTCTTCCTCCTCTCCATCTTGCCTGTGACTACGTGGAAAGCACCACTGCCTCCCGCTCTGCCCACTCCAGCCACTTCACTCTTCCTGAAGGCTTTGGCCTAGGGTCCTGCTCCATGTCTTTTGCTGTTTGCTCCATGTAAAACTTATTCTTCTGGATATTTCCCTGGTCCAGGCAACCCCTCGCTGCAGATCTGCTCCAATATTACCCCCCAGCAGCCCTCCGGCTTGCCCCAGCACAGAGCCCTCAAGGCCAGGCCACGTGTGTCTGCTCGCAAGCATGTCATTTCCCCTCCTTTATCGTAGATGTGGGTACATGCCAGGCCTGTCATCTCCTAACTTCTGTGTCTGCAGCACCCAGGAGAGGGCCTGGTGTGGACGCAAAGCACGGAAAAACACGGGAGAGATCATTCATTGATGAGTGTTACCATTAATTGATGAATGTGACCGTTTCACCTATGGGCATCTAACACCATAGTAAAAATTAGGCCTAAAGCAGGCATGAGCACGCATTCCAAGCTCCTGCTGAGTGCAGTGCTCGGAGGGGCAGAAGCTCCCAGTGGTCAGATTGGAGAGGGTATGCAGGTGTTGGGGAGCCGGAGAGCCCAGGGGACACTCGGGGTGGGTGGAGAATGCACATTATTACCCTTTGTATCTAGGTAGGAGAAGACAGGCTCCTCACCTCTCCTGCTCCTGTCACCGTGGCTTATGGCTAATGGTTATCTGCCTCTGAACCGCTGCCAGCCTGACTGCCTCACACACTTTCATATTCTCAGTAGCTGCTGCATACTAAACAGTCCTCATCAAGGGAGGAACAGGTGCTGGCTGGGAGACCCCTCAGGGCACGGGATCTGTGGTTAGTGAGCAGGGAGCTGGTTGAGACCCAGCTGATGGAGGTTAAAGACTCTAGAAGGGGTAGAGTCAGAGGAAAGCAGCTGGAAAGGACCGCAGGGATGGGCGGCCAGGCATGACTGTATTTCCTCCGGATCCGAGGTGGGTGTGTGGTGTTTTCACACTGTTCTGCTACTGGGGGCAGAGGTTTGACGCTAAGGCAGGAGCCTGGCCAGGAGGAGGAGAAGGTGGCAGCTGAGGATGCGCTGGAGCTCCACCCCCTTTTGCCAGAATTACTCAGTAAATACAAACAAACGAAAAATTGCAGGTTTCCAGAGAGGCAAAATTGCAGGGTTTCAGAACGCCTGGGGTGTGAAAAAGGCCATTTAGCCATCGACACTGTCAAGTGGGAGAAGCTTTGTGGGGCACCCTACCTTGAGGGCCCCCCACATGGTAGAGCCTGGTGCTCCTCATACTGAAGCTCTAATTACACCGTCTTTCTAAGGCTGTCTGTGGGAGGCAGTGTGCGTGGAGGCCGGGAGCACAGTTATACAGTTGTGTTTAACTCTGTGCATATTCATCGAGCATCATATTTGAAGTGCAGATTTCTGTGAGATATTTCTCTTATAAGTGCGGGGGAGGAGGGGAGAGGGAACCTTCTATGTGGGGAATTAAAGTTTCCACAAGCCTTAAGGTTGGTTGTCTTGTCTGCTTTTTAACATGTATATCTTTTTGTTTTTGTGTTTTGGTCAGTTGCAGGGCTTGAACTCAGGGCCTCAGTACTGTTCCCGAGCCTTTTCACTCAAGGCTAGTGCTCTACCACTTTGAGTCATAGCGCCACTTCCACTGGGGATAAGAATTTCTTGGAGGGCTGGGAAGGTGGCTCAGTGGTAGGCCTTGTATGCCTGAGGCCCTGGGTTCAATTCCTCAGCACCACATAAGCAGAAAGAAAAAAGCCAGAAGTGGTGCTGTGGCTCAAGTGGTAGAGCGCTAGCCTTGAGCTGAAGAGCTGAGGGACAGCACCCAGGCCCAGAGTTCAGGCCCCACGACCAGACCCCCCCCCCCAAAATAAAAAGAATCTCTTGGACTTTCCTGCCCAGGCTGGCTTTGAACACCAATACTCAGCCTTCTGAGTAGCTAGTATTACAACTACAGGCACCTGGAAAGATTTTATTTTTTATTTATTCAGACTGAGAAAGACCAATGGACTTTTAATTTCTACTGCTTCCTTGTACATATTGCTGGAGTATTGTAAATAATATGTGTATGTTATATTCAATAGAAAAGGAGATTGCTTTTATCCGCAATTAACATTTTGAGAGCTGTAGTAACAGTTCTCACAAAAACTGGTGTTTCTGTGAGGGATGCTCCTTGGACTAACCTGAAACTGTCTGTGAGGTCCAGGCACCACAGGAGGCTGATTAAGCAGAGGTGGTTCCATGACTTAGTATCACCACAACTACATTGTTTTCTTTTGTTGTTTTTGCTTTGTTTTGTTTTTAATATATTTTTATTATAGTGGTAATAGTTACATCAGTAAGGTACTGAGTACATTTCCTATCGAGCATTGTTACCCCCTCCTTTATTTTTCCCCTACCATCCCTTCCCTTCCCACCACCCCAACTCCACCACCTCCTCACAAACTTGAAAAGTTTGTTTTCAACATAGTATCTTGTACATCTCATTGTTACAATCGGTCAACCTATATCCTTATTTCAGCAATTTGTTGTTTCCCTTCCCCTCCCCAAATTAGAAAAATGTATATGCAAGATGCAGGGCACTGGAATCAAATACAATGAAGACAGGGATCATACCATGGGGGAAGAACATACAAAAGAAACAAAAAATAACATAGTACATTATAAGTACATTAAAACAACAGCAGCAAAGATAAAATCTCTTGTGTCCCTATCTTGGGGTTCATTTCGCTTACCATCATCTTAGATGGTCATATGTACTTAGCTTTTGATCTTTTTTTCCGTTCTTTTTTTTCCCCATTTTTTTTTATTGTGAAAATACCATACTCTTCTTTGCTTCTCTCAGGAAAAGGAAAAATCAACAAGGGTAAATTCTTGGAAGGAACTGAAACTGATACATACATGCCACAAAGTCCTGATTCCAAAACATAGTACCCTGAACAAATAAGAACTAAGCAAATAATGATGAAAAGAAACGACTTATAATTCCATGTGCCTCACTCCTGCTCCTCAGCCCCTTCACCGTGTCTGTCCTTTGGGTGTCTTGCTGGCACATGCAGTGGTTCCTGGAGCTGCTCAGCTCTGTGACTTGCCTTCCACCGGGCATGAAAGCTCCGGACTGGGCAGTGACTCCTGCTTCATGACACGGGGCCCTAGCTTTGCGCAGCCCTGGGCATGTGGTAGATCCTCTGTGGGAATGGAAATGTGCTTAATGCTGGTCCTGTCCAACCATTGTATGAATGCTTCCTGATTCCTTAAGACTAGCTACTGAGTTCCATATTTTTTGGTAGATCTATATCCATGTAAATTATTCTTCAGCGAAGTTGTTTTTTGTCAGTTAAATTAAACTTACTTTTTAAAAATTGATACATGAGAATATATAACTCATACATATTAATGGGGGGATCACATGGTGGTACAGTATACAGTATGGATAGTTTAAATGAGTGTAAACACACCTGTCTTCTACAACAGTCATCATTTTTAACGTGTGTCAGTTGTACAAAGGGTTTTTGCTCTGATTTCCTATCTATACGTATCACATGTGCTTTGCCTAATTGCACTTGTTTCTATTATTCTTTCTGTCATTTCTTAATGGTGAAAGCCTTCAGAATCCTTTCTTCTAGTATTTTTGGTTTCCATAGTTGGTTTTCAAATTCCTAACTATAGATACCCTCCACCCTGAGCTTTAAAATGCTATTTTGTCAGTTGCTCCTCAGATGCTATCACAAAGTGCTGGAGGCTAGATTTGTACAAACCTTGCAGTTTGGGAAGTTGGAAGTCCAAAAATGCTTCCCCACATCCCTCATCCAGCTAACCTCTGCTGATGTCCTGGCAGTATTCGACAGAGGAGAGATCACACCACCAATCAGGACTGGAAGCCAGAGAGGAGAAAGGACTGACTCCTCTGTAACAGTTCACTCTTGCAGGAGCTAGCTGGGGTCCTACACACTACCTGAATCTCCTTGAGATCATGCTGCCACTTGTCAGACCACCTCCCTCTAAAGGTTCTCCGGCATCAACACCCGTGGCAGGAATGGGCTCTTCATCCCACGTTGTCTGTATCTGCACAATGGGATACTCTAGTCATAGAGCAACAGGGGTGAAATAACACAGAATAGAGCCAGCCTCGCCTGTGGTGAGCAGAGGGGCGGATGAGCAGAGGGCCCAGGTTTTGAGGCTCTCTTGGAGGGTACGTTTGCCCTGTGTTGCTGGCTCTCCTGATGGATGGAGCTCAGATTGGAGGGAAGGCTGTCTCTGGGGTCCCCAAGTCTTCTGTAATGCAGAAGGAGAGCCTGGGCTAGAGCAGAGGGGTACAGAACAACAGGGGAACCTTAGAAACAAAACCAGGAAGATGAAAGACCTCTCAGTGATTCTAGAAGACTCCACACATCCAGAGACATTCAGGCATTTCCAGGAGACACGGTGTTCCCCAGGATTATTAGCCTCTCTGGACATTTCCAGATGAGCAGAGTTTATTCTGTGTTCCAGGGGTTCAGAGGAGGAAAAGAGCAAACCGAGCATCTGAGGTAAACTGGGCAGCAAGAGGATTGAAGAGCTTGGAGCTGAGGACCAGCTCCTGGGGAAACAGCCCTGCACGGTGCTGGGGTAAGAGGCATTCCAGGCTGGGTTCTTGGGTGTGTGTGTGGCTCAGTCACACAGCTTGTGCTAGCAGGGTATGCAGTTGGTTTATCGTTCTGTTGTCACTGCCTTGAAGTCCTTACTCAGTCTGGGGGAAGAGGCACTCTGCTTCCCACTGTGTTCTGAGGATTGTGAGGTAGAGCATGCTCGGCATGTGGAGAGGTCAAGGATGAGATGGAGCTGTGGCCACCACTCCTGCTGCAGACAGAGATGCCTGGTGTGTCCTTAAGCGCGTGGGCTCATCCTCCCCCTGCTGTCATAAAACAGAACTAGAAATTGGCGAAAGCGTGAAAATCAGCCTGGATTAGGAGGGAGATTTGGTGTATCAAAGAAACCGCTTCTCAGCGAGCATTAGCGTTCCTATTATAACAATACCATTGTAAGATGATCATCACTGGGATGTTCACCCATCCTAATCTTTTCAGACAAGTGTGATTAGAAGGTATTTATCACTGTCAAATTATTATTCATGATCCTCTTCAAGGTGAATTTCCGAGTTACCTCACTGGCAAAGGGCTGATCTCAGAATGCTTTGTTGGTGACAGACACTGTACCTGCACCTGAGGTGTCTGGGTTGTAGATGTGGAATAGTGGGGTGCAGGTTGGGGATGCCTTGACAGACACTGAGCAGGGAGGTTGCATTGCTACTGAGTGTGCAGTGAGAGATATCCAAGAGATGAAGAGAGTGGGAAAGGAATTGCATGTGTATAAACCTCAGAAAGTCAGCTGGATCCAGGTAGCACAGTGTACACACAATTTGCTGAAACTTCATCATTTGGTCCTTACCTTCTTTCCCATAGTTTGCTAAACAAACTCCTTTCTGCACTGAATTGTTTCACATCATTTTCCAAAGTTGTCCATCGACATGGTTCCATTCCATCCTCAACTAAGTTTTCTTGGTTCGTTTGACTTCATATCAAGAACACATTATATTGATACTATTACTTGATAGTCTAGAATCTAGGCAACTTTATTCTAACAACTTTACTTTTCATGAAAACATTTTTTCGGGCTATCCTATGCATTTGCTTATGAATTTTAGATTCAACTTTTCAATTTCTGCAGAAACACCTGAGACAACTTTTGTTGCATTTGCCTTGCAGATTATCTTGGAATGATTTGGTGACAATATTTTGTCTCTTTCTGGAGAATGCAATCTATGTTATCATTTTTAATTTAAAAATTATCACACTTATTTTTTCTATTATTACTGTTCAGGCTTTAGGTATTCTTCTCAGATTTATCCCCAGATATTTAAAAAATTAGATGCTACTCCATATTTAAAAATATTTTCCAAACATTTGCCAGTAGGGTGTAGAACACCTTTGATTTTGGCCCATTGGCTCTATTTTTAAAACTTTGCTCTATTTCATGGTTAGTTTCAATCACTTTTTATATATTTTATTGCATTTTCTGTGTAGATGATTGTGTTGTAGACAAATGAGGCAGTTTTAGTTCTTTCTTCTCAAAGTAGATAACTTCTATGTTTGTTTCATTCATTATTGCATTGGTTAGGATGTCCAACAAAATTATAAAGAGCAGTTACACAAATGAGCATTTCACATGCCTGCCTCCTCCTTAACTTCAGGGCCAAGCATACAGAATTTCATGAGGAAAATTCTTAGGTTTTATTTCCTTATCCAATCTAGCAATCCTTTTTATAAAAATTGTGTCATTTAGAATGTTGACATTTGTTTTCATAATTATTTGTGTGCTTGGGTTGAAATCTAATTGGTCTGATTAGTAAATGGGAATCAGAGAACATTTAACAAAACCAAGAATCCTTTGAAGGATACAGGAGACAGTAAACCCAGGTAGTTAGCCCAAATTTAGACAGGAAATATTTATCTGGGGGTTGGAATGTGGCTTAATGGTAGAGTGCTTGCCTACCATGCCTGAAGCCCTGGGTTTGATTCCTCGGTACCACATAAACAGAAAGAGTTGGAAGTGGCTCTGTGGCTCTTGAGCCCAAGAAGCTTAGGGACAGTGCCCGGGCCCTGAGTTCAAGCCCCAGGACTGGCAAAAAAAAATTTATTTTAGTTTGGGAATAATAAGTTCCAGGATAATTTGTCTTAGCAGGTTATAGAGTATCCATAAAATGTGAAATCATGAGCACATTAGAGACATTTTAGTTTCATCAGTTAACTTGCAACATCATAATGGGCTTCAGGATGACTAGACCATCATACACAACACATGTAAGATTACATGTATGAAAGCTACTGTAAGAATGGTTAAAAGACAAAGTTAAAAATATTTGCAGGTCTTGTCCATCTTGGATACAATAAAATTCTAAAACTCTTGTGTTTTTTCCACTAACTGTCAACACAAACTAGAAAAATAAATCGCAGTTCCAAAATCTGCATTTCAGAAAAATAGTTATTACAAGGCAGGCACTGGTGACTCAGACCTGTAATCCTAGCTACTCAGGAGTCTGAGAGCTGAGGATCGCGATTGGGAGCCAACTCAGGCAGGAACGTCCTTGATACTCTTATCTCTAATTAACTACCAAGAAAAAGAAAATTGGGAAGTGGAGTTGTGATCAAGTGGTAGAGCACTAGCTAGCCTTGAAAAAAAAAAACAAACAAACACAAAAACTTAAGAGACAGCACCCCGGCCCTGAGTTTAAGCCCAGAACTAGAGCAATTTAAAAAAATTATTATGTTTCTAGTTTTTCTAATGCTTCAATATTTTTTCTAATAATCTTAGCTTTAATTGGAAAGAACTTGGTCAGTGACATGATAACTTTAAATTTCTTCCTTCCTATTGTTTTTCTTATTACTGTTCATTGTCCAAACTTCTCCAGTCAGAATAACCTCAGCTCCATTTCTTTAGCTTGGCTGAGGAGTGAGTAAGTTCTTTCCCAGTTTGGCTTCGCCTCTTTTCTTCTACAGCTGAGCACTGGAGTTTCTGTCTATGAAAACCGGGGATAGATCACATCACAGACAGTTACATTACATTTCATGTTTCTTCTCCCTTCTTTCAGTGTGCTCGTTATGACAATGCCTTCATCGCAGAGATCCTGATTGAGAAGGGGGTCGATGTCAACCATCAGGATGAAGACTTTTGGACACCAATGCACATTGCCTGTGCATGTGATAACCCAGACATTGTGCTGCTGCTTCTTTTGGTGAGTAAATCCAGGCAGTTTATCTACCATTTGATGACTTGATCATACTATAAGAGGCAGTGTATCTAACTCATAAAATTCCACAGTATATAATGCTGCATTTGAGGAAAACATATGTCTAGGTCATCATTTATATACTTAGAACACCACGCCATTACTAAAGTTTTAGGTCTCAAAAATTCTGAAATAAATGGAATGGATGCTGTCTCAAGCTTTATTCTTTTTTGCCTTTTCTTGGGAATTATATCTTGAGATAAGTCAGTATTAAATGAAATAGCTGGATAATTTTATTGTTTACTCCACTGCCTCAAATTTTGCTTAATTGGTGTGCGAATGTCAGAAGATGTGGCTTTCATTGAATCTTATTTCCTTAGTTATATCTTGTAAAGAAGAATAAATGATATTTGTTCATTTGAAAATGAAAAGCTCAAAAATATCACTGAAATTTGTTGTTGTTTTCGGTTAGACCATGGCCCCGAGGCTTTAAACACTTAGTGTTGGAATTGAGACAGTACTTTTTCTAAATATAATTTAAGAAATCATAAAGGAGGTCTTGCAAATGCTCAAGAATATAAGAACAAGAATTATTTTGTCTTTTCTCTTTATTAATGTTATTAACGATTTCCTGATTTTTCATATACATTGATTATATAAGCTCTCAACATCTTACATACAGGGAAATGGATGTTTATGTATATTAAGTACCTCACCCTTAAATAGCAAGCCCTTGATCCGAACTAACGTTTCCTGTCTCCTTCTACTCAGCCACATGATGTGTGTCCAGTGCCAGTGCTTGCATACAACCCACGTCCTGTCTTGAGGCTGAACAGCAAAAAATGTATTTTCTCCCAGTCCTGCAGAATGATACATGAAATCAGAGTGGTATCATGGCCTTCAGGCTCCATGAGAAAATTCTGCCTTCCTTGGCTGTGCCTCGTGTCCTGGCTTACAGATGCACCCCTCTATTTCTACCTCTGTTACCATGTTGCCTTCTTGCACGTCTCCATGTCCAAGCTCCTGTTTTTCTTTTTGTTAGGGTGATGTCATACATTGCACGTAGGGTCCATTCCAGGCAGTGTGTATGACCTCATATTTGATTATGCCTGCCAGGACCTAAATTCTACACAAGGCCATATTCATTAATATTGGCTTTTAATACATGGAACATACTTTGTAAGAGAAGCAATTAAATGTACTATATTACTCCTTCTGTCTTCACTTTAAAAGTTATGAGTGAAAATATTTTGGGGATTGAGATTTCTTTAATCTTGTAAGAGGTTTAAGTTTTTTTCTATTTTTCTCTAAATTGTCCCTCATGAATATGTATTCTTTGTAAAAGTAGGGATAAATGTCACTGGAAACATTTTTCTTTCAAGTTTAGAATATGGAGGCTCTATTAAATTAATAATACATGAAAAAAGAAAGGATTATGTTTTTAAATTAGAAACTGTTGGAAGACTAGTATTTTACGTGAGAAAACGTGAGAAGCTACTTGTCTCATTTATAAGAACAAAAGCTATTTGTTAAAATAGAACCTAAGAAGAGCCAAATTGCCAGCACAAAGGCTATGGATTAGCTTGGCACAAAGTATAATTGAAAATGCATCCCAGAATATGCTGGGTCACCTGGAAGTAATGCTGGACAGGGGTTGACCTAGAAGTCTCTGGAAAGCTGGGACCTCAAAGAGCACCAGGCCGCACTATGTCTGCAGTGAATTCCACACATTTTCTTGGGTAGTTCAATCACGAGATACCCAAGGTGAAATAATTGCTTCAGTGATAAGATGCTCCGATGAAAACTTCAGTTTGTGACTTTGTAGTTTTCCTATGTTCTTGTTATTTTTTTCTAAATATTGGTTGGAAATTGAAAGTTTTTCAAAGCCTATTTTGAATGTTTTCCCTATTGAACTGTTGTTAATCACATTACTCCTTTTGCCAAGAGTCTCTTCATTTATTTCTGCCTGAAGAGTGGCCAGGTCTGGTTTGAAGAGCCCTTACACATGCAGCTGGGCTTGAACGTTTTTAATAGTCCTTTCCCTTCCTCGATGCTCTTTAGCAGCCAAAACCTCACCTGGCTGAATTCACACATCTTTCTCCATCCTTAGTTCTACTTATAGCCAAGAACCCCTTCCTTATTCTAGAATGTCTTAGTTTGTTTATCATTAGTAAATGCTAACTGTACTCAGGCATTTAATTATGGCAGTCCCATTCATGCATGTAACATATGATTTATGATAGAACCAGGAAAAATATCTTCTTTACATGGTTTTCACTGGATTCAGTCCAGGATCCTCATTTCATGTATTGTACAATTTTTCACCTATTCAGCCTATTTGTTTACAAATACTCCTTTCAGCACAAAAAATTGTCCCATGGTCTCTTACTGGTTTTTGTTAAGAGAAAAAGCTGAGAGATAGAAATGGTATTTCCTGTGTGGTCATAGAGTTAAATCTATACTTTTCAACGTATTGAAACCATTTTCATGGAAAGTCATGAAAATGCTCTGTTTCTTACACTGTAGAATAATTCAACCTAATGCACCATATCATCTATCCACCAGTCACTTTTACTCTATAATTTATTTACCAGATGACAAGAATTCACAATTCATTCATTTCTTTCATGCAGTACATATTTATTAAATGATTACAGTGTTCTAGATACTACACAGCAAGTAGGAAGACATCTATTCTAGAGTACTAGCATAAATCAGTCATGCAAGTAGTAAACTTGCTGCCTGGTGGAATTTGCTAATTGGACTGAGCTGGTCTGGGTAGCTTTATTCACAAAACTCTACAAGAAGCCAGAATATGTATCACAGAAACAACTGACTTTCAAATAACTGTTGATGAGGTAGGTTATCATAAAACCTCAAGTTGCTACAAAAATATCTCCCTGCCAGCAACCACAAAAGAGAGTTCATTTTATTTACAGAATTAAATGCCATATCTAGGATTCTTGTTCCCAAATCCTGTTGGTGGGTTAGAGAGAACCCAGTAGACATGTGATTTCCTTCTGTCCTTACTGAATGGAGTCAGCAATGCACAGAGGAAGCAAGTGTCTTGGGTTTGGGGGACTTCGATTCTCCTGGTCAGACACAGGGAACAACTAATAAATTAGGCTTGGTATTGGATTTAAGGATGAGAGAAAGAGAAAGACACAGGTGAATTTCTTTTCCTTTTTAAAAAATGGAAATGTGGGCTGGGAAGGTGGCTCAGTGGTAGAGCGCTTGCCTTGCATGCATGAGTCCCTGGGTTCGATTCCTCAGCACCACATAAGCAGAAAAAGCCGGAAGTGGTGCGGTAGCTCAAGTGGTAGAGTGCTAGCCTTGAACTGAAGAGCTGAGGGACAGCGCCCAGGCCCAGAGTTCAGGTCCCACAACTGGCAAAAAAAAAAGAGTAAATGTTCTTGTGAAGGTGATGTACAGAGGGGTTACAGTTACATAAGTCAGGTAAGGAATACATTTCCTTTTGAATAGTGTCACCCCTCCCGCATTCTCTCACAGTGTTTCCCCTCCTTACTTCCCTCCCAACTTTCCAACACAGTGTCTAGTGTGTGTGTCACTTGTGAATTGGTTTACCCTTTGTCTCGCTGTTTCTGCACAGATGAATGTCTTACCTTTGGTCTGAATATCTAGAAGTCCAGTTTGTAACTTTTGTTTGCCTTTGGAGACAAAGGAGAGGGTATAAGGGGTCTGAGTTAAAAACATTTACTTTAAAGGAAAAATTTAAATTACGCAGATCATCTACATTGATTCTTGTTTGGGGGCAGATGATACTTGTGTTAGTGATTATCTTCTTAAACATTTTCTAATGGAAATCTTTTGGGAGGAAGTGGCTGGTATCTGTTATATCCTGGAATCATTTAACAAATTATACTGTGAAAGGTGGCTACTCTACATCATTTAAGGAAATTGACACATTGGCATTTTTGTACAAAGCCAAGTATCCTCTATCCAAGTGAACCAGCAATCAGAATTCAATCAGCAATTTACTCAAAGGAATTGAAACCAACATACGCACTGGGTTCAATTCACAGCTCTACAATGGAAACCAAACTCACTCAAATATATTTATACAGTTGTTTTCATGATTGTCAAACATTAGAAGCAAGAAAGGTATTCTCCGTAAGCAAGTAGACACAGACATTATTAGTCATACACATAATGGGTAAGATAGACTAGTAAACAAAAGAGGGAGCTAACAAACCATGAGAAGACCTGGTTGAGTCTTAAGTGCACATTGCTAGCCAAGAGGAGGAATTCAGATTGAAATGGCTTCCATAAGAGAAGTTATCCATACAGTAAAAACAATACAAAGCAAAAACCAATGTTAGCAGGGTTTTGGTGACGGAGCAGAGGATGAGCAGGTTGAATGGTGGCGAGGGTCTAAAAGAAGGGGGAGATTGAGAGATGGGTGGCTCACGCCTACAATAGCTACTTAGGAGGGAGACTGAGATTGGGAGATCACATTTTGAGCTTGCCCTGAGAAGAAATGTTCATGAGATCTACTTATCGGCCTGTAACACAGTGTTGAACACTCTTCCAGGCTAGGCAGGAGTTTGAGATTGTGAGGAATGTGGTTCTAGGCTAGACTGGCAGAACACAATTCACTCCACAGAGGACAACAGAGCTCAAGAGGTTTGAACCTCATCCCAAGAATGATGGTAGACCTAAAATAGGCAGATCACAGTCCAAGCAAGGATTATCCTAACAACAGCCCGTAGAAACCCCTGTACCAGTGTGAGAGAAAAAGAGAGTGAGAGGCAGAGAGAAAGAGAGAGTTTGTCAACAGGTACAAAGTCAACCACACTGCTCCCTCCTGATGGCCCAAGCTGGAGCGATGTGAGAAGCAGTAGAGTGCTGGATTACTTTCAAGATACAGACGACATGTCTATAATCTCACATTTACACCAACAAATGGGTAAGAACACATGACTGATCCTGCAGAAGAACCCCACACCCCACATCATTGCTGTTGCTGCTCTTCCTCTCAAAGAACAGGAGGATATCTCTTTACTGATAATTTTGCATCATGCTCACAATGAAATTAGATGTTGGACACTTCGTGAGGGAAGGAAAAAGGCACGGGGTGTCTCAGCTGAGAGATCTGATCCACAACACCACAGACAGGAGGTCCAAGTAGATGGCACCAGTCATCGGTCATGATGACCTTGGTTGTCCTGGCACGATGTCCCGAGAATGCTCTTGTGTCAAGTGCAGGAGCCCAGTAACCATGAGAACAAACATGAACATATCACCTATGCACCTCAAAATGTCTGCGGTTGGGGCTGAGACCCGGTGAGCATCGACAGCAGTCACTAGTGGTTCTGGATGCATGCCTCTGCTGTCGGGGAGAGGGTCTTCATGTGCCACACATGAAGACACCTTCAGAGACACCGGAAACTAGCCTCAGTTTGAAAGCTGGTTTAAAGTCTAAGATACTAAAACACACATCAGGATTTGCCCACAGATACTTAAAGATGTTTTTGTGCTTCAGGAGAGCCAAAATGAATTTCTCATTATGACTGGAGAGGATGCGATTCTGTTATTCCTCTATCACATTCCACTACATTTCCCTGTACCAAGATTTCCCATATGGAAGGCCTCACACATACCTGTGCCTCACAGATAACTCAAGCTATTGGTCAGTGGACATAGGTTAAGAAGACTGTGCTATGTTTCATCAAGTCTTTGTGGTTTTTTTGTTTTTAGGATAGGGTTATTAAGATCCCTATGGCCAATGTTATAGATAACAAGCAGAAATACTGAGATATTTCATCCACCTGCTACTCATGGCCTCAAAAGAGTTTATTCTATTAATGCTTGTTTGAGATTGATACTTCATTTACATTCTGAAAGAACAGATGGCCTTGTGGAGGAAAGTGGGGTCAGTACTACTTTTCATTTAAATCAGAAACATGAAGTGTCTCATGGAAGGTTGGGCAAGAGTCCTGATAGATGGATGGCAGATCAGTACTGATAAAGGGGACAGATAGCCTCAATTCTCACCTTATTTCCTGGGAAGACTATGCCTCCGTATTCATGGCAGGACATGCACTCCTGCCACCGGTACCTGGCTGGCAGAGACCGGGAGAGCAGCCAAGGAGGAGCTCAAGGCTGGCTTGTGCTACATGGGGAGAGCCTGGCTTTAGAAAATTAGAAAAATGGGGGAAAAAGAGAACACAGGAAGAAAAGCAGTCTCCGTCTTTGGGAGCTGCTTCTTTACAGGAATATCTTTCATGATTCACTTCCTAAACTTAAATATTATCATACAGCGTGTTTAAGAGTACACAGTTTTAATGACAATAAATATGGAGCAAGACCTGGGAGACTGGGGGTTCATCCACATGAATGACACAGAGTAAACAGGGATTGTAACTCTGCCAAACATATAACCCAAGGTGCCTGGTTAACCACACTGTAACATCAAGGAAAAGGCCAGATACTTGTGACCCACACCTGTAATCCTGCATATTTGATAGGTAGAAATCATAGGATTGTGGTTTGAGGCCAGCACAAACAGTATTTGTCTAGACCCTATCTCAAAATTCAATTCAGGAATTGTGGCATATGCTTGTCTGTAATCCCAGCTACATAGGAGGAAGGAGAAAGATCAAGATCCAAAGCTACCTCTATCAAAATTAGTGTAGATGCTATCTGAAAATCAAAACTAAAAGGACCAAGAATATGGCTCAAGTGGTAGAGTGCTTGCCCAGCATGCTCAAGGCACTGAGTTTCATTCCCAGTACTACAGAGGGGGAGGGAGGGAGGGAGGAGAGGAAAGAGGGAAAGGGAGAGGGAAAGAGGGAAGGAAGGAAGGAAGGAAGGAAGGAAGGAAGGAAGGAAGGAAGGAAGGAAGGAAAGATGGAAGGAAGGAAGGAAGGAAATGAAAGAAAGGAGAAAGAAAGAGAAGAAAAAGAAAGAAAATAAAAAGAAGGGAAGGAAGGAGGGAGGTTTGCAAAATCAAATCCTGAAACATTATTTCCAACACTTAAAAAAAGCTCACAGTTAGTTTATGTTGCTCATTAATTTAGGATCCAAACTTTGTAAATTGTATTCTTTATTCTGTATTTGTATTTGTATTTTTGTGACAATTGTGGTTTATCTATGCCTTTTAAAAAATAACTTTTTAAATTTATATCATTGACTATACCATATATATTTAATTTCTGAAAATCCTTTTGTAATGTGCTTTCTTTTTCTCATTCAGAAGATATTTGTACTAGTTTTGAAAGCATTGGGAAATACATCTTAGGAAAAACATCATATCTAATCCCATTAATCAGACAAGAATCAATGTTAGTGTTTTAATATGTTCCCTCAGAGTTCACTTTTTCTGTGATTGTGTAAATAAAGCTCCTACCTACATCTTAGATTCACAGTACACACACACACACACACACACACACACACACACACACACACACACACACACACACACGTGATTTTAAAAATAACTTCACATAAATTTGTGAATATTTTTCCATGTTTTACAATGTTTTATCCAAACATGAATTGAATGGCTGCATGACATTCCATATTTAGAATCTGTAATACTTCAAGTAATCTTTTGGGCATCTTAAGCTATTTCCAGTTTTTTACACTTACCCATAACAAATACTGCATAATTTAAGAGATTGTGTTTCCAATCGAATTTAATGACCAGCTTTCTTTCCCCATGAGTTATATAGAATAAATTGAAATGAATAAAAGAAGTTCTCTCTGTGTTTTATGGCTCCACAGCCATAAACCACAAACCTGGCTTTGTCTACAATAAAGGCACTCAACTAAGACTCCTCCAGTTTTTGGTGACTGATTCATAAAAGCCTTAGCCATTAACCGTACTCTGAAACACCAGTGCATGAGATGACTGCCCCGGCCTCTAAGTGATCCTCGAAATGTTCTCCCTGCAAGCAGAGAAGAAGTAGTCAGGTCCAGAGCTGTAGCTGGGTACAGTTGGGTACTGTTTCCTGCAGTATCAGTGTGCCAAGTCAGCTGACACTACAATCTAATCCACCTAGAGAAGTTTTTTATGGTGTCCTCATGATGGTGGTCTCAAAGTTTGAATTGTGTTCATGGAAATCCCACCCCAAGGTGACATGGGGAGAGGAAGAGGAGGGCCTTGTCCTTAGAGAGAGACAACACGAAGCTAGCTGTCCTCTTTCCCAGGACACAGCAAGAAGGCACCAGGGCTGAGCCGTGGAGCTTGGCCACACACCACAGCTGCCTTGCCTTGATCTTAACTTGCAGCCTCCAGATGGGAGGAAACACTTTCTGTTGTTTTGAAGCCTCCAAGTCTAAGTATCGGTCCATCCTCTTGTCCCTCCTCCCTGCAAGCCCTCCCTCAGAGGCCCCTCTTACTCAGCTCTGCCACATAGGGCTGTTATGGCTGTCCTCATATTACATCTGAAGACCTCCCAGAGATAAATAGCATCTCCAGACCATTAGGAGAGACATTAAGGGACAGAAAATACCAACTGCCCACATGTTCAGCTTGCTGATAAGCAAGCCTGGAAAAAAAAAACTGTATTTTCTCAGAACAAATATGAAATCTTTATAGTAACAAAACATGCTTTTTCACCAGCAGAGCAAATAAGCTGCTTTGGGAGAATAATTAAATGAATGATTAATGTGGTGGAGGGCAGAGGCTGGTTTTGCGCGAGGCTTTAGTCGATAAATATTTACCAACTACTTACGTGTGGCGCACACAGAGCGGCTGTGCAGAGAAAACCACTGGCTCATTAGGAAATGCGACGTGAGGGACAAGAAATCCTGGTCCACTAACCCTGACCATATGGCTCCTTATTCTTCCCAAACCCAGGATCTCTTCACTTCGCTTTGTCTCAGAAACACTCACTCCATAGGCATCTTTGTGAAATTGTATCTTTTAATTGGATGGTTGACCTTTAATTATATTATGGCCATTAATCGATTCAAATGACATTCTAGCTAGCTCCCCGGAGAATGGTTCATTCATCTAAAGGTTTCCTGCTCATCACTGTATTTCATAGATGTGAAATGAGAGTGGAGCAATCCAGAATACTGTGTGTTGTCACAACCATACTTTTATTTGTTCTTTATTTCTTGAAAAAAAATAATTCCTATGAGAAGGTAACATTTCCATGATAAAATTTTTTGGGGAAGATTCCTAACAAATACAAGAGTGACAGTACACAAGGCAAGTGGCATGGTCACATGGAGACAATTCTGGGACATCATTGGATGTGTTCTGACTCTTCCCATTCTGTCCCCTTCCTCCTTTGCACATGAAGAGAAATGTGGAAACCAACAAAATGACTGCTGACAGCTTGGAAGCTGGACTTTTTATACATGCTTGGACTCCTATGTGTCTCCAGGCCTTAAAATAGTTCTTCAATGTGATTCTCACTGATAGGCCATTTTATCATATGGAGGTTATTAATGAACTGTTCGACTTGATTGTATTGGCAAATGTTCATTACTTTTGACCCAGTTTTACTGTCCTATGACACTGCTTCCTACTGCTAACAGTAAGTAGCTTTGTACCTGCCATTGTTTCTTTTCATGTTAGCTTTCCCTTGGAAAAGCTAGATTGCTTTTCAGGGGTTGTTCAAAACACGTCAGTGCCACCCTTCTGATTTTCATCTGAGATACGGTGATTTCCGGTTCTTTCAGATGGTCCTTCCGGGCTTGGCATCCACCTCTTCCTTTTAGCCTTTCCTCCTCAGTGTGGGAGGTGGGACTCATACTCAGTTCTCACTGCTATTGGGCCATTCTCCCTCATCACCCCACTGGGCACATGGATTTCTGCCTAGCATGACCATTAAAGTGCCTCACGCCCATCACTTAGAGCTAATCTAGGGTTAGCTTTGCTTTCTCCTATAATGGTTGTATGATTTAGCACAACAGCAGTGGAACACACACATGCTTCTGTTCTCCCCGTGTAGGAAATCATTGAACTCGGGTACTTTAGAGAGAGGCACACGAATGCTCTCAAATATTACTTAACTGTTATAAAATTTTCATGGTTGTAATAAAGCTTTTAAATTTTACTACCATGAAGATCTGTGGTTATTAAAAGCTCACGGTACATTTTAATGATAATAAGAGCTTAGTTCCTCAATAAGCAGACTTCCCAAGTGTGTGTATTACCCCTTATATCATCTGCCAAAGGAAAAATATGTGCTTCTTAGTTTCTTTCTTCTCACAAACAACGAGACTTTGTGGAAAGTCTATTCCAGACTAAAATCACTAGAAGATACGACATCTCCGGGCCAGAATGGAGATGGCTTGAAGCCCCCTCTGGTAGGAGACTCAAATTGTGGCCAATCCTGAAAGAGTCCTCTCCCAGGTCCATCCTTCATGCACATCAGATGTCACTCTTCCGGCGTCTGCCTGCTCCTACTTTCCCCTGACTGCTCAGCGCTTTCTGTGGGCACGTCGTGGCTTGGCCTCGGATAAGACATCACACACAATTCAAAGGCTTCATCTGGGGAGGGGTAAGGTGGGATAAGGTCTCTGTCAGGCACACTGTGTTGCACTAGGTTCAAGGTCAGCACATGTCCATACAATTCTTCTTCCATGGGAATGACTGTCGGGGAGGACTGAGTGAGTCTGCAAATGTATTCACAGATCCAGACATTGAAAAATGGTATCAGTTCTTTGGGGGAACAAGCATAGAACACAGTGGCTGCAATGTGCTGAAGTGAGAGGGAGAGCACTTAGAGGTATGAATTCTAGTCACTGCAAAGTGTACGGGCAGAGCAGGAGGTGCAGGGCAAGGGGAGCTGAGCACTATGAAGGACAGTGAACTGCCCAGGTGAGATATTCCTGGGCTACTCATGAATCAGCAGACTACAGAACTAAGGCCAGATCTTGTAAGCACCTCGACCGTGTTACGGTTAATTGTGGGTGTTAATTGGTGTTAATTGTGGGAGGTTCTTATCTAAGGTATCTGTTTTCCTCTTTAAATGATTTATAAAATTCACCCTTGAATCTATCTGAGCCTAAAACTTTGGAGGGATTCTAGTTATGAATTCAATCCATTGAAAAGATACAGGCATTTCAGATGGTCTGCCTCTTGAGATAATTGTCCAGTTTCATCGAGGGTGTAAACTGTGTAAGTAGAGAATTGTTCACAGCGATCCTTTACCATCCTTTAGCAGTGCCTTGGCTTCCCCTTCTGATGACCATCTATTGTTCTTTTTATTTTTAAACATGGCTGGAGGCCGATCCGTCTTAACTAGCTTGCGGTTCTTGTATAAAGGCACTGACCTGATCATTAAAGCTCCATCTCCATCAACTCAGCAGTGTCAGTACCAGTGGTGTCTCAATGCACAAACTTGAGAGGAGATCAAAGCACTCAGTCCACACGGTGCAGTATGAGTACTATGTTTATGACCCAAGATTTCCATGATAAAGTACATAAATGGAGGCTTAAGACACCAAACACCTAATTTTCTCCCAGTTCTAGATTCGAGAAGCCCTCTACTGGGATGTCAGCATGTTCACAAGCTCTTCCTGCTCAGGAGGGAATGTTCTCAAGCCTTCTACAATGCCTGGTAACCCCAGGCGTGTCTTGTCTTATGACAGTATCACCCCAATCTTTCTTTCTGTCATCACGTGTCTGTCTCACCTATATTGCTTTGCTTCTCTTCTTACAAGTACATCAGCCAAACCAAATTCAACCTGGGCCTCTGCAGTGACCCTATTTCCAAATAAAGCCACAGTCACAGGCACCAGGCTTGGGGGTTCTGTCTAACATCTGCAGTGGAAGCAATCTGGCTCACAGTGGCCATGAGGAAGCACTCTGTACCACTCGTTCCACTTGCAGTAGGGAAAAAAGCCACCAGAAAGACTCATCATATAAGAGTGGTGTCCCTTGGTTGATGTTCCATCCACTCATTTCATTAGCATGGCAGCATGACTTACAGGATTGTTAACAAAGGAAACCATTAACAGCTGTAGTCATGGGGATTAAATTTTGACAAAAGCCAGAAAAAGTATATATTGGTACAAATACCATCTGACATGCAGGAAATATCATTCACAGCTCTGTGTGTGTGTGTATGTGTGTGTGTGTGTGTGTGTGTGTGAAAGAGAGAGAGAGAGAGAGAGAGAGAGCGAGAGAGAGAGAGAGAGAGAGAGAGAGAAAGAGAGAGAGAGAGAGAGAGAGAGAAAGAGAGAGAGAGAGAGAGAGAGAGAGAGAGAGAGAGAGAGAGAGAGAGAGAGAGAGAGAGAGAGAGAGAGAGAGAGAGATAGTTAAGTTCTAGCTCCAGGACTTAAGAAATATAGATTAGGACAAATTGGAAGTGGAGTGGCCTTGCAGTTTCTACAATTAAAGATGAAATGTGCTCAGGGGCTCCTGTAGAAACGATCAAGTCCTCAACTGCAGCTCCCAGGAAGGGCTTGGTGTCAATTTTTCATGTGTAACGTTTAGTACTCTCATTCCCCTGATGCGAACCAATCTTGCTATGATTGATTTATTTTCCAGGAGCAAATTAAAAGATTTCCCTCATCTATATTGCACAGATAAAATGCTTTTTGCTAGTCTGTAGTTGTAGGTCCACAGTAGAGTACTGCCTAGCAATTTCAAAGCTTGGCTTCAGTATGAAGCACCTCGAAACCGGGTGTCAGTTTGAACTGTGAAGTTGTTCTTCATTTAAAACTTATTCTGGAAGAGAGAAATGGGCTAGTAATGACAGCCAGCACATAAAACTTGGAGTCAAAAATGGTGTTACATGCCTGTAAAACCAGTACCTTGGAGGCTGAGCAGGAAGATTGTGGGTTTTAAGCCTGACTGGACTATATACCAGACCTTGTTTAAGGAAAGAAAAGCAAAAAAGAATATTAAAAAGGGCTGTTCATTCCTATTTTTATAAGTATTGCATTCATTTATTTAAAAATAGTATTTAAGATTTGTGAGATGTAATTCCTGAACCTATTATTCTTCTTTCATGAACGTTTAGGCTTGTTTTATACTTGAAAGGCTTAGTCTGAAGTATTAACCCTCGTGCATCTCATCTACAATAATGTAAGCAGACATCCCATCAAATGCACATAGCAACACAGGAGGGAATTAATGTGAATGCTCAGAAAGGGTCAAGCCAACATGCAAGGAGACAGCATCATTAATCTGTGCACCAGTTCAGGAGAGTTTTATATTTACAGCTGAAGATGTACATATGGGACTCCTACCAGGAGAATTAGATTTGAAATGTAATATGAACATCTCAAATGATTATCAAGTACATATCTTAGATGAGCAAGTAGCACATGCATGTAATTAATCATAGACAGGAAATATTACAAGTGACACATTTGGTTGTTTTGTGCTTTATAATCATCTTATATTAATTGTAAGAAGTAAGGAGTATTTCCATGATGCATATAATATATTGAATCATATTTACCCATTTTTATTGAATTGACCTACTAATTTGCTTTCACTTTGCAAAACGGAGTTGATTTGCTATACCTAGGGGGTTCTAATTATTTTTAAAATAAAAACTAGCAGAAGCTAAGTGCCAGAAACTCATGTCTGTATGTTAGATTCTCAAGAAGCTGACTAAAGATTGCAGCTTAAAGTCAATTTGGGCATAAAGGTCCACTAGACTCCAAAATAACCAAAAAGAAAGCAGGACTTAGAGGTGTAGTTCAAGTGGTAAAATACTAATAGAGCAAGAAAACTGTGAGTGTGAATTTAAACCCTAGCAAGATGAACAATCATTCAACATAAATAATAAGATCAAGTAGAGTATCTTAGTGCTAACTCTCTGGTCCATGATTTAGTGTCCATTTGATAACTCTCTGGTCCATGGTTTAGTGTCCATTTGATATGCTACAAATTAGGACCCCATGAAGCTACTAAGAGAAATGATCTTGATAGATGTCCATGGCTAATACTTCTAATCCTAGCTACTGAGGAGGCTGAGATGCAGAGGATCATGCTTCAAAGCCAGTTTGGGACATTCTATTTCTATAGTCTGGAAATAGTCTAGGACACTCTTATCTCTAGCTAACCAACAAAGTGATAGACTAAAAGTGTGGCCCAAGAGAGAGAAAACCAACGGTGTGCTAGAGTACAAGGTCCTGAGTTCCATCTGGAGTACCAGTAAACACATACACAGAGAGAGAGAGAGAGGAGGGGGGGGAGAAAGAGACAGAGACAGAGAGAGAGAGACAGAGACAGAGACAGAGACAGAGAGACAGAGAGAGGGAAGAGAGAGAGAGAAAGGTTTTGACATTTTGAGAAAACTTTTGTATTGCAACAATCAAATTGTTTTAATGGGATCCATTATTCATTTAAAACGTACATCATCAGGACAAAATAAATAAATAAGATGTAATTCTTGAAGGTGCTGTACTTTTTTGGTAATGACATATGTACAACATAACAGAAATATTTATTCACAGTGATTAAAGAAGTCTCCTATGTAAAGAATAAATCATTCCTTGATATTAGGTGTTAATCCCATTGTAGTGATTACCTAAAGCCTAATTGCTTAGCAAAATTATGCAAATTTCTGTTTATTGTGAGATATAAACACACGATTTTATTATATATTTGGTATGTATAAATTAGTTATTTTATAGCACAGATGTGTACATTATTACATTACTTTAATAAAAAAAAAATAAAAATAAAACGTACATTTAATTTTGACCTGTATGGTCAAATAATAAAAAAAAATATCTCAGGTATGAATCCCATCAATGGCATTCTTGGTGATCTTAAAGTGGAGTAACAAATACATGCTGCAGTAACGTGAACTCATGCAGAGGGGAGAATGTGGCATGTGTGTACGTGTGAGATGTCAGCAAGCTTCTGGGCCATTTTCAGGCACTCAGTGTAGACCAGCTCTCCTACTTTATTCCATATGCGGATTCTTTTGTGTTTCTGCCATAAAACACTTACCTGCTGTTCCCTGCTGAGAAGGAGACCCTTGCTTTCCTCTCCAGGTCTGCTTGTGTCAGTGCAGAAATGAGTTTTGGGATCCCTGCATCCCAAAGGGGCAGGTTTTGCCTTTAGAAATTGTCTGGATTCCTATAAATAACTTCAAAATTGCTAAAGCTGCACATGCCAAAATCATTTATTGCAGCCTGCCAAGGAGTCTCCATTCTTAGCTTTACGCCAGCCCTTTTTTGTCAAGGCATTATCTCCAAGTATAAGTTCTGTAGGCGATGGCATAAAATAATCCCTGCTGTATTCCTGCGGGAGCTCTGAACTCCCTCACAGTAGGACACAGGAAGACTAAGGTTTTGGGGAAAGCACAGAAAGAACTAGAAGCCACAGGCAGAAAGTGCGAGGAAGGACCTGAGGAATCGACTCTGTGGCAGAGTGGGGGTGCATAGAACTCACAGGTGTGCTCTAACATTTTCCGAAGACCAGTGGTTAGAACTTGGCTACTAGTTCTGTCCTGCCCTCCCCTCCGCTCTTCTCTCCTTCCCTCCTCTTCACCTCAGCATTCCCTTCCCTTCCTTTTCCTTCTCTTCCTCTTTCGTTCCCTTCTTTCTTCTTCCCTTCTCTTTCTAACACTTTCCTTCCCAGTCCTTCCTTCCCTCCCTCCTTTTCTTTCCTTCCTCCCTTCTTCCCTTTCTCCTCCCTCCCTTCCTTCCTTCTTTCCTTCACTCCTTCCTTTTTTCCCTCCTTCCTCCCTCCCTCTTTTTCCTCCCTCCCTCCTTCCTTTCTTCCTTTTCATTTATATTCAATGTGACACCACTATCCTTGTAGTTATTATTTCTGTAGAATTTACACAGAGATAGATAGCCAAGCCTAGTGAGAGCCTGGTAAAGTTAACTCCACTATGTGCTGCATCAATCACGCCGCACTCACCACCAGCCTGAATCTCACAAGACTACTCGTGTTCACGAATGCGCCAAGCCCCAGACTCTATTTGGGAGCTGGGGTCCATGAGCCTCTCTACTCCTGAAAATGCTCTGTTAGACTCTAACCAAAAGGATCTCTGCCAGTTATTTTAACAAAATAGGCTGAAGATAAATAATTATTCATTATTAAAAAGGAATTGACTACTTCTGTGAGCAAGAGAATTGTGAAGAATACAGGAAAAGCACATGTCAGAAGCAGATACTCCTGCTGGGGCTAAGGAGTGTGTGTTCATCCCCTACCCTTAGAGATGGGCTCATAGCCATGTGTAAGTTGAACGGGGAACTCCATAAACAATAATGAGCAGTGGAGATGCTTCCTATGACCAATGCCTAAGAGTTAGTGCAAAACTTCCCTTGCCTCTAAGCTGGATGTACAGAGAGGTTAGAAGCACAGCAGTTCCCAGGAGTGCCACCAAAAAATGTCACTCTGAGGGGCTGGGAAGGTGGCTCAGTGGTAGAGCGCTTGCCTTGCATGTATGAGGCCCTGGGTTCGATTCCTCAGCACCACATAAGCAGGAAAAAAAAGCCAGAAGTGGCACTGTGGCTCAAGTGGTAGAGCACTAGCCTTGAGCTGAAGAGCTGAAGGACAGTGCCCAGGCCCAGAGTTCAGGCCCACAACTGTATCCCCCCCCAAAAAAAAAATGTCACTCTGGGTTTAAAAGATGTGGGTGGTATAACCAACCTAATTCATCTCATCAGGCCCTTAGTGGCCACGGGTTTCGCTTTTCAGTAGAGAATAGTTTGGGAGGAGAGAAAAACCCACTGGGAACTGTTAGCATAAACCCTAAGTCACTGTGGCACAAGAACAGTTCCACGAAGTTTCTCTGAAGTAAGGAACTATTTCCAGTTGGTCATGAGGAGTTCACAGCTCCGATGTTCTGAAGATTGCATAAGCCAAGGGCACCAAGCAGCAGCCGACAGTACGGGGCTCACCTCCGCTTGGAGCCATTGCTCTACCTGCCTAGCAATGGGATGGAGATGCAGCCGGGCCATGACGTCCTGTGTTTGCTGGAATGCTTTATGAGCCTAAGTGTCACCACACAGTTTAATATAGTTCCCTGCAAAACGATTCTGACTTCCTCTATGATTCTTCAGGGTTTTATCGAACACAAACTATATCTGGCCACTGATTGCCGATCAGGGCTGAATGAAGCTTGGCGTCTGCTTTTTGCCTGCGTGATATGTATAATGTCATTGTTTTTCCTTCTTTTTCCTACAGTCCGGGGCCGATGTTCTTCTCCAGGACGTCAACGGAAACATCCCCCTAGATTACGCTCTCGAAGGGACAGAATCCAGCTCTATCCTGTTGACCTATCTGGATGAAAATGGTAGGCTAGAACTTTTTTGAGGGGAAAAATAAATAAAAACCTAGAAATAAATACATTGTGGAATTATACATACCTGTTCATCTTCATAAGTATGCTGCTGTGCATTCACCCTGACATTTCCTCCGCGAGTCAGTGAATACAGCCCTTCCTTCCTCCCTTCCCACTGTTTGCATTGAATTGTGCAGTCCTTGAGGTTGCTTTCCACAAGCCAGTAGAAACCTAGAAGGCAGTGGTGGAGGGAAGCTGAGCAGCATGTGAGGTGTGTAATGAGCAGGACAGTGTTTGTAATTATGAACTATTCAGGAAGAGCAGTGAGCCAACACACAGTGGAATTTCCAGATCATGGGAGCCAGGTCATCTCAAGTGTTTTCTCCCCAAAGTGTGGGGTCCCAGTCAAATGGGAAGCCATTGACATCACAAGCGGAGCCGTGTGTGCGGCCTGCCTTCATCCGCTCGGTGATGCTGAGCAATGGGAGCATCTGCAGAAGAGAGCCCCCAGCTGTTACAATGTGAGCCAGAAAGACATGGGGCTGAGCTCCGACAGGTGGCTGACAGGGACAGGGGAGTTAATTACACGGAGCCAGCATGTAATTCATGACTCAGCCCTGTTGGGGGTGGGAGAGTAGGAGGCCCTGGAATCCCGGGGCGTGGCATGGTGAGAAAGTGGAGAGCCACACACGCCCTCCTTTGCCCTGCTGGTGAGGTACAGATGACAGCGAGGAGGGGACAGTGCTTTACAAAGATGACCCTGCTCAGAGGAAGGTTCCACTTGGAAGAGGCCCTGGCCCAGTGAAGCTCCCCTTCCCACCACTGAGGGAAGTGGTCCCATCATCCTCCCTGTGCTCCGCCTGCTTAATCTCCTGCACTTGCTTGTCTTACAAGATTTATTCTTAGGAGAGCTTAAAATAATAATTAGTACTTGGCAGTCACGAATTCATAAGCACAAGGTCTCATTGGTTCACAAAAGCAGGGGAGGAAAGGTTTGCCTTGACGCATATGAGGCTGTCTAAGCTGAAGGTCACCCAGGCAAGGTCAAAGCAGTATACAGGGAAGGATGCTTGAAGCCAGGATTTCCTGGCTGAAGGTTAATGCCCACGTCCCCTGAACAACTTGCGAGGAAGGTCACAGTTCTAGATTTTCAGGAAAAACTTAGTGCACAGTGCTGACCACCGTGAGGTAGGCTGAAAAACTAGTCAAGAGAGTTAAGAACCAATGACGATTGCTTATTACACAAACACCCATGTAATCATCATCATAATCAAGAGAGAAAAAAGAGAGATTGTGCTGTTGGGAATGGACTTGGCTCCAAATCCATGAAGCTGGCACATTAACTCTGTGCACTTCTTGTCTGTATATAAATAAAATAGATTTCCAGCTGCCACATCAGAAATAATGTGGCTGTGCTTCCTTGGCGAGCTAGTTTTATGCCTGTTTTCTGCTTTTCATATTGGTCTGAATTTCTGAAAGCCACAGTCCTAAATGTTTCCTTTTAGAAAAGAAAATTGAATAGCTGCTAGCAAATACATCAACATCCTTCTACATCTTTCCAACTCAGTAGAAGGTTTTGTTTGGTAGGAAATATTGGTATGTGCACAGCTGATATGATCTAGCCAAGGGAAAGCCCCCAAATGGGTGTATTACTGTGGAAGGTTGATTTAAAAAAAAAAAAAAAAAGGAACAAAAATAGGACGGTCCCAACTCTGATCGACCAGGAGAAAATCTGTCATGAATGTGGCTGCCATAATCAGTTTGTAAGAAACACATTTTCTGGAACAAACTCAATTTGATATCTCTACAGTTTTTAATTCCATTTTCCTTTTGTCAGTACTGCTGTCCTGGCTGGGCCTTTTCTTCCATCTGCCCTCCCCTTCCTTCCCTTCCCCCGCTGCTTGGGCTTTTTCTGCATCTGTCAGTCTCTGTCCTGCAACTGCACAGTTCCATGTAAACACCGTCCACCTCCATTTATTCCCTGGCCCTCTCCGTGGAGCACATGTGGAATTATCTGTGGCAGCAGCCTAGGCTGATGTCCTCACAAATCTCTCACTTTGCACACTGAGGAGATTGCTGTTCTTGGGCCATTGGTATTTCAACCCTGGGTGGCCATCACCGGGCAGCGGCCGAGCCTGCATCCTTCCCATGGTGCCTCTTGCTGCTGCAAATTGGTAGATGCCATGCTGTCTGCTGCCACGGTGGCAGGGGGAGCAGGCGAGGTCCCCAGCGAGCTGATTAACATGGAAGATCCCTCGTCACCAGCCGTAATTGTACTGTCACTCCAGCTTACGCCGTGAACCTGGGCCCGAGCAGTTAACCTCAGCTCCCCACCTAGGTTTCTGAGATGTAAAATGGGCCAGTCAGAAGGGCTGATTGAGCCTTTGACGGATGCCATATCTCCCGCACAAGGCAAACCAGCCGGAGCACAGCAAAAGCAATCAATTCTGAAATGAAGTGCATAGGGACAAAAGCAGTGAGGGCAGAGATCAAGGTGATGTGGGAAGAGTATCAGCATGTATGTGTGTGTGTGTTTGCGTGTGTGTATGCATACATATGAACATATTTACATGTACATGTATACACGCATACTGATGTATATATTCACATATGCACACGTATATAATACAGAGCCCCCATCAAAGCTGATACTTCACTGACTGGGCAGACATCACACCCCGGCTCTGAGGCCCTAGGGGGAAAGCTCGGCCTGCCTGCCTCGTGACTCTGTTGCTGGCATTCAGCTTCCTATTCTGCCAGCCACTTGGAATGCCCCAGCAACTTCTGCCAGAGAGCTTTCTACCCACAGCCCACCTTTCTTAGCCTTCCAGAACTTTCTATACCAGGGCCATTTCTTTCTTCTCCTTATAACCTTATGTCTCTTCGGCGGTCGTCAGCCCCAGCCATCCAGCCAGAAAACTCTCTGGTGGTTTTTCTGCGGTTTTCCATCCCTCTCTGTGAGCCTCTTTCCATGCTGCCTTTTATGCCCCGATTCCATTTGGGTCCCTCAGTGTCAGCCTTCCTGGAGACCCTCCCTTTTCCTCTGATGTCTGAGTAACCCCACACTTTCGCTCATGTTGTTACCACTGTCTAGTTCCCAGGATTATTGCTCAGGCTTTATTATTGTGAAGACCTTTAGCCTCTATGGGAAATTTGTTTTTATTGTGCATCTTGACTTGGAGGTCAGATGATTTGAAATAGCATGTCCAGCATGAAAGCTGTTACTGTCCTTTCACATTCTGTATTCACTCCTTTTCCATAAAAGCATGGAAGGCTACTCTCAGAACATGTGCTTTCTCTCATGCATCATGTATAATTGCCACCAAGCTCCAGAGTGTCCTTCTTTGATACCTCTCCACTGTGATCCCTTCCTTTACCAATCATGCTGTTGCTAAGGTAAAGCTGCGGCCTTTCTAATTTGGGTAAGTGCATCATGTCCAAAGCTTGTCACTGTACCTTAATCATTACAATTCATTGTCTGTCTTTCAGAGGACTCCTGATTAATTTGGTTAGGATAATCCCACGTATTTCTTTTGTTTAATGGAATTTATTCACAATGCATTCCTACACTGTGCTTTTCAGCTTCACACAAAGTTGGGTTTGATCCTGCCAAATTGTTGAGGACAGTCCCCAGGGATGCCCGCTGTCCAGGTTCAGGGGCAGGGCTAGGTTAAGGATCTAAGGCCAGGATGTGTTGTTTCCCATTGTCTGCCTAACTCTGCACAAGTCTGCCTGAGTCTGGGGCTTATTATGCCCATGAAGCCTAATTCTCTGAGATAAAGAAATGCATATTACAGTCCCAACATGTGTCGTATCACAACGAATGACAGAGGGCTCTTTGGAGGTATTTCACTTGTACCCAAATGATGATTCAGAAACAAAATGATGAAAAAAATTGAGACAGGCATATCTGATACTCTAAAGAAGGAGGGGACAATCTGCTGTATGGTCACTTCAGAAAGATCTCACAGTGGTATGACAGTACCACTAACCCAAGTAGGGCTGGGAAACCTGGAGGGAGGGGGGTTGGTTTTCAGAATCCTGTGATGTCTAGATAGCTGGCCCAGAGCAGGTATGAAGGAACTATGGAGAAAGGACTGTGGTCCCCTGGGGAGCATTTACCTCAGTACATTACAGCACAACCGTACAGCCACAGTATAGCCATGTTACAGCCATGGTACAGCCAGTGCAGAGAACCACACACAAAGAAAGAGTTTTCCTTCTGAGGAGAGTTAAAGAAAGTTGACAGGTTCAGATTGACGTGAGCCATTAACAGAATGTCGGTTTCTATTAAGTATTATCAAGTGCAATAAAGCAGTATGGGCCACCGCATCACATTTAAGAACTTAGGAATTCCAGGAGAATGGCTTTATTTCTTCTATTTTCTTATAAGAATAAATCTAAGCAGGCCTGGAGTTAATTTCTTTTTCCAAAATGAGTATAAAAATGACAATATATTAGGAAAAAATTACCCCTTATCCATTACCCATTATCAAATAGATGTCCTGTGGCCTAAAGTCCTATTGCTTGACTTTCTTCAAGTGTAATGAACAACTAATTTAGTCATTTACATACTACTGTCAAAAAGATTTTTGGACATAAAACAAAAATCTAAACGTACATCTTAATTGATATCATATTTGATTCAGTTTTTAGCCCTTAATTAAAAGAGTAATGTGTCATAGCAACACTTGTGATATCTTCACTGCAGAGGCCACAGGTTGAGTCCTGATGAGCAGTGTCTCAGTCCTCTGTTTCACTGCATGTCCTTCATCTTTGGGCTGCTCTGTCATTTAATTTTAATTATGTGATTAAATCATTTCCCAAAAGGACCCATTCAGTTTGCAACAAACACTGCGATATTATGACATTTAACAAAATAAGGTGATATAAATGGCTTCTTATACTTCTGATGTAAAAGGGATTGCTGATGTCCAAGAAATAATACTTTGAAAATTAAAGCCAGGAGCTGGTGGCTTACACCTAGAATCTTAGCTACTCAGGAGGCTGAGATCTGAAGATTATTTTTTGAAGCCAGCACAGGAAGAAAAGTCTGTGAGAATCTTTAATGAAACACCCAAAAAAGCTGGAAGTGGAGTTGTGGCCCAAATGGTAGCTTTGAGCACACACACAAAAAAAATCAGGGATGGCACCGAAGGCCTGAGCTCAAACCCCTGGACTGGAACACACACACACACACACACACACACACACACACACACACACACACACACACACACACACACACACACACACACTAAATTGCATGTCAAACACCTCAAAAAAGGGGGAATGTAGTGATAGTTTTAATTGGTTAGTAGCAGACCTCTAATTCCTTTAGTAGGAGAATCTGCTAGTTCTTCTGATACAGCATATGATGCTCAAGAGCTGAGGAAGATGGTAAGTGGGCTTCTGTTTCACCAATTGGCCTTGAAAAGATGGTTTGCAACAAGTTGCATGATCCAAATCTTTCATCTGGCTTCACATTGATACTATGTGGTTCTTATCGCACAGAAAGACTCACCTGAATGAAAGGCACCAGCTCTGTTTTCATCTGCGGTAGATAACCACAGCTTATGTTTACCAAGTGCTTACCATGGTTTTAGCTCTTTCCACACATCCTCCTAACAGCTCCTGAGGTCGTCCACCCATTCTGTGAACCGACACACAGGAGGACTGGCCTGCCCACAGTGAAACCAACAGTCACCAAATGCATGTGGCACTAAAGAAAAATGCTAGCCCATTGTCTCCTCTATTCTTTGTCCCCCCCCACCGCCCCACCCCATGCTCAAACGTAAAACATAGACTACACAGGGATGAAGAGCTCTACAGGGAAAGTAATAGCACCTGCTCCTGGTGACCTCCACCCAGGGCAGAGTGTTGAATGTGTTCATATTTGACTCATTGACTAATAATCCTAAAACCCAGATAGGTAAGGTGACTTCCCAGAAGCTGGCTTGCGGCTGCAGACCTCCGAGCAGCACCTGAGGAGTGTGGAGCCAGCACCGTGCTTGCATGTGCGGTGTCAGGGAACCATGATCCCTTCCTGTACGAGATGGGAAGTGCTGAGAAGAGAGGGTTGTTCACACAGAACACCTTGAGAGGGAAATGCTACCGCTGCCATTATCAGCACAGCCTCATCACCCACATCAGCATCCTCACTGTCAAAGGCATCATGATACCCACCACGAACAACACCGTCATCAGCACCTTAACTGTCATGATCACCACCATGGTCATCGCCATTCTCACCATCACCTGATAATTGTCATCACCACAATCGCAGCCATCACATCCAACCATCACCATTACTGTCGTTACCCTCCATCTCCGCTTTCATGCCCATCATCATCATTTCCATCATCTTCATCACCATCACCATTATCCTTTCACTCAACACCATCATCATTTGTAATCCTCCTTCTTCACCTTCACTTGGAAACAGAATGCTTCCTCTCTGTAAAACCCAGCTTTGTCCACGAGGCAGGCCAGGGACAGGAAGATAGATGATGAATGAAGAGATACAAGGTACCCCTGAGGTGAAGCTGTCATCGCAGTTCAGGTTAAAAATAAATGCTATGAGAGTAAGACGTTAGCACACATGAGCCTTTAAAAAAAAATTGTCTGTTGTGGGGCTTGAATCTGGGCTTGGGTGCTGTCACTCAGCTGTTCAGTTCAAGGCTAGCGCTCTAACGCTTGAGCCACAGCACCACTTCCAGTTTTCTGGTGGTTTATTGGAGATAGGAGTCTCATGGTCTTTCCTGCCTGTGCTGGCTTTGAACCTTGATCCTCAGATCTCAGCTTCCTGAATAGCTAGGATGACAGGTGTGAGTCACCCGAGCCCAGGACATGAACCTTCTATGTATAAATCACTCACCTCACTGAAGAATGACTAAGTACTTCACTCAATGCAAGTTACCTTTCTTAATGTGAATAATCATGCAATATTCAAAGGCAACATCCTTTAGACATTTTTTTGAAGTAGTTTCAGTCAGGAATATCTCAAAGGTAGCACAGAGAATCCTCCAACAGGGTCCTCAGAGCAACTCTAATTCCAACACTTCTATAGCCATGGTTTATTTACCAACTAAGCAATTAATGTTGGCCCAGTATAGCTGTTAACTACTGGGGATATTCAGTATTCTCTTCTTTTTAAACTGAAGTGCATTTTTTACTACAGTACATGATATTTCTTTTAGGATTGAAAATTTTGGCCAGAAAAAAAAATGAGTGAGCAAAAGTTACGTCCAAAAATTTCTTTCTATTTAATTTAAGTAGTTTGAACTATTTTGATGAGTGTATAGTGGTCTTTCATATCAGAACAGATATTCCCACAAAACCTCCAAATTTGACAACAGCCTGGTAACAGCTTTAGAACAACACTAGATTTTTCCCCTAAAGACTATAATCTAGTTAGACATAGAAACTGGCTGTAAGAATGAGAGCTCATAGGGGAAGAAGGGCTTCTTGAAAGAGTTTGTTGAAAGAACATGGGATCAACTGACCCTGATCCTTGGTGCTCAGCAGTAGCTCTTTGTGTGGACTGAACACAGTATTCTTTCTCCCCCAGGAGTAGATCTGACTTCACTGCGCCAGATGAAGCTTCAGAGACCACTGAATATGTTAACAGATGTCAAACACTTCCTGTCATCAGGAGGGAATGTTAACGAGAAAAATGATGAGGGAGTGACACTGGTAAGTGGTACATTTTACCCAGACATGGTTTAAATTGATAAAGCAAGTTGATTCTAAAAATACAAGTGGACACAATTACCCATTTAGTAATATGCATTTCTGATCATAAAAGTACTACATACCCATCCTGGAAAACTTGAAAGTCACAGCAACATGTAAAAAATAAAATATAAAACACTTAGGATATCGCCTCTTTGGCTGAAGTCAAGCCAGCACAGAGAGGGTCTAGACCACACAGCATTTTGTTGTCCTTTGAGGACTCTGGCTCTTGTTCTGAGGGAGGTGAAGAGATACTAGAGAGTTCTCTAAGAGACACTTCCGATTTCAAAAGATTGCTGTCTGTGTTGTTTGTGTTGAGGATAGCACCAGGGTGCAGCTCAGAGCTCAGTTTGGTGGCTTTTCCAGTGAGGTCAGTGGCTTTGCTTAGGGTCAGGTGATAGTGGAAGGAACTCAAGGTGTTTCAAGTTAGAAGCCCCACCCCCACCCCCGGTGGTATCAGCAGGAGACCCTGTGGGCCGCAGTGGAGCTCCCGATGGGTGTGACACGGGACCTGGAGAAGACTTCAGAATGTTAAAGTTGACATCAAACAATACAGAGAAGACTGGCAACAGACCATCTTTGGAGAAAGAAATACAGACCTGTATTTGCCATATTGTCTGAGGGTCTCTTAGCTACCCAGTGGAGGGGCTGAGTTTGTGTTGGGACATTGAAATCTGGAAATCGGGAAAGATTTCCCAATGGATGAAAGAATTTGTAGAGCATTAGTATAACATAGTATTATAGCCTTACTAGTGGAGGCAGAAGGAGGAAGCAGGATTTAAGACTGAGATGAGGGAAGAAGAAGGGAATCCAAGAAGTGAAATCAGAAGAATAAACATGGAGGTAGGAGGAAAGCCAAGAGAATGAGAGGTTCTGAGAGTCAAGAAGGAGGAATGGTAGATTCCAAACACTGCTGAGCACGCCCACAAAGGAGGTGGTGGTGAGTTCTTCATTATACTCAGAATCTGGGAGCTGGCTGATGTACCCCAGAAGGGATGGCCTGGGAAGAATGGAGTGGCTATTTAAATGATTCACTTATTGCAAGTCCTAAAAGAATGCCTGCCATGAGCGAAGCAGAATAGAGCCCCCTCAGCTGTGTACTGGAAAATACTTCAGCTTTATGATTTTTTAAATAAGTCATTGCTATGTGGAAAGTAATATTTATGTTTTAATCTCAGCCAGTTCTTCAGTAGAAAAGCAGTAGAAAGGAATCCACATAGGCCAAGAGGTTGCTATCTTTTGTACCTCCTTCAATGGTGATGTACCTCGTGACTTTGCTCTGATTCAACAGAGAAAATTGCCAGTGATTGTTCTGTCAGGACTAAATCCCATGATGACTGTCTCTGAGCCACTAAACAGAATGTGACAGTACAAACTAGACAAGGAAGTTGCCGTGGCCCCACAGCTCCGTCCTCCATTCCCAGCATCCATGAAGGGCCCACCTATTTGTGCGAATAACTCACTGCTGGAGTTCCTTTTCTGAAGGGTGTGCTGTGCCTTTCTGTCTATTTTTGGAGACAGGATAACAAAACACTTTTGTTCACAGACTGATTTCTATATCTTGAGTTGGCAGGTCAATTGTGGTTCAAAATGAGGCATAATTTTTCACACTGCTATACTGTTACGTGAAAGACAGGCTACCCAATGAAAGGCTCTGTGATTCTGTACTTCTAGGAAAGGGGTGTCATGTTGATTCTGTCATATTTATTTGAAGAAGCCACAGAAAAACGAAATGGAGAGTAAGGGTTTTGTAAAAATGTCTTAGAGATAAACACAAGTTTCGGCAAATATGGGGTTTGTTTTTACAAATACCATCTTCCAAAGCATCTAAAAATAAATTCCTGAGTTTGAGTGTATAAATTCTCTATGGAAATATCCCTTCAATAGCTAGTGTATGTATTACTGAGACACTGGTACTCAACTATTTTACCACAGAATTGGGTGTGTCAGAGCTCAAATTAAAGATTACAATGTCAGCCCCCTCCCCATAAGCCAGGAGTTATTATTTTATTCCATACTTTCCTTGGCTATCTGGAGTTGACCATAGGTCTCTAGTTACAACAGTATTTAAAACATAATAGAAATATTGCAGAGAATTACAAGGAAAACCAGCTATTAGGAAAGATAGTAGTAGTAAAAGATTCAACTTGTAGGAGTCTAAATTCCATTTCAGACACCAAAACATTTGTCCTTTTTAATGTGGAAACTTTATATCTTGAGTGGCTTAGCTATTTGTAATTCATATGGTGACTGTCAACTGAAATCAAGATAAAGACTAACTACTGAGGTTTTACAATGATGACCTTTCATAAACATTGTTTTCTCTCTTGTAACAGAGAGAATACATGATTTGGGTTTCGTTTCTTGCTGTTCCCGATTTAGCCTTCACTGGACATGAATTTTTCAGCCTCTGTTGGTGTTGCTTGCAGCCAGTGGTCTGGGCAGCCTTTCTAGCAAGATGCTGGGGTTGGTTTGTGTCTCTGCACACAAACAGGGTACAATTTTCTCTGTTGGATCAGAACAAAGTCATGAGATATATCACCATTGAAGAAGGTACAAAAGATAGGAACCTCTTGGCCTCTGTGGATTCCTTTCTACTGCTTCTCTACTGAAGAACTGGCCGAGATTGAAACATAAATACTACTTTCCACATAGCAATGACTTATTTAAAAATCATAAAGCAGACAGGGTACATCAGGAGGCTGCAGCTGGTGGGGCATAAGTTTTCCCTGTGAGAAGTGCCTCCTCTCCACAGGGTTGGCCTGTGGCCTTGGGTGTCATTAGTGCCCGTGGCTCACCCACTGATAGGCCCACTCTTGACTCAGTCATATAGATTCACTTTCATACTAACACAAAAGACCTCCTGAAACCCGTTTGGAGGCTACTGCTTTCAGAGGAAGCTACCCATCATGTATTGATTATTTGAATCATGAAGAATAAATTAGAAATGGGTGAAACTTTCTAGAGTATCTTTCATACTCTAGAAGAACAAGTATAATAAAAATATGTTTCTAAAAGCCATGTGGACCACTGGATGGAATGCTGTAGATGATTTTGTAGACAGAAATCGATGGGCAGATAGATGGGAAACTTGGCCTCTTAGGATAGAAGCTTTCAGTAGACAAATCATTTCTCATCCAACCAATTGAAAGTATAAGAAATATAGTACTATACACTGCAGATTGAAAAGTGTAAGTATAAAGGTACAAAAACAAATGTTTCCATGAATTCCACAAATAAGCATATTTAATGAGCTTTTGTTTTAATTTTATTGAACTTTGGTCTTTGTACAGAAGAAAGTGCTATGGATTCATTGCTACCAGTCCTAGAAGGTGGTATACATGTCACTAAATTTAACTTATTATTTTTTCCTAACTTCATAGTTTCTTTTATATTATGTTTGTGGAGTAAAATCAGAGGATTGCTTAGGAACCTTATTTCAGTCAAATATAATTATAGTTTGCTGAGAAAGGCTGATGCCTTCAAAATGAAATTTACCCATCTGAAAATGTTAAAAATTCTCCAAATCCCAATCTCATTATAGATCCCGAGGCTTCATTTCTAAACTTCAAATTCCATTAAGAACCTAAACTGAGAGAAGGTTGAAATAGCAGTTACAGAACTGTTATAAAGCCTGCCAAGATTCACTGACCCCTTCCAGAGCCTTTCTCAGGTTCCCGTCTGATTCTGAACCCTGCTCCTGTACTCAAGGCAGTACTGTTATACCAGAGCCAGAACACAGCCTTCCCCCTGTGAGTAAGAAGCAGGGAGCTATGGAATTAGTGCATTCTTCATGTTCAGATCCTCAGATCACAGCCAAAAGGAGCTCTGGGAGGGATACATTGGATACATGCCTACTGCAAAGAAGGAAAATAATAATAAATAATTTACATTGATCAACAATTGAGAGTATGACTTTCAAAGAATGTGATGACACCTACAGAGAACAAATAATAAGTGTGTGTTCTTTGTCTAGCTCTCCGAACCACAGATCCAATATTTTATTAAAGCACTTCCTTTAAATGGTGGATTACACTGTTACTACCCTAGTGTTTTATGTTGGGTAACAAAACGTCTTCTCATCGCAGCTCCACATGGCATGTACAAGCGGCTACCAGGACGTGGTGTCCCTTATTCTGGAACATGGAGGTGACCTCAACACAGCAGACAATCAGTACTGGACCCCTTTGCACTTGGCAGCCAAGTACGGCCAGGTAAAGTAAAGCTGGCCATGCAGCAGCCTGGGAGGCAGCGCTGGGAGCAGCCCAGGCCATGCCGGCTCTGGCTGCATGAGTACAATAATGCTGCTCTCAGGAGGGCTTTCTAGAATGCCTGATCCTCAGCCACTTTCCTGCCCTATGAAGACACGGGTCTCCTCCCCTCAGAGTACACAGGGGTGACAGTCATGGTTCCTAGTGTTTGTACCAGGCCAGGACATCATCTGAAGCAGAGACTGTAAGCTCCAACCCACTGTACAACCCCCAGAATACATCCTGGCTAATGAGAAGCTGCTCACGTGTGGGTATGCCATCATTGCCCAATATAGAAGCAGTACGAGGAAGAACGAAATGTTTTCTTAGGGAAATCCGAAGAGGAGTGGAGGGGAGCAAGAAGAACAGGGTGGCTGCAAGAGATAACAGAGGAAGAAATGCAAAGAGTTCTGTGAAATACTGGGGAAGAAGGAAGCATTCTTTCTATAAGATTCAGGTAGAAACAGTCCATAGTAGACTCATGCATAAACAGTAATAATTTATTAGACAGCTTTATGCCTTGGGTGGGAAATGCAACCCATGGTTCTCGGGCTTGGGACATTTACTGTTACAGTGTAGAGTGTGTACCAGTGAGCAAGGAGGTACAAATTATGAGCACCTGAGGGCTTTACACATTGTAATGTCCTTTTAATAATAAATCTACCAGTCAAGGTATTGATTAAATGACTTTCAAAAATAACTAGAGCCTGTAGTATAAAATTAAAGTTCAGCAATTCACTGTTTCCTTTTCTATATCCTGGGTGCATATCTGAGCTTGCAGACACATGGACGCACACAGGCACATGTGCACACACACACACACACACACACACACACACACACACACACACACACACTCACATTCACAGGGCGCTACACTCTTTGGGAGCTGGCAGCTAGCTTCCCTTGCAAGTTCCCTCAGGAGAGATGAGTCTCTGGGCTGAGTCGCTGGGCGGCCCGATCTGAGGCGATTTCCCTATGGGTCTTGGGTGCGAGTACAGGGGGAGTTCCAGAGTAGACCTCAGCGCATGGGAAATGGCCTCTGTGTGGTCAGAAAGGAATTCCCCCGTCGGAAGACGCTTCCTTGTTTTACTCATAAGTGTTCACTTTCCTGAGCATGAGATTACTTTCATTGCTGGAGGTTTTTGTGTAGAAAACAGTTTGCTTTTATCACCTAAAGACTGCTGCGCTAGAGATTAAATCTAAACATGAACTTTGGAGGGGACGTGAGCATTCAGACCACAGTCACGACGCATAGGGCGGTATCAAAAATAAGAAAACCTTAACAGAATAGCAGAACGCTCTGGACAATCATAATTTAAGAAACTGACTAAAGACCATAAAGAAAGCTAGACAAGCCTTCTATAACCCAAGCCCCTTTGTGTGATTGGCACTGATCACTTTGGTGACAACTCCACCTTTAACCCTACACACTCAGTCCCAAGTACGTGCGTCCTCTGTGACCACCAGGGGGCAGAAGCAAGAAAATCCATTCTGTGAGAACAGTGCCGAGATAAATACTCCAAGCCACTTCCAGATCCACTGCTAGAAAGGTATACAGAGATGTACTTGTACAGTGCAGTTTTATGTAGCCAAAAAACCAAAGTGTCAATTGAGATAAACACAACATCTCAGATAATTCTCAAAAATGCCCTGGGGAAACAAGAGAACAAGACATGGAAAAATATGTACATCAGGACTTCATTTCCATAACGTCATGAATAGGCTAAGCAGCATGGTGCTTAGAGATGCTTTGTACGTATTTTCTAACATATCAATACTGAATCCAAATTCCATGATAGTGCTCACCTCTTGAAGAAAAAATGCACAAAGATACTATTAATGACATATTTTTAAATGTGAGAGCACTGACATTTAATTACTACTTTCCTCTGTTATGTTTTAATTTTTGCTCTGTGATTGTTTTATTTTATGTATACATTTTGCATGTATACAAATGATGTATGTATAGATTTTACATGCATACAAATGATGTATGTATGCATTCAGTAAGTAACCATGTAAAACACAATCATTACTCTGTAATGTTTCCATTACAGATATTTCACATGAATGATGTGCTTAATTCCCATCAGTTCTTCGCAGTCAGGACATGAGAGTGTGCTCTCCTAGTCATGCAGTGTGATCTTAGGTTTATAATAGTATCTTCAGGGTCATCATGGATGGATGGATGATAGCAACAGCTAGACTTTGCTCATGCAAGATAATTGCTGAAGTAACACAAAAACAAAACATGGTGTGACATATAATTATATAAAGTGGCCTAAAAGAAAAGGGAATATAAAGTATCTTCTTCATGTCCTCAGCCCTCCGGCCCTCGTGGAGAACTGGATTTTGTTCTGATGTATGGGTCGCAGATGTGGTCTGAATACTGATGTGCTCTGAGGAGCAACTCTGATTATCCTTTTTTTTTTTTATTGTGAAAATACTGTACAGAGGGGTTACAATTACATGGGCAAAATAATGAGTACATTTCTTATCAAGCATTGTAGCCTCCTCCTTTGTTTCCCCTTCCCATCCCTTCCCATCCTCCCCTTGCCTCCCACCCAATCCTCCTTCCCCCACCAAAGTTGCAAAGTTTGTTTTTCCACATGACTAACTTTGATTATCTTTATGTTGCAGACGCACCTAGTGAAACTGCTCCTGCTGCACCACGCCAACCCCTGCCTCGTGAACTGTAATGAGGAGAAGCCTTCAGGTAGGTGGTGGTGCGCTGAGAGTTCCGGAAAGTCCCATCTTCTTCCTTCCCTTGAACAGGTTCCTCTGTCATTAGCACAGCTAGGAAATGTGAGCTTGACTCTCCTGGGCAGATGTGAAAATGGATGCCATTCCAGCATGACCTATAATCTCCCCAGTGTGCCCGTAGGAGGCCAGGGCACAGGGGACTTCCTTGTATTTTGTTTTTCTGAGTTGATCTTCCAGAGTAATTGACTCATTCAACACCACTCACTTCACAGTGTGTTTTGATTGTTATTTGGCTGGGTTAGGGTATTCACATATACATTAGGATATTTAAAAGAAATACAATAGTTTCTGCACAGGAATTTAGACTGAAGAAATTAGAACGATCAGTGTCATGCTAATTTTAGATTGAATTCTTAATTTAATGTCACTAATTTCTGGTAATAATCTTTTAAAGACTTCTATCATTCTTTTTATCATCATGCTTTTCTATTTTCTCATAAGGAATACATAACATGTTCATTTGTAGCTTTCAAAATGAGTTACTATTCGTAGCTAATTCCATGATATTTAAAGTGGAAGAATTCTAAATAACAGAAAAAAAGTCTAGTCTACATAATATAATTTTCACAGTAGCAACTGATCTTAACAATGAAACAAATCTATTTCTTTTTCTGCTTGTGAAAGCCCTTCATACCTTGCACTTACTTGATTATTTCTAGGGATAGATTATCTGACAAACTTCCAACGTAAGCCATAAGAAAGTTTGCTAAGAATGAAATGACAATTGTTTTTCAAGTTCAGCTTCAATATGAAGATTCACCTTGAATCTTCATTTTATACATTATCATCCAGTAAAAATTGTCTTCATGTATTTTTATTTGTAATTAAATAGGCATGATAGCGTTCATGCATGTATGTATGCACTAAGGGGCTTGAATTCAGGGCCTGGGAGCTGTCCCTGAGCTTTTTTGCTCAAGGTAAGTACTCTGCCACTTGAACCACAACTCTACTTCCAGCTTTTTGATGGTTAATTGGAGGTAAGAGTTCTGGCCAGGCTGGCTTTGAACTATTATTCTCAGATCTCAGCCTCCTATATAGCTAGAATCACAGAAGTGAGCCACTGGTGTCCTGGGACAATAGTCTTCAAACACTAGTGCTGTAGTCTTATCCCTCCCTTGATGGTGTTTTCTTGGCTTGTGTTTTTTAACTGCTGAAAAATTTATAGCGTTTAATCATATCTGAATTATTGAGAGTAATAGAGTGCGACTATCATCGCAGATTTTGTCTGACTGTCTTATTGTTTCCTGTAGACATTGCGGCCTCTGCGTTTATTGAGAAGATGCTTCTGAAAGCTGAAATGGCCTGGGAGGGAAAAATGCAAGAACCACTCCCTCAGGGATCTCTGCCTGGCCCGAGCTTCACAGAAGAGGAGGCCTTCGAGGAGGAGGGACAGGAGCTTTCAGCCCTCTCTAGTAAGCTGTAAGTGTCTTCATCCAGCAGGGCATAGCGGTGTAGATGATGAGCATATATGTACTCATGAGTATGAATGATGACTGTATATATCCATATATCATAATATATGGTGAGTGTATAAACATGTGTGTGTATATATATCATGTTTATATATATCATAATATAGGATGAGTGTGTATATACATATCAGTATATATGACCTCTCCATGAACAGGTATAGGTCACTGCTCAGGGAGCGGTCAGTTACTTTTATCCCCACCTGTCCTGGTTACTAGACATTGCATCATCCATAATGAAGCCATCTCTCAACTAGAAACTGTTATAAACATTGAAATTGTTGATCAACACACTTACACATGCAGTCCTTGACAATGAGCTTGGCACAGCTGGTGAAATCTTCTGGCATGTTAAAACACCACTACACGAGTACCATGAGACTAAAGGTCCGATTTTACACACTCCCCTGGAGTTCAGCTAATCTAATGATGCGGGGTCTGAGCACTGTTCTACTGGCAGGCTGTGCTAAAGTAGGAAGTGCACAGAATACACTCATGAAAGTAACGATTTGTTGATTTTGAAATGCCTCCTAAAAGGGGGACTTCCTGTTGTTAAAAGCATGAGATGAAAATTGCCTCCCTATTCCAAGTCTGAAAAAAGTGCAGATGTGGTAAGAATGACTGTGATAATTTACCATCCAATCCATGTCCATTGGACCCATGAAGCAAGGATGGATTCTCCCTTCTTCATCAGAATAGACTACGTGTATACAATGTGGATATGTACACACACGCAGAACACACGTACTTTACATATCATATGAACAGAAAGAATGTCTGTGACAGTTAAATCCCAAGGGAAAGAAAGTTGGTTCACAGTTGGCAGGACAGGAGAGCGGGGCTATTTTGAGGACAATGTAAATGTTCGGAATGAGATAGTTGTGATAGGTAAAGAAATATTAAAATGGAAACAAAATTAAAGTTTGGGTTCAAACCAAATTACTTTACAATAAGTTATGTCAGATAAGTATGTATCTCCGTGGGTGTTTGTAGTTTTGTGTTGGGTTTCTACTATGTGTGGAAGATCAAATAAACCCAAACAACCAACCTTCCCAGCCCTATTGACTTTTTTATTATTGGCTGAAAACAAATTAATCCTGTTATAAAAGAACTGATCGATGATGTATCTGTTCTACACAATTAAGTACAGGTTTAAATACATTTTCTTCCTGTTGCCTTCACTCTGAGAAAAGGGCAAGTAGATCTGACTGGTTTAAGCACTCTTAAATTTTTCTTTCATAACTCTTAGCTTTGGTGTATTTTATCCCAGCTATTTCCATTGTCATTAGAATATTATAAGTAAACAAAACTAGGAGCATACATGCAATGTGAACAAACAAATAGAATAGTTGATGTTTTCATGTAGAGAAGTTGAATTTCTGTATGTTCCTCCTGACTTTATTCTGTAGGAGAAGGAGAAATATAAAAGCTCAGAGATTTCACTATAAGCAGCACAAGTGTTTTTAAGAAACAAAGAAAATGGCACTTGTTGATTCCATAGGACTATGTGTATTTAATAGGACAATGGTGGTTGATTTGGACAAATTTCAGAAACTTGAGAACTTTTCTTTATGAAACAAACCAGCGAATTCACATAATTACAGGAAATACATCTGTATCTGCTGTGGCTCAGCCTGCATTAGGGAAGGGTGCAGTATGGGGCTTCTTCCTTTAGCATTGCATTGGAAACTTCTGGAAATTTCCATTGTACCTGCTCCCTGAGTTAAGGTGAACAGAGGCTGTGGCGATCCAGGTCTCACTGGCTGAAAGCAAGTGCTTTTTGAATGCTTTGATCACCAGCATTTAAAATATGCAGCCTGGCCTTCTGCTGTGCACAGAAATCCTTCTGCTTTACGCAGGTGTCCAAGAAAGGAAATGGAAGGAGAAGAAGCAGAGACTGCAAATTAGAGTCGTTCTGCAATAGCTCGGCGTTCCTTCAGGTCTCATTTTTGCCCAGTAAAGAATAGTGCGTATTTATTGATAAGGAATGCATACAGTTAGAAAAAAATAGTACTTGAAAACCAACCTGTGTGGCCTTTTCTACAGAAAGAGTTTGTGTGACTTTTATTTCCTGGGTTTTTAGAAACAGCATGTATAGGCACTTTAAAGGGTCTGTGCATTTTGGAGAAAGTTCAGATTCTTGCTCTTCAATGTGCAGCCTGGGTTTCAGCATCATTTTTTCACTGGGGAGTTTGAGAGGCCTGCAGGACCTCTAACCCCACCAGGCCTGGGCCAGAGAGCGTATTTCCACCCAGTTGCTTGGGGAGGTGAAGTTACCATTGTAAGTGAAGAAGGCATCATGTCTCTATGTTAACTGCAGTATGCTCTTTATCTCCAGCCCTCACCCCAGTTCCACATGAGTGAGCATCGCCTGCCTGCTTCCATTAACAGAAGCCCCACCTGCCCATTTTTCTGACTTACAAACTTGCTGTGCTTCTTTTTCAATGTCTCAAAGTGTATTTGGCTAAAAACATCAAGAAATAGGAGTTAACTCAGTACACAAGTTGGATTTCCTTCCTGTTGTAACTCTTCTCATTATTAATTACAATTTTATTATCCTTAAGTCGTTGTACAAAGGGGTTTCCATTCACCATGGGGTTTTGGTTCCCTTTGTGGGGTGGTGACAGTGTCTGACTATATAGCCCAGGCTGGTATCAAACTGTTAATCTCCCCGCCACAACCTCACAAGGGCTGGGATTTCAGGCATGAACTACTGTAACTCTTATTCATTGTCATGTAACGTGCACTAAATCATGATTTAGTATTGATAAAAATTATTACTTTTACAGTTCACTTTCAGAAGCAATTGCCTGTCTTTAAATGTCTGAGTGGGAAACTCCTGTTATTAGGAGAGCCCAGATAGCAAATTCTCACTGATCTCTTTGAACCGGTTGCCACTCTGAAGGTCTCTGTGCATTGCCTGACTTTTGAGCTCATGGCTAAACATGTGCAGGTTGGTTTTAAGGTCCTATTCTGCCTTTATAAAACACAGCGATCCCCTTGCTTGCTGGTGCTTTCCCGCCTCCTCCTTCCCTCCCTCCCTTCTGAGGCTCCTCCCTTATGTTGCTGGTGCATCCTCCAGTGCCCAATCCCGGATTGCTTGCCCAGGGATTTTCACCACTGAGAGCGCTAATTTGTGTCACATCTTCCATTTTCAGGGTCCTAGGGATAGAACCCACACAAATTCTGTGTCACACCTTAGCTGGAAGGTGCAAACAATATCGTGGTCATTTATTTAATGACAGTAACAGTGTTCCCAGCTATGGTTTATTTTGAAAGTTACATTATTTTTTAACATGGGCCACATGCTTTATGTGGATAATTTAAAATTCAAAAATACCATATTTTTTTTTGTCAGTCATGGAACCTGAACTCTGGGACTGGGAGCTGTCCCTCAGCTCTTCAGCACAAGGCTAGTGCTCTACCACTTGAGCCACAGCACCACTTCTGGCTTTTTCTGCTTATGTGGAACTGAGGAATTGAACCCAGGGCCTCATGCATGTGAGGCAAGCACTCTACCACTAAGCCACCTTCCCAGCCCCCCCAAAATACCATTTAAAATTATGTTATATACTGTGCTGGTTTTTCAGATACCTACCGGGCTTGGGGGCATCAGCAAATTGATTCACGCCATGCACTTCTTCAGCCTGACACCGCGTAGTGGGAAGGTCATTGGTGTTTGCAGTTCTAAGAAGAAAATGACCTGAGTTCACTGCTTGGTCAATTTTCAGTGTGACTTTGTCATCTGAATGGCCTGTTTGGGTTCAGCTACTTGACAATAAGTAGTTAGTAGGATAAGTTGAGAAGATAATAATGTAGAAGTTTCCCTGTGACAGAAATCCCAAGGCAGTTAACATAGTGCTGCAAAGCTGCTTATGAGCTACCGCTGTAACTGTAAGTGGAACCACAGGGGGCAGTGGGTTTCTGTCTCCCAAGCACCTCCTGGTCAAGTGATCTGTGAGTGGGAGTCACGTGCCACTGTGACTGTGGACAGACTTCAGATCCACCAGATACCGGCTCACAGCCTGGGTCTGACACTTCCAACCTTGTGAACAACTTAGTTGACTTAATTGTGACATTGTCACTCACATGAACAGTCTAAGTGTTGTATTATAAACAATGGAGCTGGCTTTTGAACCTGATTCCTGGGACTGTCTTGGGTTTAGATTCTTAGCATTCAAGCCAGGTACTCATGGCTCACATCTCTAATCCTAGCTACAGAGGAGACTGAAATTTAGAGACTCAAGGCTCGAAGCTAGCCCAGGCAGGAAAGTCCTTGAGAGTCTATATTTAGAACAGATGGAAAAAATATCAGGCTGGAGGAATGGCTCAAATGGTAGAGAGCTCTGCTACCAAATAAACAAATCCCTAGAATTCCTGCTGTGATCAGAGGGTATTTGTCACTACTGAGCTCTCTGATCACACCTGTTGTGTGTTAAGGAGATGAGACGATTATGTTCGGGGTGATGAAAGTGTGAGGCCTTCAGGCTGATCCAACCTCCAGGAGGGAGAGGAGGCTAGATGTTGAGTTGGAACACAAGGCCCGTGATGGAATCACTCCCACCTCTGCTATGAAATCCCAATTAAACAAAAATAAACTATGACACAGAGCTAACTGGGCTCTTGTGGCTGGTGAGTATAACATGCCTACAGTGTGATATGTGTCAATTCTACAGGGAGAAGGTATAGAACTCTGCCATGGGGACCATCGGCCTTTCCCTGTGTGTGTGTGTGTGTGTGTGTGTGTGTGTGTGTGTGTGTGTGTGTGTGTGTGTGTGTGTGTGTGTTTGGTTGTACTGGATTGTAGAGAATAAAGTTGTGAGGGTAAGCCTGTACCTAGTGAGTCTTATAGGATAAGTATAGTAAATTATCAAAACTGTCAGGAATTGAAAAATCCTTGTTGATCAGAAGTATAGGTGCCTGGAGACCCTCAAAATGTAGCTGGAGTCTGAAGTAGAGATAGGCCTGTTCAGAACTTGGTCCATATCTCCTGGGATTTATGCAATGCTGAGTGATCAGCTCTGGACTTGTGTGCAGTTCAGCAGTGAGTGTTCATCATCATCATCTTCTTCATCATCTTAACCATCATTACCATCATCATCATCATCATTTTCATCTTCATTATCATCTTTACCATGACAAGAGTGTTCCCGTGTTGTATTGATGAGTAGCTAAAAATTATTTATGATATATTTACTATCTGCCTCATTCTCAGGTCTGCATAAGCAGCACTGAGGAATGATTGGGAAACAAATTCCTTCATCTATGTATTATGACTAGGTCTGAATCAAAAGCCAGACACAGAATTAAGCCTTTTCCTTAAGCCCCTGAGAAGGAATGCCGGCCTCTGTGAAGGGAGGCCACGTGGGCTGTGTGGCTCCTGGAGTCAGGCTGGGCAGCTCACCCACACTCCTGAGTCCCCGGTGGTGCATGGCTAGAGTGGAGACTACCCTGCAGGGAGTGGGCAGGTGGGGAGGGGCAGAGCTCCGCAGGACTGAGGGCTTCAGGGGAGGCCAGGCGGGCTGGCCTGGATCCCAGGGTGAGAAGAAACAGCAGTGGGGATTGTGGGGATGGGGGCAGACTGAGTCCTGCAGTGAGTTCTTCCTGACCTCCGTCAGAGCTCAGAGCACCCAGCTGACTGACACTGCATTTGTGCACGCTCTCCAAGCACTCTGCTTCCTGAGGCCGCTCACCTGGGATCTGTTCACCCAGCTGGGGCTCTGCCAGGGTCTATTCTGAAGACTGCTGCTCATCTGAAGATAAGGAATTTGCACGTTCAAAAGAACTAACATTCGTCTGATTGAACTTCAGTCAGATGCCCCCGACACAATTCTTCACGTGTGGTGTGTGGAGACTCGGTAGGACCTCGAGACTCCACTGCACTCATTCTCTGCTCAGAAAGGGCCCCAGGCATCACTCCTGGCTCACAGTGTGCAGTGCTGCTGGGGACAGTCTTCTCCATTGCCAGGCAATGGAGAGAGGCTTGAGAGGCCTGGACTCCACACCTGAGGGCCAGGACACTGCCTCTGTCATTCGGGCAGTGACAAGACATCAGCAGAACTGAAAAGTGTCTTTGCCCTCTGACCCCATGTTCATGGTGGCAGCCACCCAGGCCATTGCACCTGCTGGAACAACTTGTTCTTTACGTGCACTGAGAACCTTCAGAGCCAGCTCAGCCATAGTCAACCTTCTAGAGCAGGAGGGCACTTTGGATAAGCCCGAGGACGTGCACAGCCCTGATTAGAGGGCAACACTAAGCCCTGTGTTTGCTAGGCAGGTCCTCCACCACTTGAGTCAAGCCTCTAGCTCTAAACCAGCCAATTGTAGAGGTGTGAGAAGCATCTGTTCAGGGCATCCCAATGAGCATCTGAATGACTGAGCAGAGATACTGCACCTTCCCCTGCCTATTAATGTTACTCTTGACAAATGCACCTCAATGTAGTTAATTTTCCATCATCTCTACAGTGCTCTGAAATGGCTTCAGTTATAATGGGTGGTAACTGCTGCTTTCATGATGCCTGTTGCCATTCTCAGAAATAAACTACTTCTTCCTACAGGCATACTTGCTCTGCATGAAATGCCCTTTATGTTTATTGAAATTAGGAGATCTTGACTGAATCCAGAAGAGTTTATAAACGGATTATCCACTGGTTTATTCCCATCTGAATTTTCTTCCACAGTGAGAGTTAAAGCTCTCCACTGTGCCAACCGGAGCTACGTTTTACAACATAGAATGATTTCAGTTTCCTGTTTGTGGAGCGTACCTCTGGAAAGCTTCTCTTAGAAAATATACTGTTCTAATCCTGTAGTTGGCTCTTTCTCATTCATCAGTCTGTGTCTAAGAAGTTATTTTGTATGATCAAAGTAAGACTTGGTTGTTAAAGATAATTCAGATAATTGAAAGTATATAGAGGTGTGAAACAAAATCACTGTAGACTCGAAGTCCAACTGCATGTGGGAAGTTCCTCAGGCTGGCAGGCCCCATGAGGATTGCTGCCGTGAAGGATGGGTTGGGTTCAATCTGCCAAGGCTGGGGTGGGGTTATGGAGGGCGGGTGGAGGGTGGTGGAGACCTGTGGGACCCAGGGAGGAGGAGACTGCTCCACAATTTGGCCACGTGTGTTTGCTTTTGCTTCTTTCCTGTACTGAACACCATGGCGGCCTGCAGGGGAAGGGAAAGAAACTGGATGATATGGAAGTCACTGGTATGAGAGACACATCTACAAAAGGTCAACTTTTCTGTATGGTAATTAGACTGCCATGAACTTGAAATTGAAAAGAGGCCAGCAACTGCACTCTGAATTCTAGGTAGAGTCATAATTGAGTATATGAAGCAATTATATATTTGAAATAATGTATAAATAGTAATGTTTATAAATTCAATAAATACAATATAAATGAATACTATAGTTGTTATACATATAAAATATTTATATCTTATATATTACATATTTATAAATAATATCTTTGAAATAACTATATATGAAATAACTACATATAAAAGTACTATTTAAGAAGATGTATTTTGAAATCTTACAGTAAAATGTTACAATACAAATTTATAATGCATTTGGTTTTTTTGAACATTACAAAAAAAAGGACTTTTTGACAGTGACATTGATATAAAAACAAGTGATAGAGTAGCTTTTATGTAGTTATTTTGGCTCTGTTTGAATTCCCTTATTAATATTTGATACAGCCACAAAACATTGCCCATGATTTTATATGCCTAAGTCAATTATATTTTAATTGATTTCTTGATTGCTCTTTTCTTCATTTGTTTGAGATCCGCTTTCATATCTAACTATCTTGCTTAGTTCAGTCAGGAATTTCAGACTTAGCTTTTAAATTGCTTAGTGATTTGCATATTACAGTTAAATGTGCCTCCATAAGCATTTTCTCTGGGAGTTGCCTTTATAATTTTTTTCTTAGATGTGAAAGTAATGGACAGTTTTTAGACTTCCCGTTGATTTCCCCGCAACTCACAAACACTGCTTCCTCTCAGGCTGAAGCACTTTCTCAAGTCCAGCTCTCCTGTGGCTTTTGATTGACAGGGCCAGGGCAGAAGAAAACTAATTACAGTATTCATTGTTTCCTGTAGCAATCCCCTGGTGCTACCAATCGCCAAGCAAGACAGCTTGTTGGAAAAAGACACGATGTTCAAAGACACCGCCAAAGGTGCGTGCAAGCAGCAGACAGAGGACAGCAGCCCCGAGCACTCCTGCTTGAACAGTTCCAACAGACCTGAGCAGGTGTGTATCACTGGCAGCAATGCACTGGTGTGCATCCCCACAAGCCACTTTGTATAACCAAGTGTGGGTCACAAGAAAGCATCCTCAAGAAAGCCTCATCAACACGGAAGCTCCTATTTCATTAGCACTTTGTGCTCATTGTCAGCAAACATCAGTGCTATTTTGTTTGATAACCATGTGAATTTTATAGTCTTGTCCCCTTTATCAGGTAAGCTCAGCCACTGTCCTACTTCTTGCATATTTCTAGCTTTTGATTACTTTGTGGTTTCCTGCCCCAACACTTCACATATATGTAAGGAGGATGCAGCCTTCAAGTGAGCTATCACCAGGAGGGTTTGTGCCCCACGGTGCTCCCTCACCAATCCCAGCACCCAACTGATGAAGGTCCCTTTGGAACTGAGACAATAATGTGCTTGGGATTTCACAAATTAACTGATTCTTTGCATTACCATAGAAATAAGTCACTTGGTGTCTTAAGTAAACAAAGCTAAGTACCCTCATTACACCTCACCCGTTCACCCTGCAGTCAGGGAAGTGTGTGGAGGGTTGGCGATTGGCACCAGGACCCTGGCTGGCTTCCACTCACCATACTCAGAGCCTGCACCCTATAATCCTCATGCCCAGTCTCACATGGATTTAATTCTGACAGCCACTGACAGATACTCACCACTGTTCATCACAATTCCATACAGAAAGGAAAGTGGCTTCGTTCTATAAGGTAGAAGAACATCCAGAACCTCACAGATGGGGGATGCACACATAGGACTGCACTGCTGCTCAAATTTGTTTCTTCAAGTGGAGAGGAGTAAGCCAGTATGGGGGATGTTCGCGGCATCAGCAGATTCCTTGGTGGAGGAAGCTGCAGGTATTTTGCAGAGGGCTGGCGCAAAACGCCCATCACACTGCCCCTTTTCCCCTCCCTGAGATCTGATCCCCCGCTGGCTCTCCTACCAGTCCCACAACAGCACTAAACACTCACATTAAGAAGCTAATTCCATAGCTGGGCACCAGTGGCTCATGCCCGTCATCCTAGCTACTGAGGAGGCTGAGATCTGAGGATAGCAGTTCAAAGCCAGACCAGGCTGTGAGACTCTTATCTCCAATTAACCACCAGAAAACCCAGCAATGACGCTGTGGCTCAAGTGGTAGGGCACTTGCTGTGAGCTGAGGAACTGAGGGACAGCACCCAGGCCCAGAGTTCAAGCCCCACAACCAAGCTAATTTCGTGTAACTCCAAAATTAACTATTTATTTTGTTTTGGTTAACATTTACTCAAAAAGTACTAGGAAAGCTGGGTCATACTCCTGTTTTTTTTTAGTCTTTAAAATACCAGGAGAGGGGTATGGCTCTTGACTATTCAAGTAGTTATTTCTGACAGAGCCTTAAAAGTATGTGTCTAGCTCAAGGTCAAATTATGACCGTTTAGTAACTTTGTGGGGATTATGTGAAAGGCAACTTGAGAATTTTTTTCTCTTAAATGCTGTGAAAGTCTAGAAAAATAATCAGTGCTTGGAGTGGAGCTCACTGTGGATGTTGTGAGGTCGATTTTACAAAATCATTTTCTAAATACATGAGTTACTATTAGAATATGGTACTTCCATTTTGGAAATGGCATTTCTACAGTTTCTAGGAACCTGTGAAGCTATTTCTAAATAGAACAGAAAAAACGCCCTTCTGAGCCTTGGAGATGCTGGGATGGAACTATGTTTCTATCATTCATGCATCGGGGTCAGTCAGAGCCTGCAAGCACTGTGGACAGACTCTGTGAAGGCATTGGGAAGATTGCATGTGTGCATGTGTGCAATATTCACAATCCTAAATTTAAAATTTTCAATATTTTTTACCCTCCAAACATTTAACAGAACTATAAGTAAATATAAAAATATAAAATAAAAATATAAGTAAAATATATAGTATAAATAAAAAATATAAATATACTTAGCTATTATACATGTATGTAATACATATTACATATAATACAAATACAGTATAAGATGCAAAAGCAAGAATAAAGTACAAGTATAAGCATGGACAGCACACATAAACACAAATTATACAGACAAATCAGTTGTTTTTAATCTTTTGCTATGGATATCCATGAACTCATGCACATTCATAAGGCTTGAAATTTGTTCTGTTTCTGCATTATATGTTTTTTAAAAAGAAGAGGAAAAACATGGGCGCCATAGTCTATCTAATCTCTGCTTCTCAGAACATGTATTAAGCCCATAAAATTAAGGCATTGTTCATTTCCAATTTAGAAATGATAGATTTCTCTCTAATTAAAAGACCTAAATTTATCTGTCTTTCTTTCCTCGGAACATTGCTCAGTTTTTAAAACCCTGTCATGCTGTGTTAAATGGAAAAAGAATGCATTTTCTCTTTGTGGCAGAATCTCACAGCTGCCTTAGTCTGAAGAGAAATACAGAACATAATGGAAATCACAAGCCAGAAGTCAGAGCCATCCTCATCTCTCAGGACTGTGCAAACCATTGCTTTTATATAACACCTGCGGTAGGAACGGACCTTAGGTTTGGGAACATACCTTATAATCAAGTTTGTCAGCTCTCTCTCTATACATTACAGGTGGGGAAAAGGGAGAGTCAATGTGTTCAAATGACCTTCCATGCACAAGGTATTGTGCAAGGGGCGTGCATTTGCACACTTGTGAGTATAAAACACAGATCTTATCTGCACCCATTTTTCCTATGGCTTTGAATACATATTTTTCCTTTTCATTGAACCACATCTTTTTAAATAACAGTTTCAAATGCATGTGGTCTTCACACATTTGACAGGTCATTGAAATGGAGCAGTCAGCTGTGGAGGCTGATTGGAAGGCCATTAGAATTGATCAGACTTATCCTCTGCCCTGTCAGGTGCAGCTCATGTCTCCCGCTCCAAACGATGACCTAGCCACGCTGAGCCAGCTCACCGACAGCAGCTTGCTCTACGAGATCCAGAAGCGCTTTGCAAACAATCAGGTCTATGTGAGTGCTCTGCCTAACCCGCCTCCCGCGTGGCCCAGTCTTGCTAGTAGTGTTGCCTCCCTCCCGTGTGGCAAATAGTGCAAGTGGTATGTGCACAGGGCCATCTGGCTGTGTGGATGGCTGAGCTTGAATGTCTCGGAGTTCAGGTTCAGTCAAAGGCAGTTCAACAGAATCCTACCTTTTATAGCTAAGTATTAAACCAATACTACACATGTGGACACAGGTACTCAGGGCAGTTAGGTTTTCCCATGATTGCCATTTCCACTGGCTGCCATTGCTAGAACAGGCAGGGTCTGCACATCAACAATGGAATGGCTCATATATCAGCCACTTAGCCTGCAGATCTGCAGACCACTGTCCATGCACAAGGGCCGTCTTACTACCCTCACAGAAAGCAACTCCGTTGTTGCTCTGAATAGTCAGCAATCATCACTATGCATAAAACATCAGAAATATATGCACAGACTTCTGATGGTAGGAGTTGTATAAATGACGTACAGTGGTTCTATCATGTTCGGTGTGTTATTTCTTTCAATACTGATAACAGTGTAGACAATCTATAATTTCACAATATCTCTACTCTCTCCCTTCCTTTCTTTTTCCTCTCTTTCTCTCTTTCTCTCCTCTGTGATTTTGTTATACTCATTACAGAACACAGGGCAATTCAATCAGGAGGTCTGCAGAGAATTGCGATTAGGCACATACCTGTTATTCTTTCCTGATAACACTCATTTTTCCTAATCTACTGAGAAATTGATTAAGTAATTTTCATGTAAATGTGAAGTCTGAGATTTCCCTCCAAGTAATAACTTGTCAGATACTGATTTGTCTATGAAAATGCAATACAACATCTTAATGCTTGGATAAATTGCCTGTCACAGTAAATATACTCAAAATTAAATACTTGTATCAAAATTAATGGAATTCAATCATTGGCATAAAGTAGGGAAACTTGATTACTTTGATCTTTGTCACCACTCTGTTTTTATTTTGTTATGTGGGTTTATTTTAATTCCATGTTCAATACATTTTCCCCAGCATGATGCTTATGTACTATATAACTCTGCATTATAGAAAAGAGCATACTAGAAGACTGAATTGTTTTGTATTCTTTCATCTTCTTTGTGCTTCCTCTGTAGTCTTGTCTCTGAACTATCTATGTAGGCTGACTTCTCTACTGCTCATGGCCTCCCCAGCCCTTTCTCTAGAAGACCCAGGCTTTGTAGACTCAGGCTTTCTCACTCTGACTCACAGTGAACTAGAATCCTCTCTGTGAATCACAAGGGCAATCTCAAAGCTCCCAAAGCCCCCATCTTCAACTCTTCTAGATGTGTTCTTATGGGAAGCCAACTGTGACTCATTCCTGAAGCCAAATCTCAGCCAGCAGCTGAGAAACCTCTTGATCTCGAACTTCCTGAGCACAGACCCTGAGGACCAGGACCTCAAGCCTCTGAGCACTACTCTCCTTCCTGTGAATGGAACTATCCTGAGTCTCTTTGCTCTGTCCAAAGTTCTCTTCCTCCCCTGTGAAGCCCAGAACTGTGTGAACTCCCCTGAGCTTCTGGGTAGATGATGGTGCGCTCCCTTGTTGCTGTGCCCATCACGGTCCATGACTACTCCTCGTGGTGATGTACATCTCATCTGAGTCCCGCTCAGGCTTGAATTTGCTGAGCCCAGGAGGCTGGTTGTACTGCCATGAGGCCAGCCAGCACGCCCCATGGTGCACAGCCAGTCCTTCCTTCCTTCCTTCCTTCCTTCCTCCTTCCTTCCTTCCTTCCTTCATTCCTTCCTTCCTTTCTTCCTTCCTTCCTTCCTTCCTTCCTTCCTTCCTTCCTTCTTCCTTCCTTCCTTTCTCACTGTCTGTGATAACCTTTGCTCTTTTCAGCTCTCTTTAGCTAGATAACCAGAACTAAACGTTCCTGCTTTACTAAAGGTCATGAAGAATAGAGACTGGCCACTGAGTGTTCCCATACTTAAGTCATCTGAGGTTCGTTTTATTCAGGGAGTGCTGTATGTCTGGGCGAATTCACACCCAGAGGCAGACACACAATGCTGAATGCTCCTCAGACTGCACACTGAGTGCTCCTCAGACTGTATGCTGAGTGCTCCTCAGACTGCATGCTGAGTGTTCCTCAGACCACATGCTGAGTGCTCCTCAGACTGCACGGAGTGCTCCTTAGGCCACACACTAAGTGCTACTCAGACAGCATTCTGAGTGTTCCTCAGACAGCACACTAAGTGCTCCTCAGACTACATGCTGAGTGCTCCTCAGACCACATGCTGAGTGCTCCTCCTAATTTATTCTTATACTCTTCAATGTAGCCATTCCACTCTTTGGCTATTAGGAGTAATATATCATATGGAATTTTATTTTGTCTTAGGGGGTTACATAGGTAAACGTGGTGGGAGGAACATGTAGAAGAGTTACCACACATTGGAATGCCCACACCACAAGATAATGACAGTAGATGCAGGGTGAGGGCTTCAGGATCACCAGGATAATTTATTTTACTAATATCTTTATTCTGATCCAAGCCAACCTAACAGTAATGAAGTGATATCTCCTTGTGGTTTGAATTTATGTATCTCTGGCAACTAGTGAGGATACCAGCAGGTTCTCATGGCTCATTTGATTTTCTGTCTTCTCCTTCTTGATGATGAGAGCAATTAGAACTCAGTCTCTTACTTGTTTCTTCCAGTGTATTTGTCACGTGTTATTCTACAGATCCATTCAGACTCATTCACAAAATCCCTTCTTACAACCTAGACATTCTCCCTGTTACATGATTAATGGGACAAAAATGATTGGATTTGTTTATTTGAGTTTACAAATAGTTCACCTTGTATGATTTCTGTTCCTTCTTCACTGTATTCTCCATCCGGATGCCTAAGTTTTATACTTTGCTATTTTAAAGATAATGTATACATAGATGACACATGGATTTTTCACATTTCTTTTACAGACTTTCGTTGGGGATGTCCTCTTGCTTGTGAACCCATTCAAGGAACTCCCGATTTATTCTACCATGGTGAGTATGGACTGTACTATGTGTTCATGTATTTCTGACAAGCAAGAGCCTTCTCCATCCTGTTGTGAACAGGCCCTTACTCCTTATTCCTGACACATGGCTGTTGTGCGAGAGCTGGCTCAGACATCCATTGCCCTAGCGTGTTCAGATGGCAGAGTCCAGTCACCTCACTGGCTTCCTGGGACACGGCAGCTCTGTTATCTCTGGTGGTCAGAGTCATTCTGTCATCTTCGCTTGACTCCTTTTACCCTGGTGTTTCTGAAGAGTCAGAATAGGACTAGTCCATTTGTAAAATAAAAGCTAAGTTTGTCATTTCTTCATGACTCAGGAATCTTTTTATACATTTGATTTAAGTCTAGTTTAACCAAATTGGCTAGAAACTCAAGAGGACCGGAAATATTACCCATTCCATGGAGGACAGACAGAAATTAGCGTTTTAGTGAAATTAATTAAAGTTTTGTTTGGGGGTAAATATGGAAATGCATATGACATTAAGCTACAATACTTTCTTGTAAGCAGGTTTCGAATCCTTGCAGTCTTAGGCTGTTAATGCTGAGGATCAAGGAGAGAAATTGTATTTGATGTGAATTCCCAGCTTCAGATTCCTCCACGAATATCCATTACACTGGATTTTGATGAGCTGATCTTCCGAAAGACAGCAGAATAACTTAAAGTCTGTGGACCAAGAAACAAGGGATTTCATGAGCCCCCACTTGAACGTTATGCCAGTTGCCAATGTGCTGAGAAGGGGGTGCAATGGTACCTAATTTTCCAAGTGTTTTGTAGAATCAGCTGAGACTTAGCAGTAGGATTTCCTTTACCTTGGTAGGACAGGAAACTCGGGTCCGTCCCGTGGTGGGAAAAAGGCCTTTTCACAGCCATGCCGTTTTCTGGTCCTCTGCCCCCAGGTCTCGCAGCTGTACCTGAGCCGCTCAGGGACACGGAGCCCCTCCCTACCCCCCCACCTCTTCTCGTGCGCAGAGCGGGCCTTCCATCACCTGTTCGAGGAGCAGCGGCCCCAGTGCTTCATCCTCAGGTGAGCCAATCCCCTCCAACCCACACACCACAGCAAGCTGTGCTCTTCTCCCACCGCCCCCTCCCATCCATCCATCTCCTCCTCTGAAGCTGGTCCCCTGCGTCTCCACAGTACATATACTTCCCTGGTTACAGAGGAAGGGGATCCATCCTTCTTCTACTACAAGGAACCCCAGGTATGGCAGTATCAGTGCCTGAAAGTCATCTCATTTTGAAGAACTAACACCTAGAACCACAGAGCTTCTGTGTCAGAAACGAGCACAGAGAAAGAAAAGATCTAAACGTGAGCCCACAGCCTGGTGCCAGCCCAGATACAGCTTTGCTCCTTGCTAGAGGATGCTTCCGTGTCCCCTCAAGGGCATTCACCACTCATCATGCCTTACCCTGGAAAGGAGGTTTAGCTCCCGAGTACCCAAGTACTCAGGAAGATAGTTTACAATGAAGGGGAAAAAAAGGAGATACCGCAACCAATAGGGGCAAAATGCGATTATCTACTTACAGAGGACCCAGAAATACTGAAGTATCCAAAGGAGTTCCTCCTCCAAGAATTTTAGTTTACCTCAGGCCATATGCCTGCCAGCACTTGTAAGTTCTCGTGGCTTTATCTGGCTAATTGTGAGTGGTATGTGTTGGAAATTGAACATGAAAATATCATACCTCATAACTAATTCAAGTGAGAAGAAAAGACAATTGTGTAAAAATGGAAGCCGAATGAGTCTCAAAAACACACTTGGACTTTTTTTTTTTTGAGTCCGGTCATGGGGCCTGAACTCTGGGCCTGGGCTCTGTCTCTCAGCTCTTCAGCTCAAGGCTAGTGCTCTACCACTTGAGCCACAGCGCCACTTCTGACTTTTTTCTTTTTGCTTATGTGGTGCTGAGGAATCGAACCCAGGAATCGAACCCAGGGCCTCATGTATGCAAGGCAAGCGCTCTACCACTGAGCCACCTTCCCAGCCCACACTTGGACTTTTAACTGAGCATTTTTTTTATCAGTTCCATTTATAGTCTTTTTTGTTGTTGTTGTTGTTGTCATTTTCACTAGCCTGGGGCTTAAACTCAGGGCCTGGGCGCTGTTCCTGAGCTCTTTTGCTCAAGAGTAGTGCTCTACTACTTTGAGCCACAGTACCACTTTTAGTTTTCTGGTGGTCAATTGGAAATAAGAATCTCATGGAATTTCTTGGGCAGACTGGCTTTGAACTGTGGTTCTCAGATCTCAGCCTTCTGAGTAGCTAGGATTACAGCCATGAGCCATGAGTGCCTGGCTATGAGTTGTGTTCTGTGCTCTTCCTGACTCCTCAGTTCTAAAGCAGACCTGCCCAATGATGGTTTGTTGTCAGAGCCACTGGGCACCAGTAGTCATGGCTACAATCCTAACTACTCAGGAGGTTGATCACGGTTCAAAGTCAAGCCAGGAAAAGAAGTTTGCGAGACTCCAGCTCAATTATCTAGCAGAATGCTGGACTGATAATAATGTGACTCAATTAGTAGTGCACCATCCATGAGTAAGAATGCCCAGAGAGAGCAGAAAAAGGTCCTGAGTTCAAGCCCCAGTACTAGTGTGTACATGCGTGCACATGCACAGACATGAGCATGCACACACACAGGCATGCACTCAGCATTAGTCCCTATAGATTCTCAGAGGAGACACAGGAGGAGTTGGTGTGTCACTTTCCTCTAGGAATCTGCCCAAGACAGAGCCGATTGTTTTACCCGATTGCTACATATTTTTGCTTGTGGAATATTTTCCCCAGAACTTTCTAATATTCTCCAGCACCAGAGGTCTTTAGGGACGTAGGTAGGGCAGGCAACACCACGTATCAAAACCCTTACTTTGAACAAAGCCACATTTCTTCATCCATTCACGTTCCAAAGAAGCCACCAAGAACTCAACGCGCGGAACCGAAGAGCAAGTCTCACCCCGTGGGACGTGTGGCGTCAGCCTCTGCTTCCTCAGCTCTTGTCTGTGTGGCTTTCTTGGTTTCCCCTAGCTTGGACCACAGTGAAGCCTCCCTCCACTGCTGCCAGTACATTGAGCCTGGTCCCCTGGGGCCCAGCTGAGGGGCTAGGTCCTTGCTGCCCCAGGAGCAGCTACTTTCAGTCTATTCCAAGTGCATTCTTCCCCAGTGAACACTTCCCCCCCATCCGTTTCCACAAATGAGGAAGGCCATTCCCACACCATCCCTGGGCTGCCCCGGTGTGCCGGGTGAGATGCTGACAGAGGGAAGTTTGGGATTTGGTCCTCAAAACTAGAACTTTTGGAAATGGATTCCCCAGACCTTTTCACGTGACCAGAATCAAACTTCATTCTCTTTTCAAACTTCACACGGACATCACATATATAGTCGGAAGGCTTAAGATCAGCCTAGAGGAGGAGGCTAGAAGCCTCATTCGCTGACAACATGAGATTTAACTCATCAAATCTTACCTCCTCTTCTGGCAATGTGCTCTTTAATTAGTTTCATTCAAATAAATGTCCGAAGAAAGGGTCAAAACATGTTGAACATGACAGCCAAATACAGGCTTCTTCTTAAGAGTTTTTCCTCAGGCTTCATAAATAACTTTATTAGATACTAGACTGCATTTGTACTTTTATACACTGGCCTGGGATCGTCTGCTGTCAAGGGCTATCACGTCATTTGTTTGTAGAAAACATACCATCGATGCAGTCACCAACAAGTATGGTCTTCTGTAAATACAAGGTTTGTGGGTGATTGTGAGCTGAGCGTAGATTAAAGAAGAGTGCAAAGTCTGCAACCTCAGGCCTCCAAGGTACCTGGAAAGATTCGTGTGAGAGCCTGCAGCGCCAGGCATGTTGCTCTGGTCGCAAGACCTCCCTGTGCTAGCCGCTGCATGTATCTTGAGCTCCAGTAGCCTTGTTTTCTAGAGAAGAACACTGGGAAAAGTGAGGGCTTTTCTTAGGAAGGGTTTGTGGCTTCCCAGGCCAGTGTCCCATCTGGTCTGCACTCATCAGCATCCTGGAGAACAAGACCACTAAGTCTCTCTGGTCAGTCTGAGGCCTTTCTGCCGTTGTGCTGGCAGTGGGGGCCCTGGACTTCCAGACCTTCCATAACCAAAGTTCTGCCTTCCTGGAGCACGTGACATAGGATGTGCTTCCTGGATGATGGGTTTCATGACTGAAACAGAAGAATGACTCCTTATCATAAAGTCATCAGAGGGTCACGCCCTTCCCTCACCATCTTTGAGTCTGGGTTTGATCCCTGGGTATTTAATATTTCTCTTACCTTGTCCAAGCCAGTGAGTATGTGGTCTCCCTGTTTGCTCTTAGTGGTGAGCGGGGGTCTGGGAAGTCTGAAGCCAGCAAGCAGATCCTGAAGCATCTGACCTGCAGGACTGGCAACAGCAGGGCGATGTTCCACTCCAGGTTTAAACATGTAAGTTGCTGTTGTCTGGGCAGGGGTGTGAACAAGTGCAGTGTGCCAAGAAAAATGTCACTTACAAAGAAAGGGGACTGTCCCAATGGGCAAACACCAGTCAACATGTGTAGGAAAAGAGTCACAGATGCAAGTATTTAAAGTAGGTGGCTCTGTGTTCAGCTAGACTGTGAAGTGGAAGAAGAAAAGATTTGCTTGCGATGAAGTGCTTGTAGCCTGTACCAACTTCTCCCCAAACTGCTGAATGGTTCTGTATTTCATGTCCCACAAACCAGCGTGGCCCAGCCCTGTTCCAGGCAGTGTCTTATTCCTCTTGAGCCTTACACCATCATGTCTTACCTGGCCAAAGCCACCTGTAGATGCAGTCCACACTCTCTTCCTACTGCTTCCTACAAGTCCCCCCGCGTGCCTGTTCCTGGAGAGATTCAGGCAGGGCCCATACAGAGGCTCTTCATGTCTGTGTGGCATGCGTGAATATGAGTTGCCATATTTTAAAGAACCGGGGAACAAACAATGGTGGCAACTTTTCTACATTCACCTACTGTACTATGACCAGAGGTGCTTAACAGGGCTAAACCATCTCCAGGCAATCAGGACCCTGAATAATTCTGATGATTTTGTTGTGTTTACATGAGATTTACCAAACCTTTGTTTAGCTAGCATTCCTTACATCAGTCTCATAATTCCTTCCAAAGCTATTTATACCTTTGAGTCAAAATTATAGACTCAATGTAACTTCTCATGGAAACATCTTCTCATCCCTTTGCAACATAAAAAAAATAGATCACATAACTAATGCATTTCTAGTCTCAAACCTGTCCAGGTTTCAGCACAAAAGCCACAAAACTATTACATAAAACTCATACGGTGTTCATTTTCCTTTAGCATATAACCTACAGCACTATAGTAGCAAGTGACTCATGTAAATTGCTCAGCCAGCTTGTGCAAAGCATCCGGATATTATACAGAGTCAAATCCACATTGGATATTTCTCATGAAGTGACTGTTGGTAAAACTATGCATCTTTATGAAGGCAGCCCCAGGCTTCTACTTGGAGAAAAAAGCAATAGATAGCTGTCCTAATAGCACACAGCTATCCTGATTATAATCTTAATAGCATAAAGCTATTCTCATGATTGAAATTTATACTGTGCAATATAAATGGGAATGATTATGCCAATAAAATGTGAATCGGTAAATATTGAGGATTCATGACTTACTGTCCTTTAGTTATATTTTTATTTATACATTTAGGGCTTTTTCAACTCCTCACATTATTTTGTTTGAAAGTAAAGGGTTCCATGGGGTAATGCTGGGTTCTGTTTCTCGGGGTTCCCTAACACATCTGTGTACTGCCACCTGCTGGCCTGCTAATGAAAGATGAGAACCACATGGTTATTGTAGTTTTGCCTGGGGCATCTTGAATTTCAGGGCATGTGCAAGGAAAGTTCCCATGTTGGGTGGGATGCCTTCCTTGTATATGTTGTTATCATTATTCCAGAAGTCCCAGCTGTGATGTTCTGGTCAGGTGTTTAATTCTACAGTCATAACCCATGGGTTCGAACCCCACCTCCATTGAGAAAATTATTTATCTATTTTGTGTGTGAGAATGAAATAGAAGCAGTGGTTATGAGGGCTAAAAGAACACAGACACACAGACACACAGACACACACACACACACACACACACACACACACTTCAGTGTATAATGTTGTCATGCATACAGTAAACACAACCGAAGTACTGTCTGTAGCTGTTAAGAACAAAGGTTAATCAGTGTTAACTGATGATTGTCTAATGCTCTGACAGACACAAAGTAACCAAGTGTCTTGCACACATGACACGAAGCAACATAGAAGAAGTAATTCCTGAGTGAAGGAAAATGAAGCTGGGGGACTTAAAGAACATGTTCAGTGCCTAAAATGTGTCACACACTAGCCTAAGATGGGATACCATCACTTCCACTCCAAAGCTTATGTAGCTACTGTGACAGGACACTTCCTGTTGGGAGAGATTCCATCACCATTTGAATGTGGGATACTTCCTGTCTGGGGAGATTCCATTACTGTTTGAGTGTGCTTTCTTATACAGTCATTATTGCATCATCCACAGCATCATTTGATTACTGGGCACTACATGAAAATAACTTGAAACCAAAATAGGTTTTAAAAATCTATCCTAGGAAGTGGCGCTGTAGCTCAAGTGGTAGAGCTGAAGAGCTGAGGGACAGAGCTCAGGCCCAGAGTTCAAGCCCCACGACCAACAAAAAAAATCTATCCTGTAGTTTTAGCTTTTGAAACAACTTTTACAGTATACACTATTAAAATGTGATGTAGTTGTAATATTTATTTCACTATTTCATATTAGATTGCATATTTTTTCAGAAAATGTTTTTGTCATCACTGCCATCAATTCATTTTTCAATCATCTTATAATTAGGTAAATCATTTGAGCCTAAACCATGAAGTTTTGTGAAGACTTAATATATGTTTGTCTCTAAAAAGTGGAAAAAATGGTATAACTTACTATTCCAGCTTCTAGCATTTTCAGTTTTTTATTAGAATCAAAGAGTTGTTTGATATTCATTCTTGATACAAAATGCTTCTGAAAGTCTTAGTATGTCAAATGACAAAACTGAAAAGTATTCCCCAGAAAATTTTAAATGTATAATAAAGTTCACAACGTAACATAACAAGAAATGACCAGAACTGGAGGAGACTGGGTATCCACTGGGGGGCGACTGTGCTCTCTCTTGTGGCTCACTAGGAAACTGCATCTGACACATTGGAATCATGCAAGAGAAAGATGTTTAAGTCTTCGAGATTTTAATATCTGGGGGAAAATCCCTTGGTCACAGGTGCAGTCAACAAATGGAGGAGAGATGCTTTGTATCTTGAGGACATTATTTAAAGAAACTTTCCCGAAATCATTTTTTTTTTTTGAGTCCAGTAGTGGGGCCTGAACTCTGGGCCTGGGCGCTGTCCCTCAGTTCTTCAGCTCAAGGCCAGCACTCTACCACTTGAGCCACAGCGCCACTTCCAGCTTTCGAACCCAGGGCCTCGTGCATGCAAGGCAAGAACTATACCACTGAGCCACCTTCCCAGCCCTCCCAAAATCATTTTAGATCTCAAGACTGATCTGAAACTTGTCATCCCTGAAATAGCATAGGATGGGTAGGAATGTGAAGAAAGCCCCACAAGAGTCTCTGTCCTGCTTCTGAGGGAAGGCTCATTGGGATGAGGCAGAGGAGCAGGAGAGGGAGAGTTATTAGGGCCTCAGACTGAAAAGAGTCAGTGTCAACAAAGTGGTCCCAGGAATACAAGTGTGTACCAGTATTTTCAAGAATTCATGTTTTTAAAGCAAATTCTGACTAATACTTAAGTCAATTCTGAGTGCGTTTTGTGTGTGTATTTGTGTGTGCATGTGTGTATGTGTATGTGTGTATATGAGAGAGAGAGAGAGAGAGAGAGAGAGAGAGAGAGAGAGAGAGAGAGAGAATGTCATGCATGCTAGTCCTAGGGGTTAAACTCAGGGCCTTGATGTTGTCCTTGAGCTTTTTTTCTCTACCCACTTCTGACTTTTTTGTGGTCAGTTGGAAATACTAGTCATCTCATAGACTTTATGCTCTGGCTGCCTTTGAACCGTGAAACTCAAATCTCAGTCTCCTGAACAGTATTACACACTTGACCCACCAATGCCTGGCTTAGTCCTTATTTTTTTCCTTCCAAAGTATCTCTCCTACTGTTCTATTTGTGTTTAAAATTTCAAATAACATTTGCTAAGCGTGTATGTGTGTGTGTGTGTGTGTGTGTGTGTGTCTATGTGTGTGTGTGTAAGAGATGATTTTCCTCTGTTTCTACACAGGGAGAATGTGAGGTAATCTATGCATCATTTTATCAGCAGTGGCTACAATTTAAGACATTATGTACTAATAGTTTGCATTTGATGAAAGACTACTTTACAATTCAGTATGAAGCTGGGCAATAGTAGCTCAGGCCTATAATCATATCATAGCTACTTAGGAAGCTGAGATTGGGAGAATTATGGTTCAAAGCTAGTCTCCCTCTCCAAAATAACTAGCACAAAACTGGGCTAGAGGTGTGGTTCAAGTGTTAGGGTAGAAGCCAAGCAAGTAAAGTTGAGTGAGTGTGTGGCCCTGAGTTCCAACTCCTAGTATAGGTACATACATATATGCATACACACACACACACACACACACACACACAATCAATCAATATGAAAAATATGGTAAGTATAGAACCTTCTAGACAATGGAATATGTCCTATTTGTTTTCTGACTGATTTCATTTTTCTAATGTGTAGCTGCATCAATTTTATTTTTTTAGTGAGTAGATACACCGATTCTTCTCTCTGCCACAGGCCATGTGCATCTTGGAAGCCTTTGGACATGCCAAGACGCCCCTTAATGATCTGTCCAGCTGCTTTGTAAAGTACTGGGAAGTGCAGTTCTGTGAGCGGAACCGGCACGTGACTGGAGGTAAGTGTGCAGACAGTGAGGGAAGATTCCCTGTGCAGGGCCCTGGGCCATGTGAGTCCTGTCCTATCTTTCCAGAACATTCTAAGTGGCACCCAGTGCAGACATGCCAACTTTAACCCATCAGTGATCCGTGATAAGGAGGAGAAAGCCCAGCCACTACCTTGGATGCATTGATAAACTCCTCGTAGTGTTCTGGGAAGTTCCTAATTCTATTAGAACAAGAACCCAGGTGGAGGGGGCTGCAAATGAGTCCACCAAAGTTATTGTGAATGGAAAAGAAATTGCAAGGTGCATCTTTCCAAGGTAATTTCTGTAGAGAGTATAATACTGTGGAGCAAACAAAGCCAAGGTAGTTGAAATGAACCATAGTTACTAAACACAAAGGAATTCAAATACCCAAATCAATCAGCCTTCTACAGATCTACAACAAATACAGCTGTAGTGAAACAACTCCTATGCTGAAGGGAACTATGCTGAAGAACTTTTGTAAGAAGCATCAGTGCATGGACATTTGTTAATCATCAATGATTTTTTTTGAGAGCCTGGTTTTATCTGGTCCTGGTTTGGGCTACCATCTCAAAATAAAAATATCTCTGCTCCCCAGCAAGTGTCCATAACACCAAATCACCACTACATAAATTTAGATACACGATACATATGCCAGGAACAAGAAAAGATCATGACGCTTGAAGTCTGAGGGTTAGATTCTGCCATGGTAAAGTTATGATCCTTTTAGATCTGAGGGGGGGCGGTTCCTCAAGGCTGCTTTCTTCGGCATCCAGCCGGGGATCCGCATCTTGGTTTTCAGGAGCCTGCTCCTGCGTGCAGTTACCAGCACGGTTTTGCTCTGAGCTCTAACTGACCAGCAGGTCACTGCTGCAGTAGCTAAGTTTGCAGATGCTTTCCCCCGGGGTCACAGTGGCTAGGAGGGCTGCTGGTTCCTCAGTGAGAGGAGGACAGATCTCAAAGGCTGCATTTGCAGCCCTCAGCCCCTCTGGTAGTAGTCCCCCGGGATGTCTTTTACTTCAGGAAGTTTCATTCACAAAGTCCATACTAGAAGAGCTGCACCTGATAGGCAGTTCCCAAGCCATGTGCCAATCACAGTTTCCATCGCAGGCAGGCAGGGAGGAGCGTGCATGTGCCCAGTGATGAACCTGCAGCTGTCGGGACCCATGTGGCCTCTGGGTCACCTAGGAGCACAAATAACAGTTCAGTATCATGTCCACATTGTCCTGTGGGACTTACGAATCTTCTCCCAAGGAAGTAGGCAGGCAGCGATCTCTGAAAGCCTCTCCACATTGCTGCCCCTCATGCCCTGCTTCCTCCCGCTCTGTTCTCCACGACACCCTGCATACAGCATACAGCAACAGCCTCTACCTCCGGAGGCTTTGTAGCTTCTTCCTAGGTTCTATTAAAATGTGCCCAAGTTCTCTGGTGGATTATTTTTTTAACTGACCTTTTCAAGTGAAGAGTACCACCTCGGGACACCTACCAGAGCTGTTTGAGAACGCACAGAGTTAACCTCAGAGCTCCGACCTCTGCCTCCTGTGCTTCAGTGGGGAAAAAAATGTCAATGATGTGTTTAGAGGATGTGTCCCAGAGAGCAGAGCTTGAAGGGTCACAGTTTCGCAGAGGGCTGGCAAAACTGAAAACAGCCACACTGAAGAGAACGCCTTCAAGTGAATTCTGACCCGTTTCCCTGCCCAGAACATGGAGGTGTGTTGTCAAGCGTATGAAATGCTGGACAAGGTCACAACGGGAACATAGAGGTTGTGTGCTTCCTCGTCTGGACCTTGGGTGTCCCGTGAGGGAAGGCAGGTAGCAGAGTGCAGAGCACTAAAACCAGTCCAACGGCTCCATCCACGGAGTGATTCTTCTCTTACTCAATGGATGCTAAGTGCAGCAATGACATCTTCTTCTCACAGTTGGTCTGGAGATGAGGTGTCCAGTTGTGGGGTTTGGAGGTTTACTGGTCTCCTGGTACCTGCTGGCATGGAGCTAATGAAGCAGGGAGTGTGCTGGACTTTGTTAAGCTCCTGAGCTGTTGTCACAAAATGGACACACGCTGAAAACCACCGGCTGGACTTTCTGGTCATCCTGGAGGCTGGGAGTGTGGATTCCGGTGTGTGGAGCTCTGTGCTGGGGATGTCTGCAGCAGGGGTTCATCCAGGTTCCTGAGCTGATTGCCCCTTCTTTGTCTTTGGGCTGTACACCCCCACCTGTCTCCGTTGAGACATGGCCTTAGCCCTGCGCCTCTTCTCTTCTTAGAAGGATATCAGTCAGTTTGTTTTGGGGACCACCGACCTCCCAGTGGACTCCTTCGTAAGTTGCATGCCTCCGTGGTTTGTCTGGTTCCCCACACGAGGGCCTCGTGTAACGGGGCTGGAGTCCGCTGTCTTCTTTTCTGGCACACAATCCAGCCAGTGATGGAGATGAAGGCCAGGCTCCCTCTCCTAACGTAATTCCAGGATGAACACCGGCACCACCGAGAAAAATATGCTATGATGACTTTAAGAAGCTATACGTACAGAGGGTATCGGTGAGAGATCTTTACCAAGATGTCTTGTAAAAACTGAAAGCTGCATTAATTTAAATTATTTTGCACCGTCTTCTAGGAGAGATGAATTGTAAATGTCACTAAAATAGTTCATCAACGTGCAGCCTGGCTGTTAGAGTAAACCCACTTCAAATAAATGCAGATTAGAGCCTGATTTTATACTACATGACAGACGGCACTGCCTCAAATTATCAATATATATATATACCATTTTATTGGACAGGGAGTATCATCAGACTGATTTTAAGTTTAATATGTGCAATGCTTCCTTTATTGTCACCATTAGGGTGACAGTGCTTTTATACTTTTATGCCAATATGTCCCCGGGGTTCTAACCACAAATCACAACATAGGAAATATCAGGTTCAGTTTTATGAAGCATCATCTATGGAAAAGTAAAGATGGTTAACATTTTTGGGAGAAAATCTAATTAATAAATAACATTCTAGTCTGGCTCTAGGCCCAGAGTTTCTCCCCATCTGATTATGTTAGCAGCTCTGAGTGAATAAGAGGAGACATCTTTCAGGGTGGAGTGACTTACAAAGCAGCTTATTCTCATCACAAAAGGGAGTTTGTAGGAGATCACTGGATAAAAAGGACATGTTTGCCAAAAGAGGTTTTTCGGTTTAGGGAAAGTTTGCCAGGAGAGGGTTGATTTAGCCCTAGCGTGCCTTTCTTGTGAACCTTGAGGAAAGTTGTCAGAACCACTGCCATTCTCTCCACTATCCACATCTTATAGGTCAGATGTGGCGCTTCCATGAAGGTGTGTAGGGAAATTCACAGGGAATCAGTAACAGACACGTGTTCCCAGTCCTTTCTGTCTCCACCACGGCCTCACCTGTCCTCCTACAGGAGCACAAGGAGGATGTCGGCATTCGCTTTAGAGTCTGCTCCCATTTTTAAAGATACACACACGAGGGGAAAGTCATCCGACAGAGGAAGCCAAGTGCTCTGTTGCTTTGTCCTTACCTCAATGTACCTGGTCACTGCTTACACTCCTCCAGACTAAGAGGCCACATTCCCACTGCCTGACTTGCTTGCTTGTCTCTATTGGGTCTCAAGCCACCAAATTCGTGGGAAGCCAAGATTCGGTTGAAGCAATCTTCCTGCTTTTCCCCATGATACAGAGGAAAAAGAGCTCATGGTGCAGCTCCAGCGTGGCCATTGGGGTGTGGAGCCCCTCACACTCTCGTCTCCGCTGGAGGAGAAAGCCAGCTCCGTGCATGCCTCCTTCTTTCAATCGTGTTTCATCTGGTTGGAGATACACTACTTTTGACGTTGGATGCTTCTGGATCTCGTAACAGGCAGTGTGGCCGTGTCACATAGCTGCCTTTGAAAGAGAAAAGACCACGTTGAGAGCGTGAACCATGAAAATCGTGGCCATGAGCATGAAGAGCGAAATGACCATGGCCAACCTCTCGTTAGATGAAGGGGACCGACGGGAGCTGCTGATTCTTCCTGTGCCTCCCAGACACATCTTAGTCACGGGCCAGATGATTTTTCACAGAGTGAGGCTATGCAGTCTTCTGGAGTGTTTACTATTGAAGAAAAACATTGTTCACCAGAATATGGCTGGAAGAGCTGTTCAAAGCTCACCACTTCCCAGAAAACACAGCTTTCGTGTAACGTCGACAGCAAGGAAAAACTGGTAGACTCCAAGGCTGCCAGTGCTTCCGCCAGATCCTGCCTGCGGGTGGCGCCCACTGCCCTGGGTCAGCACTGACTACAGTGAGGCTGGAGCCCCAGGAGTGAAGAACATGATCATCACAGCCACTGTCTTGCCCTGGCCTGGCCCCCCGGCTCTCCTTCCCTGATCTCTCCTTCCCTGGCTTTCCATGCCTCCTTCTTTCCTCTGTACAGCCCTGATCATCACCCTGAACTCTTAAAGGCCCCCAGGAGTATACAATGTGTGAACATGGCTCTTTAAATTACTCCCCTTTTTGCTCTTCTTCCACACTCATGTCAAATCTAATATTCTGCTATGCTCAGAAATACGCTGGAGTTACAGCAGAGAGAAAGAACACATATCTGACGGAAGATCTTAGAAAACAAACAAGTCTTGAACTGTTATTGCATCGGTTCATGGACCGTTGTTCTCTGCTCTGGACACTTGCAATCACGAGGCCCCCAAGACTCCCAACTCAGAAGCTCATCTTCCTGCCTTGCTGCCATTTCATTTCAGACAGGGGAGTTCTCTCTGCTGAGATGACTGGTAGACACTGGCGACAGTGATTCATGAATGTCTTGCTGGCTTGAGTTTGCTTCCAGCTAAAGGACCCACCAAGACTCTTTTTTGTTTGTTTAAATCACACTGATCAGAATCCCACTAATCCACAGCAATTTCCTTCACTGCTGGAGCTGAGCTAACGAACATGATTAATAATTGTGCTGGTGTTGAATTTAGATCACAGTCACTCAGTGACCTGGAGCTTGATTAGTTATGAGTATAGCCATAGGCAATGCCGGTGGGTTTGTGGAGATGAATGTAAGTTCTTCAGCCTTCTCTCCAGGACCAGAAGCACCAGAGTGGCCCAGCTACGAGACACTTCTAACTAGAAAGGAGGCAACAAAGGAGACAGAGCTCCATAGCTTGTTCAGATCTGTGTAGATTTTATTAATAAAAAAATACTCACTTGAGCACCCAATTATGGTGGCATTAATATTATTAACTTTAAACTTCAAGTCTTCCAGGCAGAATGTGTTGAAGAGGCAAAAAAAAAAAAAACAGGAAAAGAATGAAAATTTTCAAATGAAAGCTTCAGCTTGAACTCATCACTTGACTGAATGGTTGTGGAGATGAGTGAACACACACACACACACACACACACACACACACACACACACACACACACACACACACACACACACACACACACACACACACACACACACACACACACACACACACACACACACACACACACACACCTTCTCCCACTCCCGGGCCGGGGCTGGAACATAGATCTACAACTGGGAACAACCAGCTGAACCCACAAAACTGTGGGACCTAACCAACTCTCAGGCATTCTATGGCCCTCAGTTGCTGAGAATGTCACCTCGCTTAGTGGCCATACTGGTACCTCAGTTTTAACCCAGTACCATTCAAGTAATAGAGTAAATAGTTGCTGGGGAAGGAGAGGAGAGTCAGTGGGGTTTTCAGTATTTCTACCTCATATTCCTGGAAATGTAAAATCAGCCTTAGAAGATAAATTCTGTTCATTTCTTCTTGTTATTGTTGACATACAAAACATTAGAGAAAACCATGTGCGTTGTTATCTCTCATAATTAATTAATCTGTATGTATCATCAGAGTGAGCTAAAATGTCATCTAATGGAATGACTTCTCTTTTCTTAACCAGCCAGAATTTATACCTATATGCTAGAGAAGTCCAGGCTTGTGTCTCAGCCAGTTGGCCAGAGCAATTTCCTGATTTTCTACTTGTTGATGGATGGGTTATCTGCTGAAGAAAAATACAGACTTCACCTTAATAAACTGTCTGCCCATCGGTGAGTGATGAGCCTTTTCTGTCCAATAGTACTGCCTTCAAATGGGGATTGCATGTTACAAGTTCTAAGCTGTGCCATTACAGTTTAGAGAAGACATGCTGGCTAGTAGTATGATGTCCTACTATGTAGTACTATGAGGTTGGAGCCATTTGTTAAGCAGAGTTCTAACTGCATATTGAATGTTAGGGTGAAGTTTTATTTATGTGTATGAATTTATATTTCTATTGTAATGGTTTTTAGATCAGAGTGCAAAAATACTTGTATATCGATATGCATATTGTGCATATATTTCTATTCCTTTTGGTATTCAGGATATCACATTAGTTCCGCACTCCTCATCTTGGTCTTCTTTGAGACAATGGTAACTGTTATATAATGGCGTGTTATTCATTAGTAATAGATGATGACATCATAAACTAAGGAGCCGACTTTTCTCACCAGAGGCAAAAAAAAAACATTGTGTTAAAGTTGGGAGGAATTGGTCACACTGAGATTGCGAGCTGAGACATGTTCACCCCTCTGCCCTCTGCCCGTGTGAAGCCACTGGCTTTGGGCCAGGGTTGGAGGAGGGAATTAGAACTGAGAAGAGGAGTAAAGCTCACAGGGGAGGCCAGCAGAGCAGGGAAGGGCAGCATGTGCAGACTTTCTGTTCTAGTCCAGGCAGAACAGCTTGTGTTCCCAGGCACTGCAAACTGTTTGCCCACTCAGGGGGCAAGAAATCACCTACAGGTATTATTTCATTTCATAATTTTTGTTAAGATAGTGAAATAACCAGCCGGGAGCCGGCGGCTCACACTTGCAATCCTAGCTGTTCAGGAGGCTGAGATCCGAGGATCATGGTTCAAAGTCAGCCTAGGTAGGAAAGTCCATGAGACTCTTATCTCCAATTAACCAGCAAAAGGCCAAAAGTGGACCTGTGTCCCCGCCCCCAAAAAGACACAGAGGCAGGCTAACTTCATGAAGAAAAGAGACAGACGAGCTTACCGTTTGGAGCCTGAGAGGCATCAGAGCCTCATGCGGGTAGGTACCTGGACTCACATGGCAGAGGGGCGGGCAAGGGCGGATTAGGAAGGGGGAGCCCTGGAACTAGGGGACTTCTTTGTCACTGTCCTCTGGGAGAACCGACCCGGAAGCAAAGGAGAATTCCTTCCCCTGCCCTTTCCCTCCCCCACCCCCCCTCCAAGAGCAGCCCTCAGGGAAATGCAGAGCTCAGTCTCCAGAGCTCAGAGCTCAGTCTCCTTCTGCCTCTCTGACATGGCTGCACTGAGGGCCCTGCTTCAGCAGCCCCTGGACGGGAAATGCAAACCATTGTCCACCCATGGACAACACGGAGACAATCCATTGGAGGGGGAGGAGGGAGAAGTAGGGGAGGGAAGGGCTGCATGCCATGCTGATCTGGGTGGCCGCAGGTGGAAAAGCTGTCAGGCCAGCAAGTCCAGGAGGTACTGGGACTAGGTAGGAGCTGGAAGGATTTTCTGGGGAGAAGGAGCCAAACTGAGGTTGGACTTAGAGAACTGGTTGAAGCCTCAGGGTGCTATCAGTCCCCCATGACCGTGAGTGGTCAGAGAACAAACCAGCCATAGAGATGATCTATTCTGTTACCAATGGCTACCATTAAGCTTCCATGAAAAGAAAAATAATGATTCCCAGTTTCTCCTGTGGTAGAAGAAAAGTTGTCAAACGTAAAAGCCCTTGTGTTTTATTTAAAGCTGAAGACTATTTGGAGTCCCTAAATGACAATGGAAACTTAGAAGGGAAAATCATACTCCAAGGGGTGGCAGGCCTGGCAGACAAGTTAGGAGCCGATAAGACCCTGGGCATGTTGTTTATGGCAACTCATTTTACAAGAAAGTCTGCGTCGGAGAGCCCTGTGGATGCTTGCCCTGATGTGAGCAAACCACACTGAGGTAGGACCAGCAAAACAACACTGCAGCAGTGCTGGTCAAACCGCCACTACTGCCACTCATGCTCTGTGTTCCCTCCTCCGCCATTTCTAACTGAACAGGTCAGCAGAAGGAATAACCATTGTGTTATCCACAATGTGTTATCCACAGTCTAGCCGAGAGGCATCTCTAGGGAAGAGAAGTAACTTACATTACTCTACCTCAGTCTTTCCTACGAGAAAAGCTCAAAGCCCACAGCAGAGGGCTGGACCCAAGGGTATATCTGTGTCCATGAGTCCCATGTGCGTGCAGGTATGTGTGTGCATGCATTCAGGTATGCACATGTGTGTGCAGGCATGCACGTATGTGTACTATGCATGTGCATGGCAAACTTGGTAGACACGAGCCCTGAGCAATCCCAGGCAGTTACTTAAAGACACTGTGACAACTTCAGCTTCATCTTTGTGTGGACGAGTCTTCAGAAGATGGGGGGGGGGTCACTGTTCGTTCCTCGGCCTTCGTTCACGTATTTCCTGCCTTCCTCCAAGCATCTGGAGTGGCTTTGGCTGTTATGGAAGCCCAGCCAGGGGTGCCTTTGGGAGGGGATCTTGGAGAGCAATGAGCAGTGAGCAATCATGAATAATTCAGTGTGGTGAACAAAGCAAGCGTTTTATTAGGCTGTACTGTGAATACCTAATTCCACCAAAAATACACACTACTGCCCCACATTCCCAAGGATAGTGGTTGACATGCTTATACAATGGTCATTCATTCCACAAAGCAGCTATTCCATTTAACAATAAAGCAAACCATCTTAACCATCATAAAATCTTACATATTACAGCGTCTGTGTAACTCATATAATCGTCGTGTCTTTTTTGTAATATTGGTGGAGCTTTTCACTTTCATGACTTTGGTGAGGAGTTTTTCATTGCTTGGATGTTTGAATCCACATTGAGATCCAATCCTTGCTGTGCAATTATGCATGCTAAGTTGGAAATTCTTTGATTTGTTTCCAATCAGAAATACAAACCTGAGGGGCTGGGAAGGTGGCTCAGTGGTAGAGCGCTTCCCTTGCATGCCTGAGGCCCTGGGTTCGATTCCCCAGCACCACATAAGCAAAAAGAAAAAAGCCGGAAGTGGCGCTATGGCTCAAGTGGTAGAGCACTAGCCTTGAGCTGAAGAGCTGAGGGACAGCGCCCAGGCCCAGAGTACAGGCCCCACGACCGGACCCCCCCAAAAAAGAAATACAAACCTGAATTTGCTAGCTTTCTAAACTTTCCCAGGCCTTCTGCCTTGTTCGCTTTATCTTCTAGTCTGTTCCTTAACACTGGTGCTTGTGAATAAAGGACAGCCCTCAGGGCCCAGAACTCAGGACTGGGCTGTTGGAATGGGCGTGCCTCTGTGTATGCAGTAGGTGTGTGTACTTGCTGCATCATACATCTGTTAGCCTGATTTCTTTACAAGAGCTTCTGATCTTCTGTATTAGATAGAACACACCAGACTCTTCACAGTCATCCAAATGCCACTTTCTCCCCCACCCCATGGTACAATGGGGGATGAAATGGGAGTGATGTGTGTGTGTAGCTTAAAGGAAATGCCACAAAACATTCCAACGTGTCTTGTTTCTTCTTACACCAACTCATTACCTAGAAAAGAAAAGATAACGTGCACTTGCAACCATAACTCAGCTGGAAGACAGTCCAAATTTATACGGTGGCCTTCTGTGACTGTAACACAGAGAGAGACAGAGCTGTGGCTCACGCCTTTATACCCAGCACCACGCATCCACTTGACAGCACTGGGTCTGTATTTAGATCTCAGTTTTCAAAGTTCCCCATAAGGATACATGGAGGCTTAAGCATTAAACCTCCATTTTAAGGACCTACAGCTCTTTCTTGTTTGTGACATGCCAGCTATCTCTAGAACAGCACCGTCACCAGCCTGCAGCCTGATGCCTGCTCACGTCTCTACCCCTGTGTGCCTAGAAACTATACTCGTGACACGGGCACAAGTGGTCCTCCACAGATTGCCAATAACTGGAAGGAGGCCTCCTGTTCTGTGCCATATTGAGCTGGGAAATAAGACTTCATGTATCTAGAATTCCCACAAGATGGTAAGCTTCACACAAAGTCAGCAAAACAGATCAGATCAACCACACAGCAAATGGAGAAAGAAAGGAACCCCACCAAAGTGACATACTCACCAGTGAAAGCTTTTTGAGTTATTGTAGTCATTTGTGGTGATTTTCTTTCCCTATGCTTTACTTCTTTATTTTTCAGATTAGGTTTCTGCTTGTAGAGCTTATTAACAAAAAAAACTTCCCTAAAAGGTTCCTCAGTCCTTCCACTAATTCCCTAGTCCAAAATTTCACTATGAAATTCTTCACCATCTGAACCCTGACCCACGCACACTCATTTTGCTCCAAATTCTTCTCTCTTCACTAATCAGCACTTACGTCCAGTAGGCCTCCAGCCTGCAGAGCCTTCTGTGTCCACTCCTACTTCACTTTTGAATCATATGCACACACAAACACACATGCAAATGTGCACACACATACATACACACAAATATCTGTGCACCCCCCACATGCACACTGAGAGAGGAAGGAAAAATATTCTGAGAATAAAACCCCAAAGGAAAAATATTCTGAGAATAAAACCCCACTAAATGCATGGAGCTCCATATACTTTAATGACTGATCCTTTAGCTAATATGGATCACACAAACGAAACAAAAAATATTGAAATTTAAATTTACCAGTTGCATCAATTAAGTTTTTTATGTCAGGAATCAAGTATTCTTTCCCTAATCTCTTGTTTCAGGTTAAGAGACAGGCAGGAATTTTATTTATCCTCTGTGGAATCAGGTTTCTTTGTAATTTAGAGAGGAAGATGGTATGTAACACGTGTGGCTAGAAAGAAATTGAGCTCAATCTTCAATCCTGCTGGTAAACTCGGTTTTGGGTTTTTTTTTTCCTTTTCACTTTTTATATTAAGTGAATAAGCCAGACCCAAAGAAAAGTAGGATGCATTGTTTCCCTCATTTTTAAGAACTAGAATATATCTGTGATGTTCTTAACAGGGGATTGTAATAACACAACTGCTTAGTGCATAGGACCATATATAATGAAGCATATCAACATGAACTCCAATGTATGGAAACAAGAGGTTCTTATTAGGCCACACATGTACTTTATTCTTTTTTTTTTTACTTTTCATTGCTCTTAGTTTTCTGTGTACTTTGTGTTTTGCATATAAGATTATTCAATATGTGGAAGGGAAAGGGAACCACAGAAACAGCAGGACAAAGGATGAACCAAAGCAACATTGATTCTCCTTTGGTTCTATGTTGGATATGAGCCTTACAACTTGGTGGGGAGGGGAGTAAGGAGGGGTAAGTGGGAGATAATGAGAGATGGTGTAACAATGATTAAAAATAAATGTACTCATTACCTTATTTATGTAAATGTAACCCTCCTGCTCATCACTTTTTCATTAAGAATAAAACATAAAAATAAAAGTGTTAGGTTTTTAAAAAGAGGTAGCCAAGTAAGAACAGCACCACGTATGTGGTATTCAAGTAAGGGGTAGGTTTATTCAGTAGACCTGCTGGGACCAGGCCAGGTTGGCACTCCATGCGGCTGGCAAAGAGGCTGGCAAAAAGAGAGTGTCTGGCTCTGGGTTAGGCCTTATATAGGGTAGGGGCGGGGAAAGGTGTGTCCAGGTAAAGGGAAGTGGGACCAGGTAAGAGGAGGTGGGACCAGGTGGGAGAAAGGTGTGGCCACATCAGATTCAGATGTGACCTCAGCGGATGCAGATGTGACCTCTTCCAGGTGTCCCAGTTGCCAGGTAACAAGGTACTGGGCGGGGTCTGCTCACCATCCAGGAATGGACCTTACAAAATGTATCTTAAGTAGTTGCACAAAGGAGTTGCCAGCAGCTTGCAAATAAATACGGTGCATCTGGATAAGTGTCATCATTCTCTCCCATCCCTCCCCTCTCCATCCCTCCCTTCAACTTCCTTAATTTTATGTGATATGCATTGCAATTTATGACTGCATTCCCCCTTCTTCTTGTCATTGTTTACCCCTCTCCCCTTGACCCCATCCCCCTTTACAGTACCTGTGTCCTGGTGGTTTTGTTTGTTAGACTGTGAATTATACTCTTCCAAAGAATTACATCTTTTGTGTTCTCCCCTGAATCTGTCATATTTCAGTTAATACATTTATGTATGCTTGGATACCACCCTGATATGTTCACTTATATATTTGTAAATTAATTCTAGGTGCCACATATGAGAAAAAAAACACGCATCCTCTGTCTCCTTGGGCCTTATTGCACTTCACGTGATTTTTTTCCAGGTCCTTCTATTTCTTTGCAAATGACATGATATCAATCTTTCTAATGCATTAGTAAAATTCTGGTGTTTTTTTGTTTCTGTGTGTGTGTGTGTGAGTGTATCACATTTTCTTGATCCATTCCTCCATTGAGGAGCATCTGGGTTGATTTCATATTTGGGCTATGTTGAATGGTGCTGCAGTGAACATGGTTGTGCTGATGGCTTTCTGATATTCTGGTTTATAATCTTTTGAGGAAATGCCCAAGAGTGGAATTGCTGGGTCATAAGTAGTTTGATGTTTTGATTTTTTAGGAACCTACATACTGCTTTCCAGAGTGGTTAAACAACCTTACAGTGTACTTGGGTTTCCACCAACAGTGTACTTGGTTTCCTTTTGCCCACATCCACCTTAGCATCTGCTATTGTTTGCGTTCTTGGTAATGACCATTCTAACTCGGGTGAGGTGGAATCTCAGTGTTGTTTTGATTTGGAATTCCTTTATGACTAGAGAAGTTAAGTATTTCTTCCTTCATATGTCTGGTGACCATCTTTACTACTTCTGAAAAATCTCTATTTAGCTTGTTTGCCCATTTATTAATTGAGTTGTTAACTCTTTGAGGATTTAATTTCTTAAGCTCTCTACATTTTCCATATTTAGGCCTTTGTCTGATGTATAGCTGGCAAAATTCTTCTCCCATTCTGTAAGCTGTCCTTTTAGCTTATAAACTGTGTCCCTTGCTATAAAGAAACTTTTTGGTTTGATCATGTCTTTCTTTGATTTGTGGTGCTTCTGGATCTTGACTCAGAAAGTTCTTACCTGTGCCAAGGAATCCTCCAATTCTCCATTCCTTCCGGTGATAATTTCATGGGTTCAGGCTTTACATTGAGGTCTTTAATCTATTTGAGTTGGTGCTGGCATGGTGAGAGATAGAGATCTGGTTAGCTCTCTACATATGGAGATCCAGTTTCCCCAGCACCATTTATTGAAGAGTCTATCCTTCTTCCAGTCCATGTTCTAGGCTCCCTAATCAAATATGCTTTACTTCTTTTAACTGTTTTTCATGTGTTTTATTTTTTTCCTTTTGTACATAAAGCTTTACCTCTGGAAAAACAACTTGTTTTGTATCCTGGGAATTAAGTGAAAACTAGAAGCAGTCATTTATGGTTTATCCCACAGCTCCTGTGGGTTTAGTCCCAGAAATGCTGGGCTCCTAAATCTAAATGCAACCCAGCACCTCTTAATCTTCCTCCCCCTTGATTAATGACAGGAAGGATTGGGGCGCTGCATGATAACATTCTGTCCTAAAGGTCAGGTGCTGAATTCTGCATGGAAAGCAGGCAATTGTTTGACTCAGAGCATGTGACCCGGTCCCGACCTCGGAGTGAGAGAAAGGACACGCTGACTCATGAGAGCCTGAACTTGGGAGTGCTGAGAACACCTGTCACAGGAGCAGCAATTAACTCACAGAAAAGTGTGTGTGTGTGTGTGTGTGTGTGTGTGTGTGTGTGTGTGTGTGTGTGTTTGCTAAGGGATGATTGTGAACACTGAACTTACCCTGAAGAAGGTTAAAAAGAAGGCAAAGGAAAACTTAAATGCTAATGAAAGAAGGGATGACATTGTTCAAAAACATGTACTCATTGCCTGGCTTATGTAACTGTAACCCCTCTGTACATCACCTTTACATATGTGTGTGTGTGTGTGTGAGAGAGAGTGTGTGTGTGTATTAAAATTTAAAAAATCTTAACTCTTTCACACATTTAAAGAAGCAAAGCCTGAAGGTTTTCCCATGACAGAAGTCCACTTTGCGTGGGACCTTGAACTCTTTCTATTGGGCTTCTTACTACTCACCCAGGGACAATCATAACGGGTATAGTTGATGGGGGGGCAGTATTTGTGCCCATTGATTAGGGGACCCGAGTCCTGGCCTTGTCACGCAGCAGTTACGTGTCATTGTCTTTGATGTGACCCTGGCATTTCCCTTGTTGTTGAGCTTTCTGGCTGGCAGAGCCTTCCTCGTAGACTCCAAAAGATGCCAGAGCATTTCTGCAGTCTCCTCACGTCTGTTTAGGGCCACAGCCTCATAGGAGATGTTAACATGTGCCCAGCACTGTCAACATTTACATAATGAAGAGATTCGCTTGGCTGCCATACTGGCTCATATCCACCTGCTCAGCAGGACAGGACACACAGGAGGGGCGGAAAGGATGGGTTCATGCTATGAAACCCCACTAAGAGAAGGTAGGCTGTTGGGGAGGGCTCTCCACACCACTCCAGTCTGTACTGGGCTCCCAAAGCATGTCAGAGAGGAGCTACTTCCTTCCTGATTCGGGAGGAGGTCAGCCACAGTGCTGTTCTCCTCCTCCATTTTCCCCAAATTGCAACACCAGCTATGGAGTAGCCATCCTGGTAGATGGCTTCAGAGTCACATTCTCCTCCCCTGGTCTGCATGGCCAGTGGTGCTTGAACTCCAGTAGGAGAAATTCCTATAACTTGGCCAGCCGCGTCCCCCGGGGATCTTGCAGACTCTGATTGAACAGGGTGATCTTCCTAAACTCACTTCCCTTATCAGCTTACAAGTGCTGGGTTTTTCCATTGCTTACTCTCAGTCCTCCTGTGACCTGGAAGGAAGGCGGTGGGGTTGCAGAGGGGTGTGTGCTCTCTCTCTCTCTCTCTCTCTCTCTCTCTCTCTCTCTCTCTCTCTCTCTCTCTCTCTCTCTCTCTCTCTCTCTGACACACACACACACACACACACACATACACACACACACACACACACACACACACACACACACACGGTTTGTGCAGCACCACAGCAAGGCTTGCACAGCCGACCTCCGTCCTTACACTCCTGCTGCAGAACAAGGCTGTAGAGCTGATACATGCGACCCACTCTGAGGTGACCGGTTTAATTTGTCATAATAACTCACATCTGCCAACCAAGAGTTCCTGACCTGTGCTGCTCTCAGCGGAACTCATCTCCTGGACTGCTTATTTGGGGATCTAAAGCTGACTGGCTTCAGGATAGGAGACTGCGTGTCTCCCTGGGAGCAGGGCTCGTGGGTTAGTGGTTGGTGTGGGTTCCTGCCATTTCATTGCTTGGCATCAAGAGTCAGCATCCTTTGGGAGATGCATTCTCACTGGCCAGGGCCGGTCCAGAGACTGGGGTACCACTTAGAAAAGTGGAAAGTAGCACCCCTGGATGCAGGGAGAGATGGGGTAGGGCCTTGAATTAGTATTGGCCGGACGAGACACAGAATGGGAGACAATAAGCAAATAGGAGTAAGGAAAGTCTTGGTGGGGTTTGATAGCTTTTTGTTGCTTGCTTTGATTTTCAGCCCAATAAATCCACTCCCTACAAGCCATCCACGTCTTAGAACAGCCAGCCTGTCTGCTCATGCCAAAGTCAGAAATGTTATTCTCACATCTCGGCCTTGGCTTTGCTTACGTGTTGGGTTTATCATCTTCTTTGGGGACTCCTGTCAGAGGATGGCCATTTTTGCCATTTTATCTCTTCTCTGCCCTCATATTTTCTGTTTTCTCCTCTGGAGCAGCCTGAGCTTCCTTCTGGGAAGTTTCTGCAGCAATTCCTTCCATTGTGCTCGCCGCTTTTAGAGCTGTGACTCATGTGATGCTTAACTCCTGCACTGAATTTTAACTTCAGTGACTTTTGCTTCACTTCTTAGAGTCCTACCTTGTTCTTTTTAAGATCTGTTATTCCCCCTGAAGTATTGTTTCTTGTACTTTTCTTGCATTATATTTCTAGTTATTTTCACATCCCTACCTCTATTAAGCACACTCAGTATTTAGTCAGCAGCTCCTAGTCTTGAGGGGTGAAGGTCCTGTGTGGCTTATGCTGTTGATAATGACACCTGCTGATGGATGGTGAGGTGCAGGGCCGGGGGAGACTTCCTGAGCTCTGACTTGATGTTCCCAGAAGCTTGGCTGAGGAAATCCTTTGTGGCTCAGTCAGTGATTAGTTCTGGGACACCCTTCCCATCTTGTCAGTCCTTCCTCCACAAGGGTTACCCATGCAGTGCCCTTTTTACATTGATTGCTTAGTTTAAAATCCCTTGTGACTTGTGTAGCTTAAGTTTAAATCTCCAAAAACCAAGAGCAGGCTGGCCACGATTGTGGTTTTTGGTTGACTTATCCAGCCAGCATCTATCCCAGGCAGATTTCCTTACTGTTTGACTGGGTCTCCATCTGCAGACAGGTGTTTTATGAACAGTCTCCCACTGAGTACAGCCCCAGGCTGTCCAGGTCTCTGTGCCTGGTAGGGCTACCAGTGTGCTCTCTTTCCTCCCAGAGCCTTTGACAAACAGCCTCTTACCAAAGAGAATAATCTGGAGCTCTCAGGAGCCCCAGAGGCCCTCTGGATGGAGCTTCTATAGACACCAGCTTTCCTTTGAAATGAACAATTTTCCTTCCTCTGCCCATAGTCACAGATGCAGACTAAACAAGAGCTCTTCCCTAATGTGTATTTCCTACTGGAAGAAAAGAAGAGATTTTTCGCTTTGCTCCATTTTTATAAATCCAGACCTAACCATGATCCTAAGGTATATGCAGATGTTTGAACTATCTATACATGCAGGGTATGTCAGTTAGCAATCCCTGTGTTGTATGTGACATTATGGGTTAACCAAAAGATAAAACCAAGACAGATGTATATCCTTGTCCTCTGCCCAGGAAATGTCACTTCATTCCATTACTGCTATCCATTTTGACAAATTCTAAACCCATCGCTACCTTCTGGGGTAACACTGCTAGAAAATGTTCCTCCAGAGCTTTTGTGGTTCGCTGTCTCCTCCAGAGTGGGGGACCCACAGTGCCGGTGCACACAGAAGACACTAGGTGGCGCTGCCCAGTCTCGTCTGCCTGCCAGCCGCCCACCCGCCCTGAGATTTGGCGCAACTGTGTGAGGCATCCCAGCCTAGAACGCTTTGTCCTGGGCATGTGGTGAAGCCTCACCTGTTTAAATATTTCATAGTAAACAGAACATCACGCCACAGTGATTGGCCATTTTTCCAAGCTGTGTCTTCCATCAGATGCATCAGATTGATAGAATAAGGCACCTGTTGTACCTATAAACCCTCACCGTGAAATGACTACTTGTTGATCATTTTGAAAAGTAAATTAAAAACAAAGGCACACCAGGCCATGAGAAGGGCAGGGGAGGACTTCAGGTGACCAGACTCCAGACATAGTGACATGTGCAGGGTGGCTGCACAATTACGATGGGCTCTTGACCAAGTGAGGGCATTAAGTAGGATGTGATTCCAGCACCTCAGCTCACGTGTTATAACACCCCACTTCTCCTTATTCTTCACAAGGAAGGTCATGTGTGGCATGCTCTACTCAACTTGGGCCACACACACACATACACACACACACATACACCACCGCCATGTTGGAGGCTCGAGGCTCAGCCTCCATACCTCCCAGGGAGAAGAATTCTGGGCAAGATGTCCCAACCTGGCTGTCTGGATGGAGTCAGATGAGTCCACACTGAGTCAAAAGAAGCCAGAGCAGAAAGGTTAATGGTCAATGATAGAAAGCAAAGCCCAGGGACCGGCGAATGTGACCGTCACCTCCTAGCTGAGATCTCTCTGTGGAAGACACTTTCCAGGGAAGAAGATTCCCTTCCACAGGGTCAGACACTATGAAAACAAGGAGCTTTGACCATGAAGGCTGGAAAAGGAACAGGCCCGCCCACTTGCTCTTTTCTTTCTTACATAGTTTGCTTTCTGGATTGGTGTAGAGAGCTCACTGCAGCAAGGAGAGTTCAAAAGTTAACCCATCCTATTGTACTGCTTTTCCAGGAAACACATTATCCTCCTTAACTCAGTGTAAACGAATTTGATTTGGTTTTATTAACTGAATTTTGTTAACGACCCCAAGTCAATCTTGCCTAGTTGCAGTAAGCTGTTTTGGGCACGAATGCACCATGTGTTGAGTCTATAGGTTGCATACTTCTGCGCAGACTGGCTGCCTCCTCTTCCTCTCCCTTTTTGCCCCTAGCACCCCATTTGGCTCTCCTGCGATTAGGGGTTTGGTGTATAGTTCTTCATTGTTTCAAGTCATTAATTGTGTTGTTTGGCTACTTTCTTCTCTGTGTCTGCCTAATATAATTATTATTACAAGTATACTTTCTCTAAACATTTTTATTTCTTCTAAGCTCCCCCCCACCCTTAAACAAGGGATTTTTTGCCTTTGTTAATATTTTATTAGTATATATTAATTTTACAGAGTAAGGGGTTTCCTTGTACTATATCCATTCATATATGCTATATATAGCATATATATGCACTGTATCCATTCGTATATGTTATACATAATATATATTCTTCGATAGTATTGTTCTTTATACTTTATTACTTTTTGTGCCCTACCCCAGTTCTCCTCCTTCCCTAAAAATTCCCATTCACCTTCGTGTTCTTTTGTTTCTCTTTAGATTGAACATATGTGAGGAATCATGTGATCAGATAAGGAGATTGTTTTAAACATCTGTAAACTCCCAGATTACACAGCCCCTTCACAAATGTGCTGTGGACATGAAGTGTATTTCCAGAACTGCTATTAAGAGGTGAATAAAAATTATAGGGAAATATTTATTAAACAGGTCTACCCTCAACATCAGATGTATTGCCAGTTTTCAAATTTGCAAGATGATATTTATTTCCTTAGAAATAGATTTAAGTGGATTCATGATGTAATGAAGGCCAGGCCTTGCATTAATTGTCCTGATAGCATCTTTCAGTTGAATCTGTTGCTTCTTACAACTTCCGCCTTGCTTGTTGATGTGTCTGATTTCACTGGACAAACAGCATGCCTGGTCTGTCTTTGAATTCTGAGCAATCGTAGTCCTTGAGATTCATAAAATCAGTATTTTTGTTGTCTTGGCAAAGGTTTACTGTTTAAAATGAGTATTGCCACGCATCGACGGCTGAGCATGGAGTCTTTCCTAAGCTTGTCTTTTCTAGCTTGTCTCTACAAACCTTTGATTCTTCCAAGCAATGTCTATTGTTTACATTTTTTGCAATTGTCTGATTAGCAACTGAACAAGAAAAGAGGAACCCTGCTTTTTTGACCCCTTTTGCCCCGGTAGAGAGGCTTGATTGACATTGAACATTCGTAGGTACAGCAAATGAACCGATGGCCAAACACAACCTGACGTACTCAGACCCAAAAGACAAGAGGAATGAATGACTGTTCGCATGAGTCTGCATGGTTCACATATAAGCACTGATTTTTAAGAGGAAGCAAGCTGATGGATAAGGACACGGTGGCTAGTTTGGGAAGACTACTTTCACTCCCAAAGCCCTGTTTGCCGGAGCGTATCACTCAGCGCAGCTGCTGTGAAGAGCGAAGCACAGGCGTTCACTGCACCCTTGCGCCCTGTGTGGCCAGCATCACTGCGTCCATCAAGCAGAGCTGGACAAGGGTTGCAGCACCCATGTGTGACATGATCTGTGTTTTTCACGGGTGTCAAAAGTGGATCTTGCTTTTTCTCCTTGGCTGGAGTGAGTGAAGGGTGTCCCTGAGTGGTGGACTCACCTCTCACAGAAGGAGATGTCCCATCTGAAGTGTGACTCACAGGGAGGGAAGAGCCATGAGGAGAGCTGGCAGCAGCGGGTCAGCTGATGGAGGTTCTGAGTGGTATGTGCAGAGCAGGACAGAGGCTCTGTCCACCGCACTGCATCTCCCCTGCATTTCCCCTTCCTTGTCACTTGGTACTTTCAATGGGGACCAGTTGGGGTATTCATCCCCCAGATCATCAATCCAGCTCCCTGAGAGCTGTGTCTGCCAGTATCTAGAAGAAGGGGGTCGGGGAGAGGCATTGGGGGAAGGGGAGGGGTACCCCATCTACTGGATTTGAGGAGACCCACTGTGGCTCCCAACTTTTTTTTATAAGTATCTCCTGATTAAAACCCTGCCAGTTTTAGAAAAATTGATGTTTTCGATTAAAGTTACATTTCATTGCTCAACTCTCTGAAGGGAGAGATGCTTTGAAGATAAATGTTTAGGTTATCAGAAGCAAGAGATTAGACTGCAAGACATGATCAGGGCAATTACTGGTGGGGCTGGAGTCCATTGCATCATGAATCAATCTATTTCTAAGGAAATAAATATCATCTTGCAAAGTTGAAAATTGGCAGTAAATTTGATGTTGAGGGTAGATCTGTTCAATTAATATTTCCTTATAATTTTTATTCATCTTTTCAATAGCTGAATTTAGGAAGAAACACTTTCTAAATAAGAACAATATTTCATTGAGAGTGGTGTTAAGAGTAAACGATGATCTGAGTACTAGTGGCTCACACCTGAAACCCTAGCTACTCAGGAGTCTGAGATCTGAGGATCCTGGTTTGAAACCAGCTCCAACAGGAATGTCCCTGAGACTCTTATCTTCAGTTAACCACCAAAAAGCGGGAAGTAGAGCTGTGTGACTGATTCAGAGCTAGTTACCTTATCCCTTCTTGCATGACATTCAGAGCTTTCATGTTGACACCTCAAAATGAGAAAAATCTCGGGTGGATCCAAGGCCCAACACGCTGGTGTTCTACCAGCAGGAGGGGGCAGTTAGGGTTGTGCTGTCAGGACCAGAGCTGGAGGGTTTGCACGGCCAGGGACTGAGTACTGGGGAGCCCGTTTTAAGAAAAACGAGAACCCCAGATGTAAAGGTCTGGTTTGGGGGGCTGGGAAGGTGGCTCAGTGGTAGAGCACTTGCCTTGCATGCATGAGGCCCTGGGTTCGATTCCTCAGCACCACAAAAGAAAAAAAAGCTGGAAGTGGCACTGTGGCTCAAGTGGTAGAGCGCTAACCTTGAGCTGAAGAGCTGAGGGACAGCGCCCAGGCCCAGAGTTCAGGCCCCACGACCGGACCAAAAAAAAAAAAGGTCTGGTTTGGGAATTGACTTCTCTGAAGCATGTTGCTTTTTTTTTTTTTTTTTTTTTGTTGGTCATGGGGCTTGAACTCTGGGCCTGGGTGCTGTCCCTTGGCTCTTCAGCTCAAGGCTAGCACTCTGCCGCTTGAGCTAAAGCACCACTTACATGTTACATTCTTGAAAGATCACCTTGACTAAAATATGGAAATTACCAGGAGAGCAAGATGGAGGCAGAAGATGGGGCTGTAGAGTGTCTGGCTGACTTTGAGTGGGTGGAGGACACCTTAGTGTACTGAAGTGTGTGGCCAGGACAGCCAGGCCCCACGTGCAGGGAGATGTGAAGGGACAGTCAAGATCTTAGGTCACTGAGAATGAAGAAGCTGCCCACGCGGACGAATTTCCACAAAGTACAGGAAAAAGAACCTTGAACATTGGTTGTGAATATGCTAATTCATGAAGTTCAGAGACAAGAGAAAGATATCATGTAGAAAAGAGAAAGAAATCATGTAGAAAATGGAACATATTTGCCAGAAGCTTTAGGCTCTTCGAAACATTTCAAGTTGGAAGAGGTTGCTTGGTGCATTATTTGCAGGTTGCTTGATACATTATTTGTGGGTTTGCTTGGTGCATTATTCGTGGGTTGCTTGGTGCATTATTTGTGGGTTGCTTGGTGCATTATTTGCAGGTTGCTTAGTGCATTAATTGGCATGGACCTCTTCATACAGTGCATTCCCCACACTTGTTTGAGGCAGACTTCCTGGTAGCTTCCAGGTGAGACTGTGGAGTAGGACATCAGTCATCTGACTCTCAGTCCCCACGTGGTCCGAGCCAAGCATCCTGGGATATTTACATTCGGCAGAACTTTGGTTTCTGAATGTGGTGGGAATGAGCATGCGCTGTCTCCCCTTCTACCTCCACAGAGCCCTCACGCAGTGCCCCTGGCGTGATCTCCCCCAGAGGACATCAGCACTGTACCTCCCTGGCCACAGCCTGCCTGACCACAGGGACAGCAGCCTCTTGTCACACACAGAGCCTCCTGCTGGCCTGGGCTGACATGACTTGATGTGGAGAATTTCCACTGTTCCCTTCCAGGCTCTGACCTGCCACGCCGAGCCCTCTGTCATCGTGAACAGACAGGTCCACACATTTCTGAGCAACTGCATGGTTCACTGATTTACTCACTCCTCTGTTTTGCTGATCTACTTATGTAACTGAAGTCCTTCTTGTGGCAGAGAGGTCCAGAGATAAAGCTCAGCCTAGCCCAAACTCAGGTTGTGTGGGGCAGGACAAGGCCTTTGTGCTGAGCGTCCCCTCCCAACCCTGTCCACTGAGCAATTTCAAGAAACACACAACTGGCCACACAAACACCATTTGCAAGACAGGGAGAGTGCAGAGCTTGTTTCTCCAGATGTTTTGAGGAAATCTTGTGACTGATTATAAAAGCATGGATAAACTATTCTGGGCATGTCCCTTGATACAAAGTCTGAATGTGGATTTATTTGGTGAATTCAGTGTTCTCCTGAGGAGCACTGACAAGGAAACAAAACTGTGCGTGGCTCATGTATTAATATTTTCATTGGAGGAGATTTATGTATCTAAATCTGTGGTTAATAAAAAGTTGCATCCATATTCCTCTGGGAGGGGTTTAACATGGTTTAATATGTTCCAGATAGTTTGGAAAGAATAAAGAAAAGAATTTCCTCTCTCAGTCCCAGAGCAGGTAGAGAGAGGTAGTGCTTTGCCTCGTCCTTGGAAACTTCCACTCTCTAAACTTGCCTTGGCTAGGTTGGTTGATGGTTCAAGTATAAGTAAGCGAGGCATAGCTCCGAGTGGATAAGGAAGACTTGGTTCTGTTGTATTCACAGCAGGTTGAAAGCAGAGCAAAACAGAGTGGTGTTCGTCTGTGAGCTCCAACTTTGTGGATAGGCTGGGCAAATATGACTTTAAGTTTTAAGATCTGGTAGGTATGTTTGAATTCCAGTCCCCATGATCCCCGAGTACACATGCAGGCACCCGAGTCATTTCACGCAGGGTGAGTTGCAGTGTCCGCTGGGCAGGCACAGGGGACAGTAGGGGTAGACACAGGAAATGGACGGGCTATGGAAATTTGGTGGCAGTGTGGGCTTGTCTGAAAAGTATGGTCCTTTGTACTTGATTTTCAAATCATATAGCTGCTACCCTGAATTTTCCATCCTCAGAGTGATGCCTGGTGCTGTAGCATTTGAAATGTGCCCTTCTCCACCCGTACCTCCAAGCAGTACGGAAGCTCAAAGGGGACACTTGTGCGGGTCACTGTACAAATGACCGTATGTTAACTATTTCCTCACATGGTACAAGGAACTTGTCCCAGGGCCCATTGTATTTTGGCACAAGTAGAAAGTGTACATGCATGTACATGTATGTGCATGCATAAATGCGCATATGCATGCAAATTATGTTGTCTAGATAATTGACCTATTTAGGAAGATCAATCATCTGCAGTATGTAATTTGCTGTTGGAGCAGTAAATAACTGGGCCAGTGAAATAGTTTATCATAAACAGCCTGTAGTCAACAGCGTAGCAACTGAATTCTTTTAAATAAGTTTAAATTGTGATGGAAACTATTCCTGTCTGCAGAGTTAAGAGTTTTTCACACTGGAAGCATATTCATTGTTCTTGCCCCCTAAGGAATCCCAGGAAGTGGACTTGGTGGGTTTTCTCCATGTTAATCTTTAAAGCCAATACATGAATTTAGCTAAATGCAAAAGCTACAAATATTAAATTCTTTGTATTAAGCTGGGTACTGGTGGCTCACACCTGTAATTTTAACTACTCAAGAGGCTGACATCTGAGGATCATAGTTCAAAGCCAGCCCAGGCAAGAAAGTCCACAAGACTCTTTTCTCCATTTAACCACCAGAAAACTGGAAGTGGTGATGTGGTTCAAGTGGTAGAGTGCTAGTCGTGAGCAAAAGAAGTTCAAGGATAGTGTTCAGGTCTAGAGTTCAAGCCCTAGGACTGGCAAAAAAACCAATAGAGTGATACATAGATATAGATAGATAGATAGATGCATACATACATGCATGCATGCATGCATGCATGCATACATGCATGTATGCATGCATACTTATACACAGGGTTTGTATGCTGAAAATTATGAAGTACAGATGAGTAAAAGTAGCGAAGACAAACCAGGTTCACAGCCTCCTCCGGCTATAGCAACAATGTCAGTCATCTCCAAGATGCGGTTCTAGGGCCAGTGTCATTCCTGTTGAAGTCTTAACAATGTTGAGACACATAAGCAGGCTTTTAATGAAAGTCATAGGCAAGAACACAGGATCTGAAATGGCTTAGCAAAGGAGAATGAAATCAGAAGAATCAAGCTGCATTAAGACACAGTCAGACAGACAAATGATAAAAGTAACAGGATCGAGACCACAGAAAGAGACTCACACAAGTACACCCAACTGATCTTTGATAAAGTTGAATGCACTAGGGAAACTTTGCCTTTCAACAAAAGCGACTGGGGCACCTGGACATCCGCAGGTCGAATGTGCAGAGGGCTACAGCAAGGGCTGCTTCTCGGAGCACTGTGCTTTTCTAGTACATGCCCGGCTGGGTTCCAGCCTCCATGTTAGGAAAAACAAACAAACAAACAACAACAACAACAAAAAACCAACTTCACACCTTACGAAAGGAAATTCAAAATAGATCACAGACTTAAAGCATGAAGCTATGAAATTTCAGGAAGAAAAAACCCAAAAAACAAAAGAAGGCAGTTTTAGAATCTGGGATAAGGCCAAGAAATTCTTCCCCTAAGTCCAACCATGGCCTCAGGCATGTGCGGGAAAATAAATACGGTCTGTCACGTCATGGCATTAAGCTCTTCTTTTTCTCAGAAGATCTCATTCAAAGAATTATAAGACCAGCTATGAACTGGAGGAAAAAATTTTCTAACCAACATAGCCAACACTGCAGTTTGGTATATAGAAAGAAACCTTGCCAGGTGCAGTGGCTTGTACCTGAGTCAAATATATCCCCCAGCAGCAGACCACAGCAGCGGGACCTTCTGTTGTGATGTGGTATGAGGCGGTCCAGAGTAGCCCTTGAGACGCCATGGGAAAGCTTGCTCACTCACTCTTTCTTAAGAATATTTTTTGGGAAAAAATAGGGCCATTTGAATAATTGACTATAATTCATGAGGTAACCCATCCCAAAGGGATTCCCACTGAGTCCATCAAGAAGAGGTGTGGGAAGACATCTCTTTCAAGAATATTCTATGTGAGAGAATGAATCGTGTATATAGTCTTTGAGATAGTATGAAAGAGATAAATTTGTGTTTAGACCAGAACCTGTCAGATATGGCTAGAAATAAACAGCTGCAAGGAGCGTGTGTGTGTGTGTGTGTGTGTGTGTGTGTGTGTGTGTGTGTGTGTGTGTGTGTGTGTGTGTGTGTGTATTATAGATTTGCGTGTGCGTGTAGATAGTATATAGGCATTCATGGTGAGTGTGCGTTGGGTGTGATTATGGTGAGCGAGCACGGGCATTGTGTGTGGGTACATCACACATGTATGTGTGTTGTGAGTGTGCACCTGGGTGTCTGGATGTGTGGATGTGCATTCTGAGGCATGTGTGCGTTGTGGGGAGTGTATACTTTCAATTGGTATGTGTAGCGTGTGTGTGTAGTTGCTGCAGAAGGATCTGGAGCATTGGTGATTTCTTTTCATTCTGACTTTTTAGTCACCAGAATGGGTAGATTGTGGGCAAAGGACTCTCTTTGATTGGTGTCTTTCATTGGTGTCATTAGCTTGAACTTTTGCTGGATCCACAGTTTGCCCTCCTATGTCCCCCATGGGAAGAGCCCCGGACATCGTGACACCACTTTGTGAGCAGGGCCAGCGCAGCCTCTGCTGACCCTGCCACCCCCACCCTAGCTGGCTGGACTCCCTTTCCCTGAAGCACACACGGTGCTTACCTCTGCTGTCCTGGAGAAAGCCACACTGCACAGCTGCACTCAACCTCCGACCCTCCTAGGAAAACCGAAGCCTCAGCCCAGCGAGCCACCGCTGGTGGGCAGGTAGTGTCCAGCCCCTTTCCTGGAAGGTCTGGGAAATGGCATCCTCCGCGCCTTGCAGACACACCACCTGTGCTCAGGACCCGGCCCTGCCCTCCCAAGGCACCGCAGGGTGTGGTGTCAGGTTTGGTGTCCTTCCATCACTGCAGGTCCACAGCCTGCCACCCCAACCAGTTTTCTCTGTTCTCCCAGCCAAGACTGAGGCTGCTGGTGCTCAGAGTCCACCTCACCCACCCCTGCTGCCTGCTCGCCCCAAGGCCCTGCTGACCTGTGCTGGCAGGATGACCTTTCCTTGCTCCCTGTCCCCAACCTTAACTATCCTTCAGTCTTAAGATGCCTTGATGCCTTCTTCTGCTAATTCTGATCTGGTTTCTTTTGCTTTTCCCACTCCCATCCTGAACAGGACAGAATTCACTCTTCAGAATTAGTTCAGTCTGTTTTGATCAGGTGTTATCTCGTATGAATGTATATGGGTTATCCAAAATAATTGGTTTAAGTCTAACATTTTATCTGTGCAGATAATGTACCCCTTCACCCTTTCTTCCTCCCTGCCATCTTCTTTCTACTTTTAATGGCTAAATGGTCTCTCTCAGGAGTGAAATCTAAAAATATGTTTGTTTGGGGGGCAATTCATACTTAGTAAGGAGACTCAATCAATCAGTGAGTCATAATTAAAAGATACCGATGAAGGTATCTAATTTATAAATTAGTATAAATTAAGCATCTTTGGGGATTAAACCCAGGGCCTCCTATATCCTAAACAAATGTTCTGAGCTACATTCTCAGCCCCAAATTAACTATCTTTAATGCAAATATTAATTACAATGCATATGACAGTGCCTGCTGACTTTCTACATAGGAAAATATAGAATGCTCTGAACTTACGCATTTCACAGGGAAGGGTGAAGCTGAGGTAAAAGCCATGTTGAAGAGTATGATTATGTTCTAGATCAACAAGTCCTCTTATTTTTCCCTTTCCTGAAACGTCATGTGCTATTTGTGTCCCTAAAGCTCTGTAAGCAGACAAGTACACAATGTCCAGGTGATTTCAATTATGGCAGAGACCAAAAACAGATAAAGTGCCTTTTAACCATGTGAGTTTGACTCTCAGCCAAGCTGTAATGCTGAGTGTTTGTCTTAACAGGTATCTGCGCCAAACCACAGGGGAAGAGGTGTCCACCCCAGAGCATTCCATGAACAGGGAGAAACTCACGCTTTTGAAACAAGCTCTGAATGTGATCGGCTTCAGCAGCTTGGTGAGTGCTGTCATCAGTGTTTCCCAGAGAAAGCCAGCTTTCCATCAGAGTACAACAGCCATGCCCCAGAAGCATCTTCCAGACCCAACTCTATTTCTGGTGTCCCAAGTATCATTGGGGCCCTGCTGGTGACCCAACAGAGGAACAGTGCCGGCCCAGCCTCCCTCCCTGAGCCTCCATCCCTGCGGGGACACAGGCCAAACAGGCCATGGAGGAAGACCCGGGCTGCCAGAATGGAATCATGCCATTTCCAACATGGCGGCCCAGGAGCCTTTCTCTGGAGGAAGTGTGCAGACCAGTAACAGGATGGGCCAACACACAAGGGGGCTGCTTGCCATCAGGGATCATCCTGACAATGAGCGTGCTCACTGGCACTCTTCTGAAATGATGGATCGCAGGAAACTGCCACAGAAACATTTTAGACTGCCGACATGCAGGAGAAACTTTGGTGCAGGTGGTGAGAATACTGTCTTTTGCCGTATAGATAGGCAATGTCCACTTCTGTGTGGCATTGGGTGCTCGGCCAATGACTTTTTAATACTTCTTTCATTAATTTAAATGTAAATATTCATGTGTGGTAGCAGTTGCTGAACTGAGCAGCACAGCGCTGGTCTCCTTGACTTAGACATGAGTTAGGCCTCGGGAGAGCTGGCGGAATCCCGTGTGTGCTGCTTGCCCTGCCGTGTAGTCTTGGTTCCCCTTCCAATGGTGGCATTTTAGATTATGGCCAAGTCCACAGAAACAGTTAACTCAGGGTCGCAGAGTTGACTTCTGCATGCCACCAGTTCAGAAACCAGATGTAGTTATGGTTGTAGATAACATATATAGATAGTCTGAAGACAATAAGTGGATCTGGTCCTTTGTGTTTTGCCCCACCCCCACCCCTGCCCTTTCCCACAGTTATAGCTAAGAAGGCAGTGAGTGGATGAAAAGTGCTCACAGGGTCGGGTCTGGAAGCAGACTCCCCCTAAATTAATTCTCTAGAGCACCTTCTGTGGTCCACCCTCAATGGTTAAGAGACTGGGATTCTAAAACAAGTGTGACATCAGATGGTGTCTGGTCCCTTTGGCTCTCACATTTGGACTCTGTGTTTCCCTGACTGGGTTGGTCCCATCTCTGCTGTGTGTCTTTGTACCCGCTGTTGTTGGGTTTTTTTTTTTCTCTTCTTATTTTCCCCATGCCTCCACACCTGACATCTCGGTCTTCCTTAGAGGAAATGGGGGCGCAGATAGGGGCAGAGAACCATTCTACCAAAATACCAGTTGCTTGGAAACAGGGCTTTGAAAATCCATGATTGATCCTCAAAAGCAGAACCAGCAGAATCTACCTGCTGCGGAAGGGGAAGGCGGCTGGTGGAGAACGAAGTAACCTTTTTTTTTTTTTTTTTGTCTAAAAGACATATGTCCATTTAATAAAAGACATGAGATCCATGCCATCATCTCAGTCCTTTGAAGTGAGTTGAAAGGTGCAAATTATTCCACTTGGAAAAGAGAGGTTATGTCCATTTGGGTTGAAAGGAAGGCGTTTCTGGGCTGCTGAGGCCCTCAGATCAAACCACGTGAGTGGATGTGGTGTAGGGGAGGTTGTTCCCAGGGATGCATTCCCTCTGCCTTCCATGTCTAACACCGTAGCCCGGCCAGCAGGGCACCCAGATGGTCATACAACTCTGGTAAGGACAGAATGACAGTCTTCCAGAGGACTTGATGTTTTTCTTGGTCGGAAGTCACTGCATTGTAATGTATGCTATGTGTGCCCATTTGCACGGCTCTGTTTTCATCACTAAATTTTGTGAACCAAGAGGCGGCTGTTAAACAGCTGCCAGAACATATTTAAAAAATTATGAGACTTATGAGAAAGGTAATTAAAAAAAAAAAAGCAAGTAGCTTAGGAGGCGAGGAAAATGCTGTCCTGTAAGGCAAGAATGGATTTGACGCAAGACACTGATGGCTGGTTTGGACCTGACAGGCACGTGAGAAGGCGGCAGAGCTAGCGCCCTGGCTTTAGCAGTGGCAGACTCAGAACTTGTGGTGAAAATGGGCTGATCTGGAGGAAGTCCGAGGCTCTGACTGTGTATACATAAAGCAGAGGAGCAGGCCCTGGGAATGCCTTCCACGGACGTGTGGCAGGGGCTTTCACACCCAAATTACAGATTGGGGAACTGAGAAATTAGAAGTTCAACCACACCCGCTGTGGACTCGACCTGTTTTACCCCCTGACAACCATGCGCTAAGTGTTTGATAGGATAGAGAATCCTTCTCCTTTATTCTTCTTAATTCTCACTGCAAAACAACTGTCCAAAATGAAACCTCAAGCCCCTACTTCTCACTGTAGGATTCCAGGTTCTCAGACCAGCTCCTTGGCAAACACTCTTTCCATCTGCTCACAGAGAGTTCTCTTCAACATGCCTTTGTTCCCACGAGTTTTCCTTCAAGTGCATTAAAAATAATCAGCACATTGTCTTACCGGGTGTAGGTGTTTGCATTCTTCCCAAGGTGAACAAGTCTGTAGTCTCACATCAGATGTGAGGCACGGGGCAGCTAAGTCAGTAAGCCACAAGCCCGGGTCACAGATGAAATGACCCCAGTGCTGTTTTTATTACCATAATTATCTATAAACCATTCAGTCACATCGGAATAGATACTTAGGCTCTTCTGTTGGAGAAAGGCAAACACTAATTTGGAGGAAATACGCACTGAGCTATGAGACTTAGATTCTTACATTTGAGAAAGAGAAACACTGATTTAGAAGAGAAACATGCCTTGGATTCTGCGGTAGATATTGGTCATTTTGGTTTTTGTAATCAACTTTGCAGGTAGGTCAGAAAAATCAGAGTTCCAATAAAAGGACTGCATCGTGGTAGCATACTTGAGGGGATAAAGGGTGTGTCTTCCATCTTCTAAGCCATCTCACTCACTCACGTTCTTCTTCTTCAACTCACAGGAGGTGGAGAACCTGTTCATGATTCTTGCCGCAGTCTTGCACCTTGGAGACATCCAGTTCACGACTCTGACCAACACCGATGCTGCCTTTGTCTCTGACCTCCAGCTTCTGGAGCAAGGTCAGCGCTACCACCTTCTCATGAACTTCAGCTGCATGCAGCGGCGTGAGCCTGCCAGTAGATGGAGACACAGCACAGAAAGCCAGTTGGAAAATCAGCTTCTCCAGGAGCAGAATTCGGTGTGGGTGGGGGTGGGGGAGATGTGCTATTCACTTTGTTCTTTCTTCTCAAAGGCCGAGGGTGTGATTAACAAGATGTGCTCTTTCTGTTCTCATTCACGCGCTGTGCGAGCGGTTCTGGGGTACAGACTGGAGTGGATTTGTCATTGTTCTGGATGAGCTGTCTCCCCTCCCCCACCCCATTCCACCTGGGGTGGAATGCTGGGCCTGGCTGCTCTCAGAAATGTTAAGCAGATAATAATTACTTCCTTTCCACGACCGAGCCAACAATCTCTCTCTTCTCTGAAACTGCACTGCTAGTCACACCCAACTTTTTTTTTTTTCAAATTACCTTTAAACCACAGATTGTCCCCAACAGCCTGTCTTCACCTGTAACAAAGTGAATTAATAAGGAATTTGGAGGAAAAAATAATAACCTCACTGTCGTCTGCAAAGGCAATGAGGTTTTCGAAAAGAAACATGCCATGATTTAGTGTACAGAGCTACAAGAACTTATTAATAATGTGTTGATGACTCTAAGATGTTTCTCAACTTCAGTTTAACAAACACTGCAGCGATTACTTTTCTGTAATGCACACATGTTCTAATGTGTGCATGTCATACTTGGGCACTGTAATATATATGTGTGTGTATATATAAACCACAATGTTCTTAGTATCAAGAATGCTTCCTAACTTCACATTCATGACGCTGCTTTAATTTCAGTGGCTGGAATGCTGCAAGTATCAACGGATGACCTGGCATCCGCCCTGACAACCGATGTCCAGCATTTGAAAGGTACGCCATTTCACATTCTCACTTGGATCTTTGTATAAGTTGTGGGCCATTTTTCAAAGGTAGAAACCAAACACAACTTTCTCCATGCTTAAAGAGGCCGTTTCTATGAAGTGATCCCCCAAAACAGGATTAGCCATGTTGTCATGACGGCGCTGTGTCGCAAACTCTCCTGGGGCTGAACACCACCTTCATTAATGGGGCACCTTTCTAGCCAGCGTACCACTTGATCTGACACCAGCCATCTGTCTGCGATGAGTTATCTCCGTCAAGTGAGGCCCCCAGACCAAGTGAAGACCTTTGCCCCTCAGACTCCAGCTTAGAACCATGGCGGCCATCTATTGGGCATCAAGAATGGATGGGCAGGCATTAAGCTGCAGCCTCTAAATGTTATACTTTTATTTCATCTTGCAGCAGTAGACATGGGGTGGACATAATAGATGCAAGAGGCTGAGTCGTTGCATGTCAAATCACTCCCAGGCGATGTCTGCAACCCATATTGTTTGGCCGATGCTGGGGTTTCCATGTGCCCTTCAGTTACTCACCTGTGTCCTTCCGTTACCCACTGCAGACGGGTCTTGACTCCCTCCCCCGACTCTACCCATGAGGACTTGACCCTGCCTGGCTTTTGCTCTGTAAGCCACACTGCTGTACTTAATACCCCTTTGGGACAGACTTGCAGGTGTTTTTGCTGTGTGGCTTATGATTTCTGCCTCATCTCTACTCTCTGAGTTCTCCCCGCCCCCATGTCCTTGATCCTAATGAATTTCCCCAGTATCCACTCACCCGTGCTCCCCCCTCCCCCCCCCCGCCCCACACCAACTGTTTCCCCTTCCCTCTCCTCCATGAAGTGGGTCAGAGGCACACGCGGTGCCACCGTGACCTGGAAGTAGCTCTCGTTCTTCGAGCTCCTCTTCATTTCCTCTGCTGTGGCACTGCTGGCAAGGTGGCTGGGAGCTGTTACCAAGCTTGGTGCCATCGCGTCCTCCTTCCACGCAGCCTTGGACATCCTCTTTATGAGATGCCAGTGTGCTTTTCATCTGTGGGTCCCAGCCTCTCAGAAGCACCCCAGCACTTAAGGATGCCAGCCCCTTTCTTACTTCACTTCACTTCTAAGTTCATCCTAGCCACATCTATACCACATAGCTACCTCCAACCATATCGTTCTCCATCATTCACACATCGTTCTCCAGATACATTCCTCTTTGTCTTGGCTTTTTGGAGAACAATTAAACCCATCCTTACTGCTGATCAGTAACCGGCACAGTCCCTCTGTTTGCACAGCCCTTTCCTGCTCGAGCTCAGGCCGTGTGGCAACTCCTAAGACCTCCTTAGCTTGTTGGATGCCGGTGGCTCACGCCTGGAATCTGAGCAACTCAGGAGGCTGAGATCCAAGGATTGCAGTTCAAAGCCAGCCTGGGTAGGAAAGTCCATGAGATTCTGGTGTCAGTCAACACAGAAGTGGAGCTGTGCTCAAGTGCTAGAGCACTAGCAAAACTAGAACAAAACAACTCAGGAACAGCGCCCAAATTCAAACTGAGTTCACATTCCAGGACCCTCATCAAAACAAAACTAAACAAACAGAAATAACCCCAAAGAGCTCAGCCACACTGACCAACGGACCTGAAGTTCATTGTGTGCTCGGTGGCCTTCTCCATGCGTGGGCCCCTGAAGCTCTCTGACATCATCCCCAATAGTAGTGTCTGGTTTTATCTGTCAGCCTCAGAAGCATTGCCCTTCCTTACCAGTCCCCCAGCTGACCAGCCAGGCCAGCAGGCCGCCTGCTCCTTGCTCGCTCACAAGCACCATGGGCCACCATCTTGGCCGAGTCCAGAGAGCATAGTTTCTGGACTGTCGCTACCGCCTCGGCCGGTAATGACGATGCGACACCGGACTCTTCTCTCCGCAGTTTATTCAGGACCTTTTAGTAATCTTCTGACCCCAACCCCGGGGAGAATTCCCCACAGCCTTAAATACCCGCTGGGTAGCCAACCCTGATACGCCACGTGGGAACCGCCAATAGGTTCAGGTGCACAGAAGCAAGCCAGATTCTTCGCCTTAGCCATATCAGGAGTTGTTTACCATGAGAGCACTCGCCATCGGGAAGGCGGAGGGCGGAAGCCGGCGCCATCTTCCAGGTGCGGCCTCTCGCAGCTCTCTACAGTTCCCCCTTTTTTGTTTAAAGAACACAGATGAGAACAGAGGTCTGATCCCTGTTGTGCAATTGCAAGGACTGCATACAAGCCTTCTCCCAGAGGGTACCTTCTCTAGGGATGACTCAGCCTGTCCATTGATTCGTTTTTCACAAGGACGGGAAAAGGCGAATCGAACCCGTGTGCAATCAAACATGCTCTCCTCGAGGGCAAAACTCATGCCTCTCGACTGCAGTACTTTGGCTTTGCAATCTGTGCTCATTGTTTTAGAGTGGCAAGCCACGCTTAGGGGGACTGACCTGCTCCAATGACTGTAAAGGCTTGGATAACCATGGCTGCACTGCGACGCTGAGAACCTCTAATTTGGCAAATGCACCACAGACATACCAAGGAGGCTAACACCAGGAGGCCTGTCAGGGCTCCCAAACCCGCCCCCTCCTTGAGATGATTCATAGCAGCGGAGATCCATGAAGATAACCCCTCCGCCAATCCGGCATCCACTCGGGTCGAGTTCACCACGACGATGGCAACCCTGAGCTGTTCCATCAGGCTGTCGAACTCCCCAGTTCAATTACCTAAAAGATAACTAAACAACTGTTTAGACAAATTTGCAGCGTTTTTTAAATAGGTTTTTTCCTGGGCCTGAACTCTGGGCCTGGGCGCTGTCCCTCAGCTCTTCAGCTCAAGGCCAGCGCTCTACCACTTGAGTCACAGCGTCACTTCCGGCTTTTTTCATTTCTTTTTGCTTATGTGGTGCTGAGGAATCGAACTCAGGGCCTCAGGCATGCAAGGCAAGCGCTCTACCACTGAGCCAACTTCCCAGCCCCTCTCCTTAAGATGATTAGGTCAATAGCATTAGGAGCATCCTCAGGCACAGACACCCAACGAGGCATTCGGGTAACTAAAGCATATTTAAACTTTGAGGCATTCCAGCATTGGGTTAATGCACAAGGTAAGTTCTTCCATACTCACAATGAACAAAAATGGGGGATACACGCACAGAGGTAGGCCTGTGAGCAATAGAAGATTTAGGTTTAACACTTTGGCCGCCGCAACCCGTAGCAGTTGCCACAACACCAGTCACGGCACCAGAACCCGAAGAGGCTGTAATCAAGGAAACAGTTATGCATCATGTCATACGGGCATCGGTCTCGGGAACACAGACAGGGTTCCCCATCTCGGTACTGGTCTTCCCAGTTGCACCATCGCAAGGATGAGCAGGAGGACCATCACCCCCCGCATCTCGTGCCTCTTCACACATCATGTCCTGTGATGCAGGGGAATAGTCATTACTTAATTTAAATCCCATTTCTTTCATAAGGTCTCTGCCCCATAAGGAAACCGGGAGCTCTAACACATAAGGCTGTATTATACCAGAATGTCCTTCTTCATCACTCCAGTGCAGCTGTCTCGCACTCATATCAGGGGCCTTAGCATATCCCAGACCTTGTAAGGTTTGGGAGGACGCTTGTACAGGCCATCCTGATGGCCAATCTTTTCTGGCAATAATGCTCCTGTCTGCCCCAGTATCCAAAAGGCCCAAAATTTTCTTATTATCAACATTGAGTTCTAGAACTGGTCTTTGGTCCAAATCAAGAGACAGGAATGTTAAGTCTGTTCCCGTGGATCCGAAACCCCCTTTTCCTCTTAGCTTGGGCTGAGCCGCAAAATGGTCATGTAAACTGGGTAAAATCAAAAGCTGAGCAATTCTGTCTCCTGGGGAGATGGCTAAAATTCCTTTAGGAGATTCAACCATAATCTTTACAATTCCAGTATAGTCTGGGTCAATCACACCAGGATGCACCTTAAGGCCCCGCAGAATTGTGGATGACCTCCCTATCAACAATCCCACCGTGCCAGGCTCAAGGGGTCCTTGGAAGTCTGTGTCAACTAACTGGACCCCCATTCGGGGAGTTAATACGAGTCTGGTGGTGGCACGGAGGTCCAGTCCTGCTGAGCCCGCAGTGGCTCTCCGTGGTCCTTGGGGTGCCGGAGGGTCGGCCACTGTTCTGGGTTCCTGTCCTGGTTCTCGACTGCCCCATATATTTGCGGGCCCTGAGGGCGGGGGCCCTGCTGCCCGTTTTTTGAATGGGCCTGCGTTAAGGTTCGACCGTTGATGTCTTTCATAGATCGGCATTCAACTGCCCAGTGCTTCCCCCTTTTACATCTAGGGCACAGCCCAAGCCGCTTAGGCTGTTGTCCCTTTCCTGTTTCTATCACACTTCCTCTTTCAGGGCAATTACGCTTTATGTGTCCCATCTTGCTGCATCTAAAGCATGCACCTGAGCCTCCTCCTTTCTTCTGGGTTAATTGCACCACAGCAGCAGCTAATCCAGCATTAGTTAGTGGTCCGCCCAGCTCTCTGCATACTTTCATCCATGCTTCTAGTCCCCTATTCTTATATGGGGTTATGGCGGCTCTGCATTCCTTAGTGCACTGCTCGTAAACAAGCTGTTTAATTAATGGCATGGCTGCGTCTGGGTCACCAAAAATTCTGCCAGCGGCCTCAACCATACGAGCAACAAAGTCCGAAAATGGCTCCATAGAGCCCTGCAGGATTTTGGTGAGATTGCCACTCACCTCGCCTTTATTTGGTAAGGCCTTCCATGCCTTTATGCCAATTTTATTGATTTGTTCATAAACTTGAACCGGGTAGCCTATCTGCTGATTGGCGAATCTCCCCTGTCCAAGCAGCATATCTCTGTCCCAAGCTGGGTTTCCCCCAGCCTGATTGGCCGCAGCCTCTTCACTAGCAAATTCAATCAAAAAGGCCTTCCAATCTAAATACTGACCTGGGCTCAAACAAGCTCGTGCGAGCCCACTCCAATCACCGGGTGTCATGCAGTGTCTGTTTAGGGCCTCCACCTGGGCTACAGTAAAGGAGGCCGTGATTCCGTATGTCCGCACAGACTCAGCTAAAGATTTTATCACCTTAAAATCTAAGGGTTCATGATACCGCTGTCCCTGTGGATCCTGAAATATTGGACAGGCTAGATGTAACTCGGTTCTGACCGCTTTCCACACTCCTGGGCTGAAAGAACAGCCGGGGCTGCCACTTCCAGGGTCCTCCGCATAGAGCGGAGGGGCCGAAGGTGTGGGGCGGGGCATGGAGGGCGTGCATTCGTCTTTATCTGGGTCCTCTCTCTCCTTCCCTTTCCTCCTCTTTCTTATCTTTGTTTTTTCTATTTGTTCTATGAGTGATTGTAGTTCCTCTGAGTCTGTAGACTCAGAGGTCTCTAGTTCGGCAAAATCAGGGTATGACCCCCCCCTGCTCTCCTCCTTTTCGCTGTCTGCCCTTTCCGATCTTTCTTCCTGCAGCATTTCTAAGGCGGCCTGACCATTCTCTACCGCCTCACTGCAACGCTGGTCCTCGAGACAGCCACTTATCAGTTTCCATATTGGTCTCACTCCGCTCTTAAGCGTTCCTTGTTCAGAGGCAAAATCTAGGTCCCTCCCTAGTTTCTCCCAAGAGGCCACCATGAGGCTTCCGGAGACAGCGAACCACGGGGCAACGATGTCACATTCATTCAAAAATCTCTCTAAAGTACTCTTTTTTATTTTTAACTTTTTTGAGTGCAGTAGCTCATTGAGAGCCAAAAAAATTGGGTGCGAAAAAGAAGCGCCCATGTTTCAAACATTTAAAGCTGGTAAACAAGCTTTTACTTTCACTTTTGGCTACTCTACTGACTAGCCCCGGGTTCTCACTCTCTCTTTATCTACCGAGAAGAGCAAAAATCCCCCCGCTCTTGTGGCGGATTCCCCTTTTACTTGGGAACTTACTCCCCGCTCTTGTGGCGGATTCCCCTTTTACCTGGGGACTTATCCCCACTCTTGTGGCGGATTCCCCTTTTACCTGGGAACTTACCGGTGCACCACCCTGACCACAGAGAGTTCTGAGTCCTCGTTGGGGTTGTGGCTGAGTCCCCGTACGGGCCACCACGTGTCGCTACCGCCTCGGCCGGTAATGACGACGCGACACCGGACTCTTCTCTCCGCAGTTTATTCAGGACCTTTTAGTAATCTTCTGACCCCAACCCCGGGGAGAATTCCCCACAGCCTTAAATACCCGCTGGGTAGCCAACCCTGATACGCCACGTGGGAACCGCCAATAGGTTCAGGTGCACAGAAGCAAGCCAGATTCTTCGCCTTAGCCATATCAGGAGTTGTTTACCACGAGAGCACTCGCCATCGGGAAGGCGGAGGGCGGAAGCCGGCGCCATCTTCCAGGTGCGGCCTCTCGCAGCTCTCTACACTGGACATGTTTGCTCTCAGTTCCCGGGGGAGGGCCTGGATGGGCTCGACTCCGCAGCTCACTCCTGCGCCTTTCCTCGGCCCCTTCTCTGGTCTTTTCCCTTGTAGAAAATCTTCTCGCTCTAGATTCTTATCACCATCTTTCAAAAAATAAAATTATACAGAAATTCCTATCTGAAGACTTGATCTTGTCCCCAAAATTCAGGAGTCCCTTTTGGTTGCTTAGAACCTTTCTTTGAACGTATTTTAACAAACCCTATTTCTTTCCCACATGGACTGGCTTCCAAAAGCCCTTCAAGCATGGTGGCTAGAAAAGTTGCTCTTGGGAAGGGTGGCAGACCTCACAGAGAAGCCATACCAGCTGCCCCAGGCCCCAAGCTGCTGTCAGCACCCAGGGCAGGGAGGGTGGGTGTACAGAGTAACTGGCAGACACCTCCTCCTTGGTTAGAGCAAGGTTCTGACGACCTCTCGAGTGTGGGATGGAACGTAGGACGTGCAGGGTTTGGGGGGGCACCACATGAAGGAACCCCTGGTGCCCATGTGTCTTCTTTTCTACTGTTTCAGGAGACTTGATTATGCGGCGACACTCCACAGCGATGGCTGAGTTCTACCGAGATCTCCTGGCCCAGTCCCTGTACAGCCGTCTGTTCGGCTTTCTCGTAAACAGCATAAACGGCTGTCTCCAGAGTCCAGACAATCATACAAGGTAGGTATCAAGGACGCTGGTCCACCATGTCCTGTGCTGGGAAAGGCTTGCATTCCAGAAGGGTCTGACCCTAAGCTGCTTTCAAGCATTCCTTCAGAGCAAGGCCATTTGACTTACTCCAAAGTGTAGTGAGGGTTCCTTAGAGATGAAAGCTGACACTGGCCTCTCTACCCACATGGATGTGTGGATGAAGCCTCTTCTCAAGAGCACAGAAGCAAATCCGCTCTCGCTGGAATGAAGGCACATGGTCTTTGCGCAGCATGAGGTAGAAAGATGAGATAAACCTTTGCAGACGGTCTACAGCCCTGGAGTTTGCTGAGTTTCCCACGGATGTCTTTCTCAGAGCCAATTTGATGATGTGTGTAATTCTTCCCCCTTGCTTCTCTATTTATTTCATGGATTACTTGATGAAGGGTCTCTGTGGTGATCATTTGGGCTCCTTCTCTTAATCATCCTTAAGCAGCAGCTTTTTCAGGGCTATTTGATCATTTGGAAATTACAGAATTCCATGGCATCTTGTCAATGGAAAACTTTATTATTCTTGTCAGTCCTAATGACCTTGAGCAGACAATTGAGAGCAAAATTGTCTCCAGAAGGCTTCTCATATCCGCGTGTCTTTGAATGAAACCTGCTGAGAGTTCCTTTGTTGTCTGCAGAGAGATTCTTTATTGAATTCCTGAAAATTGTTACCTTCAGAGGTTTCTTAGAAAACATTAAAATCAACATACATTAATAGGAAAGTTCTTATGTAGACATAGACCTCTCAGAAGACTTTTAAATACAAGAGGATATTAAAATTCTTCTTAAATGCTCACATATAAAATCCCAGTGCAGATTCATTAGCATAATCAGTATGGTCTATGATTTGCAGATAGTTGTACAATCTGTATTCTACAGAAATCACTTAGTATTTGTGATGATGAAGCCTCTGCACTTTGCAATAGCAAAATACAAATTTCTTATTATCAATTAAGTTTTGATTTTTCCCCTAATTATGATGGATGCTCATTACTAGTGCTAAGTGTATCAAATTAACCTTGTTTAATATGTAAAATTAATATATAAACCCAACTGCACATCAAAATTTTTAGGAAGTTTCTACTTGTCAAGTTGCCACTTAAATCTTCTGAAATCTGGATTGGAAATCTTTATATATGGTCATGATTTTTGGCTGTGCACATACAGAGAGAAAGAGAGAATAACAAACAGAAACAGAAGAAACACACTTTTGGCTTCAGTGAGTGTATTTCCACAGGGTTAGAATGTAAATGTATGATGGGGTCTTTTCCTTTCATTTCTTAATGTATGATTCCATTTAAAGAAGAAACAGAAATATATAGAAATACCATGTGATTGGTGGTTTCCTGGGGCTTGGGGAAGGAGATAGTAGGGAGGGATTGGTGAGTGCTACAAATAGCCCTTTCAGAGTAGAACTTAATGTCACTCTGAAATGTTCTTTGTTTCTTTTTTCTTTCCTCCCTCCCTCTTCTTCTTTCCTATCTCCTCCTCTCTGACCTCCCTCCTTTTTCATACAATTCTTTACTAAGCAAATGAAGAAAGAGAAGGATTAGTTGGGGATCAGAAGTAAATTGGGTTACTCAAAGCTCAACTTCTAAGAGACAGCACTTCACTTGACTTTTAACTCCCATTTCCCTCCTGTTCTTTCCAGGCTTCACCCAAACTTGAATTTAAATCCTCTGCAAAGGGGAAGAATGGTTATGTTTACTGAACTTCTCACTTACTGAAGTTCAAGGAAAGCTTAAGGTTTTACAGCGTCTCACAGACCTACTCCCTAATTCAAAGACATGTCTCAAAATCTTGTTTCCCAGTGCCTTTCTCCCACTAGTTTTTTTTTCTTGTTTTTGTTGTTGTTGTTGTGGGGCTTGAACTCTGGGCCGGGGCACTGTCCCTCAGCTCTTCAGCTCAAGACGAGCACTCCACCACTTAAACTACAACTTCACTTCCGTTTTTTTTTTGTTTTTTTTTTTTGCTAATGTGGTGCTGAGGAATCAAGCACTCTACCACTGAGCCACCTTCCCAGCCCCTCTCCCACTTTTTAATATTTCAGAATCCTGTGAGAAAAGATGATGATTTAAAAATGATCTTCCTCGCCATGGTTAAAGTTGTTGATCACATTGAAATCAGTGATAGAAGTATTTTCTATACTATATTTTTCTTGGTGACTTTCTCTCTCCTCATGTAAATTAAGATATACTCTAGCAAGTTATGAAGTAAAAGCAGTGAAACAGAAGCAGGCAGATTGTGTGCTCTTAGTGTTCTCCTCCTGGCTTATCGCAAAAGAGTTCCAGTATTGCTAATGCGATGCATTTAAAACCGTTTCACTGCCTGCTTTCCTGTCATCTCACATTGGTGAGGTGTTACTGTGTAAATATTTTCTCCGTGTTGGCCTGGCCTGCTGTCATGTGTGGGCATCTTCGGGGTGACTGTCTGTTGTGGCCTGGATGTCCATGTGGCTCTGTGTCCTGGATATTCCAGCGTGGGGTCAAAGTGGGGTCAAGGCCAGCAGCTTCCCTCCGAGGGTCTCTCCTAGTGGTCGGGCTGCGTCAAAACTCCAGACATGCCTGAAACTTCATTGTCAGGCATAGTTCAAAATGATGTGGTCCAAACAGGTAAAACAAGACAGAATAACTGTAGCAAGAAGAGCACCAAAACACCAACATGCCTTTCATTCATTTACAAGTTTGCTGTTCTCCAAGTGTAGTGCATATAAAGTACTATAGTAGACACACTGTGAAATCTCCCCCAATGACCACGGTCACTGTTCAAGCGCGGATGACTAGGAGGTGGCGAAGCTGTGACCTGGCTGCTCCGGCAGCTCTCTCCTCCAGCGCTCTCCCTGAGCAAAGTCGCATGGGGAAGCAGACTCCCCATGACTCCCCAGCTGTTAACTCTTGGTGGAGACCTAGCTTCCCCTAAAGTATAACTGTCTCTCTCTGAAAGGGTGCCATGTGTCCCTTAGCTCTGTATAGAGCTCACTCTTTTAACCTTCAGCAACACAAGCATGGCTCCCATGCTCCTCACCTCCTCCCCACCCAGGAAAAAGGCTACGTGAGTCGACAGACATCCTTGGGTCCTGGAAGATTTCCCCTGCCATTTTTACCCAATGGCCCAGGTGTTCTCTAATGCTCTGACTGAGGTACATGGTGCATGCCCACCATGTTTTCAGTGGACATAGCTTCCCACAACAAGTAGTGAAGTGGGAGCGGAGAACACGTCTCCAGCGCGTCAGCTGCAGGTCCTGTGAGGACATGAGGGAAGTATATTTGGCCACAGCATCTGACGGCCCTGGAGGCAATGCTAGAATACAAATAAAGGCCGGCAATCCGCACTAATAAGAATGCGCTGAGCAATTTAATAATTCTGCAGGAAAAAAATTGCTCTTCTTCAGTAATTGAGGCTGGCTAGACTTCTCAAATTAGATGAACATATTTCTTGCCATGCAAAAGAAAAATAATTATAGCCTTAAAGAATTCTGCAGGCTAATATAAAACAGTAACCCCATCCACAGATTTAAGGCTGGCGTTCTGCGCGAAGGCTGACTTTCTCTCTATGACTCTCTGGAAGGAAAGTGAATGATCAAGAGGACTGAGTCACATTGGTTTAAGTTCTCCTTTCCTGATACTCTGGCTTGATCTCATTCTACTATAGACTAGCTCATTTAGCAATAGTGTGGAAATTTTAAATAAAATAGTTTGGCTGTTTGCGTCAAATAACAGTCAGTTTTCTCTGATGTCCACTTGTCTTGGATTGATGCAGTCATTAGTAGCATGTATTTATAGTGTTGCTTTATGTCAAGGGACCAAATAGGTATTTCAACAAAAGGCTTGCACACATACACACACACACACACACACACACACACATTCACACAAACACACACACAGTTTCCTTATGAATCTGGTGTCTTAGTCTCCTCATCCTATTGAAAATCCCCATAGCTAGGTTGTAATCACTTCTTAAGTTAACAATTATAGAAATTCATAAACTCTGAGTTAATGTCTCGGGTATTGTTGATAGTCTCCTTGCTGTTCCTGAGGCTTTTAGAGCAAACTGCTTTAGGAATAATTTTGAGTCTGACTTTTTTCACTGAGGAATTCTCTTTATTTTTTAATTTGAGCTAAAACTGTAGTGATTTCGAGGACATGCAGTGAAGCACTAACACACAAGTGTAGTAAGTGTGTTAGTTCACTTTTGGTAGATTCCTCTCCTGGTGAATCGGTATTTGGGAAGCAGACAGTGGAGGTGTGGTGCAGCGTGTGTGTGCGTGCATGCGTGTGTGTGTGTGTGTGTGTGTGTGTGTGTGTGTGTGTGTGTGTATGTGTGTGTAGGTGACCCATGGAAACTCCTGCAGGAGAGCTGAGTCTTGTAGTGTGTGTGTGTGCAGAGTGACAGCTTTCAGGTCTCTTCAAGGATCCTTTGTACTTCTAGTGATTTGTCTTAGCTCTCTGCTTGGGCACCTACCTTTACTGTTGCCCCCACCATCTCCCACCCCCTCTGTGAAGGCTTGGTACACTTACTGTGTACCAGATCCAAGGGGAACGAATGCCAGCCAGCACTCCAGGTTTCAGGATTGTGTGGGTTTCTAATCAATGTGTAATCAATAGTCAGCAGTGTACTCTTTGACTGTTACTTGATGCGAACAGCAAAACTATTTTATTTATTAATAAATGAGCTAGTCTGTAGTAGAATGAGATCAAGCCAGAATATCAGGAAAGGAGAACTTAAACCAATGTAACTCAGTCCTCCTGTGTGCATGTGTGTGTGTGTGTGTGTGTGTGTGTGTGTGTGTGTGTGTGCATGTGCACATGCATAATTACTTACCTTCAAGTGATTTCACCAAGTGGTTTTCTCTCCTTCTGCATGGTTGTTTCAAAGGCTAGAATCTAACCATCCACTTAGTAAATTATTCTTACAAAAGTAGACTGGCCTAAAAGGTGCATGAAACCAAGTTAACCTGGGCAGGTTAGCTCAGTCAAAACTTTCAAGACTGGAAAATACTTGATGTGCAGGTCTGAAAATAGAATAATGAAACTCATGAAAAATTGATGCGATTGGGGGGGGGTGAGAAAGAGCCACAGGAAGGGCAGATGAGAGCAAAGCAAATAATATGCGTGCAGAAAGATATCCCTGCACAACTCTTTAACCAACTGCTGTGTGCTTCGGGATCCATTTAAAGACTGAATCAGGAATATGACTCCATGGTGGAGCATGCAGGAAGCCCTGTGGGATTTGGGTTCTTTTCACCACCAATAAGTAGCAAATTAATTTGTGGGAGGAGAAAGGAGAGGAGGAGAGAGCAGGGAAAGGAGGGGAGGGAAGAGGAAGTTCACAGACTAACCTTGCCTAAGGGTAAGGGCCACCACAGCATCTCAGGTCATGAGAACATCCACCTTTGGGTGCTGGGCTTCGTAGCTTCCTAAGCTTCCCTTAGGTAGGGGCTCATCATCACATCATCTCTCCAATGATAAAGATCACAGGGTTTGCACATCAAATGAGAAATGCTTGGAGAACAGTTGCCACCACATGTTTTCTCAGAATGTGTGTGACACAGCCTTGCATACCCGATACACACCACCTAACTGTTCCTGGCCTGGAGCATTTTGTATCCATGGAGTCATGCTGCATGCCTGTGTTGTCCTGTACTGACTCCACATGAGACTAGGTGGGGGTGTGTGTGGAGTGTATTGGTCTCAATGCTGTGGAATAGAGGCCCAGAAGCATGGCCCTTCAACTGGCATGTTTTTGCCATCTCCACAGTAACACTCCAGGAACCTCAGGGAAGAATTTGTAATATCCCTCGGAGTTCTCTGAGCCTGAAATAAGTCAAGAAATTTAACCCAAATGGTAGATGAGCAGACAGAAAAGCAAAGGAAAAAGAAAACTCCCAGAAATTGCATAGCTTTTGCCTACTATTGTGATCTCAAATTTGGAGGCTAATCTCCCTGACAAACATTTGAGCATGTGATGTGTTTAGCATCACTTGAAAGTTCTAGGTGAAATCTCACTCTTTCTTTTCCTCCATTGGTCAATAATTTGATAAATGCCTACAACAAATTCACTAAAGATCAAGGTGTATCAACCATTTAAAACACAAATCTGGAAATAAAGAAAGTATTAGGAATCCAGTGTGTATAAATGATTCTAATTAAAACCAAGCATTTTACTTTATGTTATTACATCCACATTTCTCCCTTACAACACTATATTGAAATGAGTAAGAAGATTTAAGCTCGCTAGCGAGAATTACAAAACAAAAAGATATATTTGTAGGAATGACAAGGATCTAAAACTCTAAAAATACTCTCTTAAGTAATTGTTTCTTTTAAAAGACAATTTGTGCATTACCTTATTAATGATAACAAAAGCATTCAATCCTTAATAAGTTTATTTACGTTATTAGTTTCCAGATTCCTCATAAAAATAATAAAAATACCTGCTATATATTTAAGAGAAAATGACTTTTTTAATTTTAGGATTTTTCATTTGTCATTACATAGTTACAGAAATATCTTTTCCTAAGTGCCTATTAAATTTTATCTAGTTCTATCTTTTAATCTATTAAGATAATCATCACACTCTCCTGTTCTTTCCTCACTATTGCACTGATTTATATTTTTAATGTTATATTTTGTTTATAGTATAAACTCTGGTCATGATACACTAGACTTTACTTTGCATTGTTTTAATTAGTAAGATGATATTCTAATTGTTTTCTTTGGATATGATGCTTTGCCCTCAAATTTCTATTAAGGAGCATATGGAATAGCATATATTTTGGTTGTTTTCCTTCTCCTTAAACATTTTTTACTTAAGTATAAACATTCCTTTAGTGTCTGGTGAAATCTCCAGCACAGAAGATCACAAAGCCAGGGTCCTTTCTTAGTTATCATTATATCTTGGGTGACATTTCTTTCTGAGACAAGGGTTAAATTTTACTACTAATGTGAGAGAATCCAAAAATTTTCAATTGAAGTAAATAAGACTGTAACTCAAAACTTAAACAATTATCTGGGGGTCTATGGCTCAAGAGGTAACATTAAAGTTTGACTCAGGGTTTAATCCTTAGTATCATAAAGAAAATATTTTCAAAACGCAATTCTTTTTGTTTTGCCTTTTCTCATTTTTATGTCATTTTTTCTAATTTCTTCAATTTTCTTGTATCCTTATTTATGCTTTCTTTGAACATTGCTTTCCTGTGATCTGAATTCTAGACTTGAATGTCCTAGTCTCCATAGGTTTCCTTGCCCTGATCCACGCAGTACTCTCTCATTACCTCTAGACTCATCCAGAATTCTCAGATGTAGTGCTTCTTTTGTTGTTTAATTCTAAATATTTGTCTTCCTGTTGTTTCAGAGATAAAAAGGAACAGCAGTTTCTAAAATAAAAGCAAATCAGATATACTATGGTTTCCCCTCCTTTATCCAAACTAAGGAATATTTTTCCATTAAATAATGAGGTTTGTTTGATTCTTCACAATATAGTATGAGTGACTTCTATTTCTGTGTACATTTATTTAAATCATGCTGCTTATTTCCATGACAACCAAAACTATGCCACTTAGCAAATATCTGAGACAAAACCTGCTTTCTAAATAATTTTCCTTCTGTTCCATTTCCTTACCAAAGTACTTGTATGTGTTATAATGATTTCCTAAAGAGCTAAAACCCTTTTCTCTGTAATTGCCCATTTGTTTTTCATTATTTTGCATGATCCAATTTTATTTTCAAATAGAAGAATCCAGAGAAGTTAAAAAAATAAAAGGATTTGCCAAACCATCATGGACATTATAACACACACACACACACACACACACACACACACACACACACACACACACAAATTAAAATTACCAGATAATCAACACAAAATCATGGTTAAAATGTGGCAATATCATTGTGAAAATTTCCAGCCACTGTGGACAAAACAGTGGTTAAACTTAAACATTAATCATAACATTTGTGAAAAAATATTTCAGAAATGGTGTGACTTCTTAACTAGGAAAGGATGTTATACTTTTGCCATAATTACTGCTTTTGAGAGAGAGAGAGAGAGAGAGAGAGAGAGAGAGAGAGAGAGAGAGAGAGAGAGAGAGAGAGAGAGAGAGAAAACAGATTTATCAACTCTATGTGACTATGGTATTTTAGTATTTTTTTTTCTGTTTTGAGATATAAGTGATGGAAGCCAGGCAGGCCTTCACTATGCCATGTGAGCATAGGGCTACACTGTGCCCTAACCATGTCCCTGCAGACCTCCCCTATGCCCTAACCACGCCCGCTCTCCGGAGCCTTCCCTTGCTCTAACCACGCCCCCTTCAGGGCCTCCCCTGTGCCACACCAGCTACACCCCCATTCCTTTTGCCTTTAGCTTCTTGTTCAGAGATATTCTCACTAGAACAATAATCTTCCTGTCCCAGCCTCTCTAATAACTAGGATTATAGGAACATGCCACTATACTTGTTGTATCTCCCTCTCTGTCTCTCTGTCTCTCTGTCTCTCTGTGTCTCTCTCTGTCTCTCTGTCTCTCTATCTCTCTCTTTTTAAGGATGATCAAAGAGCCTCAGCAAAATGCCCAAGTTAGGTAGTGATTTAGAAGGCTGGCCTCCTTTTAGGACCTGGATTCTCTGGCCCTTTCTTGAGCCTGCTGGGGAGGGGGTAACACTTGGGTCCCTCAGCTGGGTACCTGGTTCCTACATGGTATGGGGAACATCGGGCCTCAGCCTGGTGCCTTCTGACCTTGTGTCTCCCTGAAGAAGCCCAAGAAGTCCCTGCCTGTGTCACGGACGTGTTCAGTGGGCATTCTGGCTGAGGATGACACATTGTGCCACTGCCTTCAGCTTTGATCTCACCACACGCTGTCACTAGAAGTACGTCCTCTAGACCTGGTGTTTCACATGCAGGTAGGAAAACTGGTGAAGGCCCCACTACAGTGGTCATTCACCCTGGGTGTGGCTCACACTGAGCTGCCTGTATGGACACAGACTTGTGATCTCAGGCTGTTGGGTGTACTGGCCTCTGTGGGCCACGGGTCACTGATTTTCACAACTGCCCCGTGGAGTGGTTACACTTACATGGGAAGAAAATGGGTAAGCAGCACTTGGTTTCACAAGTGAGGGGGGAAATTTTGAGATGTCTCACTGCCCCTAGCTCACCATGGGCCATCAGAACCTCAGACCCTAGGATAAAGAGGACCTTCGTGTTCCCATAGTTACGTTAAATCACAAGGGTATTCAGAAGTGCTCCTGGAAAACACTCAGTAAGCACCATTTGGTGGGGGAAGAGAAACGGAGCTGCTGGCCAAAGGGCAGTGAATATGTGTGTGAAGAAGTGGAAGGAGACATTGTCCAGTGAATATCACAGAGAATATCAAGACCCAACGCATAAGGGTAGTGGCTCTCCGCGCAGTTGGGAGGAAAGAGGAAAAGGAATCTACATGACAGGAGGGGTAGGTTGATTAATGTATCTATAGAATCGTATTGCCTACATGAAATACTGTAAAATTTACCTTTGAACTCAGTGTAACACAGAGAAGGAAGGTTTCAATTGGAAGAGGATTGCCACCAAGGAGAAAGGACTGTGCAAAGAGAACATAAGTAAAAAGCTGTGCAGCTGCCTTACCGCAGCCCACATCGAGTGTAGACACCGTGTAGATGTCGCATTCCGTGCTACGGTGCACGTGTGGAGGGCGGGATCCTTCCTTTCTGGGTGCGGTGGCTCAGCCGGGGTCTGTGTTAATGAAGTCATTAGCAAGCACGAGACCTGGATCCCTATTCTGAGCTGATCAGTTAACATTAATGAAATCTTAAGGAAAACATTTCTATCTTGTGAATCTTAATTTTCTCCACTCCTAAAACTGTGCTCCTCTCAGCCCATCTGTGTGCATATAGAGGCTCAGCCAACGCGTCTCTCCGGCTTGTTTATTTCAAGACCTGTGAGTCCAGGATTGTGAGTCAGGGTGATTTTGGAAATGCATCTCAGGTCGTCAGACCATCTGTGCATCAAGCACCCAGGGTGCAGGTGATTTCCTGATCAGAGCAGCTGAATTGGAACCAATTCCGTATATACTTTTCCAACTGAAAGGGGAAAAAAAATTCAACCTTTTTCAGTGATATTGTCTACCAAATTGCCAGGAATTGGTGATGTTTCTGTTGAAAATGTTCAAAGTGTTCAAGGCCTGAAACGAAATCTAAACCCTAAAGGTAGATTGTCATTATCTAGTGGGTTTGAACATGGAATAAATCCTGCACACAGCATAATATTGAGATCATTGACCATATTGATAATGTTGATATCTAGACACCGAGCAACTGTCACAGATTGGCTCTCATCCTTTGCTACATCTCGTTCAGCCTTCCTTCCTCATTTTTTTTCTTGCCATGCCTCTCTCCATCTGAGGTACACATCAGAGCCAGGGTCACCTGAGTGGAGTGGAGCTAGCTCAGTGTTTCTGAGTGCCATGCTCATGCCATGACGTTAGCGTGGTCAGTGTGCCTGGAGAGGCTCCCTGGCACAGGTGGGAAGCAGTCTCTGTGCAGGCAGGGGCCAGACTCTGTGCGGGGTGCTCTGCAGCCACACCTAACACAGCAGGGGGCTCCTGGAGTTAGTAGCCCAGAATTCTGGGGGACACTTAAGATTCTCAACTCACTCAGGGACACCGGGACTCTGGGCCCTCCATGTCCCCGTAGGGTGACAAGTACTGCACTTGGAAACCTGCATAACACTCACACTTCCAAACTGCGAATGATGCTTCTAGGATCATTGCTCCCTGACTCGTGTGAGAGGTAGCAGGGGCCAGGGATACATGCCCCCCGCTCCTGTGGTGAGTCTCCTGGGTGTGTGGCCACAGCTGTCATGCTCCTAGAAGAAAACAGTCCCTGCCACTGCCTGCATGATGTCCCTCTGTCTCCCAGAAGCCCGGGCCCCAAACCAGATGTACATACTTGGGTTCTGTGCCCTTTGATTTTTTTTTTCCTGTTTGGTGCAGAGAATTTCCTGATTGACCCCAGTTCATGAGCAGCAGGATTTCTGAAAGCCAAGTAGAAAATGAAATGCAGAGCAACCTCTGAGCTCAATCTCCTTCCCACCCTATCCCATGTTCTCGCAGGGCATGCATCCTTCTCTGGTATGGAATCTGCCAGACTGCCGTGTGCCAGAGCGACCTCACTCAAAGCCCTAAGTCCCCATGCTGCATCCTGTAAGACAGCCACGTACAGGCAGATACAGAGTGTGCAACAGAGAAGGCATCCGCTTGATAGAAGACTTGTATCAGTATTTTCTCAGATGCACAAATGAGGAACATAACTAAACACATCTCAGCACAGCTCACGGGGAGGTGGAGGTAGGAGGACCGTGATCTAAGGCTAGCTGTGGCAAAAGCAAGGCCTATTTTAAGGAAAAAACACTGTACCTGAAAAACAAACTAAAAACCATAAAGGACCGGGGTGTGGTTCAGGTCGCAGAAGTGCTTGTCTAGCGAAAATCAGGTCCTGCGTTCACCCTACCTTGAGTTGCTTCCCCTTAAATAAGCCACAGAAGTCCTGCATCTTCACGCCAGCCTTAATGTCCCTCCTGTGAAGGCCACCTGGGTCAGCACGATGCAGGGCAAAGCTGCTACGAGGCCCACAGACCCCTGGGTGACACCAGCTCAGAGAAGGCGTGGAGAAAACACAGCTCATTTTCAACTGCCTGGGTTTGGTTTGGTTTTGTTTTGTTTTCTACTGCTGTGTGTGTCCTAAGACATGGGTGCTCCCAGGGGGTGCTGCAGGCTTTTGAAAACCCACCACTGCCTCTTCCAGGGCTGGCCTTTCCAGTTGTAAGTCGGCCTGTCGTCTGGGCCTCTCCCCTAGCCAGTCAGACACCTGCAGGGCCAGGGTGTGGGAGCCACTTCCTGGTCGCTCTGCTGGAAGGAGGAAGCCATTGCTCTGATGGCTTCCCCAAGAGACACGAGTCCGCTTTCAAAGTGTGCGCAGATACAGGACAGGCGCAGATCAGCATTGTCTGTGAAAAGAGCAACAGGAGAGATGACGGGGTAATTGTGCAGAACATCTTGTTTGTAATTTCCTTCCTTCCAGCTGATATCTCTCTGTTCACACAGGCTGCTGGAGTTGCTGGGGGCAAGGGGGGGAGTAGGGGAGGCAGGGGGCATCTCTGAAGGTCCCCTATCCACATAGCATGCTTGACTCCGTGCTGGAAAATCAAAGACAAGGTTGTAAACGTATTAGAAGTAAATAATCCAGCAGAACCAGAATCCATGGTGTCTCCCTGGGACCCTCTTACCATTATCCCTCTGTGAGTCCAGTTCCCAAAGGGAAGAAGTAAGGAGTGCAAGGATGCTCAGGTCTGGAATGCATTGATAAAACTTCTTATCCAGCCTGGGTTCATTCATACTGCATTGTGTGCAGCCAGAGAGCTGGGTCCCATAATGCAGCCAAACAGGTTTTAGGCCACGTGGGATCCTAGTGTTTCCTAAGCCAGCTAAACCTTCAGAGAGGCTCCGAGGACATGCCATTTCCTGGGGTGATGGGAGACAGTGCTGGCCTCTCCCTGCTACTGAAGCCTCAACGCAGTAGAGTATGTCCAGGCCGTGGGCAGGTCATCCCCTCCCGAGCCGCCTAGACCTACGCACGTGGTCAAAGCAGACCCAGGACTTGCTGGTCCACGTTTTGTCTGATCTAAGAAGTGTTTGATTTTACCAATAAGCTAGGGAAAACCTGGCAGTTTTGTTTTTGTTTTGTTTCACTTGAACCAGCAAAGCTCTCAGGATTAGAGGCTAAGGCAGAAACTTGGAGTACGATGGACCGACCCATCAAGGTGCTAATTTTGCCAGAAGGATGGATTTCTCATGGTCATAGGACCTTGGCATTCCTCCCTGAGAAACTGTCAGCACCGAGTGTATTGGGAGTCAAGCTACCAGGAAAGGATGCCCACAGTGCTGGCTCATGGGCAGCTCAGTCCTCCTTTGGGCTGTTGGTCCCAATCACCGTCTTGCCCCAGGGGTTGGGTCCACAGATACCAGCTTCACTCAGTGGCAAGTGATGGGAACAGAACTCACAATTTAATACATTCCCCCTACAGCAATTGCCAAAGTCCAATGCTTTAAACTAGTGTTGAATTTTCTACCTGACAGTGGCTTTTTCGTTCTCACCTGCTTTTGTAAAAAACATTTCTTCTGTAACTAAATATTTTTTGTAATTGAATGAAATAGGAGAGTGAAATAGGAGAGAAACAGTCTCACAGGAGGAGAGCCTTTTCAACCCAATGCATGCTGTTCCAAATGACTGGGTCAGATTCTTAGCATGCGTCCACCCACTGCTCCCTGGACCTGGACATCTCTACGTCAGTGCTACACTGCTGTCCTAGAGAAGGGAGAGGTGCAGGAAGGGACTCGGTATCACTGCTCTTGATTACCTTTTCTTTAAAGTCAATCAAAGCATGTTTCTCCATGATGCCCAGGTCGGGTGGGGACTGAGAAGAGATTCAGATAGGAGCGCCCATGGACCACTCCCAACTCCACAGCCTTTCACTGTTAAATGCAGAGTTTAAAGCTAGGTTTAGAGAAAGAAGAGATAAGATGATTCTAGTAATCCTCAAACAATGAATTACCTTGCAAGCTCATTGTTCTGTGACTATCCCTTAGCATGGGTTTCATTTCTCTTGGGCTATAGAGTTATTTTAATATGGTAGAAATCACACAGTGATTCTAATGGTAGAGATTTGTTCTGGGATTTTGTGTTTTAGCTGTGAACATTTGATCATAAACATTTCTTGTGTTTTCATCTTGTCTTCACGGACATCAATGGAATATTTGTTGTTTATAAAAACGTGTCTAAATGGAAACCTTAGAAGACAGGGAAGAGTAAAACAATGAGTAAATAAAAACTAAAGAAAGTAAATACATAGTAAAGTAAGTATAAAGTAAAAATAAAGAGTAAATTAAATGTTTATGTTTTCTTTTCTTGGGCCTGCTCTGTTTCTTTCCAGGTCTTCTGTGGTTGGGGTGTATAACCCTAGCTTTGTAATTGGGTTATTCTTCAGACAGAATTTATATGTTGTTCTCTGCTAACTTGACAGTTTCATTAAATTAATCCATCATGTGATGCATGCTGCTTAATTAATTGTCTCTAATGTAGCATATTTGTCATCCTTCTTTGTTGTTGTTACTGTAATGAAGATCACAGTGAGCATGGGTGTTTGTAACTTCTTAACAGTGTTGGGATTACACAGTTTTCTTAGAAGATTCCTGTATGCAGAAATACTGGTCCCAGGGCAGGAATACTACAAATTGTTATCACATACAAACAAACTGTTTTTGAGGAAGACTGAATTACCAAAGTACATAGAGGAAAGGGAAAGTGTCTTTCTCATCCTAATTATATCTCTTGGCAACTTTAATGTTTTTGACATTTTTAATAGGCCTCAACCATTTACCACTTGTGTGCACGTACACGTGTGTGTGTGTGTGTGTGTGTGTGTGTGTGTGTGTGTGTGTGTGTGTGTGTGTGTGTGTGTGTGCAGGTCCTGGGGCCTGAACTTAGGACCTGGGCACTATCTCCAATGCTTTTGCCCAGGGCTAGGATTCTTCTGCTTGAACTATACCTCCACTTGCAGTGAATTGCTGGTGAATTGGGATAAGAGTCTCACAGACTTGCCTGCCTTGGCTGTGTAGACCCTCAGCATCTTGAATCAGCTAGAATTGTAGACATAGGTCACCAGGCAACCAGCTGAGCCATTCTTGTTACATAGAGAATTTGTGGACCAACCATTTTTATTTTTCAAGACCATTTCTGCCTTGTCTAGGGGTTTCATTTGTATTACTTCTACTTCTAACCACGGCAAAGCAGACAAATTTTACTTTATTTTTTATGTGTAATGAAACTATAGCTTAGAAAAGTCAAGTAACTTTCCCAAAGTTATCCAAAAATGTTTGAACCAGGATTTCAACCCAAGACCGAATAACACAACAGCTGAGATGCTTCATCCCCTAGCTCCAGGAAGGGGCATGAGGCAAATCATGGAAGGAAAAAGCACATGCACACATGTGTGTACACACAGTCACATATGTGTGCACACACAATTCACTCTCATACACGAGCACATCACACTCACACTCCTGAACAAACATTCTCTTCCACACATGCATCCACACACTTACACAAACTCAACCCCCCCCACACACAAAAAATACACTTTTTTACATATGTGCATGCCCAAGCAGAAGAAATAGACAAAAATCACCTTGCAGCCCAGCACCTTGCTGGACATATTTCTTGGTGCATGCTATTGATATGACAGGACAGAGGATATAGTTGATAGTTGCAGAAGCGTGGAGGACTATAGCAGTCGGTTATTATAAAGAACCTGTCAAAATAAGTGAGAGTACATTATCAAACCATGCCTACTTCTAACTACGCTTGCTTTTATTCATTCTGCAAGAGCAGTATGGTTCCTAACATGTTTCAAAATCGCATTTGAAGCCTTGTTTTCCTCATAGTCTTTATTCTAACTTTGAACTCTCAAAGTTATGTCAAGTTTATCGGACAGACAAGTGACACAAAGCCACCTTTGTTTTCTTCTTCCAAAAAGGAAGTGACACACATGGAATGATTGATTCAGGGCTTCGTGTACCTTGATGTGTGAAGTTAAGAGCAAGGGCTTTTAGAGCTGCCCTTCCTCATTATGAAGTCATACATGGACAGGGAGTCTAGCCGAATCTCACAGGATTAGCACTGTGTTCTACAGGTAGCACCTACCCTGGGAATGGATGTAGAATAGACCCTACGCCATTACGAATCTGTACTGTTTACGAGGAACAAAATACAGATAGAGCAGAAGAGCTGCTGCAATTTGGTTCCGTGGTTTAGACAAAACAAGTCAGGAGGAAATAACAGAAATCCAGCTGCCAACACAAAAATGGGTATTGACCCTCAAGAGCCATCACAACCGCCACACAGTCTATCTGTGGCCCAGAGCCAGGTGCAGAATCCCGGACATTCCCAGTCAGTGCCTAGGAGAGACGGTGTTTGCTCTGGGTGCCAGAAGTCCGGGCTGGCTGAGTGTTCTCTGCAAAAAACAGCACACACCCTGTGCCAGCCCCTGGCCCGTGTCTGCTGGTGGGCAATCCTAATCACACCTCTGTCGAGATCTTTCTCCTCTCCTCTTCTCTGGTACACTGTGCTCTCAGACTAGACCTGATCCTGCAGCAAATTCCAAGAGTATAGTTCTCAGCGAATAGCTGGGTCCCCTTCCCTTCTCCTTCTGTCTCTTTCTTCTTCTTCCATACACATCCCATTCTGGAGATGACAGCAGAGTGTTTGAGCTGGCAGTGTGTGACCCGGGAAGGAGCATGCTGGGGCTATGTGGTGCTCTGCCTCACCTTGGCTTGGCCATGTACTTCTTCATCGCTCTGTCAGGGCACCAGCAGTGGCCGGGGAGAGGGAACCGCTGGATGTGCAGAGCCTCATGCCCTGGGGACAGCCAGTAGAGATGGGGACAGGCATAGGGACACCTTCAGAGGAATGCGTCTTAAACCATCACATGCGGTTACATTTTTAAATCAGAAAAGCATCCTGTTTGTATTCAAGCAAATGTGAGTGTGTCAATACCGTAAACCCTGTATGTGCTAACTCTTGGGGATCTCCACCAGGCTTCAAGGCATTTTTAGTGAAAACTTGGCAGCCACACGGTATGTTCTTGGATCGTCTGAGCAGAATGGCAATGCGGAGGGCTTACGCGTGCTCACAAACCCACTCTGTTGTTTTCCTCTAGCACACACACCTTGGATATCGGAATACTGGATATCTTTGGTTTTGAAGAATTCCAAAAGAATGAATTTGAACAAGTAAGTAGACTTTTGTTTGACACCTTGTGAATTTGAATTGCCTTTTTCAACTTACTTCTTTCTTAATTCTATCACTGTCCTTACCTTCAATGCATACATTTGTGTTGTAAAAGTAATATACCTGGTTTGTTGACAGCGCCTTTTTCCATGCTTGGATGTTCAGAGACACTGGTTTTAAACAACAGTGTAAGAGGAAGGTATGCATTCTGCTTCAGGAAAGGTAGCTTCAGTTAGGTCAGGAAGACGGAGGGCATACGCACTGATACAGGACAGAGGCATCTGGAAAACCTAGACCAAGTATCAGAATAGAAATACTCTATGATGTGAGTGCCATCATTTGTAGATTCTTCTCCATGGGGCATTCACACATTGGACTATTAGGCACTCATAAAAATAAATTAGAGGAACATTGTTTCTTAATTCAGCCACAGTTGAGGGCCTTTTTAAAGTACTGATTGTTGGTGCATCTTAACAGTCCAGCATGAATAGTTCCATCTAATTAAGTATAGTTAAAATTAAATATTAAAGAAGAAAGAAATGCAATTTGCCTCAGTAAGTGGAGAAGGAAAATAACCTGTCAAAAGGTACAGGTGGAGAGACAGAAATCCAAGCTGCTATTTATTACCTGTCCCCCCTCCCCCCCACACACAAATTAAACTACATAGCATTTGGTGAGAATTTTTAATTTGTTGTTGCTTTATTGTTAGGATCAAAGAATTTTATCTTTTTAAAGAGCAGACTGTGACAGTTAGTGATCCTAGACAAGGTTTTAAATAGATGGCCTTTAGAACCCAGTACTGTGACTTTAATTAGAGTAGAGATGTCTTGGCCCAGAAGAAGACTCTCCAGTGGTCCTCTGTTTCCTTCTTTACAGTCAGGATGATTGATAGACTTACAGAGATACTGTTCCACACAACTGCAGGTCAGGGACCATTGCCGTATGCTTACATCATAAAGGAATTTGTGGGTAGTAGCTACCATGGCAGCTGTTACAGAGAAACAACTAAAACCCATTTACAAGTCACCAGTTTTATTTCTAGAACAGCACTGCCTTGTCTTGTTTACCACTGCTCCAGAATTCTGTCTCCTCCCATCCAGGGTGGGTCAAGCATGAAGTAGTTTCTGTACGAAACTTTGCAGTCTCATTTGAAGTAAGAGCAAGAAGACAGGAGGTCATTTCTCCTTTCGTGTGTCTTCATGCCTGAGTAAGAAGGGGAAGACTCGGTGTTTTATTTACTTATCAGGAACCAGGAGAAAATTAGTGCTGAGGGTGTGACAGGGAACAGAGCATGGTGACCAGGGGAGTGTGCTGGCCATCGGCAGTCAGCCCATCACCAACTGACTCTCTGCTCAAACCTTTCAGCAGTGTCCTGCATCCATGCAGAGTTCTTACACTTTCACCTTAGAAAACGTGCACGAGTTCACGTCTGTCATGAGAATCCCTCATTTCCCTGTGACTCACCCGATGGGATGACGTTGTATGAAGACCTGTATGGGGGCTTGCCTCTAAGGCTGCTCCTCCACATTTTGGCTCAATTATCCATCAGGTTTGTGTTGACTATCAGCATTTTCCTATTAAAGAATACTTATTCTGTCACAAATCCATTCTTCTTTTTTTAATATATATATATTTTATTGTAAAGATACTACCCAGAGGGCTTGCAGTTACATGAGTAAGGTAAGGGTACATTTCCTATCAAGCATTGTTCAGTCCTCCTTTGTTTTTCCCTTACCACAAATCCATTCTTCTTTCTGCTAAATATTTTAATGATGTATTTCAGAATATATTGACAGCTGGAGACCTCTGTGTATAAACAAATGCCTTTTTTTTTTTCAAATCTAACAAATGAGTTGCTAGTTCTAGACATTTATAGATAAAACATGCCCAGACTGATTTTTGGTTTTGGATTATAAAAAGATAAATGATTTTAAATGTCATCTCCTTAGCAGGTTTTTCCCTGCCCCTGTTTTTCATGATAGCAAAAAGGAGTCTTTTACAAAGATAAAATTATTTTCTACACGATGAATGCTATTCTTACCTTAAATTCTAAAATTTGAATGTGAACTTTAAAAAAATCCATTGACTTAAACAATGCATTCTGTTATATTGATAACTCCATTTCATACTTTTAATAAAATGTTTAATGCCTCATCCTAGAACTCAGAATCAAACCTAGAAATATATAAGCACTTTTATAAGTACCCATTTTATTCTGCTCTGAGCCTATTGACTAATCTATAAACTGCCAGCTTTTGTGAGGTTATTTTGGTCTGGAATTATATTTGGGATATAACTAAAGTTTAATAGATATGTTTTCAACTGAAATTTAAAGAATAACCCTTTAAGGAAAAAAATATCATGGTGGATTTTCTGGTGGCTCTGCTTATATATTCTTCCAAATATATTTGAGAAATTACTAGTATCAGAAATAAAATCTCTCCTACTCTCTTTCACACACACACAAGACATTAATATATGGCATGTTTTGTACATATATCTAGATTAACTGACGAGCAAATTGGCTAATGGATTGTGTATTCTCTGTTCCTTTCTGTAGCTCAGTGTGTTCAATCATGTCTACATATCAGAACCACCTGAAAAGCTTTTAAAATCTATCAGTGCCCGGGCTGCACTCCAGTTTAATGGGTTTGGGGTCAGACCAGACATGAGCCTTTTGAAAAAGCTCCCTAGTTAATTTCAGTGTGCACATAGGATTGAGAATCTCTGTCTAACGCCTAGGGCTTTGCCTCAAACCAGAGTCAGTTTTAATTAATCTTCTACTTTAATTCTGTGATGTGTATGTCATGCTCTATTATATTTTTGCTTGAGATATATTTCAGTGAGTAATAAAAATAAAAGGAGAACAGTTGGTGAAAATTTACTCAAGAAATTAAGTTTGTCATTAATATAAATGATGGGCCATCTGGATACGCAATGGAGTTCTGGTACTAAAGAGCCTTTTCAAAGAGCGCATAGTGTTGATTATTAAACCTGTTAGCAATAGCATTTAATATACAAAGCATGTATTTTAATTAGAAAAGGATGCATACTAATTAAGCAGCTACTTAATAATTATTATCACTTCCAAATGCCTTTCACTCACATTCAAGTCTACTCCGAGGAATAGCTGGAGAGGTAAGGAAGCCGTAATATGATTCTGATAGAGTTGGAAAGCAAAACTAATGATAGTTTCATATGGAAGTTGATTATCTCAATGGGTGATGTAGATTTAGGCTTCTAGATATGTAAACCAAGGTGTTTAACAAGTCCTTCTTGACTGGGTTACGCACATAGCCAACTATGCCTTCCACACTGTGAGAATGAGTTAAGGCAAAAACACTTATTGGCCACCTTTTAGTGGCCATGTGTTTTGATCCTCAAGAGACACCAGGCATGGGGTGACTGGTCTGTGCATGAAACTTAGTGACCTGTAGTGGCATTCAAGAATCCCAGAAGTTCCAAAGGAAAGCTGTGCATTTTAGGAATCATTTTAACAGAGAAAATAAAGGTGGAAATGTCAAAAGGGTGACATTGATGAAGGTCTACTGTGTTCATGCTACTGGTGAATGGCAACTCCTTTATGCAACTACTTAAATAATGGAAAATAAAACTGAAACTCATATATTCCAACCAAATGAACAAAACTCCTTTTCTGTTGACTAGTTTGTCAGATTGCTTTAACTTTGGGGCAAGATACAGGAAATAGAGATACAGGAAATGGAGAAGCAGATACATGAAATGGAGAAGTGGCCCCTTTCCGATCTGTTCCTTTGCCATGACTCATTCTGCGTATACAATCAGCTTCACCTTTCTGATTAGACCACTGGATAAGTTCGGTGAAAGCGATGTTCAGCTCAACAAAATGTTAGTGGAAGTATCTATTTTCTGTTATGGAAAGGTCGGGTCATGGCAGACGCTGGACAGCAGACAGCAGAGGCTGAGGATTATTTTGAGTGTCATCCCAGGTCCTTTCTGGACATGCCGACCTACTTTACTATGGGATGCGAAGACAGCTGTGTCTATCTCAGTGTTTTCAATTAGAGAACCTCGAAGTGGAGAAAGAGCTACCATCCAATGCAGCTACCCCTCCTTCAGCAGAGTAACAGAATTGATAGTGGTTTTGTTGAGAATTTCCTTGATCAGATTTTTTTTTGCTTAGTACACTTGTCATGGCTTCAGGAAAGCCAAGCAGAAGATTTCCTAAGATAGATTGCACTTATTAACACACTGTCCGTAGGCACTGTTAAACCTTACTGCTAAGGTGTAAGGTATTTCTGTTTTATTAAGTGCCTCAATACAGTTTTTAATATCAGGGAATTTGCTATGTTCCAATTGTGTGTATCATTTGATTTGAAAAAAAAAAGAATTTCCAACATTTGTAGTTCACAGGAGTTCTTTGTTTTCTATTTGACCCTCAAATTGTATTAACCTTAACACTTTTTTTATTCTTCAAGTTCAAATTTACCTGAGTACTGAAAGTATTCAAAATTTTATTCTCTAATAATTTTCATAATTCTCTGCTTTTCACTTAAAATGAAAGTGACAAGTGAACATGTTATTTTAACCATTGGTATATGACTGTGTAAAGATGCTACACAGTTTGACAAAATACGTTTTATCTTTCCAAGTCACCACTAGAGATCTATACACCATAAGATAAACATGGAAATTAGCCAAGAAGATCTCTATCTGATAGCACTTAGTTTGATTAATATCAGAGAATGAATTTGCTAGACTGCATTAGTGACAAAGAAAGGAATATTTTCTTTACAATATTTCACACTGAGTGCCATCTTTTCCTGCTCCCATTACAATGTGCAATGTTTCGGTCTCCATCCATATTCAGGTTGTGCATGGCTAACAAGTAACCATACAGACAGAGCTGGGTTTCCTGTTGCCCCCACCAACCTGTGTTTCAATGTTATCTGAACAGAACATTGACTCTATTTTTACTGAAGAAAATGGGTCAGCCAAAGTATGTGCTGATTTCAGAAACAATTGGTTTTAAATATGAATAACTCTCAGTTAGGCATGAATACCATGGAACCTAGTTATCCAAGAGGAGGAGAAGAAAAGTTCTAGTCAATTTTAGACAAATACGACAGAGGGGAAAAAGTCCTACAAACCAGAGTGTTCATGGATGGAGATATGGGGAGAAAAGATGCTACAACGCAGGCTTCCAAGTGTAACAAGTTCTCTCTCAAGTCTTCATGTTTCATGAAGGCAGCAACCGTGTGGCGTGGTTCTTAACTTGCGTTATCTTAGGTCTTATTTTGTAATAGAATGCATATTCAGTCAACAGTCAGGCCAAAGTACAGAGTCCTGGGAAGCATCAGTGGGAGGAGATGATGTGGAAGGGGAGCTGGGAAGAAGACAGAGGAAAAGCTAACAAGTAAGGAGGCCGAGAGCAATGCAGGCTGGGAAGACTAGCTAGGAAGTATTTTAAGACAATAGATGATCCAATTCTGTCAAGTATTACTGAGAGGTCAAGAAAAATGGAAACTGAAACATTAACCCTGAATTTAGAAGAGCTCATAACAACTGGTGAAAGTGAGAAATTTTGGTAGAGTTGCCAGGACTAAAAAATTGGAGTAGTGCCACAAGCAGATAGGAGAAGAATCTGAGCTGTAGAGACAAGAAAGTAGGGAGAGACAAGTTTTTCTTGAGTTATATACATTAATATATATTAGAGAAAGCAGGCAACCAGGAAAGGAAAAGAAGCCTGGAAGAAAAGCCTAGAAGAAAAAATATTTCTTTCGGGCTAAAATTGATTATTTTTTTAATCTTTAAAAAATGTTTTAAGAAAAAAAATAATGTCACTCTCAAAAGTAAGATGAACACTTGCTTCCTGGTGAGAATGTGTTGCGGAAAGAAGACAAACAGACAGCTGGAGAAATATATTCTGACAAGAACGCGGCTTCTGTGACAGGGTTCTTAGAGTGTCTGGCGCAAACCCATGTCCAGCCCTGCCTTCTGATTCACACCACACACACGGTGTAGGAGAAAGCCTTCTTGTTTCCTCTGGCATGCTGCTGCATACCTGACTTTGGTCTTCGCTTGTTGACAAATGCTCAAATACACCTTGCTTTAGGAAGTTGTTTTTACGTGTTCCTGGCTGTTTGGAAGTCAGCATTTGGAAGTCCATGCTCTGAGTGTGCTTTCTGACTTTTGTCACTGACTGGTTTTGCATCGCAGAGTCAGCCAACAGGAAGTGCAGCAGATGCAGGTGAAGCGGTGCTGCAGCGGCTCTGTGCTTTGTCCTCCTGGACTAATTGCTCTGCGCCTCCCTGGTCCATATTTCACCAGTGTGAAGCTGTGTCATTGAACAAGAGAGTCTGCACTGCTCTCTCATGCTGTGTTTTGTGTTTTCCTTTCCCCACAATAGCTTTGTGTCAACATGACCAACGAGAAGATGCACCATTATATCAATGAAGTGCTTTTCCTACAAGAGCAAACAGAGTGTGTACAAGAGGGGGTTACCATGGAAACGGCATATTCTCCTGGTAACCAGACTGCAGTTCTGGATTTCTTTTTCCAGGTATTCACACAATATAATTAGATCTTAACAGGGTACAAGCTTTTCAATGTACTGGACACATCTTTTTGGAAAGATTTTGTCTTAGGGCTATCCTGATATATGAGCATTTGTATTGCTCCAAAATTTATTGAGGAAGACAAGTTCTTTCCTCTCAAAGGAACACTCAACATATCACCAACTCATGGAAAGGACGAGCAATATTACCACAATTTTGAGATTGAAAACTTAACATTCTTATTACCATTACCAAGACTAGAATTTCCCATTGCCAGTTACAAGTGCCTAGTGTATAAAATTGTTTTTTATATGTATGTAAGACTAATAATGTCATACAAAAAAGCCATTTATCACATAAAATCCATTTTATCTTCTAAGTTTTTGAAGCTTAAATTTCAAGACTTTGTCAAGAAAAATAAGTTTAGTTAAAATTAAATTAATTAAAATAAATTTAGTTAAAATTAAAGGTATTGATAAATTCTTTCTTGTTTCTGGTTACTTTAAAAGCTTGACTCAATATCTACATTGTATAAATTTTAAAAGCTGTTATATAAATAACATAACCTAGAAACATAAACTAACCTAGAAACATACTAGATGTATTTATTCACAGTATCTCTAAACCACTTGAGCATAGCTTCCTCAGGTACCATCTAGCTTTTCAGCTATCACAGTATCTCATGTTGTACCTTGTCACCAGTTCTCAATTACTTTATTTTATGTATCTTCCTCATTCTGTAACACACTCTTATTTCTCCTACAAACTGTCAAGATGTATTCAGTGTCAGAGCTTTGCTAGGTGGTGTGGATATAGCCCTGGGAAGAAATAGCAGGGTATTAAAAGGGGATATGGAAAAATAAAGTGAGCATGTGTGGATGACAACAACGAAATCAACAACATGAATACTAGTAGAATCTTCCTAACTTTCAGAAGCCATCTGGATTCCTCGCTGTATTGGATGAAGAAAGTCAAATGATTGGGTCAGGGGAACCTAACCTTCCAAAGAAGCTGCAGAGTCTCCTGGAGTCATCGAACACGAATGCAGTCTACTCCCCTGTGAAGGACGGCAATGGGAACGTGGCCCTACGAGGTCCAGGCACAGCCTTCACAGTCATGCACTATGCGGGTCGGGTAAGTTGGAGGAACTGGGTGGCTTATGATTTGCAGTGAGGGGCCAGGGCACCAGGAACGAGCTGTGGAGAATTCAGGGTCTGGATGTATTCATTTGAAAATTGAAAGCTGGATAAACAGCTTGAAAATTGTAGTTCTGTTTCCTGTTTGCTTTTAGTCTGATGAGGAATTAACATCTTTGGAATGCAGGTAGCATGATCATCTCATGCTATGTGTAGAGAGAGCTGTGTGAAAGAGCTCTAGACAATACAAGGCGCTCTGTTCTAAACAATGGTGCAGTTTCTATAATGCAGGCTTTGACATCTAAGTTATGTTTGTCCTGAATATAGTCTTTAGGATTGTAGTATTTTTCTTAAAGCTTGTCTGCCGAAGAAAACAATCTATTCTCAGTTCTCTTGGCTCTCTACTAGGGTTTGTGAAGCTTCAAATCCTTCTAGGACTTTCTCTTATCTGAATAACCATTCTTATACTTTTCTATGTAGCCTCATGTCAGAATGTTCCACACTAAAGCACCATTTCTCCTGTAACTTACCTAGCATATCTTCCTTGTGTAAGCATTCTGTTCTGGTTATTTATTTTAATCCACTCATAGTTTGTTTGCATCCCTTACTTTCCCTTAAACTCTTTCCAACTCAAACTTGAGATAGACACAAATCTCACCCATCCTTTAATATTAAATGTATTATTTACTTTCTTCCATCTGTGCTTTCTGAGCCAGAGTGATAGTGCTGGATGGGTGGTAATTAGAGAACAGGCAGGGTATAACTACAAGGGAGTCTGACAAAGAAATCTTGTCCTGCATGTGTTGTTTTTTTTTATTATCCACCCAGTTCCTGTCTCTAACATCTTTCACTTTGGGATCTTTAATTCTCTGCCTGTACTCCAACTATGGCACCCACTATATAGTACAAGGTATATTAAAGGTAATACTATAAACATAATAATTCTAAAAAAAATTCACATTCACAGAGAAGGAATCAATTAGTTGGCTCAAAAATGGTGCAGAAGTGTTTTCCAGAGGAGGTATCATGGGGCCTAAGTTAGAGTTCACTAACTGTGTGAGAGAGGGACATTCTGGTAAAGATGTAGCATCCTGGTAGGCATGTTGTATGTATTGCTCGGGATGCAGTGGTACAGGAGAGAAGCCATTCGATATACTTAAGAAGAAAATTATTCAGTACAGCAAAATCATTGGGAAATGAAGCTGAAATTCCTTGAGGGCTCTTAAAACCATGGCATAGAACCAAACCTAGCATGGTCTCATCTGTGAGGCTCCAGCCACATTCAAGTTTGGCTGCAGGTTCTGATTCTGTTACAGCTGTCAAGTGAGATATTTACACTCTGGACTCAACATGAAAGAAGTGACTACACTTCGAATTCAGCACTGCCAGAGGCAAAGATGATCACCTTCAGGCAGAGTTGCTTAGTCAATGGCAGCTGTGTGACACCTACCATTTTTGCCTCCTATAACCAGGACCATGGCGCTTGGTGGGTAGAAGCTAAGAAACAATCAGATTGCAAAAGAGCCGATAAGAGCACTTCCTTATCCTCTACCCTCTGTGTCACAGGAAAGCAATCTAGGGGCACAGTGGTACTACACCACTGTGTCCACCCATGTCATATTGGAAAAGGGTACAAGTTCCGTTGAGAGAATGATGAAAGAGGTGACATTCACAGAGATGAATTTTACTTACAAACTGACATGCTGAATTAAAATCCCTTTATACACCTACTTACATGTAATAAAAATAAGTGAATAAAAGGAGTTGAAATAAGTGTTTTTTTTTTCAAAAAAAAGATAGGATAGTGGGTGAAATATCTAAAATGATTATTTGGGACCAAATCCCTCTAGTGTACATACTACTGAGAATTCAGTCCTCTTGATTGTCAGCTTGTGATATTTTAGGAAAACCTAAGGATGGGTTACAGGATTGGGAAAAGACAAAGTGGGCTTTAGAAATGCTAATCAGCATCTGAATTTAAGCAATGGCAGTGGGCACAGAGGTGGCATTCGCAGGAAAGAGGGACAGTGACAGGGAAGTGACACATGCTGATGCAGGCAGAGCCAAGGAGACAGAGCTATTGGGCATGGGCCTCCCAAGGCTCAATGATTAAGATGGCATTGTACCAGCCCAGGGAGGAATATGAGAGAACAGAGAAGTATGGAAGGGGAATGTGGGTCTTTATGACAATTGATGTGATCCTGGAAATACTTGCTACTGGGGCACAAAGTGTTTAGTTGTTTTCAAAACATGCCTATGTGCTTGGATATGTATACCTTGGTGATTTTTACCAGGGAAGAACAAGGAGTAGGGGAATAAAAACAATTATCAAAAGGAAAGCAATACAGGAACCAGAGAAAAGTACAAGAAGGCCCCCAGGATGTGTGGCACACAGGCAAGGATTCCCTCTGTGAGAAGGGACATTGAATGTGGGGACATTGATGTGATTGGAAGATGGACAGGATGCAGAGAGGAAAAAACAAGGCAGGTTTTGATGCCTGTGTCCCCGGAGGGTTATTAGCTTTCCCTTTCATTTCAGAGATTTAGTCTCTAAAAATTCTTTACAAAGATCTTTTAGTCTTGTGTTCAGATTTTTAAATCTATGTCTTCTTAAGCTTAAACATCAAATTTATAGAAATTATGTAAAATTTCACAATAAGGTATGGATTGGGGAAATGACTTTCCTAAAAGTTTTGAGACTTGGTGAGTATGCTTATCTTTGACCTGCCATTTAAGACTGTTTGGATTGTATGTGGGAGATTCATTAGAGCTGTTCATCAGAGGCTAACTGCATTAAAATGTATGGAAATACAGTTCCATATTTTGACTATTTTATGCTCAGGTTTAAAAATATTTTTTTCCTGGGCACCTACTAATACTTTAATGGAAGTTGGTTTTAGAAAAATTCGAGAGAACCACTAATTGAAACTAATAGAATTCTTTCATAGAATTTGTATAAACGTTAAAAAACAGGACTAGCCTGATTGGTTGACACGGAGCCAAAACCCCAACAGAATTATGTATTTGCCTCCAAAAGACTTCTATTTTGTTAACTAATATAGGTACTTTTGTGGTTTTTATAAAAAAAATTCGCTTCAGTGAGATGCAGTAATGAGTCTTAGCCAGAGGTCTCCCCGAGGCCTCATTCACATGTTGTACTGTAGATTATAGGTAATTTGTGGCAATATGCCAAGCAATATGCCATGTGAATCATTAGATGTTGCTCGATACACATACATTTTGAGCTATTGCATTAAGTAACCAAACAGCAACATACACTTTTTTTTTTAGATCAAGGGATGTAGTCCCAGTGAATCTACTTAAAAGTTGGCCTGTGTTGTCCAGTTTAGACAGCAGAAATAGCACTCCTGAATAATTTTTGGTGGTTGACCTCCACCCCCCTCCCCGAGCTGTGTGCAGTGTCTTTGTGTGCTCTTTGGCTGGGTGGATGGGTTAGTGTATACCTGTTGACATCACATGCCGCTGCCTTGTCTGCCTATTAACTGGTCTTTTCAGTACATCTGATGGGGAGGAGAGCCATTCCTGCTGGTGACATTAACCTCTGGCCCCACCTGGGCAGCCTGACTTGGCCCAAGAGCTCAAACTACAATATCCTGTGATGCTTCTAAAGCTCACTTGAAACATTACAGACTCGAAGGTCCTTTTAGAAATGTTTAAGCAACATTATTTGAATTATAGCAGAAGATATTTTCTAAACACATTTGAATTTTTTATTACTCATAGGAGCATAGTGTATGTTCAAATCACCATTACAGAAATACTTTGAAGCAAATGGGAAGAGGCTGTGCATAAAATATTAACCAAGTCTCATTAATGAGCCTGGATTTGGACTGAAGAGGGCTGGGGGAGCTGCTAAGGAATTGTTTATTATTTGGGTAATTATTTGCTTTAGAAAATTTTAAATCCTATATGGGATTACGTGTTTTAAGATTTGGTCTTAAACTGCTGATTTAAATGTCAGGTAAGCAGTAAATCCACAGAGTGTCTAATTTTCTTGGCTATTAAAATTAAGAGTCATGAGAAGAAGAAGAGTTATAGCTTGACAAAAAGATATTGGCTCTTGGGAGAGTTGCATTTCCATTAAGGTGATTCTAAACTGACTCTGATAGAAAATACCATTTTAAGCTTCCTAAATTTTGGTGTGATAAAAGTGAATGGGTAAGATGATAGTAATGTGATCTGAAGCAATAAAGGCTGAGTCAGATCTCTCTCCCCACGTACACAAGTATGATAAAAGGTGAATGTTGACTCCCAAAGTTGTGTCCAATTCTTCATCTAACCATAGAAGCGATGAAGATAACCTTATTTGGAATAGGGGTCATAATTAAGTGTTTTAAAATTTGGTCTTAAACTTCAGCTGATTTAAATGTCAGGTAAGCAGGAAATCAGGTTTCAGACCTACCAGCCTCCAGAGTCTCTGGTGTAAGCCAAGTTTCCCATAGGATACACAGGAAACTAAGAAAACACTCACCGGTTCCTTTGTCTTTGTATTTGATGAGAGAAGTGAGCCACCAGTAACTTTGTCGAATTTCTTTACATTTGATTCATTTTTAGGTGGTGCCTAGATTCCCTCATATCACTTATTCCTATGATTTTCTCTACCTGGAAAGTCCCATTTCCCTTATCCTTCCAACTCTCCTCCATCTTCCCAACATCAAGTTCTTAATTACTTCAGTCTCATCCCATCTCTCCCTGCCCTCATCTATAAAGATGCCCAGTGCTTGATTACAAGTTCATGGTTTAAAAGAGACTTGGGAGGTGTTTTCACTATGTTCTTGTTCCTCACTATTGAGGCTTGAGGAGGACTTGTAGAGTCACTGAAGATCATACAGCTACATCTTTGTTCCCAGGGCTGCCAATAGCAAAGAACCACAGATAGAGTGGCTTCAAACAGTGGCATTAGTTTGTCCATAGTGCTGGTGAATGGACATTCAAACTGCTTCTCTAGGTTCCTTAGGAGGTGCTGTTCCCAGCATCTCTCTTTTAGTTTCTGGGGGTGGCCGACAATTGGCATTCAAGGCTTAAAGACACATCTCTCTGAGCACCACTCTTGTGTGGGTGTCTGTGGGTCCTCATGAATTTTTACATTAAGATAGGACACATTTCAATCCAGTAGGGATCCCTGTCTAATTACATCTGCAAATCCCTTTGATATTCTATGGTTCTGTGGAGACACAAATTTGCAGGATGCTCTTCAGCTGCTAGTAGATGGATGTAGCCAGCCTCATTTCACAAGTCCCCTTGTGGTTTTCTCTCCATAGTCAGTCCTTATATGTACAATGACATGTATGGAGAGAGAAGGGGCTGTGACTCACCTGGGCTCCATTTCTATGTGACTTTGTGACAAAACCCTCAGTTTTTAAGCCTAGGAAACTTCTGATTCAATAAAATATAATTACGTACCTCACAAACTTATTTTGAAAATAATGTGTTCATCTAGCAACAGATAGCCCAAACCTCCCATGAGCCTGGATTGAAAGAACTAACATTGTGAAAATGGAAATATTGCCTACAACAATCTACAAATTCAATGGAATACCCATCAGAATCCCAACCACAACCTTCAATGAAGTAGAGAAAGCAATCCAAAAATTCATATGGAATAATAAGAGATCCGAAGTAGCAAAAGCAATCCTTACTAGGAAGAACAGAGTTGGAGGAGTATCAATACCAAAGTTCAAACTCTATTACAAAGCCATCATAATAAAAACCATTTGGTACTGGCATAAGAATAGGCCTGAGGACCAATGGAACAGAAGACCCAGAAATGAACCCACAGACCTGTAGCCATCTAATATTTGATAAGGGATCCAAAACACAGTTTGGAAGAAAGACAGCCTCTTCAACAAATGGTGCTGTCAGAAGTGGCTATCCACATGCAGAAAACTGAAGCTAGATCCTTATGTATCACCTTGTGCCAGAGTAAATTCCAAATGGATTAGAGACCTCAGTGTAAGGCTAGATGCCGTGATAACATTACAAGAAGGGGTAGGGAAAACACTAGGGCTCCTGGACATAGGTTGAAACTTCCTAAAGATCCAGAATTACAACGAATCAAAGAAAGACTGGATAAATGGGCTTGCATCAAGCTTAAAAGATTCTTCGTGGCAAAGGACATAGCTAACAAGATAAACAGGAAGCCCACAGAATGGGAGATTTTACCAGTGATTATTTTTTCAATGTTGTTTCATATCTGCCAAATACTCGTCTCTAGCAATAGCTGACGATCTACAGTAGAAAAAAGTCGTGATGGGGAGGAGTGCGGGGGGAGGAGTGTGGAAACGAGAGAGGGGATGACTGTTTGAAAAGAAACAGACTCATTACCTTACTCATGTAACTGTAACCCCTCGGTATATCACCTTTACAGTAATTTTTCTTTTTCAAAAAGGAAAGCCATGGCTTTAATGAGCAGAGTTTTAGTGCATCAATTGGGGATCTTAAAGACCAGAAAACATTTTGGGAACCATCTTATCATTTTGCAGATTTTCAACTGAGAATATTGGTGAGCCAATTGACTTTTTCAAATTACATGGCAAAATATCTTTGATTTGTTTAACAAAAACATCGATTTTAAATCTTAAAAATGTGTTTTTATGTATTGTAAATGTTTATGTTACATAAAATATTCTATATGAGTCATGTTAGAGTGTTTATTTTTCTATATCATGATGTTACTTCCCTCACTTCCTGGGGCTGCTGGAGTATGGACTCTATCTGCTTTTCCCACCCTACCTGAAAGACTTCTGTGAAAAGAAGTATGGAAAGTTTGATATTTCTCCATCCAGGGAAACTATATATATATATATATATATATATATATATATATATATATATATATATATATATATATAAAAAGAGCAAGCATGTAGATGACTATCTTCATTATGCTAATGTGACATTCCATTTCTCATTGACTATACAGGCTGTTTTGGCTGAGTAAGCTGAGTAGCTCTACCTTGATTAAAAATAATTTGGCAAACAATTATATTCTTCATCCCTTAGTGTTATGATTAATATTCCAACTGAGCATACAGGTGTGCGAAATTTTAGGGCACTTGAAAAAAAGATCCTTTCAATATCATTTTCCTTTTACAAAATTAAGGCCTCTGCCACATATTTATATCTCAAGCTGCATGTTCTGTGCTTTAATCTTATGAAGGAATAGGGCACAGGAGCTTTCTGTGGGTGGGCTGCTCTGTGGTCATTACGATTTCCCTCCCCAATCCCCGTCATCACTTCACCTCACCCTGAGCCTTCCAAGGGAGCCATATTCCCCACTGGTAGCAGCTGGAGGCCGCAGTGCTGTTCTGTGATCTCTGCAGCCTTTGTGGGAGGGGCCATGTAGGACAGCAAGGCCATTACTGCTTTGAGGACTGTCTATTAAACACCTGGATTTTTTTTACTCCTCCTTGCAATGTCAACACCACATCTTTGACCACTCCAAGTTTGAAGAATCATCCGTTGTTTCGATTTCTGACCTTCCTGGATCTCTGGGAAGGGAAATCTCTGTCCCCTTGGTGCTGTGGTAGGATCTGGGTGATGCATACTGGAGGCCTACCTCCTTCCCCTTCACACCTTAACAAGGCCCTGGTGAAGGAGCTCATTACCCTGGTGACTTCCCAGTTCCATCGCTGTCAGAAACACTATTTACAACGTGTCCTCCAGCCTTCATCCAGGGAGGTGTGTGGGAGACCAGCGCCCCCAGGAGGACCGTGGAAGTGAAGCTTTGAGTCAAGAGAGAGCAGGCCGACTCAGTGGGGCAGCTTCCACTTACTCCTTCCTTCCTGAATTCTCCAGCAGAATCCACAGACACAACTAGCAGATCTGCCGGGTCTAAGCGGAACGGATACCCTTCAAGGCTCTTCCACAAAGATGTGACCCAGGCAGAAAGGGCTTAACGAACACTCATATTTGTTTGCCTCTTTCGTAGACATTAGGGAAAATAAAAACTAGCTCCACCACGTGTCCGGGCTCTGTTTGGCACCTCAGTGCATCTGTTCCAGTTTTGACAGGTTGTCTTCCTCTCTGAGGCTTTGCTGGGAAGAGGAAGGAGGCGCCAGCCCCAGCCTCTGGTAGATTCCTCGTCGATTTAGCACATGGGCTGGCACCACGTTATCAATATGATTAGAAGTTATAAATAACCTTTGGTATTTATTGTTGTTTTCTCATGATAGTGACATGTTAGTTGGTTGGCATTTTCCCTATAAAGCATTGAAAGAGGCATATTCATAATTTTCTGTGGTGTCAAAGTGAAGGTATTAGCCATAAGGACTTAGGACTGCTTCTGTGTGTTCTCAACACCTTCTTTATTAACCAGACTAGATCAACTCTTGGTGAATAGAAGGAAATATACAAACCCACCGGAGAAAGAAGAGCACTACCACACAGAGAATGAAGGCTTTGCCTGCAGACCAGGGTATATTTCCACTTGCTGAAAATGGTCACTTATTTATTCTGGTGATGCTAATCTTCACCTAGAGTCTCATGCGATACATGGAGTTCACAAGTATATCTCAAAACCTGGCCTTATCATCTGTGAATCCTCAAAACTTGTTTGCAAAGCATTGTTTTGCATATGTGAGTAACAGGATGCAGTAAAGATCTGCAGGGGCAATGGCTGTTGTTGCCCAGGATGCCCAGATGAATTTTTGTTCTCAGCAACAGTGAACAATGCTTCCTCATTTTCAGCATCCTCAGCATTGTTCATATTCTGTCTTTGTTGGCAACAGCCATTCTAACTAGAGTAGGATTTCATTGTTCACTTCTTTAAAGATTTGTGAGATTGGACTTTATCATAAAGAGAATAAGGAGTTGTTTAGGATATATTATTGGATTCCTATACCCAAGAAATTAATTTCATCTTCCTGTTAGTATCCCCAACCTAAAACTTAAACCTAAAGGATTGATCTGTCTGCACCCATTCGATCTGAGGGTTCCAGAGTTGAGATGAAGATGTTTCTGCCTGTAGTCTGTTTCTTGTCTTTCTCTCAGCTATGAATGAGCAAGCCTTTCCAAGGAGGCTGGGATCTACCCTTCTCTGTCCACAGGATTGATTTAGGGTGTGTGGATGAGATCTCTTTGCACTCAGGGTTTTCTGCAATGAATCACTCTTATCGATTCATTCTATCCATCAGCCCTCCCAGCCCTCATCATTCTCTAGGCTTTCACTTGCACCGACAAGTGCTCCATTATCTCTCTTCCAGCATATAGACAGTGCTGACCACAGTATCTGCTCTGTCCTCCTTTGAGCAACAGAGCAGGTAAAAACATGTAAGCTGTTGACACCAAGACATGAGACAGAGGAAGACATGGGGGAAGGTAGATCTCAGGCACCATCCCGCCTGAGAAAGAAAGGGAACTAAATTTTCAAGGAGAAGCAAGAGTACAGGTAACAGGTTGAAGAGCAGAAGCTGAGAAAGCAGCCAGAGGAAGGTGAGGTAGTCCCGAGTCCAAAGGAGAGACCAGCTTCCCTGAGGCTAGACAACAGAAGAAGCGGAAGGGGACGGTGAGGCCTGGACTGAGAGATAAACACAGAGGTAAGCAGGAGTGTGCACCTCCCTCCCCCTCCACCCTCTGCTCCTTCCTGGCCTCTATCAAAGCCTCCTGCGTACTGACTCCTATGGAAGGCTCATTTCTTAGAGGGCAGCTTACAGCAGGCAGGACTGAATAACCAGGCATCTGAGAAAGGATGGCTCCAAAGCACAGTGCTTGGCAGGGTCCCAAGCTCTTGAAAGCACAGCAGAGGCAAAATTAGATTTCTTAGACAGATAGATACCCAGATTGATCATTGGCTATTAGTAATGTTTAATTTTATTCCTTTAATATTTTCCAATTTTTATACATATACATGTATTATAAGATTAGTCCCAACTGTTCTCCTTAATTTATTCCAGACTTTGATGTGAGCCTTCCTAATCTCCTAATCTGATCATGGTTTTGTTTTAATAACTTTTGGTATTAGCCACACTAAAGGCAATTTAGAAATCCGAATAGATGGCATTCACTGGTGATTGTTTTTGTATTCCTATCCTTAAGCCAATGTTTTGCTTTTGTTTTTGTTTTCTACTGTGCTTATCAAATTGCTTTGAGGGGCCATAGATCAAAGTTCACCCAGAAATTGAATAGAGAAATTATGGGACTGGGGAGGCTGGCTGCATACACTTCTGACTCAAAGACCCCAATTCAGCTCACCAGCAAGTTGTAGTTGACAGGCAATACTGAAAAAAGAACCACCTCTTCCCATAATCCATTGCTCCTTCTAGCTCCCGATCATTTCACTTTAACTTCCAGGTACAATGGGGATTCGATGGGGGAAAGTATGAAGTTCCCGTTACTGGGACTTCCTGTAGGAATGCTGAAGTGTACTGACCTGGATAGACACAAGTGAGGATGTTACCCTACAGGAAATCTTGAGCCACCATTTCAAGCTGCTGAACATACAATAGGGACTTAAGCTAGTGTTTCCTGGCCCCTACTGAGCACAGGTACCCCCACAGACAAAGGTTGCAGACCCAGGAGCTCACAGCTCACCCTGCCTGCTGAACCCCGCCTCCCGCACAGAGTCTTCGGAAATTCTGGGAATCCACACATGGTTAGTGGATAGAGTTCTTTTTGCTTGGCTGTTGCTTTTGGATCCTGGTTTCCTTGGTGATGAACCAAGCCAGAGCATGAAGGCCTTCAGTGCTCAGGCTTCACGTTTTGCAACTTCTGTTTTCTTTATGGAGCTAGGGAACTGGTGTCTTGATGATCTGTGATTCGAAGCCTCCCTGTTTTAATGTATCTTTTGATTGCATTTATTGCCACTCGAGTGTTACAGCAAGTACATCCAAAAGCGCAGCCGGCTGTCACTTCTGTCTGGTTCATGCTGCATCTCCACGTGGCATCCAGGTGGAAGGGCTTCAGTGAGTATCGCTCGCTCCTGAGGCAGAAGCACACAGGCTCAGTTTCCCTTAGAGTCATTTTATTGAACAGAATCATTCCGAAGGAAATTCTTAAAAACACAACAGTGAACTTAAAAGACCAGGGTGCACGTAGGTCCATTTCTCTATTACCTGCATGAGGAATGCTGTCACATTTAGCCTGAGGCTTATATCCCCATTCAAAAGAGAGACACATTTCACCCAGAGGACTAGGGACCTGTTTCATAATGACAGAGGGGGTGAGCTTCCACCAGTTACTGCTTTTACGTCGTTGTTTTCATCAAATAAGAAGCCAGTGAGTATGAAAGAATGGAGGAGCAAGGCACTGAGCCGAGCAGCTGAGTGAGTGCCCAAGCAGGATCTGCTAGCTAAAATCTGCTACTATTCCTTCATTCTGGGTGGTGCTACTGCTAGAGGACAGGCATTTCTCCATTCTCCTAACACCAGACTAGCCAAGCCGCCGCAGGGACTCAAGGACAGATTGCATTTTCCGTGCATTGAAATCTTCTATGTATTTTACCTACTTGGCTCTGCACCTTCCCCTCTGTGGATTTCCCAGGGATCTAGCGCCTGCTCCTCTCTGCCCCTGTGTCTCTTCCTTGCACACTTGCTGCCTCTGGATTGACTGCCATTTCCAAAGACAGATGAATGGATGAGGATTTTACATGTTTCCCCTCCAAAGAAAACACCTGGTATCTTGAAGCAACCCTTCTACAGAGTAGCAAGCAAGTGTCAGCTGATTAAAAATGGCAGGATGGAATGATCTTTTTGTTGAGCAAGCATCCTGTGGAACAGCCTCAAAGGGATGACACAGATCACTCTAGGATTCAAGTCAGGGATGTCAACGAAGCTGGAAGAGGGATGGGAGAGGGGAGCTCCAAAAGCAGGGATGGAACACATTCACTAGGAAAGTACAGGTGCGGTGCTTTTGGTGTATATGAACAGCTCTTTTCATTCATCTTTGAAAAGAGATGGGGGGAAGGAAGGAAGGAAGGAAGGAAGGAAGGAAGGAAGGAAGGAAGGAAGGAAGGAAGGAAAGAAGGGAAAGAGAACATACATTCCACCAATGCCTTTAGATGAAAAATCATTGAGACTCAGTCTCCTGCCCAGGCCTCCTCAGTCACTAGGAGCCCTTGGGACTGGAGCCAGGATCTGGGCCTCTGTGAGGCTCCTGCCCTTCCTCCACAGCTAGATGCTTGAGTGCTAGGCCACAAAGCAACTATGGCCTTGTGGAAAATCAGGGAAGGAGTAACTAGAAGACAGGTAAGAGGGTGGGGGTGGGTGACAGATGTGAGGAGACAAGCACAGTAGGGAACAGAGATAGATTGTCATACCTGCCAAAGAATCATCCTAAGTCTCCTAAAGGGTTCTATTAGAAATGGACATTCTTCCATCGATGGAGGGGATGCATTCGGCATTTGATACCAACAGTTATTAAGCTGGATTTGGATGTGGGAGCTTTTGGTTCCATCTTCTAATTAGCTGCGTGGTTACAGCATGGGGGGGGGGGTGTATGTCTGTGTATGTGTGTATGTGAATTTGACCAGACCATGAGCGGATCAAAAGCTAATTAATCAACCTGACTGTTTCTTTCTATAGTGTATACATAGGACAAAATAACATATCATCTCCCATAATAATACACAACTATCACTTGTCAATTAAGTTAGTGTTTCAAGAGCAGGCCAAGTTTGAATGTCCCTGGAAGAGAAGAAGGCTTGAGCTGATAGGGGGGGTGGGGTCAGGTGGGCCTTGCCCTCCCAGAGGGGTGTCATGCTAAGGCTCAGGGCCTGAACAGCCCAGTGAAGGAAAGAGCAATTGAATTCACTCCCCACACTTGTGACCTGGAGTTGGACATAGATCTTCTCCTGTCCCCAAAGCTCTTGGTTCTCAGGCCTTCTGACACAAACTGGAATCCACACCAGCCGCTTTCCCACTCCAAGGACTCGAAACTGGCAGTTCCGGGACTCCAGTTTGCCAATGGCAGATCTCAGCCTCTGTAACAGTTCTGGGTCAATTCCTCATAATCCACACATCAATAAACAACGTTAGACTGCTTCTTTGGACAGCCTTGATGTGTACAAAGGTCTTAGCACCTAGATTATAATTGCTTTTTTAAACTGTGGCCATATCATTTATTACATGTTTTACAAAGCAAACGAGCCTTTTTAGTTACACTCATGAAAATTGCATTTCTGTGTGTGTGTGTGTGTGTGTGTGTGCGCACGCACATGTGTGCAATTTTCAAATGGATGGGTTTCTTTGGGATTTCAGCATGGGGCTGAGCATGTGAATTTGTGCTGTATACCTGTGCTCCTGGCACTAGGTCCTATCCATGGGCCTGGGAGTGGGGGAGGGATAACGCAGGGCACACATAGAAAGTTGTGTCTGCACTTACTGCTCTCCCTCCCACCCCCAGCAAAGTCTGTTCTGAGAGTCTAGAGGAGGAGGGCCACCCACTAACACAGTTATGAGAACTCACTCTTCCTGCCTGTCCTACCCCAGCTGCCTGTGGGGATGACAGTTTGAGGCTGCACCTGTCCCCCCTTACTAGGTGGCAGCAGAGGAAGGCTATAGACACAGAAGAAACTGGACATGTCAGCCACACCTCTTAACGACTGTGAGAGTAACTGAATACAAATGAACAAGGATACTGAGCACCAGGAGCCATCAGGACCAATTCAGTATTCACAGGTGATTTAAGCCACCAGAAACAGAATTCACAGTTTTAAAGTAGTCTTGGAACATGTGTCAAGTTAGACCATACGCTGGACCACAAATCAAAACTAAACAAATTCAAAGGAATTGAGATGATTCTGAGCAAGTTTGCCAGACCTCAACAGGAGAAGCGGAAAAAATCTCTAAATGCCTGGAAAACAAACAGTGGCCTTCTAAATAATCCATGAGAAGAGGAAAGAGGAAAGTCTTCAAAAGAATGTCAAAATAAATACAGAAAATTGAATGAGAATGAAAATTTTATATCAAATTTGAGAGTCACAGTTAAAACAGTACTCAAAGGAAAATTGACAGCACTGAGTGCATATATTAGAGAATAGTGAAATTCTGAAATCAGTCATGTAAGTTTCTACCTTAAAAATTAAGGAGCAAAATCAACCCAGATGAAGTAATTGGAAAACAATGACAAAGAATGAACCAATCAAGTTGACAAATGTCAGTAGATAAATCAATGAAAGACAGGGCATTCCTTTGAAAGCATCAATAAGAAAAATGAATCTTTAGTCAGTTTGACACAGAAAAAAAAAAAGAGAAAAGAAACAAATAACAAATATCAGGAATTATCTCTATGGACCCTACAATAAAAAAATCAAAAGGGAAAATCAGAAGACATTTGATAATTTAGGTGAAAAGGACCAGTTCCTCAAAAACCTAAACTAAACAACAACACAATGCTACCTCAACTCACCCGATATAAAATCCATCATTTGAATAAGCCTATCAAGGAAATGAATTTGTCATTTGAAATCTCCCCCGAAAAAGAAAGCTGTGTGTGCCAGATGGTTCCACTAGAGAGCTCTACCAGATGTTTAAAGGGAAATCGACACCAACTTTACACAAGCCTCTCAGAGAATAGGATACAGAACTCTTCCCAATTGGTTTTATAAAGCAAATGTTACCCTGGTATCTAAACCAGACATCCATAACACACACCTGTGTATATGTACCTATGCTCAGGACACTACAGAGAAATATCTTTAATGAATGTAGATTTAAAACTGCTTTCAAATGTTACCAAGTAGAATTCAGTAATGTGTAAAAGAATTATTGCCATTGCCAACTGGGGATTTGTTTCTAGGAGTGCAAAACTAATTCAATACTTCAAAATTAATTAAGGTAATCCAATATATTAATACTCAAGAAGAAAAATTATTTCACTGTACCAATGAATACAGAAAAAAGCATTTGGTAAAATTCAGCAACCATCCATTAAAAAAAAGTCTTTTAGAAAAATAAAAATGGAAGCTACAACCTCAACTTGGTCAAAGTACCCACAATAGTCTTACTGATAATGCATTTAAAGGTGAAAACTGAGTATTTTACTCCCAAGATTGGGAATGAGGCACAAATACCCACTCTCTCCATTATGATCTGCTCAGGGCTAGGCTTTCTAGCAAGTATAATGAGGCAAGAAAAGAAATAAAAGGCAGACAGATTGGAAAGGAAGAAATAAACCTATGCCTGTTTATACAAGTCATAAATGGCAATGTGAAAATCCCAAGGAATCTACCAAAAAGAAAGAAACTCAGAAGTAATGTGTGTTCAGCAGTCACAACATCTGACATGATCATTTTAAAAACTCCATCATGTTTCTATCTGTCAGTATAGGCACTCAATAACACATCTAATATTTAAAAGCACAATAACAGTTATAATCATAAACAATATACCACTTAGGTTTACATGTAAGGAAACATGAAGATAATTGAATGATTAAAAACCACAGAAGAGTGATGAAAGAAATCCTGGGTTGAAATGGAAAGACAAGCTTGTTTGTGGATCAGAACACAGAAATAGTAAATCATCAATTTAGTAATAATTGACACAGAAATACTTCTTCCCCAATTGGCATACAGGTTTAACACTCAGCAAGATTTTTGTAAATAGAGGGCTATAGACAATATTATTCTAAAACTTCTGTGGAAAGATGAAGAGACTGAGATAGCTCTGTGATCATCTAAAGAACGGGGTGGGAGAAATCTAAAGAATGGTGGGGCTCCTGGAATTCACCTAGCATGATGAAGCATTGGCCATCGCAAGAGGTACACACATAGACCAATAGAGAAGGGTCAAGACGCCAGAAATAGAGCCACACAAATAGACTCAAACAATATTGACCAGTGAATATGTCCAAAAATGTGCTGAGGTAAGTGTTCAGTAGTTTCACTGTACTAATCATAGCAACGTTCAATATGTAGTTATTACCACTCAATGAGCCTATTAAGGTTAAACAGAATCTGTCTACCTCATTTCCTGTGAGTCTACAGGAGTCTAATAGTATCTCTGAATGAAAGGTTTAATTTAAAATTTAAAAGTGATTTGAACATGCACAGAAGTTATCGTGAATAGATGTCATTCATTTTAGATTTTTAAATTGCCTTTGACAAAGCCAATACCAAATTTTATTAGATCAAAGACATTATCTGACTAAAAGATCAGATTTCAAATCTGGTTAGATATTTCCCTTAAATCTTTTTTTTTAATATTTATTATCATTATTATTATTATTATTAAGTTTTTTTATTTTGAAAATACCATACAGAGGGGTTACAATTACATGAGCAAGGTAATGAGTACATTTCTTATCAAGCATTGTTGCCTCCTCCTTTGTTGCCCCTTCCCATCCCTTCCCATCTCCCCAACCCCCCTCCAGCCAAAGTTGTAAAGTTCGTTATTCAACATAATGTCTTGTACATCTCATTGTTGCAATGGGTCCACCTGTATCCCTATTTAAACAATTTGTTTTTACAACCCCTTTTTTCACTTTATTTGATGTTGGTATAATTTGGGGAGTGGAAGGGGGAAAATTGTTTAAATCAACTTTTTTAAAAAACTGCGTGTATGTATAGGCATGCTTGGACGAGTATGCATATGTGTGTACAATAGGAGTGTGTGTATATGTGTGTATATCCATGCTCAAATGTACATTTTATGTCTGTGTCGTGTGTATATGTTTGTATTTCTCAACTCTGTCCTCTAGGAAATCCCTGTCCTGATTCCCACACTAATGAACTTACATAGCTTTGGTATGGCCTGGTTTGTGGTTATTTGGGTAAATGCCCAGAAGTGGGATTGTTAGGTCATAGGGGAGCTCTATGTTTAGGCTTTTGAGGAACCTCCATACTGCTTTCCAGAGTGGTTGAACAAGTTTACACTCCCAACAACAATGCAGTAGTACCTTTTGGCTACTTCCCCATCCAGCATCTGTTGTTATTAGATTTCTTGATAATGGCCATTCTAACTGGGATGAGGTGGAATCTCAATGTAGTTTTGATTTGCATTTTTTTTATGGCCAGAGAAGTTGAGCATTTCTTCATGTGTCATTTTGGCCATTCTTATTTCCTCTTCAGAGACATCTCTCCTTAAGTCTTTAGTCCCCTTGTGAATGGGGTGCTTGTTTCTTGGAGGATTTGTTTTTTGGGGTTTCATTTTTTGAACTCTAAGTGTATTTTAGACATGAGGCCCCTGTGTGATGTATGGCTACTGAAGATCTTCTCCCAATCCGTGGGCTTTCTATTGATTTTGCTAGCTATGTCCTTTATCATGCAGAAGCTCTGCAGTTTCATGTAATCCCATTGCCCAACCTTTCTTTGATTTGTTGTTTTTCTGCATCTTTATTAAGAAAGTTTTGACCTGTGCCAAGGAGCCCTAGTGTTTCTCCTATTCCTTCCTGTAATGTTTTCAGGGTGTCTGCTTTGACTTCGAGGCAGTATTGCCATTTTCACAATATCAATTCTCCTATTCCAGGAGCATGGGTAGCTTTTTCCACTTCCTAAGATCTGATCAAGGATTTTCATGTCAGTTCTGTGGCTGTTTAGACAGAAGAATTCTTCCCTGTGGCAGGGACCCTGCTCACCAGGCATGTTTAACTGTGTCTCTATCTGTTCGGTCTACAGTGGTGACCATAAGTGTCCAGCCGGGCCAGGCCTCTCTGGGGTCATGGAGGCCTTATTGAGAACTGCTGCTCTACATTTCACAAAACTGTTCGCATGCCACAAAGCATACACAGTCGATGCCTGGTGACCCTGCATCTCTGGTTTCAGAGAAAAAAGCCTCATCTGCTCTGGATGTAGGAGTTCAGGTCTATACTGTGGATGTTTGTTTCAGTTTTCTCCTAACACCATTCAACTTCTACTAAAGATACTACCTTTAAACAAATCTCCAGTTTTCAGTTTAGAATTTAATTCATTATTACCTTGGTTATTGCCTGGCTTTTTGATACCAGTGCTTTGGGGGAGTCAGGTTTTTATAAAACAAAGGCAGGGAGGCCTTCAGCAGAGCACACAACGATATGAACACAGCCAAAGGCAGTTGTCTAAAGGATTGTCTGTGTTAACTAAGCTAGGCAATGAGCAGAAGGCAATGAAAAATACTTGTTTTGACTTGTTTAAAATTTACTATTATTTCCTGATTCTACTTGATCAAAGCTGAGAGCAATAAATTCACATGTATCTAAATGCACACATGTGTAACATAAGACAGCTCACAGTGGAGGCCAGCTGTGCCGCATTCTCACTCAAGCACAACTATGTAGCCATGGAACTCATTCTACCTGAAAACGTTTAGTTCCTATACCGTCTGTCAGCACAACTAGTATTTGCTTTTGAGTTCATAGGGCAACTTGGAATCTCTAGCATGGGTGGAAATTTCTGTGCTGTACAGTCTCCAATGGCAGCCAGGAAGAAATGTTCACCAAAGGTTGCAAGGAGGACACTGAGAATTAAAAGCCACCCTAAGAGGCATGCCTCTTTGCTATCCAGCCTCTGGTCTTTCTATGGCTTTCTCCTCCAGGCCTCACAGAATCTTCTTCACTGCTTCCTTCTCTGTGTCTCCTCCCTTCCTTCTGCCTTGGACCTAGGTCTCTGGACATCACCAGAGAAGTAGATGTAAATGCTCCTGCTGTTTTCTTTGATTGCCAACCAGGAAAGAGAGACAGGTGAGGTGTCATTGTTCAGCGGCCTCCCTGGTTCTATCCTGCTCTGCTCAGGACCAAGGAGACCTTTTGTGTACAGAGCTATGCTCCAAGACCTTTCTGCAAGCAGCACGTGTTGAAATTCATCAGCCTTCTGACCATCAGCCTGCTGTGGCTGCTCTGGCTTCGTAGGACATTAAGCATTTGTGCTTGGGTTAGACAGCCACACCACTACCGTTTCCCAGAGACACCCTATCCCAGCCAAGGCTGGAGTCCAGTAAAATCTAACAATACACTCACTCAGGTTGATTCACAAGTAAACTATGGTGGAGAAAATTATCCTCAGGGTAATCCATAATTCATTGGTTTTCATGTTTACTTCATTTGAAAGACTGCAGAGTAGCTGATTAGACCACTGAGTGTTTCTGGATTGAAATCGCATTTCATGCCCAAGGTTTCAATACTCCTACTTGGCATAGAGGTGTTTTCTGAGTGAGTTCCAGCTCTTCAGAATAAACTGACTGTTTGGATGTGGTCAGCTTATAAAAGGGACTGTGGGCTCTGTTTGCTCTTAAACTGGAAAATGAAAGAAAGCCTTGCAAAATGGAAGAAGAGAAATGTCTTGTGTTTAACATATAAAGCAAGAACACACGGATGATGGCTTTTGAGTTACATGTTACCTGAATTCTAGGCTTGAAGATGCTTCTTCCAAGAATAATTTAAAATGTCAGCTGAGTCAAGTTATTCTTTAAAGGAATTTCCTTTCATGGTCATGAGCAATCAATAGTAATTATGTCATTTTATTTTTTTTATAGGTAATGTATGATGTTGTTGGAGCAATTGAGAAAAATAAAGATTCCCTTTCACAGAATCTTCTATTTGTAATGAAAAGTAAGTTAAGTTTTCCTCCTGCACTTGTTAGCATTCCATACATTCCTAACTGCTCTGTCTCTGAATGTTTTCCATAAAATATGCCTCCACCTAAGGGATAATTGAGATAGCTTTGCATTCTAATGCCCAGGATAATAAGAAACAGCCTTGCCACCATCTACATTGCTAACAATTTAATTTAGAATCCAGAAGAAACCATAATTTAACTAAGCTTTTAGCAGAGAGGAATGTAAAACACCTTTACATATTTTAGGGGTATTAATATAAAGAAAAATTCTTCTGTGTAGACTAATGAAGATGAATACTATTTCCAAAGATTTTTAGGCCACAGAGGGGGTGAATTTCATTACTTAAATGACTCTAGAGGCAAGAGGTAGTATTTTATTCTTATGCATTTTCAGTTATAAAGGAGTAATGCCCACTACATAGAAGGATCTGATACCTTCATATGTGTGTCTCTCTCTCTATATATGTGTCATATATGTATTCATGTACCTGTATACATTTATGTAACTATATATGTGCATTCTTGTACATGGATAAATTATTTACCAGGTCCTTCTTCTAGGGGCATTGCTCATTTATATGTATAAATAAACTAGAATTCTACAGCATATGTAAGACCATACTTTAAATATTCACACACCAGCACACACATACACACAGAATGCAAGACATGAATATATGTATATGAATAGATACAATTTCTGTCTCTTCTAGTAATTATTTTCTTAGTAGTTGTGCAGTGATTCATATTTTAAGAACTATTTGAATTAAAACATTTCTTCTTTTGTGCTTTAAGTTACTTCATGAGCTAAAGCCATTTATCTTTGCTGAGCTAAGGAGCTTAGAACAGTTGCCTTTCAGGAACTAGTGAGATGCCTTTGAGTTGGAGCCAGGTGTATGTGTCACTTCTGAGTGAAGAACATCTGCCACACATCACAGCTGCACAGCTGTGCACTTAGTCACAGGTGTTTGTGCGCTTGGCTCTTATACTTGTGGGCATTATGAGTTCTCTTGGCTGAGTCTTTGCATTATGAGTTTTCTTGACTGAGTCTATGACTAGTCTATGACAGATTAATATCACCAAGAAAGAAAATCTAAATAACTGTTTCTATTCATTATCTTTAGAAATACCTTCCTTCCATTTATCAGTCATTTCAACTTTCACTCTTAATAGCTTTCTCTTTTGGCCTTACCTTGTACGAAGATCTAACAGAGAGCATGATTTAGAAATTGGCACCATGCCTTTTTCTTTATTTTTGTCTTTCCCGGTGATAGAATATGTTGATGCATTTAGAATTAGAATACAGTGACTGATGCTATAATAGTTTTGCTGCTCTTATTAGAGTGCCTATCTCTTCAAGTCACTCTTTTGTGTCCACTTGCCGACCAGTGCTAGAAGAGCACAAAATATTGTTTTATTCTAAATAAGAGAAGAGCATTCACAGCACGCCCTTCTCTGGCTGTTCAGGGGTGGTGAATGGAGAGTGAATGTCTTCACTCACTGCTGCTGTATGGAGGGGGACAGCTGTAACTATGCCATGGACATGTATTTACAAACACACACTATAGGCTGTATGTAGCCTGGACTGGTCATATTGCTCACCTGTTCTGTCATAGACACAACAGTGCATAGTCATGATCATGCTTTATGAATCTGCAGAATATTTTGATGACACAGAAAGGATAACTTCAAGCACATTTGAGGGACAAATAATAGCATCCAAGTCCATCTTCATATCGTCAGAAAGCCCTCAGCTGAGAAAGATAGAGGAAATGGTTGTAGATTCCCTACAAACAGGGCTGTGTCTCTGAGATATCTAATCAAGTGAAGGCTTACTAACTGGAGACACAGCCCATGAAAGAACATAGCAAATCCTACATTTGTGCCTGAGATTGGAAATTAGAGCTGCGGAGTTGGAAAGAAGGAAGGAAGGAGAGTCAAAATTTAGGCTTCCTACTTAGTCAGCACAATGAGAGTATTTGGTATTTACTGTCATGAATATTAACAATTGTTGAGTCTTTTACCATTTTTATTTTGCATAGCTGGTTCTATGTTGAAACACCTGAGATTATTGAGCCATAAGGCAGAAAGATGCCAGGCCCATGACTATGGGTTTCAGTAAGGGATGCTTTCCTTATCAAGGTGTCGATCATGCCATGAGGAAGGATCTGTGGTAAACAAAGCATAAAACTGTTCTTCACCAGGAATTCCTTTACTAAGTTAGAAGGGATAAGAAGATGGCCAAATTTGTCCTTTTATGTGTGAGGGAATCTGTTCTCTATGCCATTTCTTCACCTGTGGTAAGGATCTGGTGATGGCTCCTTCCTGTCAGGAGTTCTTAGTCCTGCTCCATCTTTGTAATCTTACTATAAAGAAACTGAGGCTCAGCACTATGTCTGCACAGATTTGAGCAGTGCATAACTGTTCCGTCCACTCTTCTATGCATTGCTTTCCCCATACTAGTCAAATGTCTACTCTAAAACCCACTCAGTCATCTAAGCTGTAGTTTCTCCCTGACAGGAAATGCAAGAAATCAGAATCCTGAGCTATAAGATGTATCTAACTTAACATCTCAAATCTATCAGCTTGCTCTTCCTTTTGCAGCTTAACTGAGTCAGAAGAAAGGGATCTTTCCTCACCCTCTGTTCCCTAATAACAGGTGAAATCAAGTGAGGCAGTCTTCTTTGCGTATTTAAATAACAGAGTAGAGCCTAGATAGTCCTTGTGCTGGGATGGGAAGATGCTGACAAAACCATAAGCCTGGAAAACTCAGTCAAGAGCATGAAAGCCCCTTGGGTTGGAGCAGGTAAGACTGAGGATTTTTTTTTCAGTTTTTTTTTTTTCAGTTAGAAAGCAAAGGGCTGATAATTTGGATAGAGATAGTAGGTCAGGACTCCTGACCCAGGACAAGTTAGGACACAGCAACTGGAGGAAAAAGGAAAGGGAGGTCCTCAGTCTGCTGTACCAGTTAGACCTTCGGGACAGAATGTTTCAGTGGTTAAAGCACTTCCATGAGGATTAAGCTTGATATTCCATTAACAACTTGAACCTCACTTATCGTATTTATTTATTTATTTCCTAGCTAGTGAAAATGTCACGATCAATCATTTGTTCCAGTCAAAACTGTCACACACAGGAGCCCTCATACCTTCCTACCCTTCCTTTAAATTCCGAGGACATAAATCCACCCTGCTCAGTAGGAAAATCACAACTGCTTCAATTATTGGAGAAAACAGGAACTATCTAGAACTTAGTAAGGTAGGAGTTTTTGTGATTCTTACTTTGCTGTTTGTTTACTGTATTTTCTTTTTTAAAAAAATGGGTCATAATTTTGAATACCTGTGGAAATAAATTGATATTGTAGTAGAAATAATTAAAGGAAAAATACCCATCTTAGATATAACATCCAAAAGAAAGAACAAGATAGAAAAAATTCAGAAGATTAATCCAATAGCAAGAAAAGTAGTGATTTCATTAATTGTCTGTGTGACCCCTAATTGTTTTATCTCTGCCACTGTCATTGTGCAGAATGGAAAGTAATGCTGGGGCAATGGCGTCATGTGACAGAAACTTAATGTGGCTACTTCTTGCTATTCCATTAATCACTTCAGACGATTTGCATATCCAAGCAATAAACTGTCATTTCCCATCCAGACTGTTCTACAGGTGTAGCATGTTTGTGCTGCATATGTGTAGACTTTCAACTTTCTCTTCATCAGGATGCTAATTTGTAAGTGCTTTAGTTCTATGTCAATGTGGCTGTATACACAGCTTAAAGGTTCTTTGTCTAAAAACTCCATAAGAGTTACTGTGGATTAATGAGAACATATGCATGCAGAGTTACAGGTTTCTTAAGAATATAAACAATGGGATATACCCCATTGTTTCAACCTGTGTCTACAAAGGTACAGAAAAGAAGACTAAGGGGAAAGGTGTTTAGGACAATCCTCATTAGACATGCAGTTGTTGGCTGGCTCAAGGATATCTTAGCTTCCTAATAAAAATAAAAGCATAGTGAAGATGAATGTTGTTTTAGAAGGGTGTGTGTGTGTGTGGTGTGTGTGTGTACACACGCGTGCGTGACTTTAGACAGCAGGTCATAAACCAGGGATCCTTCGATGCACTTGTTCTAAAATGGGGTGTGATCACAGGAATTCAATCTCATTGCATAGAAATGACATATTTTACATTAAAAATAGGAGCAGTTGTCCTGTATGAGAAAGAGCTATAGTCCTTGGGGGTTTATGCAACTGATGGCCGTTCCTTCCTCAACCGTCCTGCCAATAAGAACAAGGAATCACCACACGCATCTAAACTGTGATTTTTAACCTCAATTATTAAACATTATGAGCCTGGCTGCCATTAGGCTTTTCCCCAAAGGATTGCAAAAGGGAGATAACTCACAGCAGTGCCTCCACCCAGGAAAGGAAATGGAGTGCTCCATTTCAGTGGATGAAGATTTATTTATTATGACTTCCCTAAGTGTTCCATTTCTCATTGCCCTCATTTCTTCCAGCTCCCCTCACTCCTACACACCCAGCCCTGGGCCAGGAAGATAGAATTTTGCTCATCTTTTTGGCATTCCATTTATAGAAAACAGGTTGATCTTGGGCAAGTTGCTTCATTTTACATAAACTGTCAGCCCTGTTATCCACTGCACCTGTGTGGAGGGGCATGAGCCATTGGCATTACCATAACACCCAAAGCAATTGTGATGTTTCCTTCATTCTTCTTACATCACTTTGTGTTAAGAGAAATGATTTTCAATCCATGGGTTTGTTGGTCTTCATCTACATGCTACTGTGAAATACAACAAATCATTGTGGCTAAGGTTTCTTTTAACCCCTGGAGGGATTTAATTAATTACCTTCTAGCCTCCATTTCTTTCCCCAGTGGCCTCATTTCCACTGATTTTTAAAAATCTCCACTATCACATTGCTACATAGGATTTTTTAAGAGTTGTGTATAATTATTTATGAAGATAACCATCTATTGTCATTTTTCACAGATATGTACTGTAGTCACTGGCCCATTTTAATAGTTAATCAAAAGAAGAAACAAAAGTAGGGAAAAATATGGATAAGAAAGTGTCCAGCCATACATTCATGCTACTGCTGCATGTAAGGAACAAATTACCAATTGTTAGGATATCATCTCTATAACATAAAATCATCCCCTTTTCCTCTAGGGGAAGCTGCACTTTGAGATAAATACTAACAGTTTATTAACAGTTGATCATAAAGCTAGGCTCCCACAGAGAGTTTTGTGGAACAGTCAAATCAGGATCTATGTTTATTCTCAAATAAGAATGCACATAGAATTGTAGATTTGCTGTAGGTTCTCCTTTGCCCTTGAAGGTCAGCAGGAAGGTCATTGCTTTCCCTGCAGTAGCCTGACTCCTCCACTTACAGTAGCATTGCAGAAAGCATCATTTGGTGCTGGTTTTTAGTCTATGTGTTATACATTAGCCTGTAAATAGAATTAAATGAATATGAAGCTTCATTCCTATTTACTCCCTCAAACTTGAATTGTGCAAAATAAATCTCTCTCTCTCTCTCTCTCTCTCTCTCTCTCTCTCTCTCTCTCTCTCTCTCTCTCTCTCTCTCTCTCTCTCTTTCTCTCTCTCTCCAGTTATTAAAAAAGAAAGGAACTTCTACATTCCTCCAAAGACTAGAACGAAGAGACCCAGTCACCAGAGCATCACAACTCAGGGTTAGTGATGTCCTTCTTTCAGATTCAGAGACTCAATGTGTTTATATAAACAGTAGAAGGTGTGCACAGACTTTTTCTGGTTTTTGACAATTTAAGTAGTCTCAGAGAAAGCAAGCACATGTGTACTCTGTGTGATTAAATAAGTCACACAGCAGAGCCTTGCACGGAAGGCAGAGGTCTGTGCTGTAGCTGCTCTCTGTCCCCTGTGCTCTGCTCTGTCCCCTGTGATCTCTCGCTATCCCCCGTGCTCTCTCTCTGTCCCCCAGGCTCTGCCTTCTGTCCATGTCTCCTGCAGAGCATCAGCTGCCTTTCCTTCCTCACAGAAGTCGCTGGCTGAGATCACGGGGAAGCTGCAGCAGGGCGGTCTGCACTTTGTCCACTGCATCAAGCCCAACAGCTCCCAGCTTCCAGACACCTTTGACCCCTTCTACGTCTCTGCCCAATTGCAGTACATCGGGGTTTTGGAAGTGGTAAAGGTCTTCCGCCATGGGTTCCCTGCCCGCCTGTCTTTCTCCAACTTCCTGGCAAGGTAAGCCACCACAGTCAGTCGGTGTCCTGGTTGAGCAATCTGTGGATGCAGTGCCCACACCATGGCAGCAGGAGCTTTGGTAGTAATGAAGTTTGAACTCAGCACTGCGTGTTTGCTAGAGCAAAGACTCACACCTCCACTTCTTATGCCCTATTATTGATTTGAGGTAGAGTCTCTTTTTTTTTTTTTTTTTTTTTTTTTGAGGTCTGGCAGACCTGAACTGCAGTCCTCCTCTTCCGACTTCCTGTCATGGCCAGGATCACGGGCATGTGCCACCATTGCAAAATGTGTTCATATTCCCTTAAATGTGTGGCTATGTTTGGACTTAAAAGTTCATAAAAATGACAGAATTGAACCCCTTTGTACAACACCTTAAAAATACAATAAGAAAATTACAAGACATAGTGTTTATGAGATATCTGTTACTTAAAAGAAAAAAAAAAGCATCTGTGTGGTTATTTCCTTCTTATATCTATGAAGAAAACACAGTTTAGGTCACAGATTCACGTTTGATCTGTAGCTACCATTTTGTTGTGACATAACAGCGAGTATTGTTTGTGTACCATTCATGGCCACCTCTTCCCCACAATGGTGTCCGGGTATAGAGTGTGAACATATTTGCGCCGTATATGTTATCTTGCCCATGGAGAAGAAGTTTGTCATCTACTCTTAGGTTAAACTCAGCTCAGAAGGACTCTGGGGCCGGGGTGGGGGCGGGGGGAAGGGGTGGACGGGCAGGGGAGCTGGTTACCGAGAGGCTCTAATGTGGTGTGGGTGGGTCCCTGGCCAGCAGATCTACTCAAGGCCTGCCCACCACCTCCCACCATGCAGAATCTGCCTATCAGTCTGTGTCTTTGTTTGTATGTTTTTTTTTCCATAAGAACCCTTAGTCTGACTTTAAATCAATATCAATGAACCCATTTTAAAGAATGAATCCAGGAATATTAACTAAGTTTGAAAATATGTGCTCACAAACACTACTCAAGGCTTCTGTGGAATTCTTTGCTATGGCTGTTCACTCCTTGTAGACAGATAAATGGAACAGAGGCAAAGAAAGGCCTCTCTCACCATTGGTGGTTCAGTGAGCAGAGTGACAGACACAGGAGATGCACACTGGAGTCAGAGAAGCTAGTGAAGCTAGTGTTAATCTTGGAGAAAATAATAATAATGATTAATAATAACAACAACAATAATAATATCTATTTTAGGCATTTCATAAATAAAAAAGGATGGGCAAAAAGAAAGCCAGAATAGACTTAATAAACCTATGAAAAAATGAGATTTAAAAGCAACAATGATGTAAAGCGAGATCAGGGTTGTGACTGGGAAATCTAGCACCTGTGGTTAAACCATGGACCTAAGGAAGATTTAAACATTTTTGTGGATACCTTGAAGAAGCTACCGAAGAAAACCAAACTCAACAAAAGAGGAAATGTGTTACTACTTAGTGAAAACTTGTAGTCAGAGCAAATTCTATAACATTTCAACTCTTGACTAAAATTCTTTGTTCAATTTTTATCATTTTTTTCTGGAAAAAATAGTAACATTTGTTTATTGTTCATCTCAGTAAACATCACAAAGAAAGAACAAACATCCTATGAGTTCTGCTAGAGCCACTCATTTTAAAGAAATGATAAGAGTATCTTTAAAGGTAGAAGATAAACTTAACCTCCTGGAGAATGAATGTGTTTAATCTACAGAATATATATTGATATTTCTGTTTAAACCTTAAATGATACTTACAAATGAGAACAATTTCCAGGAAATAACTGTAAAGTCAATGTATCTATAAAGAAACTAATTTTAAGTCTGAGTGTAATGATGACTGCTGTGGGCATTTTGGATAGGAACAGTGCAGCACACCATTGATTATTGTACCCTGAGTAGCCTTTGGTTAGCACTGCTTCTCTTCTGATCTGCCTCTTTCTGTTTCCTGGATAGAAATCCAGGAGTGTCTGGCTCACTAATGAACACAGATTTCTTATGCATGACGGTTTGCCCATCAGGAGACAGTATTCCCACCATATAAGGTACAAGGTATCTTGGGTGAATGAGTTCCCATCAGAACCTCAACCAGGTGTGAAGTTGGTGGGTGTACTGGCTTGCATCTCCATCTACCAGTCAGTGAAGAACAGTGAGGACAAGTTCCTTGGGCTCAGGGTGGTGATAGCTCTCTGCCAGCAGCATGTGCTCTGAGTGGGGAGCAGTCACAGGCCTTGGTGAATTACGGTGTGGGACAGACAACCTTTCCAAGACTAGCAGTCTCGAACACCATTCTCACACAGGAATCCTGTTTACACATTCTATCAGATTCAGTAGCTCTGAGGAAGGCCTATGTTATCATTAGCATTTCTAACAAGCTTCCAGGGATTGATTATATGGGCATATGGCAAACACTTGGCCAACTCCATATTGACATTTGGGGACTATGGTTTTGTTTAGTATCTTCTTGCCAAGAGTTGAGAATGTTCCAGTGCCTCTGTGTTCTAAAAGTGCTTTTGTGGTAATGCAAGATGCCCTAGGTCACCCCAGATTTACTGAATTCAAGTAAGGCTAACTTGTTAAGATTCCAAAGTGAGCTTTCATGGAAGTTTGAGAGGAACTGTATGTGGATTTCTATGAAATAGGATTCATCTCAATCAATATTTTAGTGGGGGTTTTTTGGTAAAGTTTTTAGTGCTCTTTAGTCATCTTTTGTTGCTTTTATGAGAGCATCTTGGGATCTTGTCATCAGAGAGACTCCACACTAAAGGCTCCCAGGTGTTTACCAGTGAAAACAACATCATTGAATGATTCAGAGGTGGTTTGGTAACTGCATAGCTTTTCCTAACTGCTATTTCAACAGGCAATAATCTGAACTGCTCATCTCCAAAATAGTGTAGGGATCATAACTTGTGCATGTGTGATATTTTATAATTTTATCTTTACCTTTTATCCTGTGTATGTTTAATGCCATAAGGGCCAACCTCAACTAGAATTTTATATATATATGTATGTATATATATAATTATTTTCTTTTGCAACTAAGTACAATTCTTTCTATCTATGCTTTTTTTTAAATAGGGGTGACAATGTCTTAGTCCCTAAGATCTGTGCATCATACACTCTAAATAATTGACTTCAGAAGGAATTAGCTGCTGAAGATTAATGGCTGTTCAACTTAAATATTTCCACATGACAGGAAACACAGACATACATGCCAATGGACATTGGGTTAAAGAGAATGAGGAGCTGAGGTGGGAAATGGTACTGTTAAGTACATCCTTGCATTGCTTTCTTTCTTTAAAAGGAGATGTGATTTCTTTCTATCTTTGTTTCAAATGGCAATCAGCTTATCAATTTATTTTCATTGGAAATTTGTCACTGTGAGAAACATTATGATGGTAACATAATTCCAGTCTGGAATAATATTGCAGAAACATTAATCCATACAGATTGTCAGTTTCTATAGTACCTGAATAAAATACAAACTATCCCTGCATCAACAAATGACCTAATTTAATACTTGACTTTATATTCAGAAGCTTATTTGTACTTTGAAACACCTCCAGACCGGGAGGCATCTTGATAAAAACAAAGCTTAGAGGTCAGATTTAATAGAAAAATTTGGCTGCCCAAATTTCATTCTGATGCAATGTGAAACTCTTCATATCCCTCTGGTTAAAGTCGGAGGCAAAATATTTCTATTTTAATCCTATCACCTTGTCTTAACGGCTAAAGAATAAAACCCAGGAGAAATAAATGTCTGTAAGTATGCAGAAAGGAATGTGGTTACCATGAGAAAAGAGAAAGGAGTGTGGTGACTGGTTTTGTGGTTTGGAATCGGGCAGCTGCTCATTGGAGCATCCTTTGTTATTGTGGAAATCAGCATGTGGACACACTGATGAATGGGGAAATAACCTTTCCTGGGAGTGTTGAGGGCGCTGCTAGGCTCTGAACCTGTGCCTGGGTGTCCTGCCCTTCTGATGGCCCCATCCCTCTCGGCCATTACCCAAGCCAGGATAAGCGCAGTTCCCCAGAGGCTCCAGCTCTAACGAGCTTGTACAAGACATTAGGATGGCTGTGGCTGGGGTCTCCAGGAAAACTGCAGCTTAGAACAAGGTGGGAAAGATCATGGACCTGTCTCCCAGGACAAGCACCAGCTTGGACACTGTTCACCAGGTGGAAGAGCGAAAGAATCAGTGGGACCAAATTACACTGTGTGAACTGTGGTGCGTGGTTGGAATCAGTGACCATGGGGGAACCCTGTCCCCCGGTTCATGTTGAAGCCTCACTTCTAGGTAACTGCACTGGAGATTGAGGCCACTGTCCTCCTCACCGCCCCCCCTGCCCCCTCAGGTCTGTCTCTGCCTCCCCTGATCCCACCCCTTTTTTCCAGGAAGGGGAAACAGGAATGCCATTGTCAGCACTCTGCTCTTGGCCTTTCCAACCTCCAGAAGTGAGGGAAACAAATTCTGTAGTTTAAGTTGCTCAGTCCATGGTATTTTTGTCACAATCACCAAAGACAACTAGAACAGCCCTTTGTGTCCATGTATGTAGATGTCACTCAGTACCAAAGCTGGACAAGTTATGTTTGGGCAGCTTTGGAACTGCTTTCATGGTATTTTGCTGCTCATGGAAGGAAATATGGCTCATCTGCCCGTACGCTGTAGTTTCAGAAACCTTGAGGCTTTGTCCGGGTAGTGTTATCATGTCTTCTGTCTTGCTTGTGATGTCATATCTTTTGAGATTCACCCAGGTGTCTTCTCCTTTAGAAAACCCTTGGTAACATTCCCAGTCACCTCGTGTGTCTTCTCCAAGTTCCTAAGCATCTTGGGTTGTACTTCTCACATACTTAATCACATCATACTTCAGGGGGCTGTCATTGCAGCCACTGGATAGATGGACATCTACCCTGAGGGGGGGGCACCCGGGCCACCCCCAGGCAAACCTGCTTCCTGTTTTCTTATGTGCAAGCAAGAAGAAGGTTTTGCAAGTACCCATATAAAATGCCCAGTGTTGCCTTTCAGCATGTGAAGTCTTTAGTCCTTGACCCATTACAGAAATAGGTGGCTCGTCTCTGCCCAAGGGGACCAGAGTCCATGCCTCATGTCCAGCAGAGGCTGCTGCCCTTGTGTCTCTGGATCCAGCCCTGGGGGTCTGCATGGCAGAGTCCAGTGTGCACCTATGGCAGAGGTGTTCCCCATGCCCCGGTCGGATTCCTCAGCTCCTGGGGTCCTCTGAGGAGGCCAGGCTACAAGCCAGCTCTCTCAAATATACCCTGTAGAACAAAAGTCCCTGGTGCATAGCTCAAGAGAGTCAAGTCTTGTTCCTCTCCCTATTGCGCTTTTCTGAGGTTCAGAAGTCGCACCCCTAAACTGAAATCAGCTGGAATCTCAGTCTTGATTTCATGATGACATCCAGGTATAAGGACCAGCCTGGATCTATGAAGTATCGTTGCTGAGACAGAGAGAATAAAGAAATGACAGAATGTGTGTAAGCTGGGGGGAGGGGCGGGCTGTGGCTCCCTCAGGTTCCACAGCAGCCACTTTACCGTGATCAACGCAGGCAGGGCTGGGTGGTGGCTCTCCAAGTACCCCAGAAAGGGAAATGAATACACTCTGGGCCCAATTATCTGTGACTGTCAGAATGTCCTTAAACCTAGAGGCATGAGGTATTATTTATATGTTATATATGATTTTAGAAGTTTATTATTCCTCCGTTCTGGGGTTTCACTGGGATACATGGGGCTGTTCTTACCTGAGGACCTCTCTTACAGTCATGGTTGGTATGGGCTAAAGTCTGCCTGGCCAGAATGTATAGCTTCTTTTACCCACCCAGCAGCCCATGTGACCCCTTTCCAGCAGAGGGAGACTTCTGGCCCTGGTTCAGGGTCCCAAGGCAGGAGAAGGGACATTAGAACAGAAGTGGCCCAGCAGGTTCTCCTTGCATTCTGCTGGTCCTAGCCAAGGTCTATGGAGTAGGAAGAAAGTAAATGACCGTGCAGCTTTGTAACAAGCTACTGTGTCTTCTTAAGGGAAGGCTGTGGAGCAATTAGGAGCCATACAGCGCTTACACATCCAGGCTTGGACAGACAGCTCGATTCTGTTACATCTCTCCAGGAAGTGTAGTTAAGACCAATACTGCCATGATGTTTTTTGTAGAATCAAAGGAATGAATCGTATGAGATCATACCACAGAAATGGCTTCAAGAGTGTTTTCTGGACCCAGCCATGTTCCCATTGATCTCTTTAATTTTTATCATGAAGATGGCATTATTCTCTATACTTTCTGTCAGTGGACTAGTCCAGAAGGTGCCAGCTTTTATCTATATGTATCAACCCTCTTCTCCCCTCCCCTCTCCTCTCCTCCCCTCCCTCCCCTTCCCTTCCACCCCATTCCCTTCCTTTTTCTTTTTCCTCTTCCCTTCTCCTTTACCTTCCTTCTCTTCCCTTTCTTTCTCTCCTTTTCTTTTATTTTCCCATTGCCTTTGTATCATTCCTATTCTCCTTTCTTCTCTTCTTCCTATTCCTTCTCTCCTCCTTTCTTCTTTGCGTATCTCCAGGATCAGAAGGAAACTATTTAAGTCTTCCACAAAACCATGGTGGCCCTCCCTGCAGAACACAGTCACAGTTCACCTAAGGCCCTGGTCACAGTGGCTGGGAGACCAGGATGGTATTGCTGACAGAGTTCACTATTTAATAAGGTGAATGCGTCTGGAAAAGGCAGAAGAACTTCTCCAGGAAATGCACTGAGGTGTTTGATGTTAAGCTTGGTCTGGGTGGGATCCAAGTGTGGTTTGAGATTGATGCTGGATGGAATCCCACTCAGAAACAGTCTGAATCTGTTTGCTTGTTTGATTGACACATCACGTGCTGGAAGGTCATACAGTGAGAGAGCATAGGTGTGGGACAGGGGGTGGGGCGTGGGGGTGGGGTGAAAGAAGATGTGCTTGACTGGACTGAATTAAACTCACAGGCAACAAATGCCCAACAAGGCAGGCACCCACCAAAGGCAGAGCTTGTGCTGCAATGTTCTGGAAGTTTCCCTGGTCCAGACGGGAAATGCCAGCATCCTTAAAAGAAATGGGAGGGGCTGGGAAGGTGGCTCAGTGGTAGAGTATTTGCCTTGCATGCATGAGGTCCTGGGTTCGATTCCTCAGCACCACATAAGCAAAAAGAAAAAAGCCAGAAGTGGCGCTGTGCCTCAGGTGGTAGAGTGCTAGCCTTGAGCTGAAGAGCTGAGAGACAGCACCCAGGCCCAGAGTTCAGGCCCCACGACTGGACCCCCCCCCAAAAAAAAAAAGAAATGGTAATTTATAAGGTCAGGAGATAATAAATCTGAAAGCTTTACTGGCAAACAAATTTTTTTCAAAGCAGTTTTGCCAAGTCTAACCATATCCACTCTGTGAAGCGTTTCTGCAGAGTTGGGTTGTTTGGAAATAGTTTCATGAAGTTTCGGAAGAAAAAATCCATGAACACCAGTCCTGTAGTTTTTCAATGAAATAAATATGAGAGAAGCTTACAAGATAGAGTCTAAATGTCATTTCAACTTTAACATAATTAAATCTCTATTTGTAATTTGTTATACAACTTAGTGGATTTTAGATCAATTCCCCCCATAATCCACTTCAAGAAACTGCAACATTTGTCTATAAAGGAGGAAGTAGTAATGATGGTGGAGCTACCTGCACACCAGTGATCTCTGACAGCTGTTCAACTTGGTCCTTACATAGTGGGCAGTGCAGGCAGCTGCAGATGCTCTAGCATTCACTTAACACTTCAGCCATTTCCTCAGCCCTTTCTGTTTTAGTTATTTTGCAAGTAGGATCTTACGTTTTTGCCCAAGCCAACCCAGACCATGATCTTCCTCCTACCTATGCCTTCTGAATGGCTAGGATTACGGGCATCAGCCACCATACCTAGCTTCATTACTTCTTGGTACAGTTCTGTTTTCCTCCTTGGGGAGATCTGGGGAGTGGGGACCAATAATGGTAGATGACTTAGATGCTTGCTTTTATAATCTGGCTAAGTTCCTAATTTCTTCTTTCAGGTTTTAGGATCCCCAATGACAGCACTCATTCGTCTATCACTCATTTCTTCATTACTTATTCATTCATGCTGATTTTGAACAAGCATTTTTCTGAGTCGAAAAGCCAGTATGACTTAGGAACCACGATTGGCTCATGGCCACCATCATGGGTATAATCATGTTTCCTTGGTGGAAGAGCTCTGAATTTCACCATCATTATTCTGTTCCTCACAGGAACTCTTCAAGGTCTTGTCTGTCCTCATAAACAGTGGTTATTACATTATTAAGAATGTCTTTGATTGACTTCGCCCTTAAGTCACATTCCTCAGTTTTCACGAGGCACTGGGCACTGTGCTCAGTTTTTCACAAGTGTGTTACCTGAACACACCCATGGATCTGTCCATCCCTGTGTTCCTGGTTTACAGTTCAGAAAACTGTGACTCGGTGGTGTTGAGTCCTGGCTCAGCGTTTCACCTGGCATCCCTCAAGGCATTCCTAGTTACTATGGGGCAAAAGCCTGGTCCCTGCCTAAAGTAGTTGCTGTCTCCAGCTTCTCTCTGTGCTGTTCCTTGTGCCAGCGTGTCATTAGCGTTCACAGGCAGTTGCCCAGTTATGAGCACGGGGGCACTGAGACACCAGAGAGGAGAAGAACTCTGCGGGGAGTTCTAACATTCAACAGCACTCTTTATCCAGAGTGTCTTTGCTAGGATGCTTGCAGGAAGGGCAGGCAGTCCCCAGCTCCCCGCCCAACAGGGTACAACCTCACCCCGGCGGCAGAAGCACATTTACAAATGGAGAACTGCACCTTTTCATTTAAAGTCTGTGCAGAATAAAAACTCACACCTCAAATGATCTTGTAACAAACACGGAAAACAAGTACCCCCCCCCCCAGCAAACTGACAAATCCACATGATTTAAAGTGAGTGTATAATCCCCTGAACAGTCACGGGATGTAGAGGAAAGCAGAGAGAGTGTTCCTATTCTGGGAAAACGGTACCCTAGTGTGTGCTACCTGAATTTAACATCTTGATGGTTGCATTATATTTTGATACAACGGTAAGGAGCCATAAAAGAGTTTAATCCCAGAATTCTGAATTTTGAATTTGGAGAAATAGAAGAAACCAGCCATTTGTTTACAAGGAGTATGTTCATAAGAAGTTAGGTAAATTGTGAGTATCTTCTCCTCCCCAAATCAGTTATTGAATTGGGCCATCCTGTTACTTTCCCTTGGCAAATGGGAAGGACAGGGGGGCAGCTTAATAGATTGTTCTGTAAGGAAATACAGGCGCGAGAGAAGGCTTCTGTTTCCATCCTCCACAGCGCTTCCTTTTCCAGGATCACAAGGCTCATCCAGGGAGCCCATAAAGAACTGGGGTGTGCCTGTACACTAGGCAGTATTCTCAGCCTTCCAGAACATTCCATCTTCCACCCTCAGGCTGTTCCAACTGCTGTATCCTCAGTCTTCCAGAACATTTCATCCTCCATCTCAGGCTGTTCCAACGGCTTCACTTGGAGTCCTCCTGGAAACTAAGAGAAGCCATACTGATTTTATACCCTCATTCCTGAAATGCTCAACAATCCCTTCCTGTATCTATCTCAACTCCAGTCTGTGTTCAGGATGTAAATGCATTCTGCTTCCACCTGATACATTCTGCTTGCCCTGATACATGGTCCAAAATAGTTCCTCAGGGCTTCTCCAACCAGAAAAAGAAAGAAAATGTTCAGATGAAAAAAAGAGCAATTCTAAGAATAAAATCTGGTAGTGCCAATGTGCCTATAAATCTTCTCTGATTTTTACTTTACCACTGAGAAATCAAAGTTCAAAGATTAATATGCCTTATAAATTAAAATCCAGAGATATTTAACTCCAAGGGATCTAAAATCCCTGATCTGATTATTTTGTCCCTCTGAGTTGAAAGTCCAAAATTGTATATGCACAAGTTACATTCTTGTCTCCACATCAACCTTTCCATGTTTGTGTTTTTCTTAGTCTCAGCTGACTAAATTGCAGCCTGAACAGTGAGTGGTTCCTACCAGTGGATTAAAGCAGAATTTGCTCCCTTCTTGTGCTTGAAAGGATACAGGCAAGCAGTTTAGAGAATAACATATAGAGGAGGAACATTAACAAGACAGATGGAGAAAGGGCAGGACTCCATGCCAGTCCCTTAAATTCCATGATCCGAGTTAATGCAATAATGATAAGTTAAAAACAGTAATGCAAAATGAAAATTATGCCTACACATTTTTTCCTTAATGATGACTTACATTTCATTTCAAGATTGACTTTATGCCGTTACCAGAGACATTTAAAATGCAGTCATTATATAGGTAATTCAAAAACCTACTGGACCTATATTTGGAGGAAGTATGCATACAAAGTAATCCATTTTTTGCCTCTAATATACTTCATTTTTCAGAACCAAAATTCAGTACCATAATTACCTTCCTACACTTGAATAGTTCAGAACTAAGTTACATACTTTTACATGTTGACTCTTCATCTTTGATCATGCTTTGATCAGTGCTCCCAATAAACCACTTATTACACTCTGGTAAGAGGAAATCTCCTTCTTTTCAACATCCCGCACCAGAAACTTTTGTGTTTCGGGTCATGAGTTCATCAGCATCACCACACAGATGACCCCTCCCCCAGCACTTCCTGTGTGTGCTGACCCAGAAACCTTAACTTGCCCAGCCTTCATTCTCCGTCAGCTTGTTCATACCACATTTATCTTCTCTGTGAACCTTTTGTCTCAATACCTTTCCAATATTATATGGAGTTGATTTTTTTAGGTTTTGATATATTCTGAAAACACACAGACACTAGTTATTTCTTTATCTATTTGTGAGTTTCAAGGAGCTGGTCTACTCTATCTGAAGTATGTTGACTTTATTGGAGCTATCCAAAGGATTCCTTTATAGTGTGCCACCTGTACAGTGGCATTCTGTCTTCTGATCCTGATATTGATACTTATGTGTTTTCTTTGCCAGTCTTACTACAATTGTATTGATATATTTATTTCTAGAAACGGTGTTTATGTTATGATCTCTATTGTCTTTTTCCTCAAATGAATATTTAAAGTTAGATCACTGGTGTCAGCTCTTTAGCCTCACTCAGTTCAGCCTTCCCTAGTCAGTAGGTAGACATTGGATTTGCAATGTAAAATCTTCTATGCCCACCTAAGTACTTGGTGAGACTTTCTGACATTTCATTAGATAATGAGGAGCTGATGAGTTCACCAATTACCACCCCCTTAACCCACCCAACCCACTTCCCGCCCCTGACCTGGGGCCCAGACAGTGGGAAATCTGGAAGCATGTCTGTATTCAACCAGGAAAAGCTCCCTGGGAAAACTTAGCTTCTGGCTCAAGGGGCAGAATGTGTGGGAACATGGCGTTCATAATTTCCTTGCCTCTCTCTGGAGCCTCATCTCAGGCAGTCTGCTGCAGAAAGCCCAAGACTTCCTTCCCCTGAGAGCAACATGGCCCAGATGTAGCCAGAGTGAGTGCCCAGAGGTAGAGTGGGGTAGTGAGCCTCAGTTTATCAGACTGGAGGACAGGAAGGAGAGCCTGGGGTCAGGAAACCCATGGTAGGACCAGGAGGAAGGAGGGCTTCTGGGAAGAACCCAGATAGTTTTCTTTTATTATGAGTTTGTGGGCACACATTGATTCTCTGATGTGTGGATCTCATATTATTTCACTTACATTTTATAACTTAGCTTTACTTATTTTTGTAGATGAGTTGTTAGATTTGTTGGAGACTCAGCAAAATCGAGCTGAAGGACTAGTCACAATAATCAAGTTATGGAATTGACCTAGTTGTCACCAAAAGATGAATGGATAAAGAAAATGTGATGCATATATATATATGAATAATACATATGGTATAATATGTAGGTGGATAATATTCTGTTTATTGAGCCACAAGGAGGATGAAGTTGTCATTTGCAAAGAAATGGATGGAACGAAGCGACACCATGCTAAGCCAAATAAGCCAGACGTGAAAGACACAGACAGAGACTTCCCACCGACTCTTTGCATGTTCCATACATAGCCAGTGCCCCTACTTCCTCTCCCAGGGTCCATAGTCTGTGTCAGAGTCAGAAGTTTGACAGATAGTTTCACGAAATGCTGGTAAGGCATTTAAGGTTGACAGATTTTTTTCTTCCAGTATTTTTAAGGTGCGACGTCTCTGACTTGCACTTTTTCCAAGTAGAAGTTGGCTGTCACTCTTTTGTTCCTCTGTACATGATGTGCCATTTGTTTCTGTGTGCTTTTAATATTTTCTGTTTCTTACTATTTTTGAGTGATTTGGATGTGGTACAGTTTGGTAAAGTTCCCTTCATGTTTCTTACGCTTGGCTTCTGCAAACTTCTTGGAGTTTATGGGTTTTTGTCAAATTTGGAACATTCTTATACATATTTTTATCAAACAGTTTTTCTTTCTCCTTATCTTCTCTCCCTCAGTATTTACTATTTCACGTTCACCAGGCATTGAATTGTGGCGCCAATGCCCAGTTAATTGTTTCTGGTCTTTCTCTTTTTCTAGTCTCTGTTGCTGTCTTTAGTGCTATTAACTGTTACTTCTTTACAGTCAAGATAATTTATTACCTTACTCATGTAGCTATAACCCCTTGTACATCACCTTTACAATAAAATTAAAAAATAGTGATAACTGTGCTATTTTGAGTTTTTATAGCTTTCATTTCTGCAAGTTCTAATGGGGGCTTGTGAATGTTTCCTCCCATCTTTAACACAGTTTCTCCTTCTTGACTAGTATATATCAGTCAGCTGATTCCATTACTTGGTTCATTTCCAGGTTGCGTTAATTAATTTTTCTTGGTAGGTGGTATATTTTTGTTTCTTCACTAGCATATTCATTTCTGATTGGCTGTCAGACATCATGAATTTTGTTTCCTCGGACGGTACATGCTCGGTTTCCACAGATATTCTAGGCTTCGGTTGGGACTCAAGCAGGTTGTTATTCGGGGTTTTCTTTTCAGCTGTGTCTGGTGGAACCAGCCAGGTTTCCATGGGGGGTTTCAGTATTTTGTTCTTTTAGGGGAGAAAATTGCATTCCAGAGTTTTATACTGGAGCTGGTGGGAGCAGCAGCCCTCCTGCCCTGAGGCTGGTGCCTTGAATCCATTTGGATGAGTCTTTTCTGGAACTTATGTGGTTCATTCACTTGCATGACAATCAGTATTCTGCTTGGGCATGAGGTGTGAGCTCTACTCTGCTGGTTCCTGCCCAGGAAAATCCCTTGTCTCCTGCTTCAGTGTCTTATGCTAAGGCCAAAACACTGTCCCGGGAAAGTATCTGGGGCCACCTGAGGACTTGACTCAATTACTCTTGCCCATCTAGAGCCACGGATGTGCACTGTCCTAAGACCCACAGCTTCATACGTGCCAGTTCACATAGAGCTGTGAAGCCAGCCACCTTTGATCCCTTTGGGTGACATTTGTTTCCCACTAGAAGGAACTTGTTCCTGTGAGCTCTTAGAATCTGTTCTCATAATAGTAAACTTCCTACAGTGAAGGTATTTTTTGCATATTTTCATTTTAAGGTATTTTTTTTTTTTGCTAATGGAGATAAGGGAGCACTTCTCTGCTTTGATTATTCAGATTATGTATACCAACTTTTCCTAAACAGATTTATATCTTGGTATAAAAATTAACATAGAGCAGCTGGTATTTTATAAAATGATGATGCTAGACATGAATTTTGGATAGGAAGTGGAGGCGAGTACTATATTTGTTTGAATGTGCATGGATTTTAATTAAGTTAAAATTAAGCATACTAGAAATCATCCAGGAAGCTGGTGACTTTTAGTTTATTCATGGGGAAATCTGGGTTGGGGAATTCTATTACCAAATGATCAAAGCGCATCTTTAAATGCAGGGCTCTGAACAGAATTCTGAACATTCTGCCACCCATTTTCCTCCTCTAAATGAGTGTCTTGGCTCAAGATAAGTTGCCACCTGTTTTGCCCATGATAGAACTTACAAGTTAGCAGAAAATGTCCATTCTCTTATTGATGATCCTATAGAGACTCTGTTAGTATTCAAAAAATAATTTTAAATATATTTCAGAATAAGTAATTTGAATAATAGGGTATGACTTCTCATCAGTACCTGTCAGTTACATTTCTCAGACATTCTCTCAGAAATCTTCTCAGCAAACATTACTACAACTCTTGTCAGGTCAAACAAACTCAAATAAATGCTCCTGACCTTTTAATCCACTATTGACATTCAACTGCAGTAATCAGGGAAATTACATAAAATATCACTCTAGCAATATTGGATCACTTCAAACAAACAAACAGAGAACATTAAGACAGGCCTTGAAGAATGGAATGCAAACCATTGTGAAATTCTAGCCTGTGTCTTTTGCTAGTTTAATAATATGAGGGTTATGGTCATTTACGGTGTATCTGTGTTAGAACACAGTTACCCTTCGTTACATGTGAAGGTATATTTAAAGTTGGTCTGTTTATGTATTTATTTTTATTTATTTATTTATTTTTGCTGGTCCTGGGGTTTGAACTCAGGGCCTAGCCTCTGTCCCTGAGCCTCTCTGTGCTCACGGCTAGCACTCTACTTCTTAAGCCACAGTGCCACTTTTGGCTTTTCCTGAGGCATTTATTGGAGATAAGAGTCTCATGGACTTTCCTGCCTGGGCTGGCTTTGAACTGTGACCCTCAGATCTCAGCCTCCTAAGTAGCTAGGATTACAGGCATGAGCCACTGGAATCTGACTTGCTTTCTCATTTTTTCGCTGGCTCTTGATCCACACAGCAGTTCTATTTATAGATGGCTGAAGGATAACTTAAGTTATGGACACAAGCTCCTCTTACATCATCTGAAGCTGCAGAATACTCAACTGAATAAAATGAGTTAACCAGTGTTTAAATAGTTCAGATGAACAAGAGGAAGAAAGCAGAAGTAGGCCTCATCTGTGCCAGGAGCAGCAGCTGCTGGAAAGGTGGAGTTAACCATTGAACCAAGGGCCGCACTCTACTTCTTGGGCATCAGGCTTGTGCCAACTGTAACCACAGCCCCTCCATGGTGGCAAAGTTGGCATGAGAAATGTTGCTGATTTCTACCTCAGAGATGACGGCCAGGAGCCAGTTAGAGGAAAATTTCTAACACCCCAGGTTTAAATTAGAAATAATAAAAAACAACTAAGAAACAGGTGTCTATAAGGTTGCTGTGCTTTTATACTGATGGTTAACACAATGCAATATGGTTTGGTTCAACCATTAGATTTAATTCTTTTGCTTAAAGGACAGTCGCCAGCAAGACAACAGCCCTAATTTTTATTAAAATCGTCTTAAATATTAAAGATGATAGGAATATGCATCATGTTACTTATATTAATATATAAAATGATATTTAAATAATTAAATTTTTTAGTACGCAGTGCTGCTCTGACAAACACATACATTACAGAATAACTAAACTGGGCTTTTCTCTTTTTTTTGTTTTTTATTTTTTGTTTTTTTGTTTTGTTTTGTTTTGTCGGTCGTGGGACCTGAACTCTGGGCTTGGGCACTGTCCCTCAGCTCTTCAGCTCAAGGCTAGCGCTCTACCACTTGAGCCACAGCACCACTTCCGGCTTTTTTCTTTTTTCTTATGTGGTGCTGAGAAATCGAACCCAGAGCCTCATGCATGCAAGGCAAGCACTCTACCGCCGAGCCAACTTCCCAGCCCCTAAACTGGGTTTTTCTATATATGCATTATTCTAACACTATTAGCAATTTTCAATCATGCAACATATTACTTACTGTATTCACATATAGCAAATGACATATAATAAATCTGTTACTTTTATTCCTAATAGGTGAAAGTTCCTATTCTTTGACCATTTTGACTCCTGCACTACACCCGTGGTACCCAGCTTTCTCCTCTCTATTGCTAGGCATTTGGCTCTTTTTAAAGTCTCGCCTATAAATGAGATGAGACCAAATTTGTCTTTTGGTGCCTGGTTTATCTTTTTTAATATGGTGTCTTCCAGACGTACTTAGCTTCAATCTATATCTTGTCTATTGTGAATAGTACTGTAATAAACATGGCACTGTAGATGTCTCTTGAGCACGCTGATTTCATTTCCTTTGCATATATGTTCAGTTTTGAGCATCGAAGAGGTCTAGTTCACTTCCTTCTTTCCTTCTTTCCTTCCTTCCTTCTTTCCTTCCTCATTAAGTCAGTACTTAAAAGTGAATATGCTTAATATTCTAGATGCTATGAGACCCTTTCGGAAGAAAAGTACAGAACTAATAAAATCACCCCTCTCTCCAAAACCAGGAAAAATAAACAGTGATGATGGGGATGCGCTGAGGAACGCAATGGGGTCAGGAAAAGGTTGTTCGTACCAGGCCATGTTGATTTCCAGCACCAGGGTGGCATTGAGTTGAGTCTTGAAAACTACTTGGAGTCACACAGATCCAGGAAGGGTCTGTGAGAGCACATTTGCAGAAGCAGGGCAAGGAGCGGGAAGGTGGAGTCTAGTGATGTGTGAAAACGATAAGCAGTTTCTCAGGAGGTACCGTCACAAAGCGAACGACAGGCAAGGGCTGCTCTAGGAAGGGCTTCTAGGCTGGGTTCTGTGGGGCAAGTCCCTAAGGGGGAGTTACCCCAAACAGTGTGAAGAGTTCACTAGATGTCCGAAGCAGATGTTTCAGGTAGGCTCTTCCCTACAATAATCCCTGTTCAAGGAAGACTACGGTTTAGTGGAACACACATAATTGAGGTGAAGAAAAGCATTTAGGGGTATAAGTAATTGAGACATGTTGAGCCAGTCTGAACAGCCCGCCATGTTTCCCCCTGGGGAGTTGGGTGCAAGGCAGTTGCTTGGAGTGGGTCCAATCTTGGGTATGTGGGAAGGCAGGGCCACAGAACTTGCTGCTCTTGAGGTGTTCTTGGGAGATCCAGCCTGCTCAGTCTGGTGGTCAGTTCAGCCTCTCCATGGGAAGTTCCGGGAGTGGCCATGTGTGCTTTCCAGGCGAGACACTAAGTCATGAGTTTATACATGGCAACTTTAACTTTGGATGCGTTTGACATTGCTGAGGGGAACTGTCTCAGGACAGCCTGGAAACAAAGGTTGGAGAACACATACCGTTCATAAAGGGATGAGGAAGGCACATCCATTAGAGACAGAACGTGTGAGGTGGAAAGAAGGAATAACTGGGGTGGGTGGTCCCAGGAGAGAAGTCAGGGGTCTTCTTGACTACAGAAGCATCATGGCACGGGAAGCAGAGCAGTGTGATGGGAAACCAAAGCTGGAGTTACTACGTCTAAGTTATAAAAGGTTGTCAGCAGCCTTGACCTGGGATAAAGTCATGCGCACAAAGCGGGAAAGGCTCCGCAGTGTGGGAGAGTGTTTGGGAGAAAAGTGGCTGTAGGAAACAGCTACTCCTCTGGGCTGGGTTTTCAGTACTGCAGCATGCTGTACCCATGTCTGATTTTCAGCACCTGAGAACCATCACTGGCCTAGAAACAGAATGAGAATACAAACTAGAGGCTTTATTTAGCCCTCTGGATAAGAAGGACACTAATACTATGTTTAAGTCAGTTCATATGAACTTTTGATTTTAAAGATTTTTATTTTCTGATGATAAAATGTGTTTGTACTGTCCAGGTCAGACCCGATTAGCGTTGTTTTGGACATGGCTTTGTGTATATTGCTATCAGTCTGCTACAGCTTAAGTCTTGCACAAAAGAGTTAAAAAAAAAAAGCTTACTCAGAATCAATCACCAATCAAGCCTCCATAGAATTAGTGAACTTTCAGAGGGCTTCCTAGACTTAGGAGTCCGTCATTGGGTTGAGAGGACACCTAGATGCAAGGATCTCTGGATCATCACTGTGTCTAGCACACAGTCTAACAGGACTGTGTATATGCTAATCTTAATTGATAATTTTTAAAAGTAGTAATATAGCAAGACAGGGAACCCAGGCCATCAGGAAAGCACCACAGCAAAGACATATGTTATGCTAATAAACATTCAAAGACAACATTTCACATATTAATTTCTTTAAGTTACTAGCCAATGCTAGTTTTAACCAGGCTTTTTAGGAATCAAGTATTTCTTTGCAGCATTAAGTAATGCTTATCAGCAAATAATGACATAGTTAAATTTCTAAGATACCACAAACACCATAGATCTTTTTTATCATTTGAACCTATGTACTCAGTATTTACAAAAAGTGAAAGTAAGTAACCTAGGTTTATTCTGATAGAGGTGCAACTTATTTTCCCTGAGCACTGGATTCTAATTTCCAATGTGATTAAATGTCTCCCACTTTTTCTCAAATATCTTTGTCACATTGGTCCAATGTATCATATGCATATGCAAAGGACCTCATGGAAGAAGAATAGAAATTCTATTCTTTATATTAAATAAATTATTGCAATTCTATGGTCTCAAGATATGCAAATATATTGCATTTCTTTTCCTTCCTTCCTTCCTTCCTTCCTTCCTTCCTTCCTTCCTTCCTTCCTTCCTTTCTTTCTTTCTTTCTTTCTTTCTTTCTTTCTTTCTTTCTTTCTTTCCTTCCTTCTTTCTTTCCTTCCTTCTTTCTTTGCTGGTTGCGGGGCCTAAACTCTCTGGGCCTGGGTGCTGTCCCTCAGCTCTTCAGCTCAAAGCTAGTGCTCTACCACTTGAGCCACAGCACCACTTCTGCCTATGTGGTGCTGAGGAATCGAACCTAGGGCCTCATGCATACTAGGCAAGCACTCTACCACTGAGCCAACTTCCCAGCTCCAGTATACTGCATTTCTTGAACAATGTGACATGTCAGTCAACTGACACTAAAATTCACTGCCATTAACATCTAATAGCTTAGTATTAGTATTTTGTCCTTATAAGAATTTTTTACACACCCATTAAAATTAGCATTGCCCCAAATTAACACACACAGTTATATTTAGATGCTAAGCCCTATATCTTGAACAAACCTCTGTCATCCATCTTTAACTCTCATTCTTCCTGAAAGGTGGTTTCCCCCAGCTAGACTCTCCATTCCTGACTCCTTCATAATGTGCTAACTAGTTGTAACAATGGTGAAATTGGGAACAAGAGCTTCTTGTGGCGATAAATACTTCTGTTTAATATGTGAAGTAAGTAAGCCATATCCTTATTGCAATAGCCACCAATCTCCACAAATTTTTGTTTGGGTTTTTTTTTTCTTGTTGGTTGTAGGGCTTGAACTCTGGGCCTGGGTGCTGTCCCTCAGCTCTTCAGCTCAAGGTGAGCGCTCTACCACTTGAGCCACAGCACTGCTTCTGGTTTTCTGGTGGTTTATTGGAGTTAAGTCTCAAGGACTTTCCTGCCTGGGCTGGCTTTGAACTGCGATTCCCGGATCTCAACCTCCCAAGTAGCTAGGATTACAGCATGAGCCACCGGCACCCAGCTAGTAGTTATTTTTTCTAAGAGCAGCCTTTTCTCTTTAGTGGAAGAGAAAACACCACTATAACAAATATCTCTAACAAGCAAATGTACTGCTTTAACTTTCGGTTCCTGCATGGAAACAGGAGGTCAGCATGGCCCTGGTGAATATTTGATTAAGGAGCAAAATTGCTTTAGAGATGGGATAATTTTATCTCAACTACATAGCTTCAAGAGGTCTCTTATTTAGCCTTAAACAACAAATGAACATCTGTTCTTTTCAGTTTAACCAAACAGGCTGTTCTTGTACCTGATCAATGCAAGCTATGGCTCAGCCAGTGAATTATGAAATGCATGGAGGATGAAGGAATACAGCCCATCCATTTGAATGCTGGGAACTGGATGTGCTCAGTCAGTGTCCTCTCGAGAACAGAGGCTGGCTGAGAACACAGCCGCATCAGCCACTTCACACGGACTGTTATTCTAGAAATGTTGCAGGTGGTGGAGGGCCTGGAGTCCTGTGTGTGCTGGGTGGGTGTGCACGGATGGTGGAAAAATACCCCAGGGCTGTGTCAGAAACAACAAAACCTGGCTCGAACGGACTGTGCCAGGGGGGTGGCTTTGGAATCGGAACGGAGTGGATATCTCCTGCTGAGACAACTCAAATCTAGTTTCCCTTTTCCCCCTTTTATTGAATAAATAGAATGTTCTGGTCAGGCACGGTGGGGATGAAATGGAGAGGACTGGTTTTGAGCGAGAGCATTTGAGAGCACTGTCATGTAGATACTCAGGCAGGCTGTGGATTCCTGTATTGTCTGGGCACCGCTTTGGCGGGATCCTGGCGGCTGAGGTATCATTGCTCCTTCTGTGTTATGATCCAGCTCCGTGTTTGGAGGGCTGAGGGCCCCCGGCTTAGTGACTGGAGGTACCTGCACACACGCCGTGGGTGAAGGCGGTAGCTCCAGCGGTTTGCGGGAGCCAGGCCTGCGGTGCGGAGTGAGCTGTCTGGAGGAGGTGGCTGGGGAGGGCGTGGGTGTGAGCAGACTCCAGCTGGTTCTGCCACTCTGGTCACCTTCCCTGCACCTTTACCGCAGCAGTCATACATCAGCATGGACAGGGTAGAGGAGACGACAGCAGCCGCAGAAGGAGGGCGCTGCGTCGCGTGGGTGGCTTTCACGTGGCATTACAGACTCTGTTGTGTCCCGTGGACTGGTCGGGCCAGGACTTGGAGACTCAGTGGTTCCCCGTTCTCTCCCTGGGTGTGATGTAGTCAGCTGTGTGGCACAGATCAGGCTGAGGCACACGTCAGATGCTGTGTCTTAGAGTCAGGATGGACAAGTGGCTAACAAAGGTGGCCAGGATGGCATTTAAGGGTTAGTAACTGGCCCCAGCCGCTCAGAGGAGGAGAGGGTGAACAGGCCACGAACACATGAGTTAGAAGACTCTGACTCTGAAGGAAGAGCAATGGTGGAATTCTAGGGCCTGGTGTGAGACAGACTCCTTCTCTCTGTGTCTTATTAGTCCTCAGATATGGTTTCTGGTTTCTTCTCCCTGCCAGTCACCTTGACCCTTTCTAGTACAGAGGTGTGGGGGGTGGAAAGTTCTGCTGGAAGCCACACCCTCATGCTGACTCAGCAGGGGCGATGCTGGCCCCGCCCTGGCTGGCCTGGCTGTCTCCGGTCGCCTTTCTGAATGTCACTTTCTCAGGCCATGAGCCTCTGCAGGGTGATGATGCAGAATACCTATCTTCATGCCTGGGGTGAGGAACCACTTCCTGTTTGCCTCTTCCCCTTTCCTCCTCTCCCTTCCTCCTTTCTGTGTCTTTCGGCTCCCAGGAATCCTGTGTGGAGCCTCATAGCACAGGCTGTGAGCACAAGTGCTCACACTGTCCCTCACTGCCCCCCTCCTCCACAGCTACCTCCTCTGCAGCATCTTTGCCCAAACCAAGTAACCCCGAGGAAACACCTCCCTAACCCCAGTCCATTTGCACATGCACATCATGTAGATTTAACTAGCACTCCCCTCCTTGGGGCTCTTCAGCCTGAAGGGACATGGCAAGGACATTCTCAACAGGGCCAATGGCCTCCTCCATGCCACTGTAGGGGGACACGGCCTGTTCCTCTGGTGTGGAAAGAGGAGGGAAGTGGTTCTTAGCCTGTAGCCTCTGTGGGGGGCCGGGGGTTTTCAGCGTGGCAGGATGAAGACTCGTCCCCTGGACAGAGCCCTCCGCCAACCGCAGAGGTGAGGACGGTCGGTCTCACGTGGCTCCTGCATCATATGAAACTAAAGGCAAGGCTGGCTTCTGGACCCACACACCCCGGGAAGCTGGGCCCGCGCTGAGGCGGCTCCTGGGGCCAGCCACAAAGGTCCCGTCGATCTCTTGAGCTTGAGAGGGGCCTCCTGTGGACAGACCCTGGTGGCAGACAGCCGGGCTGCAAAGCCATCACGACATCATGAGATGTCGTCACCACAGGTTCCAGAAATAAGAGGCCGAGGGCCTAGGATGAAATACTCAGACTTGTGAGAGCAAGAACGTGTTTGGAAACGTCTCCTTCTCTTTTACGTCCTTAAAGAAGAAAAATGTTATGCAGATCCTCCGTCTTCTCTGTCTCATACCACCTTCTGCTGCGATCCCCATTCTCCCAGTGGAGAGAGCTTTCCTCTCTCTCCCAAGCCCACTTCATTCTCATGGTTGTCATGGCGTTCGGCATCCCGTTGCTAGGCAGCCACACTCAGCCCTCTGGATGCTGGAAACCAGCTAGAAAATCACCCTTCCGCTCCCATGGTGTGCACTGTGAGAACAGACATGCACCCAAGCAGCAACACTAACAGACTACGTAAGTCCACCAATTGAGCAAGACAGGACACCCCCTGCTCACCATGGCCAGACGACGCACGGATGCGTCCATGGTTGGTATAGACACCACAGCATGCCCCTTCATACCTCTCCCTAGGAAATACTAAAGGAACCATTCTAGGAAAAAGTGTCTCCTAAGTGGAAATAGCAAAACAGCAAGCATTGGTAGAAGGTAAACTTTTAAGACTTTCCTTTTAGAAGAGTAAAGATTTTCCTTGTCTTTCTACCCTCAAGAAATGTCTTTCACCAATTCATTCTCTTTCCCTCCTTCCCCTAGCCATCGTCTCTCTCTGCCATTTGTTCAACAGGCAATTCCTGGCACCATGTCCACTGATTCCCTCACCCAGGGAGAAGGGAATTTGTATTCTCTAAACATGATGCCATCGTTTACAATGAAGCAGTTACAAAATGACCAGAATAAGGGACGTTCTCTATGGTCCTGCAGTAAGAAAATCCACACTTTTTCTGAGACGTAATTTTGGTCCAAGCTGTGTTTTGAATTTGGGTAGAGGCACAGTCACTACAACCTCACCTCGCACGCCTTGCACGTTTCTGTGGCAGAACATCTTGCTCATTACAGATGTTCACTAATTACTTCTTGAGAGAATTCCATTTTTAAGAGGTTTCAAGATTGAGAAAGCACCACTTTCCCGGGATTCTCTATGAGAGTAGACATGAACTCAATATTCTGCAAACAGAAATACATTTTGGGGAACCGTCTGGGTTAAAAAAAATTTGGTTTACATGGCTTGTATTCCCCTCCCCCCCCCCAGGAAAATGTTTTTTTATTACTTCCTGGTTTGAAGTTGTCAAGTGACAGTGATCGTGTTACCTTGAACTTGAGGGTCGCCATGAAACCTTGTTTATAATCTGTGGGCCATGAAATGGATGTCCAGTACTTCCTTAAATGAGAAGAAGGAACACTGAATTCTGAAGACAGACCACTCTCAATTATTGGTTGGTTTCATCCTTTCGTGTGTGGTGGCCGGTGGGGGGCGGGGGAAGGGTGCATACTAGGGCTTGAACTCAGGGCCTGGACACTGTCCCTGAGCTTTTTTTTTTGCTCAAGACTAGTGCTCTACCGATTGAGCCACAACTCCGCTTCCAGCTTTCTGGTGGTCAGGTGGAGATAAGACTCCCCTGGGTATTCCTTCCTGGACTGGCTTCAAACCACAATCCTCAGGTCTTAGTCTCCTGGGCAGCTGGGATTACAGGTGTGAGCTACCAATGCCTACCTGCTTCATTTTTCTTGAAGCACAGACTCAAAACAAACACAGTCTGTGATGTGGTCACCACAGCCCCTGTGTTGAGTTTCCTGAGGGGAGTTTCACACACGAGTCTTCCACACGCACAAAGCCCGCCCTGCACATCACCAGTGTTCCAGATGTTTCCAGGAACGTCAGGGAGGCCCACACTTTCATGTCAACACTTCAGGGTGTGGAGTGAGGGGAGGAAAGAAATCAAGGGTGGGCTGAAGCAGCAGTGCCACCTGAAAGCCCTCTATGTGTCTCCAAGTTTGAACCCTTGGAGCACTGCACCTGAACAGAATAGATTCACTTTGCCAAATGGCCAGGAGTGCCCCGTTGGTGCTCCGTGGAGGGCGCAGAAATCATGTCAGGGCAGAAACCAGAAACAGCTTGGGAGCAGGCAACCTGGGAGAAGAGGGATCTGGTGTGGTCCTCCCGGACCCCAGCTGGATGCTCCTTTTGGTTCTCAGTTGCATTATTTCCCTTCAGCGTCAAGGTGGAAATACCAGGCCTTCCTGTGTGCTCATACCAGGAAGCAAAGCCACATGGCAGTCTCTTGACCTTCCCCTCTTCCTTCATGAAGCCCCAATCTATGGGTGAAGACTGACATAGGGGTGGAGTCCCGCTGATTCTCACCCTGTCTGGCTGCCATCTCAACTACCTGTCCCTCTGGCTGGCATCCTGGCTCTGCCACACACTGGGCCAGCCCACACTCACCTCCCCTAGCTCAGGGATGCTTTAAAGCCAGGCAACACGGCCACTCTGCTCACACCTGGTCCAAGGATTCAGCAGTCAGGGCCCATCACCCCAGTGATCCGCAGCTTCCTCCCCCGCCTCATGTTACTCCTTGTACCTTCCTTTCTGAACTGGTCTACTGTACCTTGCTTCTCACTTCCATTTCTGAAGTCACAAGCAGCTCAGGACTGTTGGGCCTGCAGCTCCCAGAGCCTGGCCTGTTCCCCCAAAAAGCCATGGCTTCCTTCCCCACATCACGGAGCTACTCACAGTAAATGCTCCCTTCCTTATTCTTTCTCTGCACTGTGGGGTGTGTGTGTGTGTGTGTGTGTGTGTGTGTGCGTTTGTGTGTGTGCGCACGCGCACGCACACACGCGCGTCAATCCTGGAATTTGAATTCAGGGCCTGGGCACTGTTCCTGAGCACTTTTGCTCGAAGCTGCAGCTCTACCATGAGCCACAGCTCCACTTCTGCACAGCTCCCCTTCTGGCCCTCTGGTGACTAATTGCAGATAAAAGTATCACAGACTTTCCTTCCCAGGCTGACTTCAAACGATATCCCTCAGATTTCAGCCTCCTGAGTAGCTGGGATTACAGGCATGAGCAACTACCACCCAGCTTTCTCTGTATCTTTTATCATCACCATATCTGATTCCTTCTTCCTTCCTCCCTTCTTTCTGAGTCTCTTCACAGAAGAATGCGAGGCCTTTGCTTGCCTTCCAGGCATATTCTCTTCTCTTCCAAGGGTCCCTCGCATCTACGTGAGCTCAGTCTGTAAGGGTGAGTTGACTGATTGAGCCTGAACAAAGGTGCTACCATTTGGGACCCCATTCTAGACCCAGAATGAGGTCTCAGTTGCTCCTCATCCCCAGCATGGTGAAAGGAGAGGAGCAGACAGGTGGAGAAGCAGCTGTGCTGTGCTTTGAGGCCAGCTGGTCCATCCCAGGTAGGTGAGTGAAGTCTGTGTAGAGGAGTATGTGGAGGTGACTTGGCCTAGGACGGCTGGGGGGGGGGAGATGAGAGCCCAGGCCCGTCTTTCTCAACCTTGGCTCAGGTGTGGGTAGCACTCACAAGGCCCTGGAAGGGAGGCAGGTCTTAGCACCCCGGGATGGGACATGGCTGTGTCCTGCCATTCCAGATGACCTTCGCATTCCAAAAGACACCGCGTTTTAAATCACAGCAGAACAGTATGCTGTGTTTCTCTTTTCAGTTGAAATGTCAGCATGATACCATTTCAGCCTTAAAAGAACAATACAAAATGGGAGAAAAGCTCCAAGCACGAGATGGTTTTTCTTTTCTTTTTTTTTTTTCATTCTGACTTGCTAATACTATCTTCAGATACTTGAATGATATCAATTAAATTCTTGGTTATAATGAACAAAGTTCCCACATGAGACAATTATCACGGAGAATAAAAAGATAATTGCAGTGATTTCATTTCATTGTGTAACTCTGGTTAAGTGGCAGAGCGCCCTGATTCTCCCGAGGGCATGAATGAGGGTATATTTCATGATGGGGGTGGAGGAGAAAGCAAGTCACCTAAAGGTCAGTAAATCAAGGATGCTTACCCGTCCACAGTGGCCAGGGTGATGACAGTCTCAAAGCTATAGATGCTAACTTCAGTTTCTGGTATATCAGACATCCCCTTCCTGTACCTATCGAAGCCAAAAATTACTAGGCAGCCCAGTCATCTTCAAAGTCATGGAAGCGAATTCGGTGTGTTACTGCTCAGCCTCAGTCCTTCCTAGGTTGTCTGCCTTGAGATCCCTCCCAAACCTCAGGTTTGCTACGCCAGCCAAAACACAAACTTGAGAAGCAAGAGTTGTCACCCATGCGACGGATTCAATTTGGCCGGTTCATGGCTAGAAATGTTAAAGAGATTCTTAATCTAGCAAGTTCACGTCCTCCGTTTTCAATGGCAATACTTGGGATAAGATGGAAAGAGGAAATGTCTTCCACTTGAAAGTTCTGAATCATCTCAAACCGCCGTGACACATGATCTGAGATGTGTTTCTTACAGTGCTGGAGGCTGCAAGTCTTTCAGATAGAGGCACCAGTGGATTTGGCATCCTTTGTTAGCCTGGATTTGGGGTTGTAGAGTCTTCAGCTATGCCCACACGTGGGAGGGGAGAACTCTGATGGCTACCACTCCTTCCAAGGCCTCGACACTCGTGATGAAACAACTCCCCAAAGGACTCCCTTTCTGATGTCGCACGGGAACCTCGAAACTTTTTAGTATAACTTTCCTGTTTTTATAAGGTGTTGTAAATTTTAGAAAAACAAAAGCATCCAGTCCAGACCAGGAATATACCAGACAACTGGTTACTGCCGCCCGAGGCCACAGGCTGGCCTGTCCATCGCAGAGCCCATACAAGTAAAAGGGAATGATGAGCCTGGCATAGCTGTCCAGGACTTTCATTGAGCACTGACATGAGAAGTTTTCTCCCACTGACTTTAGGTGAAGCAATGAACACACTGAGTAAACCCTAATGGAAAGCATGTCCAATAAGTTTGAGCATCGGGGTTTCTATGAGCTCATAGAGCCCCCAACACAAGAATCATAAACACACAGGATACAGTAAGATTCGGCTGCCTAGGCTTTGCTGGTTTCTTCTGTCTTCCTCCTCCTTCTCTCCTTTTTCTGTTCCTCCTCCTCTTCTTCCCTCCCCCTCCTCTTCCTCTCCTCCTCCTGTTTCTCTCCTCCAGTACAATCTTGGGTGTATGTCAGGTGAAATGCTGTGAATACAAAGGGAATTTTACAAAAGGTTTTAAATGAGTGATGTAATCTTGAAAGCCACGTTTAAAATAGCTATAAGGATCTAATATACTGATGTGAATTTCAGTTAGGGAGTGGGAATCAGGTACTCAGAGATTCTTTCTAGAGTAAAAATGCCCTCAGATAACCCTTGAAATGCTGTATATTTAATGTATGGGGAAGAAACTATTGTTCTTCTCATTTAGATAAGACTTGTGGGTGTTTTCATGTTCTTTTTATAGTGGACCCTCACTGCTAACTTTGAATGTCTTCAAAGTCATATTTTAAAAGAGCAAATCAGATGTTTCAATGACAATGAATAGATGTTTATTCTCTTGAAAATTTAAAAAATGATTATGCCACTCCATGACTGTGTTACATATATATAAGTTGAAAGGTATAACGGAGCCCCTGAAAAAATAATGTCCTGAAAAGATTAGGGCCGTTTGTCATCAGGCTGGTAAGGGTACCATCAATGGTGACTCCTGGGAAACAAGTAGGAGAATTTTGAGAAATGATGTGACCGAGACAGTCCCATGGACCATAATCACCGGCTTGGCAAGTGCATTCATTTTCCCTTGTTCCTGATGCTTTTGACAGATTCGAGCCACTGGCTGCTGTGATCCTGGGCGAGAAGAAGGATCTGTGCACTGAGGAGAGATGTCGGCTCGTTCTCCATCACTGTAAATTACAAGGCTGGCAGGTTGGTGACGTGCACGCTGGGACATGCCAGCTTAGGGTTTCGAAAGCATGAGCTGAGTCAGGTGGAACAAGCGCCATCTTCCTGACAAAAACAAAGTTCTTTGGTATTTTTGGCCAAGTGCTCCCAGAAGACACGGCAGTCAGGCTTTCTGATCCATGGGGTTTACTATCAGGCAGCTAGAATTTGAGGTAATCCAGTAGATTCTTTGTTTCAAGGCCATTGGTAGCTGAGGCTCAGGTCAGTTTGCCTGGGTCTCCAAGCTCATTCCTGGTCACTAAAACTTTTGAAAGTGATCGAACCTGGCTCTGTGAGTCAGCTTTCCATCACTGTGGCCAAACAACTGAGATAAACACCGCACAGGAAGGGGAAAAAATCTGTTGGTATACAGCTGCAATTCACAGAATGTTGGTGCCATGATTCTGGACCTAGACTAGTCAGAGTGTCACACCAAGGGGGTGTGGTTCAGAGAACAGAGAGAGAAAGGGACTCTGTGGCCCAGGTATCTCTTTCAGGGACATGTTCCCACTGGATTAACTTCCTCCCCCAAGGCTTCATCTTTTAAAGATTCCACTCCCACCCAATAGTGCCACAGGTCAGGGACCAAAACCTTCAACACATGAGCCTTCATGGAGCCCTTCAGATGCAGCTGTAATGATAGCAGAAGACAGAGTGGTCAGAGAGTGAGGGACCATAGCTGGGTGTCCTCACTCAAAGCTGGTCTAATAAGTGCCCCTAGAAATGCACTTGTTGGGCTCATCTGAGTCCTGTGGAAACCCTTTCCTCCTGCTTCTCTTTGTCCTGCACCCCAATTGCCACATGTGCTACTGTCACTATCTTTGGGGACCATTTGGTGCTGGAAAGCTTCAAGCTTGGAAACCCTTTCCTCCTGCTTCTCTTTGTCCTGCACCCCAATTGCCACATGTGCTACTGTCACTATCTTTGGGGACCATTTGGTGCTGGAAAGCTTCAAGCTTGGGAGCATTTCCTTATGGCCAGTTCTGCATGAAACAGAGCCCAGGAACACAGACCAGGAAATAAAAAGCATAGAACACAACCGTGAGAGACAGAAGAAGAGGGTTCTGGATTTTGTTAAATACCTTTCAACAGTACCAGATTAGAGAATCCTTGACTTCTTTGAGGGAGAAGAGATCTGGGAGGGGAAGGGATATTCGGTGAACACATTATGACCTCTGTGACATCGGTGCTAGTTGGAAGTTTTGAGACAGGAGAACCCCAAGACCCCTGGGTAACAGAGAACGCAGTAACTAAGATCTTAAGTGAAATATCACCAGATACTGGAAAGCAGCTATGAATCCCTTTTCAAACGATGAGTAGGACATCCACCAGTAAAAATGAATGATAATTAATGAGACTGAAAATGAGGGCTTTGCTTCAGAAATGGTGTGAGCAGATGGTTCAGAGTTGCAGACTGTGTCTGGAAGTGGCGCAGCCTGTGTGCGATGGGCAGAGCACACCGGGTTGTCACACCTAACTCCTCAGTCGATGACAAAGAGCCTGGGAGGTTGGCACGGATGAGTCATCCAGTAATGGTCTGTGCCACCCAGTGGATTTCTTTGTTCTCTTCCCCCCCCCCATTCCTTTCATCTTTAAACTAATAATGGCAGCTGAACTTTAAATCACACCCTGAAGGAGGAAGCTTACTCACTCTAGTTGTCATGGCTGCCATGAGATGGGATAAAAAAGGAAGGAGGAAGGAGGAATTACTAACGGCGAGTGATGTCAGCTCACCACGCTGGAACCCGTAATACAGACGTGGGATTCGCAGAGAGCATGATTTGTCAGGCTTGTAGGTAACTGGAGTCGTTTCAACTGAATCATGGCTGGAATTTTAAAATAATTGTAGAGTAGTGGTTCATAAATAACATAATGTCAAGACTTTCAGGTTGCCTATTTTTCCTTTGAAAAACCTTCACAAATAAAAACATACATATATCTATGGATGAATGTAGATAGATAGATTCATATATATCCAGATCCTATCTACACACACACACACACACACACACACACACACACACACACACACACACATATTGAGAAGGCAAGAGAATAGTATTTCTTCCACTAAGAAATGACTGGCAGGGAGAACAATGCAATCAGGAGACACCCAACACTCTGTACCAGATGCTGTTTAAAGTTGGTGAGGACTGGGGGCAAATTAGTACCCACCAGCAGCCAGTACTCCATCTAGATCTGTGTCTGAGCTGGTATTCCCAAAGCAGCAACTCTTACATCAAAACATATCCTGGGACTTTGCAAAGGAACATTAGAAAAAATTAATGGACAAACCCATTTCTCCTCACTTTTTTAAACTCATCACAAGGAAATTGAAATTACCAGATGAGAAAGTCAGACAGAGCCCACAATAGAGGAAAAGGCTGAAAGTAGAAGAGAAAGAGGATAGATAAATAGATTGATTAATAGATAGATTCACTTGCTGAGCACTGCATTATCTACCTGCTGATTAAGAAAGACTGCTTCTCTTAAGCTCCTTCATATACTTCATGCAAAGGACAAACAATTGACTACAGAGATAAAGCTTATTCATAGTGCACTTGTATATTGGACAGCAAAATCATTTTTGTTAGAAATCACATTTTCCCAACTTCAGAAGTCAGAGTCCTCTATTTCCAAAGCAAAGCTGTCATTTGCAACATGCTGATCATTTCAAAAAGGGCTGCTGTTAACTCTTTTCCAGGATATGAATCTGTTCAGACATTTAAATATGGAGAGCTGTTTGACTGGAGTCAAGGCAGGTGATAGCGAAGGTCTTGGGTCCTGTGGCATTCTTGTCACATTGCCCATGCATTACTGTTTGTCACTTTATTAAACCATCAGTGCCTATCTTTTGGTACCAAATGAGTATAAAATTAGTGGTTATTCCTTCCCATATTTTTCAGAAGCGAAGCTACAAGACAGGAAGGGCTGGAGTCGTTCCTCACTGAATGTATAACCCTGTGTACGATGTTAGGTGGAAATTCAATTCTCCTAGCTGAAAATGGGACACTTCCCTTATCCTTTGAATGGGACTTGGAGGCTCTGTGAAAACTTCATGTTGCTCAGAGCCAGTGAAAGGACAGGCTTAAATGATCAGACTGCAGCTCCCAGTCTCCAGTCCTTACTTCACACATCGTAGCTCACAAACGTCTGTGTTTCCTTCTGTGTCAGACGAGTGTAAGACTTTCTCTGCCCAGTGCTAGTGTGTTTGCCTATGACTTGACCTTTTATACAGTCATGAGTGTGAAGGCAGTGCAGGAGGAATTTTCCATAGTTGATAAGTAATAATCATTCTTGTTGTACAAATATTACAACTCCTTGGGGTGTTTGCTTGCTGTGTTTGGCATGAGCCTTTCTGTGTGTCACCTGCAGATGAAGGAAAGTAGCTGGGGTGAAATCAAGGCTGCCATTTTGAGTGAGAGGAAATGGAATCTCTGAGGGACCTGGCCTCTGGGCCCACGGTTCTGATGAAGCCAGTTGATAGGGTGGTTATGGTGGGAAGGCCGCTGTGCTAAGCTGGCGTGTGACCCCTCTGTGTTCTCTTGGTTACGCTTACCTTACTGTATCTGCTCCATCAGCGGTCTGCAGCCATTTTGTCCGGACGAAAGGGGTGATGTGGTGTCGTGGCGTGGCTTTGATCAGAGATGTTGATGTATTCTCTTAGTGTTCTCAATACCCTGTTCCTGTATTCAATGGGCTTTGGGGGTTGGTTTGTTTTATTTGATGCTGAGACACTCGGTAGATGAAGGGGTAGATGAAGGACTTCAAGTGATGGCATCTGATTGTGGGTTGATTCAGTTCAGGATCCTTGGCACCCCAACTCAGCCCTGCCCTGAAGTAGCAGAGCACATTTATACACCAGCTGCCACTGCATCCAGAAGGAAGAGGAGAGGAGGTGAGGGAGAGGGAGCCGAGGAGGAAATGGTGAAGGAGAAGGACCACCATCCCCTTGGGTTTGAGGCCAGCTGAAAGCAAGGGCGGGGTGTGGAGAGCACACAGGAGTGGAGACCATTCCCCCGGGAGACTCAGGTCATGGTGACGCCCAGCAGAGGCAGTCAGAAGCCATTCCATTCCACTATTGACAGACCAGCTCCATCTTCAAGGTGTCTTGACTTCACACACAGTGCCAACCAACACCAACTTCTACTGCCCCTCGCCCTCATTCTTGCTGGCTCTCCAACCTGTCCCCGCGGATACCCCCTCTCCCTTCACACAGCAGCACAACCAGATGGCGTCTAGCCCGTCCTCTTTCCTGTCGACACACTAGACCAAAGAGTGGCTCAAAAACAGGAGACCTCCAACCCTGTGAAACATTGCATGGGAGGTAATTCACAACACAAACCTCGCTGGCAATGTCTCGAGCAGGGCTTTGTAAAGTTTCCCTCTACTTAGGCCTCTTTATTTAGTGTCATGGACTTTGATTGCAGAGTAAGAATGTCTGCACAAGCCATAATGGTAAGAAAACTTGGCAGAACCTTATTCAGTAAGCAAGCAGGCAAGCACAAAGGCAGAGAGGCACACCAACAGATGGAGGGCCGGCGCTCACAAAGGGAGAGACACTGAACTCTTTGACATCAGGCCTATCTATAGGATAGAAGAGGTTCAGACTTAAAGCTGTTCTAAGATAAGTGCTTATCTTTGCTCTTAAATTACTCTTGGCATTACCTTTTCCTTACTTGGGTTTTGGGTCTCTAAGACTGACCTGCTCTTTAAACTTTTATTTTTTATTTTTTTTAATTGTAAAAATAGTGTTGACCATTACGTTTGGGCATTCCTGCCACCAAACAGATGTTTATCCTTGAAAGAAGGACTTTGTGTAGGGGCGGGGAGGCGGGGGGAGTCATTTTCCTGCGTGTTTGCTTTTCTGGGATACACACCGTTTTTTATTATGCCCTCTCTGGGTTTTTAGAGTGCATTAATCACTTTGGACCAGCGGGTATAGTCAGATGAAGCTGTTCTTGTTCTTTTTTCCCCTTCTACTAATACTGCAGCTGATGAAGGAATGTGAGGGTTAAAGCAGATCGTGCCTCTGTGTTTCTAAACGCAGTATTTCTGAATTCCTGGCTGCTTCTCACCACTCCTTATTTCCCCTGATTGATCCTGTCTTGGTCATTTCAAAGGAATGGTCCTGAAGTAAGTTATATACAGTGATAGCTCAGGTCTATGTTTATAAAATGCATTATTTCTGAGATGAAAAATGATTTTGAGATTTGTAAATGAAAGAAGAATATGCTTTCAGTCTGGATTTGCCCAGCGTACATTGAAGGCATTCGTGGATAAAGTATAGTCCACAGTTTTGTCACAAAGCATTCCTGCTGCCCAATACATAGTTTCCAGAGTGACTGCAACGCCACTAGCACTGGCTTTGCTGGAGGGTCCCAGCACTCTCCGGGATTCCATGAGTCTTGGTAATCTCAAGTGTGTTTTTTCCCATATGTTAACATTATTGCATGCACACAAGGTAGTTTTATTTTAGAGAAAAGAGGAGCAAACGGGACATGGTGTCCTCCTTGTTGGTCATTTCTTTCTTCACGTTTATGATGGGTTGTCATGTTTTAACCAGAGCTACATTCTTATTTGAAAGGCAGACTTTAAATTCTCAGCTAAGGAGAATAGAAGTCCCTGGGAACAATCTGAATAGAAGCCAGCCCCTGGTGGCTCATGCCTGTAATCCTAGCCACTGAGATCTGAAGATCATGGTTCAAAACCCGTCTCTGAGACTCTCATCTCCAGTTAACCATTTAGCTACCAGTAAACCGAAAGTGGAACTGTAGAGCTCTAGCTAGCCCTACGCAAAAAGAGCTTAGGGACAGTGCCCTGAGTTCAAGTCCCACAACCGCCAAAAAGCCAAAACTCAAAACAGAACATATGCATCTAACTTCTAGTGTTATCTGTCTCACCACACACAGTTGTGTTTATGAAGCAAAGAATTTGTGATTGCTCCATTAGTAGAGGAAAAAATATCCTCATAGGTGACATGAAGTCATAGTCTGAAAATGAGTGACACCCAGAGCCCTTAAGCCTTCAGCTCTTTGTACCAGCATCACGATTATTCAGGTATTTATTTAAATGCGCGCATTATCTTTCAATTCAGTGCTGTTTTAGGAGCTTGGTGCCTTTGCTCAGATGCTTTCCTCCAAGACTCTCCTCAGCCCGCGAGAAGGGCAGGGCAGACAGCGAGCCCTCCGAGCCAGCTTGTTTTACATGCCATATCATTTATGTCAAATGAAAACCTCTGAAACTAATTCTAAGTAGGAAAATAATCTAATTTTCACACATTTCATATGCATCAACTGCTTATAGAGTGATGTCTTCTGTGTGGTTATTTGAATGCTATATTCACTTTCCAGCCATCTGGAGAGATGACGGATGGAGAAACAAGTGTGTGGGGGTGGGTGCGGGCTCCGCCGTGCCAGGCGTACCACGCAGCAGGCACCTGAGAGCGGGAGTGGGGGCCTGTGCCCCACTGGGAAGTCCAGAGCACTTTCAGAGCAGCACTGAGAAGCGGTGCTTCAAGCAGGTCTCTCTCTGCTCTTCGAGGTGAAGGAGCTATGGTGGGCAAAGGGGTGTCCTGTGCTGTCCTTGGTGGCAGGCAGCCGGGGCATCTCTTGGAAGTGGTCAGGTAGCTGTTTAGTATTACAGATCCAAAGTATCGGATGGATCGTCTTTGGGGACTTACTGGATATCATCCAGACAAGAAGGAAGAAAGGAAATAAACTTCAGTTATAGTGTATATGTCTGTCTGTCTGTGGGTGAGAGAGAAGGAGAGAAGTAGAGAGAAAGAGACAGAAAGAGAAAGTAGGTAGAAAGAGAGAAAAGGAAAGAGGGAAAGACAGAGGGATGGAGGAAGAGGAAGGAAAGATGCCCGACTCAAAGGAAGAACAAAAGGCATTCAGAAAAGACTGACCTCAAACTTTAGTAAGGAGGATTCTCCCTCCACCTTAGGGTTTATCCACAGGTATAAGTTAGTTTTATTTTAGAGAAAAGAGGAGAAAATAGGGCATAGTTAGGACGTTAGGAAGCTTAGGAAGTTGTTTTCCTTATTGCTGTCTTCTAACTATCACTGTTCTAGAAGGGCCCAGGTCTTTCATTTTGTGTCTCTATGAAATATATGATCTCCGAAGGACTCGCTCTCCCACTGCTAAGAACTGCGAGATTAACATTGTACCATAACATTAAATAAAATCAGTTAGATGAAAGATTTATGATTTCATTAATCTAAAGTGGTACAGTGGAGAAAAGATAATAAAAGTTAAAGCAAAAAACTGATCAAGTTTTAACCACCCCCTTACTTTTCATGAGAGACAATTGTATTAGGGCCCTTGGCTCTATTAGTACAATAAATTAATGGTTTATAACCTTTATTCTACTCTCTGGGAGCACTTCATAAATCAATTGTAACTACACGTGAGAAAATAGCCTATAAAGTGAGTCTTTCTCATGAGGGCTCCTTTCTTTGGAATGGTCAATGTTGATAAAAAAATAATAAGAATAAACTTTAAGTATTTAAGAGTATCTTTTTAAATGATATCATTTCTAACTGGAATGAGTATGCATACTTATATTTCTTCTTCCTTCTTTCCCTTACAGTGACTGTTTACACACATGCACACATACCATACACATATGTATCAACATATTTTTGTTAAAAATAGTATGTATTCTTGACAAGAAATTTGAAAAAAAATGCAAACTACCCAGAGCTACATTACCAAATGCCAAACGTTTGGTGTCTATCCATTCTGTTTATCAAAAACAATAGTACACATCTTAAATGCTTACATTGTCTCTCTCTTTTCACTTTGAATTTCCTGAAGACAGAGAGAGTGCTTGTGTGTTATCCATTTCCATGTGTGTGTGAGTGTGTGAATTTAGATGTGTGCATGTGTGTACATATACAGAGGTTTCTATGTGTTCACACACATGGCACATGTATCTCTATGTGTGACCTGTGTGCATGTGTGGGTTTCAGAGTCACAGTCTCTGCAGGATTTGGCATACAATAGACACTCGAGCAGGATTTGTTGATTGCGTGTTGGAAATGAAACTAGCCACAATTGAGGTTTTTGTGGCAACTGAAATATTTTTTCCATTAAAAGTATATTTTTCATCTCATTAGGTAAAATTTCATTTTCTTTAGGTAAATTACTGGCTCAAAATAATAAAAGACACTCAATAAGTGCTAAATAAAAAATGGACAATGCCTGTTCCTAATTCAACCTTACTGTCTCAGAAATCAATCCAGACTCCCCTCCTTCAGGCTGGTGGGTGGATTCTGTATGCTTCTTAGGCTGCTTCCTGTTCTTAAAGGGATCTGTAGCAAGTGTAGTAGCTTACAATTGGGGGAGGGGTGGAGGAACCAATTATAAACTAGTCAATAGGTGTAGATCAGGACCTCAGCTTGAAGGGAAGCTATGGGACCTTGATTAGATAGGCTTTGGCTGGAGAAAGGGCACCATGCAGAGATCTAGAGGTGACAGGAGCTGGCGGTGTTTTGAGACAGAGGCAGGACACCTAGAATCAGGGTGTTCACACAGTACTGTTGGTCCAGAAGGACAGCTGAGGCAAATAGCACTTCTGAGAAGTTCCTTTCATATGAATTCCCATACACAGGAGAAAAATCAAGGAGATGATTTTAAAGAATATAGCTCTGGGTGGCAAAATACCTTTGTTGTTGCAATGGTTTATGATCTTTCAACCAGGCAAATGTGTCTTGTAACAACTCCTCAAAACAGTGTTCAGCTGGGTGCCAGTGGCTCACACCTGTAATCCTAGCTACTCAGGAGGCTGAGATCTGAGGATAGTAGTTCAAAGCCAGCCCCAGCAGAAAAGTCCATGAGACTCTTATCTCCAATGAACCACCAAAACCGGAAGTGATGCTGTGGTTTAAGTGGTAGAGTGCTAGCCTTGAGCTGAAGAGCTGAGGGACAGCGCCCAGGCCCAGAGTTCAAGCCCCACAACTGACAAATAAATAAATAGATAGATAGATAGATAGATAGATAGATAGATAGATAGATAGATAGATAGATAGATAGACAGATAGATAGATAGATAGATAGATAGACAAAAAACCCACAGTGTTCATGCTAATGCCTACTTCTGATTTGCTGCCAATCTGCTTCCCAGCCCCAAGTTCACTGAGTCATTTCAGAGGCATATTTGAACACATGTTTTATACCAAGAGTCTTTTAATAAGATGCTCAGGGGAGGTTTGCCCATGAAGAACTAGTCTTGTACATTGGAGGCTGAGTTTCCATGTCAAGCCTTGTGTATAAGGGGGACTGTGTGTAAATCCCAGTACAGCATCCTCTTCTAAGTTTCATCCAAGCTGCTGAGTTTTCATGAAGGGAACAGTGTGGTCTCATCTGTGCTTTAAATGTGCTTCTATCTAAATGAGACATGAGTCCACAAACCGATGTCTGTAGTGACCCAGAAAGAGAGTGATGAAGGACAGGACAGAGGAGTCAGGGAGGAAGTACTCTGTGTCCTCCGAAATGTGTGCTCATGAAACTTCATAGACTTGAAGACCAGAGCCTCTGGTAAAACCAGAACATTCATGAATGTCAGGAACCTTAGGCTCAAGCTCTTCTTAACAAGTGTGAATTGGCTGCAGAAATCATGTGTGGTGCTTTACGAGGTAGAAAGCCTTGGTCTTGAGGAGCTGAACGCAGAAGATGGCTCTAAACCGTCAACGTGACTCACCACACACACATGAGCTTACCTTAGCATGGGGACCGGGAAAATCAGAGAGCAATGTGAGACCTGAAAGTCTTAAGGATGAAAAATTTAGGATCAGACTCTCAGGATGAGGTGTTACAGGGATCATATTTTTAAAAAATAAGGCAAACGTCCAAACACAAGCAGGTGAACCAGAAAGACAGCAGGAGTTTTCAAAGCATTCACAACTGCATTGATATGATTTCCATAATGAAATAATATATAGGATCACATAGTGATTAATTCACAGTGAACTCAAAATAGTAGTTTTGATTCATCACTACCTGCTGTGCGGACCATTCTGTTCTAGGTGAGAATAATTAATTTTTCCTAACCTATAATTATATGTAATTCAACCAAACCACCTTCTTCCAATACCACAAGATACAGTGCATCTATTAGATATGTGTGGCTATAATTATCTTCTCCATGTTGAAGTTAAACTTCAAGAATAGTCTATTTATAACATAGAGAACTTGCATTTTAGTATAAATGTATCCTTCGAGGATGTTTAAGTGTACATTCAGACATTCAGAACCAGGCTACATAGGAAAATATTTCCATTTAGTAGAACTATAAAAATGTTATGTTCTGTGATATTAGTGGTTAAAGGTACACATACATCCTAGTCCATGGTCATCCCTAGAAACTTAATTGATTAAAGCAGAGAGTGGGAACCCAACATGAATTCAGCCTGGAATGAAGGAATAGAGATGAATGGCTGCTTGATTAAGCTGAAACTATATAGTACATTCTGCTTGCTCTGTGGTAACTGTGACTAGTGAGGTGCTGGCCTGGGCAGGCCCTGGCAAATGCTTGATTTATGAACAAATAAGTGAAGGCATGAATAGATGAATGTATGAGTGGATAGGTAAATATATGTACAGGACAGACAGATGGAAAGTTGGTAGATGAGGAAACTCAGGAGAATTGTACAGTGCCCCAGCATACTACAGAGGAAAGAGCCAGGAATGGCTAATCGATTGCTGTTCTTAGTACATTAGAACATATTGAGTTATAGTAATGTGCTTCTCTCAGGATAAGATAACCTAGGAGGCACAGAAACTGTTTTTTTCCATGATAAAAATAGAAGGAACAGCAGTTTAAAGGAGCACAGTGACATTCTTGGATCAGCAGGAAGAAAACAAGTCTGAGGAGATAGCACTGCAGACAGCAGAACACACAGGAGAAAGATGGAATTGTTTGTTTCTCAAGGACAGCACTCTGGCACACTTGCTGGGAGCAGGTTTACATGGGGGAAGATACTCACAGGACACCAGGACACTTACCACATAGCAGGACACTTCGCTGGAAAGTGAATACACCAAAAAGAGACAGCCACTACCAACCCAATGAGATCATGCATGTTATCATTAAGCTAAAAGTGTAGTGTTAAGGTGTTTAGAATCAGGGGGATTAATTCTGATCAATGATAATTAAATGAGCTATTCATTAGCATCAGAGTCACTGGCATTCACAGCAGAACTTATGCAGAAAAACATCCAATACAACATTAACACCAATACTATTATAACTGATTAAGATTATCTACATAGGTGTTTCGTAGACCTCTGTAGATACATAAAGATTATTTCAGGCTGGGTATAATGGCATACATCTGTAATCTCTGTATTTAAGAAGGTAGAGAGCAGGAAGATCTCAGTTAGAGGCCAGGATGGGTAAAAATCTGAGAGTGACCCCATGTCAACAAGTAAGGAGGCACAGTACTGTGCACTTGTCATCCCAGCAAGAGGGAAACAAGGGAGGCTGAGATCTGGAAGATGGGGGCTCCAGGCGGGTAGGATAGTAAGATCCAAGAGACTCCATCGGAATGGAAGGAATTGGGCAGTGTGCTGTGTGGCTGGTATGCCAGATACAGCGGGAATTGTAAAATAAGAATGGCTCAGTCCAAGCTGGGCCTCGCATAAAGCAAGACCCTGTCTTGAAAACAGCTGACTCATGGGCTGGACTCATGGCTCAGAGGAAAAGCACCTGACTGGCAAGTACAAGACCCTAAGCTCAAGCCCCAGTTTGCCATCAACATCACTAGAGAATGAGTTAGATGGAAGGTGTAATCTACAATAATTCCATACAGGAGGCTGGCCTTAGAACTATGAAAAATTAACACTTCTATTTATTGAGTCCAATTGGATGTATTTTTTATAGTCTGGATTAATCAAATAGTTAAGCAGATTGAAGGTGTCTAAGACTTATGTCTGATCAATGTTGCGTCTTAAAGATCTAGGTTCGGGTTATAAACAGGGGCCATTAAATGTGGCCCAGATGAGAGGAGGTGAAGATGTGGCTGTGTTTCGTAAGGTCCCCCGCTCGTGCAGAAAGAAAACAGCATTCGTGACAGGTGGAGTGTTTGTAGGGGCAACTGTGTTTGAATTAATCTGCAGGAAGATCTGGGAGACGGGTGCTTAGCAAACCTGGAGTCAGGGCGTGGGCTAGGCGAGGAGGCATGAGGTCTGCCTGTGCATCAGTGAGCGTTGCGTGGGGGAAGTTTCCATCACAGTTTGTCCAGAGTAGAGTAGGTGTGAGAGGCCCATTATGTTGGGGATTCTGAGGCGGCTCTTGGTCAGCCAGGGCATCGGTGCACAGCAAGCCCCAGACAGACGAAGCCTGAGGAGAAGGCATGCCCAGGACAGCCTTGTAACCCTGTCTGTGTGACATGGGACTGGGAGCAGCCTCGTGGCACCTCCGGCTTGGACAACACCAAGTGACAAGTCCCCACCCTGCCTAAGGCACCCGCGCTCTTGCTGGAACATTTAACAAGATCCCAGGATGAACATGCGGCCTACAATTCGAGAACGCTTATCTCCCAAAGGATGGAGCTTGACTGCATGTTTTCGTGAAGATCTCAGAGGTCCCGGACTAATGGTCTCCCCTGCACTACTGGTGGGTGACCGTAAAGATGCCATAAACTCTAAAACTCATAATCCTCTCTTCCTCTTTCACCAAAATGCACCAGCTGAGCTAGGTAATGTCAGAGGCCTGGAACCACTTGAGGCTGTGGTCAGTCTGTCCCTGGGGTCCACTCTGGGGACTGTGAGTTGACTCAGTCCCCTCCAAAGGTACATGTCCTTGGGGGAATTGTACAGCCATTGAAACAATTTAAATCACTTTGTGGGATCACCAGAATCACCAGATCCTTTCTTTGGGTCATTTAAATTGACTATTCTTTTTGACCAAAGCAAAACCACACAGCAGAAGCTTCCTTCCCTAACTTATCCACTAGATAAACCAAGGCTGATTTTATTATTCAGTCGCAGTAAAAGAGTGGAGACCAAATTAATTCACACGTAGGACTCTGGTAAAAGCCGAGTCTTCTTCAGATTCCTGGCTTCAATTGAGAGGAGAGGATTCTTCCTTTATCCTGCCCTTGTGGAACATTGTTTCCACCTCCGTCATTTTTGCTCTCCTGGACTTCATTAAGACAGGGAAGCTGGGCGCTGGTGGCTCACGCCTGTAATCCTAGCTACTCAGGAGGCTGAGATCTGAGGATCGCGGTTCAAAGCCAGCCCGGGCAGGAGAGACCGTGTGAGACTCCTATCTCCAATAAACCACCAGAAAACCGGAAGTGGTGCTGTGGCTCAAGTGGTAGAGCGCTCGCCTTTAGCTGAAGAGCTGAGGGACAGCGCCCAGGGCCAGAGTTCAAGCCCCACGACCGACAAAAAAAAAAAAAAGACAGGGAAACCTGTGCATTTCAAGAACTAGCACAGGACACCGGCCGTGCTGTTTCTGTCGTGAGTGCTGTTTCAAAGGTGCTGCCAGGACTCAAAGAAGACAAATCATTCACAGAATCCCCCTGCTAGTTCCCTTCTGGCACAACCCACATGCCACCTGCACCCCTCCATTGCTGTCCCAGAGCCCCAGCATTTGTATTTGTCTGCTGCCACAGCCTGTGCCTCCCTAAAAAAAAAATCCCTGAAAATCAGAGCAGAGCTTGGAGCTTTAAAAGTCATCCCTGCCCATTGTGTTAAATCCTCTAAAACCTGTCACTTGAAAAGAATAAATCCATGTCTAATGATTCCCTAATGAAGAGAGGGATGCCTGTGACTCAGAGACAATTTGCTTCTCGGGGGTCAGCGTGACATGAGAGCTTTCGTCTTGGACACGGTCACACTGTCTCTCCACAGCCATGGGAAGAGGCCCCCAGGGAGCCCCTCAGCCTCTCCTTGCTTCTGGTTGGTGAGAAACAGCCTTTCAGGAGAGAAAGTTACAAAACCCAAACTTCCAGGTGATCTGAGATGGTCTCTTAGGCTGATTCAGTGAGTCTTTAACTTATAACACCAAACGTAACCCAGCATTGCTGATTCCCCTTGACCTTCCACAGGACAGATGTCACAATGTCACTGTCTCCCCATCAGTCATCACAGACAGTGTAGATCTCCAGCCTTCAAAAGCCATAAGATTGTATTTTGTCTCATTTGGTCTCTGCTTGTGTCTCTTCTCCTCTCCTCTCTTCTTTTCTCTCCTCCCTTCCCTACCCTTATCTTCCTTCGCTTCTGTTCTTTTCCCTTTCCTTCTCCTTTCTTTTCCTGTCTTCTTCTTTTCTTCTCTTTTGTTCCTTCTAATCTGAATCTACTCTCTCCACATCCATACTACCCATGCATTTCCAGAGTACCAGTCCCTATTCCTCAGGAGGTATAAATGTATCTCATGTCAAACACAGAATGCCCTGTAGCGAGAGAACTAATGATGTATCGGTAGGGTTTTTGAGATACACATGGAAGGATCGAAGCCTCCCTGGGAGTAGAGAAGCCAGTGCGGGAACGTTGTGATTCCATTCACTGCACTCCATCCCCTGCAAACCCTGCTACCCCCAAAACCCAGCTTAGCCACCCATCATCCAAACAGAACGTGATAAAATTCAGGGAAAAAAATGTTAAATTATGATAGCTCTGGTACTAGATCTCTTTTAATCTCTAGCATAACCTAGCTATTACAAGGAAATGTCCAGTCTTTCCAGAATACCTGTAGTAGTGGTGCCACACTTCCTCCCCAGCTGCCGACTCCATCTCTGCAGACATGGCCAGGCCCCAAGGAGTGGCATGTTCTGGGTCTGGCCTTTTCTGTCTCACATTCATCTCCTAGCCTTCCCAGAAGCCCTGCACAGTCCCTCTCCATCCGTCCAAGCCCCGAGGCTTGCAGGACATGATCCTCAGGAGGCCTGTCTAACTGCTTGTTGGTGACTCCTTCCTCTCAAACACTGCGCTCCTAGTACACTGAGCATGGATTTTTGCAGGGACTTTCGCGCCGTTACCCTTTCCCAGTGAACCGTGCTCGCCATGAGGACCAATATCTCCAGAGCACAGCACCCTGTTCAGAGGTGATCTACTTTTGAGTGTTGAATGGACCCGAAGAATGGCTGTGATCATCTCAGCCAACCCCTTCTTTCCTGGCATCTCCAGGTAGCTCCAGGACGGAGCTCCGCGCCCTTGCTCCCATCCCTCGGGTCTTCCTCCATTTATTAGGCCATTGTGTTGACCATCATTCTCTCACAGTGCCATGATGGAACTCAGGTTTCTCTGAATGTTGCCGGAGGATTGGTTTTCCCGTCATAATTAACATCCCACAATCAGCAAGGAGCAGAGCCGCAGTTTCGCTCTTCCCCACACCCTCCCTAACGGGACCAACTATTCTTCCCACCAATGCCACAGCACATCAGCAGTGGAGAAGGAAAGTAGGAGACCTTGAATTATGGAATATAGCTAGAGAGAAAGCAGATAAAGGTTAGAACACGCAGGAGCCCCCTACATGCACCTGTGTGACTGTCCTGACTTTCACCCAGCTCAGAGAAAATGAAATGAAGGTGATGTCTAGTCTGCCAGAGGTCTTTGAGTTAAGCCAGGCATTGAGGAGATCTCCCCAGGGGTGGGACACCATCAGTCTGACTGTAATCCTGTGAACTTTTAGGTCAAGTCTGCAGAAAAACAGTTGCATTCAGGAAGGAGTTCCAGGGAAGGTGGCACTGACACTGTACATCTGGATTAAACTCCATTTCCATGTGAAGAGGTCCATGAAATGTCTCAAGCTAAGCACCCTGGAGACAACTGTGACCTATAAACACTAACGGTGCCTAATGGCATGTGCATGTGCACCAGCCCTGCGTGCCACTGTGATGGGAAGCTGGCACAGTGATATCCCCGTTTATGCTTGTGGCACATGTGTTGGTCTCCTGCCTGTGTTACTGGTGTTTGTCTCAAGTGCCAAGAATACAATCGTGAACATGTGGCAGGCAGAGTTTTCCTGTTTTCTCTCCCTAATGGAGCAGCGCCATTGGGTTTCTTGACTCTTCCCCTTGGTCTACAGTGGGCTGTTCTGCAGTAATTCAGATCTGCTTCCCCACAAGCCTGTGAGCTCTTGACATGCCTGTGAGGATGTGCGTTCCCACACACACCCCACTCTCTGAACTCTTAAAAATAAGTACAACGCATGGTAAAATTGCTTGAAGGTTGCCAGGATGTAGTGTATCATTCTGCTGCTCAGGGATTTCTGTCAGTAGCTATCTTCCTTCATAGAAACATGTCTCGAAAGTCTCCGATGTTTGACATGGAAACTCATTCGACTCCATGCTGCAACTTCTTCATTAAAATTCCAGGGAGTGATGCACCTGGTATTAAGTACTGGGGCACATAGCCCTTGACTTGTACTCAGAGATGGACATTTGTACTCAGCGATGACTTTCTTGAGACTTTTGAAGTCCGATAACCATACTGGCTTTCCATCTAATATTGCACACTGCCATGGGGAAACACTGAGTAAAACCATTTCTGGTATCAGGTTTATGCTCGATTTTGATCTCTGTGTGTTCAATTTCCCTGTTGGGAGTGGGCAGAAGAAAGAGACCACACCAGTCATGGGCTGGTTTGGCTCTGGATGGAAGGGCTTATTCCCCACACCATGGTATCTTCAGGCAGAGAGCGCAGAACAATGCTGTGGTGTCACCGCTGGGGTGCATTGTCGGCATAGACATCAGAACAAAGCCTTTAGCGATTTGAACAGATAGGATGGTGTTTAAAAACTCATAGGGATACATAATTAATTTTCCTCTACTGGGAAAATCACCTATGTGACCGTTTTCCCATCGCCATGGTAGCATCTCCAACCAGTGAAATGTATCCCTAACGTGTGTGTGTGTGTGTGTGTGTGTGTGTGTGTGTGTGTGTGTGTGTTTTAGATGGGCATTCACAAAGTGTTCCTGAAGTACTGGCACATGGACCAGCTCAGTGACCTGTGTCTCCAGCTACAGCAAAGAATCATAACCTGCCAGAAAGGTAAGCGCCACCCGTCAGCATGCCACAGCCCCTTTGAGCTGTTAGGTTCTAGATCATTAAATGAACCCTGAGTCTAAGTGCTTGTGAGACCAGCATTGTCATACCTCCTCATCAGCCCCCCACCCCACCCCGAGCCTCCTCAAGGCAGAGTACTGAGCTATAAAAAGCCTTGTGCCTTGACATGTTGTATGTATGTGTTTACAGACCCGCTCGCTTATGCCTGTGTGGGTAGATTCCCCATCACATTTTAGATGAAGTTCTTATGGAGTATCCAGGCTTAGCACTCTCTGTCACCAGCACAGATGATAAGGTTGTGCCTTAGACTGGGTGTAGGGAACATTGCCCAGCTGCTAGTGTCTGGACAGCACTTACACTCTGCCGAGGTCTGGGAAGTGATCACCAGCCAACAAGTTTTCTGTAAGGCCACACCAGCCCGAGAAAATTCCTTGATTGATTTTCCCTCCATCAAGTGAAGATACTATCCAGGGTGATTTCTTTGCTGGCAGATAGCATCTGTGTATCCAGCAAAGAAGATGTTCCATTTTGAATCTGTGTCCTGTTGGAATCCAGGAGATTGTTAAGGAGGGGGCCTGTTTTCCAGGAGGGAAACCGACCTGTCTTCAGTGTGTATTCAATGTCCCACAGCAAGGGGTCCCTTGTGACCTTTCTGCATGTGCTTAGGATGTATTCCAATGATACCTTGTCCATGAGGATTTTGTTTTTGTTTTTTTTTTAAAGTTATGCCTCTTGTAAAATGGCTATGCATTTGACACTCTTTAGTGGGCTTCATTGTTTAATTTTTAAAGAAAGATAACAGAGGAAGGAATTTTACCAGATGCCAGTGGTTGGTATAACATGCTGAGCTTGGTGTTCTAATGTGGTTGAAAGTGTTACTCTAGCCACGGAGTAAGTGCCTGCCTGCTCTGGAGCTTCGTGGCAAATCCTCCTGTGGTCCCTTGGAGCCATTTCTCTCCCGTGGGGCCTGGGAGAGCCTTGAGAAAGGGAGGGAACAGCCTTCACCCTCTTAGTTCAGAACCTTCCCTATCCTCTCCTCCTCTTCTTCCTCTTCCTCTTCCTCTTCTTTGAGATGGGAGTTCACAAACTAGACTCTGTTCTATCTCTCTCTGTGTCTGTGAATGTGTGTGTGTCACTCTCTCTGGCTTATTATAAGCCGATCCCTGTGACTTCATTCTTCATTAGTACAAGGGAGAGGCTGAGCCCCAGAACTATGTTGAACACCCCTCTCTTACAGACGTCATGGGTGTGGGCCGTCCTGCACCTGCTCAGAAGGCGTCTGACGCCCCTGTCCCTCTGTCCCACCTGAGGACAAGGAGGACAGCACTGAATTCCACCCCAGAGATGGGGACAGGATGAGCACTGTCGCTGTAACATGGCGTGCAGCTGGAGAACAGCACTGGCATTCTACTGGGCAGTGTCCTGACAGATCACCGGGGAAGTGTACCCTCTCCTACCACAAACACAACTAGAAAATTCTATTCTGTTTTGCTCCAAAGACAAAGTTGTCATACACAGCCAACTCAGAGCAGAGGGTGTGAACAGAACCCTGATTCTGGTCACCATTTGATAGAAAGATTAAAAAAAAAGCACACGGAATAGCAAGCAAGGTACCAGTGGCTCATGCCTGTAATCCGAGGAGCTATGGAAGATCTGAGGGTTGTAGTTTGAAGCCAGCCTAGTCAGGAAAGTCCATGAGTCTCTTTTCTTCAATTAATCACCAGAAAACTGGAAGTGGCGCTGTGGCTCAAAGTAGAATGCTTGCCTTGAATAAAAAAAGCTCAGGGACAGCACCCAGTCCCCAAGTTCAAGCCCCACATCCAACAGGGAAAAAAAACTGAATGGCCTTTAAAATGGCATCTGGACAAAAGCCATAATTTCATTTCCCCTAAATAAAATAATGGCCATAAAAGCATTTTAAACGACAGATGCTTCAATGTACAGCAGTAATTATTGATTTTTATTTTTATATGTCTCAGAATAGTTCCCTCAATATTATTTGCCAATATTAAATTCACTCAAAAAACATATATAATTCAAAGCCATTTCTATTTTATAGAAAGTTATCATTTTTTCTTGGTAAATATTCAAGGAAGAGAGATGTAACTTGTAGTTTGATATTCAAACATTGCCATTTCAAACTATTCCTTCTAGAAGTTTCTATCTGACCCCAATGGACCAGAAATTGTAGGTCTTTTTGCACCCACAATTCCTCCTAATCTCAGAACTTAGAAGTTAGAGGGCTGGCATCACAGAGGTTGACGGGCTCATGTCAGGCGTGGACAGACAGACAGACCCCAGGACAGCAGGTTGGGCCCAGGCTCAAGCAGCCAGGCCAGTACCCTTTTCAAGATGGCAGCTGCGGCGTTACACCCTGTGGTCATTGTCGGCCAGTTCTTCCTATGGATTGCAAATACGCTTCTTTGTGGCGTGCTGATCTGTCTCCATAGTGAGTCACAGGTCATGTCCGGCCGCACTGCAGGCCACACGCAGGGAGGGAGTTTGGCTTCCTTGACCCTGCCCTGGCTTTGCCTTCATTACTCTGTTTATTGAAATTATTGAAACTATTGAAACCAAGATAATTCCACTATAATTGTGGCCTACACAGAGATATTCATCATAGATGTGTTCAATTTGACCCAACCTTAAATAGTGTAAGTCAGGTGCTATTAAGTGTTGGTCTTTGATTTTTATTTTTTATTCTTACAAGTGGTGCTGGACAACTGAAGCATATTCACATCCTTGTTCCCAATATTTACACACATTTCTAAACCTCCTTTCCCAGGTAACAGAGAGGATACATTTCCTATTATTTCTACACAATCTGTCTAGTCTTCGATGCAGTGCTAATGTCTTTAGGAATTAAATCAAATCCTAGAAGGACAGTACACAGGGTATTTCAGGGACTAACTTCAGGAATCTTCAAGAAAATATCAGGAAAAATGATCACCGTAGCCCCAAAGTGAGGTCTGCACCCCCAATTCTCTAGACTTTGCTGCTCCTTGGCTCACCCATTTAATGCTAAGCTATCAATGTCTACTTTACATTACCATAATGTGTAGGGAACCGTGCTATGTCTAGGCAACCTCAGCACCATCACTACTGAACTTAAGTATCCTCTTCAATACAATTAGAATATTCTAGCAAATTCTAATTATGGATTAAACAGTGTCTTCTTTTATAAATTATTTTTATTTGTGCATCTCTGTGATTTGGGGTTTTTTTGTTTTGTTTTCCTTTTGGGTCCACTCACTAACCCTGGGTTATGTTTTGGGGGAAAGTCATAAGAGGTTTTCTAGCACGCCAGCATGTGCTTCAGAAAATGAGCGCTAAGCGGCACGAGATCACGTCCATCAAGAACTTCCTGGAGGACACGGAGGACATGGCGCTGAGAACCTACGACGCCCTGGTCATTCAGAACGCTTCGGACATCGCCCGGGAAAATGACCGGCTCAGGAAGGAAATGCATGCCCCTTACCACAGAGAGAAGGAAGAGGCCAGGAGCAAGCAAGAAGAGGGCGTGAAAAGGTAAAGACTGTTTGCAAAGTTACTTCCCTTTGTGAGCAACCAGAAGGAGTTGTGAGGACTCTCCAGGGTCTTTGTATAAAGTTCAATCCTAGGACCCCCGTCTCAGAAAGAAGCTTGTGTGCTGTGCTCTTTGAACCCCAGCATCTAAGAGATGCTTTCCTTTCATGAATTTGATGCCATGTGTGTTAATTCGGTCATAGGAAGAAGTACTCGTGGCAAGAGCTACCACACTTGGGTCACATCAGCTCAAGACGTAAAGCATGGCTATATTTCTGTAGTAGCAAAAACATACCACTGGACTTTTGTGGGTTCTATGCAAGTGGGATATATATATATATATATATATATATATGTAGATACATATATATGTATCTATATATATATCTAGATATATGTATACACACACATATAGTGGCTGGCTTATAGTAACTTCTGAAGGGAAGTGAGGAAGGGAGAAGAGAAACACTGTCATAATATTGAATGCATATCCTATGCAAGTGGGAAAATTGAAAGAAGAGTTTGTGTTGAAAGGGATGGGGGAAAACATTGATCAAGATGCCCTGTACTTTTAAACTGGCACCAGGAATGGTAACTCCTTTGTAAAACCACTTAAAGAGAATAAAAAATGTATTTTTTTAAAAAAATTCTGGAAGTCTGACCAGAGGAGACCCCTGAGTAGTTGGCATCATCCCACACGGAGCGGATGCAGACAGACACAGGCTCAGAGGACTCAGTTCACACAGAAAGATGTTTATTTTTCCACAGGAACTTGCTTAATATTGTGTTTCTCCCGGAAAATGGCTGTCCTTGCCATTGCTGCCTATGTCAAATGATTTCTTTTTCCTGAAAGTGGAAATGGCAATGTGTCTCTTGCTAATTAGCTCCCAGTCTCTTAGTGATTAAACACGGGGAAAAAAATTCCCTTTGTACAGAAAGCTGTAATTAAACATTATAGGGAAAACAAATTATCCACTGAGTGTCACACTCCCATCCTTGGTGACTTTATTTTCTACATGGGAGTCTGGCTCTGGCTGGGGATGGGCCTAGGCCCTGTTGGTGTCTGCCACAGAGAGATAATTATAAACAAACGCTCAGAACTTCCTTGTAAAATGGATGCATCTTGCTAGCGCATGATTATGTTGACGTGTGAATCCAGAAGGAAGTTTTAACTATTAATTTCCAATGGCTTCCAGAATAAAATTGATTATTTTCTCTGCTGGAACTAAGCAGTCACCCCAATTTCTCCATTTGATCATGTATTTATTTGCCTGATAGAAAATTAAGTGGAGAGACATTCCTCTATTTGGTGAGTTCTAGCAGTTGACTCCTCAACATAGGAAGACACAGGGGAAAAAAAATAACAGTTCTGCACATTAACTCACCCATTATTGGTGAAATGTCAATATATAGAGAGAAATAGAGATGTGGAGAGAGAGATGCTAAATTGTAAATGCTCAGTAGCTCTGCACGGGAAGGGAAACTGTGGTGAACTTAAGCACGGACGATGTGTCACTAACTGTTTATTGAAATGGATTTCTTAAGATTATCATTCAGAGGGAAATGCTGGGTTTGGGGATGTGCCTAAGAATCGGAGTGTGAAGAACTCATTCTGTGAATGTGTGATAGCAAACGTGGTTCCTTTTTCAGTCATGCTACGTTTGTGAGAGGATTTTTAAAGGCTGTCGGGTGAGGGTGAATAGCTGCCGCCCCCTCCCCTCCACACTTCCTCCTGGACAGGGCTGCGCCGGGCAGGGCTGTGGGGGGGTACTGTCCAGCCACTCTCCTCAGAGAGACAGCCCCCCTCAGCAAAAGTGGATTTATAGCTGTGGCCTCCGTGATGCATCCAGGCCTCTGCAGCCTGTCCCTGTTGTTTTCTGTCCCTAGAAGAGCTGAAGACCAGAGTGGCTGCCGATACTTCCAGTCCGGCTCCATCCCCGTGCCTGTGGAGGGCCTGGCCCAGGCCCTGGCTGCTGCTCCGTCCATCCGCTCTCCATCCCTGCACTCAGCGTTCAGCCTGGAGGAGGGCAGCGGCCTCCCATCGCCTCGGAAACAGCCCCCACCCAAGCCAAAGAGAGACCCCAACACCCGGCTGAGCGCCTCCTATGAGGCAGTGAGCGCCTGCCTCTTCACCAGCAGCGAAGGTTAGCCAAAGGGGGGCTGAGGAAACTCACACTCAAGCTCATGCACGCTCTGACTGCCGGTCTGTCAGTACCCCCCTCCCCCCCACCGTGCCCCCCAGACTAGGAGGACGGCCTTAATATATTTCTAATAGAAGTAAATCCAATTGTTGGCTTGCTGGTGGCTGTTTAATCATTCAAGGTACAAAATATTTATTCAAATCTCTAAGCCTCTTAAGGAAAAGCTCCTTACATAGCATTTCCTTCACTCCAGGCTGAACCTCGGCCTGGACTAAGCAGCCTCCCCGGAGAACCAACTCCTGAAGTTGGTCTCCAGTCCATGAACCGAAAGCCTAAAAAGTCAGGCTTTCCTGCCATCACAATCAACTTACTAGCCAGATGCTGGGGGAAAACCATCCACACAGAAGAGAATTAATGGCCACAGAGCTCAGCAAGCGACAGACACTGCAGACTAGCTCAGAAAGGGCTCGGCGGGGCACATGGCACATTCGCCATCAGTCCTGGAACCACCTCTCGCGAGAACGTGAGAGGCCGGGATGGTTTGTCGCCCCTGCTGTGTGCCAGGCCCCATTCCACACCACTTTGGCTCAGTGGCCATGTTCCTCCCAGGTAGATCTGATTCCATGACTTCATGCTTCTACCTGAGGCTTTGTTCATTTATTCATCTCGCCTCTGCATGTCATAGCGTTATCTTTATTTCTATCAAAAGGTTAGAAGAAGATCTGGAGTCTCTCTCAAAGTGATTTGTGAGCCTGGGTCTCCCAAGAGAAGGAATACAGGGAGGTTGATTTGCTATCAGAGCCATTCACGTGTCATCTTAAAAAGTGAAGTTCCAGTCATGTGCCAGTGCTCACACCTGTCATCCTAGCTGCTTGGGAGGCTGAGATCTGAGGACTGTGGTTCAAAGCCAGCCTTGATAGGAATGCCTGTGAGACATATCTGTGACTCTTATCTCTAATTACCTACTAAAAAAAAAAAAAGAAGAAAAGAAAAAAATCCAGGAGCAGGGTTTAAGAAATAGAGTACTAGCCTTGAGCTTAAAAGTTCAGTAGCCAGGCCCTGAGTTCAAGCTCCAGGACACACACACACACACACACACACACACACACACACACACACACACACACACACACACACACACACACACACACACACACACACACACACACAGCCAAGTTCCAAAAGACAAGTTCCGAAGACAATTAGGGGGCTAGAGGTACTTACTAAAAAAGGCAATATGAACAGGTATTTTGTACCTCAAAACATAAAACCATTTATACAAATATTAATACATTATATATTTATATAAATATATAATATGTAATATGTAAATGTTTATATTTATATAAATAATTGATGATATTTATATAGTCACCCTTTTTTGCAAACTCTTAACAAGTTAGGGCCAGCTGTTTGAAACAAAGTTCTCTCCAAGTCTGGGTGGCTGTCAGCACATAGAGGTTGGGAAAGGAAGACCAAGCCCCAGCCTCCACATCCTCATGTGGGGATCTGCAGGCCCGTGTGCCCTGCCTGGTGCGCAGACATTCTCTGTCCTGTTGGGAAGTGCAGCCATCCTGGGGGCTAGCTGTGACAGGCTGGCAGATGTCACTGCTTAGGAGGTGGCCACATTCTGAGGGTCACAGGTGGTCTCGGGCACTGCTGCCTGCACCTGAAAAGGTCCGAAGGTCTGCCTTCTCTGGGACAAGGGTGCAAAGTCCTCCACGGGATGTGGATGGACGTGGAGTGGGGAGGAGGAGCAGCGTCTGCTCAGCACTGCTGGAGTCTCAGGGACACGTGCCTCCGCTGGCCCACCCCTGGCCCACTCATGGCTCTGGCCCAGCCACGGACCCCCAAGCTATTGAAAGCGTGTCCTGTCCCTTCTCCACAGAACCCTGGCTATGCATGGAGTTGGAATCATGGATCCACTTCGTGGTTTCATTTGCCAAGGCACTGTTTTTTTTCTTTCTTTCTTTCTTTTTTCACCAGTCCTGGAGCTTGAACTCTGGGCCTGGGCGCTGTCCCTGAGCTGCCTTTGCTCAAGGCTAGTGTTCTACCACTTAAGCCACAGTGCCACTTCTGGCTTTTTCTGTGCATGTGGTGCTGGGGAATCAAACCCAGGGCTTCACGCATGCTAGGCAAGCACTCTACCACTAGGCCACTTCCCAGCCCATGGTTTTCTTTTAAAATGAGTGTAATTGTGAGTTTCTTGTAGAGTAGTCCCTTGCACCCACCCCACCCCCAAGTGCTGTGAATGTCTCCTGAGCAGGCACACGCCCATTAAAGAGACAGATTTAACGCCTGGTGAGGGTCCGCGTGGACCTTTCTTTGCATCCTTCCCACACAACTTCCCTTGCTGAGAAACATTATTTTCTATTGCCTGAATTTCTGGCAGTGAAGTCTTCACAGCACACTCTTCTGACACCAGTGGGTGGGCGGAGGTGATACTGGACTAGGACCTCCGTGCCCTAACTCGGCAGCATCCCCTGCCCCGCCCCTGCCTGAGGACGCCCAGAGCAGTAGGAGAGAGTTTACCTGACAGAGCATCATCAGGTAAACTGAGGCAGATGGGGAGTGAGACCAGGATGCTCTTCCCATAAGGCCCAGGCTGGCCGGCCTCGGTGGAACGGCGTAACACAGAAGTGTCCTGGCGGGGCAGGCCGCTGGGGACAGAGTCTGAGGGCCAGAAAGAGGGGATTGGGGCTGTGTCTGTCATGGAAACAGCTAAAACACTTTGAAACTCACATCAGGTCCATCTGTCCATCCTGGCCACACCCATGTCCCTGCGATGGACGGGCAGCTGGCTGAGTAGTCAGCACGCCAGCACCAGGTGCCGCAGGGTAGCTGCTGGCTTGGGGGCTCGGGGCAATATCCCCCTCACCCCCCCTACCCCCTCAGACTGAGGAGAGGCGAGAGGAGAGAACAGGGAACGGGACTTGTTGGCCGGTGTTGGATGGGGACTAAAATGCCACCCATATGCCCTAATGAGAAATCCCAAAGGGAAGCATTTTGTGGGAGAAAACATGTGTGTCCTGCCAGGGTGTGATCACATTCCACGCAGACCCAAGTCCGGATCTGTAATGGGTTCTCTGCGCTCCTCTGCGCTCCAGGTCCCTCCACAGGCCCAGAGCTTGGAACTCCCACGCCACGTGGCCCAGCAACGTGGGAACTAGGCCAGACTGCCTCTGTGTGAGGGGGTGGGTGGGGGGAGAGGTCTCTACAGAAGTCAGGGACTGTCCCAAGTTCAGGCTCAAGAAGAGCATGCCCTGTGGAAAGGCAAAGCCCGTGAATTGAATTGATCAGGTGTTCAGAGTAAGCCTGGCCTGTGGCTGGCTGTGGGCAGCAGAGGGGAGGCCTCGCGCACTGCGAGGTGCTGGGGTGAGGCAGGCCAGGCCGAGCACCCTGCACTGCAGGCCTCTGCTCTTCCCAAAGTAATGCAGGACTTCGCATTACTCTAGCTAACAAAGCTAATCGTGAAAGTACAGAGGAGCTCTTCACACCATCCTCATCCTGCCTTGTTCTGTGACAGTCTCTCACCTTGGAACCCAGGCTGGCCTTGAACCTCCCAGCCTTCTGCCTCTAATTCCAGAGTGCTATGGCATGACAGGTGTCCACCACCACAGCTGGGCTCCGGCTCTATGGGGTTGACACCTGTGTGTGTGTGGGGGGGGTGATGTGTGTGTTGTGTGGAGACACTGAGAACCAAGCCAAGCCCTTGTCTGTCTGTCTGTCTGTCTGTCTGTCTGTCTGTCTGTCTGTCTGTCTGTCTGTCTGTCTGTCTGTCTGTCTGTCTGTGTGTCTGCCGGTGTGTCTGCCGGTGTTGATCTTCAGATCAACCTGTGGCCCGGCCTTCTTTCCAAACCCCTCCCTGTGACGAGGCGCCCGGCTGCAAGCTCTGCACATCATCCGGGCGGGAGCGAGGGTACAGGAGGGACAGGGGACAGACAGGGGGACAGGGACAGGGGATGGGATCAGGGGATGGACCGGGGACAGGGGACAGGGGACAGGGGATGGGATCAGGGGACGGACTGGGGACAGGATCAGGGGACGGGGGTCAGGGGACAGACGGGACGGGCAGGGGATGGGGTCAGGGGACAGGGGCAGGGGACAGGCAGGGGATGGGCAGGGGACAGGGATAGGGGACGGGATCAGGGGACGGACCCGGAGACAGGGTTAGGGGACGGGGACAGGGGTCAGGGGATGGGCAGGGGCTGGGGTCGGGGGACGGGGACAGAGGTCAGGGGACGGGCAGGGGATGGGGTCAGGGGACAGGGACAAGGGACAGGGGACAGGGGATGGGCGGGGGACGACAGGGGATGGGCAGGAGACGGGCAGGGGACGGACAAGGCCACCGGCTTCCCGCGTCGGGTGACGCCCTCCTCCTTGGTTTCCCCTCCAGCTCTGACGCGCCGCCGCCCCCACAGCGACGATTACAGCGCGGTGAAGAAGATCCCCCCTCGGAAGCCCAAGAGGAGCCCCAACACCAAGCTCAGCGGCTCCCACGAGGAGATCTGGGGCCCGCGGCCCTTGGGCGCGGCCGGCGCGGGCGTGGTGCGCCCGGGGCCTTCGTGCGCCCTGCCGCTGCCACTGCGCCCGCCGCTGCCGCTGCGTCCTGGCGAGCGCGACGGCGAGGACGAGGATGAGGACGCGGAGCCCGTGTACATCGAGATGGTGGGGAACGCGGGCGGCGCGGGCGCGGCGGGCAGCCCCGAGCACGAGGCGGTGTACGAGGAGATGAAGTTCTTCCCGCCCGAGGAGGCGGGCGGCCCGGGCCTCGGCTCCGGCCCCGCGACGCCCCGGGACCCGGGCGACATCCCCGCCCCGTTCCCCAACCTGCTGCCCCACCGGCCGCCGCCGCTGGTCTTCCCGCCCGCCCCAGCCGGCGGCTCCCCGGCCTCCGACGAGTCCCCGCTCACGCCGCTGGAGGTGAAGCGCTTGCCGGTGCTGGACACCAACCTCAAGTACCCGGTCCCGCCCGACGGCGCGGGCCCGGGCTCCCCGCCGGCCGACGGCCAGGGGCCCGCGCCGCCGCCCGCTGCGCCGCCGCCGCCCGCCGCGCCGCCGCCGCCGCCCGCCGCGCCGCCCCGGGCGCCCCCCAGGCCCGGCCCGGCTCCGCCGCCGCCGCCCGGCCCGCGCTCGCCCGCCCGGGCCCGCGCCGCCTCGCCGCCCGCGCCCCACCGCGCCCGCCGAGAGCTGGCCGGCCTCCTCCTCGCGGGCCGCGGCGCGCTGCGCAGGTCGGCGGCGGGGCGCCGGATCCGGGAGCCCGAAGGTGAGCGGGGCCCGGGCCGGGGTGGGGGTGGGGGGCCGGCGTCCGAGGGGGCCCTGGGCAGGGGGCGGCGGCATCCATGGGGTCCCTGTTACCCCAGGACCCCGGCATCCGTGAGGGCCTGTTACCCCTGGGAGATCCCCAGCACTGGAGGTATCTGTAAGGTCCCCGGTATTCTCGGGGTCCCCGGTATGGGGCTCCCGAGGGTCCAGAGGGCAGAGGTGCGCGCCCTGCCTGGGCCTGAGTGGTGTCCGCGATGGATGTCGCGCGCCTCGGCCGAGCAGAGACCAGGGGAACGCGCCGGAGGCCGGGGTCGACCGGGGCCTGTCCACCGCCCGAGGTGGCCATGGCCGGGTTAGGACCTGACCTGTCCACCGCCCGAGGTGGCCATGGACACGGTAGGACCTGACCTGTCCACCGCCCGAGGTGGCCATGGCCGGGTTAGGACCTGACCTGTCTACCACCCGAGGCGGCCATCGCCGGGGCAGGACCTGACCTGTCCACCGCAAGAGGTGGCCATGGCCACGGTAGGACCTGACCTGTCCACCGCCAGAGGTGGCCATGGCCGGGGCAGGACCTAACCTGTCCACCGCCCAAGGCGGCCATGGTAGGACCTGGCCTGTCCACCACCCGAGGTGGCCATGGCCACGGTAGGACCTGGCCTGTCCTCCGTGCCTGGCCGCAGTCTCGGGATGGGGAGGGCGCGGACCTGTCCACCCCGGAGCTGGAAAGCCCGCCCAGGCTGACCTGCCGGGCTGTTCTTCCCCAGAGCACCCGGCCTTTGTTCCAGGGAGAGCCCTGGTGCCCAAAACGCGCTGCCTTTGTAGATGCTCCCCAACATCACAAGTAGAAATGACAGATATTTTAAATTTTTTCTTATGTGGTATATATTGTGTATTTATTATATAATATTTTATGTATCCAGTATCCATTACATATAATATTATATAGTTTGTATATTTATTTTTACATAGATGGGTGAAAATAAATATACAAAGTCAAATATATCCTATGTGTTCTGTATTTGGGGGAAGAAAAATGCAGGATATAAAATAGAACCAGAATAGAAATAACATAGACTATTTCCTCATTAAGCAGAAACATCACAGCCAGGATGCCGTGATGTGGCTATTATATATTTGTAATATAATGCTTGTGTGCATTAGCCTATACCAAACATTGTTAAGCTGGGTGCCAGTAGTTCACACCAGTAATCCTAGCTACTCAAGAGTCTGAGATCTGAGGGTTGAAGTTCAAAGCCAGACTAGGCAGGAAAGTCTTATTTCCAATTAACCAGAAAAGGGCAAAAATTGAGCTGTGGCTCAAGTGCTAGAGCACTAACCCTGAGCCAAAATGCTCAGAGACAGCACCCAGGCCCAGAGTTCAAGTCTCAGGACCAGCACACAAAATAAAGAAAACTAAAAATTCATGTGAACAAGGTCAAAGTCGATCCATCTAACACCCGTGGTAAATAGCTGAATAATCTACTCACTGTCGATTCCTCAAGGATGCTAATTGTCTGTTTAGCTAACAATCTCTCCTTAATTATAGACTATTAATAAATAAAATGGTACTTGTCAGGAGCAACAGAATGTCTGAATTTCACAAGTCATGTTTCAGTCCCGTGATAAAAACGGTCTCTAAAAGAAAAATCATTAAATGAACAAATTGATACTTGCTTTTAGAAGTAAAGCTTTATTAAAACCTCGCAAACCCCATTTTACTGTAGATAGGAATGAGGTAAATGCGCCATGACTTTATTTTGTTCAGAGTATTAAAGTTAATGAGCTTCTAGACAGACCCCTTTCTTAGCACATCTCAGGTCGGAGAATGTAAAGGCTCCTAGACTCAGATTTGCTAACTACATTTCCCATGGCAGCCTGAGCCAATATTTGGAGAATCCTAAGTATGGCGTTACCATTTCAAAGGAAATATCATAAGACATCTATTTTCCTAATGTGTGCTTTTATAGAATATGTTTTTGTTCTTAAATGTATCCTTGGGTTTGAACTCAGATCCTCCAGTTTGGCTTGTGCTTTTACCACTTGAACCATGCCTCAAGCCTGGCTTTTGGCTAGAAACTTTGGAGATGGATTCTTGTGGACTTTGATGCTTTGTCTGGCTTCTAGCCATGATCCTCTGGATCTTGGTCTTCTGAGTAGCTAGGAGTACATGCATGAGCCACTGTTCCCTAGCTCGGGGTACTATTCCACTTGGAAAGGTTGGTCGGAACCATTGGTGAGTTAGATTGTAATCGCAGAAAACTTAGCCATGTGGAGTCCAGGAGAACTGTGTGAGGACACCCACTGCAGAGCTGTGCCATTCTTCATACCCTGCGGTGGGGATGGGTTTTCCGGCTTGCGTGAGCAGATCTAGCAGGTTAGACTTTGAGAACCAGAAAAGCATTTGTTAAAGCCAAGATGGAGCAGCTCATACGATGATGAAGTTTGATCCCAAGGTGGATAATTCATTTTCTTCTGAATGAACTGGATGCCTGTTATTCATGGTTTTTGGTGGTTTACTAGAGCCTTGGGATTTCTTTCTGAGTGAGTTTTACATCTTCTCCTTTGTCCTCTTGGTATTTAAAGTCAGTTTTCTTTCCACTTGAAATAGCTCCCTTATCAGATCACCTAGCATATGACTAATTCACCCTGAAGACCCCTAAATCAATTGTGGCTCCGTTCGCACTCCATGATGGGAGGAAAGATCGTTCACCAAGTTTTACGGATGGGTTCAAAGTGTTTCTCTTACTTCTTGAAACAAGGGAAGATGAAAACACCCATAATTCCATTGGGGTGTGGGCAGCCTGGTTTTTGTGGATCCTCTCCACTGCTGGTCCAGACAGCGACATGGAGGGCTTAACACACCCGTGCTCCCTGGCACTGGCCGCTGGCTGGGCCACTTGAGGCACAGTGACACACACACTCAAAGGAGGCAGCACAGTAACCAGTGTGACTGCAGCACAAAACCTGTGGTGTGTCCCCTCGACACTGCCTGCGTAGCCTGTGGTGTCCACACAACAATGCCCGTTTTACAGGAGGGACCCTGATGTGCTCCAAGTCGTTCCAGAACCCAAGAGCTTTGTCCCTTGGGGCTCTTCCTTACCTCCACCCCCAGGACCCCACAGCCTCAGACCACAGAGGACAAAGCAGGCAAACGCCTTTGGGTGCTCATTTGCTCACTGAGGTACATAAGAAAGACACGTAGGGTTTGGGTAGTGAAAAACCACCCCAGAGACTCTATAAAGTGGCAGGTTGTAGGCATTTTACAGATTGCAGATATGGATATATTTCTGGAATCCAGCAAAAGGCTTTCTTGATATAGAAGATTGCACTAATGGACAGTTTTTGTATTGAACCTCATCTCATGAGTGATACTGTTGTAGGAGTCATGTCTGATTGCCCAGTGTAAAAACACACAAAGCCTAATTCAAATGGAAAATTCAAATGGAGACAGAGGAGAGCGTGTGGCAGACCAGGCCACCAGGGAGCCCCACTGCCCAGCTCATCCCTGGGCTGAGGCTTCCTGAAGGATGAGAGATCCCAAGCCAGCCCTTCTCCACCCACTGATGGGCTGGGAGAGTCCAGCAGTAAAAGGAAGAAAACCAGCACGAAGGAAGAGGTCGAATCCCAGGACACTGAGAAAAGAATTCAGTTTCATTACTTTCTGAGACAAAGCATCCCAAACCTATAAGATAGAAATGGGTCGTTTATAACAATACCAGCAACATTTAAATTATAGCTAATATATGGTAGCAATTATCTAAGCTACCATATTTCTTTTCCATATTGTAAGTAAATTAAATAGTTGATTAGTGGGGGGAAAAGACTAAAAAAGTCCAACTGATGTCCAAACATATTTAAATCCAAGAGACTTTCATCTCCAGTTAACCACCAAAATGCAGGAAGTGGAGAGTTGTGGCTCTAGCTGTAGAGTGAGAATAGCCAAGGGATAGAACCCAGACCCTAAGTTCAAGTCCCAGTACCAGCACACGCGCACACACACACACACACACACACACACACACACACACACACACACACACACACACACACACACACACGCGCCCTCCTAAGCTAAATAGAAAAATCTTCAAATGTCAGTGATTCAATTCAATTTGATTACCCATCATTCCCAAGACAAAGCTTTTCCATTGGGAAGTCAGCATGCTATATAAATGAATTTTTAGGATGTGGAATTTTGATTTTAGAAGGATCCTTTTTAGAGTTTACCTTAGGGAATCTTTGGAGGACACTGAGAGGAGGCTAATGAATTCTCCGAGGCCAGGCCTGCACGGTCTCTCCTCCCACCCACTTCTCAAGAATTGGGCAGGGGAAGTGCTAGCCACTCTCAAAACTTTTATTAATAGCTAGCACTGATGTCTTACTATAAATGTTCTTTAGGGGAGAGAAGATACGTTCTACACTGCATTAACTAGAAGAGAGAAGACAGTGCATTTCCCGGCTATCCTGGATCCCAGCAACTAAATTATGAATTTTATTATTATAAACAAAATGGTTCTCAAGGATGGAAGACCTTCAACATGGCTTCAGTCAGTCCCAGGCATAGACATCTGATAGATGTGACCACTCCGCAATGGAAAAGAAATACAGATTTCTAAGCCTGGCATGGTGGTACACACCTGTAATCCCAGCGCTTGGGAGAGTGAGGCAGGAGGCTCACACAATTGAAGCTACCTGGTCTACATAGCATGTTCTAGGCAAGCGTGTGCTATCAATTTGGACCTTGTCTCAAAAACAATGATTGATTTCTAAATATGAATCCAAATGGATACAGACGTCGAAGGTCAAAGTTCAAAAGGAATGGTCCCATCTGAAATTCAGAAAGCAATACAGAGGCGTCGAGGTCACTAATTTATGACCTACGTGCTCTTCTGCCACCTTGAGTGCACTTAACCTGCACATCGTTTAATAACCAGAAGACCTATGCTTCCGCTCCACGGAGACTCTACTCCATTCCGGGCAGAAATCCATGCCTCACTCAAGCATGGATTTCAAATGTCCGTGCTCTGCTCTCCACACAATCATCGGTTAACCTCTGAGCCATTCGAGTGAAATTGCAGCCTTCGAAGTCGGTCTGACGTACTCAGACCGCAGGTGCAGAGGCAAGGTGGTGAATCTGTTCAGCTTCTTGCCCAAGGGCTCAGATCTTACCGTATTTCTCCTGTGCCAAAGATTTCATGCCTCTCACCCCACCCTGTCGATGAGCTGCCTCTGTGGTGTGTGTGTGTGTGTGTGTGTGTGTGTGTGTGTGTGTGTGTGTGTGTGTGTGTGTGTGTGTGTGTGTGTGTGTGTATCCCAAAAGCTCAGGAAAATTTAGAAGGGTATGGACAGAAAAACACAGCGTTTACTGCTGCGAGCGTTTACTGCTGCGTGCTCCTCCTGGACCTGCGCATGTGAAAGCATGCCTTTGCATTCTAGAGACATGTCAGAACCACACTAAATTCTCCTTGGTTTCTGAGGGAGGAAGTCTGTTGGGGAGGTAGATTAGCATCCTTGGGGAAGGATGTCCAGCACTCCCCACGGAGCAGACACTGAGCCCACCCCCATCCCAGAGGGGGACAAAAGGGGAGGGGCTTTTACCTCTGAACCCCTCCCCACAAGAAACAAGGAGATTTCCTCTCTTTTTTTCACCCCTCTGCAGCAAGCAGAGTGTCTGGGCTTGGGAACTGGAGCTATACGTTGGTTTCACAGTTTCTAATTCTCCAATGCCTACTAAAAATAACACTTGGCTGATAATTTGCACTTCCTCGATGAGCTTTGAATTTCTATACACTTAACCAGCAGCCAGTCTTACCAATGTTAAGAGTTTAGAACTCCTAATGTCTATATTCTTTTACGAAGATTTCTGTGAGTCCTCAGTATTTGCTGATACTTGTCTCACAGTTTACTACGCTTTTTTTCTTTTTTTCTTTTTTTTTTTGTTGGTTGTGGGGCTTGAACTCTGGGCCTGAGCGCCGTCCCACAAGTCTTCAGCTCAAGGCTAGCACTCTAACACTTGAGCTACAGCGCCACTTCCAGTTTCCTGGTGGTTTGTTGGAGATAAGAGTTTCACGGACTTTCCTTTCCTCTGAACCGCAATCCTCAGATCTCAGCCTCCTGAGTAGCTAGGATTACACGCGTGAGCCATCAGCACCAGGCTTTACTACACTTTCTGTCTGTAAATTCCCAAGAATTCATAGAAGGAAGTTGTGCCATCAGACTTGCAAGGACTGGCAGTCCTCTGGTGAGCATTTGCTTAGTATAATTCCCAGGGCTGCTCCTGAAATCTAAAACAACAGGGAGACAGCGGCCCCTGTTACATCCCTAGCAATAAAGGTCTGAAGTGACACTTGATGGGGGAAAATGACTTCTCCCATAATCACAAAAACTCACCTGCCCCAGAGTCAGGAGTCAAACATACATCTCTTTTTTCCCCAACTCCAAATTCTTTTTATGTCTCTTTCTAAGTCTCCGAAAACAATTAAAATAATGGTACAAGGACGATCCCCAAGTCAAACACAAGATTCATGATGAGGACAGAGTTGGAAAGGGTCAGCAGAGAAAACCTTTCCCTCCCTCTGTCAGTGCTTGTGCAAGCCATCTGCGGGCATAGTTTCAGCTGTGAGAATGTCCTGAGGGACCACTGTCTGCTCCTCTCATTCTTCCCGCATCCATCCTTTCTGTGTACCAGTGCCAGATGTGTCCCTGGTCCCCCCAGGGACCTGTGAGACACAAGGGTGCAGCAGGACCATCCTCCACACTTCATGCCGGCCTGCCCCCAACCTCTGTGTCCTTCCACCTCACCAAAGACCTGACCGGGCACTGAGAGGCCACCATTTGCAAAAGGCTCACCTAGCATCCTACATGTGTTTGAGTCCTGCTTCAATGAGACCCCATCTCATGAATGGGGTGTCAGAGATGAAGCAAGCATTGACTGAGCCCCAGTCTGTGCCAGGACCCCCACCCAGGACGGAAGAGTGACCAGCATTGACCTTCAGCAGCCACATGGGGGAAGGTGGAAGTCACTGGTCTCTTCCTGGGGTCACAGCACTGTGGGATTCCACCCAGCCCAGGAACAAAACCAAATGGGAGGGTCCAACGACCACATGTTTAGATCGATCAATCTGATCAAAAAGTTGCCCTCAGCCTGGTGTGAAGTATCCTGGAAAATTGCCTTAACATATTGTCTACAGGTCTGCAGCTGTTAGCATAGAAACCAGACCCACGCTAAGCATCCAGCCTAAGTAGTTCATCATTTCAGATGAGCCAAATGCAGCAGCAGAGACACTGTGACAGTAGTGTCCTGAGATGCACTGTCAGCCAGAGAGCCCCTGTACCTGAAGTTCCAAAAAGAACATGGAAAGGCAGGCTGTTCCGAAGCACACGCCCTGTCCTAAGCAGGAGATGCTGCTTGTGCTGTCCTCCATTAAACCAGCAACTGTTGTGTATTGTGTGTCGGCACACTGGCTTGTAAATTAAACTCACACTGCATACTGAAGAGAAAAGGTGCTGGGTCCTCCTAGTCTCTCCTAGCCATTCTTACAGGCAAATAAAGACCTGGCTGAGAGTCTACATCTCCTTATTTCCTGTGGTAGTCTTCTTTTTTTCCTGGGGTAGTCTTACTTTTGTCTTGGAGTTTCTTCCTTTTGTAAAGAAATACTCAGATCCATGGCTTGAGGGGCTTTTTCCTCCAGAGGGTCTGGGTACTCTCTCCCTCTCCACTTTCTTCCTTCCTTTCCTCCCTCCCCCTCTCTCTCCACTTCTCCTGAAGAAAAATTGGAAGACAAAAACAGATTTCTCAATTGCCAATTGGCATTTGGATTCCATAGGGCTGGTTTGAATCACTTATATGATGACTACTTCCTAGGTAACCCAGAAAGCTGCACAGCCTCTGAGAGCGGCTGTATTCAATATCACTTCACCCCACGCCTTCTTGCATGAGTCAGCAGCCACTGCCTCCCTCTGCGGGTGGCGTGCAAGGTGTCCTGAGAGCCAGCTGCTTGGCCTCAGTTTCTCCTTGAAATGGGCAGTCCTCTTACCAGTGCCCCAGCACAGGCCATGTGCAGCTAAACACATGTGTTGATGGCAGGATGATAAACAAGGCCCTGCTTCATTTCTTTCCTGCACAGTCGGTAGGTTCTAAACTATGCACAGTCGCTGCCCGGAGCACGAGCTGCATGGGCTGATGGGCCCTGGGCCCCCAGGACCACGGTACCGGAGAATGTATGCTTCACTCCAAGTCCCTACACTCTCCCAAATGATCTTCTTATCTCAAACCCTGGCTCATGACCCAACACAATACTCCCAAAGATGTTTCTATTTGAAAGGACGAAAGGATTTTCACTTGTACAACTGGTGCAAGAAAGAACGTGTGTGTGTGTGTGTGTGTGTGTGTGTGTGTGTGTGTGTGTGTTTGCAGTATTGATTTCATCCAGAGAAGCAACCAAAGCCCCATCAATGAACTATTTGTCCTTTGGTAGAACTGCTCTTCCTTCTCTGGAATTCTCAGGTTAGACCACCTGCCCGTGGCTGGGTTTTACAGCAGGACAGAGAAGACACAGACAAGATGAACAACCGATTTAAAGCAGCATGCCCCGTGATCGATCCCTGCAAACACTTCACAGTGATCTTCAAAAGTAAATAACCAGTGCCCGACAGCAGATTCTACAGAGGAAAATCCAGTCTTCTAAAAATGTTTGAGCATTGTATTGACTTGTCCCTTAGTATTCAATTACCTCTCTCTATTGCTAGTAATACAGTCCTCTGAGATCTTCAATAGATGGATTGTCTTCAGTCCTTATGAAAAATGGAACCCACTGTGGCTAACTCTCCAGCTCTTTGCTTGTTCCCAGTTACTACCAGAGTGTTCACGTACCTCCTCCCCTTCCCACTAGAGTTTAGTCTGCATCACAGGAGTGTGTGACACCCCAGCCAGAGGGCTGCATTGCTAAACATGATTTTATACATGCAGTTGTGGTTCAGTGAGAAGCAGAGATCTCTGCTATTCCTTCAACCGAGGCTTAAAAACCATCTCTGACTTAGGAGGAAAGTGCCTCCCTCATCTACAGATGGTAATGTAAGACCTTGAAATGTCTTTTTAATCTGATGATTATTAGAAAACCTGGTGAGTTGGCCCAGCGATGAATCAACATATTTCCCTGTTCTGGGGACTGAAATATATCTTGAGAAACCTCAGTCATGATTTTAGAAAATACATTTTGTTCCTGAGATAATCACATTATCCTAGGACATCATCTCAAGATCTGCAGCTGTTTCCAGGACTTAATTTATCAGAGGTTAACACCGGGCAAAGCAATACAACTAGCATAGTAGTTGATATTACTGTTTATCATTTATCCCCAAGTTGTGAAAGGAGCTTAGAAAGACCAGCAATGAAGAGGGTGAGTTTCCTTCATTTGTGGAAGGTGTGAGCTGAGGACAGTTTTCATTCATACCTTTATGAAGACCTGCGTGTGGATGTCTTCGGGGTAGGCGAACCAGGCTCGGCTGGAAGGGTTTTCAAGGTGGAATGTGGACTTCCTTCAGAAACAGCCTGACCCGGGGAAATGAGCAACCCTGAATCTCAGGAGGCAGAGTCAAGTCTGATGTGCACCAGGGCACGGGGTTTATAGACCCCAGCCCCAAAGTCCAGAAGTCCCATGTTAGGTCCAGCGGCTGGCCCCCAGATGTCAAATAAAGAGACATGGTGAAGGAGAGAGAGGAGCTCACTGCCACCCACAGGAAGACAGCACTTGGGTCATCTTTCAGGGTACAGGCATTGACCTCAGGTTTCAATGACAAGCCCTGTCATCCCCAGACACCGTACTCCCAGCAAAAAGTTGGGGTTCCCAAACGGGGAGGGGAGGAGAGCCAGCTACCTAAACTCCTGACAGCAGCCACGTGCGGTGTTCCATGTATTATCTTGAAGCCCCAGGTTTACACCCTTCCTGCCATGGGGGGAGTGTGCACAGGACAGCCGGGCAATGACCACGCAGCCTGCCTCCCCTCCCTCTGGCCCCCCCAGGCCCATGCACCAGGCTGGCTGGCTTAGAGGCAGGGTGGGCAATTGGTTACACAAAAGAGGGCAGCCCAAGTACCAGGCAAGGAAAGGAATTCAGGTTGGCCTGTCAGGGACAGAATAAAATGGGTAAGAAAGGACCCCGTGAGTTCAAGTGACAGGTGCATGGGCACCACTACATCTGCTGTGTGTTTTTTGAGGGAGTAGTATAGACCTTATTTACACAGGCAGCCCTGTCCTAGCTTTGTCATCCACAGCCTCTCCTTGTTCCGTATATCCATTGTTGAGGTGGCTTCGTATGTTGCAGTTGCTTCCATGGGTGATTCCCAGCATAATCTCTCTCCCTCCACTTGGGGTGGAGACAGCAGACATCCCCACCGTGTCCCACACCCCAGCCTGGGAGGACGGAGCATGAGACAAATGGGATGTGTTGGGTGTTTAGTGTGGGATCCCGAAGCCCTTGTGCCTGCTCAGCTCCCATCCTTTCCAGTGATGGCAGGGGGACAGGCGGCCAACCCCTGGCTCACAGCTGTGTCTCAGGAGGACGTCATTGTCATACATCCTTCATCATACCCACCCACTGATCATTGCTGGATAACTATTCTGCAGCTGCTAGTAGAGAGCTAAGACTTGGGCCACACGGTTTAGAGTCCAAAATGTACCCGTGTCCAGTGTGCAGCCTTTCAGAGCCTATGGGCTGTCCCACTAGAGCCAAATCCCCTCACCTCTGCCTTTCTGCACACAAGGAGAGAGCTCCGTGTGCAGCTCACATGGCCCCTGTGATTGTGGAATTCTTGCAAGTGACTTTCTTGGAGGCAAGAAGCCAAATGCTTGAGCTACGATGTCAAAGATGGGGCCCTGTTGGTTCCTGTCCGGGAAGTCTCCACAGCAGGGCGCGGAGGCCTGGAAGTACTTCTGGGCTCTTCTCTGTGATCTTCTGCATGGCACTAATAGAAGATTTTAGCTAAACCAGAGATCTGGAAACTAGACTTGGTTTAATATAAACTTGAGGCTGATTTCAGATCCAAGTGGGCCTATGGATGCCTCATTACATACGGTCAATATGTAGCCTGAGCCCTGAGGGACTATGATTTCTAGAGGCTGAAAATGAGCCCTGGTGAGCTTCAGAACTGTGCCAGGATTGTGCTTTTCCTGAAGGCCATAAAGGAGAAAGCAGGCTCAGCTCCTGGTGGCAGTTCCCTTTCTGAAAAGGACTTTTCCTGTAAAGCTATAACCAGAATAAGGAATGAAGTTCAAGCGAAGCTTCCCATTTGTTCTGCCCCGTGTAGCACTCTTGGTATTGAGTCACCAGGCTTGTCTAGGTCATTTTTCTCCTAGGTTACAGAAACCTGGGACCTTGTCTCATAGTTATGGTAGCCAGCAGAGATGCTACATGGTCAAGCATTCCTCTTAAACTCCCTGTGTTCAGTTTGCTCCTTTGCTTCTCTCTGCTCTCTTCGACAGTTCGGGGATGTTTGACAAGTGGACTTCCAGGCCTGCTCTGCTGTCCCCTTGGCCAGCATGGGTCCTGTCAGGTCCTGTCCAGCCTTTCAGTCCACTCACTTAGGTTTTGGCTTCTGCCTCCTGGCTAGATGTCAGGAGCAGTCATTTCGAGGAGAGAGATTTACTGAGGGGTTCACATGCCTCTCCTACACATTTTCTTTGCAGTCCCAATGATGTGCCCAAGGTTAATTCTCGCGTGTGCACTGTCTCTTCAAAGTCACCGTGAGCTACTCGAGGCTCCTTCTGGTCTTCTGGCCCTGGCTTCCTCCCCAAGGCTGTCCCCAGACTCCGTGCCCAGTACAAAGCCCAGCCGCCCCTTCTCCCCAGCCCTCACCCTGGGCCTCAGCTGCCGTCTAAACCCCTAGGCCTTTCTTTTTATAGCCATACCTTGAAGCTCATATACTTCTTTTTTTAGTGGGTGAATATTTTTAAAACCTCTTTCTTCTTATGTTCACACCCTGGCTCAGCACCCTTGCTGGAAGCCAGGTTTGGGAGACAGCTGATACTGCATGTGGAAAATGGCGCGCTATGACCTGTATTCTCCCACAGGGGGTCCCTCCGCAAACACCGCTGGGGCTCTGGGCCCAGTGAACAGTGGTGGGTGGTCGTCCTGTGTACTATAGGGATATTTTCCTGCACCCTGGCCCCTATACATGATGTGGCCGTCGAAACCCTAGCCATGGCCTTGAAGGCTATGTCTGTCCCCTGCTGCATGGGGTGGGGGGGAGGTTGACCAAGGAAAGAGGAGTACACTTCATATAGAGAACCACAGTTATAAAAGGATGGCACCCCTGCCCCGAGTGATAGGTCAGCTGTGTAAAAATGAGCACTGGACTGCGGCAGGGTTTTTTTTTTTTTGTGGATGTTAGCATTTCGGGCTTTGTTAGAACTCCCTCACTAGACTGAAATCCAATTAAATTGTGTCTACGGTGCACCCTTGTATTTAATAATCATATCCTAAGGAAAAGGCCAAGGCTTCCCCTCGGAGTCTCGTCCCTATGTAAGTTCTTTCTCCAGAGCATATACAAACAGCAGCAGGCTGAGGGCGAAGAGAAATCCTGTTTGTGGATTCAGGCACATTCAGACTAACTGGTGTTACTGGTGTCCAAACAGAAAATGGAGTGACATCCACATCCACTCATTTCTCATGGGGCAGAGACCTTTATCTCTTAAGCACTGCTTTCCTAAAGGTTTTGTGTGGGGGTTGGCTTATTTACTTGTTCTGGTGGTACTAGGGCTGTGTAGTCCAGGTCTCATGCTTGCCAGTCAGGTACTCAACCATTAGGATCACACCTTCAGTCCATTTTGATTTAGTTATGTTTCAGACTGGAACTTTCATTTTGTGCCTGAACTAACCTTGGAAAGCAATCTCCCAACCTTTGTGTACTATGTAAATGAAATGACAGAGTTCACCACCATGCCTACCTTGTTGACTGAGAAAAGGTCTCACTAACATTTTCCCTCTGATTGTTCACAGTTCTTCCTATCATTACCCCCCCAACCCCTCCCATGTAGCTGAGATTACAACTATGTGCTGGTATGAATTTTCTTTTCTTTCACCTTCAACACATTGGTGACTGTGGCTTAGAGGCATGAATAGACATAGTGAATCTGTTTGCTCTGAATTATTCCTGAAATTCTCCATGACACATGCATCTCATCTATGCAAAAGGACAAAGCATGGTTCTTGACTTTTTATGCCTAACTCATTTCATGGGATGATCTCCCTTTCTACTAATATTGTCACAGGTGACAGCATTCGATCATGTGTGAGAGGGAAGAGAATTTTGCTGTGTGGGCAACATGTGTCATTCAGGCATTTCTCAGATGGTAGACACATGGATACTGTTCTGATCATCTTAGAGTGAACATCATAGTGCAGATGCCTCCTTCTCACACATGTACTGATTTCATGGCCTCTGATGTACATCCGAGGTGGGATTGCTGTCCTTGGTAGATCTGTCTTTAGGTTTTTGAGGGACCGCCATACTGCTTCCCATAATGGCTGTACACATCCTGCCAGCCCCTGTTATCTTCGCACTTTCTTTTGCTAGTAGTCATTTTAATTGGAGTGAGGCTACATCATAGTGTTTATATTTCCCCAGGGGTTAAAAATGTTGACCATATTTTCACGTACATTTTGTTCATATTCATGCTTTCCTTTGGAAAATGTCTGTTTAGGTCTATCGATTTTCATTGGATTATTAATTTTGCTTGAGTTTGTTGAGTTTCTTGTAAATTCTGGGCATTACTCTTTGTTAAATATGTAGTTTACAGGTTTTTCCCCCCATTTTGTAGGTTGTCTTTTCACTCTGTTGATTACTTCCTCTGCTGTGTACTAGCATTATAGTTTGAGATGACACTAATTTGGCTTTTGTTTCTTATGCTTTTCCTCTTGCCCCTCAAAAATCCCTGCTACTCTCTATATCCCTTGTGTTTTCCTCTAGTAGTCCCGTAGTGTCAGGTCTCACATTTAAGTCTTCAATTAAATTTGAAGAGTTTTTAGATTTTATGTTGGGGGTTGAACTCATAGCTTTGAATTTTATAGGCTCTATCACTTGAATCACACCTGCAGTCTAAAATTTTCTAATGTAGACAATCATACATCAAGATTCAAGCTTGTCCTTGAACTATGACCTTGCTCATCTGAATCACCTGGATAGCTAGGACTCCAGCCTTAAACCCTTGCTATCTGGCTGAAGTGGTCCGTTTAACTGTTAAGACAAGGGTATCCTTTTATCCTTCAGCATGAGGTCATCCAATTTTGCCAGCACCATCTACTGAAAGGACTGTTCTTTCTTCAGTGCATATTCTTTGCCCTGTCCTGGAAACTCAGCTGCAGACATGTGAATTTATTCTAGACTCTGCTCCTTGTCTGGTGCCTGTTTTGATGCCGGTAGTATACTCTTTGGATTACTCTTGCTTTGTTCTTTTTATCCGAGATTACTTTGTATATTTAGGGTGTATGTAAAGAGACTTAGGATCATCCTACCCACCCAGTATTTTCGACCTCTAAGCCTTTGTGCACATCCTCTTGGCAGAGCAGTGTGTGCTCTGTGAATGTAAGTCAGGCGACTGAGTGAGGCCCTGATCGGCGAAGGAGAAGACGCGGTGGCTGAGTGAAGAGCACACCACGGGCAGCAGAGGGAATGCACTTCTCGTGGCCTTGGGACCTGTCAGTGTGGAGCTTCATGGGCAAGCTCCATTGCTTGTAGTATCACTGCAGTGTGGAACCCAGGGAGCCAGGGGAGATGCTGAAGAGAGGTCAGGAAAAGCCAAGACCAGCTTGCGAGACCAGATCTGCAGGGCTGGGACTTCCGCTTTCCTTCGTTTCCTCCCTCCTTCCCTCCTTGCCTTGCTCTCCCTTCTTTAAATGAAAAGGACGAAGTATTTTTGAGGGCTAATGACTTATAGACCGCCTGAGGACTTCAGGAACCCTGTATAGAAGTCAGCCTCCGAAGTCTAAGTAGTTGTTACATTTTACTTTACCAATACTGTGTAGTTTTCTAAATGCCTTTATTTGGTCCTTAGCTGAATTTGGAGGAGGTTTCTGTGCTCATACATCTCAGGATGTACATAGGATATGTAATTCATTACTCTGGTAAACAGAAAACATCTTAAAGTATTTGAATTTTAATTTTCCAAGATGGATAAGGAAAACATTCAAATTACATTGAAATTATATTGGTTTTTTTCAAAGCTGTAAGGTTGCTTTATTGTGTTTACATTTAGTAGCTCAGAAAACACTGACACTTGGATGAATTGATTGCCCTCCCACAATGAGCAGTCCTTTATATTTAACCTATCTAAAAAATTCTCTATGAATATATTTTTAAATGACAAGGCCTACAGTTGATTTTTAGCACATAACAGCAATGTTGTGACAAAAATCTGGTGACTATGATATAATTTAATTAAGGATAATTGTGAATTTATTTGGGATGTAACTAATACGCAATTTGATCAGTGTTATTTCTTCCAGTGTTTTACTCAGGTTTTCAGACCTTTTTATCAAAGTAGAATAATTATTTCTAAAATTCACTTTAGGTTTTGAAACTAACATGAACCTAACTAGCCGGGATGATCCTTCAACATTAGAGATTGCTTCAGAGACTCAAGACAGAAACGCAAATACCAGTGGAATTCAGTTATCTAATTCCCTCTCGAGTGCTGTGACTGCTGAGAATGGGAATCCTGTCTCTAACGGTAAGCTCTTTCAAACCCAGAAATGAACGGATGAAACTTGTAACCAGGGAGAATGGATTTTAAATACAAAACTGCAGTAGGCTTACCAACTGGAAAAAATAGGATAGAAACTGTGAAATTCTGGAAACTGCAGGAATTACTGTGGGCCTCTCGTTGCTTAGACTGCGGAAGAAAAGCTGCAGCCACTTGGCTGCCATTTCAGGTTCTGCAGTGCTGGTCTGTAAGAACCAGTATAAAATTAATCTGACCTACAGGAAATGGATGCTCTTCACTGCTTTGCGTTAAAACAAAGCATTCTTACAACTAAGCACGGGAAGGAGGAGGCTATGGAAGGAACACAAATCCTAAGCCGTGACTAGGTGCTTTAAGGACTTGAGTGAGTGAGTACATGACGTAGAAATTAATTTGATCATTGCTATTCGAAGTTATATCAACAAATATTTCCTCTCACTCATAAAAGAAGCCTAAGTCTTCTCATAATGGCTGATGATGAAACCCAAACCATTTTTCCTTGAGAACACACAGAGAACTGGACAGAGAGTTTCTGCTCTGCCTGATGAAAGGTGTTGGAGAACTGTCACAGGTTCTGCAATAAGGGATTAGGGGGCAATGTCAGCCTGGGCCTTGTTCCCCCATTCCAGTCTCTTCTCTCAGGAACATTGGCGCTGTTTCTCAGTGTAGAGCAGGCAGCAAGAAGCCCACTTTTGCTTCTGTCAACTGCTATTCCAGGGACAGAGCCTAAGCTGAGCTTCACCCATGGCTAGGCGTGGGGTTTTGCAGAATGCCACCCTAACTTGGTTTACCAGGACCACCAATTAGATGGGACTCTGACCTCCAAAGTTGGAGCATTGTACTCCCAGGACACAGCAGTGATTATCCTCAAAAACAACAATCATCTTCAAAGTATTCTTTAAAACTATTATTACTTTTTCCAAATATGAAGTCCAACACAATCAAAAAGAACTGAATGCATAGCATACAAGATAAGAAGGAAAGTCATAAATTACTACCAAAAAAAAGTCAGTTGTAGTTTATCCACAGGGACTAAAATGTTTGAAGTTCAAAGACATACTCCTTAAAGAAAGTGTGGCTATGTGGCGGCCCTGCTCAGATAGATTTTTTTTTATTAAATGTGAAAATTCATCAGAAATGAGAAATCAAACAAAACAGTGAGATAGATATACTGAAATTGATAGAATACAGGAATCAAATGAAGTATACCAGAGGATGAAATTAAATTTAATTAGACCCAGTTGTTGAAAACTATACAAAAATAACAGGGAAGGAGAGTGAGGTCATCTCTAAAAGGAGCCACGCAGAAGCAAAGGAAAGGAATGGGAGTTGTCTTAGAGACATGATGAGAAGGTCGTTGGATCCTAGGGGTTGGAAATGTTCTGGTGAGGAATGTGAGCGATGTTCCAGGCTCTGGTGAGTGCGTGGAGAAGCCAAGCCCCGGTGGCTGTGTCCTGCCAGGAAGTGTGGAGACCCACGGTGGTAGTGTGTACTGAAGTGTGTGGCTCCGTGTGACTCAGGGGTGCTGCTTCACGCTCTCTGCTGGGAAAAGAACACAAGCCCAACCTCCTCAATCGGTCAGGATAGCAGTTATCCTCCAGTGTGTGACACGCATCCCTGCACCTGTGGACCGAGTAAGCCAGGGAGTGGCTCTGAGCTGTTGTTCTCTGGGTGTCAGCAAGTGGTGTGGCTTAGCTTTACGAGTTATCTGGCTCATCCTGAGCCAGAACAATGGTCATCTTCACACAGGACAAAGGGATAGTGTTTTTACACCTTGGTGGTTAGTGGCAGGTGACAGAGAGATGCCAGCCTTACCCACTTGCATAGGCCTCTCCGCATAGCACTGTCCCCAAGGGAAAGCTGCCTTCCCCAGACAAGAAGTCCAAGAGTGCTCCTATGAGCTGTGGTTTCTCTGTGGTTTGGCCATGGAATGCAGCACTGCTGTGTTCTATATGTCAGAAGCATGTCCTCAAATCCAGTCCCCGTAGTCTGGGAGAACATTCTGAGCTGGAGGGCCTGAGCAGAGTAGCTAGCACATGGATGAGCTCTACCATCTTCAAGATGGCCCACCCCACACCCTCTACCCTGCCCCCCACCATTGCACAAAGGCCTAACACTGGGCACAGAGGCCTTGCACTGAACCAGTCTGGCCCCAATCACCCTGTAAGTACGATTCTGCATCTCCAACCTGGAGAGACAGAACTCAAGGGACAGGAAGCAGGTGACTGGGTGCAGTGCTGGGCAGTGACAGGAGATAAATAGAGGGTGGGGGTGTGTGCTAAAGACCAGCTGCCCACTTGTTCACATCCGCAAAGGTCAAACCCCATGTCTGAGCATCCATCCCAAATCTATCCAACCTCAGTGAGACATATAAATCCCCACATTTCTGCAAAGCTTGAATTGAAAAGTAGAAAAGAGACCACTTGTCAGTCTACCATTAGGAGATGCTTATAAATTAAAGACCAAGCATGAATCTTTAAAGCAGCCAGATGTTCAAAAATGATCAGTTGTAACAAAAGAGCACAATAGAGATCCCAGGAAAAGTGTAATGACATTTTTAACATGCTCAGTTAGAATAACTGTCAACATAGATATTTTACTAATCATAGAAACTTTCCTGTAAAGATCAAAAGGGAAGTAAGGATATTTTTAGAAAATAACAGGAAGAATTACACATTGGTATGCTCCTAATGCTCAGCAATACTAGAAAGATTTTTAATTTTAAAATAAGGGAAGTCAGGAAGGAGGGAAACTACTGTTTAATATCAAACCCCGATAAATCTAATTTGTCAACTACGCCCCTTGAGGAAAGCCCCGAGAGAATGCAAATAGGGTGCACAGTTTCCAAACTAATCAGAAACATAAAATATAATAATGGAGTCTGCGTATGATGATGTGTACCTGGATACTCAGAAAGCAGAGTTCTCAAACAACAGAACCAGCCCAAATATAGAAATAGCTAAATAATAGCGTAAGTAAACATTAAACAAACTGAGCATCTGTCTACAAGGTACACTCTCAGAACTTCTTGTGCAAATTCTCCCAACATTATAAAAGTTAAATAATTCCAGTGATGCATTAACTTTTCTAGATCATGTGATTAAAGAAGCTGAAGGAGAAAAACAAGAAAAGGCCCCAGCTGGCATAAATAAGCACTTTTCCTCTGTGGGCACTAAAGGCAGAATAACCGACTGTCACTCAGCCAGAGAAAGATGACTTGTGACTGGAACGCCACCACTCACAGCAGACATCAGTCTAAATGTTAAATAATAAAACGTATACAAGAAAATATAGGAGAGCATCTTATTTATAACTCCTCCCTTCCCTCACTTTTCTTAATTTTAGAGGATAGGCATTGAGAATTATTTTTTTATTAAAGAGAAAAGGAATATAAAAATAAAGACTGGATGCTGGTAGCTTATGCCTGTAATCTTAACTACTCAGAAGGCTGAGATCTGAGGATCACAGTTCAAAGCCAGCTCAGGCAGCAAAGTCTAGACTCTTATCTCCAATAAACTACCCAGAAAAAGCTGGAAGTGGTGCTGTAGCTCAGGTGGTAGAGTGCTAGCCTTAAGCACAAGGAAGCTTAGGGATATTGCCCAGGCCCTGAGTTCAAGCCCTAGGACTGGCAGAAAGAAAGAGAGAGAGAGAGAGAGAGAGAGAGAGAGAGAGAGAGAGAGAGAGAGAGAGAGAGAGAGAGAGAGAGAGAGAGAGAGAGAGAGAGAGAGAGAGAGAGAGAGAGAGGGAGGGAGGGAGGGAGGAAGAGAAAGAAAGAAAGGCAGGAAGGCAGGAAGGACTTTAAACAAGATGGAAAGGAAGGAGCCATTTACAAAATAGAGAGGGAAAGAGGGTGGGAAGGAGAAAGGGATCGTCCTTCTACCCATATATTTAATCATTCTGACCATAGCTATAGCTTGGGAAAGGGTCTTAATACAAATAGCTGTGAGTTTACCCCAAAATTTAAAACCAAAAGCTAACTGAAGAAGCAACATTCTCTAGACAACACTAGAAGCATTCATGAAATATTTTCTTAGAAAATAATATCATAAAATTAATTCTTTAGTAAAGGTTTTACACTACAATTTGTGAATTATATGCCTAATCGTTTCTAAGTCCATGATATGTAATAAACAAATGACAGATGTGCAGAAAAAAACTACAATGTGTATAACAAATAGATTGTGTTCAAATCCTGACACAGATTGTATAAATCCCTTAAATGAAGGAAAACGAAAAAAATCAGCAGGCTCTCAGTTACTTGAACATCCGAGAGTAATGATGCACACAGAAGCAATGTTATTTCAGTTAAGGATTCAGTCTCTGGAGGCAGGTTGGCATGCCACTGCTGTGCTCTTTTGGTAGATCCCTGGAAGTCCTGGGTTGCGATGTTTCCCAATAGTTACTGAAAACTTAGCACCTTACTAAAGGCCATGACCCAAGCCTTGATTCTGGATACTTGGGAGGCAGAGATCTCAAGGTCTAAGTTAAAGGCCAGCCTGGGCCAAAAGACTGAGCCTGGTGGTACAAGTTGTGGGCAGGGTGGCACTTGCCTGTCATCCTCAGAGACAGTGGGCGGATCACAGCCCAGACCACCGGAGCACAAAGCAAGACCCTCCTTCGGAAACAACCAATTGAGAAAGCAGCTTGAGGCATGGCTGAAGGGGTAGAGTGCCTGCCCAGTGAGCAAGAGGCCTTGACTTCAGTCCCAACACCACCAAAAAAGCAAAGAAAACAGATAAACAAACACATGCTGCTTTCACCTGTTTAGATGGCAATCCTCAGTGTACACTGGCTAATTGAGTTTAGTATGAATTTTGCAAATGAGCTAATGAGTGCTAGGGGAAAAAAAAAAACCTTGCCCTACTCAGTACTGTCCAAACTGAACACATTTCTACATGGATAGGATTGCGATAACTCCAAAGGCAATGATGAACATTGATGCCTAATGTGCATAGTATCATCAATGATCTTTCTAACTAAAAGCATGCGATTAAAGTAAATGTTTAAAATAAAGTTCTACATGAATGAGATCATTTCTAGGAAATGATCTCTCCTTGGGATTCCAGGGTCTGTATGCTACCTCTGCCTCCCAGAAATAATTATCTGTTTGTTCATTTGATGAAATATAGTTATGTGTGGGTAATTATAGCTATCACTTACTTTAATTGCCATCCTTTTGCTGATGTTAACAGAGACTTAGATCTCTTTTTGTATACTTAATTATTCCCTGGACTTGTGGTTATTTATCATTAGATTAGAAAGCAGTTCGTAGTGTTAGAATATGTTAGCTCTAGCGAACAAAATATTGTTTATATAAAGATGCTTATTTAGTGGAGAAACGGAGATCTAAAGAAAAATTCCAACTAGGGCACTTTATGATCAGTATGATTTTCTTTCTGGCTGTTCAATAAATACACATTTTATTGCTGAGCATCAGGGAAAAAATAGCAATTAAAGAAGGCAGTTGCTCCATTTGGGCCTGTATTTATCTGTCTCCGGGAGGAGAAGGTCTTGTTTTTCTGTGCACTGCACTCAGCCTCTGCACAGCCTGGTTATCTGTGCTGGTCCAGGCTGGCTGAGCAGAAGCCCTGCTGAGCCTACGCACAGAGCCCAGTTCTTGGTGTGCCCTGAATTAATTCCTACACTGTATCGAGTCTGGCCGGGTCAGAACCAAACCCTGGTGAGCTGGGAACCTGCCTCATGGCTTCCATCTGCCACAGCTCAGATAGATGCAACCCGCCATCCAGAGAGCCCTGGTGGGAGTATACGTGCGTGAACGCACACCGTCGGACATCATCTTGTTTGTGGTAACTGTGCGGATTCAGCTCCCTTCGCCCTTCCACACTCTAAGAATCCTGGGTCAGCAGCAAGACTGCAAGGAAGCTTCCTGAAATCCTTTCATCCAAATGACCTCTGCTACCCCGAGGTTTTGTCCACCCCCCCCCCCAGTGTTTCCTCAACCACCCTCTCATGGTGTCAAATATCATTGCACCAAATGCTAAGCTTCTTGAGGGCCTGGAAAGGCATTGCTTGGTTCTTGGTTCTTTCCTTGCCTGTTTAGCACCAATTTAATCGAACTAACCTATGTGATATGCATGATACGATTTCTTTGGTTCTGGGTCTGTGCCTTAGAATCAAAACTGAGCTTTGGTTTCAGTTCTAAAAGCAACCTTCTAAGTCATTGCTGAGTTTCGAAAACTAGTTAACAATTTTCTTCTGCCTCAGATCTCCTGGCTCGGTAAGAGACCAGTGATCTAGAGATGCATGCTGCTGTGTCACCCCTCCTTCTCTACCTAGACCTCCCCCCTGCCCCCACCGCCCCATCCCATAAATACCTCAACACGTGAGTGAGTCTTAGATGTGGCTCTTAGGCCTGTTTTGTTTCTTTTTGCCAACTCCCTGCCTAGTTGCCTGGAATTGTAAACAGTACCCCATCTTCACTTCCTCAGAATTCCTAAAATTCTGGATTACTTCAACATGAACTCCATGGCTGGAGCCTTACTTGCTGCTACTGCCTCCAGAGTCCCCATGAACCCTCTCCTGATCTCTAGGACATTGCTATGGTTTCTGTTTGAGGACATTCCCTCTCACCAGACCCCATCTGACCTTGTGTCAGGGCCCAGCTGCTAGCCTTTCTCCTGACAGTGAACCCCCTTTTCCTGGGCATATTTGTCCATTTAACCAGAAGATTGACTGGCAGGACCTCCCCGAAGAGCACATGCTCTGCTGTAATTGGAAAAATGCACAGTGATTTTCTAATGATTTTTAATTTAGGAATCATGTATATGTTTAATCAATTAAACTGTGCTCATTAATTATGCTTTCCAAGGAGAAGAGTAATTGCTTCAGTGTTTAAAGTTCTCTAGGTCCAGTCCACTCCGTGGGGCGGTTACTTATCTGTTCATGTTTATGAATCAGGTCTCTCGTGGAGATGCGTGCGTGATACCACCCTCCTAACAGTTGTAACATGACCAATTTGTCCCTGGGCACCTCTAGCTGTGTTTAGAACACCGTGTCATGAGACAGGGTGCCTCTAGGATCTAGTGCTGGGAGCCCAAGGAGACAAAGCCTACATAGTAGCCCGGGGTGCCCCAGAACAAAGAACTGCATGCACCCCTGCTAGAGTGGAGATGCCGGGCTTCTGTCTTGGATGGTAATCCACGAACCTCACTGTTTCTCCTAAGTACGGCTGCATCGTTTGGGGAGGGATGGGTGAGTTTCTGGGAGCTCACGGTCACCCCTGTAAAATTGGTTATGATTGGTGCATGGCGGAAGCATGTGCTCTCCTTCCTCCGTGGGGCCTCCCTGCTCAGCACAGTAGAACCCCCTGCCAAACACCCTCCCCTACGCCTTACCTTCCTTTCACCTGTGCTGTGCCTCCCTCATCCCTGCGAATGAGGGCCCCCTGCTTCCCGTGGCTCCCAACCTCTAGGAAAGCTCCTCCTCTGCCTTCTTTATGCTACCACCGTGTCTTTCTTCTTATCATTCTGTCTGTTACCATATTCACAGCTTATATATGATGTAGTATAACGTATATCTGTCAGCAGAAATGCTTTGTAAGTCCCATGTTCTGTTATTAAGTTTAATAGTCAACTACTGTTTGCTCATGTTTCTGCCCATGAAAATATTAGACGTGTGTGTGTGTGTGTGTGTGTGTGTGTGTGTGTGTGTGTGTGTGTGTGTGTGTGTGTGTGTTTAAGAAGTACAAAACTGACTACATTTGGGGTCAGAGACACAACTTAACCGCTGGCTACTGTTGGCCCACAGGTCAGCCTGATGATGACAGCTTCCCCCAGCTGTGTGAGAGCCGCCCCACGCCCCCGCCCTTCCAAAGGCACCGGGAGAGTCACACCACACAGGTACGCATTCATTGGTGCGGAGCAGGTCAAGTGAGTGCCACAGAAAGCTGCTAAGTGCTAGCTGACACTCTTTTATCCTGGGCTGGGTAGCTCTGCCTACGCTTCTTCAACTTCACATTTTTCTCTTTCCTCTATCTCAGCTGACTCCAATTTTTGGTTTATTTACAATATATATGTGTATGTACATCTATATCTGTATATATAATATACATCTATAGATGTGTACATCCATATGTGTGTACACCTATATACATATGTGTGTACATCTGTATATGTATATATATGAGTGCATATATGTACATATATGTGTGTATACACACACACATAAAGAAGAGAAAATAATGTCCAAAATAAAATGAATGCTTGTTGTAATGGAAGATTCTAGACACAACTTATATGATGGTATTCAAAGTCATATCCGGTGCTAGTGGCATAAAGCCTTCTGAAAAATCTTGATATGTTTTGTGCATGTGGCCTGAGCTAAAAAAGGAGATTATAGATGACCAGAGAAGGGAAGTAAAACCCTGCAGCATCTGCAGTCTCACGGTGTGTCATCAGATCTCGGCATCTCGTGTTCTGTGGCGTCAGCTTCATTTGAGCTACAGCAGCTCTCACTTCAGTGAGGTCCCGCTGAGGACATCAGCCCCAGCCCTTGCTCACGCCACGCATTTCCTGTCAGTGCTCACAGAGTTTGGCTCAGAGAGGTCACCATGATAAAGACCGTTCAAGAGCAAATAAAAATACTAGAGAGAGGATCTACGTGATAAAATTAGTGTTGTTTCCATGCCATTGTATTTTCAAATATTGCTTTTAACAATTATCTTTATAAAAATATACAGTTGAACTCCATAATACGTACTTGACTACCAATACTTTAAATACTTCTACATAAGCCATAGCATTCTTGCATGAAGCTATAGCATCAGTTTGTTTTGTCGATTGTCTACATAAAAAAAAATCTTAACAAACTGGGCCGACTCTACATATTCCGTGAAATCAACTGACCAACAAACGATCACTTTCACTGGAATATTTGGATTGTATAGGCACAGCCACATTATAGGTGCCAAGTTGTTGGGGTTTTTTTTTTTTTTGAAATAACAATTATGAGAGAGTGACGAAGATCAATAATTTTAATCTTAAAAATAAATCCTATAGTCTGCTGACATCACTCACTGACCTATTGGCTCTGGCGATTGCTGGTGATAACAGATTTCCCTAATCTCCCTCCCTGCCTTAGAGATGCTTCCCAGTACATTGTAAGCGTGTGGAGGCCTGGTCTCTGGGAGCTCCTGGGAGAGCTTGCTTTCTGTAGTGAACACTGCTTTGATTTTTGTTACTCCTCTGTGTTAGAGCAGGATCCAGGCCATCCACGCCCTCCTTAGGCCTCTGCTACAATGTGGGCCATAGAGAAAAGCAGTAATTTTTTTTTAGGTTTTATTTTTTTTATTTTTTATTTTATTTTATTTGTGAACATACTGTACAGAGGGGTTACAATTATATGGGCAGGATAATGCATACATTTCTTACCAAGCATTGCAGCCTCCTCCTTTGTTTACCCTTCACCTCCCTTCCCAGCCTCCCCCCTCCCCCCCACCCAATCCTTCCCCCCCCCACCAACATTGTAAAGCTCGTTTTTGACATGACAATTTGTACTTCTCATTGTTGCAACAGGTCCACCTGAATCCTTTAATGACTTGTTTTTCCCCTTCTCCTCCACAAGTTATACTGACATCAAATATAGTGAAAGTGGGGGTTATACTGTGGGGGAGGGACATACAAAGCAACAAAGAAATAATCTTATAAATGCGTTAGAAACACATGCATGAAAGAAAAAAAATTAAAATACATATCTAAGGGTTCATTTTCCCAACATCACATTATCTGACCTTTTCCGCTTGACTAAGAAAATGTGGTATATATACACAATGGAATTCTATGCCTCCATCAGAAAGAATGACATTGCCCCATTTGTTAGGAAGCAGTGATTTTTTTGAGGGAAGTGGTTCCCCAGTCTTCCCTGGTTTTGTGTTTGTGTAAGAAGCAGAGAGACGGGGAAAGGCAGGCAGGAATCAATTCCCATCCCCAGTTCTCACAGGAACTTGTTTTCAAAGGCTCTGGTCCCCTCCCAAGGAAACGGCCAGTCAGGCTTGTTTTCTTCCTTTCATGGGGTCAAGGAGCTGTGAGTTATGTGACACTGGGGTTTAATGGCCACACGTCGTCCAGAATTTATCCCTTGCTTGACATTTATAGAGGAAGCATGGATACACGGAGGCGTGCTGCATTTGAGATTTTCCGTGAGTAGGAATCAACAAGAATGCCATAAAACCAGACAGGGCACCGCGGTGGGATTAGACCTGCAACAGTGAAGCAAAATGTGAACCAAATACACCATCTCTCTTCAAGGATGTCCATGTTACTTCGCATCCTCGGGGACTTACGACATCCTCTAAATGAAGATTAACATGTGTGGATGTTGTCACAGATTAAAAAAAAAACAAAACTGATGAGCGATCTTCTGGACACTTCACTAGTTCCATAATGGGAGTAGATGTTAGCACCAGGAATTCTGCTTGTGGAAATAAGCCAGGCATAAACAACAGGAGTGAATGGAGGGTCATTCCGTGTTTTCAGAAATTGGAAGACGTTTTGGAAATGGCACTGTGGCTCAAGCGGTAGAGTGCTCGCCTTGAGCTGAAGAGCTCAGGGACAGCGCCCAGGCCCAGAGTTCAAACCTCACAACCGACCAGAAATTGGAAGATGTTTTGGTTCAGAATAAAAGCCTAGGTGACCAACAGCAGACACTGGGCGTGGTGGCGACTTCTGTTTGGGTTGGTCTTTTGGCCGCTGGTCTGTTTCACATCCCATGAAACCACAGTTGACAGACATTGGGAGAGACCCCTCCCCTCTTCTATTTGACAGCCACACAGATCTGGGTCCAGTCCATCTATCTACCATTCACAGAGAGAGAGACATGTAAAACACAGAAATGAAGGAATGCATGTGGCACCTTAGGATGCGAACACAGCAGAGGAGCACCAGCCTACGCAGGTCTAGGACCACTTAGCCCAACGGCCTGGCCTTTCCAGCTAACTTTTTGTCCTCCTAATAAGGGCCTGGCCCTGCTGAATATACCTGTGATTTCTTTTGTTTCCTTTCCTTTTTTTTAAAATTATCTTTAAGTAGTTGTACAAAAGAGTTGCCATTTAACAAGGCAATATATGAATACAATGCATCTTCATCAGTGTCACCCCTTTTCAGTGTTCTCCCCCATCCCTCCCCTCCTCCACCCTGCCCTCATTCTTCTTAATTTTGCAGGGTATACATTGAATCCTTAGCTACATTCTCCTTTTTCTCCGCCCCTTAACCCCCTTTCAAGTACCTCACCCGTTTCAATTACCATCTTCTTGGTGTTTTATTTTTCTGGACTTTGACTTTGCCATTTGATGGAATTACACTATTTGGGTTCTCCCTTGGAACTACCATATTTCATTCATATATTTGTATGTACTTGCATACCACCCAACATATTTGCTTATAAGCGAAATCTAGCTTCCACATATAAGAGAAAGCATGCATCCTTTGTCTCTCTTGGCCTGGCTTACTTCACTTGAACATAATTTTTTTCCTGATATTTTCATTTCTTTACAAATAGTACAATGTCATTCTTTCTAATATTTTTTTGTATGTTAGAGATCAAACCAGGGTAGTACATGGAAGCACACATTCTACCACTGAGCTACACTCCCAACCCTCCTTACTGTTAATGTAGACATGAAACACTATCTGATAGGGGAAAGTCTCACATACAAAAATGTAGGAAACACACTGTATATTATATTCCACCATAACTTTTTATGCATTTGTGGGCTCTGATGGCTTTAGGAAAGGAGTACAAGCCACTTAAGATTCTTGGAAATAACGAAAGCTAGAGCATTAGCCTTGTGATGTAGAAGGCTCCGTATGTCCATGCTGTGAACCATGGTAAAATATTTATGACCTTCTGTAGCACTCAGCAGGAATAAAAGCAGCAGTGGACATGTGGCATCATGGAATCCCACCTGCTGGCCCTCGAGGGCAGCTTTGTGGGCCTAAAGCTGGAATTCTGTAGCTTAGCAAAGCATTGCAAATTGCTTGTGGAATTAGACAGCATTTACAATATGACAGTTCTGTATGTAATGGTCTGTGAGATTTGAGTCATATTTTTTTAAGTGTGTGCTATTTGGCATGTTCAAATCCTTTAGAGTGTGCAAGGAAGGAAAAAAGATGTCTTACATTCTACTGGGATTGTATCTCTCTGTAACTCAGAGGGTCCCATGGCCTGAGGCAGAAAGCCCATGATTGTATGGACATATGGCAAACTCTCGAGCTTGAGGGACAGTGGCCATGGGACTGAGGGAGGGGCTAACCTGAATGAGATTCCTACCCCTCCCCTCCGTGCGCATCTCTGAGAAGTGCACATGTGACATTGGAAACTGCAGTGTTTTCTTTTCTGATGCTGTTTTTTTGAGAGTGGCTTGTTTATGTTTATATTACCACTTCACTTTACCCGCTTTGCCTTCTACTCTTCTGTTCCTCTCCTCTGCTTGTTCTCCGAGCCCTGGTGTGTTGCACACTTCATCATCAGAGCCCTGTTGTATTGCATGCCTCATCATCTTTGATGTTTATTATGGGCATTTCTCTCCTGACAAACTTGAAAGAATGTTTCTTTTGCTTTTAAGAAAAAGAACATGAAAGGTTGTTTTGGACAATAGACATATCCAGATATTCATCATACAAAGTCATTGATGGTCTTTAATAAAATAGTGGCAATCTAGTACTCAAGACCTTAATAAATATCTAGCCCACTCTCTACTCAACTGCCATAATACAATCAATATAAAATTGATCCACATCAAGAAACAAATTGTTATGTGGTTTGTTTTACTGCACCATCAAAGAAACCTTTTTGCAATATCATATATCAGCAAAATTGAGAGTTACTGGGCACTAAGTAAATCCAATACCCTCTTTCTAAATTCATTTTATGTTTGTTTTGTGGACTGCTTAAAATATACTATAGCACGGTACCAAAACATTGTGTGTTAAATGAACTAATGAAATATAGTCACATTTAATTCTTCCATTACATGATGAGTCTAAAGCCCATGTCAAAGAATAGAAATCAGATAATCCTTTCAAAATTATCTATCACTGGTCTAGCCTCTAGCATCTATCATTCTTCTGTCCATCCATCATTCTTCTATTTAGCCATCAATCTATCAGTTTATATGCTTCTTTCTAGCCATTCATCTATCATCCATCTATCTATCTGTCTGTCTGTCTTCTATCAAATAGAAGAACACCTGGCACAGACGATGCTTTTAGAACTTACAGTTTCAGGGAATCAGTTCTCACCTTGTAGCAAATTTGTTATAATCAAGTAATGAAGCAGTGAATTAATTGGTAATCTCTGAATTAGCAGTAATTCTATCTATATAGATAAATAGACCATTTTTAAATCCTATATTTTATATTTTTCATCATAAATTGGTACTGTATGTATATCCCAGACAGCCTATATTTCTAAATGCAATGTTTTTGTACTTAAGACCTTGACGATTTTTGTCAATGAGGAGAATCCATTTGTGCGAAATATTAAATGGAAAGGAAATCAGAGTGGTGCCAGTTTTTAAACAGGAAAGCAATTGATGCACACTCAAAATCCTGATGGAAAATTTACAACTAGCCATCGTATCATATAAAGAATAGCAGAGCAACTGAGAAAACATGTTTACACAGAAATTCTAGCTATGTTTATTTCAATATTGGTTAAGTAACTTAGATAAATCATTTAAAGAGGAAATATTTTATTGATTGTTGATTTTTTTGACAGAAGAAAGGAAGGAAGGGAGAGAGGAGGGAAAAAGGAAGGAGGGAGGGAGAGTGGGAGAGAGGTAAGGAGAACTGTGTTTACATGGGTATATAAAAAATTGATTTTTCTTTCAGGTCATTTAAGAAAAATATATGTGGTATGCCTAACATGCTGCCTGGAATATTGTAAGGACTTAAAAATACTTATTCATATTATTATATTATTATAATACTCCTCTTTTTCATTGTCAGTATTCTGAGTACCACTTCTAACTTTAACGTACTAGATGAGATCTAACACATGGAGGAGTTTTAACTGGATCAACAAATTGTAACACCTATCTAAAATTTGATCAGATATGTCATGTATGTAATTTTTAAAAATATTTTTAGTATAGCATAAACACATTTTTAGAAATATATTTCAATATATTTAATATAGTTAACATATTTAGAAAACAAAGGACTATAAAACACCCAACTTCAATAAAGCTTAAGCTTTTGTCATATTAGCTTTAGAAAACTGCATTTTTATAGAAACTAAGAGCTGAGTTTTGATCCCATCCCTGGCAAATCTGAAGGGAATCACTGTGTGGAAGTGAGCACGCTGCACGTGGCCGTGGAGTGCCATGCCTCCACAGATCACACTGCCCCGTGCCAAAAGCAAATAACAGTGTGGCTCTGTTATTTTGCAAATGGGTTTTTGACGTTTATTCTGCAATTTGGTATGTTGTTGAGATGGAATTTTTTTTCCTGTTTCCATCACATTGTTCTCTTCCAGTATCTTATTGTGAGCGTCACTTCCGGGCGAAATGTAAAGCCTTGGGCTTATGCCACCATCATGAGTCGGCCTTCATCGGACATGCATGCCCCGCTTAGCTCAGCCTTGCGAGTGTCTTCCCCCACGAGCTTGTCATTCGGGGTACCTATGAACATGGAGCCAAGTAACTCGAGGGGAAGGGTGGGCTTGGGAGAGGTGGGAGAGAATGCTGGTAAGGGTGGCACAGAGCAAGGTCCGTTGTACTCATGGACTGCCCCGTTGAGCTGGAACCTCTTTATATACCTAAAGATAATTTTTAATAAAACAAAATACATGCTCAGCAGGGAACAAGTTAGTGGAGACAGGACGGGTGCTAGGCACACAGTCCTGCTCTCCGAAGGGCTTCTTCTTCCTCTGCCTGACCATCTCAGGCCCCAGAGTACAGCCCAGCCACATCTGCTCCCCTCCCCTGCCCCGCCCCCACACCCATCAGCACAGGCAGCGGTATTGTCTGGTGCTGTGTGTATCTGGGCTTCATGAAAGGTGCAGGAGATGGTGATGTTCAGGGCCGTACATCACACTTTGTACAAGCGAGCACACCTGCCACCAGGAAACTATTCTCAGAGACACTGTTACATAGCTACAGCCATAGATTCCTCCAGAACAGTGTGTCTGCAGTCTGACAGTGGATGGTGAGCTGCAGGCTTCCCAGGTGTGCCTGTTGTACGGGACGACCAATACCACCGCAGATGCCACTCACATCATCAAAGCCCTGGGAAGGCTGGCGTGGGCACTTCTCAGGGTGGTTCTTGTGCCAGTTCAACTACCTAAGATGGTCCAATCAATTTATAAACCTCAAGAGGAACACAAGCTCTCCCATGTCTCCTGCTAACCACTGGGTTCAATGATTTATTTTCTTTCTGTCAGACTGCAGCTATGACTCACTCCTAATACACTTGTAAATGTAGGGCCAGAAGTCAACGGCTTTCTGTTATTTTTCCATGACCTTCACATTCTGCTTCAAGGTCACTCTCCTCACCAGGGTTTCCCTGGGCTCCTCCTGTGTCCCCTTTTTCTTTTTCTTTTTTTTTTTTTGCCTTAGGCAGCCTGGTATCATAATCATTTTTCTAGATCTTTCTTGGTCTCTTCTGTAACTAGGCTGAAAGGCTCTCACCACCATATTATGCTCTTTGGTTGAGGTGGAGTCTTGGGGTCTTCATAGCTTTATGCCCAGTCTGGCCTTGAACTTTGATCCCCCTGATTGATACCTGCCTCCTGAACACCTTGGATTGCAAATTTGAACCACTGCACCCAGCATGTGTATCTTATTTTCTAGAATTGTGGTTTTGCATGCATGTGTGCGTATGCGTGTGGAGCCTAATGCATTTTTGAGCTTATGCAGAATAGGTACCGAGTTCAGCTTAATCTCTTTTATGTTACAAACACAAAGTGCTCCATAAATTACTGGCTCAATTTAATTACCATCTAGTAGTAGCCCCAGAAGAATTAAGAGAATCAAACTGCTAAAACATTCCTTAGGTTTATTAAATATTTTTTATTGGAACCTATGCAACAAAAGAAAATACCCCCAATAAATTTGGTAGACACTGCCTCTGGCAGGCTGGCTGGGGCTAGTGGAGTCAGGTTTTCTGTGCTGCTTGGAAGTTTTATAAAGTGAGGTCACATGGGATGGGAAAAGCTCTGGAAGGTTTGTTGACTCCAGAGAACAACGTACATGGTTTTACTTTGTGTAACTCTGTAATTATATGTGTATATTTGTGCATAGTATATGGAATAAAGGTAAGGCATATACGTTTAATTTTCAGAGATTCAGTCATTGCTCACTGGTTCATTCATCAACACATATTTGAGACCTCTCTATTGCTGGACACAAGCCTTGTTAATTGGGATACTCTCATCTACAAAAACAAACCCCTATGCCCTATCACTAGTTAAATTCTAGCATGAGGAAGCAAACTGTAAATACTGCCTAGGGGAAGTGTGTAATCTACAAGGAAACTGGGACAAAGAAAAAGTGAGACAGGGTGCATGGGTGCTAGAGAGAGCTGAGGGCCTCTCCAGTGTAGAGTCTAGAAAAAGGGAAAGTTTTACATTATAAACCAAAGCTGGAGGCAGAATGAAGCATGCCAGTGTGTGAGCATATTTTTTTCTGACTTTTCAAATCCGTCTCACTAGCAGTAGGAACTGATCTGCTCAGAGTGTACATGAAGGGAAAATGTTTGCCTTTTCTGTAAGTGGGAGAGCCTTTATCACTGTTCGGCATATCCAAGCATGCTAAGTGGGGCTTCAGAAAGCCAGGTTCCATGTAATCTGACAAAGACAAGCCAATGACAGTCTTAGGCCGAAACAACAGAAAAGACTCCCTCCATGCAGAATTGAAGGAAGACTTGTTCTTCTGATTTCTGTGATCACATTATTATTTGCAACTGTCACGTTGCATTTCTGACTGCGTCAGGAATAGGTTCTAAAACAGATGAACTATAATATTGGAAAATGTCATCCAGTCAGTGATATAAAAAGCCCAGCGTTTGATCCCAAAGTGGATTTAAATTAATTTTATACACTTGCAGGTGACTTTTATTATCTATTTTTGGGAAGAAAACTCGATTTTAACCATTCACTATTATATTTAGGCTACTCTGGCAAAACCTTGTTCCTTTTCCTTCCTAACCCCTCTTGACGTTTGTTTCCTCGGCATCCTTGTCTTGAAGGCACCGACCCTGTCTTGAAAGCACTGCAATGGGCCTAGCAACCCAAAGGCTGGCGGTCCTTCTCTTCACCCAGCAAGGCCACGTGCTACAGTTGCTCTGTGGTTGGGAGCGATCATGCGACAGAGTGGCCAAGGGAATGGAGCTACAGCAATGGCACCATTTCTAACCTCCGCCCACCCAACCCCCTTACATGACCTTCTGCAGCCTTTTCTATCCTAAAGCTGAACACCGGAACTTCCCTGCTCCAAAAAGAGACCAGGGAGCATCGGGAGCCATCTGCGGGGCCACTCACTCAGGAGAGGCTGGCCCGGCCATTCTGTGAGGGAGAAACGTGCTTCTAGTAGCACACGCTGCCCTTCTTGGCTTATGCATGATTGCATGGCCAGGGGCCACTTTGTTCCTAGTTGTCGTGTGTTTGACTTACCATTTAACAAGTGTTACTGTTTGCTGTCCTTAATTAACTAAATATAGACTCCGATATTTAACTGTCTTTACTCATTCATAGCAAAGGACTTACCTGGTCCACATCTTCCAATGATAAACGTTTTGAGATGTTATTTATAAGAAATGTTAACGCTCAATAATCAATGGTGTTCCTGTCATACCATCTTTCACACACATACACATTCTCACATTCACACACACACACACACAAACACACACATACATATTCTAGGTGTACTGTCAGCCTCATTCATGAGCTTTGACCGAATTGGTCAAAACTAATAGACTAAAAATATATGAAAGATAAATTACAAAACGAAACCATTGAAGTTCCCACCTGCACATCCCACATTTCCGCGGGTGCAGTGAAGGTCTCAGGCAGGCCCAACTTGTCATCAATTGTGTTTAAGTCATTGTCTTCTGCTGTTTCCCTGCCCTTAATTTTGTGGCCATATGTCTTCTAAAAAGCAAGCAGTGCTCAAATAGCAAGGTAATTGTGAATGTGCTTAATTTAAATGACAAAGTGAAAATGAGATTTGTTGAAAGGCAGAGCCCGTCTTTAGCAGATGTTGGGTGGCATTGTAGGGAAAACAAATCAAACAAGTGCAGTAGTTGAGATCAAGAGCATGAAATAATATCTGATCTTTGGAAATCATATCCACAGGGGAACTTCTGTGACAGTACTGTAGCCTGCAAGGTGTAATTTCAAGTTCCGGACGCCCAGACTACTATGAATATAGTTGAATGGTTTTCTTGCTCAACCATGGTGTCCTGGGAGACATGTGCCCTCAGACACCACGGGGGTAAAAAGATTACAACTCACATCCCCTAAATGTCACAAATATATTGCATGGTATGATTTTCAGTACCACTGTATGCTTTATATCTCAGTTCATATGATAAAGCACATCACTTACATCCTTTCACCAGAATCCATTTTTACTTATAACTGTGTCTCGAGAGGTTAAAATCAACTTCAGAAGTCCAAATAAATGTCTATTGAAATTAGATGAAATATTTTCCAAGGTAACTTTATTTATTATAAAAAGATAGTCCTTGACTTTTTATGGTAAGAAATTAAAATTCCTCTCATCCACCAAATTCCAAATATAGCTACTTTTATTTTTAGTAACTCACCATGCCTTTTAAGAGATATTTTTTCCTTTTATCTAAACTTTAGACTACAAAGGAAACATAATCCCCAGCGGGAACTTAATTGAATCGGTACATGAATGATTTCTTCTGTATTAAGAAGAACCAACTTTTTTTTTTCAGGCAAAAACCACAAATGCTAGTTCCACTTTCAGATGATTTTGATGCTTTTTAGGAGAGTAGACATCACAAACCTTTTAATCAGGACTTGAAGTAGCAGCTTGTTCTAAGCCCAGTCTTTTAGATACATTTAGGTTTTCTTTAGTTTTAAAGTCCTGTCTTTCCAATTTTATTTTTTCATATTCTTTTCCACCAACTTCTTATTAGCAATGAATAAAAATCATGTTTCCATTTGAAACACTACCATTCACTAGTTAGCCACCCAGGGCACTTCCTCCTTTTAATTTCCATAAATGTCAGTACATACCCCCCTTCACCTCTGGGTGAATAGTCAATAGAAAAATCAATTCTGTGACAAATGGACGGCGAGCTGATTTTACATCTGAATTATTTAACAAAGTCATTTCCATCATGGAAGGGAAAGACTTAAGGTAAAAGTTCAGCAACAAGTTGCTAATTTAGAATAACTAGTTTTGTCCACAGGAATGTCTATCCACGGGAAGGCAAGGAAATTCATCTCACATTACTTACTTCATCTCATAAATTTTGTAAATAGATACCTGAGCAATAAGCCTCAGTACCCTTAAGATCCGGTTGTATGTCCCTCTAGATTGTAAGCTATTCTGTGTAACCCTTGAAAGTCAGTGATTAGAAATATCTTACTTTAGAGAAAGACTTTATATGAACTCCATCTTTCTCTCACCTTATCAAACTGTCTTCCTTTGTAACTGATATTTTCTAGTTCTTGGGAGACACGAGATGGTTGACAGTAGGATGTATCTAGTGGACAGTAGATTAATGTCCTGAATGTTTGAACATGAGATCAACCAGATGTTCTTCATGACAGAAGGAAGCCATTACTTTTACCTTATTCTGAGCCATCATGGTGGTTTTCTGTGTTTCCATAAAGAATCTTCCTCTTGCAAATCTAGTAGAAGGAAAGGGTTTTCTTTGAGCATTCCCTAGCCCCCTGGGAGATTAATTCACTTTGTGATTTATATGTGTCCTTGCACATGCTGTGAGCTTGAGATGTGGCTGTGGTGCTCAGAGGGTTACAGAATTAATAAGTGCGAGAGTCAGCTGTAGTCCTTCCTGAAGAGGAAGGGAGAAGACATGTTTCTGCTGTAAGTACAGACCAGGCCACAGTGCCCCTAGGAATCCTGGGTAGTTGGTCATAGATGAACAAGGTTGCCTGTCATCTTTAGAGCAGTCCGGTTGGGCAGCTTTTGTAAAACTGCCTCCATCTCTGAAGTCTGTCACCTGGGTGCATTTGTCACCTACGATCTTCCCCATAAACTTTGACTTTCCGCTTTCTCACTACTAAATTGCAAAGGGAGATGACTATCAGAGGTAGTGATGCTGGGAGCACACAAGTGTTGGAAAGCCATGAAAATAAGACTTAGGTTAAAGGATGCTGATGTGATGCCCTTTATCATGCAAACGAAGCAGGATAACCTTTGGCCAGAGAAAAATCAGCAGACACTGAGCTTGGCATCCCTCATAGGCAGTCATTCTTGAAACAGTAAAACTCTTCCGAAAACAGTATCAAGATAAAACTTTCCCTTACAAAGTCACTATGGCCCTTTTAAAGATAATATTTAACTTACTGTGAAATATCAAATAATAGTAAATGCAGAGATACACACTTTAGTTGTTACCCAGAGGGCATTAGGTGGGTATAAAGGATGGGTTAATGCTGATTTGGACATTTTTTACGGCATGGGATAATATTTTACATGCTTTTTATTGCTTCCATATTACTGGACCACCATTGAAATAGCGCTCATAATTGCATTTGTGTCCTATTCTAAAGTATCAGTGTTCTTTCACTGCTTGTGATAAATACAATACTTGAGCTTCACAGACTAATAAATGTAATAAATCTAAGTGGAGCAGATTAAATATCATTTGTTAGGTGATACTGCTATTCTCTTTGGAGCCTCTTCAAATTGCAGTTTTAAAGTACTGTCTATCACACCTTCTTACACAGAATTTTTTAGCCTTCTTTTAAGACATTCTTTGTGAATTTTTTTTAAATAAAGAGCAAAATGTTAATATTTTAGTATGGCATCTATGTGGTCTGGCACCTCTGGTACATTCTTGGTAGAATTCCCTCAGTATGAATTCATCTCCATAACAGAAAACAAGGCACATTCCACTGGGCTCCTGTGGTAACAGGGATTGTTCTGGATGAAAGTTCATTGTTGTCATGTTTTTACTCAGTCAAGAACAAGCTCTTGCTTGTTGATTGAAGAATAGCATTCTGTACTTCCCACATTTTTTAACCATCCGTAGCCTCATTAAGGATATTGGTTCTAATCATTTGTGTATATTATTAGTTTAACCTTTTTAATATACTTCAAAATTCAAGTATTTTTAGAAAAGACTAAGAAGCTTTCAAATGGAAGAGATCTATTTTTTTCCCCTTCCAAACCCAGAAACAATGACTCAGATGACTAGGGATATTTTCTGTCACAATCTCTCCCAACAAGCCTCATTATGCCGGCTACACCCGAGAGTCACCAGGCCAAAGGGCTCTGCGTCCTGGCTTTGACTGAGCCATGTGGTCTTTGTTGTTCTTCCTGCCGGGAACTTCGGGACAGGCTCACGCTTCGTCTATCTTTAGACATTATGAACACACTGAAAAGAGTTTAGACTTCAGAAGAAATACAGCTGGGAGCATTTTCTGCCTACTGTGAGGACAGAGTTGTGCCATTTACCAACCACCCCCCTTCCCACCCAAGCCATCAGGATGAGACAGGCACACGTCCTCAAATACCAGGCAAAGAAGAAGGGTACCAGGCACTGGAGAAGATGTGCATTCCATTTGCCCACTTTTTATACTTGATTCTTTTACTAGGAATTCGTCTCCACATTTAATCCTTTCTTTTACCTTTTTTGGTTTCTCTTAGATGAACTGGATGTTTATTTTTTTTCAGTCTCTTTTGTTGTAATTGTAGAGTTGATAAACAGAAGGGTTCCAGTTACATGAATCAGGTAAAGAGAAATGAGTACAATTTTTTTTTTGGTCAGTTGTAGGAACTGAACTCTGGGCCTGGGCGCTGTCCCTCAGCTCCTCAGCTCAAGGCTAGTACTCTTCCACTTGAGCCAAGTACCACTTCCAGCTTTTCTGCTTATGTGGTGCTGAGGAATCGAACCCAGGGCCTCATGCATGCAAGGCAAGCATTGAGCTACCTTCCCAGCCCTGAGTACAATTCTTTTTGAATCATGTCCCCCCTTCCATTGTTCTTTCCTAGTTTTTCCCTCCCAACGCTACTCATAAAATAGCCAGTTCATTTTCCACCTAATGTCTAGTGAGTACTACTATTGTATTTGCTTACCCTTATTCTACCTTTTCCATGCCCTCTCTTAGCCTCCCAAATACAAATAAACAAACAAGACAAAAGGAAAAGAAAACAAAAATAACAATAATGATAACTGAAAAATGTCTCTTGTTTCCCTTTCTTGGAATTCATTTCATAGAATATTATTTTATATGATCATATGCACATAGCTATTGAACTTTTGTCAACCATTTCTTTGTATAGCTTCCTTTAACCTCACATATGAAAGTCTATAGTCCTATATAATTTATCATGTCCCAGTGTGTGTGCATGTATAATTTATTTATTTTAATCGTTCATTGTATTTACTTGTAGGTTTGTACACATATTCTAATTACACAAATGAAGGAAACCATGCAGCCTATGTTTCTTTGGCTCTGGCTTACTTCACTTAATATAATTTTTTTCCAATTCTCCATTTCCTTATGATTTGATGCAATATTTTTCTTTCTAATGGATAAGTAGAATTCCATTGTATATGTATAGCACATTTTCTTGATCCATTTGTCCACTGAGGGACATCTGTGTTGATTTCCATATATTGGCTATGGTAAACAATGCTGCAATGAACATGGTTGTGCTGATAGCTTTAGTGTGGCCTGGTTTGTGGTCCATTGGATAAATGCTCAGAAGTGGGATTGCTGGGTCATAGGGAAGCTATATATTTAGTCTTTTTTTAAAAAAAAATTTATTGTGAAAATACCATACAGAGGGGTTACAATTACATGGGCAAGGTAATGAGTACATTTCTTTTTTTGCAGGGGGCAGGGTCCGGTCGTGGGCCTGAACTCTGGGCTTGGGCACTGTCCCTCAGCTCTTCAGCTCAAGGCTAGTGCTCTACCACTTGAGCCATAGCACCACTTCCGGCTTTTTTCTTTTTGCTTATGTGGTGCTGAGGAATCGAACCCAGGGCCTCATGCATGCAAGGCAAGCACTGAGCCACCTTCCCAGCCCCCGCGGGGGCTAAAACATACATACCTAATAAAGGTTTTATCCCATTGTGTGGGCTGTCTATTTATCTTTGTAGTTATGTCCTTTGCCCCACAGAAGCTCTTCAGTTGGATACAATCCCATTTATCCAGTCTTTCTTTCCCCTGTTGTGATTTTGAATCTTGTAAGTTTTTATTTAAAGATTGTCTCATTTTTCCAGTTGTTTTACCACAGGATGAAATGTTCATACATGGCTTAGGGCATTCCAACGTATTTTATTATTTTTCTACTTGTATTGCTCTAATACTGCTTTAACTTCAAGACCTAATTCTATACTTTGTGTTCCCTCCTGGATTGTGTGATTACTGATGGCATACTTTGTGCTGCTTATATGATTTTCACTCTACAAAGCATTTCAGCCATGTAATTTATATTGACCCTTGAGTTTACTAATGCCCATGTAAATGCCAATTTTTCCATTGATAATCATTTTCTTTTACCCTCATAATAAAATAAACCCTTCCTTTTGTCTTTCTATTAATGCAAGATTTCAGATAGCAAATTTCTTTTTTTTTTTTTTCTTTTCTTCAGGCCCAGACTTGAACTCTGGGCCTGAGCACTGCCCCTCAGCTCTTCAGCTCAAGGTGAGTGCCCTACCACTTGAGCCACAGTGCCACTTCCGGTTTTCTGGTGGTTTATTGGAGATAAAGAGTTTCACGGACTTTCCTGCCCAGGCTGGCTTTGAACCACGATCCTCAGATCTCAGCCTCCTGAGTAGCTAGGATTACAGGCGTGAACCACCGGTGCCTGGCCAGCAAATTTCTTTATTTTTTGTTTTCATATCTTTACTTGCCTTTCATTTTTAGGAACATTTTTATTGGGCTGACACCATGAGATTGGCTTGTTTGCTTTCATCTACAAATCCATGTTTTCAGATTCCCCGTGTCCCTGTGAAGAAGCCAGCTTCTAGTCTCCTTGTGGTTCTGGCTGTCGCCTGTGTCTAGCTTGTGGGATTTAAAGCTTTGCCTCTTTTTTGGTTTTCAGCACTTGCAAGTTGACCTACCTGGTACCTGGGTAGAATGTATGTTTATCTCTAATGTGATTTGTTGAGCTTCTTGTACTGTATGTATTAATGCACAAGCCAGTTTCAGACCTCCGGATTTTGCATCTTTTTATATTCTCTGCTTCCCATGCTCCTTTGACATGTGTATCTGTTTCACATTTCTTTTACCCATCCATTTTTCTTTTCTTCTCTTCACTGTTTAATCATAGACATTTAAAAGCCTTCAACCACAAAGCCCAGTATTGGAACCCCATTTGATTCTACTTTCTAGAGATGTTAGCATCTGTAAAGCTTCGCTGTAATGGGTACTGACTGCTAGCAGGAAATAGGTGCCCAGAGTCTCAAAAGCTACTCGCCCTTTATGCCCATTCAGGAGTGGAGGATGTTCTGTTCCCAAGCATCCTGGTGAACTGTGGTAGGAGCCAATCACATTTCATGTTTTCACAGATGCCAGAGGCCATTCCACCTTTGAGGGCTGGGGTTTGATGGAGGACATGGTAATAGTTGGACACACTCTTTGACTCTGTCCCCACCTAGAGCGTGCACTTTGAAACTGGAGCCAGGCTTCAGGCATCCTTGGGCACCATGAGCCACCTCGCACAGAGCCAGTTTACCACTTTAGTAGCAATCTCTTGCAACAACTGCCCAGAACAACAATCTCTTAGTGGGTCTGTCCTCTAAGACACCAGCCAGGAGCAAGCTTTGTGAGAAGGGGGGTCTATCCTTGGCTTATCATAGTTGGGGAGGGGGTTTGTTTGGTTTTTGCCAGTCCTGGGGCTTGAACTCAGGGCCTGGGTGCTGTCCCTGAGCAGCTTTTGCTCAAGGCTAGCGCTCTACCACTTGAGCCACAGCACCCCTTCCAGCTTTTTCTGTGTATGTGATGCTAAGGAATCGAACCCAGGGCCTCATGCATGCAAGACAAGCACTCCACCATCGAGCCACCTTTCCAGCCCCTGGTGGTGGGTTTTAACCATGTGAATAGAAGGGAGTGAAGCTTGGGAAATCTCTGTTTCTGAGACAGCATCCATTGCTGTCCGAAGTCAAGTGAAAATGAAATGCATGATGTCAACAGGCGTGTTGGTAATCACAGAGGAGTCTGGGTTCTTCCCCAGTCATCCACAGACATGCCATGTGCTGACCCATCTGCCCGCCTCCTAAATGCCTGGTTCCAGTCCTTATGCAGATTCAGTCATTCAAAGCCATCTGCGGCTGCTGCTGTCTCCTGGGCCTTGGGGCTTGAGGTTGGGGAGAACGTGGTCTCCTTCCATCCTGCCTGGCCTCCTGCAGACTTCATGGCTGCTGTCACCTCCCCTGTTCACCTGCTGACACCCTGGTTCTCCTCTCTGTCCCCCAGGTCATCCACCACCTGAGGCTCTCAGAGAATGAAAGTGTAGCCCTGCGGGAGCTCCTGGACTGGAGACGGAAGCTCTGCGAGGAACAGGAAGACTGGCAGCACGTCCTGCAGCATGCAGAGCCCCGCACACCCCCGCCACCTCCCTGCAGGAAGCCCACGCTTCTCAAGAAGCCTGAGACTGCTTCCTGCAGCAGGCTGCCCTCCGAGCTCTGGGACAGTACCATCTGACATGGTTTGGAGGCGCCCACACAGCAAAACTGCCTGGCGGCGAGGGCTGCATTAATCTCTCCATGCATTTACACTAAAGCACAGGACCCTGACTCCGAGATCTCATTGTGTGTGTGTGTGTGTGTGTGTGTGTGTGTGTGTACACGCTCATGCACATGTGCGTGAATGCGTGTATGTATCTATGTTGCAGCGCCACTCTGGTTGTCGGGCTGCACATCTGCCCCGCAATAAGGAGAGTGGCTGGAGCGGTGCTGGAAAGGAGAGCAGGTGCAGCTCTGGGGGCTTCGCACAGCCAGCCAGTCGGGCCTTTGTCTAGCTGATGGCTGAATTATGACTCGGTGCACAGGACATGGATTTTGTAGGTGTTTGTGTGTCATGGGGTTATAAACCTGTCGGTTATTTTACACATTTATTACTGTGTTTTATAACTTCATGCAATCCGTGGTGCTCCCTTCCTTTAAAATATAGATTTTAAAAAGACATTTCTAGGATTCTTTTCCTCCACCTACTCTTTTTTTTTTTTAAATCTGAAGTACCCAAAGGCCTGGAGACTGTGTTGTTGCTTAGCTTGGCACCCACCCACGGCAGGTCCCCGGCAGGTCCCCAGGTTAGACCTTGCCATCTGTTAGAATGCAGCTCTGCCCATGGCTTTTTTTCCTGCTTAGAATCTTCGTCCTCTTGGCTTGGGCAGAGGTTACAGGATATTTGCCTACTTGCAGTGCTCAGTGAAACGGATGACTTCAGCTTCACAGCTAGAAGCCCAATCTAAGGCCTCAACAGTCCAGAGACATACATAGGCCGAATCTCCCTGGCCTGAGCAGCACTGCATCAAGAGACACTGTGCACCCCCGGCCTGCTGCATGAGCCCAAGCTGTGCTCCCTTCCCTTCTCTCGCCCGCCTTGCTGTCTCACCCATGTGCTTCTGCTGGCTGTCCGCAAGTTCTGAGCCCTGGCTCTAGTCTGCCCTGTCTTGCTACTTTGAACTTTTGATTCATACCAGCCTTTGGAAAGTTTCTGTGCCAATAAAAGGGTACAATGATGTCCTTCTGTCATTTTATTTTCTTCGTGGTGGTGGATGTGTCTTCCAGGAATACTTGTATTAGCTGTTTTAAAATATTAGTACCAGGATTAGTTATCAGTGCCAAGATAAGAAGATGACTGCCTCCAAAAGAGAGTTTACTGTGATCAAAATTCCCAAGACAAGTGGACAGGCCGTCCGGTGGTTGGCCACATTTGTGCCAGGGTTGCTGGAGAGCTGGGAACCAGTGAGCTGAGCCTTTCCTGCAGCGTGTCCAGAGTGTAGGTGAGGCAGGGTGTCCAGGCCCAGAGCCAGCTCTTAGGAGCAAAGTTGGGATCCATGGTCCGGGGGTGACCTGGGCAGGTGGGCAGTGGTCTGGAATGTAATGTGAGCTGAAGAAGGAAGAGGATGTGGATTCTAGATCAGCAGCTTTGCATCCTCACCTCCTGTGGCTAAGAGTCAACTGACCCTTGACACATTAGGGCCTTCAGGTGAAGGCCTTGAAACACACAGAATAAAAGGTCACTGCTGACACAGGTCACTGCTGCCCTCCAGCAGTCACAAGGAGGTCCCCAGCCTGGTCCCAGCCATCCCTCAGCCAGCCACGCTCCGGCCTGTTCCTCTGTCATCTCCAGAACCCAGCCCAGAAGCAACGGGAAAGACTCCACTTTTCATCCACACAAGGCTTCCGGAAGGCCATGCCCTAGAAGTTGTAGGCAGTTAATAATCTCCATAGAATTGGGTGTTTGCATAACCCCCCTCATGGTGAACTTATTTAGCCCAGAGTGGAACTTGATTGAGCAACTAAGACATTAATGTTGCATGCACTTGCTTTGGCAGTGTGAAGCATATGGGATCTAGTCTTCCTAACACTGTCTAGTTCAAGCTGTAGCAAATTGGTTTTGGTTGGTGGTTCTAGTTTTATGTATTGATTGTAAAGATGATGAATGGGGGGGTGCAGTTATATAAGTAAGGTAATGAGTACATTTCTTTTTAAACACTGTTACTCCCTCCCTCATTTTTTCCCAATCACTCCTCCTCACTCCCCTTCACCCCCAAGTTGTATAGTTCATTTCCAACATAGTGTCTAGTGAATATCATTGTTGCATTAGTTCATCCTTTGTCCTGCTGTTTCTGTGGTTCCTTTTCCCTTCCATGGATCAGAAAAACGTATAAGTAGCAAATTGTTTTCAGCAACATCTATCCTCAGAACTCTGGTCCTGGCTAGGGAGGCCAAGATCACAACTCCCCATGATCCAGTGATCTGCTTCCTAGTCTACAGATAGCCATGTTCTAAATGTGCTCACAAGGCAGAGAGGAGGAAGAACAGAAGCAAACTTCTGAGAGCTCTTTTCTAAAGTCACCAATCCCATATTGAGGTTCTAATTTAAGACCTAGTCACTTCCCCAAAACCCCATCTCCTAGCACTCCGCCACTGGGGATGAGGTTACCACAATGTAATTCAGGGAGCATGCAAGCAACCAGTTCGTGACACTAGTGTGTACACACAAGGCAATTACTGTCTTTGTATTAATACTAAGACCAACGTTGTCCATCAGAAGATAAACCCTGATCCATACGATGCCATGTACCATTTTAGCTTGATTTTCAGAAATGCCAACTTCTTCTCTTTAAAGATAGTTTAAAAGCACTACAAATCAGGTCATCTTTTCTGGAACCTCAGTGGCGTGAAACTTATTATTATGAGACTATGTATGAGCCAGGGGCTGGTGGCTCACACCTGTAATCCTAGCTGCTCAGGAGGGAGAGATCTAATGATCACCGTTAGAAGCCAGCTTGGGCAGAAAAGTCCCCATGAGACTCTTAGGACCAATTAACCACTCAAAAATGAAGTGGTGCTATGGCTCAAATGGTAGAGCACTAGCCTTGAGCACAAAGAGGCTCAGGGTCAGTGCCTAGGCCCTGAGTTCAAGCTCCACAATCAACAACAACAACAAAGGTCTATTGTATGAAGACTTTATATGAGGAAGTGTCCCTCGTCCATACTGGGTACCACTTTAAGGTCTGTTAAGTCCCTGAGGGGGGACTTTCACCCAATAAGATACCATGATCATCAACAACATTAACTACCCTCTTGAGAGGACTTTCACTGACCATCAGAGGCTGGAAGGCAAGCCCTTGTTGACCTCTTAAACATGGTTTCTTGGGTCAGTGTTAAGGCCTTCTTCCCCCATGGAGAGAGATGAGGTGAGCTCACCACTGCATAGCACCATCTGGATGTACCTATGCTGCTTACATAACAGGAAGACCAACAGAGACTCCACAGTGATTACCCACGGTAATAGGAGGGCACTAATAGTCACAGGCATCAGCGGGGTATTTGTGGGCATTAAAGGTCACTCTGAATGACTCGCTAATGAGTGTATTCTTGTAGGAAGTAGACAGAGGTGCATTCTGGGTAATAAAGCACCAACTATTTTCCCACATAAGCAAGATTCCAACAATTATGTATGTTTGCAAAAAGTAATGATATTTTAATTGCCATTAGACCATAAGGTATGAATTATGATGTATTATTAGACCTGCAATTCTATGTTCAGCAATATAATTGGTATGAATTATTACCCTGTGTTCAAACAGTGCCCCCTTCTATTGCTTTCCTAAAAAAATTATTTATGGAAGCATTCTAAAATCTACTACCAAAATGTTTATAGTGGGTTAAAATTACTTAAAATGTATTTTCCAGGTTGGAAAAATATACATCATTACTATTTTTAAATTGTGGTATCTAATTTAGCAGAATTATGATTATATAAATCTACTCTATATAAATGTAACAACCAATTAAAATCTGACATTTGTGAATAGACTTTACATATAAACATTACATGGGTTGGACAAATAAATACATTATGAATTCCATAGCCCAGAAAGATGAACAACCTCCTCTTAACGTGCTATTGCTGTCAGTTTCCAGCCAAACACTAGCCCAAGTCTCACCAGAAGACATGAGGTTATTAAATAGCAGCAGGTGACACATTTCGCTCCTGATTGTCACTCCTGCTAATAATCCCCCCATCCCCAACTTTTAGCTATTTTTTGAGAAGGTAATTGATTTCAATGTTAATTCTCATCAGGCAGCTTTCAATTAAAAAGCATTCTGAAATTAATTGTGTACCAAGTAATTTTTCGCATAAAGTCAGCACATTTTTCAAATTGTTTTTAGTCGCTCACAAATACAAACATCCGTACAATCAAGATAAAAGCAATTACATTTCCATTTACTGTAATGTGGCAAGTTTGCTGCTTTCACAAACCTAAAACATTTCCCCACCATCATTATTCTTACCCCTACATCTTATTCATAAGCAATGACTCTATAAAAATAAATTTTTCTATGAACAATGCTCTGCCCTGCAAGGTTTCTGTGTGTGTTACAAAGACCCCATTCGACGGCCCAGCCCTGTTGTGTGCTGAACTTCAGACTGGAAAATTTTGCCTTTGTAGATTTTCAGTTACCCAAGTTCCTCAGACCCCTGGGATGCTCCATTATTGTGGCTTCCATAAGTTTCTTTAAAATCTAGTATGCTTTGTAAACTATAAAGATGACGTTTTTTCAAAGGGTAAGTTTTATTAGGCGCCTGTAATACATGTCTGTTATGTTCTAATTCCTCAGATCACTTTGCAAGTTTTGAAATGTATTTATACTTGAAATATCCTTTCTGTATGCCTCAACAGAAGGTCGGTGTCATCTGGATCCTCACAATGGCATGAAGAAATTTTGATGTCTCCTCAGGAGGAAATAATTCAAGGTGGGCAAATGTATGCATTTCATAGAAATGTACAGGGGGAAACAATGGTTCGTCTCCTGCAGAGCTTTATTTCTGTCCCTAATGAGGGTGAAGATGAACCATCAGAAGATCACAATCAATGTGACACATGTTCCAGCCTCCCTGTGTTTATTTATTCTACTTAATTGAATGTTAGTTGTATTTAAATGCAACGTGCAATTTTCTGTTTCCCTTTTACTAAATGGACACTGATGGAAAAGTGCAGTTGAAGCCCATTAATGACATTCAGGTCATAGATAGGCCAGCAGCAAGTTGAAAGTAGGATGTATAGACTCATGTGTTACAGAGAGCAGAACGATACCCTCCCCCAAAGCACAAATCCACACAGACGCATGGCTTCTCTAGGCCAGGACAACAGCTAATCGAGCCAAAGGTTTACACTCTCCTCCCTCTTGTGCTGAAATAAAATCAACCAAGATGAGGTCCAGCCAGGGGACCTCCAAGACAAAAATGTTTCCCGAAGACAAAGGACCACTTCTACTCAATTGCTACTGCTACTGCTGGTGGTGTCTCCACTTGCAAGAAGGAATGACACAGGGGGGAGGGAAAGTGGGAGAAAAATGAGAGAGGGGTAACAATGTCCAACAAGAACTGTACTCATTACCTTTTGTATGTAACTGTAACCCGTCTGTACATCACCTTGACAATAAAATTAAATTTACAAAAGAAAAGAATGACAGATGAAAGTCACAGCCAGGACTCACGTACCAGGATTTTGCACAGTGGCACATGTGTATATATGGCCTATCTTTGACTCTTTTAGTCCCAGAGCTAATGTACAAATTGTGTTTTATTACTGTTAGCAAGGAAATGGAGTGTAATCTCCTCTGGAGACAGGCTTGCCTGAGGGACTTGCTAATTACACAGATGCAAGAAAGGTGCTCTCAACTTCAGAGATTTGGTCATAAAACAAACAGCTTCCATCTGGCTCTCTTGAGATCTGTGGTTTGGGGACGCTGGCCCTATGGGTAGAAGAGCCTCTGGCTGTGTGAAGATGCTATGTAGATATGTTTCTGCCAAGAAATCACTGACGTCCCAAGCAACATTCCAGACTGCAAATCAAGCGCATGAAGAAGGTGGGCTGGAACCTCAGGACTAGTGACCTGGTGCTTGGGACTGCTTTGCAGATCAATGGTGAGACAAATGACCTGGGATCCGTTACCACAGAGATGAAGCCAATAAATGACCACAACTTTATACCACTCTATTAATCAGGGCTCTGGATCCAAGACAGGGATACGGTCAATTTAATTCTTGGTCGGTGTCATGCAAGTACAGCCTGGATTTGGCACTGGGGGAGGGTGTGGCAGGTGGTCACCCTGACGAAGTCAGCCTGATGAGTCCTCTGTCAGAGGAACATGAGAAGCTCTGAAGGGTATCATGGGAGGTGGACATTTCAGACCCTCCAACTGCAGGCTGCAAGTCACTCATTCACAGGCTAGATCCAGACACAGCTATGAGAAGCAAGAAGGGATACCAAGAAACCCAGTCAACATGCAAGCCTAGATAAGGGACAGTGATCTGGTTACAGAGGGCTTTCATAAGAACAGGAGAAAGAATGGTTGTACCACCGGGAAGGGTTGAGTAAGAAGAGAGAATGTGACAGTTTTGCTTTGGGCGGATGTTTCCGTACATGTATTTGGTGGGATTCTTGTTAGAGTGGTTTTGCTGTGTTTTCCTGACAGTCTACTGGAAAAATAGATTCGAAGTAGAATAAGAATAGTGACTGTCAAATGGTATCATTTCCAGTTGCCCTGTTCTTGCATTTCCACTCTATAATTTTGAAGGTTTGTGACACTCATAGGTTAAAATGTTCTCAGATACAACTTATTTGTTGTTAGGTTTTGGTTTTCAGTAAAAAATTCAACATTTAGGCAAAAGTTACACACCAGTCTCAAGTCATAATGAGATTTTCAGTTACAATTGTTTCTTGTTTAAAATGTCTATCTCTCTACAAGTTATGTGCAGGCTTTTGTTATGCCTCTTACTGAATCGAATGTCCATTCTCTCAGTCAATAGTAAGCCCTTCCTTGGCTCATGTCTAGTCACCAATAGCAGGTGAAATGAAGGAAAACTGAATTCATGCTTAGTGAATTCAGTCTGTGCTTTTGGTACAATCTCTAAATTAGAAAGCACAATGGAGTGTTTTACCCTGAAAAGAACAACACTGGAAAATAGTTCAGTATGACAAATATTCCAGAATTTCATGCTCCCCTTCCAACTATTGCACCAATGTTTACTTCTCAAACACTTTCTTATTGCCTATGCCTTGCTGTTGTTTTTTTATTGTCAGTTTCTATTTCTATCATTTTATGTCCTCTCACCTTTACCGCTATGACTAAAGTACTGTTCAGGTGCCCAAAATTGTTTGCTTAATCAAAACTGTTGACTAGCTAATATGACAAGAGGCTCTGACACATCATATATGGTGATGTGTAGGTGGAGTTATAGATAGGAGAGATGCCCCTACACCTGCCCACACCCTGTTCGGGCTTGCTGGAAGCCATAGAAATTGACCAGGACTGAGACTGCTAGCTCCACTGCTCAGTCACCTGCAGAGGGCAGAGAGCAGAGGGCAGAGGGCAGCAGGAATGAAGCAGGCTTGTCTTCTCACCCCATGTCAGCTATGAGTCTGAGATCGAGGCACAGCTTCTAAGCTCACTTTACTTGCACTTTTCAACTGAGAAATACAGCTTCTATTCTGGCACTAAAGTCACAGAGAAGCCAAGTAGAATTTTCTCTGAGGACAGATTTCTTATTCTCTGTGTGGAAGTTCATCTCTTTGGATCTCAATGTGTCTTTTTGGCTCTCCTGGCATCTGAAGTGTCTGTGCAAGATCTCCTTACGCAGAAGTTGTTTCCTCTCCTAGAGAAAGAGGTTGTAATAGGGAATATTAGATGTTCATAAAGGAATTCCACCTGCTAAGGAACCTTGCTAAGTACTAGGAAAGTGAAATACAGAGTATTATAAAAATCAAAAGGTAAATCTGATCTTCAAGGACTCAGAGTATTCTTTAAAAATTCTATCTATACTAAGACAGAAGAGCCATAAAAATGTGCAGTGAGAAATGAGACAAGATTTACCTCAGTTATTATGTCAAATGTGGAATGTTCTAGAATGAGAAAACCTTCCCTTCTCTGTCCTCAAAGCTATTTTGCCTGTGTCTTCCCTGGTGCTGGTATCACATTTCTGTCATCCTCATGAAATGAGGCCTTTGAGATGTTGTAGTCCTTAGCTCCTTGGACACACAAGAACAAGAGAAGGATGTTTTCAGAGCAGCTAGCTGCTGCATTACAGTATCCTTTATCTCCATCTTAAATCTCTGAAGCTAATGTGACAGATGGTCAGGTAACAGAGATGTAAATGTACACAGCACTCCATGAGGCCCAATGGCTCTGGGACCTCCTGGAGATGCTCCCCTGGGCCATTTCAGCAGAGGAAACCTGGTGCACACCCCCAGACATCTCCCTTTTCCCATCACTGGTGGAGTAGAACAACTGGCATCGGTGCTCCCCTGGGGAGGAAGAGAACACGTGTTGCTATGGTCTGAATGTTGGAGTCCTTACCGCTATGTGCTGAAACCTATGCTGTATCAAGAGGTGAATTTAGGAGAGATGATCAGGCTATGAAGGCCCCATGCTCATGTGTGGGAGCAAGGAAGACCCCTGGCCCATTCATCATGTCTAGTTACAAGGCCAGAGGTAGAAACAAAGAGCCGTGGCTAGACTTCAGATCCGATGGTGTCTTAAATTCTCAGAATTGTGAGCAATCACTTCCTTTTGTGCATGGTGTTTTGCTAGAGCAGTTCGAGCAGACTTGGATAGTTGGCACCTGGGCCCTTTCAGCCCACCCCCATCTTCCAATGAGGACGATGTCCCATGTTAACCACATATGCCCGTCCCACCCATAAGGAGATAACACAGGCAAATTCAGCAGGGCACAGATCTACCTCAGGACCAACGTGCAAAGCACAATCACAGGCCCCCATGTTCTGGGGAAATGAATAACAATCACTTTCACAAAAGAAAGAAATCACCCCGGAAGAAGTGCACTGTTCAGATGGCATGTAGTAGATGTTTTGATGACAGCTTCCAGCCTGACAGACCACAGGATGCCGGAGGACTTTCCCTCCACCATTTATTATCCTGTGAACTTTCTGGAGAGATACACTGGCCAGAGCCGGCTGTTTTCTTCCCATGAACTCATTTCCATCAATAATTGGTAGCAGAGGCAACTGCGCACAGCCAGCTCTGGGAACTGGGGATGGGGAGGCCTACCATCTGACCTAGCCACTGAGATCAGAACACAGCAGCAGCAGTTCCCATTGGTCACTGAGACCATGGGATGCCAGAGGTCACAGAATCCGAGGTGTGAGGGGGTACTTACATTACTCCCCAAGGCTGTGAGAAACCAAGTACCCACTGAGGAAAGGCTTGGTGGAGTCACTCGGCTGGCTCCCGGGCAAGTGTGGCTACATGGGGTGCTAAGTGGCTGTGGGGACGCTCAGTAGTTTCCAGCCATGCCAGCCGTCTTGAAGGAGTTTAGGGCTTTTTGCTCTCAGCTTACGACATGGCCAGGAGACCAGAAAACAGCTATGACTTTTTGTTTTGGCAGTCGTGGGTCATTGGCAGTCTCTGGGCCTGGGTGCTGTCCCTCAGCTCTTCAGCTCAAGGAGAGCGCTCTACCACTTGAGCCTAGCACCACTTCTGGCTTTTTCTGCTTGTGTGGTGCTAAGGAATCAAACCCAGGGCCTCAGGCATATAAGGCAACACTCTACCACTGAGCCACCTTCCCAGTCCCAACATCTATGACTTTTAACAGTATCTTATTTCTTATAGCTGTGAGATAGATGTGTTTAATATATATATATATATATATATATATATGTGTGTGTGTGTGTATATGTGTACACATATACATATGTATATATGTACACATATATACATATATATATATATGCATATATAATCTGAACCTAAGTCTGGAAGTTCCAGACTCATAGAGCTCTAAGATTCCACCACTGTCAGCAAATAAAGGTGGGGTCCAAGATTTTGGATAGAGGTGGAGGAAATATTAATTACTCAGAGGACTCAAAACATCCAGCCTCACCGTCCCGCCCCCCGCCACACACACACACAGCCTCCCCTGCCATTGGCTGGTTTTCTTTCTCATGAGACCATTCCAGCCTTACCTGAAGACCAGAGAACAGATTCCCCAGCGTGAGACATGCTACACAAACAGCAGCTCGGTGGCTGCACACCTTCCTCCAAGGACTCTGAGGCTTTGTGATACTGATAGAGGTTAAGTATGAGCTTTTCACGTGCGCAGTCCCCACTTAGGTCAGTAGATGTGGCATCTGCCAGAAGATGAGACAGCACTGAGCACGCATCAGGACCGTGTCACCAACAGCATCAGCCGATGACCTGGGTGTAGCAGGTTGCTGACCATGAATCTGGTCCACCACAGAAGACGTTTCTACCTCATCTCCATTGGCCCTGAATTTGCCATCCCAGCAATACCATCTATCACACTACAAGAATGCTTTGTAACTATCAAACTTCTGACTGGAGTTCCATTCTACAAATTAGTATGGCGCCGGGGACATGTCGGTGGGACTTGCTGCCTTTGCCATCCAGAGGCTCCTTGGCCTTGAAGAATGGTGAGGAGGTCTATTGAAGACCTGAGCTTGGTACCTGGTGGGATTTTGTTCTGGTGGAGTGGGAATGCTGTCCAATGAGAAGGCAGGCTATTTCCTGAGATGGAGTGAATATGTTGACCTGCATCGCCCACGGTCAGAACACATCAGTAAGGAGTCCAAGGCGGGGAGAACAGCTACCACAACTGACTCGTACATGTAACAACAAACTGGCAGCATTGTTGGGGGTTCAGCACTGGGTACCATTTATATAATGGCTATAAATCCAAGGAAAAGGGTATTCTGTTGCCTCATACTCCGTGTGGCCATGGTGGCTTCTTCATCATGCTAGCCAGGTTGGAGTCTGTGTAAGGACCACCATCTGTCCTTACCATCCATGGGAAACACAATGGGTCCTAAATAAGGATGGTATGACTGTGTCCTGCACATTTAGAGGCTCAGAGCCCTCCCTTTACTAGGTAAGTCTCCTCTTTCTTGGCTGAGGGCAACGGAACTCAGAGGAGGTAATGGAAAAAGCACGTTATAAATACCAGTTCAGAAATACCACATTAGTTGAGAACAAGGACTGCATTTGTTTTCCATATATCTTGCTTGCTTTACTATAAAAAGTAAACCCTAAAATTAAATACAAACAGATACAAATGAATCAAGTTACAGAGCAGACTCCTGACCACATCACATGCAATAAAGGAACTAATTGAATGCAACTCTCCAACATGTATTCTAACTCTATGTCTTCATTAGCCGAGAGTTGGGAGAAACTTGGGGCTTAGTAATTCTTCTGATTAGCATGGTATTAAAATAATTCTGAAACACTTTTGTGGGTGTTCTAGCATTGACTAAATGAGTGCACATGTTGGTGCTGCTGAGACCCTGGGTCCTTGCCAAAAGAGGGAAATACAAGGTGAAGAAGGTCATGAGAGAATGCTGTGACCTTGCATTGCCCCCAGCAAGGCTTCGCAGAGGAATAATCCACCTGTGGGACAAGTGAGTAAGATGATATAAGCTCCTAATTGTAGCCTTAACATGTTGTTGTTGTTATTATTATTATTATTGAAACCACTGGATAATCAACTCTTTGGACAAAATGCGGTAGAACAGACAAAAAGTTGGTTAGGTTCCAACCAAAATGTCTGAAAGTGACCATAACTTCTTAAGATGTGGGGGAGTTGTCTAATCAGGCAAGATGGAAACTCATCAAAAGGAACATGGTATGTTTTAAGAATATAGACATTTGTTTCTAAAACAAACACAAAAGTGACCCTAAGAGTCAGCTGACAACCCCAACCAGCTGTTTGTTTTTGAATGATGAACATAAAATAAATTATCTGAAATTAGAAATCTACAGTAGGAATTGGTACTGTGGCTCAAGTGGTAATGCTAGACTTGAGTACAGAGAGGCTCAGGGACAATGCCCATGCCCTGAGTTCAAACCCTACAACCAACCAAAAAGAAAAGAAATCCACAGTACTGTGATCTACAACCTTCTTTTCTTGAACCCAAGGAAGAGAGCGAAGAGGTACAAAGAATTCAGAGCACCAGAGTTCATCCAAGTCAAAACAGCACCTTTCTAAAATGTAGGGACATGAAAGCATCTGCCTAGCTTTCCCAAGGGACTGAGTTCCAGCACCAGCACCACCAAAAATAAAGAAAGTTAGTTTAAAGGCAACCAAGAATAAAGAACATCAGCCTGGAAGCTCAGTTGGATGGAAAGGGACTTTGATGCTCCTTTTCTCCAGGATTGAAATTGTCCAGAAATTATAGAGTAGAAATTCAATTCAATTAATATCAAAGTCTTCCTAAATCTATGAGAATCGTGACATCAAAGCTACTAGGATGACTTATATTGATGTCCCATCATAGTTTAAATATAGAGATTACCATTAAAACCCAAATTGGGCAACACAGAAAAGACACCTTTCCTCAAGTTACCATGTATTCATTTTATCCTTAATAACCTTACCCTGTGATCCTCCTGAGAATGGAAAACCTGCCAAAACGAATAAGTTTCTGGTGATAATCCCCGAAGGGCTAGCTGTACATCTGAATGCCCTTAGTCCTACCTACAACATGGGATGATAGAATCCAGGAACCCAGGTCTCCAGGCATGACAACAGGGTCACCCCCCTTCTCTCCCCCCGGGGTAAAGAACAGCAGTGACAGTGCTCCGAGCACTAGGCCTACCCACCATGAGAGCAAGCATCATGGAGATGCGACACACAACTTTGTCAGCGGCAGGCAGGTGGGGGCTCCCGGGCTACAGATGCTGCTGAGGTCTCAGAAATTTTAGAGAAAGGATTGGTGAAGGGGGAGGGGACCTTGTAAGGATCCCTGTAAGACAGATGCAAAGAGCACTGTAACACATCTCCAAGGCTGACTTTTCATGCAGATGGGAAAGAATATGCAGTCAAACATACAGAAGTCACTCATCCTGTCTCATTCAGTATCAGGTCTATGGAAGGTGACTTTGTCCCTGGTGACGGGTTCTGTACAGGTGCTTGTCTGAGTCCGACCATGCAGATGCATGAACCCTTTCTGAGTTCAGGTTAAACTTCAGGTGCTCTCTTCTGGACCAGGGAGATGTCTCAAGTTAGACACGTCACATAGGCCCTCCAACCCAACAATTCCAGGTAGAAAAGTAAGATTTATTCTTTCCAATAGACACAGCCAACACTGGAGGCACAATCAAAATGCATGCACCTTGCTTTAGTCAGCTGAGGGTCACCAGACTGTTTCCATGAGGTCATTGGAGGTTCATCATCCTGGAGATGTTTGCTTACAGGCTGTGGTTAAAAAGCACAACAGACAGAAAGCCTTGAAAAGGAGAAAGTAAAGGCCAGCAGTGCCAGCTCACATACTTTCCATGTCACAGTCCCCTCCGCCTCACATTCCGTTCTGTCGAGGAGGAAATAATATAATGTACAGTGCTGTCACCATGGCTATTAATAACTTGGGTGGCGTCCAGGATCACGTGGGTGTGAGGTATGAGTCTGTCCCAGGCACTCACATCTATGTTGGAATGTTTCCTGGGTGAGGCTGTGCTGCTGTTACGTCTCTTTCTTGCCACTTGTAAAAGTTCTAGTTTTCCAACTCCACATCTACTCTGATTCATGGTGATAAGGCAGTAAGTAGGACTTTTTTTTTTTTGAGACTTAGAAAACCACAAAGAACTCTGAGTTCCAAAACACCCTATTAGCACTTTCCAGTCCTATTTTGGAAAAGCAGTGGGGGGAAAAACGTAAGATAGAGTGGGTTGGGAAATTTTTGTCATCAAAGTACAGTTGTAATTTTAAGTAGGAGTCATGTATTTAAACCCCCTAATGGCAAGTATAATTAAGAGGATCTTGCCTTCAGTGTTTATAGCAAACCTTGATTAAATCTAAACAAGTGAATGAAACAAAGACAGAGGAAGAACGGGAAAAAAAATGAAAAGAAATAAAAACCCTCTATAGAGTGTCCTTAGGTCCTTAGGCTAAAAGAAAGAAACTTAGAGGGGGAAAAGAGTCTGGGGTAGACCATCTGTTCTTATTTTATGCTTTTTTTTGTCCATTTGTATGATTTGCCCACTCTTGCCTGCCTTTTGAATTTCGGCTTTGCAAAGATCAGATGCTGCAACAGCTCATTTTATTTTCTGCATCTATCACTGGGGTTTTATTAAGTGCTAAGGAATAATAAGGCCTATTATTGCATTGTGACTCCCTGGGATTTTCTCTTTTTTTTTAGTACAGCCCAGTGTCATGTGTCTGCATTTCCCCTGAGCCCTAGATGCCTGGAGACCAGGCATGAAAGGGGCAGGCAGCATGGAGGGGGTGAGGGTTGGGTCACCAGGCACTGTGGGGCTCTTCCTCCACTCCCTCCTGCTCCTGCTTCTACAAAAGGACTAAGCACACAACCATCATAGGATCCAACATTAGAAATACAAAAAGCAAGCAGGATCCTTGCTTCCTGCATGGGGTTGGAGTCCGCTCACAGGAATTCTGCAAAGCAGTTTGGAAGCAGAGCATATTGGGGGAATAGCTAAGCTTTATCTACAGCAGGTAATCCTCACAGCTCAGCAATTGCCAATTGTGTTTTGGGGATAAGGCGGCTGAAGACAAGTCAGGCTAAGGAAACCTAGTTTCCTGTCCTCTCACAACTTGGAGAAAATTCTGTGGAAATGATAGAAATGAGGCAGACATTAGTCTATCTGAATTACACTGTAGTTACCACCTCTCCTTCCTCCTCCTTCTCCTATGTCTCCTTTACTTCTCTCTCTTCTTCTGCCTACTGACACAAACAGGGCTCCAATGCCCATCTTCTCTTACCCACCACTGAATAACACAACTCTCTTAACTTCAGAAATAGACAAGGTAATCTTGAGCAAACATAATATTCATCTTGCTTTACCTGACAATGGTATCTGATGAACATGGTGCTTTATCTTCTGAAGTCCTTCTTTCTTCTTTTTGTTTAAATAGACCATGTTTCCCTCTTAGGAAATCACTTTTGCCGAGTGGTATGGGGTTCTCCCCTCTCCCATGTACCACCTGGCCTCTCTCCCACTCTCCTCACACGTTTCCTTGAATCTACTGTTTAGAAGCCATTTGTGGTCACTTTCTCCAGGAAGTTGTCTGGCACATGCCCTTCCACCCCCTTCCAGAGGGTGTGAGGTGCCCTTGCTGGTGCTTCCAAATAGTGTTGATTATTATTCCACAGGTCACTCCCTCTCTTCTCTGCCCCTGTCTCTCTGTGTCTCTGTCTATCTTTCTGTGGAGGGGTGTGAGTGGGTATATATTTTAGAGTGACTTGTGAAACTGGTTTACAGGGAATTTTTTTAATGACTAGCAGCCAGACGACAGGAGTGGTCCAGAGACTGAAGTTAGCTGACGGCAGGAGTGGTCCAGCAGCCAAGGGCCAGGATAGGTCCAGTGGTGGGAGCAGCTGAGAGGTCGAATGGCAGGCTGAGCCAGCAGCAGGAATAGTCTGGTGGCAGGAGTGGCCTAGAAGCTGGGCTTCAGGAAAGGCCCAGTGCACATCCATCTTGGAGACTAGGATCTAAACTTCCCTTTCCCTGCTGCAGACCTGACCCAGCTCCCTCCAACTAGCTCGGGGGGTGAGCACTTGTACAGGGGTTTGCTGGCCTAGGAGCTAGTGTGGGCTAGTCTAACCTGTGTGAACTAATCCAAACCTAGCAAGGGCTGCCACTTGGCAGGCACAAACAGGCCAAGCTGGGGCCACAGCCTTGACAATCTCTGAACCCAAATGCCTGACTCACAACGAAAGATTACAAGATTCATGAGCAATCAAGGCAACAAACTAAATTCAATAGTAAAGAACAATCCAGGGAAAGACTCCAGTGAGAATGAAGAAAAGATGGAAGACAAAAGAAGCATTAAAGAAATGGTGACAGAATAAAAGGGAAGACACAAAAACAACTTCAAGAGCACAAAGAAGAAATGACAAAGAAAATCCAAGACTCCTAGAAAGATAGGGAGAGAAAAATACATACCATACACTGCATTAAAAGATGAAATGGACACTATAAGAACTGATCTCCAAAGCATGAAAGGTTCACTTTCCACAATACAAACCACAGTAGAATCCATAGGTAAGAGAATAAGTGAGATGGAAAATAGAACTTCAGAAGTTAAAGATAAAATAAAACTAGAAGAAAAAGTCAAATGTATGGCACAAAAGAGAAAAGAACTGAGAATGTACCAAAGAGAAATCCAGAAATTGGCAGACAGAGCTAAGAAATCAAATCTATGCATAACTGGGATCAATGAGGGGGAATAATTCAATAGTAAAGGCACCAAAAATCTATTCAGTAAAAGAATAGCTGAGAACTTCCTGACTCTTCAGAGAGAAAATCTCACCTGCTTCACAGAAGCATATAGAACCCCCCAGTAGACTGGATCCAAGAAGAAACACTTCCAGACACATCATAGTAAAAACATTAAGTCTAAATAGGAAGGACCTGCTTTAAAATGCTGCAACATTAAAAAAAAAAAGGAGCTATATTACAATGGAAAGAAAATCAGAATCACTGCAGACCTCTCCATACAAACCCTCAACCCAATAAAATCCTGAAATTGTATAATCCAAGCAATGAAGATGAACAACTTCCAACCCAAACTGATCTACCCAGCAAAATTATCATTTACATTAGATGATGAAACCAAAACCTTCCATGTTACACAAAAAGTAGAGGACTCCATGATCACTGAACCAGCATTACAAAGAATTCTAAAGGGTCACAATCTGAAGAAAACAACCAAAATGAAAGAAATACATCCTACAAAAATCACTGGAAGATCAATATAGTAAACAAAGGAAACATTTTTAAAAATATAAAAAAATCAAGAAAATGGCAAGAAATATGACATATATCTCTCTCTCTAATAACCCTAAACATTAATGGACTCACTCGCCAATCAAAAGAAAAAGAACAGTAGATTGGGTCAAAAAACAAGATCCATCCAGTGTTTTCATTCTGTTTTGGGTTATTTTGGAATTGGTCAACACTTTCACTGATTTTGATATATGTCTTTTGATATATTACCTGTATGTCACATTTATTGAGTAAATAAAGACGACTGTACAAAATAATATACCCAAATATAAAGAACCATCAAGAACATCAAAAAGGCTATCAAACTAATTTATGATAGAAAACAGCCCTATTGCAAGAGGAAGAGGAAGAGGAAGAGGAAGAGGAAGAGGAAGAAGAAGAAGAAGAAGAAGAAGAAGAAGAAGAAGAAGAAGAAGAAGAAGAAGAAGAAGAAGAAGACGAAGACGAAGAAGAAGCAGCAGCAACACAGTCCCAAGCTTAAGATCTTTCCTCCACCACTCTACAATAAATAAATAAATAAACAAACAAACCAGAATGACATGCATGGCATGTTTTGTAGGATGGAATAAAGATGCCTAGACTCAAAGATTAGCAATAAAATCCAAGGACAAAGGGCTAATGAAAGGACAAGACCTTTTTTTTCTTTTCTTTTTTTTGCCTCCTTTCTTTCCCTCTCTCTGTCTTGCTCTGTTATAAAAAGAAATAAAAGAGAAAGAGAGAGAAAGGAAAAAGAAAGAAACAAACAAACAAACAAAGAACGAAAGAAAGGGAAGGAAGAAAGGGAAGGAAGAAAGGGAAGGGAAGAAAGAAAGAAAGAAAGAAAGAAAGAAAGAAAGAAAGAAAGAAAGAAAGAAAGAAAGGAAGGAAGGAAGGAAGGAAGGAAGGAAGGAAGGAAGGAAGGAAGGAAGGAAGGAAGGAAGGAAGGAAGAAAGAAAGAAAGAAAGAAAGAAAGAAAATTGTTAATACAAAATTTTATCCATGACGGATCTCTGCTTCTGCTCAATATTAGTGATAAGGCCTCAGTCTGCCCTCTTACCTGCACAAAAAAATGAACAAAAATCTATGAGATGTTCAATCTCAAGACACAAAGCACAAGGTAGTGTAAAGCAGACATCCTTGAGATGGACACATGAAATAAGCTCTAAAGACTGGCAGCTCAATGCACTGAGGAGTATCCCAAGTCCCCAGTTGGGGTAAAGGGGGATAAGGATGAAGGTGGGGTCTGGGTAGGGAATGGGTGAAGGCTAGGGTGGGGATTGAGATGGGGAATGGAGTGGAGAATGGGGTAGGGGCTGCAGTGCATACTGATGGCTACCAATGGGAAGGAGTGGGAGGTGGGACTCCTCAGGTGGGAAGACAGAGCTCAGGAGGGAACTGCTGAGACAGAAGTGGAAACTACACAGGACCCTCAGCTTCAGCTGACTGATGACAGAAGCCAGCCCACCAAGGTCAGGAAAGATTTTCTCCAAAGGATCAACAGCCAGGCAGTTCCACTGACAGAGCTTCACGAGAACTGTGAGAGTTGAGTGGTGAGTCCAGTTGACCTTCTGATTCCTGCCGAGCTGAAGGCTGAGCATACCAGAGGGTCGTGCCTGAGAGGGATAATGAACCTGAAGGACATCTGCTCCTTACCAACAAATCTGAAAAGAGAGTCAAGCTTTCCTAGATCATCAAACTGCATCAGAACAAAAATGAGGAATAATAATATGAATGCACATATTTATGATGCCCAACATGATACCATCAGAATTGTGCAGCAGTCAATCAAAAAATGGCCCACCAGGAAAATAGAATCTCTGGAGAGGTTAAAAATGCCATCGGACGTGATCTAGAAATGTCACAGACATAAGCATTGTCAGACAAGAACGTGAATATAACGTTCGCAGTATTGTGTGCATTATAAAGATTCTAAAGGTAATTGTATGGAGTGAAAAACACAATGGATGAAATGGAAGCCAGGTATTGAAAAGACCATTAGAGAGCTTTATGTCCAAAGACTATAAAACAACCAATATAAGACACAGAAAAAAAGAATGTTAGATATATGCATATAACTAGTTCTGGAAAGACAGAAGACAGAAACTGAGACAGAATCAGACAGAAGAGAGAGAGGAGAGAGAAAATCCATAAGTTTCAAGACAATGTGGAGCAATTTGAAACACGTGTAACTGGACTCCTTAGGTTGGGAGGATGCTGAAAATTCTCCAACTTGGATGAAAATCAAAATCCCCAAAGCAGAAGAAACATGGTATTGGGAAGTGTACAATGCACATCACAGTCAAGTTGCCCAAAACAATGATAAAGAAAAACATAATGAGTAACAACCAGGGAGGAAAAAATACAGAGAAAGAGCTACAGACAAAAATGATAGCTGGTTTCTCCTAAGAAACAATGCAACTGACAAAATACCCAGACAACATCTGTAAAGTCCTGGGGGAAACCTGTCAATCTGGAAATACCTTTCAGAAGTGAAACTGAAATGAGGATTCTTTCTGAAATACCAAAGCCAAAAAAATATGTCACTAGCAGAATGTGCATGAAGTCACAGAAGAGGGAAATGATATAAGATTGCTATATGGAGCTCCCACCAAAATGAAGGCCACTAGCAACAGTAACTACCTAGATAAATATAGAAGATATTTTTATTACTTTTAAAATTGTTTTAAAAGAAAATTAAATATTTAAATAAAAATATTAAGGTATATCATGGTGTTTAAATATGTATATAAATATCACATTTGACACTGACAGCACAAAGAGTAAAAAAGATGTACTTATAAAAGAAATATACAAAGGTATGCTTTTGTGAGACAGTTTGGTACATTTAAAGTAGGATAGTACCATGGATGTTTGATAACAAGATAAATGAATACCATATGCTCGATGAAATTACTAAATAAAAATACTCCATTTATGTAACATTATATATACTATCTTATAGCCTATATATAGCACATTATTATATTTATGGAATATAAAAGAAAAACGGACTTTAAAAATACAGAAAGAACAGTAAAGCATGAGAAAGGAAAATCAGATAAAAAACAAAAGACAATTGTAAGCAGGTCATAACATAGCCTATTAACAATGTTTATTATATACTTAATGTAAATACTGTAATATTAATATTAAATATTAAATATTTAAAATCAATACCCTCAATTAAGAAATAGATATTATCAAATTAGACCCCCAAAAAAGAGACCAACTCCATCCTGTCTGGAAACAAAGACACTTTAAACTTAGAAGTTAAAAAGTAAGCCACACACAGTAGACCACGCCAGTCAGAGATTGGAAATATGGAGGATTGTAGTTTGAGACCAGGCTAGGCAAAAAGTTCAAGAGATCCCTTCTCAACAAATAAGTGGGCCACATGTGGCTTTCACCTGTCATTCCAGTTACAGTGGAATAATAAACCGGAGGACTGGATCAAAGTTTAGACCATCCATAGCAAAAATTCAAGATCCTATTTTAAAAAATTACTAAAACAAAAAGTGCTGCTGGAATGGATTGAGAGGTGGTGGAGTACCTGCCTAGCAAGAATAAGGCCCTGAATTACAGTCCCAGTAGAGTACCACAAACTTAAACTATAGAAATGCATTCTAAAGAGAAACAAAATAAAATGAGGATTAGTATCCAATAAAGTAGGCACCAGCACAAGTTCCAAGGTAATGAACGTTATTTCATTAAAAGCTCAGCTCCATAAGGCTATGTAAGAATCAATGAAGTTTATGTACATTACAACAGAGGTTTTAAACACGTGAAAATAAAAATTCATAAGGAACTCTCAAAGTCAGTAATTAAAAACAGCAACAACAGCAACAAAACCCACAAGCTAGTCACCAGCAGTTCCTACTTGTAATTCTAGCTACTCAGGAAGCTGAGATCTGGAGGACTGAGGTTGGAAATTAACCAAGGCAGAAAATTTTGCTAGACTTCATCTCCAACTAACCAGTGAAAAGCCAATCTGGAGGTGTGGCTCAAGTGGCTAGAGTGGCAGCCCTAATTAGTGTGAGGTCCTAATTTCAAGTCCTAGAAACATACTTACAAAGAGAATTAAAGAATTTTATTAAGACTTGAAAAGACATCTGAATGGGAAATGGGGTCACAGAAAGATGCTCAACATCATAAGACACCAGAGAAAGAGAAGTTCCTGTACAACTGTTTCAATGGGAAAAATGACAGAGATTGATGATCACCACTGCTAGTGGGAATGTGGTGGAATTTGAACTTTCACTGACTTCTTTTGGAGATACCAAGTGGTAAAACCACTTTGGAAAATATCTTGAAAGTTTTTGAAAATGTGAGCATGTAATATGGTATGATTCAATCACTCTACTCTTCCATGGTTGACCAAGAGAAAGGAAATGTCTAAAGACTTACGCATGAATAGTTATAGTGGTGTTATTTGTAATGGTTCCAAAGTCCTACCTCATAACAACCATTTTGTGGGCAGGAAAGGCTGAGTATGGAGGATAGATTCCATTCATACCCATCTTAGAAAATGAAAACTAACCCACACTTACAGGAGGTAGACCAGCTGCCTGAGGATAGACAAAGGGCAAATAATAGCCCTTGAGGTATGAACTGCTGCTTTTGGAGGCTGACACCAGTGCTTGTTATTTGATTGCTTTGGTGGTTTCTCAGGTCAATGTGTCAAATTGACCAAATTAGACACTTTATATCTGTAATCTGTTGCTTATCAATTTTCCATGAGTAAAGGTATTGAAAACAGAAGGAGAAATATTAACCCCAAGAGTTTAGGAGAGACTGTCACAGGTGAAGAGAGTTAAAGTTTAGGCTTTGAAGTCTTGGAGCAAATGGTCCTCTGTACACCTCTGTCAGTCTCCCCAGAGTTTCTGCAAGATTCAGTTTTCTCCTGTGTCCACAGAGTGACTGTCATATGATAATTGCTCACCTAATTCTTATGCCAGATTGATTGGCTCTAAAAACTATTGCCTAATCTCTGTACAGAGTCCAAGGTCAGGAGACAAGGCCAAGCAAAAAAAGTGAATGAAAGATTTTAAAAGAAAGCCAGAGACTAAGACACTCAGAGTTTAGTAAAAATGAAACAATACAAAAACCCCACCCACTGGGATATAATAAGCACTGTTATATGAGAAGGGACTCTTCCATGGATTTGACTTTAGGCAACTTGGAGAGCTATCTCCATCACTAGGGAAAGCCTTTCTCTCAGTGCATGGGGCAGACAGTTAGGAAATGGAATCAGGTGGAGGGGAGCAGAGGCCAACAGGAAACTGCTAAGTGAGGGAGGAAGGAATTTCACTCTCCCTGCCTCCCATCCTCAGCCCTTCAGGACTGGAGGTCTCAGGACAGAGACTTGGTCATGAACTAAAAATGGTGATGACAGCCCAGTGCTGGTGGCTCATGCCTATAATCCCAACTACTCAGGAGGCTGAGATCTGAGGGTCCTGGTTTGAAGCCAGCCTGGATAGGGAAGTCTGTAAGACTATTATCTCCAATTAAGCATCATAAACAGGAGGAAGGAAGGAAGGAAGGAAGGAAGGAAGGAAGGAAGGAAGGAAGGAAGCAAGGAAGCAAGGAAGCAAGGAAGCAAGGAAGCAAGGAAGGAAGCAAGCAAGGAAGGAAGGAAGGAAGGAAGCAAGGAAGCAAGGAAGGAAGCAAGGAAGCAAGGAAGGAAGGAAGGGGAAGGAAGGGGAAGGAAGGAAGGAAGAGAGGGAGGGAGGGAGGGAGGGAGGGAAGGAGGGAAGGGAGGGTTGGAGGGAGGGAGGGAGGGAGGGAGGAGAAGAGGAGGAAGAAGCAGCAGCAAAAGGTAGAAGCGGAGCTGTTGTTCAAATGGTAGAACATTAGCCTTGAAAAAATGTACAGGGACAGCACCCACACCAAGAGTTCAAGCCCCAAGACCGGCACAAAAAGACAAAAAAAAAAAAAGGTGATGAAATGTCATCCTCATATGTTTTCTAGGATCCATCACAATTTTTGGAAATTCTCCTACCTGGCCCATGCAAGTCATTCCCTCAAATGTCCAGCTCTTCCAAGTTTAACACTCCCTTGGCAAGCTGTGTAGTAAAGCTTGCAGTTCTGCAAGACCAGACCCTGGCCTTCGCTTGAAGGACTGGCTTAGAAAATGAATGCCCCATAACACACTGACTGATCGGCTGAAAGCCCTGGGAGGTCTCCTGGGTTACTGAGCAGCCTCATTTCCCATGGCTGTTTGACTAGCTGCCAGTTGTGGTTTGAGCCCCGCTCCGTGGAGCCTCTGGGATCCAGTTGGGGTAAACCTGGGAGTTTCCCAGACCAATGTCACTAAGCATTCTTTAGGGAGAATCACAGGAATGCCACCTGCAGATTGGCATCGTTGATATGAAGGATGTGAACTGTTTTTCACAAGCTCCTTGAATTAATACTGGCATTATTTCCCCCCTAAACCTCTAATCGTAACAGTCCACAAGGGCATCTTACAATACAAGGCATAGGTATGATACATTGAAGGTATTTCAATAGGGGAGGGATGGAAGGAGAGAAGCCTGGGAAGTCAGAGTTGCTGCATCACAGAGGATTTACCTCTCTACAACAATTCTGGGCTTAAAAAAGAAATATTAAACATAGAACGGGGAAACCAAGTGGAAAGGATTACACAATATTAAAAAGACATTTTCCTTCACTGTTCTGTCTCTAAAATAGCTCTCCTCATATTACATGTTCAATTTATGTTTCAATCAAAGGACCCAAAAGATATTATTGAGCCTTGGTTATAGCATGGTGCCTGTGAGCAGATACTGGCTGTGAACATGGGCAAGAGCCATGTTTCCCCATTATGATTACAAGAGTAGGATCCTGGGTCCCTAGCACACACTTAGAAGATAGGACAGCTGCCTGTCCCATGTCAGACTGGGCCAAGCATGAGACACAACTCGGTGTTACAAAATCCGAAAACTGTCAGCTTGCTAACACAACGTTATGAGCAGCATCTCCCTCTGTCACATACGATAATTTTTGGACTGCAACATCACTGCGTTGTTCACTGCCTCATTGAGAGTTTTACAGATCGCCTACTTGAAGGCCTGCCACTTCTGTTTGAGTCAAATGAACAAAACAGATATTGAAATTAAATCTTACATACATACTAATATAGGGTCTTATTTTAGAAAAATAGCAAAGTATTTAGCTACCTCCCCTGACACTGTTTAGAATCTCCATGTTTCTTTGACACCAACACTTTGAAAGAGATTAAAATGAGGAAATATATTATCTTCTTCTCTTTCAGAATGATATCATGTCAGCATAAAAGAAAATGTTAGCTGCACATTTGATTTGAGTAGACATTTCGGCATCAAGGAAGAATTTTCAACCAAACAACCTATCACTTTCAAGCAGGCAGCAATCTGTAACAAAATAGCTAAGATAATTAACCTGAGAGAAAAGAGGCTGTGACTTAAGAGGTAAAGAACTTTCTAACACGTGTGAGGGCCTGGAATCCATCTCTAAGGCCAAAGAGTGAAAAGGCTCACAGTGATAGAGATTCCAGCCCAAGACCAGGCCAATGCAGTGATGTAGGCCTCTGCCTACATCAGGAAGGTGGGTGACAAAGGTAGGGAGCAAATGGTGGAGCAAACTGCTTACCTCTTCACCAACAAGATAAGAGAAAGCAGAAGAGCCGGGCGCTGGTGGCTCACGACTGTAATCCTAGCTACTCAGGAGGCTGAGATCTGAGGATCGCAGTTCAAAGCCAGCCCGGGCAGGAGAGACCGTGAGACTCCTATCTCCAATAAACCACCAGAAAACCGGAAGTGGCGCTGTAGCTCAAGTGGTAGAGCGCTCACCTTGAGCTGAAGAGCTGAGGGACAGCGCTCAGGCCCAGAGTTCAAGCCCCACGACCGACAAAAAAAAAAAAAAAAGAGAAAGCAGAAGAATCCAGCCTAAAGGCATATTCCTAGTGACATGGTTAGACCCCACTAAGCATGCCTTGTGAAATTCTGATAGCACCCACCTGTGAACCAAGCTTTCAGCATACACATATTGGGGGACTGTCAGTATCCAAACTATACCAATGTGCAGTACAAGATTTCTTCCAAAAATCACAAAGAAGACAAAGTGTAAGGATAGAAACCCAGACCCACAGGCCAGTCCCAGGCCCATTCCATTCTTTATGCATTGGACAAACCAAAGACCCGGAGAGAGAATGTGTATTTATTCAAACCATACAATAAAGAACCACAGAAACTTGAAGTTATGTGAATTCACTCATCAGATAGATGAAGTCCTGCCACAGAAGACCCAGAGGCTCACACAGATCAGTCCCCAAGGACACAGGCCTGCCCCCCTCGCCTGACTCCAGTTCTGAGCCCTTTCCTCCTCCCTTTGGAAGGAATATCCTTTCAATGCCACCTGAACATGCTCAGCCAACTGACTTATCAGAAAACATCTTTTAAAACTCCATAGGACCTAAACCCTGTTCCCACAGTAAACAAGAGCAACCATCACTTTAAGAAAGGACAGTGGCCTCAAGAGATGGCTCTGAAGGGTTAGTCTGAGTTGCTACCCCTTTCTGCCCGCCCTATCCTTGTGTAACTTGTAATCTTGTGTAACTTGTATAACCTTGGGTAACCTTGTGTAATTTGGAACAACAATTTTTTTCCCAGTTGCAGAAAGGAAATGACAACAATCCCTTCAATAGTCCCTCCGTAAGTGTCACCGGGAAGCTATCAGTCTGGGCTGGAACTCAGCACTCTCAGACAGGAAAGTGCATGTGACAGAATGAAAAGGATTAGATCACATGGCAGAATGGAAGGGCTTAGGCCATGTGGCACAATGAAAAAGTTTCTGTGTAATCTTGGTGCCAAAGACCTTGGAGAACCCCAACTTCAGATTTGGGGACACATTAGCACTAAGCTAATCAATCACCCATCTCAACCCAAGACGGTGAAATCCCAGCAAACCAACCCACCATAACCTACTTATTAAATCACCGACCAAGACTTACTGAAACCAATGTTGCATATTTTTAAGAAACAGAAACCAACAAAATCCGGTCTTGTTTTCATGCCAACTGAATTGTCACAACCAGCTCTAAGACTATTGAATCCAAATTATTTTAAGGCAGCAAGAAACATATAGATAGGATTTTACTTGTTTAGGCTGTTTGCAAAAGGAAACAGCCTGTTGCTAGCATATGCTGCTTAGGTGGGGCATTATGGAAGAGAGAAAAACAGACACATTCAAGATTGTAGAGAGCTGAGCACCAGCACAGTAGTCTTCCCAGGGCTGAGACAGTGTGACACAGGACACAAAAACTAGTAGAAACCAACAGTTCCCTGGCAGGAAGGCATGTGCTACAGGCATACGGCAAGAGGGATTAGAAATATCATTTAAACCAATTAAATTATATAAAATTAAAATTAGTTGTATTCATAACCAAAGATTAAAAACTCTTAAGGCTAAAAAAGTAAAAAGAAGAAGAAAGAAGTTCACTGGGAACTTCCTGTTCTCACATTCTTACTCAACCTTATCGCTACTTTCAACGCGTGCATGCTCATACGCACATATATATCTATATGTTTACATAGAAAATTACAAAGTTGTAAATACTTTTTAATCCTCACTAAAGTATTCCATGCCAAAGGGTAAAAATACACAAATCTTATACCATTTTTAAATGTTCACAAATATGAAACTGGTTTCTCTTTTGAAAGAGATACAAGTTGAGTGGAATTTAGGCAAGCCACCGTGTGAGCTAATCATAAGAGGAAAAAAGGTGTGTCCAGCATTTGCAGAGGCTGCAATTTTAAATACTGCTATTAAATTTCTTTAAAATAAATGTTTTCTCCTGATAAGTTAGGAATGAAAAAAAAAACAGATATGTAGGGAAAAAAAAGAACTTGCTTAGTTTCAGTTTCTCAGGATGTTTTCATTGGTTCCTTCCTGGGTTCCTTTGTCTGGGTTTCATTGCTGACCCCTGTGTTTGGTTACTGGCAGGCAGGAAGAGGTGACACTCTTTTCCTGAGCACCACTGACTTTGACCCCTAGTTGACTGTGCTAAGACAAATTGAGAAAGGTCAAAGATATGTCTACCCAGTTGGCTTTTCAGATCAGAAACCAAACAAAAACTATGGGATTACATCAAAGAACATATTAGAGATTCCTGGATTAGAGGAAGAATGTGTGCAGCATTCCACACCAGAGGGCTGGGTCAGGAAGTATAGAAAGAAAGCTGTCATCACCATTGCAAATGCTTGTTATGTAAAGCAATGCATTCCCTATAAATAAAGTGAATGCCAAGGCATTAGAAATGTAAGCAACCCAAGGCCTCCCACTGGGCACTGGAACTGCCCTGGCCTAGTCTGCCAGTTTCCAGCCAGACAGGAATCCCAGCCTATCATGAGACTGAACGCCCACGTTGGCACATAACTCCATGATGGAACATGTGAGCACAAATAGTTGGAATTGCTCAGAGGGAGAAAGTCAAAAGCACATTGTGCAACCTGACCCTTTGGAATGTCAATGTGATGCATGAATCACCTGACAGGCTTTGCCTCCATCCATTTAAAGACAAGACTCAAAGAAACTCTGTCTACACATCAATGCCCAAAAAGGAGAGGTTTTCCTCCATCAAAATTAAATGAAATCCTCAGTCATCGTCCTATGGACTCACATCAGGACTATGGAGTATGTGGCAAACTGCGGTGAGCATGGCGCTATAGGTTATGAAGGGTACACTGCAGGAAGTGCAGACTTGGTATGAGCACAGTACTCAGGCAGAAGCGCTGGACTCTGAACCATGCCAAGACAGGTGACCCACACAGCTACCATTATCTTGGCCAAACTTGCTTGTTTTACCTTGTTAAAAATAGTAGTAACATTTACTGAATTTTCCATTACATTATATATATATATATATTATAAATGAATATATCTATACACATACTTATATGTGTAAAACAATGGTTTTTAAAGGTCTGATGCATATAGACATTATTTAATAATTGTATTAACAATACATTTGGGGAAATGACATAATTATTAAGAACCATAACAATTATTATAGGCTTAGAAGTTTCTGGGGGAAAAAATTAAAGCAAGAAGAAGAAGGTCCTGAGAGCTTGTAGTGTAAATCAGGAAGAGTGAAGGAGAAAAAAACCTCTGCCTCTCTTGACATCACCCTCTGTTACCTCATTTCTGTGGCCTTTAAGCTCTACTCTGGCTGCCTGCCCTGGACCAAGTCCTTAAAGAATCCTCAGGCAGGGGCTGGGAAGGTGGCTCAGTGGTAGAGCACTTGCCTTGCATGCATGAGGCCCTGGGTTCGATTCCTCAGCACCACAGAAGCAGGAAAAAAAATCCGGAAGTGGCACTGTGGTTCAAGTGGTAGAGTGCTAGCCTTGAGCTGAAGAGCTGAGGGACAGCGCCCAGGCCCAGAGTTGAGGCCCACAACTGGACCCAAAAAAATAAAAAATAAAAATAAAGAATCCTCAATCAGGCAGAACGCAGGCATCGACTAGTTAGTCACCCCCTTGTAAGTCTCCACCAAAGATCTTCTTCTCTTGTCATTTTCCTGATATCTTAGAGTAGGTTTTCCAGTCTTTCTGACCTATTATGGCAGGACAAGTCTAGCGTCAGTACTTTGGCTTATATAATGCTTAGAAATGCTCTGAAGAGTGTTAGGCTCCAGAAACTGCTGCCCATGCAGGCTTGTTCAATAAATACTGAACACAAAAATAATACTGAGAGTACTACGAGATTTAAGAAGCCCAGCCTTACTTACAGATATCATAAAATGATGGTGTATTTTTTTCTTTATTGACTCTCTGCCCATGCGGACCCTGAAGTTTACACTCTGGGCTCTACATCCACTCGATCACTTGACAATCTCCTTGAATGGTCACAATATCTGTAACATAATAGGGCTTCCTTAATATTGCTGAATAAAGACAGTGGAACGAGTCAATGAGTGAATGGAGAGCTTCCACTTTCCATATCCCTAAGACCTGTTGTAGAATATGACGAGAACACCAGAATGTCACAGGATGTGGGAGCTGTCCATACTGCTCTCCAGGGGGATAAGCCCTGCCTGGCTGCCATGTGATTCTCTTGGGAACCCACTTGCCATTTTCGTTCACTTTGAGGAATGTGAACAGGAAGGAACAGCTTGTCTCATGAGAAATTTGAGTAGTGCCTGTTTGACAACAGCTCTACGTCAGAAAGAAACTAACAGTCTCACCTGGCCAAATATAACCTGAGCCTTTCCAGGCATTTCCACAGCACCCATGTGGTAAAGGGAACACTCTCCTGCCTGAAGAGACTGCCAGTGAAGGTAGTGGTCCCCACTTCACTGCTTGGTCCCAGTAACCAGTCACAGATGAGCGGTGTCTCCTTCTCATGGAGTCTTTGCCACAATGACAATTTTTCTTCCCACCTTGCATTTTGTGAAACTCATTCTACTTTCACAAAAAAAGAAAAGAAAAAAAAATGTCTGTGAAAATGCAAAACCACATACCTGGATGGAAATGTTATGGGGAAAAGAGTCCACCACTCAGAGACAGCCTCATGTAAAAAGATGACTTTATTGGGGAAGTGGATAGCTGACTGGCCAGGGACGCAGGACAGACTTGGGAGCTGAAACTGTGACCCCAAATGGCCCACAAGCTAGGGTTTTTAAAGGCAAAATCCACATGGTCAAGCCTGGTTACACACAAGTGACCAATGGGTTCGCAGCACACACAAAGGATTGCATAGTCGTTTTAGGCCACATGCAGGTGGCCAATGATACAGTCTGTCTTATAGTAGTTGTTTAAACTATCCTATCATTTTGGTTTGAATTGGCCCAAGAATCTGGTGGGCAAAAGGTGGGGTTTGCAGTAAACGGGTGGTATTGCCAATTGAGCAAGATTACAACCTATCTGCTTTCTTGGTCAGTCTTTAACTGAACAATCAATGGTGGGTTAAGTTGTTAAGGGGAGGGGACCAGATGCATTTTTTTCATTCCGGGAACTAGGCTCATCCGAGCCAACATGTGGCCCTGAGATTAAAGTTGTTTTTCTAGTTTGAACATTGTTTAAAAGTTTTTAGTCACTACCCTTCAAAAATGGAGTCTAAAATCCCTAAAACAAAGGCAAAGCTCAAAATGGAATCAGACCAGCTTGGGCCCCATTGCAGGGTCCACTTCAAAAACATGTCCTTATGTTATTATCTCAAGAAGAGGGCATTAGGAGATAGAAACACCATGAGCTGTTACATGTATCCGTAAATGAAGAAACTCATTGAGAGGAATTGCTCCTAAAGCCATGACAGAAAACAAGATGAGAAATCGATGCGTGCAAGCCTGTTCTGTGGAGGGTGGTGACAGATGAGGAAGTAAGGTAAGAACACAGAGTTCTTCAGTACAGTCCTCACTGTGGGGCAGCCTATGGCCACCTCTTATTTTTTTTTTTTAGGACTTCAAAGTGAAGGAAAGATCTGGAGCAGAAGGTTATCTGGGCAGTAATGAGCTGGAATCCAAGCTGAGGCTCTTGGACCTTACCCCCAACACCAGCAAGTCTATCTGCACAGACAAGTGGCCAACTGCAATTGTTGTACAGGGATCCAGCCATGAGAAACAGAAGCCACATTTTGAGAGGTCAAATCAGGAGTCTTTATTGGAAGGCCGATGACTGAAGGTAGATTCCTGTCACAAAGACCTACAGCTCTCTCAAATACACTGAGCACAGTTAGAAAATTGAGCCATGACCACAGTAAAGCAAAGGAAGAGCTGAGAAATAATATCAACAAACCAAACCAACTCCAATGGAAGCAGATGTGGGACGCCGTGTTGACCGGAAGAGAGCCATGAGCCATGAGACACAGGCATGGCATCATAGTGCCTGAACTGGTCAGGGCCTAAATAGGACCCAGGGCAGGGGGGCAGGGTCACAGGAAACTTGAGAGTGTCGCAAGTTCAAAGCACAGGACTGACAGGTCCAGTAACTTAGTGTCTAAGACCCAGCCCCTGTCTCTAGGAATTCAGGCATGCCCATTACCTGGAGGTGAAACCTCCCTGCCTCTACCATGAAGACAGATGGTGCCAGTTCAGCCCAATACGTTGGCCAAGATGGCACTGGTTAGATCCAGTATCCTTATTTCATGATCCCCTCTGGGCTCTGATTTCCTCAGACCTAATGTGAGCAGGAAAAACTTCAGTTCTGCTGTTTTTGTTATATGTCAGTAAAGCAGCCTGCATCACATTTAAACCTTTGAGTTTATTCTCAAGTTCAACCTACTAAGTAAGCTAAAGAACTATTCTCTGTAGTAGGAAGACCCCTACTCAGGCAGGCAAGCCCACCTAATCATCCACCGCAACAAAGTTGTTAACAAAAGAAACTTTATTGAGAAGGTTCCTACACTGACTGGTCAGGGCCGCAGCACAGGCTCCGGAGCTGAGACTGTGACCTTGAGCAGCCCCCATTCTTTGTTTTTTAAAGGCAAAATCCATGAGGTGGAGCCTGGTCACACACAGGTGACCAATGGAATCGTAACACACACAAAGGATTGTACAGTCATACCAGACCACACATAGGTGGCCAATAGGCGGAGTTTACAGTAAGCATGAGCAAAAAGCAGGGTTTACCGTAAGCACGGGATGTCACCAATTGGAGCCAGATTCCAACCTATCTGTTTTATGGGTCAGTCTTTAACTCAACAATCAAGGGTAGGTTAGATTGTTAAGGGGAGGAGGACCAGATGCATTTTTTTCATTCCGGGAACTAGGCCCACCAAGTCTAAAATCCCTAAAACAAAGGCAAAGCTCAAAATGGAATCATACCAGCTGGGGCCCCATCTCAGGGTCCACTTCTTTCTCAACTAATTAATCAGCTTGCTCTTCAGTTCTCATGGAAATGCACACGGGTTTGTTGAGGAGAAAGTCTCCTGATGGTGTCTTTCTTATAGGTCAGGCACTTGTGATGAAGCGAATCACTGAAGAAAGCCTGTTTGTTTCTTGCATAAACACAAGCTTGGAGATGACACACAAGCTGTCTTACGCACGTCTCCCCAGCACAGTCCTGTGGGTGTGACAAGCCACCATCATTCACATTAATGCTTACTTGTGCAACTGCATTGTTTGAAATAATCAACCCATTCATCCTCAGAGACAGCAGCATTGCAAGGTTGCTATCTCAGTGCTAATGAAAGAGATGACATTTCTGTTTCCATTTGTCATCTTTAAATATTCAGTATGTGTGTACAATGCTTTCCAAACGTTGACACGTGACTCACTTGTAAGGATATACGATGTAAAGGATTTATATGATTTATGATGTACAAAAAAGTGTCCTTGCCAGAGCGCTCATTTTGACAGTCTTCAGAGCCATTCCTTGTGTCTCAAAAGTTAAGTGCATGATCAATGCACTGCTTCTCCTTGGTTGTAAATTTCTAAACATAAAGAATGCTTACTGCTTGGATAAAACACTATATTGATAATAACTGGAGGATTTTCAGATTGCTAATAAGTCTGAACATCAAGAATTATCTGATCTCTATTTGAAAATTATTTTCATTCCCCAAACAGACACAGCAGAGACCAGAAATACGACAGCATCTTCACCTACCCTGCTTGGACGCAGCAGGGTCACACGTGCCTGCCTTGGTCAGCTTCCCTTCCCAGAGCGACCTGTACCCAGCCACCAGACTGGGCTCTGGAATCCAGAGAATGTGTCTGCATTTTCCCAAAGTCTGCTTTATGGAAGGTTTCAGCCAGGGATTCCATCCTCCCCCCCCCAACCCGCCCCCATGTCACAAACACATTTAATTACTCTTCAGTCTGCTCTCAAAGGCTGCCTTTCAATCTTGTTTACTCACTAACAGAAAGAATGGGGACTCTAGTTTTCAGAAGTCTGCATCAACTGGGGTTAGAAAATAAGAAAGCAGCGTTTGAAGGAACCAGTGAATCAGGAAGTCATCCTTTTCCTAATGATGTTCCAAATAAGCAGACAGGAAAGGTCACTTGAACCCTAAATGTTACTCTAGGGAATTTACCTGAGGCTGATTCCACTCACAGCCGCAGCCACCGGCTGGACAACCAGGTGTTCAAGAGCTGCTCCGTGAGCCAAAGCAATACCGTGCACATGAACAGCTCCTTTCCAAGGGGGAGCCAGGCCAGGACTCCATCCACAGTGCTCCTGTGTGACCGTTCTCACTTCCGGAGGAAAAGAGACATCTTGCGATGACATAACCACTACCCACACCAAGGAAAAGGCTGAACTCACACAGAGAAAGCTCACCAGGCTAGCTGCGGGAACCTCACATACAACCTTCCCAGCACAAGTGAGTTCCAAACCTTTCACCTACACTTGACAGTGGAAAGACACTTGCCCTCAAGTGTCTCTTGACCCTGGCCAGGAGTTCCTGAGCCACTGATATGTGTGGATTGTGACATTTCTTTTACGGATGCAGATTTGTGCATGGGGTGGAAGGGCACACCCCTTTAAGATGGAATCCATGTTAATTCCTTTCCAAACAGAGTGCTTCAGAAAGAGTAGCAAAACCTCCAGGACCTGTGTACCAAACAGGAGTTAGTTCACAGCCACACAGTACAGTCCTACGCTCCCACGGATTTTACAGCAGGAGGATGAAAAGAGGCCGTCCATCCAGGGGAAAGAGACAAGAGGCACGGTGTTTAAGAACTCAGGCTCTCAGATGCTAATTATCCTGTGACCCCAGCCAAGTCCTGTGCATAGTTACTATCTGCGCAGTAAAGATAAGGACCAGCCCTTCCATCCCACAGGGTAGCAGTGGAGATTAATTAGGCAGCTCATTTGAGATTCAAAGTGCGGTGAGCCACTAGGGAAGTGTGGAGGGGAACCAAGGAGGGGCTGCCCTCCCTCTGGGCACCCTGGGACCACACCAAAGACACTCCTAGGAATTCATTTGGTGGCACAACAGTGTTTGTTAATTAACTCCTATTAGGAGGTCATTGTGGTTACCAAGGGTTAATGGAAAGAGGGAACTTGCTAGAATGGACCTACAGAGGTGTAAATGGAGGGCACCTTTGTCAGGAGGGAGCTGCTCTTAGTCTCAGTGTGTCTTAGTCTCAGTAAATATCTAAGCCTTAGCAGGTTTACAAAACCTCACCAAGAAGGTAGTGTGGAGCTCAGAAGCTTTTTCTTTCCATTAAAAAAAATGCAATGCAATCATCTATTTTATTATGTCTCAAGTACAATTTATTTTTAAAAGTAGAGGGAGAGGACAAGATCATTAAGATCCCTTCCTCTAGGAACCCCTTCCCAGAAGAGTTCTATCCCATGTGGGCCCATGGGTGAGTGCGTGGATGTGCACACAGTTACACACAGAGCCAACCAAGGCGTTCAGCAGGAAAGGGGCTCCAGGGCCCTCCAGCATCCTGAAGCAGGGCTGGTGAGACCTGCAGGGGGAGGGAGGAGTATTGATAAAGACCCTAAGGAGCTCCAGCATCCTGAAGCAGGGCTGGTGAGACCTGCAGGGGGAGAGAGGAGTATTGATAAAGACCTTAAGGAGCATTTTCCCTGGGCTGTCTGACAGCCCCCTCCATTGGTAGAGTCCTGATCAGCGGTTTAGCAGGTGCACCAGAATCCAGATGTTTCTTCTCAGTCCTCCATTCACCCTGCAGAGATGCAAAAGTATTTCCTCTACCCTACCATCCAACTCTTTTCCATCCCAAAGAAAGACAACTGTGGAGACCTGTGGAAGGGACTGGAGAGAAGGGGAGAAAGAGGGAAGAAAGAGGAGCCACAAAGGGAAGGGAATTGTCTTCCAGTGGTTAAGATGCAACCAACTTTCTGTGTTAATGATTTGAATCCGAATTGTTTAGATCTGTTACCATGGTTACATGTGAACTTCACGTTGGAGCATGCTATGAAAACACTGAGCTGGGCGCTGGTGGCTCTCGCCTGTAATCCTAGCTACTCAGGAGGCTGAGATCTGAGGATCTCGGTTCAAAGTCAGCCCGGGCAGGAGAGACCGTGAGACTACGATCTCCAATAAACCACCAGAAAACCGGAAGTGGCGCTGTAGCTCAAGTGGTAGAGCGCTCGCCTTGAGCTGAAGAGCTGAGGGACAGCGCCCAGGCCCAAAGTTCAAGCCCCATGACCGACCAAAAGAAAACACTGAAAGGCATTCGGCCGTTGATGAGTGCCAGAGACTGTTGCTTCCCCTGTACGATTAGAGATAGATTGCTTCCATGGAGTTAGACATGGGCCGCCAGTTTAATAAGGAAGAATGTGTGTGTGCTCAACTCTTTCTTGCTTAAGTGCAAAGGAACTGTTGGCTTCTGCCAGACCCCTGGTCTGAAAACACTGTTCTGCATTGATTTCTGTATGGGAGAGAAAAAAACCCTCTAAATATAAAAGGCCTGTAGGTGTGTTTAGGCTGCTGAAAACATTATATTGAAAGTCCACATTGCACCCTGTTAAAATACACACTTTTAATGTTTTCCTGCATTGGTTAAATTAGGTTCAAATTGAAAATAAAAAGAGACAAGTCTTGTAGAATCTAGGTGCAGCACTTTCTCTGACTCTGTCTGCTTCTGCCTCATACTCCTCCTGAACCACTGTGACTCCCCGAAGGCCAGTGTGTTCAAGAGAAAAACCTTGACAGCTAGGAGAGGTGCCCCTGCTGGCCCCTCCCAGTGTGTGTTAAAGACAATTCCATCCCGAAAAGAGAGCTACTCCTAGTAGCTGGTACCTCAAGCCATTTCCAACCGCACCTCTCCTACACATTTTGCCTATGTACTTTTGTTAGAAAGACCAACTTTACTCTCTGCCAGGGAAATCTCTAATATCCTGCCGCCAACAGCTAAATGGAATAGAATGCTTTGGAAGGTCAAAGGAAAATAAATAAATAAGACAACTTCCCTCTGAAAAGAGTGAGAAAGACAGTGGTGTTTCTGTTTGAAGCCATAGAATCTCAGAGAAAGCGCCAGCTACACCCTATCAATAAGCCATTGTGTGGCTTCGAGTCTGAGCAGAAGAAGAGGTCTGAGGCTGTCTGTCAATGGGAAGACAGGCTGTGTGAGGCCATGCCCACTCCTCCCTCCCCGTGCCCGTCATTCATCAGGATTCAACATTTCCCATGTGCAATAACAACAACAATAATAATAAAGAACAGAACTTTCAAATGGTTTACCTACTGATCATTTCTTCCATATGAATGTAAAGTACAGAACAAAAAGCATGCCTAATATATTCAACAATACATGCTCAGTGATGGCTGCATAGCAAATAGTAAACACAATGTAGGAGGAGGGAGGGTGAGAGGTGAGGAAGGAAGGAGAAAGGGAAGGAGGGAAGGAAAAAGGGAAGAAAGGAGGAAAGGAGGAAGGGAGAAGAAAGCAAGGAATTCGTGACTCTATCTGATTGTATTTTGCCAGCACTTCCACTGAAGAGTTACTTGTGTAGTACCCTGGCCTTCTCCACATGTAGCTGAGTTCCTGCAGACAGTAGAACCACCACCGTCCACAGATTCATTGGTCATTGGGTTAGCAATAGACTAAAACTGATATTAGAATGAAAAAAATTATAGAGCACACAGGCTCATGAGTAAGCACTTTAAAGGAATCGATTTATAAAAAGGAAGTTTTCGAATCTGTTTTGAGGGAAATGATTTCGTGTAGATTCCAGGGCTGAAGCTAGGGCAGGGAACACACAGGGACTGGAAGTCTCAGTGCTATGTGCAGGAGGCCTTGCTCTGCAGCTGGCCCCACTGCAGGCAAAGCAATTATGGGGGTGGTTAGAGAACCAGGTCCTGTGACCCTGGAAGATGCTGCTGCTGCTCAGCCGATTGGACACTTTTATATTGTGGGGCTGTCCGAGGTGGGAGGACCTGTTCCCAGAGGACTCAGGCACGAAGGACCATGTCTTAGACGAGAGCAGAAAAGCAACATTAGATTTGCTTTTCCTTCTGTGCTGACATGAGCTGCTCAGTGTTATCTCCCAGACACAATATGGATGGATGGAAACGATGTGTCTGCATCTCAGGTTCACCTAAGTAATTTGCTCAATCCGCTGGTTCTTTCTTGATTTTCCAATCTGTCACATGGGAATGAATAACTCCTTGAAAACCATCTTTGCAATATTTTACTTAAAAAGTGTTAGTGCCATGTTGCGTATCTCATTGCAATTGCTTTGCAGGTATCACCCGATGCCACTTTGAGGATTTCGCTAATTACTTTGCATGTCTCTGTGGAGAGGCACTTAAGCTCAAGGCTTCCTTAGGAAGACAGGAGAGTCACAGCAGTGACTTTCGCAGGTGGAGTGTGACATGATTGCACTGTGAGAGAATGGACAACTGTTATGCACTAATAATGTGGTGACTGGGTCCAAGGGCTTGAAATAGGAAGAATTATTCAGGAATATCTAGGAGAAATAAAAAAAGAAGCCTGGCATCTGATGCTGGCAGCTATGGGAACTTTAAACTATCCAAACCTGAAGATGTTAAGACAAACTATATTTGGACCTCCCTGGTACTTCTTCTTTGGACTCAATAGGTCCACTTCTGAGGACAGCGAAATCTGAGGACTGGCTTTCCTCCTCTCTGTATACAGTTTTGCTGTTAGAATCTCTCAACCTGCTCTTAATCAATAAAGTATTTGTGATAATGGCTTTGTGACATTTCCCCTGGATTCTTTTCTCAGTGATTAAGAGAAGAACCATCAAAGAGCCAAAGCCAGATTTCACAAGCATGGGTAGTGGGCCAGTCTCAGCCTGGATTCTTTTCTCAGTGATTAAGAGAAGAACCATCAAAGAGCCAAAGCCAGATTTCACAAGCATGGGTAGTGGGCCAGTCTCAGCCGCCATGTGTGTGTGAGGTCCTGGCCTTTCTGTAGTGAGGGGAGCAAGGAACAGCTCCAGAGAGCTACACACTGAGAGTTTTTACAGCAACACTGAGCTGAGCACCAGAAGCTAGAAAGAGCCGAGTTCCACCAGGCTCTGGACAGTGATTCTTACCACACACTACAGAATGGTTGCTGCTATCTTTAAGTCATGTCCATCAAAGGCCAGGTTGCTTTTCTTGCAGAGTTTGGCTGACAGGCACACCTGAAGGCTTCCATCAGGAAGAGTTTGGTCCAGAGTAACAAGAGTAGACCCTCAGCTCTGCTGCTGGTCCTTCCTGTGGGAAGACTGGTCTCTCCTATAGACAAAGTCTGTAAAAATGTATGGTCAGTGTCAGTTCTTAGAGGTATGGGCTGGCCTCAGGAAGGTCCTTCAAGCCGAAGCAATAGCTTAGATCTGAATAGCTCAAGGTCACCTTCAAGAAAATGAATAACAGAAATTTTGTTTTGTAGAAATAACTAAGTGCACTGACAAATTGTAAGTTCTCACTGATTGAATCTCAATATTGAATCATACAGAGAATCAGGAGCCCTTGGGTATTCAGTGTGAACTTCTGGTTTTTATCCATTTTCTGATTAACATTAAAAGCATCCCTGCATTTTATTTTCAAAGCCTAGCTACCTCTTACTTCTGTCCCTGGGGGGAAAAATCACATCCTAATTATTGAGCATATGACTCTGAGATCGCAAGTAAGCAGAAATTTCACTTATGTGTTTGTGTCCAGGACACGAATGAACTCACTTTAGACATGATGGTCAAATCAGTGGCTGTGACTTTTTGGCCTAGTCTCTGGGGTGTGCCTCAAAGACAGGACTCCAAGCACCTGCACTGAGGAATAAAAGATGCTATCTGAATGGCCTACCTCAAGAAGAAATCATATAGAATATTGACATTTTATTGTAAAAAGGAAAGGAACATTATGGTGAATTTGCTGTGCAAGTGTGCTGGATGTGTATTTTCTAAGTAGATAACAAGTTGATGTCAAACCAACAGCATATTATTATTTTAATAACTCAATAAGTATGAATTATCTTACTCATAATAGGAGCATAGAAAGATAATAGTTTGAATTTGAAGTCCTCCACAGACTTATGTGTTGGTTCCTAGTGGGTGGTGCTGTCTGGGGAGGTGGTGAAAACTTAAGAAGATGAGGCCTAGTTAAAGGAAGGGGGCCCCTTTGAAGGCCTTACTGGTCCCAGATGACTCTCTGCTTCCTGTCTACCATGAGGGAAGAAGCTCCTCTTCCCTAGACTCCATCACCAGAACATTCTACACAAGTCCCTGGGGACAAGCAACCGTGTCTTGAACTCACTCAATCATGAGTCAAAACAGATCAATTCTCCATTAACTTCTTCTCTCAGATATTTTGGTCATGGACACAAAAAAGTAACTAATACAAGATTATTTTATTATTTTAGGGCCAACTCATCAACCAAATAATTTAATATGTGCTCAAGCCAACATGACTGCCCAGATGAAATTCGGGAAGTGAAGAGAGTGAGGCAAAGATATGCAAAGCTGAGGAGGTTGAGGGGCCCCAGGGGAGGTTCTAGGACTAATAGGAGGGTCTGATGTTGGTCAGACCCATGCTTTAGAAAGACAGTTACAGCATAAATTCAGATGACATGTTGGACAGGTAAGAAGGATGTCCTTCTGTCTCCAAGAGTAGAAAAAAATCCCCTTTCTGAGACCTTGTCCGCCAATCCTGATCCCTGGTCCTTCAGTTATGCACAGCACCTGTTGTCATGTGCTAGAGGTACCTTTATAAGAAGGAAATCCTGGGAGGGAGGGAGGGAGAGAGGGAGGAATAAAGGGAGGGAGGGAGGGAGGGGAAAGGTACTTTCCACAACACAGTGAGCTCTCGGAAACTCCCAACTTTTCAGGTGAGCTAATATTGATCAAATGGATTATTTAGTCTGCATACCACAAAACTTGTACATTGAGTGCTCTCCACTCTTGTTTTATAATGAAGTCTGGCAAGGTCTCAAATAGATGATCTTTCCTTCTCATGAAAAGTATATTTGAAGGCCTGTTTGCATTCTTGAAATGAACAATTCAAAATTTTGTTTTGGAATATAAAATGTCCCTCTGTTGGAATGATTATCTCTTGGCAGAGTGGTCCAGATGGCCAAAGGGTGATTCACTGGTCTCTTTCCTATCCCCAACTCCCTTGATTTCTGGAATCAGGGAGGGCAGTCTGGTTTTTCTGTATGGCTTTTCTTCCAGTAGACCACTCTAACTTGCGGGAGCCATTTGAGTAACGGGACTTCCTGCGTGAGCACCAGTCATCTCAGAAGGCCAGTGAGAACACCCATGTGGCATGCGGGAAAGTCATTTGCAAATGATCCCGGAGTGAGCGAATGTGTGGTGAGAGTTGAGAGTCATGGTTGAACTCCAACTTGTTCTCAAAGCTGTGACTTTCTGGCCTCTGCTCAGGAGAGAACAATTCATCTTACTGAGGTTATTGGCCCCTTTCTTCTCCGGCTTGAAGGAGCTGTAGAGAGTTGGTGTGGACATTCTGCAAACAGGCCCCAGGAGTAGAGGGCACCTCCACTCAACAAATGTCACAGTTGGGCCTTACTTCTAAGGAGAGACCTCTCCGGAGAACCCATATTTGGGGATGGGGCATTGCCTTAATAATGACATGTGGGTGAATCCAGGCCGAAAGAGATCCCAGAATCCGCCATGGACATGGGGCAGGCTGGGAATCAGGCCTTGGCTTCCAACAGCAGCTGGGTCTGAGGACTGCAGACTCCCTGGGGCAGCTGCTGTCCTAAGAGGGATGTTCTGCCTCCCTGAGGAAGGCTCTCAGCATCTGCTCAGACTGAGCCTGGGGATGCAGCTTGTGATCAGAGCCTCCTATCAGGAGATGACAATACCCACAGTGCTGGAGACGGAAGTAAACATATGCACCACCATCTTGCAACCATCTGCAGAGGGTTCTGACCAGACTGGAGATCCAGACTTCCAGCCAGCCATTCCATTTTGACCAGAGAAGCAGATGGGGCTTTCTTCCAACCTGCAGAATACCTGCCACCGTTTGACTCACAGGAGGCTACTTTGAACTTGGAGGTAAGTCCTTCAGGTCTCTGGGTCTCGGTAAGAAATCTACAGCAAACTGACTATCCTAGGAAAACTGATACTCCTGAGCCCTAGAGGCACAGGGTTATTTCCTGCCCTCATTGTTTCTGCTTGGATCTGGGAACAGCACAGATTGGACTTTTGCCCTAAAGGCACAAGATGAGTTTGGGAAGACATTGATGGAAGAGAAATGCCCCCCTCACAGTACTCTATTCTGTATGGTAAGCACTGTGTTTGTAAACATGATGTGCAGGCAGTATGTTATTGTTTTATGGATCACCACGTTGGTCTAACAATTGTGCAGAAATATGCACTGGCTTTTCTGCTGGCCATCATCCCAACTGCCTCTTTCTTTCCTCCCGGTCTTTCCAAAACTGTCCACATATCCACAATAAATACTTTGGTTACTTTGTTGTAGGCCATCAAAGCTTTAGGATGCATAGACTTGCCATTGAGTTGTAAAAATGTATTTGCATATTTTCAGCTAAGATAAAAGCAATGCCTGATGACAAATATTTGTATATTGTGAATGTTTTATAATAAAGCTTTGAGACTATCTTGATTATATATCTTTTTCCATTTCCTTTTGGAATAATTTGGTGGGAAAAATTACTGTCCTTAGCATTTTAATTAAAATAATGTTATACTGTTAGCAAAACAAACAAAAATCATTTGACATATTTATGTAGTAATTACATTAAAAAAGATTACTTCTCGTCAGTCTTCCTGATTGTACTAGGCCATCTGTGCTTGTAAAAATAATAATAAACAAAGAATATCATATGCCATATGTACTTCTTGCTTAATAGCAATTAAGCAATAATCCTGAACAATCACTTTTAACTATATAATTGTTTAAAGGTAATTATTTCACAACAAATGATAATCAATTATTTACAATAGTAGCCATAGTTTTTTTTTAATTTCTTAATAGTTTTCTTAATTTTTTAGCCTTTGTAAAAAAATTTTTTTGAAAATTTATGGTGGAATCAGCTACTTTATCGGTAGTTATTTGAAAATGATTAATCTCATTGCATTAGTGGCAAAGTTTCCACAAGTCAATATTCCAGTTATTATGGTCTAGTAGGTTTTTAATAGGTGCTTATGGTATTTTCAAAGATTTGACTGTAGTAGCTATCTATACTAATTTAAAATGTATGGCTTTGATGAATCTAGAAGAACGTGATGTGCAGAGAGATGGATATTACCAAGCGCAGCAAAAATGTGAACATAGCAGAGCATTGTGGGCTATGGAAGAATGTGTTAATAGAATGCGACTGATTGCTGGGCAGGGTAAAATCATCCTTGTAAACATGCTTCTGCTCTCAGCTCTAGACAGCGAGCCATCCCAAGCCACCATGCATAACATGGAAGTATGATGTTTCTTGTAATAGGTGATTAACTACTTCCTAGATATTCAAGCAATGACACAATTTGGAAAAGGGACAACTTATACCCAACATCTCATCTTACTTTTGAAAAGAAAGCAATGACCTAAAATGAATCTTTTTGATTTCCACTCAAGCAACAACGCATATGGTGAATTCACCTCTCTCCTGCGAGTTCAGATCATGACAAGGAAGCACTTCCTAGAATAGGTCCTACGGTCCCTAGTGTAATGCCTACCACCTCTCAAGTGTATCTGCAGGTCATCAGGCTTGTCTGGAGATGCTCACAGATGTCCCCAGAGCGGAGAGCTCTCCTGGCATGTAGGAGGGGAATGGGCTATGCATGTGCAGTACCTAGCCATGCACAGGACCCATGCAAAGCATCTCCCGACCCAAGATGGCAACAGAACTGAGAGTGCAAAGTGAGCTAGCCTGGCCTGTGGACATCCTTTGCAGTTAATTTCTGGAGGGACTAAAACATCTCAGTGTTGACTGTCTCGATGCAGAATTAACCTGACTATTGGGAGCCTCGCTTCCCTCCCTTTTCCATCGGGGGAAACAGAAAAACAAGAACACTTCTTCCTCTATGACATGGCACAAAGCTACAAAACCCCCAAACTTCTCTGGCTGTTTTATGCAAAAATCAAATCAGTTTAATGAAAAAAAGTAGATTAAAAAAAATCCCACCCTGAGAAGTGATCAGCTGCCAGCCCCGTCCTACATGGCAGAAGAGGCAAAACACCGGTCTGTAACCACTGCCCCCAGTCCACAGCACCCAGGGCACAGAGAGGTCAAGCTTCCCCAAAGCATGTCCCTCCAATCAGACGGTGCTGCTCGAGGGAGAGCGGCGGCCACAGGACATTGTGATCATAGGGACCTTCAAACCACAGGGACTGAGCCAAGAAGAGAAGTGTTATTTACTTTTGGAAATCGTGGGGCTAGAACGATTGAATCCTAATAAGTAATATTTGCAGTACATTTCAGGCATTTTTAAACTCTGATTTTGCTTTCCCTCTTCTGCTTATTCCTCCTTCCATGTTCAGCAATGTCTCTTATTTTCTTTCCTCTCTCCCTTTCTTCTTCCTCTTTCTCTTCTCCCTCCCTCTTTCTCCCTTCTTTCCTTCCTTCTTCTCCTCATTCTTCCTCCTTTTCTTCCCTCTTCCCTTTTTTCTCCTCCCTCCCTCTTTCCTTCTTCCTTCCCTTACTCTAGCCTCTCCCTCTGTCTACTTACCTCCCTCCCTTTCTTCCTTCCTTCTTTCCACAAATACCTTCTGAATTCTTACTTGGTACAGGGTTCTATTCTGAAGAATAGTGTAGTATGTAAAAGAGGTAAAAATTCATGCTTGTATTTTTCAGACTTGAGGAAAGAAATGAACAAAACAAACATAGAAACTACATGAGAGTCACTCTCTATACAGACTCAAGAGTTGAACATAAACAGGTAAATCTTGGGATAGTTCTCGTTAGCCAGATTCTTGTTATATTCTATCTGGAAATCAGGCACCAAATAAACTCAGAGAATGCATTATCTTTTGCCACTTGAATTCAACATCTCAGTCCAGGAATCAAAGATGGAGTAGAGGAGAAAGGATATTGGAACTTACCAGATAGTGACATATTTCAGGGAGGAAATCAAATGGAGGACAGGGTGGTTGTGCTGGGAAGAAGTGCATCGTTAAGTTTTTAGTGTGCAACATCTCCCTGCAAAGATGGCATTTGGGGAAAGTTCCAAGCAGAGAAAAGCAGGTGTGCAGGGCAGATGGAGGGAGGGAGACTCCTACTGGGCTTGAAGAGCTGCAAAGCAGCTTCCCAGGCTCAGAGGGACACTCATAGTCAGAGAAATAACAGAGCCAGACAGAGCCACAGACCATTGAGGGGCTCCAGAGAGAGACATCAGCTCAGCAAAGGAGTTTGAGCACAGGAAGAAGGAAATCAAGCCGCCATCCAGTTGGGAGGGCTTTGGAAGGTCAACCTGTGTAAAATTCAGAAGTGAAGAGAGACGCTCAGAAGCAGAGCACAGCTTATGCTTATCTAAGCCAGCAGAGTGTGCATACGACTCTCAGCCAGGGGTCCTAAAACACATATTCCAGACCCCACCCTAAAACTGCCATTTGATTATTTCAGATGTTGGTAGTTTTTAAACTCCTCAGTGGTGTGTGGATGGTCAATGTGAATTTCATCGTAATGGGATATTGGAGCAACATAGTTCTGGGAAAATTAATGTAGGTTAGTTTATTAAAGAACGTGTGTGTGTGTGTGTGTGTGTGTGTGTGTGTGTGTGTGTGTGTGTGTGTGTGTGTGTGTGTGTCCCTAATAAAGTACTTTACATGGACATGTTTTATATGTTATAATGTACAGAATTTCATGCTTAAATAATTGTTGACAAAGCTACATACACATGTAGAATAAAAGTACTTCAAAATGCAATTCAATTTCTACCTCCTCTTACTGGGACAATTCTCTTAGCCAACACTCTTTAAACCCCTCTTCTCATAAATCTGTCATATTTACAGTTGGTTAAGTGTTTTAGTCCCTGCTACATTGTATTACTCTGATCACTTCTTGACCATAAATCTTCTCACTTCCGTGTGGCATGATGCTCTTGTTTTCACCATAGCCTGGCCCTCCCTGTAGAGGAGGCCCTCCTAATTCTGGGGACAATGAGGAGGCTGCAGAAGACCAGAGTCACCATGAGAACCTGCAGCTCCTCCTATTCTATCCAAATGCAGGCACTCCACATTCTAGAACAGGAAGATAATTTGTAGATTGGCCTGTTGCATTCCAAAAAAAAAAGGGGAAAGGGTGAGGTTGAGGTCTCCCCTGATTCCATGTTCCAGGTTTAAAGTCCCTGCTCTAGGGAAAGGAGTGGCCAGTTCCCATCTCTACACACTGCGTCTATTTGGCAGTGAATGCTCCTTCTGATCTGCTTGACTCTGTGTCACAGGCCCGGGTTTATACTCCATTGTTAAGCACAGTTCGGGAAATAGTTGGATGATAAAATCAATAAAAAACAATCAATTCAGCCACCTTTTGGTAACCTTCAGAAAGTAGTGACAACATGACCATGTTTCCTGGCATGATGTGGCATAAGCCTTTATGGTTTCCGCCAGCAATGTTTACAATGTGGCCAGTCACACCCACAACCAGAATCTCAGTGAGACCGTGGTGTGGCACACATCTGGCCATCGCCTGGTACCTCTGGCTGCCACCACATCCTGCTAGGGTAGTACTCCCTTAAAGAGCTCACAATTGTCTCCACCGTGTTGAGTTGGGCTGGGCAGGAGGTCTCAATGAAGGAAGAGGCAGACAGTACCATCCCTGCAAGGTAAATATTGTGTTAAATAAATGCCAACGCTGGAATGAACCCCACTGCCAGACATGTTTCATTACCCAAAATCGCACACACCTCTCTGATGACTCAGCCCTTTCCTCTCGGCACCACCTGCCGAGAACTAAACAAACAGAAATGAGACCCAGTGCTGTATTATGGGAAAGCAGAAGCCTGGGAAGTGATTTTACCCCAGTACCAAAGACATTTGTTATGTATAGAGAACGTGACAGTTTGTTATAACTGCAGCTAGTGGTTGAGGTCTTAGGATCCACCAAGCTTTTATTTCACAAAGGACCTTGATTTTATCTACACTGCACAAGGACACCCAGAGACTTGAAGCACAAGGTAGATGCTGCCTCCTCCAAGAAGACCCTGGCTGGAATGATTACTCCTCCTGGACTTCCTGTGACTTTGGTCACCCACCTAGTGCCCTGAGCACATCTGTCACTATGTACAGCCTGCACCAATACATGTCCTCTAGCAGGAAAGTGACACTCCAGGAGGCTGGTAGCCACGTCTTTGCAGGGACTAGAGATGAATTCATGTGTCTGACAGACACCCAGAGAAACTGGAGACCACCGTGACCAACAGGACTGGGGCACCATCACCCATTTACAGAAATGCCATCCTCTGGTTTAGGGGTTCAATAGTCGAACTTGACTGTCTTAGGAAGTGACCACACCCAAAACACGTTTTTACTAAATTGTAAAGCTGGCGTATGCTACACATTCTTAGAGATGTCTACATACTAGTATCTAGAGATGGGGTCTCTGTCTGGGCCCTCAACAACAAGCACCAGCAAAGCCTAGGAACTGTGAGACTCACAGACTTCCAAGACCACTGAGTCAAAGGTAGAGGGAGCCCGGGATGGGACCTGAGATGCTCAGTCTGGTTAGAAAACCCTGAGAACACAGTGTTCCAGGATTAACAGATTACCAGGGGAGGTTGTCTGGAGCAGTGCAATTGAAAATATCTAGAACACACATTGAAAAATACAGATATGCTCATCTCACTCCAGAGAGGCAAATCCTGCTCACCTGGAGTGAGAGCCCAGCCTCAGGTTTTGAAAATGTTTTCCAGGAGAGTCTGAAGCACCCTGAGCAAGAAGCCGCTGATGCCAAACCCATCATCTTCTGGATGCATCCAGAGGCCCCACAGCCCACAGCAGGCTAGCTCATCCCTCCCACAGACACCTCCTGCCCGGCCCCACAGGACACCATGTGCCCAGCTATCATATGAAATCAAATAATCAATGCATAGTTTCAAGGTTCCTAATCTGTTTTGACCTGGATGAGTCACAAGCAGGCTTGTTATTGCTTCAGCTCTGAATTAACAAGCTCTGTGCTCTCACCTCCATCCGGGATATGTTGTCATGTACACAAAACTGTTCATCGGGGAGATGAGACACTTTTGATGTCATACTGACGTGACAGACAGACAGGTCATCGCTTTCATATTAACTCTTATCAGAGTCCTTTCCTGTTTGCATCCTACAAATCAATAGCCATCGTATAAAGATTACATTTCAAGTAAAGAACATAAATGGCCTGTTCAAATAAAAGAATAGTGCTATTTCTGAACCGGATGGTCCAACCACAAGAGTCATGTTCTTAAGTTTTCTGCGTCAATTTGATTTTCAAAGGACTACTTAAATTACTATTTTTTTTTCTGAGCCATGTGTCAGTGGTGAAATAAAATACCAGGTGGAGACCATTATCATAGCAGACCTTTCACTCTTCCTGCCCCTCCCCCCAGGTCCAAGCTGCTGGATCAGCCCCGGGTGGGGTCTGGCTGTGTGCTGAGGAGTGATATGAAAAGACCCAGGTGGAACATGCAAGCAGGGCTTTCCAAAACCAAGCCTATTCAGAGACAGGCTATGTGTACACGAAAATTGCTTCACACCCTGTACCCTGCCTTTGAAACATCGACTGTGCAGGATAATCGCTGGGAAGAACACGGGATGGATTCCGCCCCTGGGGATGACAAAGGCAGAGTCCGAGCACAGTTGTTTGCGATCAATATTTGCACCCGGCCTCATCTGTGATGTGCCGGTGCTCCCCCCCCCCGTCCTCCCCCCACCTTCCGGGGGCGGAAGCCACTCTCTGCTGGGAAGTCGGGTGTTCATCTTCTGTAACCTGATATTTTTCCATTGTCTTGTGCTCAGTAATCATGGGCACATCGTAAAACAGGCTGGAGGTTACTATAGCAACAGCAACCAAAGCCAGGTGGCCACAGAGGCTTGTGGACTGGGGAAACGTCATTTGAAGTCCCCAACTGACTTTCAAGGTTGGAAACATGACTTTAACCCAACTGTCAGGCCTTGAACTTCTTAGAGAGACATGAAGGTTTTAGGTACTAACATCGGCACAGAAGTTGTTCCATAGTGGTTATCATTCAGTAAGGGAGGGTCTACCCCCTGAATTACAATCCTCAGAAAAATCCCAGAGGGACCAACAGGCAGGGAGGTTGGGAACCAGACAGCCAAGCCTGGGTAGAGCAGCCCCATGCTTACGCCACTTTCCGGAGGCTGGATGCTAGCTCAGTCTGATTCCTTCTAGGTGGGGGTTAGGGAGCTAAATGCCGAGAGGCTACCACTTCTCCAAACTTCCTTTACCACCGCCCCCCCAACACCTGCCCTAACTCCCCAGGGTGTCTTTCCCCTTGACAATGTCCCCAGAAGTACCTGTCAGCTGTGGCTTGGGTGCCTCCATCTTTGGTTCATCTGAATGGGGCTCTCCCTTGCTGGGCATGGCAGGGAGTTTCCAGAAAGCAGTAGATCACTTCCATGAGTGTTACTGTGCTGCTGGTGGGCTGCGTGCACGGAGCCGTGCACTGTACTCTAAGATCTTTCATTTGTGCTTGGAACACAACCCACCGCGCAGGAGTGTAAGGGTGCAATGAGACCGTGAGTGTGGGTGGAATGGGTGGCTGTCCAGTGCTGAATACAGGCTGGAACTGTTCTCCTGAGAGCCATGTTCAGGGAGCTGTCGCCCCTCAGAGTCAGAGTCCTCTGTGGACAGGGTCCCTGTGCACCTGCCTCTGTGGAGGGGAAAGAGCCCTAGCCAGCCCCAGGGACAGGGCCCCCCCCCCAGAGCGCCTGCAACCTTCTTGTCTCTGTGCATAGACACAGGGCTCCAAAAATGCTGAGGAACAACGATATCCAGGAAGAGATTCTAAGACCTCGGGTAGCCGCAGAGCGGAAGTTCGGGAGAAGCCTACTTGCACATCAAGGCCAAGTTAGGGAGAATAGGCCATGGGCCGGGCAGAGTCGCCAAGCACCTCTGGGATCTAGCTCAGTGCTCTGAAGGAGCTGAGGACTCCAGACCCCAGTGCCTGGTGTGTGCACCACAGCAGGCAGGCAGAGTGGCCCTTATTCAACTGTCATCAGCCTACTGGGGGCTTGGGGATGCTTAGACGGGTGGTAGGAAGTCCTTGTCTGCAGCACAGAGGTGGCCTGGTGATGTCTGTTGCTGGGACCCGTGAAATGTGTGCCCAGAGAAACACCAGGAGATGCTTCTAAGCAGCCAGCTCCTTCCTTGGTTTATCCTCACCCTGATTCCAAAGACTGTCTAGTCTTCAAACAGAGAATGTTCAAATGCATGTACGATGCCCATGATTATAAGAAAGCTCAAGAAGACAAAAGAGCAAGTGAAAAGTGCTAGAACGTGTCTGGTAAAAGCTCATTCAAGCATCCCTCTTCCCTTCCTCGTAGCTGGTTAGCTAGCATTTGTCATCCCACAGAAAAGATGTCGGTCATACTGTGCGAGTTGCTGGGTCTAACACCAAGAATGGAAAGGTGGTCTAGTTTGCAGGCGTGGCAGTAAAAAATTCAATTTATTTTAGGATGCATTTTGAATTGCTTTCCTGCTCTGACCTTAGGCTGCCGGCCTGCAATGTGGATTTGCTCCAGAATGGATGAATTAAGTTGCACCAGGAACAACTTTCACAGCCAGGAAGAGCCACAAAATGCCTTGGTGGCTCTATGACCATCAGGTCTGTGAGCTGTGAGGACCAGCGTGGTCTCTTGGCTCCTGTCTCCATCTTGCCTGGGGCAGTAAGCAGCCTCCATCTTGAGGGTGGTTTCAGAAGCACATCTGAATGTGCTCACATTGCTAATAGAGGCTGGGCAGAGAGGGGAGAAGAGGAGGGCTTCTACTTTTGCCCTTCTGAGGCTTTGGTGACAGTCCCTCTCCACCTCCATCTCCGCACAGGGCCTGTGAGGTGGCCTGACTGGAAGAGTCACCAACAGAGCCAGGCTTTGGTGTGACATGAGAGCCATAGTAGTACCCTCCTGGGAAGACAGGAGGGATGAGGGGGCTCACCCCACCCCCTCCCCCCACCCCTGTCTGGAGAGTGTGCACGTCACACAACATTTTGACGGGCCTAGCTGAAACCACACCTGTCTGCTCAGGTTGTCACACAGTTCTGGTTGTGGGACCTCTTAGAGAGGCACAGAATGTTCTGGGAACAGGACCTGCCCTGCTGCAGTGTCCCTTCTCTTGGTGACTGAAAGTAGTCATTTGTTTTCATTGTAAGCATGCTGGGATTCAAGGAACAGGATGAGAAAACAGATGCTGTGTTATCTGTGTGGCACCATATGGAAGTACCATCTACAACTTCCGGGTTGTTGTCACGACCCAGGAAGCAGATGGTGGGTCAGAAGGCGTGGCCTCACTGAGAAGCATCTCCTCCTACGGGGAGGCTCAAGCCGTTACATCTGTGACTCTGACGGCCCCAGGACCCCAGGACCCCCATCACAGCTGCAGGGGGATGGGTGTTAGTGAGGGAATGGGACCAACAGAATGCATGGCCCACCTCCTACGTGAAGAAGCACCTGTCCAGCTGTCCATGATACCTGGGAACTAAATGCAGGTGTTGTTCAACATGTCCTTGCTTGATTTCTCTTTTATTTTTCCACAGTTATTTTAATTTTTTTTCTGCTTGTGGATGTTTTTAGCTGTTTTCCCTTTTATCTTTCAAAACACTATATTTATTCAATTATAAATAGTCTTTGTTAAATTATCTTTGAGTTGTACAAGGACTTGCTGTGATTTTTTAACAAAGCAGTTTATGAATACAATGCATCTTGATTAATGTCCCCCCTCAACTTTCTCACTATCCCTCCCCTCCCTCCTGTTAATTTTGTAGGATCTAAACTGACTTCTTGACTGCATTTTCCCCGTTTCTCCTTCTTTATTCACCCACCCCTCTTCCCTTGGCCCCACCCCTGTCAACTTTGATTTTGCTCCTAACCACCAACCTCTCAGTTAACAGCCGAACGCACTAACTGATTGTGCCACAGAGACCCAGCTGACTTTGCTCCTCTTGAATTGACCGTATCTTTTTAAAAGTATGTCTAAATTAGTAAAATATCCTGCACAAGTAGAGCCCAAAGGGTCTGCGTTTCTTAAGTCAGTATGTCCTCATAGTTCAACCCTATTATCACTAATGGAATGTAAATATGAGGTCTTTCTGCCTCACTTCTGACAGCCCTGGGGGACCTGAGTCCCGCTCTCTGAGATCTCTATCCCCGGAGGAAGCATGCTCTGTTAGTGTGCTGCTCCTGGAGCTGAGCCCCACTGCAGCCCCTTCCCAGCCTTGTTGCTGGGCCACCAACGAATTGACAGCTGGCCGGGCAGCCTCACTCACCTGCTGAGACCAGCAGGTCAGCTGCCCAGGTACGCAGTTCCTACATCCTCTACTTGCGGAAATGATGTGGATAATGTGCTTCTGTGCCCTGTGGAGGGGCTGCGCCCCACACATTTCCCCATGCTTGGGGATGAGCCGGATCTTATGTTTCCCCAGCTGCAGCAGCATTTTTCAAATGCATGTTTTCTTTGGGAAATTCTCTACAGTTTCTCCCTGCTTGGACCAGAGTCAAATTGCTGTGCGTTCGGGGGGATCTGACGTCCTTCCCGTGTTTGAATAAGCAGCTCGATGTGGAGGTTTACCCAAGGATGTGACAGGGTGTGTCAGGACAGCAGCGTGACCAGCACAGCACGAGACCGTGGTGGTGCCAAGGCCTTTCCTGTCTCCTTCTTCCCAGCCAAGATGATCAGTGCCATGCTGTGGTTCCCAAGTGCTTCCCCTGTCTTCCCCTCTGCTGCCCGAGGTCACTGCATGTCTGTGAGGCTCCACTCGGCTGCGGCTCCTCCACTTTCCCTCAGAGGAACAGTCATTCCAGGAACACTTGCAGGACTGCACGGAGAATCTCATTCCCACCATGTAAGCCCCAGGTGAGACTGGTCCCATCACTGCAGTTCACTCAGAAGGGAACTGTGTTGTCCTTTCCTATGGCCTAAGACCCTAGGCCCCCACCCCCCGACCCCAGACCTCCCCTCATACCCCAGACCTCTCCTCAAACCCCAGGACTCCCCTCTGACCCCAGGCCTCCCCTTTCACCCCAGGACTCCCCTCTAATCCCAGGCCTCCCCTCTGACCCCAGACCTCAACATCCCAGGGACCCACACTGACTGTGGTGTTTCCTGAGAGACATTTCTCCTGTTTCCTAATTTCTTTCTTACCCCCTCCCTTTTTTGTTTTGTTGTTGTTTGTTTCAGCAAGAGTGAGGTTCACTTGTTTAGGTTCTTTCTCACTTTAGAGTTGCTTCTTGAGGAGACAATGGAAAGCCAATTTCAAGTCAACAAACCAAATTCAAACACAGAACTCTTCGCCCATTCAAGGTTGAGGGCCTGGACTTACTGCAAGGAATGTCAAGGAAGATGTTTCTGATGTTCTCTTTGTAGCTTCCTACCGCCATACCTGGTGTGTCTGGATCCTGATAGTCATTTTCTGGGGCAGAAGTTTCCTGTCTTGCTACATCACTCCCTAATTTGGGAAGCGTGTTTTCTCTGCCTTCATATAAGTGCTCCGTAAAAGCATTTGATTGCACATAATCACATCACAACCTTTCGTCTTGCTGCTAATAACTTCCTTTTGGGTTCATATCAGTCCATTAATCACCACTTCTTACAAACAATACTCACTCACTGCTTCACGTTTCATCTGGTTTACCCTCAGTCAGCCATTGCCAGTTTGATGAGTTATAGGAGCAGGGAGGAGGTGACATGCGGGGTGGAGCCAGGGTGTGCACTGTGCAGATGCAGACCATCCTCCCAGCGAGGAGTCTGAAAGTGGATGTGGGATGGTGGCCATGACAGCCAGGCGGAGTACGGGAGACACCACTTCTTTGCGCCAGGGCACACAAATCCTTCCTCTGAACAGTGTGTGTCAAGGGTATCAGCAACCTCACTCAGCCTGCTAGGAAGGGCCACCAAACGCATGTCTGAGGGTTCTGGTACCCATAGCTTTGACCGTTTGTGCTCCTCTCGATTCTTCCCATCCTTGGGCTCTGCACCTTTGGGATGGAACTCATCCAGAGACAGAGACTGGATTCCGTGTCATGGACTGCCTCCCGGTGCTGGCCACCTCTTCCCCACACACATTTGCTCTTTCGCAGTAAAGACTGATCGTGTGCCCTGTGGGGTGGCGTATCTGTGTAATGCCAGCACTTGGGAGGTGGAGGCTGCAGGATCACAAGTTTGACACCAGTTGGGGTTACAGCATGATGTCTTTTCTCAAAACAGCAGCAATTAGAAGAAGGAGAAGGAGAAGAAAGGGAGGAAAAGGAAGAGGAGGGGAAGGAAGGAAGGAAGGAAGGAAGGAAGGAAGGAAGGAAGGAAGGAAGGAAGGAAAGAAGGAAGGAAGGAAGGAAGGAAGGAAGGAAAGAAGGAAGGAAGGAAATCTGATTGTAATGGAGAAAGGGCTGAGTGGGAGCAGGGGCAGGGAGGAGAGGAAGTGGAGGAGAAGCGAGGCAAGCAGGCAGGAAGGCAGGAAAGCAGGCAGGCAGTCTGCCATCAGCACACACAGACTAAACATTAGCTTGTGGGCATGCCTACCTCCACGGGTGACTAGCAACTGTACAGGGGTGTTTGGGTAGCCTAGCCTTGCTGTCCTCCTACCAGCGAGAATTGCCTTGCCTTTCTAAGACATCCTTTATGATGTGGCCCCCTTCCTTCTCACATGTACCCCTGCACTTGCTGGAGAAGCCCCTTTAGATCTGATGCTGTTATCTATTAGCCTCCTCAGTTTTCCTTCACACCAGCTTCACCCATGATATAGTAGTTTGAGTTTGCCCCCCTTTGAAAGTCCTATCTCTCACTACTGATTACGTGCATTTTTCCAGTTTCTTCTTCCATTTCTTCTGGCCTTTCCCAACCCTGTCCTTCCCCAGACTACAATACAGAAAAATATGGGGCAGAAGCAACCAACCCTTCCCATATTTCTCTTTGCTTTCCCATCCTTACAGGCTGCAACAGATCGCTTACTTCAGTCAGGGACCAAAGCTGATGGTTTAAAACATCACCTGAAGCTTGTGAGCCCATGTAAGGTAATTACAAAAGTACAGTTCACATAAACAGGCCAACAGGGGAACTGAGGGAAAGGGAAGTTGGGTGGAAAAATGTCTCCTGGGCTGGGTTTTGTTCTCATACTGCCCTGATACTTTGGTACAATCATACTAAAGTTGATCATTTTCACACTCTCTGTAGGACAAAGTTTCTCTACAGAAACAAAAAAATAATTGCAACTTTTGAAAAATGGCCAGAATGCTAAACATAAGGATATTTTTTTCTCAGAAGGCTTTTGTAAGCAAAATTAGTCACACAGATATTAGCTCTGCCAATGGTGAGCTTGTGTTTAATATTACAATCACAGGATGGTTAAAGGTTGACAAGGGAATAGTAATAACAAACGTTAAAAGTATATTATACAAATGAAAGTCAGTATTTTTGGTTCAATCATACTAACTGATAGAAAACACCAGAAAACAAGGTCAAGTAAAATTCTTGACTGAGCCAGGATCCCTGGAATCAACTCCTAGTTGACCAACTCCCAGAATCAACCACCCATGCCAACTTTATAGCTGTACATCGAGGATGAGGGGTAAATGTTCTCATTTTCCAGATACAGCCAGAAACCCTGGACCATGTCAGTCATACACAAAATATTCCAGGAAACCCTTGCTTTCCCAAGTATCTCCTAAAGAAAGCATGTAAGAGCCAACATGAGGTAATTTAATACAGTTCTAAGGATTACTTGGACTGAAGAATAGAGAAAAGAGAAAAAAACACTAAGAAAGAACAGAGCAGACTCTGCTTTAAAGCTCATAGACAAGTGTAGACATGTACTCAAGGACACTGAACCTTCAAACCTAATCAGACTGAGCTGTGTGTGAGTCTTCAGGGAGTGGCAAATGAAAACAGATGCATAATCTAACTCTCAAACTTTACTTTTTAACCTTTAAGTTAGTTTTTTTCCACTCATGTTCTTATGGATTGACCAACTCAACTCAACACTTAAGAATCGATACACTCAAGGTCTGTTGGTGTTTAACTCTGACAGTATGGGTCAGCTTCTTCAAAGTTAATTCTGCTCTTGAAGAGCTCTTGCACAACTACTTAAAGATACCATAGCAAATTAAAACAATTCAACAGCAGTGATACTCACTAGACACTATGTTGAAAATGAACCATGCAGCTTGTGGGAGAGGGAGCCTGGAAGGGAAAAATACTAGGAGAAAATAAGGGAAGAGAGGACACTGTTAAAAAATAAATGTTCTCATTACCTGACATGTAACTGCAACCCCTCTGAACATCACCTAACGATAAAGATGAAAATTAAATATAAGAAAGGAGTCCCAGGGTTGTACCTTCCCATGTTAATCTGCCATGCTTTAGAGGCAAATACCCAGCATGAATTAAAGGACATTGATGCTCTTGACCTTCAACTACACCCTGAGGTAAAGAAAAAGAAACCTTCCACCTCCATTCGCCTTCCTGTGAACCATTTCTCATCATGCATATCTCCAGTCTAGCGCACTCTACCAAAGGAAGCATGTTCAATCCATGAAAGATTTTTGGCTGCCTTGTACATGTTGGGTGCTGTTCCAACTCCGGTGGGGTTGGTAAGAATGAGTTGTTCATAAAAAAGGATGAGATGGTCAGCCTGGGGTCTGAGGTCTACTGGAAGATCTTATGATCAGACCTGGGGGGGATTCCTGGAGGGGCACAGGCAAGGTCATTGAAAGAAAAGACTTTGTGGAGGAATTATGACTGAATTAGGAGGCAGATTTGGAAACTTTGGGAGAAAAAGAGAGTTCTGTTTTTTTTAATTGTGAAAATACTGTACAGAGAGGTTACAATTACATGGGCAAAGAGAAAAAGAGAGTTCTGAGAAAGGAACCACTGAGTGATACAGATAGAAAGTCAGAGTGAGCTAAGATAGTCATCTTAATATTTCAATCACCAAGAGTGTCTGTGCGAGAAACTTTCACATGGAGTTGGGCTAAGTTCAGAGATTCTTTCCCACATTCTGAAGATGCACAGTATTATATTATATATGCACACAAATATACTGCACATATTAAGTATCATGTGGATCCTAGTGCCTATGACTTATACCTATAATCCTAGCTACTCAGAAAGCTCCAAGCCAGCTTGGTCAGGAAAGTCTATGAGATTCTTATCTCCAATTTTCCTTTTAAGAAAAGCCAGAAGTGGAGCTGTGGCTCAAGTGGTAGAACACCAACCTTGAACACAAAAGCTCAGGAACAGCACCTAAGCTCTGAGTTCAAGATCTAGGACCAACACACACACACACACACACACACACACACACACACACACACACACACACACACCATGTACAGATACGATATATCAGGTAGAGATAAATGTATATATAATCTTATATATTATATATGATATATAATCCTTATAATTGTATAATGATATAACTAGTTCTTATGATTACATATATAGTATTATGTTATATTTACTCTGTAAGTAGAAGAAACCAGTTTCTACAGAATCCATGTTGATGTGCAAAATAAATAAGTAAATAGACATTTATGTCAGTTAATTTTTTTACAAAAACCTACATCACTACATTCTTTCTCTATTTGTTTCAAAAAAATTAAAGATGAAACATATACATATTTAAAAAAGCAATGATGATGTTGTAGATAAAAATGTTCCCGGAGGATTAAAGAATATTTCTTTTGAGCTTCTAGAGTTCACAGATGAATTTTAGTAAAATACACTTATTTAAAGAAACAGCACCAAGAAAGAGATTTTCCATTTTCATAGCTCTTTCCTTCACCCTGTACCTCTGATTATCCTTTGGATGTGGGTTATCATGGCAGAGACATCTTGCTGTAACTTGGACCAGTCTTACTACCAACTTATGTGAAAATAGTTGTAGAAAGACATGGGAAAACATGGAAATTTTCCATGAGCTTGTGTCTTAATAATCTCACTACTGTTTTGCTTATTTGTTGAGATATTAAGATGACTATCTTAGCTCACTCTGATTTTCCATCTGTATCACTCAGTGATTCCTTTCTCAGAACCCTCTTTTTCTCCCAAAGTTGTCAAATCTGCCTCCTAATTCAGTCATAATTCCTCCACAAAGTCTTTTCTTTCAATGACCTTGCCTGTGCCTCCCCAGGAATTCCCCCAGGTCTGATCATAAGATCTCCCAGTAGACCTCAGACCCTAGGCTGAGCATCTCATCCTTCTTTATGAACAATTCATTCTTACCAACCCTACCCGAGTTGGAACAGCGCCCAGCATGTATAAGGTAGCCAAAAATTTTGCATAGATCGAACATGCTTTGGTATTATCAATGGTGGTCAGTCACAAATAGCAACTGGACAATGAAATGACCAGATAAGTCAGAGAAGAATCGTTCTCCCCGTCTGCCCCAAGAACGCTGAAATGCGACATTGTGTCGGAAGCACGGATTTGTTTGGAATGTGGGTAGAGAAGTGGTCTTGGCATCAGACACTGAAAGACAATGGTGAGATAGGTCGCTAATGATATTCATGGTGATTATATGCTGGCATAATAATATTTGAATATATTGGCTTAAATAAAGCATATTACCAGAATTAATTTCACGCATTTTTTTGTACTTCTTAAAGACGTGAACTTGTCGAAGATTTGTTGTCACGAGTTGCTGCTTAAGGCAGAAACTTCCAGAAAGGTTATTCAGCCTCCAACAAAGTATGGAGATTAAGGTGCTGGCCAGAAAACAGTCTTTTTTCTTGAAATGTACTAGCCTAAGATCACCTGTTAGCTAATAACAAGGAAAAACAAGAATAATTTCTATTAGTCCAAACCAGGGAGAGAGGGCAGAGAAGGGACACAGGAAGAAGCAGAACAAAGAAATTAGGTTTGATTGCTACACATTAATTTTAATATATGATTATTAAAACACACCACACAAACACCCCAGCCTTGAGCTTCAGGTGGAAAAAGTGATAGTGAAAAGATCAATCCTTTGATCAGCAACATGACCAGCACAGTCACCCACAGATTAACCACATCAGCTAATAAGCATGCAGCCCCATGGCTGCTCAGGAGCAGATGTTTTCTTCTGTGCCATGTTGATAGAAAAATAGACAAGGGACATTTAAAATTCATTGCTGGAAGACTATATTATAATGAATCTCATTAATAGTAATTAGGATTTTTTTTTCTCCCAAGCTCCGGAGGTGGTTGTACTCTCCCTTTTATAGGCCAAAAGACCTTAAATACTCAGCAGCCCGCAGCAACTGACAATATCACTTTATTTCTTAAGGATATGTCACATGATTTAGGCAATCTCTGAGCAGAAACGTTTAGTATCTTCTTGCTTGAATGTCTCAATGGGTTTGACACCACCATTGTGCAGAGTTGAGGGTTTTTTTTGTTTTTTGTTTTTAATGATGACTGGAAATCGAGATGTCTAAGTATCTCAAATTTATTGGTGACTTTTCATCACAAGTAAGAGATAGCCTGAGAGGTCAAAGCAACTGCTTTTTCTGTTTAAAAAAAAAAAGTGTCTTCTGGAATTCATGTTGGAAAATAGCGGCCTGTGCTCAACAGACAATGTTTGGTCAAAGACTGGGATGTTTATTAATGGAAATGGACAAGATGGACCATTTGCTTGCCCCCTGCTCATCCTGGAAGTCTGTGATCTAATTAGCCTTCCCTTTCATTTCCATATGCAGACTATGTTACTGACTGGCTCTGGGAAGCCATGTCTTTGGGCAGGACCTGTGCAGTGTGTATCTTCAGGTACCTTAGCTGCGGGAGGGCCAGGGGGCAAGCCTGTGGCCACCGTCACCGGGCAGGGAGGGCACACTATTAGAGCCGGGTTTCTGCTCCGTCACCCCAGCAGCCTGCCCTTCCCCAGGACCCCAGCCTTTGTGACACCCCAGAATCACACAGCTCTTTATGCTAATGCCAGCCTAATTATATATTTTGGCTTCCGTTTTGGCAATAGGCTGTACTTAGGCAAAATTTAGTAGTGTCTTATGTGTTCCTACAGCTGGATAATTACAAAGCATTTCAGTTTTCAGGGCAGGAAATTAATGACAGGAACACCAGCAGCTATTTAAAGATGGTTATTCTCTGCTCTTAGGCCACCCCTGATGAAGCCTGTACACTCGGGGCAGAACAGAGCCTGAGGGTGCAGGCAGGCAGGTGCAGTTTGATTCAGCTTTGTAAAAAAAAATTAAGCTTTAGTTCAACGTCTAAGCTAGTGTCTACAAAACACCTTTTTCCTGTAATGCTTCCATCTAAATCCCTCTGAATAAACTAAGAAATAAATTTGTTTGTTTTTTGTTTTTTTGTTTTTTGCCAGCCCTGGGGCTTGAACTCAGGGCCTGAGCACTGTTCCTGAGCTTCTTTTGCTCAAGGCGATCGCTCTACCACTTGAGCCACAGCGCCACTTCCAGCTTTTTCTATGTATGTGGTATTGAGGAATCAAACCCAGGGTTTCATGCATGCTAGGCAAATACTCTATCACTGAGCTCCATTCCCAGCCCATAAATTGAATTTTTAGGTGTGTGGAGTAGAGGGAAGTGTGCTAGCTGGAGATGAGTTTGGCAATGCCTAAAACAATCAAGAAAATGTAACCCCTGGGCCTTCCAAATCCCCCACCAGGGAAACAGGTTTGAAAACATAAAGGAGTAGAAGAAATCAACAAGGCTAAGGGTTATAGAAATATTATTTCTGACAGCAAACGCAGCCAGATAGAGGCAGTACACACTGCCGATGGGAGAAGGAAGCAAGGGCTGCCCCAGCTTGCTTGGCACTGCCTAGCCTGGTGGTGTGAAGGTCTCAGCATTAGCACACACAGTTAGCTCTTTGCACAGGAGGGAAACTTCCATTGCTCATTACGTGCACCTGCAACGTGTTTGTTGAGCCCTGCCCACGAATGTCTATTGAGAAACAAGCCAACAAAAGAGATGCTTTGATTCACGCCTAGTGCCCTGCCTGCCTGCAAACTCCACCTCAGGTCAACAAAAGAAACAGTCTGTTATGCCTTGATGACAGATCTTTCAAAAATGACACCCGTTTGTATTGAAAATGCATTTGTTTTCACACACTGCAGCTGAGATGATGAAATATTCCACATGGTCACACGTGAAAATATTCTGGAAAAAACTTGCATTAAGAAAAAAAAGCCAGCAGAAGGGAAAAAACAAATTGTTTAAACAGGGATACAGGTGGACCCATTGCAACAATGAGCTGTACAAGACGCTATGTCAAAAAACGAACTTTACAATTTAGGTGGCCGGGAGGCAAGGAAATGTAGTTGTGGAGTTGGGAGGGAAAGGATGGTAGGGGAAAAACAAAAGAGGAGGCAACAATGCTTGATAAGAATGTACTCATTATCTTGCTCATGTGAATGTAACCCTTCTGTGAAGTATTTTCACAAAAAAACATTAAAAAAACAAAAAGCTATGTGCTGGTGGCTCACACCTGTAATGTAATCCAAGCTACTCAGGAGACTGAGATCTGAGGATCATGGTTCAAAGCCAGCCCAGGCAGGAAAGTCCGTGAGACTCTTATCTCCAATAAACCACCAAAAACTGGAAGTGGTGCTGTGGATTGTGCAGTTAGCACTTGCCTTGAGCTGAAGAGCTGAGGGACAGTGCCCAGGTCCAGAGTTTAAGACCCACAACCAACAAAAAAAAGGAAAAGAAAAAAAATAAAAACTGACTTTGCACCAATGATTTACACACTTATAATTCTAGCTACTCAGGACTCTGAGGTATGAGGATTGTGATTCAAGACCAGGCCAGGTAGCCAAGTCCACACCAAAAGCCAGAAATGAAGCTCTGGCTCAAGTGGTAGCATGCTAGCCTTGAACACAAAAGCTCAAGGACAGTTCTGAATTCAAGCCCAGGACTGGCACCACAAAAGAGGAAGGAAAGAAGGAAGGAGGGAAGGAAGGAAGGAAGGAAGGAAGGAAGGAAGGAAGGAAGGAAGGAAGGAAGGAAGGAAAGAAGGAAGGAAGGGGGGAGGGAGGGAGGGAGGGAGAGAGGGAGAGAGAAGGAGAGTGGGAGAAAGAAAAGCCCACTACCTGAGCCTTCAGCCCCCAAAGGCATACATATTCATGGACATAGACTTTATATCTATCTATCTATCTATCTATCTATCTATCTATCTATCTATCTATCTATCTATCTATCTATCTATCTATCTATCTATCCATCTATCTATAACCTGCTTCTAACTATGAAATTTCATAGGAGGATGAAGGGGAGGGAAGAGGAGAGAGAAAGATGGGGTGAATGGTTTAGAAACACACTACAGCTATGTTTGATGATGGTATAAAGAATCTTGCTGAACATGTTGGTCGGTACGAGGCTGGGGGAACAGGAAAATTGAAAGAAATTAAGAGAGGGCTACTCTGAGCAAAACATAATATATGCACAACTACTGTGATGAAACCCTTTAGGACAATTAATTCACACTGAAAACTACAAATAAAAAAGAATGACAGGAAAGTAAAAGAGATTCTGCTGAGGGGTTGGGCTCCAACAGGAGAGGGGAGGGCTGATGAACAGGATGAGCAAAGATGAATATGGTTGACATCATGTATTTTGCCTGTATGAAAATGGAACAATGAAACATGTTCAAATCATTTCACAATGGGGAGGGGGGAAGAGGGGGAAGATGCCGAGTTCAGTCCAGGTGCATTGTGGGTATGGAAATGTCACAATGATACGCCTCTATGTAGGTAATAGAGGCTTATAAAAATTAGAAAGTCCATATTTTAATCAATGTAGATCTTAAAGGGAGAAAGCAAGGTAAACACATGATAGTAAATGAACTTATTCATGATTCTTCCTGGATGAGTTAGCTACTTAGCCTTTGTCACTTAGCATTTGCCCTTGACATATACAAAAATAGAAACAGCAGTGATCTCTATGAATTCTTCAGCAACACTGTGGGAACAGCAGGGCCCCTGAGAAACAGAACGAGGTGGAGAGGTTCTGCTAGCCCCTCACCAGTCCTTCCTAAGCAACTCCAGGTGTTTCTTTACAGTGTTACCCCATGGGAGCGTGTGTGTGTGTGTGTGTGTGTGTGTGTGTGTGTGTGTGTGTGTGTGCGCGTGTGCGTGTGCGTGTGCGCGCACTCCTTCAAGGGCATACCTGTGGATGAGTGTGTGTGTGTGGAGTTGTATGTGCGTTTCTGGGTAAGCATGTGGCTTTATGTGTGTGTTTTTATGTGAACGTGTGGTGTGTGCCTGTGTGTCGTGCCATTTTGTGTGATATTGTGTGTGATGGTTGTGTATGTGAGTGTATGGCTGCATGTATAATTGTGTTTGTGTCTTTATGTGTGTGGTTGTACATTTATGTATCTGTGAATGTGTGGCTGTGTGTGTGGTTGTCTGTGAACACAAGTGTGTGTGTGTGTGTGTGTGTGATGTGTGTGTATGGTTGTATATGTGCAGGTTGCCAAGCATTGCTGCTGTGAGCCAGGACATTTGATCTCAATCCCTGTCTGCCCTGCCTCCCAGGTCCCCCTTCCTTGTGGAAATGTGAAGCTGGACTCAGACTCACTTCTATATATTGCTTTTAAAAACAATTGAGAAAGGCATTGCTTTATTTTAGAAGCGATACTTATAATAAAAATGTGTCTCTATTTTGCATGATACTATGCTTAGCATTTTCTAGTCAGCTAGCTAAAGAAGTAGAGAAAGCAAAATTACCGACAAGTTTTTTTTCTTTATCTGCCATGTGGTAAAAAAAATTTTTTTTCTTGTTTAAGGTTAAGATTTCCCATCAAGGGAGCCTAAGTTCTGTTGAATATTTCAATGGTATTGATTTAAGTCCAGTGTTAGTACTGGTCTTTTCTTGTGCACAAAAAAACAACAATATTTCAAAATAATGGCCTCATGGGTATGAAATATTGTAGCCCTTGATTAAATTTTGTAACCTCTGATTACATTAGAGCTATGAGATATGAGTTGTGCCCTTGCTGGCAGTGGACAGGTGCTTAATATATCCACAGACACTCTGTTTAGGTGCATTCGAATCGCTCTGTCTACTCAGAGGGAGATAAATGAGGAAGGCTGCAATGACCATATAACACAGAGGTGTCAAGAAAACTAAAACGGAGAAATTCAATTACTTCCATGATGTTTCTTACATTTCTATTCTACATAATTCATCATTATCATCAGAGACCACTGTTCTTTAACTCACTTTTCATTATCACCTGTGTTGATAGTGTTTGCTCATAATACTGCAGCTAACCTACTTATCGGGTCACAGAGTTCCAACACATCGTATAGAGCTTTAGATGCTGCATGTTTTGTACTTGAAATGATGCAAGCCCCCTGGAATTGTTCCTTTCTTTGTGGAAAGAACTCTAGCCACACCAGCCCTCATACTACATAATATTCACAACCCCTATCCCAGGAACCTGACATGCCCAGTTGAAATGAGCTCGCTAAATGTCATAGGAAAAGTAAACAAAGCAATTAATTCACCTGTTCCCAACCTCCAAAGGACATACACACATCCTCACAGAGAAATAACAATTATGATTCTGGGTGACAAATGAAAGTGCAGTTCAGCCTTGTGGTAAACATCCCTGCACTGTCAGATAGTTACTTAGTCTATTCTCTTATGGCCTCGGCCCTGATCTCTGCCTCAATTTTGTGCTTATCTGCCTATCCTTGGACTTTCGTTTCCACCCAGACCCATTAGGTTAATATTTCACCCAAAGTGGTAAGGATGTAGCTCATGCTTGGGCTCCCTGGCTCCTGCATTTATCCTAAGTGAGGACACAGATTAATACTGCTCCCAGCCCAAGATGGGAAAATATGTCCAGTCCCTTCCATGGGGAGGAAGGGAACAATTTATTCAGGACTATCCATGACGATTTTACTTTACATGGGTGGGGTTGGGAGAGATTGGGGAGGATGGTGGAAGGGTGACATTGTACTCATACACAGACATGTTGAATTGAAACTCCTTTGCATCACTACTTAAAGATAATTTTTTTAAGAGTTACTTTGGGGGACGTTGGAGAGGAGTGTGAAATGGGACACACCAGAGACTTTCCAGCAGGAAGGTAGACATTGTGTCTTTTTGCCTGTCTTATTCCAATTGCTGCCCCAGTGACTGGAGTGAACTTACAGCAAACAGGGTGAGGGCAAAGGAAAGAGAGAGCAACCGAACCTGACATCATTCTACTTCCATTCAAGGGGAGAAATGAGCCCACCAACCACACTGTCACTGAAAAAGTCATCCCCCCTTTGTCCCCCAAGTTCTTAATGTATCCCTCTTTCCCCACAACAGGCAAGGGCTCTGCTTTTCAGGGTCTTCCTTAATCCAAAAGCTTATGAGATGCTTCCAGAATTCTTACTGATGAAAAAATTGGTTCTTGAGGTGCTGGTTTCCTTGTGGGGCTCCCCCCTAGAGGGAAGGAATGGCTGGCATCCAAGAGGCCTCTGCTCTTTCTTGCCGCACACCATTCCCAACCTTGACCTTTGGGTTACCCCAACTCTCAGGAGCATGTGTGGTATTGTGCTGTAAGAAGAGTCCTTAGAAAAGCCAGAAGTATCCATCTGCAGGTAGCTGATGATGGAGAGTAGACATGGCGGTGGCAAGGCCTCAGAGCCAACCCATCTACATCCTGAGTGAGCAGATGGGCAAGGTCAGTGGCTTCCTGTAGACCGCTTCAAAAATCCAGACTAAATTTGACATACTCTCAGTGGGTCAGTGGCATTACCAATCTCCCCATCAAAGAGGTACTTACTTAAAATGAAAGTGGTTTGTAAGCTATAAAATAAGTGCCTTACCAGTTGATCAACTAATGGATCAATTTATTTAGTCTGATGTTCATTTAGTCTAACATTTACATAGTGAAACTTTGCAGACTTAGGAGGAGGCATAATTGGTAAGACAGATCAACTAGATGAACACGTGAAATACTAATTGACCATCAATGAGAACTTGACCTTGAAAGAACTGGCAGGAGGAGGAACACAAAGGCCATGGCCTGACCCTTTCTGCCAGCCCTCCTGTCTTGCTTTATAGCACTGCTCAGGAATAGACTCACTCACAGACAGCACAGGCCATCTGCACGCCCAAGGACCGAACTGATTTGTGACTTGCAGACAATCATTCAGACACAACAGTGCCAGGAGACCAGAAAAACAGAGACCCACACCCCACCCATCCATTACCCTGTGAGTCCCAGTGGGTTAGTACAAGATTCACAGTTTGTATTAGACCGTGATCAGTGTGCCGCTACCAGACATCAAGAGGAAAACAAAAGAACAAAATTGATGAAATAAATAAACAAAATTACCCAAGTCACACGGTATTAGGAAGCTATGTCTTCATACACGAGTCACAAAAATTTATTCTCCATTCAGCACGCGGTACTCACACAACCATATATTACCAGGTGCTTGCTGTCAGGGCTGTGTGGTGCCATCCTACTTAACATGCATAAAACTTGCATCCCTGTTTGGAAGGGAGCTGCCTCAAATCCAGGCTAGAAATTGAAGGGCAATAAATCAAAAATTAAATGCAATGTTCAAGAGCCACTGCCATTTTATGTGGGTAAAGGAAGGTAAGCCAGTCCGTGGTTGTCAGGAAGGTGAGCATTCCAGGTAGAGCAAGTGAGGAAACTGAAACAAGACCAACTAATTGCTGTCAAACCAGGCAAAGCTCCTTGGTGTGCAAGAGGGACCAGGACAATGTGGACAGTCACTCACTCCTGTCGTCTCCTCTGCTGTGTGTCATGCAGGGGGCCAGGGGAGTCAGTTGCAGATCCCTTCTCTTATGGCCGTGACACTAGGAGGAAGCATAGGGAGGTATCTCTTTGCTGTTTGGAAACATGTCTGAATAGCCTGCTTGGATTGCCAGAAGAGATGCTTATCACAGCACAGTTCTTCATGCAAATGAAGGACCTTGTATCTACTAATCACAGGTCTGCTGGAATGCCAGAGGAAGTGGCCCTTTCCCTTTGCCTGGGTGAAAATGGCTGGTGCTGATGATGGCAAAATGTGGGGTGCAAAGTGTTTCAAACCATCACGGCCGGAGTGGTGCCGTCAGGAGCCAGAGTTGTGTTGCAGCAGCAATCCACTGTGGTTGCAGGCTAGCTTCAACGAGGTTTCTGTGGAGTGGCCAAAGCAGTCAGGCCGCCATGAGGATGGTCTGCTGGCTGTGTGGCTGATGGCCCTTTACTTGTTGCAGTCAGGGAAAGGTACAACAACTGCCAATTAGGGTATCAGGTCATCCTGCCTACCCCCACCCCCCGCCAGATCTTATTAACAGGAATAACAAACATCATTAGTGCTTTAAGACTGTTTAAACTTAGCAACTCCTATTAGTCTCCTCGTGCTCCCTCCACAAAATGCTGAGCACTGGGGGACATTCCAACAGTCACTTAATTTCTCATAGTTTGTGAAGGAGAAGTCCTAGATCGAGGTGTTAGCAAGCTTGGATTCTCCTAAAGTCTGTCTCCCTAGCATATAGCTGACTGCCTTCTCTGTGCCTTCAGATGTCTGCCTATATCCAAAGCTCTTCCTCTAAGGATGCCAGTTAGGGGTTTTTAGGACCTATGGGTTAGGACCACACCAATGTCATCATTCAGTCTGAATTGCACCCTTAAAGATCTGCTGTCCAAAAGGCACCCATGTTGGGGTTAGAGCTCCAACACAGGAATTTGAGAAACATAGTTCAGTCCACGAAACATCTTCCCAATGGTTTTAATCTAGGCTTTTATGAGTTAGGAATTGGGCATGTGTCTCACAGGCTTGCCATGAAAGTGTGTTCTGGGGCTGTGTTCTGGTGAAGGCTACACTGGGCAGGATCACTTCTGAGCTTGCTCACGCGGCTGCTTGTAGAATTCGCTTCCTCTTGGGTGTTAGACTGAAGGCCTTGGTTATTCACTGGTTATTGACTATGAGATGCCATCTGTCCTTTGTCATGTGAACTTTCTACCTTGCATCATTAGAGGAGGCAGAAATGAAAAAGGGGGGAGGGAGAGAAGGAGAGAAAGTGAGAGCTACAACCCATACCCTTTGACTAATGCTATGCATGGTTTGAGTGTGGTTTGTCCCTTGAACATTTCTTTGCGAAGGCCTGGAGCTTGGTGCAGTGTCATTGAGGTTGTGGGATGTTTGCGAGGTAGATCCTAGTGGGAGGTTGAGTAATTACCACTGTGAATGGATTGTGCTGTCTCATGGAATGAGTTGGGTCTTTCTGAAAGAGAGATCCAGATTGTTAACACACACACACACACACACACACACACACACACACACACACACACACACACACACACACACACACACACACATTTTAAAGAGCAAGGCTGGCTCCCTTGCTCTCTTACCTCTTCCCCTGAGTTTACTCTTCCTACATATGGCCAGTTCTGCCTCTCTGCTGATGCAGATACTGCCAAACAGCAGCATCATGCTGGATCGACTTCTAGATGGGCACCAGAATCATCAGCTAAATCGATCTCTTCATTATGCCCAGTATTAGGCATTCTAAGATAGCACCAGCAAATGGGCTAAGACCTCAGACATACTCAGAAGCAAATCACTCCCTCCATGTACCCTCCAAGGAAGCAGACTGCATGAGACCAGGCATCCAGGGAACATGACTGGTACCTGTGTGGCCTGGGGATGAGATCACACCTGCATCCAAGAAGGTACACATTCTGGAACTGGAAGAAGTGATGATGATAATGGTGATGGTGATGGTGATGATGATGATGATGATGATGAAGATGGTGATGGTAGTATAATAGTTCCAATTCTATAGCAGGTTAAAAACACAAGTACTGTCTTGATGTCAAGAATGAGCCCTGTGTGGGACTAAAAGCCAGAAAGTTTGCATGAGCAGCATTGCTACCTGCATCTGGTGGGAGCTGCAGTAATGTCCTTCCTCCTCTGATTTCCACATGACCTGAGTAGCAAGCATGCTGACAGAGAAGAAATGGGAGGGTTGGGGAGGGGTGAGGCTTTGGCATGATAGGACATCCCTGAAGACAGACCACAAAGAGCCAGAGGTCTGCTTACTTCGGGTGAGGTAAAGCAACAGACAGGTGTGTGTGTGTGTGTGTGTGTGTGTGTGTTTTCATTAATTGTGTAGGACATTGTCATTCTCTGAGTCTAAGCTGTAGATTCTAGGGTAAGTGTAATAGGTAGTTCTTTTCAGTTATTAAATATTCATTATTAAATATTTAATATTTGCCACATTTTTTTCATACAAACTAATTATGTGTAGACCTTTTATTGCCAAGAACTAAATGCTGGTTAAAAAAACTAATTAGCATCAGAAAAGCTGCCCCTTGTGTAAGTAGGGCCAGGAAAGATCAGAATAAATATTTAATTTTAATGTGGTTTGTCAGCTCTCTCCAATTATACGGTGAACTCAGCCCAGTGGTCTCAGGAGCTCCTCCCAGAAAGCAGGGACACAGACCCTCTCCAGAGCTAGCGTGCAAAGGCCGGCTGGGCAGGGCTGTCCCTGCTTCCTGCTAGGAAGTCAGCTTCATTTCCCTGAGCCTAAAGTCTCACACTGGGCTCCAGGTCTCCAAACTGGAGCCTCCTTGCCTTTCACCAGTCATCATGTTAAGATAAGGCCATCATGTGAGTCTAACCCAATGTATGGGGTGCCCTCCCCAGAAGCATTAGGACACAGGCCCCCTTGTAAGGAAGAGTCCAGTGAAGAGGAAGGTAGACTTCAAGTTAGTGTTTCTAGGAGCCTGGAGCTCCAAAGATCATTAGCAAAACTTGCTGAGGGAGGAGTAGGGACAGATGGTTCCCAAAGCGCTCAGAAGGAACCAGTCCTCGGGAGGTCTGACTCCAGGCTTCTGGCCACCAGAACTCAGACACAATAGCTCTTGTTGCTCTCGCCCTCGTATTGGGTTCTTTGTTACAGTGTTCACCGTCAAGACTCTAGAATTGAGGCCCAACCATATTTGGGGGATAATCTATCCAGCCCATTAGCTCCTCACACTTCCTTGTTCAACGCCTCGCAGGCCACCGGTGTAATCCTGGTGTGCTTTTTCTTCTCATGGTGCTGCTTTCTTTCCAGAATCATGGAGAATAAACTTTATCATAGCACACAGTCTCCAAAGGGGCTGTGTGGGTATGACCTTCTACTAGGACAATGTGACCTTTGTCTGGGACCCCTTAAGTAACATCTACACTTAGTGTTAGGAGAGTCCTAGAAGAGAAGATGGACCACCATTTTGTCTTTCTGAACATTTCCTAAGAGAAATGAAGGTGAGGGGGATAAAAGAAACCCTAGGTAAATGTTAGCATCTAAATCACAGCAGATAGAAACAGGACAAGAAAGAGGAAGGAAAGAAGGAAAGAAGGGAAGGAAGGAAAGAAGGGAAGGAAGGAAGGAAGAGAGGGAGGGAGGAAGGGAGGGAGGGAGGGAGGGAGGATGGAAGGAAGGAAGAGAGGGAGGGAGGGAGATAGAATGCATTTATTTATCAACTCATTTGATGAACATATATTAGCACATATTTTAAGCCAGATACATACTAGGTATTATGGGTAGAGAAAAAAATGTCAAATTCTAAGTTACATTCTTCTGATTTTTTTTCATCTCCTTGATCTTTAAATTCTCAATGGCTCTGGTCCACAACAATTCCCTGAGATACCAAATTGATGCCAGGGTCCTTCTTCCTAGGCTTTTGAGCTCCCTAAACCTGGGAGGTGACAGGGTCAGAGAAGGAAACACTGATACAATGTTCAGGAGTATTCTCAACAAAACAAAACAAAAACCCCACAGGTTCCTGTTCCCGCGAAGAAGAAGTCGCTCAGTTCCTCTTGCTTCCTCTCCGACCACTTTCCCTTGGTCCACGCTCTCCCTCTAAGCTTCACTGTGAAGAATTGCTATTGAACATTAACCTTCCTCCTCCAGCCAGCTTCATAGCAAATTAAAAGTTACTGCCAAATAAACAACATCTAATAACAAGCCATTGTCATCTTAAAAACTGCAGACACTTAAAAAGCCATCTCAAAACCAAAAAAAAATCCCACACACATACACACAAAAGTATGTGAGGTAAAAATAAGAGATTAATGAGCTCGATCTGGCCACTGAACAATGTGTACATATTTCAAAGAGGCATGTTTTACGCCAACTATGTACCGTTTGGTCAATTATAATGAATAAGCAATGAACAATACCTCCGTGTGTGTGTGTGTGTGTGTATGTGTGTGTGTGTGTGTGTGTGTGTGTGTGTGTGTGTGTGTCTATCCTCACAGATTTCACCTCTGCAGGAAGAAGGCAAGATTCTGGAAGATTCCTGCAACTGCCCAAGAGCCTCCAAAATGCTGACTGCCAGTAATCAAGCACCACCGGTGGCCTGGCAGACAGATGGCACCGGCCAGCAGAGACCACGCCCTAGGCCCCAGGTTCCTGTTGGCTTTGCTCCTGAGTCTCTGGTGGCCTGATTTGTAGCCGCCTTGTCCTTGCGTCTGATGTGTTCATCTCCACCCAGGCTGCAAGGGAGGCAAAATGAGGAGAAGATGCCAGAATGTGTTGGCGGCAGCAGAGGCAGTGGTAAAAAATAGAAAAAAAAATCCATTCAAAGCATGTGGGTCACCCGTCTCAGGCTTCCCGAAGTAGAGCAGGCCGGAAGGGAGGCGGCAGACAAAGCCTGGGGTGGGGAGGGGGTGGGGCGCCTTGGGGCGGGAGGCTGAACACCTGGTTCCCCTCCTGCCCAGGCCAGGCATCGCTGGAAGGCCCTGGAAGGCCCTGTTCATTCTGTGGCAGGCCGTTTATGCAGCAGGCTCTGGGGGCCAGCCCTGTTATCAGTCATAGGACACCTATCTCCCTCCCCCAGGCACCCAAACCTGGAGGAAGAAGAACTAGCCACACACAGCGCCAGCCAGGCACAGAGCTTGGGACTGCACCTCCCTTCTGATCCCTGGTCTCTCTGTCTCCAGCTTGATGTGGGGAGCAGAGTCCTCCCCACCCACCCCCCCATCTGCCTCTTGCTGCATGGATGCTTGCACCAGCGGCCTGGGTGGCTGGCTCAGAACTCTCCTTTGCATCTCATTAAAGAGAAACCTCTTTGTGTAATTACAGAGAAGCAGCCGCAAATGTGCTGCAGACACAAACCAATGCAGGGTGCCAGGGAGAGCCATTCATGTGCAAATAAAAACTAGAGGAGAATGGAAGAGAGACCCAGAAGCAAGAGCAGACTCCCCTCTGGACGCAACGCCCAGATTCTCCTGACTCTGAAGCTTCTTATTTCTGGGCATGCTCGGGTCACTAAGATGTTATCCCTTTTCTTCCTTTTCTTCCTTTCCCTTTCCTTCTTGCCTCCCTCCCTCCTTCTCCTTCCCTTCTTTCCTTCCTTTTTTGCCATCTTGTTCCTTCCATCCTTCCTTCTTTTTCTTCTGTCATTCCCTCCCTCTTCTTCCTTCTTTCTTTCATTCCTTCCATTTCTTATCTCCTTCCTTTCTTCCTTCCATTCATTCTTTATTAGCACTTATTAATTGTGCAAAGGTTTCACGGCAATAGTTCCACACACCACCATATGATGTACTTTGATCATCTTACCCCTCTTTGACTCTTCTTTTCCTCTCTGTTACAAAATATACCTTGTAGGATTGGGGAGGGGGGTGGACAAAAGGTAAGAATGGCGTTTCCTCCTGCAGCAGCCCCTCTGTAGCTCACTCTGTGTCCCCAGTCCCTGTCCCTCGCCCAGGGAGTGGAGTGTCTTGCACCCCACGGGGCTCTGGGCACCCATCCCACATGTGATTTCCTGGTCTTCCCAGGATGTGCAGAGATGGATGCTCTGCTGCTTGGTCAGGATTGCAGCTCACCAAGGCAGCTCCAGGGTACTGAGTTCGAGCCCAGCTTCACAATTCTTTACTCAGGCCTGTCAGCAGGTGCCCACAGACAGGGCCAGAGAGGCAGGGCTTCCCTGGAGGATTTGGAGGACCCCAGGGAGTATCTGGCAGGGAAGAAGAGGTGCTATGTCATTAGGTGCTATGACATTGTCAAGTGTCCTTACACAGAAGTCAAGCAAGCTATGGGGGGAGGCCTCCTGCCGGAGGGAAGGGCTTGCCTATCTGAGACACCCCCCCCAAGGAGTCACTGGTTTGTGTATGGAAGCCTTCTCTAAAACAAACAAACTCAGCTGGTCCACTGACAAGTACAGCCCACTCCAAACCCTGTGGGTTCAGCTATACCCATTTGCCCTTGGGACAAAATCTCTCTCTCTCTCTCTCTCTCTCTCTCTCTCTCTCTCTCTCTCTCCCTCTCTCTCTCTCTCTCTCTCTCTCTCTCACACACACACACACACACACACACCACACACACACACACACACACAGAGGCAGGAGGAAACTGTGGCCCTGGTATATGTGTGGTGTTTGAACAGGCTACGCACACAAATATCATGTAAATGACATATATACTCTTCTAGTAAGAACAATATTTCAGAAATGACATTTTATTGGGTCACTTGCATTTCACAACAAAATTAAACATAAAATTCAGATGCCATATAGTTATACATGGATACAGCCTAATGAACCCGCCAAACACTCTTTGGAAAAAGGAGAGAAAAGGAGCATGGGAATAGAACTGAGGGGGGAAATTTGTTCCAAGTGTGGAATTATCACAATGAAACTGCCTCATAATGCAGGGTAAGACAACATGAAGTGAAATAAAGAAACCTCCAAATGGTTCCAACACTCTAGCATGACAGAAATGGTGTGACTGTAAGATCACCAGTTAAGGTGTCTTTAACTCATACTCTTAATCCAAGCTATTGGATAGTGTATTTAAAGCATTTGGCCAATTCGTTCACTCACTGTTATCCTGCAACCACAATTTCCATATTATTACAAAATTTCCATGATCTTCCCACAGACAGAACAGCACTCTGCTGTAGATACTCGGAAATAGTTGTAGACGCCTGCTCCGGTTTTTCTCCCCATCTTGTAAACAATTCCAGTAAACATGTCTCTTCATTAAGCTTTTCTCTTCCTCCCTAGATGCGTTCCCAGAAAAGCCATTATTGGATCAAAAGATAGATTCACTCAACGGCCACCTAAAAGAGGCTCCCAGTCCACACTCCCTGTGTGTGTGAGAAGCTGGTTTGGTAGAACTCTCATCTGTATTAAGGATGATTATTTTAAACACGTCGGTATTTGAAGAGTGAACGAAAGAATCCGTCTTTGTTTGTTTCCTATTGATCCCACCCTTGAATATGCGCTCCCTAGTGTGCTTCTCCAGAGTCCGGTGTTCTCACACTGAAGACCCGTGCTTCCCAGGCTGCCGTGAGCTCTGCACGAACCCTGTACTGCCCTACCCCAGACTCCACCAGGCCTCCACGCCTCCGCTCTGTGGGCAAATACCACCCTTGGGCCTTTGCAGCTACTTAGGAAGCCTGGTTACCTCCTGGGGTGGGGAGATGGCTCCTCCTGCTACCTAGGCCTGAAGAGTTACAGGGGGTGGGGCTGAAAGCCACTGCTGACAAAGGTATGGGACCCCAGGGATGCACAATGGTGACAGTCAACTGTTCACTTTGGATGCAGCTTCACCTGCCATCTCCGTGGTCCCGCCCTGAGCCTCCATCACAGTTCTAGCCCTACCTCCCTTTGCAGACACTACTGCACCCTGGGGTGTGTGTGGGGGGGGGCCTGGTCCCCGCTTGGAGGAGAAGCAGAGGGGCTGAGGCTGGAAATGGACCTGCTGTAAGGTCTTCAAGCAGGGAGCGTGAGTCTTTGAGAGAGACACAGCCACTTCCGTGGTCTCCATGTGGAGAGAGGGGCTAGGAGAACTGCAGATGTTCAAGCTCATTGATGCAGATGTCCATACCCCAATGTTCAAGTCCTCACTGCCTTGTAGTCAGGGCCTTGAGTGTGGCTGAAGAGGTCTGTTGGGGCTGAGACTGGGTCACCTCTGAGCACTGCTGCCCCGACAGTGCAGCCTGTGGGTCCCAGCTCCTTCCTTCTGCCCGCTGGAGTGCGGGGCCATGGCCTCGCCAGTCAGTGGTCAGCTCCAGCTGCTCCAGCTGCTGCCAGGAGCTTCAGTAGCCAGGCTGGCTTCCTCTGACAGCTTTCTCTGTCAGGAATCTGGAAGTCCAAGACCAAGACCCAGGGACTGGCTTCCGGTCAGGGCTTTCCTGCTGTCCAGCAGCCCACAGCCTCTGCTCTCCATCTTCACAGAGTGGAAGGAAGGGCTCTGGGGTCTCCCCCTCTCCTTATGAAGGATCTCATCCTCTTGGGAAGCTCCCCCTGGTGACCACGTGCACACCCCATAACTTCCCAAAGGAAGTCCCAAGCCACATGTTGGAACTTCTACCTGGGAACTTGGGAGTACATGCAGAGTCCTCTGCTGCTCAGGATGCACCGTATCCCCCCCCCTCTTTCTCTCTCTCTTTCCTCTTCTCTCAACTCTCTCCCCCTCTCCCCATTTCCCCCTCCCCCTCCCTCTCACCCCTCTCTGTGGACATCTGGGCGGTGTCATGCTGAGGAGGCTGGGCCAGTGTACCGCAGGGTATCTAGCAACCCGCTTTGCCTCCACTCCCTCGCGACCAGAGGCCACACCCCCCCCTCAGTTGTCAAAACCCAAACATCTCCAGACCTTGCCAAGCATCCCCTGGGGAGCAAAGTACATCTTTGATGAGAACCATGGCTTTAACACATCAACAGCTCCAGCAGGCAGCAGCCCAAGCGAGGGAGCAAGCAATCAGGGAGGCCTGGGCCTCACAGCTGAATTCTCACAGCCTCTGGATGGATCCACTCATCCAGCCAGGAGGCTGCAGCCCAGGCAGGACTGGGAGTTGGGGCTGTGCCACAGTCCACCAGAAGATCTCTAGGTGGCATGGACCATGGTTCCCAGGACTGCAGGACCGGCTGCTCCTGCTGACTACCTTGGTGGGGGGCAACTCCACAGGGCCCCTCCCCGAGAGGCAGACTTCCAGGTGCACATCTGCAACTGAAAGATCTCTGGGGAGCCAGGCCAGGCCAGAGGGGCCAGGGGTCCAGGCAGAAGCTGAAGCAGGCTGTCTTAGGGGACCATGGAGCTGGGAAAGTTCCTGATAAGGGTCTGAATTAGGGGGAGGGGGAGGAGCTGCGTTCCTGTGGAGGAGGAGGAGGCCGTGGAGCCCAGCTCTCACTGTGACTACCCTGACCCTGGGCTGTCCCCCAGCCTGGGACCATGGAGGCTGGGAGTGCAGGCTGAGGACAGACGGGACTGCTGCAGGAAGTCCTGCCACCTGATGCTGGTCATAGAGAATGAGCCAGCCATGCACCTTTGTAGCCAGGACTCCACGGAGATGCAACCTGGTCTTGAGAACAGAGCAGGGACTGCACCCCAGAGCCCCACCCCTATGTATCCAGTGGTCTAAGACACATTTTCATGAAGCCCCATACTCTTTGTTGCTCCCTTGCGGTCTCATTCATGCAACTCTGGGCCCGGATGGCAGAGCCAGGCCTCCCTCAGCTCAGGTCCCAACTCCAGGCCAAACCCTCTACCCCTAGCCAGCACGGCTTAGGTTTGTTTCATGAATAGGTGAATAGACCAATTACCAGCGTGTTTTCTAAAGCACAATGCCAGCACTCCTCACCTACTTACCAAGGCCAGTGGCAAAAGAGGAAAACCTGTTCTCTGCCTCTGCGATGCCCTGCTTCAGTGCAGAGCCACCCGGGTGCTTGGAATGTGTGTGTGTGTGTGTGTGTGTGTGTGTGTGTGTGTGTGCACACATGCATGTGTGTGCATGCATGCAAATGCATGTGAATGTGTATGTGTGTGCATGTGGGTACTGAGTGCAGTTGTATGTACGTGTGGGCATGTGTGTGCATTTGAATATGTGCGTGTGTGTGTGTGCCTCTGTTCCTTTGCTGGAGGAGAGGAGGCATCTCCACACTGCTCCCTGTATTCATGTGCTCAGCGGTGTCTTGGGAGAGATTCCTTTAGTGCCATATGCCGGATCCAATTGTGAATTGGACCTGAAGGTGCCGCGTGGACATTATCCAATTAATTAGCATTTAGAGGCTCTCTAAAGAAGGAACCATGGGGCAGACAATGCAGTACCAGAATACATAACAGATTAAGCTCCAGGTTTGAGGCATTTAAGACATTTTAACAGGCACCCACGTGAATGCTGGGAGCTTCGGGTTTGGGGGCCCCCCAGTTAGCAGGACCTGGATGAAAGCCCATTTCCCCAGCCATGCTGGAAGCCTTGACCTGACCCATGCAAGTGCTGAAGAACGTATTTTTATTGCTTGTTAAATAACTTTGTTGGCCATGTTATTTTACCAAAAATTCTTCTTGTGAGGAAATGTACTGTAGTTGCAAAGAGAGGTCTGGGGTCCCCTGAGGAGACCAAAAGCAGGGCATCAAAGCCGGGATCACAGCACACAGCATGTGTCCTCCACACTTCTGCCCCTCTGAGCCTGACCCCCACCTAAACAAGCCGCCGCGCAAGTAGACAAGAGGGCACGGAGGAACAGACTGTGAGGGGTTCAGAAGTGCCCACTCCCCTAAACAAGGACGTGCGGTTCTACTTAAGGTACAGCCACTTCCGCCGCCACTGAGCCCCCTCTGAACTGACTGAGATACCGGGACAATGTTCTGGCCCCCCCCCGGGAGGAAAGGACGGTAGAACAACTCAAGATGTGGGCCACTTCCCACCTCCCACTGGACGGCCTCGGGGTCTCAACCAAGGCCCCTCAGCAAGCTCTGGGTGTCCTTTTGGCTGTGCCAACTGTGGTGGGTGGCTGGCCAGTGGAGAGCTGCGGGGCTGCTCCTGTCCATGGCGAGAGGGTGTGAGTTCCCCCGCAGCACGAAGTAGGGACTGGGACGGGTGTCCTCTCACCACGGAAGCTTGGACCCTGCGTCTCTGGACGGACAGGGAGACTCTGGAGGGAGAGAGCTCTCTCCCTCCCCCTCCCCCTGGAGAAGCAGCTCAGGAGCCTTTCTAACAACCAGGCAGGAAGCGAAGCACTTCCTGTCCTTTAGAGGCAGGGGTCACAGGGCCCTGTCACCACTCATGTGTCCCCAGCTGTGTCACTGCACCAAAATAGCCATCTTGTCTCTTAGCCAAAGTTACTTTCTAAGCATAAGAATCCCAGTCACTTGGGGAGACTTTTGCACACCCTCCCGTGACCAGGTAAGCAGGAAGATCTGGAGAAAGGGAAAGGCCCTGGAGTCTCCTCAGAGGGATGAGGACAGAGGGGCAGTTGTTCCCTGTGTAAAGACATGGCCGAGATAGATAATACCACTCTTGATGCCAGACAGCAATGGAGTAGACCCGAGACACCTGTGTCTCTCTGCAGCTAGAAGCAGCACCTTGCAGACTGGCTTTTTGTCGCTTAAACTCACAGGCTTCTGGCTCAGGGCCCTGAGTGCAGCTCTGTTACTATAGCAACTGGAGCCAGGCCTCTCCTCGCCTGGCCCTAGACAGGTCTAGGCCTGCTGCACCGGCTGTAAACAACCTGTTTACCATCTTTGAGGGGCGATGTGCTTTCATTTCTACTGGCTGCTGTCGCATAAGCAGAACGATTTTTTTTTAATCATACAAAATAAACAACCAGAAAGAACACACTCTCCTCACCCAACCCAGCCCCCTCCCTCCGCCATGAAGAGCAGTCTGAAAAATGTTTCTCTGCAGGGTAAACTATAGTTTTTACACTTCTCATTTCTAACCCCAGTCAATACTACTTTAGCTGTGCATAATATAGTCAAACTTAGAAAAGTTTTAGAAAAGTAAAATAGTATGGGCTCCATTAAAACCCATCTACTGGCAGAAAACACAAAAGAACTTGCAAATATGCCTGAGTTCCCTGATAGAAAATTATCAGGTGACTATTTTCATGGTTCCTAAAAAAAACAAATCCTCTTCAGTAGCATACTTGTCCTGGAGGAAATTCATGCCATTGGTAATGGTTACTTTCACATAGTGATTTAACAATATTTTATAAATGTTAAATGAGCATCTAAAACTGGAATGGAAAGCTAAATACTTAAAAGTTGAAAGTGTCATTATTCCAACAGATGTGAATCTGATATACGCTTTCTTTTTCTCAGTGTTTGAATAGGCAGTGGCAGGTGCTGACAAATGATCATTTGTCAGCAAATGACAAAGGGAAGGACAAGGGCATCTCTGGGTTCAAATTGCAGAACAGCAGAGCTCAAAGGGCCTAGAGACCCCCAATCAGTATTTTTTAGACAAGAAAGGCCAAGCATCTCCAGAATGACATATTCAAGTCCTAACACCCTGTGTGCGGGACCTTATTTGGCTTAGCCTTGCAGATGTATTCCAGCGAAGAGTAACAGACTCCAACGGCTGGGGTCCTTACAGAAGAAGGAGGTAGAAACACCCACAGAAACACAGCCACACCAAGAGAACACATGTAACAAATGACAAGAGGCTGAGAAACATTCACCAACCAAGGGGGCTTGCTGTCAACCCAGGAGTCCAAGACGATCCCCCAGAGCAGAATGTCTCTTAGAGTGTTCCACAGAATGAGGGCTCTGCGATGGCCAGACTGTAGATTCTGACAGCCAGAACTGTGAAGGGAGATTGTGTTATTTTAAGTGACCCAGTTTCGGCAATTGGTTATAATGGCCGTGGACACTAACCTGACACCGAGGAATTAGGCTGAGATACACTGGAGCCAGGGGCAGGTCTCTAATGGACACAACTCCTCTTTTATAGTCAGTAACTGGAATGGGCTCCTAACTCCTGCATGGAAGGGTTGGCTCCAGCTGGTGGCGCTACTGGAAGGTGGCAGAAACTTAAGAAGGTGAAGCCTTGCTGGAGGAAGTGTGCCCTAATGTGCTCCCTCCCTCCCTCCCCCTTTCCCTCTCTCTCCCTCTCCCTGTCCCCCGTCCCCCTCCCTCCTATCGCATGCTCCAAGCCATGATATACCAATGCTGCTGCAGGCTCAAGAGCTATGGAGCCAGCCAACCATGAACTGGAATCAATAAAACCATGGTATAAAGAAAACAACACCCTTTCCTCATTTTAAGCTATCATAGCAATGCAAAGCTGACTGACACATCTCAGTCTTAGAAGATGCTTTCAAATGTCTACGCTGATAGCTCAGACAACTGTGGAAGTGCAAGGTGTTGCAGAGGTGTGGGTGCCTATCTGAGAAGGTGTGCGAGGGAGCTGAACCTGATCCCTTCAGCTGAAGACAGTGGGGTTTTGAGACAGGAAGGCAGGTCAGTCAACAGGGGGCGTCATGAGCAGGTGTGCACTCTGGACCACAGAACATGGTCTTGCTGAGACAGACACTGTCTCTAGTTGCCAGGTAAGAAGTTTCCTGGAGATGCTAAGTTTGCTCGCCACACCTAGCATATTCCTTTGGAAGAAAGTGTCTGCAGATGGAAAACCAAGAAGGCTTCCAGGATGCCTGGAGGAAGCCGCAGCTTCTGCTACAGATTCTTTCCCTTTCGTTAACCAGCATTTAACAGCCACCAAAAATTCAGGGCTTTGTGAACTAGAGGTGTGAAGGGTAGCATCTAAGGGACATTTCTTAAGTTGTAGAGGTCTTTCCTAAGAAAAGAAAAGCAAATTGGGAAAAGGCTGAGAATATTTACAGGTGACAGTATTAATGTGGGCCAAAGAACATTTCAATACAGATGGAAAGACCGTCATCCCGCAGGAGCACAGACGCCCACCAGGCTTCATAAATTTCACATCTGAAGGTCAGCCCACTCATTCGAATCTACATGCGATCCCTAAACCAATACCCAGGGTCCTTTGAGATCCCAGAGAGACCCACACCATGCAGCTCGAGCCTGCATTAGAGCTTCAGTTTGAATGAGAGGACACCCGTGTTTTGTTTCAGCTGCGCAAATCTGCTTTCTCGCTGCATCCCTCACACTTTGGTGTACCTTGATACCCTTGCTGTGTACAAAGTGGCCGCTCCCCACAGTGCTGCCTGGCATTTCCAAGGACAGCAAGACTGAGGTATGCCAGGTAGGAACTATGTGCATGCCACCTGGCTTTGACCAGGCATGGGCCTTCACCCTGCTCTTGTCTGTGGGTCAAAGTGAGTAAATCGGCAGCATAATCAACAGAAACACATACAAGCACATCTACATATTGATTCATTGTAAGACATCTTGTAGGCAGGGATTGAGGAAACCTAGCTGGCCTCCTCCTAAGAACGGTGGTTCCAAATGGGCTAATATTGTCTTCATGATCTTAAGAAATAACTGTTACCAACAACATGAATCAACACTACCATGAAACTTTTTAGCACAATATTTTGGTTGCACAAATTGTTTATCCTTAAGTCATTGTACAAAGAAGTTGCCACTTAACAAAGTAATTTATGAATACAATGTACCTTGATCAATTTCACTAATTCCACCACTCACCCATACCTCCCCTACCCACCCCTTCCCTCAGTCTTAATTGTGTAGGACATACATTGGATCCTTGTCTGCATTTCCCCCCTCTTCTCCTCTTCAAGAATAACATTTTAATTAAACTTCCTTACCTAAAACATAATTACAACTAGCTTTTCAATAAAGACAACGTTCTCAGATGTTCAATTCTTCATTTTTATTTTTGTTGAATCCTTGGCTTTAGATACAGGAGTGGGTGAGAATAATCTTTTTCCACTTTGTTTAACCTCTTTAGGACTGGAAATAAATATGTGCACATAAAATAAATGAATAACAAATAATAAATAAGTGCGCATAAAAATAAATTCATGTGTCATTCATAGATCATGCATAAATACCATTATTCAATCTTGCTTTAGAGCACAGGGTGATACAGGTTAAAGTTGTATGTTCACTTATCCCCATTAAAATCTCTGGAAAGGGCTGGGAAGGTGGCTCAGTGGTAGAGCTCTTGCCTTGTATGCCTGAGGCCCTGGATTCGATTCTTCAGCACACATAAGCAAAAAGAAAAAAGCTGGAAGTAGCGTGTGGCTCAAGTGGTAGAGCACTAGCCTTGAGCTGAAGAGCTGAGGGACAGTGCCCAGGCCCAGAGTTCAGGCCCCACGACAGGACCCCCCCCAAAAAAAAACTCTGGAAAAAATACATCAATGAAAAGAAATTGCCCCCCCCCCAAAAAGTGATAGAAGTGATTTGTGTAAGAAAACCTTAATGAGTAAATAAAGGCAAGGCAGCTCATAGCAAAGTGCCTGCAGAAAGTCAAGGATAAAGGAAAAAGTCACAAAATCAATGACTCCAAAGACCAGGGCTAACTGAGGCCAAGGCTGCACCGAACAGGTGCCGCAGCACCTCAGTATTTCAGCTGGTGCCCCAAGCGAAGGCCTGATGCTCACAGTTAGAAGGGCCGTTTGGACCCAGTCTTCCAGGAACAAAGGGAAGTGTGTGTGAACACCAACTATGTCCCAACACATGCCCCACGGTCTTGTGTCGCCACACACACTCCCTAGATTTGATCCAACTGGAGAAATTCCGACCAGAGACTTCCCATCATTTTCTCTCCCCAACTTGAGAAAGGCCAAGCACAACTGTTGAAAAGAAAGCTTTCTGGTTGACTGGCGAGAGGGAATGCTGGCATTGAAATGAGGCCTCTCAATGCCCAAGAATCCAGAGACCTGGGAGATTCTGTCTCTGGCCTGTCCATTCTTCCTGTTTTCATTGTTGTTGACAACTCTTAACTGTTTGTCAAAACTCCTGTCCAGCCCAGAAAGCATGTTTGTGTGGGATCGCCTGGCTGCGCTAAGAAATGAATGTGGCCGCCGTTAAGGTACACAAATCCTCAAGAATATGACCTTTGTTAATGGTTTCCTCTGTGTACAGAAGCGCAGGCCCTGCCCAGTGGAAGGGAGCTGTGGAGAGCTAAGAGATGCTGCTTCTCCCAGGCAGCATGCTGGGTGCCTGCCTCCACTCCCGCGGTCTGTCCAGGAAGCTCCTCGACACAGTCTGTCCCAGGACGGAGGCAAGCTGATGTGATCCCAGTCCAGTCTGCTGCTAGAAAGGGTTGGTGACAGCAGTCTACAAAGTAGGGGTGGAGATCATGTCTCTGTAAACAGAGAGCCAGGAGAAGAGATGGGGGGCCACAGAGCAGCCAAGAGCCTCTCATCTCTACTGGGCAGCCCAGCTTTAGCTAAGATCCTGATGCCCAGCCCCACAGCCACCAGGTCACCCACTAACCAATTCGTTTCAGTAGATAGTGAAGTGTGAGGTCGTAGTTATAAGTAGATTTACCTCATGAATGATAAACTCATAATATAAACTCATCATTAATTGAACATATCACACGTTGAAAATGCACTGAGTACGCCTAATCTGCTTGTGCTAAAGGCCTGTTGTCTCTGTGGCAGAATGAACTTAAAGAAGGAAAGAATTATTCTGACTCACAAATTCTGTGGTTTCAGGGCCATTGCACATGGCCTGTGGCAAGGCAGTACCTACAACGAAGAACAGGAGGCTGCTCACCTCAAGGCAACTAGAAGAAGAGAAGGATGGGGAGAAGCAGGGAGACGAGAAGGGGGGAAGGAGAGGTACATGGAGAAGAAGAGAGGAAAGGAAGGGAAAGGAAAAGGCGAGGAGGAGGAGAGGAGGAGAGGAGGGAGCAGAGGGGAACGAGTACAGTACATGCCCTGGAAGGCCACATCTTTTTGCTTTTGTTCTACTCAGGCCTCCGACTTTTTGCACAACGTGACCCACATTCAAAATTCAGGGAAGGCCTTCCCTCTTCTGTTTCTGCCTACGTGCCAAGTGTCTCTGGAAGTTCCTGGACACATTCAAACGTTTGCTTTGCAATCCATTAGGCATCTCTCAGTCTAATTAAGTTTACCATCGAGATTAGCCACCACAAAACTGTCTCTCTGAGCCTAGCCTAACCTACCTGTAATCTGTTTAGGAATCATACATTAACTGACAGGCAAAAGTCATATGATACTGATCTATTTTATAATAAAAAATGCTATCTTGTATAATTTACTGAAAGAAAGAAAAAAACAGGGTGGTAGTTCTGTCTTAGTAGCACAGAAAAAAAACTCAAAATGCAAAATGGAAAAGAGGATTTCAACTGCATGCATGATGTGAAGCATATCAAACCCAGAATTGCTGAAGCAATACCCTCTTCCTTCTCCCTTCACATTCACGGCCATCATTATCACCATCACCACCATCATCATCACCACCATTTTAGGTCTGGATTCCATGTAGGAAGAAAATCATGTATTTTGAGATTGTCCTATTTTATCCAACATAAGAATACTAGGGAGTGAGGAATGTTGATGTTGTAACACACACACATATGGAGCTAGCATAGACCGTGTGTGTGTGCATGCACACGCAATAAGATAATAAAGTCCCTTAGACGCTGTGTGAAAAGCAAGGAGGCTGGCAGAGAGTTAAAGCAATATTATAGAGAAGGTGAACTTGTTCAAAGTCCATGGAGAACACCTACAGAATTACCAAACTAAAACCCCTTTGCATGACCGGCACAGGCTAGTAAAAACAGAGTGAAGCCTGTTGCTAACAGAACTATCATACTGGAGAAGAATTGGGGTTGCTTGGAGGGATGGGAACGTATGTGGAGAGTGGGCAGGATATTCACCCACTTCTCACTGAGGTGGAAATATAGCCTGGGCTTTGGAGGCGCTGTGTCCACACCTGCCCCATTTCCCACTGCCGGTCTTCTTCAGTGAGGCCGAGAGCTTCCCTCTCTTCAGTGTCTTTGGTTTACATGCACCATGCACATCCTCAAAGCAGAAGGCCAAATTGTCTTCTATCCTTCTTGTCCTAAAGTAAATTTCTGACAAGTTTTGCCTCAGCCACCTGAAGATCGTCTACATCACTAGCATGGTTTTCTGCCCCTGAGAGCATTTCACCACATCCTGCAGAAGGGCTGGATTAACTGACAGCCCAGGCCCCATGGAGCACTGGGTGGAGGCCTCTGGGTTCCTATTTGGGCTGTCATAGCAATAAGTCAACAAGTTCTTATGAGACCAGTGTGTGACAGAGACAGAGGGTGACACCCACTGCTGGACATTCAAACACACAGCTTCACCTACCTCTACTCTGAAGACCGGAGCCCTCCAACACTGCCTCCCAGTGTACTTTAATCCCTGCTAATCCTTTCTCCCAGTCCCCTTGGCTATGTATGGCCAGCATTTTGTCTTCCTCACAAGGCCTTTCCCCTGACCAGCTCATCTCCTGTGTGCCCGATCCTCAACTGCTTCTTTGATTTCACTTAGAGACAGGCATTGGGTCAAGGAAGTTTTCATAAAATTTTATCCATGCATCCTTTTATTCTCAAGCTCTAAGTGTTTCTGCAGAATGCAGTTTCTTGGGTATTTATCAGACATTTGTCAGTGATGCCCAAAAATGCATTGTGTTAACACTGAATGAAGTACGTAGCAGTTTGGAGAAGAATCAGGTCATAGACAGGCAGGCCTTCGCAGCCACATTTTGTGGCCATACCATTTTCTAGCCTGAATATTCTTCGGTGTTTGAAGTTCTGTGTGTAGTTTCCCCAAGTGCTGTGAGGCACCACCCACACTGTGCTGCCTGCCTCCCTCGCCCAGCAGAACAGAAGAGAATTCCTCTCCACATCCCCAGGTTCACTCTGCACATCTGGGGAAGTGATGCCGTTCCAAGTCCAGTAGCTAAAAATGCTTGTGTTTCTGTCTTTCCAACAGCATTCCAGCTTTAAGAGCAAGGAGCATCGTGAACAGCATTCTTTTAACTAATAAGAAACAAACTCATCTACTTGGTAAAAGAGGAGAAATAAAACATGAACCGTATCTTTTTCCCTGACAAAGCATCAATAACGATGAATTTAAGAGCCATAACATCTGTCCAAACATTAGATATATGCAAGGAAATGCCGCTCAGCAATAAAAGAGGATTTACTATTGTTTTCTGCTAAAATATGAATGAATCTTAAAATAAATATGTAGAGTGCAAGGAGACAGACAAAAGACCGAACACATTGTATCCGTCCACTTCTGTACAATTCTAGAACACGGCAATATAGTCAATAATTGCAAAACGCTGATCAGCAGTTACCTGGGCAGAGGTTGGAAAGGGAAGCATAAGAAAAGGATGTGGACATTGAGTGAGATGCACTGTAGTCTTAAACTGACATATTAACTAATAACCCTGTTGTACAGCTACTCATAAATGTAATTATAAAAAGGTGATATTGTGGGAGGGTCCAGAATCAGGCATTGCCTTAAGACTGCTGGGAATATCCTGGGGTGGACAGACACTAAATTTTATCGTAATAACCCTGAAACCTGCACCATATTTAACATGTTAATTGTGCCTCAGTTAAGCTGTTACAAATAAAATCGATGTGTTAGAAACAATCGCATGAAAGAAAAAAACGTTTGAATACATATCTTAGGGTTCATTTCCCTAACATCAACTTAACTGACCTTTTCTGCTTGACTCAGACATTTACTAGTTATTGCAAATAAGGGAAACCATGGGATTGTTTCTAACACATTTATAAGATTATTTCTTTGTTGCTTTGTATGTCCCTCCCCCACAGTATAACCCCTGCTTTCACTGTATTTGATGTTGTTATAATTTGTGGAGGGGAAGGGAAAAAACAAATCATTTAAATAGGGATACAGGTGGACCCATTGCAACAATGAGACGTACAAGTCGTTATGTTGAAAACGAACTTTACAACTTTGGTGGGAGAGGAGGAGGGTTGAGTAGGGGAGGTGGGGGGAAGATGGGAAGGGATGCGAAGGGGAAACAAAGGAAACAATGCTTGATAAGAAATGTACTCATTATCTTGCCCAAGTAATTGTAACCCCTCTGTACAGTATTTTCACAATAAAAATAAAATAAAATCGATGTGAATTTCCCCAAATATTCAAAACATCTTACTGAATTGGCTTAATGGCTGATTCCTGATCTTCAGCCTCACTGAGCTGTAGACATTAAACATGCCCAGACTTTCACATGCCCACCCTACCTCAACAGCGTACAACCAAGTAAACTTTACAAAGCTCTCCATCTTGACAAGATTCCATGCTCAGCCTCCTTCTCAGAACACAATATATTTCCCAGGATTTGTCTTCAAGTCAGATCGGGCTTTATGACTCATTTAATCATTTTTGAAATTTTCATTATTACATATGCATCATTCAAGATTCACCGATAGATTCTCATTTTATTCAGTGTTAGATGCTTTTTTTTTTGTAAACCCAAAGTGAGGTAAAGTGATTGATTAGTTAGGTTTCTTGTGAAACCCAACTAATTTCCTTTTTTGTTTCCTCGATGGCACCTCTGTACAGAAAGCACATTAAAACTACACTCTCCCTGTATTAAATGGTATAGCCCTACCTTCTAGGAATGGAGACCAAGGAGGAGTCGAGGTCATGTGCTGATCAGAAGCTTCGACATGTGGTCTGCTTGGAGTCAGAGGGGGCTCAGAGACTGACCTGAAGCCGCTGGCGTAGCTCTGCACCAAGGGACCAAACTTGGAAGCACTGTGCCCTGGATGGGAAGGCAGGGCATCACTGGGCGGGAGGCGGCCCAGCCTTGGCCTCCTAGCCTGGAGCTCAGGTCCTCTCAGCAGCCCCTTCCTCCCTCCAGGGTCTCCTGGGGACTTTGCCCCACCCACACTGCCCAGTCCTGGGCCTGGTCCGCACGTCCCACTCAGGGTGACGAGTGATCCAGCCGCATCTGCTGGGACACGAAGAAGGTTCAGATGGCAAATGCTGCTGCTGGTCTTGCTCTCTTTGAACAGAGAACAAATGCAGAGAGAACAGCACTGGGGGCAGCGCTGGCTTGACTAAGCACTAATCACTCAGCCTGTCTGCTCTGGGACGTGTCAGAATAATTAGCTGCTATCTAGATCTTAACCTGTATTTTAACAGGCAAATTATCACAGTAAAAAATACCTGTCACTATGAAAATTCCCTTTCTACAAGTATTACCTGTATAAAGTATCCCAACCCTGCTGCCTAGCCTTTCGCTTCTGGCAATTTTAATTACCTAATCAGGAAAATACACAAAGGTTTATACAAAATAGGTGCTTATTAATACTTGCATTACCGTAGACTATTCGTAACACCATTACACTAAAGGAATGTATTTGTATAGCTTGCATCAATGAAAACTCTGGCAAATCCAATTAGTATAAATTCTTTTATACCTGGAATGCAACCTTTACACTAACATTAGAAGTAGTGCAAGCTAAGAAACTTTGGTAATCCCACAGAAGATATTCAGTCACATATCAAGGTGCATAATGTCTAAGGATTAAGCAGACAGGGCAGATGCAGGCACCAGTGCCCGACATAGGGTCGGGGGTCTGGATGTAAAAAGCCAGAGATGGAGCACAGCCTTCGAAGCCAGATGCCAGGACACATCACCTGTGCAGAGCCTGTGTACTTCTATACAGCATGGATAAAGCATCCTGAGCTCCAAGGATCTGCCCAAACAATGGAAGTTCTCACTGGCCCAGTCAAGTTCTTTCAAAACTCAGAGACTTAATTCTCTCATTAACCGTATCTGATGAGAAAGTAAGATAACCAGGCAAGGGTGAGGCCGGGGACAAACAAAATATAGTGCCACGTGGACCGGTTTCTTTTTCAGCAGGGCTTGTTTACTAATGTTATTGGGTAGTGGCTATTCCAATAAGCATCATCATATTTAAATTTGACTTTAACTGCATAGGCCTTTATAATGAGAGAGCGTTGGCTTGCAAATGTATATTGGGAATGGATGCACTATTTTCATCTGTGCACTATTTTCAAACTCATATTTTAGCATCCTCTAGGAAGTTGTTGACATAAATTGCCAACAGTTTTGGTCAAGCGACAAAGAACCCCAGCTTAGATCAGGGCCTGTGTGTCTTGGATCTATCTGGGAGTGTGACTCGAGAGCTCAGAGTGGTCCAGCTTGCCTGCGTAATCCCTGCTAGAGACGGTGGGTCTTCAGCTGGCTCTCAGTCCTTCGGGATTTTGTCCCTGAGAACATCACCATTTCAAAGTGCTCAATAAACTTTTGGAATTAGGAATCCTTCCTGAATTCTCTCAGGGACGCAGCTCTCAGGAGCCACGGAGCCCGAAGGAGCCCTGGCTGCACCTGCTTCAGTGGACTTGCTCACACCTGTACCCTTCGCACCAGAGTCTCCTCCCCGGCTTCAGCTTCTGGACCTCAGAAGAAAGTCTCCCTGCTTAGTAATTCTTTTGAGTAAAAGAGTTGTTTCTATTCATCACGACCAACACCCCAAATTTATACAACTGTTTTTCTGTTCCTTCACATATTTTCTGATCCTTATAAAGAAGATTAAATCATTTCATAAACTATTCATAATAATTAAGCTGGCATAGTGAAATCAAAACTTATTACTCAAACCTATATCATACAAAGGAGAACAAAACCACTGGCCTTCTACGGTTATTGCTACATGATTGCAAAAGAGCAAGTAGGTTAAAGTTGTATTTTCTTAACACTTATATTTGCCAGAAGACATAGATTGCACCATTCCTGTTCCTCAGAGTGATACCTCCTTAGCATAGGATGTTTTCACAAGCAGATGAATGTGCACAATCAGATCTACCCTTTCAGACTGTGCTGTCTTAGCTACAAATATCAACAGAGTCAGCAAACAAACAATCCTCAAAGGAGCCTTTCAGCAAGTTCTGCTAACATCTTTGGAATCCTTGGGGAAGAATTATACAACCATTGTTTATTCATCCATCCGTTAACTGAATCAATAAATATGTATTGAGCACTAACTGTGAGCAGAGTGTTGGGTGCAGGGAAGACATGAAGATGTATAAAATAGAGTTCTGTTGTCTTGGAACAGGTGAAGGAGCACAGGAGGTGAACTACACATGCAAATGTCCAAAACCCAGGGAGAAGGAAAGTCACAGCTGAGAAGAAGCCAGATGAAGGCGGGAAGCCCAGTCTCCCTGCCTCCTTAGTGAACTCAGCACAGAGAAGGCAGGCAGGCCCTGCCCCAAGGGGGCCATCTTCCTGCCCTGGGGGCTGAGGTGCTGGGGGGGCCACCAGTCTGACCTTTGCCCACCTGCAGTAGGTTCTCCCCACTGCAATAGACACGTGCTCAAGAGCTCAAATCCTCTCCATGTGACACCTAAAATGCTTCCGTCCCTTCCGACATCTTTCATGGTTGTTAGTGTGATGGATTTTGTACTTTTTGGTGGTACTGAGGCTAGAATTCAGGGAAGATGCTAAGGTAAGCAGGTGCTTTATTTCTTAAGCCATGCCTTCAGTACTTCTTGGTCCAGTTATTTTTGAAATCAGGTCTTGCTTTATTCTCCGAGGGGACACGCTCTGATCTTCCTATTTGTCCTTTCCTTTGTAGCTGGGGAGATAGGTAAGCACCAGCATGCTCAGTTTTTTTTCTGTTGAAATAGGATCCTGCAGTCTTTTACCAACCAGGTCTGCTTTGACCTAAGATCCTCCCAAACTCCATCCCCCAAGTAGCTGGAATTATAGGCATGAGCATGGACACGGGGAAGCTGCCAATTTCTTTGTGAAATGAAGACCACGATTCTTCCCATGCCTGTAAGGTCATAAATAATGTGGGCAATATTTTAAAAATTATTAACATCAAAGGAATCTACTCTTTCTTTAGTGTACTCTGAGAAAGCCCCAATCCTTGGATCACCAATATGCTGTATTCTCTCTCTTTTAAGATCTTCAGAATACCATTCCCCTCCCAGAACATTCTCTCTCTGTGAATGCATCAAACTTCAATCATTCTGGCCTCCACTGGACATCAGGACTCTGGGAAACCTTCTCAAAGTCACCAGGCTGGATCATATTACGTGTTCTTAGAGCAGCCAACATTTTTGGAGTGGTAGCTATTATCGTCGTTAGACACAAATACACACAACTGAATTCTTGAAATACCAGTGGCTTAAAACAACAAGGCTGTGCAGTCTTACTTGAAAGGTGCCTAGCTGAACAGAGCCATTCCAGCCCTGGGGACCTTCTAGGACCTTCCATCTAATGGAAATCAACTGTGGGTTTGCATACAATTCTGGCCAGCCCCAGCAGTCAAAATAAATCCCAGGAAGCAAGATAAGGAAACAAGATAAAATAGGTATGCCCTCGCTTTAAGAATGCATGTATGGGTTCCAGTGATTGGCTCTGACACTAAGACATGCTACCTGTTGGCTAGATCTTGTTCACTGTTCATGTGTACTGCCTTCCTTCTATGGAGTCAGCCAGAAGAAAGGAGTTGGAGAGTAAAGATAGCACAGAAGAATAAAGTTGCTACAGAGGGTATCTTCTCTCCCAGAGCTCTTTTCCTAAAGTATAAGCTTCCTGTCATCAATGAACTTGTCATAATTTTCAACTTTGTATTCCCAGAGTGATGTGGTGTGTTGCCAGTTCACTGTAGATGACGCAGAAATCGCTGTGGAATGAGCGAGTACATGGATGAACGAGTGTGTGGGTGGGCATCGTATTGGTGTCCAGAGATAGAATTCATGCATTTCAGATTGGAAGGAAGAGAGGTCAACAGAAAGATCTCATCTGGTAATTATGATTTCAACTGGTTGAAGAGAATCAGTCCATTTCATTTGCAAAAGCACGATGTGTATTCATGAGCAGGAGTGCAAAAGAACAAAGCTCCAGAGAAGAGTATATCCCAAAGAGCCTGTTCTTATTGGAATAAAATTAGGCATACATACTGATTGAGCTGCCTATGTCTCCAGAGCAGACATGTGACTGTGGCCTGTGTTTGGATGATGAGGACGGTCCCTAGATCCTCAGAGACCTCCGTGTATGGTGATTCCTCTCCTCCGTTCCTCTGTGGTGCTCCCTTTGTTCATGGTGTTTCTTCAGAGATACCTCCTAAGTCTGTAGGGCTGCGGCCTGTCTGGGGTTTTAGGGAAGTGGCGTGCGGTGCGGCACGAGCCCTCCACATCCACCTTGTTTAGATCAACACTAGGTTTGTGAGAACCCACCCACCACTCTCTGCTCTATCACATTCCACGGTATGCGGACATCTCATCCGGCCGTCGTTTGGAACACTGGCTGTGAGCTATCCTATTTCTTCTTTTACCACATCTTCTCACACCATTAATGTTCTAGAGAAACACTGATGTACATGTCAGCCCAGTCATGCACACACACACTCTCTCTCTCTCACACATACACACTCACACTCACACTGGTATTTAAACTTATATGTACAGTTCCATTGGGTCTGTCTAGGAGGCAACAAGGAGGCCCTGGCAAGTGAGGCCCCAGGGAGTGTATCAGAGTTTTCTGGAGTATGCGTGGGCCCACACTGACTAGCTCTGGGCACCAGTCTGGCTGCTTGCTGGCTGCTCCTGGATCTCCCTTCTACCTTCCTTGGCTTTGGTCTTTCTGGTGGGTGTGTGCAAACATCGGGCTCTGGCTTCACGATGGCCTTTCCATGCACCTTTTACAATGTGACTCACAGTGATTTTTATAAAACCATTCCCTCTCTTGGATTGTGTGTTTGATTCCCAGGATTCATTCACATCATCCAGAAGGATTTTGTGCATTATGTATAACTGCAAGTATCTTTCTCAGTGCTTTGGTTCACTCTTTACAGTTGCTTTTGAAGAGACCTGAGCCAATTAATTTTCACATAGTCCACTTTATCATTTTTATTTTTTAGCAATTAGTGTTTGAATGATTCTATTTAAGACTCTTTCCCTGTTCAAGGTTGATTGAGAAAGATATAGCTTCTATGTTTTAACAGGCTTTATTTTTAATATTTAATGTTGATAGTTTGCTTTACTTTTAATATTTAGATCTGTTCAATATCAGCAGTTGATTTTATATGTAGTATAGAGGCAAGGGTCAATGTGTCTTTGCTCACATTTTTGTGGTTGTGTTTTGTTTTGTTTTGTTTTTTGTCAATTGTGAGGCCTGAACTCTGGATCTGGGCGCTGTCCCTCAGCTCTTCAGCTCAAGGCTAGAACTCTACCACTTGAGCCACAGCACTACTTCTGTTTTTTTTTTCTGCTTATGTGGTGCTGAGGAATTGAACCCAGGGTCTCATGCATGTGAGGTGAGCACTCTACCACTAAGCCACCTTCCCAGACCCTCTGCTCACTTTTTAATACCTAAAAATAATTTTAAAATCCTATGTAGCACCCCACCCCCTTTCCAGCAGAAAATGATCCTCCTAACACCCCAAGAGGAGCCCTCAGTCAGGGGAAAGTGAGCAGAAGCCATCTGTCCAACACATTGGACCACTGCCAGTGCCCATTCAACTGTAAGTATAGTGAGCCAGGACCTTCTCTTGCCATTCAGTAGATGAGGATAATACAAGCCACACAGAATAAATGGAAGAGGGAGGATTCAAACCCCCATCTTGCCTAACTACAACACTGATGCGCTTCTAAGAGTCCACATGCCCAGAGCAGGAGCAAGGCATCCTGACCGTCCACGTATTCCTCCAGGACCAGCAGAAGCCACTCCCGTGGTGCAGATGGACAGGCAGACAGCTGATGGGAGCCACTCCATTCACTCTGGTTTATTTGCTAAAATGGCTCCCCTTAACTCAATGGATTCTGCTGGGCCCCAGTTATTTCAGACATTAAGACCTTCCCCAGGACTGAATTATCCTGACTGATAAATAAATTAAGGCTGGATTTGTCACCAGCATCATTTGCATCTGAACGACCACTCTCAGCAGGCCAAGGAGACCCCACACATCCAAGAGGCCCCGCCTCTTGCCCCTCACTGGGAAGAATAATTTCACTAAAAGTGGCCCTGGTGACAGAGCAGCACTTGCCTGGTTGTTGTGGGAATCAGAGCATTCTCTGGCGTTCTCCACAGCCCACTTTCCACATGAATTACGAAGCAATGGCTGTTCTGTGGCCTCCCCCTCTTAGGAAGGAGGATTCTGGCTGAGCACACATTCCACGCAGCCACCGTGGGGGTGGCTGGGAGGCCTGCAGCACTGTGGGCCTGAGGAGCTCTCTGGTGTGCAAACTCAAACACTTCTTTTCAGCACAATGATCACATCTATCAACCAAAGCACATTTTCTCTTAGCATGACATTAACATTCTAAACAAAGAAATGTATCGCATCTACCCCATCAATACATTCTGAAACTCATGACCATCAAAGTTATGGAAATGGAGTGGGTATATCTTCACTGTTCAGCTAAAAATCAATAAAAATCCATTAACTCATATTTCAACTGCTAGATACCAGAGAAATAGGACAAGTAAATCTCTGCAAAGGAAAAAAAATTAAACTGTCCTACATAATTACTAATTATTGCTATTTACTTCTTATACTAATGACACCTGTTAGATGATTATTGTTAACGAGGTACAGAGTGGCCCAACCTCTGAGGAGAAGATGCCTTGAATGATCAGAACAGGGCCTTGCCTTTAGGTTTGGGTAAGTACTAGAATTTCAAGAGGTGGCTCAGTAGTCTTTGTTATTGTTTCTAAATATTGACCCACTTTTAAAATGTGCATCGAGGCATCACAGATAATTAATATGAAGCAAAGAAAAATAAAGCACTGTAACAGCCAAACGTGGTGCCAGATTTAGGTAAACAGTGAGAAGTCGCAGAGACACTCGCAACAAAGTTTAGTGACTGAGAGACTCCACAGCAAAACACACAGGTGCCGCAAAGGAATGTTTTATCACTGGAAATGCTTAGGCTGAGGAGAGCTATGAAGGGATGCTGAGTGGATTAAAGCATTGGCCACCCCATCCCTCACTCTGCCACCAGTAGGGATGAGGCTCAGAAGGCCAAAGTCTGCCAAAGGCCTTTGAGATAATCTGGGGTGCCTTGCGCAGCCATTCCGCTTTCCAGACTGGTGCTGCTCCCATTCAGTCCCACCCATCAAGTCCACACATTCATTCGTATTTCCATGCCATTTCCTGTCTTAGGTTTGAGCCTCTTTAAACAGGAACAACTGCTTAGAAACAAAATGTCTGGAGTGATATCCTAAACGCCCAAATAAATCACCTGTGGTCTCTCCACCCTTCCAAACACATACTGAGAGATGCCTAACCTCTGGTTCCCCTAAGAAGCACTTGTTGAACTTCCGGGGAGGGGGAGGGCCATAGTGCACAGAGCACTGGATTCCCACTGCAAAGAGAGTGAGAACTTGCCTGACTTGGAAGAGCTCTGGATGTGGAGCACAAACCAAGGGCTGAAAGAGACGGAGTCACTGGCGTCTATCTCACTACACTCAGCCACGGAAATCACACACAGGGCCATGGTGTCCCAGACAATCCCGACGGAGCTGAATGCTTCCATCAGCCCAACGTCACAGCCCCGCCCATCGTCCATGTGGTGTGGGTTGACACAGGCATAAGGAACCCTATGCTTTGCCACTCATAAAAACAGAAAGTGCTCCCTGATGTACAGAATCGAATACCTGGTGATGATGATGACAAACGGCCATATAACTGGTTTGTATTCATCTTGCTATGCTTTTTACTATTATTTTAGAGCAAACCCTTACAATTTATAAAAAGGAAGGTTTTTTTGTTTTTGTTTTTAAGGTGAAACAGTCTGTGGTGTGACACTAGCAGCAGCATGTGTATGTTTCCAGGTCAGAGAGGAACACTTTGTGAGAATTCATCTCAACCCAGGATGAGGTGTACACCTGTCATCCAAGCTATGAAAAGTATGAACAGGAAGATAGAAATCTAGGCTGGTCTGGATATACATTTAAGATCTTACTTGGAAAATAACTAAAAAGTAGAGAAGGATTGGAGGTTCAAGTGGTAGAGCATGCTGCTAGCAAGCACAAGATTTTGAGTTCAAATCTCAGTACCACTACCGAGAAATGAAGACAGAGAGGCAGAGAGAGGCAGAGAGAGGCAGAGAGAGATACCGCTGGTCTTTAAGCACTACAAAGATAAAGTGAGTTCACTGCTTACCAGTCAGGCCGAACCCATTGGGCAGTGTACATGATGCTATTCAACCACAGAGTGATAGAATGGACACACTTCTCAGACATCTCTCCTTCGTAAGCAATGACAATGGAGACACCAGATGCTCTCTAGAACTGTAACTGAGAGGATCATACACAAGGGAACATTCTGGGTGGGCAGTGATAGATTTGAGATGAAAGCAAGTGGTAGAAGCGTTGATGGATTATAGAGTCAGAGAACTGTGGGAAGCAAGGTTGAGTGTTCAACAGAAGTGAGGCTGAAAAACTTGGGCTCACTGAAATCACTGATGAAACAAGAAGAGATTTTTAACCTAACAGTTCCTGAGATGCAGTCTTAGCAGGTCAGGCAAGATGGTTGTGGGTCACGCAGTTTTCTTGCTGAGCTATAAAATTATCATTTATCACAGCACAATATGAGGCCAGTGAAAACGTCCCAACATGGAAAAGGGACGTGAGTGGGTGTGGTTTATGCCGAAGCCACCATGGAAGCCAGCTAGGAAGGAGGATGAGAAGGAAGGATGAGCATCCGACCATTGTTAGAGGGGAGATGTGGGAAAATTCTTTCCTCTGCTGACCTCTGTTTACCAGGCAGCCCTGTGGAAGCCACGGCTGATCACACCCAGTAGGAACACCAGACATGCGGGGTGGCAGGAGGTGGGGAGCAGGTGACCAGAGCTTCCAAGGTAGGCTTTGTAGGCATGCTCAGGGCTGGGGGCTGGGCCTCTAGAGAACTGTAGTGTAGCAGAGAAAAGGGGAAGGAGGAGTGTGCAAAGGAGTCCAAAAAACTCAGGGGCTGCAAATAGATGAAATGGGGCAGAGAAAGGGTGTGGTCCCTTCACTCCAGCCTACCAGTACAGTCTCTCTTTTCTTATGTATGAAAAGGATTTGTCTTACTCAAAAAAAAAAAAAATCACAGTCTATCACCATAGATCGAATCTGGAAAACAGAACAGAGCAGTCCATCTATTAGGAGAAGTAATCCCATCTGGCCAAAACCACCCGTTCTTCTCACTTTTCCAAACTCATTTCAATTATATGAGTCTACGTAAGCCAAAACTACCTGAAAAAAAATACTGAAAAATCCAAATTGAGAAAAAGTAGCCGTTTAATGTTTTTGCAGTTGGACTTACCAATACACACTTCCAATTTTTCTGCAAAATGGATTTATTATTTTTACATGGACTAGAAAGAAATGACAACTGTTTCTCTGGAATGACATTAGAAAAGGCATGATTTTCTTTCTATAGTAAATTGTTTCTATGGCGTGTGCTTTTCTATCAAATTTTTAAAAAAATCCTTCTTTCATATGTAAATGCCAAATAATCTAGCATTACATGCTTTCCGGCTAAAACTCAAAGATAACAATTTTGCTACTTTTCTCTCTCACTCCTTAAGCTTATACTTTCCAGAGCAGTGTTTGGAAGAGTCATTTCAGAGCAACGTTGCGTCTTGCAATCTGTGAAGAGCATTTGTTAGCGGGAGGTCTTTCCTGATGTGTCTGTGTCAGGAGTCTTTCCTTGTTTTCTTGTCATGTTTACTACTATATACTTTCCATTTCTAGTGACCCGTGTGGGCATGCTTTCAGGTTATAAATCAGACAGAATATGAAGTGTGGCCCACATGGAGAGTGTGTCTACCAAAAACTTCCTGCCGTAAATGCCACAATGCAGCCACTGTGCGTCACGCTGGCCTTCGGGGTTCTGACACGAAGCTCTGGCCTTTCCCTGGGCAAAACCGGTACAGACAGATGGCGGGACCAGACGGAGGACAAACACAAGCCCACAGGGTGGCCCCCATGGAAGCATCCTCTCCCCACCATGTTCAGCCAGCTCTGTGTGCCTGAGTTGCGTTCCTCCAATTCCAGGCTCCTTCGAGGCCCTGAGAACTCTACCTGCATCTCCCTCCTTTCCTACACCCAAAGCCCAGCGCAGCGGAAGGGCAGGATGCCAGGTCCGCCTCTTCCGATGCCCACAGCTTCCTGCCAACAGCATAGCTCACTTCAGTGAGAACAAGTTCTCTGCAGTCTCTTCTGGGAAATTCACCTCCCCACTATGTTGTTTAATTGTACCTCGAAATAGCAGCGGCAGAATGATCTGCGTTTGGATGTGTCAAAATTCTGTAGTCCTTCCAGCAAGCAACATACACTTCAGGACTTGAGCTAAACTCCGCAGCCGTCTCTCAGGCTCTGCCGCCCAAGCCTTTGTCACCTCTAGACAAAGGCCATTAATTGCTCTTGTCTGTGAACAGAGGAAGTAATTTTCAACCTTTCACAGGCACTGACTGGAGTAAATGTTAAGATACAACAAACTGTTTTTGTTCCATGTACAAATGAGCAGAGAGAGGGTAGACATTGTTCTAAGCCAGGTACACTTTGCTGCATCCCCCAGATTACCAGGAAAGGGAATACATTTCTTTTCCCTGTGTTTTTTCAGTAAAGTATTGTTCTATCACTTACTGAGGAACTGCTACAGCTGGTCAGGGCCAGCCTCTCCTTCTAAAAGCTGTGACGGTGTTAACTGGGAATGGGGGAGAAAGCTCACTGCCCAGCTACCTACTCAGGAGGCAGGAGGATCCATGCAACGTGATGGAAACCTTTCCTCAAAAGTGAAATCTCAGGAACATGGCTCAGGAAAATAGCACATGCCTAGCACATTTGAAGCCCTGTGTTCAATCCCCCAAAATGAATTTGGACTTGAAAGTGAGGAGGAATGTGAGGGTTGGAGGTGGGGCTCGGTTGGTAAAGCACTATGAGCCAATGAGCCAAATTACCAAGTATCAAGTTCAAGTCCTGATCTCAGACCTAAAAAGAAAAAGAAGAGAAAACAGAAATGTTGAGGAAGTGTTGCATCTCCCAGGTCTGCATTTTGGAAGTCTCCTGCCTCCCAGCCGTATTTACTCCTACCTGTGTTTTAAAGCACGAAGCCCAAGGAAACTGAGGTGATACTAACAAGTGTTGTTGTGATTCTGAGATTTTGAATTCTGGGGTCACAAATGGATTTTCGAAATAAAAGATGGAAATTGAATTTTGTCTTCTATTCGAAGCAATCGCAGACTCCGAGTTACGTTTGCAGTTGCGTCAACTAGAAACCTGCCAGGTGGAGGACAGGCTACCACACTGGGTGGAGTTTATGCCTGAATCTGTGAAGAGAACCACATAGTCACACATATGCACACACCCACACACACGTTTACACACAGGCATGTGCACGCTCACACACAGAGCTAGCCAGCCTGCTGATAACCCTGCAGGTAGGGATGCTGCTGCTTTCCTTGCCTCCGTCCCTCTCCCTCACCCCTGGAGCCCCTTGGGACTCTCTGGCCCCAGTACCCTATCCATGTGGACTACACCATTCCATCTAGACAGGGAGAGGCCATCTGCTAGGTTGTTGCTCTGAGCACCGAAAGCACCTCTCTTCATCTCTGCCGGGTGTCTGAATGGCATGGTGCTTGTGGCAGAAGGTTGACTGCCTTCCCACAGCTCTGTAGGGCCTTCACCCAGGGCAAGAGGGGCTGGCAACTGGCCCCTGGACCCTGCAGCTGCCAGTGCAAGCCGGCGATGTGCCTGCAGCAGACCAAACTCTCTGCTCACGGCAGCTGCACAGCAGAGGCAGAGTTAACGGGGCTGGGGAGTGCAGAGCTGCACTCGTTTCCATTTAGGCCTCTATCCACTGTCCCAGCCCCTGTCCAAGTCCAGCTCTTAAGATGTCAAGGGTGACTCCAAGGAGCATTAAGCATCCAATGGAAACATTACCATGCACACAGTGCGGATTACCATGCAGGTGTTAGCCCAGTTGTTCAAAGGCGGGATCGAGGGAGCGAACGTTTATTTGCTGTGTGTTTTCCACGGTATGTGCACGTGCTTCATTCTATGTGTTATTCCACTCGCCCTAATGAAATCCCCCAGAGAACCAGGATGCCCTGTGGTCTCCGATTTTCCAGATCAGACCCCTGGGGTCACCCCGGCTTGCACTCCCTGTGTCTGCTTGGGGTTGATTTTTTATGGTGCTCCTGTCCTCAGGCCTCAAACACAACTGCAGGGGGAGGCAGCTGCATCCCTCACAAATCCGTGTCCCCAGAGGTGCATTTGGAAAACACCTGGGGAACTCTATGTTTAAAAAAACAGAACAACGAAAAGCCTCACCGTGACACATCCCTTCTCCCTCCAAGGATGAGCTGGAAAGAGGCATCTTTTAATTTTTCTTATTTATGGAGGAAAATACTCACATTGCTCAGTGTGAGTAAGTATCCATGGAACCCAGGCCATCCGCTGAGTTGATTCCCATCCACACTGGCAGTATTACTTTTGTGCATCCGCCCTGGCTGCCCAGGCTCAGGTAGGCAGGTGAACACTATCCCTCCTCTCAGGAGAAGGAGGGCTGTCCCTCTTCCGTCCTCCACAGGTCTCCCCTGTCCATCTCTCACTGACACACTCCAGAGCCTGTCACCACAGGCTCAACCAAGTGTCCTGTATTTGTTACCAATTTGACACTTACAGACACAAATGTGAAATCACTTGATAGTTCGGCTTCCATCTGACTGGGATAAATAGCAATAATAGTAGCAATAATGCAGACAGATGTAGTATGTCAAGAATAACAGGAAAAAAATTAACTTTATTGTTCAAACACTAACCATGTCCCCGTTTCTAGTGAACCTGACAAATAATATCAATCTTTTGCATTTACTGCCCTTGAAAGTGTCACGAATAAAGAGAGAAATGTGAGAAAAAAGAAAAAAAAGAGACGGGGCTGGGAAGGTGACTTAGTGGTAGAGTTCTTTCCTTGCATGCATGAGGCCCTGGGTTCTATTCCTCAGCACCACATAAGCAAAAAGAAAAAAAGCCGGAAGTGGCGCTGTGGCTCAAGTGGTAGAGCACTAGCCTTGAGCTGAAGAGCTGAGGGACAACGCCCAGGCCCAGAGTTCAGGCACCACAACCGGACCCAAAAAGAAAAATAAAGAGAAAAGGAAAGAATAAAGTAAGGAGAGAGGAAAAAAGAGGGAAGGAGAAAGGAAGAGGAAAGAATGGAAAGAAAGAAAGAAAGAAAGAAAGAAAGAAAGAAAGAAAGAAAGAAAGAAAGAAAGAAAGAAAGACAGAAAGAAAGAAAGAAAGAAAGGAAGAAAGAAAGAAAGAAAGAGAAAGAAAGAAAGAAAGAAAGACAGAAAGAAAGAAAGAAAGAAAGGAAGAAAGAAAGAAAGAAAGACAGAAAGAAAGAAAGAAAGAAAGGAAGGAAGGAAGGAGGGAAGGAAGGAGGGAAGGAAGGAGGGAAGGAAGGAGGGAAGGAAAGAAAGGCAAAGAAAAAAGAAAAGGAGAAAGGAGGGAAGGAGGAAATGGGATGGGGAACAGAGGGAGAGAGATAAGACAGAGATGAGATGGAGATGGGAGGAAGAGAGGGAAGAAGGAAGCAGGAAGGTAGGAGGAAGGGAGGGAGGGAAGAAAGAAGAGAAGAAAACGAAGGAAGAAAGGGAAGAAAGAAGAGAAGAAAAAGAAGGAAAGAAAATAGGAAGGAGGGAGGGAGGAAAGTAGGGAGGGAAGGAGGGAAGATAGAAAGATAGGAAAGCTATTTACCAGCAAATTTTTTCAGGCCACTCTATTCTTCCAAATACTCAGCTCTTCTTTGGTGGTTGCTGTAATTTCTGTCAACAAAATTAAACCTTGAGGATAGGGAGCACTTGCGTATAGAAACTGATTTTTAGGTTGGCACCTATTTTGATGTTTTTAAAACATATGGACATATCTGGCATTTTCTTTAAGAAAGTGAGTATCTTGATATTAAAAAGTCTTTGTGTCTGAGCTAGTGCTGATGTGTGCCCTAGAATGTGTCCTACAAAGAGTGGGATTCCGCCCACAGCCTGAGAGTTGAGGTCAATTATCCTAACAGCAAGAAGTCATAGCATTCCTGCATGAGAGCATACCTTACCTGTTAACCATGCCTGTTACCCCAGAATTTCCACCATTTCTCCTGAGAATTCTTTTCTTTCTCCTAGAATTTCCCAAGAAATTCCCAATCACTGCCACCTGGGGAGATGGCTGTCCCAAGGAAAAGGGCAGGTATGGTTTATGTGAGAGCCAGCACGTGCATGCCAAGCCTGGTGGACTGTCTGTGACCACTCTGAGCCCGGGCAAGAAAAGGCAGTTCTGCCCAGGCCAATGAACACTCACGATAGATGCCTTTGAACACTTGTAACTTTGGGATTTTTATGTCAATTATTCATCTGGAGCCTAGGCTGGCCTCAAACCCTGCCTCCACCTCCAGAGTGCTGGGATTACTGGTGGTGTACACTACCATACCCAGAGAAGAGGAGGAGGAGGAGGAAGGGTTACAGAGGCGGTGAATGCGGCCAAAGCACGTATTTACCTACATGAAAATGTCCTTACAAATGATCTTTCTACACACAACTTGCTCAACGACAATAAAAGAAAAATGCCAAGTGGAAAAGGATAAAATAAACAATAAAACTAGGGATACAGGTGGACATTGCAACAATGAGATGTACAAGTCGTTATGTCAAAAAACAAACTTTACAACTTTGGTGGGGATGGGGGGAAAGATCGGGTGGGAGGAGGGGGGAAGTATGGGAAGGGATGGGAAGGGGAAACAAAGAGGAGGCAACAATGCATGATAAGAAATGTACTCATTATCTTGCCCATGTAATTGTAACTCCTCTGTACGGTATTCTCACAATAAAAAAAAAATTTAAACATAAATTAGAAAAGTGCTAAATAAAAAAAAAACATCATGCAGATAGCATAATTTTGACCATAACCTTATCAGTGGTATGTAATATTTGTATTTCTTCTTAGGTTTATTCCCACATATGAATACATACATCCACACATTCATTTTCCTATCATTTACATTGCTTAGAAGACTTAGATAACTAGTGTCACCAACAGAAGGGAGCTAAGGAGTGGTACCTACTCAGAGTAACAGTGTCCTGGATGGGCTCTGGCAGGACAGGATGGGGGTGGGGGTGGGGGAACATGGATTGTGGCTAAGGGAAGAAGCAAGCGCAGTGGTAACGCGTCAGCACTGGTCCTTGCTGTAACTTAATCTTGAGTCTGGGATACCTGGGAATGTGCTAGACTACCTCCTCCACTTTCCTATAAACCCAGAGCTGTCCTTAAAAAATAAAATCTACTTTTTAAAATTACTACCAAAAATATCAACATTTCTCAAGACCGTAGCATCAAGCCTGTGGAGGAAGCGACAGGCCAGAGCCTCGAGAAGGCCTGGCCTCTGCCAGCCTTGCTTTCCTGGCTCATTGTGTATCCCTTCCCATGATTCCACGCACTTGCAAAGTGCACGGCTTCCTTCTCCATTTCACAAACAAATGCTTTTTCCAGAAGATCCTTAAAAAAATCCCAAACAAACAAAAAACAGAATTTCCCGCAGTGGTTCAATTTCTCTTCTATTTCTTTTCCATTTCCATTTCTTTTTCTTCTCTCTTTTTGTACGTGAGGGATACAGGAAGGAGACACTGCCACGCACAGGGATACGAGTGTGCGGGGTTTATTTCACTCTCATTCGTACGGTGGCCTCCGTGGCCTCCTGCACATACAGCTTTCTGGAGGAAATTAGGTTTAATATTTTAAAAAGGGCCAGAGGAAGAGCCCCGGGCGGATCCTGGAGGAGGAATCCCGGGCGCTGGGGGAGGCAGGGCACGGTGGCTGGGCTCTGGGCCTTGCCTCTCCTTCCCATCGAGTTCTCTCCTGTAGTGGTTCCGAGTTCTGAGACCACCCCTGCACCTGGCCTCACAGCGAGCAGGTGGAGCGAGGGCAGGGCTGCAGGCGGGGCTCCTGGCTCTGCACCTGCCCTGCTGAGTGCTAGTGCAAATCAGTGCACACCCTGCCACACATCCACTCCTGACAGGCTCCATCTAGTGACTAAGAAACTCTCAGCAGCCCCTGGGTCCAGGATGATTCCCCGAAATCTGATGGGTCTCTCTCCCCAACTCTAGCCACACCTAGCTACCATCACCTATTTGTCTAGCTGTTATCTATCATCCACTGTATCTATCTACCTATCTTCCATCTATGAATCAGCTATCTACTAACATCTATATACCTATTTACCTGTCTCTCTGTTACTGATCTACTATTATCTAGTCCTCAATCCTTGTCTACATTTATCTAATTATCTATCTACCTCTGGTCATCTAGCTATCTAATTACTCATCTTCTTTCTTTCCACCACTCATCAGTTATTAAATGGTCTGTATTCCTATCCGCTGTCTAAACATTGAAAGGAAATATTTCAGAGCATTTTGTAAGTAACACTAGGATCCTGAAATGTGGACTCTGGTTGGTTTGTTTCCTACATGTGGGGGACATTTTCTTGTATACCGCTGCTGGTGCTCCTGCACTAGCTTGTTGGGACGCTGGCGTGGCCTTGTCCACATACACTGCTGGCTTTCTGCAGGAAAGACTTGTTGAAACAGTTACTGAGAATCCCACTCATCTCCTACCTTAATTCTCCCAGACAGAACCCTCCACACCCCAGTGCTGAGAGAAACATTAGGGGAAACACCACTGCGCTTCCATCCCACCCACATCCCTCATTCAAATTCAGCTGCTCCATTCGTGTCCATATCTAGTCCACGCTCTGACCCCCCAGCCCTGGGTTGGCCAGGCTGAGGGCTTTTGAAGACTGCCAGATGGCTGCTTTCTGCACTGATCCTGTGTTCAGGTCACCCACTACTCTGCCTGACAGCACTGCACCCTTGCATTGCTGAGAGAGAAGCTCTGTGGTCCTGGTGCCCGACCCTCCCACCCAAAGAGAGGGGTTGTGACTATTTGAGTCATGTGGTTTCTGCCGTGTTCTCCACTGGTGAGGAGACCTGGCTTTCCAGCCTGGGTCCAACTGAAACATGGAGGAAAGACAGCCACAGAAAACCGACATTTGCTGAACACCATAGATGGAACTGGTTGCCCATGCCTCTCAGCCAGCAGAGAAATCTGCACTGCAGTGCATTTCCAATTCATAAACATCAGAGAATAGAAAGTTGGTAAGAATAGAAATTCAGCATCTAGCAGGCTTCTGGGAAGATTCATCTCCAGATGCCAACAGTGGTGTCTAGGATATGGGAGATGAAGTATTACACATCACCAATTACCTCTCTGAATGCTATTTGTCCATTACAAAGGGGAAAATAGCACCTTTACAAAAGAAAACACCACAATGTTTCTATATGCATCCTCCGGTGAAGATCATTCACGTAACAACCAACACTGTTTAATTCAAAACCAGAGACAAATATGCTTACTATATAGGTTATTTTTTTTCTTTAATAAACTACCCACTGATGTTCTTTGCAAACTTTTCTCTGAGGTGCAGTTATTGTTTCATCCACTGTTTTCTTCTCTATTTTTGTTGTTGTTGTTTTTCTTGGTTGTGGGGCTTGAACTTAGGGCCTGGGTCTGTCCCTGAGACTTTTCACTCAAGGCTAGCACTCTACCACTGTGAGCCACAGCGCCACTTCCAGTTTCCTGGTGGTTAATTGGAGATAAAGAGTCTCACAAACTTTCTTGCCTGGACTGGCTTTGAACCTTAATCTTCAGATCTAGCCTCCTGAGTAGCTAGGATTACAGGCGTGAGCCACTGGCAGTGTCCAACTTATTCTCTCTATATGTTTTTTTGGTCAGTCGTGGGGCTTGAACTCTGGGCCTGAGTGCTGTCCCTCAGCTCTTCAGCTCAAGGCGAGCACTCTACCTCTTGAGCCACAGCACCACTTCCTTATTCTCTATTTTTATGCTTATGCTGATTAATGAAATGCAACAGCTTTTGATATTGCTGGCTGCAGTGGTTGATTCCGTCCTGTGTTACCCCATTGGTTTAGGGATTCAACCTTCACCTTTCTGGGGAATAGAGAAACATTACCCTGGATTTTCTACCATATGCAGTGATGAACTCTGGTATGGTTTTCTCCCCTCAAACACTAATATTTTATTTTAGAAAATATAGTGTGTAATTCTGCTTTTCACAATTTTACAGTAGTGCTCATTTATTTTTTTGGCATGGCTTCCAAAGTGTATCAGCATCCCTAGTTGTGTTTACCTCTGGTTTACTCACCAGGCCTACAACAGCCCCTGATAATCTGCCTACTGAACCACTACATTTAGAAAAACATTCCCTCCTTACTTGTTTTTCTCAAAAATTTAATCTTTAATGTCAGACCATTGATTTGGGGGGGGAATATCACAATTATATCCCATGGATACCCACCACCAAAATTTCCCAGGGGGCAGCTGAGTACCAGTGGCACACAACTGCAGTCTCAGTTACACAAGATGGCTGAGACCTAGAAGACTATGGTTGAAATTCAGCCTGCAGAGAAACACCTCAAGAATATGTTCGGTTAACCAGCAAAATGCTGGGTACCAACTGTAGGCAAGAAAGCTGAGTGAGCACAAGAGGCCTCAGAGTTCAAATCCTGGTCCTGACACAAAAATAGTCTCACAGATACTAGTACTAAAATTGTACTAAGTAAACCCAGAACATAAAGTAATTGTGCAAGGAAAGATCATTTTAATGCTTAGTTTTCTGAGTCTTCAGACTTCATTTATTTACATTTATTTTCTTTTCTGTTTGAGAAACAGATACTGTTTGAGATAGTTAAAATTTAACAACAAATAGCATAATATAAAATACATTAGTGTATTTTATGTTTTAACTAATTAAACACATACGCCTCAATGAAGCATCTTATGTCTCAAGTAAAACTATTTCTTTCTTTTTCCTAACTAACTTAAAACACATATAGTATGAGTAGGTGAGGATGCAGCTCAGTGGTAGAAACCTTGACTGGAATACACAAGGCCTTGTTCAATCCTCAGACCTGCAGAAGAAAAACAAAAAAGTGACAGCATGAAAGTCTTCTAAAGATTTCGCCACAGAACTGGCAGCCAGAGAGAACTTCCGTGCTTGCTGAGGTTAGCTTTCATTCTGTGCAACAGATGCTCAGATTCTTTTACACAAATTGCAATTACACCGGAAATATTTGCAATCCACCATATACATTAAGTATCCATTTGCATTACGTATCTGTGCCATCAAAGTCACACACATGGCTTACTGGCACGTCCTATTTATTTGTGGACTTAATTTTATCCATTAGGCCACTTTCAATCCAGGAATAGGTCTGCCTTAGTAACTGAAAACATGTCCTTACTATTAGCCAAGTAGAGTACCATCTGTTTGAGAATGAGTTCTAATGAAGTCAAATTTCAGAAAGAATTCTTTTCTGACGTTCAGCTGGCCATCCCAGCTGCTGTCCACGGCCGGGTTCTGTAGCATCATCTTCTCTCCTCTTTTCCTCAGGGCTCCGGCTGACTGTGTTAGGCAACCTACCTGCGTGAATGTATAACCTCTTTGAGGACCATGCCTGACATTCTGGGGTTCTGGGAGGGAGACCACCCACCAGTTTTTTGTGGAGGACACAACTCAGCCCACAACTATTGGGGACTAATAGTTTGGGGTGTTGTTTTTTTTAAATTTTCAAGTTTAATTGTTAACAATTTAATTTCTTATTTAAAAAAATAAAAACATGTGACCCTGCTTTATTTGGGAAATGCCTACTCACTTGAACCATTTTCAGATTTATGAAGGAGTTTTAGTAATGATGACATTCTTGTGGTTTTTTGGTTGTTTCCCCGCCCCTCCCTTCTTCAATTTCATTTTCCCTTGACTCCCTTTCTTCCCCTTGTGATGGCCAGTGCTTCTAGAATGCTCTTCTCCTGGAACAGGGCTGGCAGGGCTCTGGGCTGTCCTATCCCACAGGAGTGGGGCTCACCAGAAACTGGGCTGTCCCTCTGCTCTAGCAGCTTGCTCAGTGATTTCTGGCCATGAGCCTGACATCTCCACATGCCGGGCCACCTCACCAAGTGTGTAGGTATGTGTCTGGCACTACAGGAAGCTATCTGCTGGCCAACCTGGCACATAACAGTTTCTGAGACAAGGAGAGGTAGGAACACCCTCTCACCAAGCGGAGGCTACAATGGACTCCCATGTAGCTGTCTCTACTATCTGAGTAGCACAACTCACATCTTACCAGTGTATGTGTGTTTGTGGGTATGTGTATGTGTGATTCATTTCTGTTGAATAATTGCCCCCAAAACATTACATAATTCAATATGCTTTGGCATATCTCATACCACATAAATGACTCCCATCCATACCCTTCACGGTTACTTCTCTTTGTCTATGGTCGCCTATTATACCTGTTTCATGCTAAGTGGGCCATATAATATGACTGGCTTCTTTCACACAGCTAATGTGTTCAAGGGTTTCCCATGTTGCAGTAGGCATTGGTGGTCCAGTCCTTCTGGCTCTCTCACCACCTCTAGGGCTGGTGTCACATTGATAGTGGCAGAAGTCACATTGGATCAGTCATTGCTTGCAAATTTCCAGCTTGATCTTTCATTTGTCTCTAATAACCAGTGAGCTAATGATTCAGATAATAAGTTATTGACCTTATTACATGTTGCTTCTCTTTTTGACTTGCATATGTCTAAACACAGATTGTTCTTACTTCTTTCATTTACATGGGCATAAGTTGAAAAGAAAAGGAATACCATAAGTAACTGCTAACGTTTATTGAGTGGTTTTTATGCTTGAACAAGCCCTATAGTTTACCTACAGATCTCATGTGAGTGGAATTTTAACAACATACACAAGAAGCTATTAGCATCTTAATTCCTGACTAGGGAAATGAAGCTTAGAAATATTAAATACTGTGTCCAGATCCATACAGCTAGTAAATAAGAGAGCTGTAATCCAAGCTGCATTTCACAGATTCTGTGCAGAAGATGCATACAAAGGAAGAGGGAAGAAAGAAGGAGTGAAAATAACAGAACAGAAGATCGAGGGTCTTTACATTTACCCCTGCATGTGACTCCGATGCTGCCAGCTGTGTTGATATGCTGGGTTCTTGTGTCCATAAACACACAGCAGCAGACAAATACTACTTTGGGAACAAACATTACTTGAAATGTTCTTTTCAATCTCCACACAAGCTCTAAGATGGCACTCTTCTCCATGTGGATAAATATATGATGTTGAAGAACTTGACGAGCAATCAGTTCCTGGCAGACACGGTCCATCTCTAGGGTGTTTTATCAGACACACAAGGCACACCAGGATGAAATACTCCAGCATTTAAAACAATATTCCAGAATTTATGGGTTGGTGTTTAAAAATAATAGTCTTAAAATGTCTCAACATATGCATAGACCAACCAGGACCTCGTCTCTGTATTTATTGTTGGGTAATAAAAATGTGTAGAATACTGTTGTAAACCTAGGGTGGTACACACAGCTACAATCCAGCATTGGATCAAATAATGTGCGTCCAGCTATAATTCTGTCAAGATGAGACATATAAACACCCTGATGGAAGTAGGGGACCACACTATTGTTGATAGACATGCCAGATTCAACTGTGGGAGAGGGTGGCTTGTCATTACTTCTCAGAAATGATGCAATGTATGGAATCTTGCATTTCTCTCAGAAGAGTGAAAGTGAGACTTTAAAGATGGGGGAGAGGAAGGGCACACCCTGGGAATGGAATGAACACACAGGAAAAATTCTTTTCAAGGAAACATGCAAACAATCCTCAGTGGTGAGCATGAAAAAAGATTAGCTCTGATGTGTGTGTGGGGGGGGGGGAGTCCTCTTTGTGATGTTGAAAGCTGAATAGCAGTAAGAATGTATACTGCAGTGCTTCATAATGGAATTAGGCCCCCTGTATAATGAGGTTCATTATAAATGACATGCATAATTCCAGTCCTGTTCTGTGAGAATACCATCTTTTGATGTGCAGACAGACTGCTTTAATGGACCAAAGCACCACACCACACTTACAGCACACTTAAAAAAATATTTCACAGGAATGTTTTGTTTCCCCCTTTCACTTCTCAGAAGTCAGTGTGGACTTTGTACAAAATATATCCATTGTGATGAGTGTCCTCGTGTAATGAAACGCACATCATTCAGGGTGCTGTTTAAAAATCTCTGGGGATGAGTGTGCGGGTAAAGATCGCCTGGTGGGTTAATTTCATCTCTTTGTGACTGCACTATGCAAACGACATAGGGAGATGGTTTGATTAGTGTGGATTTTTCAAGGTTGCCTATTTATTTCTGCCAATCCTCACCCCCCCCCCCCATCCAGCTCTTAAATCTTTTGAGGAAATCAAACATAGCGAAACATAATGCAACCTCTGAAGGGAATAAAGCAAATGGCACTGGGAACAAATATACAAAGACAAAGGCAATGTAGACACAAAAATCATGTGGCCACCTTAGCACTGGGTTTCAAAAGTGAGGCAAGGCCAGATGACCCTTGCAGGATGCATACCTCCTGGCTCAGCTTCGTTTTCCCCCCTCTCTCCCATGTCATGGCTCTTGAGCATACTTGTGGTGACCATGACTTTGGAGGACCACTGTCCATTGTGGGGGTTAGGGCTAGGCCTAGAGAGTCTGTAGCCTGATAATGGCCATCTTGTGTCTACTCTGTGTCTTTGGTCTCTCTCCACAGAGATGGCCTATCAAGATCAAAACTCCTCAGGACTTCCTCATTCACTATTCCAACCTAAGCATGAGCCAGAAAACCCTGTGGTTTGTGTGGTTATCTACAGAATTCTTCCTCAGTAATTAGGAAGTTTGCTGGGTTTCAGTAGAAACCAAGATGCTACCAATTCTTGTAAATCCAAGCCACATCTCACCTTTCTTGCAATTATAACAGATGTTTGAACCTAAACATTTAATGCCAATGTGATACACCATCATACCTGCCACTAGTCACAACTCTCAAGGAGAAATCAACGCATTCCTTTGGCCTAGCGTTCTATTATCACTTACTACTATTTACCCATCAGGAAGATTGCTTAAGCATGTCATGGAAAGTGAAGAGTTCTATCTTCCTATGTTAACTATACAATGCTGCTTCAGAGAGCTTCCTAGGAGGAATGATACCAAAGTTTGAGGGAAGAAATGAAGGAAGAGAAGCTGGATCTAGCATGACAGGGGCACATCTATGAGGGTGGCCAAGAGTAGCCAGAGCAATGAAAATGACTGGAAGTAGAACCACACAGACTGGAAATGGAAGAAACCCACTAGCTCATCTCAGTCATCTTGAAAGGGACCAGTCTAGGCCCCTTCCACAGAATTCCTTGCCCAGACTTGGTGTCATTTTTAACATGGTTATAGGATAGTATGCTTGTGTTAACTGGGTGAATAGCTTATGCCCATGACTAAACAACAGTGAATCTCTAGCCATATTAAAGTGATCATGTTAAGAGGGAGTCAAAGTTCCAAATCTTGAATGGTGAGCTTGAGGGAAGAACGCCCTGTTTTGGGACATTCCTAAAATGTCCCTGCAGGGCACCCGTTCACTGCCAAAATACTAGCTGCCTCACCCACACACAGTGGGATCCTCACTCCTGGTTCAAGTGTCCTGAAACAGAAGAGACCACAGAAATAGACTCTGCTAAGGTTAAAAGATCAACTATTAACCCCAGAATCCTTGAGACAAGGAAAAAGGGAGCTGGGAGCTGCGGAGAAGAGGTTCTATTTAACTTTCTGGACCCAGACGCTCTGGTGCATACTGGTTCTGTTTCTCCTCTGTCCTCCATGGGACTGAACTTCAGTTAGAACCAGAGTTGGGGGGTCAAGCACATGATGTAAAAACCCTACAACACCTGATGAAAGGGGTGGTTGGCTAGTGAGCCCTATAAAACAGAGAGCAATGAGAACTAGATGTTTGGAATCAGCAACTAACATGGAGAAAGTCATCAACAAGGATGGGTAAGGAGCTACAGCTCGGAGCTGACACTCAGTCACTACTCTTCCGACTCACATGGTGCCCCGTGGCAAGTGACAACATTCCTGAAGCCATTTGTTGTCTTCCCTGGACTGCTGGTGCAGAGCAGTAACTCATTTAATGAAAATCAACCTCGATGAAGCTAGATTTCTGCTTATTGACATGGGAAAAGGCCAGTTGTATGCAAACATCCCCATGAGCAGGAAAGTAAGGTTTTAAAATCAGCATAATCCAAGGCCTGTCAATGTACAGTGTGGTACTCAGCCCTTGGTAAGTCAATGTGACCACTCAGGAGTAAAATGAGTGGCCTTTTCCTTCAGCACATTCTATGCATTATGTTTTCTGGTGACTGCCAACTTGTTCAGCCGTCAGTGCTTAAAATGTTGAAACCTAACTGGTTAATAACTATTTAGTATAAATATGTATTTAACTACATACTGCCAGGACCTGTCTTCTGGGCCTGAGAATGCTATAAAAATGATGGGGAACTACCAGTGTCGCAAGTGAGAAAGCTGAGGGACCACTTCCCTAGAGAGAGCAAGGCTGGTTAAGAGTACTTTTGGAGAACAACAGGCAATGGTTCCTGATGATTTCAGCTACATGAATGCATCATTTACATTTGTGTGGGGTTTGAGAATCCATAAAAGCACCATAAACTGAAGCTTGGGGCTAAAACTGTACCCCTAACCAGGGAGGGGAGGCGTTGAAGAGTTCTGCCCAGTGCTGAAAACCTGAGCCTGAGCTAGAGAAAGAGGGGCAGAGAGAGATAAATGGGGGATGGGGGGAGTGCAGAAAGGGAGGCAGACAGAGAGATTCAGAGAGATGGAGCTTAAGAAACACAGATAAAAGAATTTTTGGAAAGAAAGGCAGAAAGAAAGAGAGGAGAATTATTACTGGGTAAAGTAGTAGAGTTTAACAATAGTTTATTTTATCAAGTTATTATAGACATTATGACTTTAAAAATCAACATATCAATATTTGCTAGAAATTCTTCCATTTCTCTCAGATTCTCAAACTTATTATCACAAAGGTTTGAGAAGTATTCCCTTATAATGTTCTAAAGCTTGGTTGTTTCTGTGGTGATGTTTCCATTCCCATCTCTATTTTGTTTATATGGGTGTGTTCTCTTCTTTTTCTGGTAATATTTGCTAAGGGTCTGTCAATTTTGTTAATTTTTCAAAGAACCAACTCTTTGTTTTGTTGATTCTTTCTATGATGTTTTGGACTCTAATTCATTTCTGATTAATATTAATTATTTGTTTCTGTCTACTGGATTGGGGTTTGGCTTGTTGCTCTTTTTCAAGGAACTTCAGGTGCATCATTAAATTGTTGGTTTGAGATCTCTCCAGTTTGTTGATGTAGGAACTCAGAGCTATAACTTTTCCTCTGAGTACTGCCTTTGCTGTGTCCTGGAGGAGCTGGTATTTGTGTTTTCATTTTTGTTAAATATCATGAACATTTGAATTTCCTTTCTAATTTCTTCCATGACCCACTGGTGGTTCAACAGGGTGTTGTTCAGTCTACATGTGTTACAGGGAGGTGGCTTTTGCTGTTGAATTCTCAAAACAAACTCCTACATAAAAATAAATTATTTTCATAATTTTTAATACATACTACAAAATAAATAGCAAATCATTTTTAAGATAACAAAAGGAGTAGAAGATGGATGTGCATGGTATATGCCTGTGATCCTAGCTACTTGGAAGACTAGAAACAGGAGGATCATGGTTCAGTGCTAGTCCAGCAGAAGTTATCCACACAACTCCTTCTCCACAACAAGAAGCTGGCTACAACAATGAGAAGCTGAGCATAGGTGGGTCATGGCGCAAGTGTAGGCCTGGGAGGGAAGCAAGAACCAATATTAAAAATAATTCACTTAATGTAGAGCCAGAGGTGCCGCTCCTCAGGACTGTAATGGCCTGACAAACATGAGGCCCTGGTTCAAATGTCATTATAACAAAAATAAATAACACCAACAAAAAATGAAACATGGGTAAGACCTACATTACTTCTGTGGATATGTATTTTTATTTTGTATTATCTTCAAATACTTGCACAAAGAGTAGCCATTTAACAAGGCAGTTTATGAACACAACATGTCTTGATTATTATTACCCTTTTTACCTTTCTTACCCATCTCTCCCAACCCACCTCTTCCCTTCATTTTTCTTAATTTTGTGGGCTATACTTTGAATTCTTGACCACATTCTTTCCCCAAGGAAATTCTTTTTAAACTTCCTTTTTTCCCCATCTTATTTTTCTCTTCAATAGTAAAGATCAAATTACACACACAGAAACTCGACTTAAACTTTGTCAGACTGAACTTCACACAATTATTTGTCAATATCTTACATAAGAGCATGCACAAGAAATAGTTCCCCATTTAAAGTATTTCCATTTACATGTATTCTGTGACAAGGACATTTATTAGAGCGTATTTATGGTCTTGGATGTCTCCTTGAGGCCTGGCTGTCACCCTGTGATCCATCCCATCCAGGCGTAATGGACGCCTGTTAACATGATGGAACTTATACAAGAGGAAAAGATGACACTTTGGAGCCAGACTACTCCCCTTCTGAGGACAGTTAGAATGGCTGCTGGAAGTCCAGAAAGGAGCTGTCTCTGAAAGAAAATGGTTTCACATCCAGAGCAAGACCATCTTGTCTCATGTATGTGGGGACTCCATGTCTACATTGAAAAAAACAACAAACCAAAGAAAACTCAAGGTGCAATGAGCTGGGGGGGGGGGGTACAAAGGTGCTTTACAGGGAAGAAGGGCTCTGCCACACACCGGCCCACGTGGGCTGCTTGGGAAGGAATGCAGCTGGGGGTAATTGAAAGACATGGAGGCCACAGAAGATGGCCTCCCCAGGACTTTTGGCTTCCTGAGAGGAACTATGGAAACCCCTGGAGAGCAGGAGGTTTCCAGGAATAGATTCTTCCTGATGGAAACCTGGTGTCAGCCCCCAGTAGCATGTGGCTTTGTAGAGGGACTGGAGCAGAGTGAGTCTAACACTGGCCTTGCCTTTCTCCATTTTCTCCAGAGTATGAGTTTGGGGCCTTTTGGGCATCAGAATCAGCGGGGTGGTGTGTGTGGCTCCACCAGATTCCTGATACCCACTGTTGGGCAGCCACACCAGCCTCAGCCCCACAGAGCTCAGCCACAAGAGACTGTTCTCCATGTAGAAGTGGCCCAGCACACCGAGGCCCTGCCAGCGCCGTGTCAGTGCTCTGGGGAGAAAGGGCAATTGGGCTACCAGAAAGGGGCCAGAGCTTGTTGACTCCACTTGGCTGCTTGGATCCTAGCAGATCTCAGGAAGGCATAGGGCTCCTCCATGTTGAAACACTTAATTTTCCTTCGCTGTACACATTCTCTTTGTTTGTCAACCAGAATCAGATTCTGGTTGTGTTAACCCAATTACTGTTGGGGCCCAAGTTGTCGTCCACACCTACCACTCAAGATGACTCAAGATTGTCTCAGAGATAGAAGATAACTCTTGGATAGTGGAATGATTCTCTAAACTGATCTAGAGTCTGCTGGATGGCAGTGCCAGGCAATCAACTTGCTTCTACCAGCCTCTACTCAACGGGCCAATGCACCCCACAGAGATGCGCATTCAACTCTTCATGTGATGACCGCATCATGTCCCATGGTCCTGCTCTGATTTTCTACTCACAAGTGTTCCAGTATCCAAATCTTTCACAAGGATTCAGTGCTGACACTAATTTCAGATTTAGGTATTTTAGTGGCTGAGATGTGATACCTTAATGTGTATTTCCTAATGACCAGAGAAAGGATAATATTCATGAAGATCCTCAATCAGGAAGGTAGCAGGGTTTCTTTTTGAAAGTTCTTAAACGTGATCATAGAAAATACAGATGTAAACATTACTAGCATTTCAGATTGTATCTTTCTAGATTTCCTATTTTCCTCCTCCTCTTGTTCCTTCTTTTCCTCTTCTTCCTTTCCCTCCTTTCCTTTCCTTCCCTTTCTTCTCTTCCCCTCACCCCTCCCTTTCCCCCTCTCATTCCTTCTGTCTCTTTCTTCCACACACACAGTCTTTATGGCTTTATGATTATGAAATATTCAGATAGCCATTGCTGGCATAACCAAACTCCTATATTTTTATATTTTCTGGCAACTTTATCCTTTTGAAGTTTATCTAGAACTTGTCAGGATGGGACTAAAGTAGTGCTTTCTCAGATGTGGTCTTTCTGGGGCTATGGTGAAATGCCCCAGGTATGCAAGGAGACAGCATCTCTGTGGCAGGCTGGACTTTCTGTCTTACTGCATGCTATATGCCTGCAATGGCTGCAGCTTCTCAGAACTGTTCTTTCCCAGCTCCAAGAAATCCCACCTGAAACATACAGCTTAGTATGCTTGGCCAAAAATGTGAGAGGACTCCACGCATACTTCTCATTCTTCTGTAGCTCAGTATTCTTCTTGTGTGTATCTTGCACCACAAACTCAATTCATTCTATAGACTCCAGTCCAGCCTGGCTCAGACGTCCCTTCCCTGGGCCTGGGTCCCCAAAGACACAGTAGGCAAAAAGCCTTCTTCCTAACATCCTGGCAGCTGCAAACCCTGCTTCCTATATTCTATTTGTGTGCAGTTTTCTAGTTACTTACACCAAGGGACTCCACTGGAGTCAGCTTATCATAGCCAAAAAAGCTAATTGTTTATTTGTGGAATTGTTTTCTCATTAAAAACAAATTATGTGTACATATGTCTAACTGTGAGCATCCTAATTCAAAAATCCAAAATCCAGAATCCAGGATTCCGACATACCAACAAGTGGAAAATCTCATGCCTTCTACTGATATTAAAACATGAGCTTGCTAAAAACACTAAATAAGATTAACTGCAGATGATATGTATATGATACATAAAGGTCATATATAAATTGCATATCTAGACTAGGATAACATCCCCAAGATATCTCGTTATAGACATGCATACATTTCAAGTTCTAGTCCCAAGCATTTCAGATAACTGATATTCAATTGTGTTTATTAAAATTATTAAAAAGTCAAGATGTACAACTTAGAGCCAGGTGTAGTGGGACATGTCTCGTTACACAGGAGATGGTAGGAGGATCTGGGTGCAAGGGGAAAGAGCTAGGGGTATGGCTCAAGTGGTACAACACTGCCTTAGCAAGCTGAGAATTCTGAATGTAATCCCCAGTACCACCATCACTACCTAAAAAGGAGGAGAGGGTAATAGTTTTGAAAATTCATCTAATTATACTGTATTCCATTTAGCTGTGCCTTGGCATGCTTCAATAGTAAACAGGCAATTTAAAAATTAGTTTTTTAATATAAGAAGACGTAAAGGCATACTGTCCACTTTTCCTCCAATGACTAATATGAAACTACAATGAGGGGCTGGGAAGATGGCTCAGTGGTAGAGTGCTTCCCTTGCATGCATGAGGCCCTGGGTTCGATTCCTCGGTACCACATAAGCAGAAAAAGCCCGAAGTTTCACTGTGGCTCAAGTATAGAGCACTAGCCTTGAGTTGAAGAGCTGAGGGACAGTGCCCAGGCCCAGAGTTCAGGCCCCACAACCCACAAAACAACAACAACAACAACAACAAAAAACTACAATGAGACAGAGATTGTTTCTGTGGATCATACTTGCCACCTTCGGGGGGGGGGGAAATATTAACAGTTCATTTATGTCTACTTCTTAATGTAATTTTATAAACTCTTATTCTTCCTAAATGTACTATATTTTATGTTCTTTGCTGATCATTTCCGGTTTCCAGTTTTTATTTAGTATTTCAAACATTTTGCAAAAGAAAATGTTGGCATGCACTTCCTGTGGATATAATAATGTTGCTCTAAGGCAAATTTCCCAATGTGAAACTGTAGGGCCAAACAAATATGGATTTTATTTTGTTACATATTGCCAAAATGTTTTCCAAAGAGATTCACCGATTTGAAATATGCCAACAGCAAACAAGACACCTCCCCCGCCCCAATCACATCTACCTTCTACTTTCTTAGCTTTTTAATCTCTGCCCAGCCTGGTAGCTTAGAAATAGAACAACTTGAGAGTTTCAGCTTGATTGTTCGGTTGTAAATAAGGTCGAAATCCTTCTCCTTTCTTCAATTGCTGAGTATTTTAACTGAGTATTTGTTGGGTTTATTCAACAGTGTCAGTGAGTGTCCAACCGGGCTGGAGAGCTGCTACTGATACCACTGTCCTTGAGTTAAGGAAGAGAAAGAACTGAAGCATGACTTCAAGAATGGTGTGATTTGCCCCAAGGGGCAAAGTTATGAAGTGTCCAGCTTTTACCATTTACTTCAATGAACTGTAACCTCAAAATTCAATTATATTGTATACATAATTACACCAATGTTTCTGCTATCATACATGTTTTAAGTTGGAGGTGAAGTCTTTCCTGGCTGATGTGCTAATGAGGAAAATCTTGGCTCAGCACAAGGCCTTGTGCTGTCTCCTTCCTGGCCACCAGCCTTGAGTGCAGCTTCCTCTTCACTCTCAGATGCCGTAGAATGGACATCCACATGGGGAGGGCAGGAGCAGCAGGTCTTGCTGCCTCAGATCTCAGAGCAGTTTGTACGTGTGGCTACTTAAGAACCAGTTTCCACCTCTCCTGAACCTTGAGTACGAATCTAGGGCCAGGCCTCCATCGATTGTCCGTCTGCTCTGGCCTTGCACCATGATGGCATGCCAGTAATATTCTGAGGGAAGTCGGGGAGACTAAAACACAGACAGATAGAGGGGGCGGCGGGAAGACAGAGGAGCTGGCCTGCAGGAGCAGCTTTGAACCATCACCTCATTAATGCAGCCAACCACCTTGTGAAACACCACCACCTCCTACGAATCATCTTCTTCGGTGAATTCTTAAACAGCCTCTGGACCCCACTGTACACCGAGATAATTGTGACCTTCTAACGGTTACCATGGAAAGAATTCCTAGATTATAAATAATGACAATGTGAGTTTCCTAGTTACCAGGCATGTTTATAAAATGAATTCCAAAGGTACATGACATTTAATTCCAGCCTATTTTTAGAAATTAAAGGATAATAAAGTAAAATATCTTCTTTTTTTCCATAAGACCAAAATGGTGACATTTTTCCAAGTCTAATTATAGAACAGCAAGACCTATATGGCCATTAGGGGAAAACATAAGGGTATTTAGTAATAGGGCATCCTTGGCGATTTTTTAAAAGCACTTACAAAAACAAATTTTTAAAGAAGGAAAACATGACAACAATGTAGATCTCAGCGTCAAGTTGTAACAATCATGTATCTGAATTGGATTTATAAAATTTGGAAATATAAAGATACAATATCCCTTGCCGGGCGCTGGTGGCTCACGCCTGTAATCCTAGCTACTCAGGAGGCTGAGATCTGAGGATCGCGGTTCAAAGCCAGCCCGGGCAGGAAAGACCCTGAGACTCCTATCTCCAATAAATCACCAGAAAACCGGAAGTGGCGCTGTAGCTCAAGTGGTAGAGTGCTTGCCTTGAGCTGAAGAGCTGAGGGACAGCGCCCAGGCCCAGAGTTCAAGACCCACGACCGACAAAAAAAAAAAAAAAGATACAATATCCCTTGATAACTCTTGCCAGACACATGAAGTGGGAAGATTGACATTTTACTTTGTAAAAATATGTTTACTAAAGAATAACATTATTTCTTGTAAACAATTCTTGAAGTAATGAATTATCAGTTAGAGGGAACAAAATAACTAAATAGACTTTAAACCACAGTTCAGCTGTTTCCATGAGGAGCATAGAAAGGTACTAGAGAATTCATTCCCTTCATTCCACCAGCAATAGTCCATCAAGTGGACTATTCCCTCTAGAAGCTAGAAGGTCCAATATAGAAAGGGATGGTTCTAGTTCATCTGTGAATTTGTGTTTTCTGATTACATTTAGATTTAAGCTGACTTTCCTAAACATGTTTATACAACTGTGCAGTTCTTTGTGATTTATAATTCAGGCTGAAAATGTGGGCCCCTATCTCTAGGTATTTGATGCAAACAAGGCAATTTCATCTTGTAAAGGCACTGGGAAATAGTTCCTGAGGCTTATTAGTGTTTTATTGTGGACATAATTCTTCTTTCCAATTCACCCTATGATTATCTATTCAGAGGAAGCACTTAGTCTCCACTTAAAACATAGGCAGATTTTCCATTAACAGCAACTGTGCAGGGAGAGCGAGTCCTCAAAGCTTTGGAGGCACAATACACATGTCTTCAGGAAAGATGAATGGAGCTGCGGACCAGCCAGATAATGCTGGAGGAATACTTCCTGTTTCTCTGAATAGTCAATTGTGAAAATCAGTTTCTACTTAAAATGTGCATAGCAGAGTGAAAAGTTTCTGTTGAGAAAGATGAAAAGGTAAAGAGAGAAAAAAGGAAGGAAGGAGAGACAGAAGGAAGAGGAGAGAGAGAGAGAGAGAGAGGGGCAAATGCTGACCCCAGGGTGAGGAAGAGGAAGGGCGGCGCTGACCCAGGGTGAGGAAGGAGACTCATCTCAATTTGAACTATTTGAGCACCTCCTTTTTAGCTATACATTATTTTATATTAGAATGTCTACCACCTTAGAGTAGCTGTAAGAATCATGGAGGCAATAATATTTCTATCATGTTCTTCCTGAACTCCTGGCAAATGGCAGAGTCTTTCACATGGTATACAGTCAACAAATACTTATTTCTTGAATGGAAAAAGAGACAATGAAAATTCTTGGCACTGAAACATTATCCAACTGCTTCCGTAGAAGACATTTAATCCGTTTATTATACTACCTATTATTCATGATAATATCCCAACAGGCTCAACAACATAGAACACTATCTTTTCTTAAAATGTGGGTTTTTTTTGGGGGGGTCCAGTCATGGGGCCTGAATTCTGGGCCTGGGCATTGTCCCTCAACTCTTCAGCTAGAGGCTAGCGCTCTACCACTTGAGCCACAGGGCCACCTCCAGCTTTTTCTTTTTGCTTATGTGGTGCTGAGGAATTGAACCCAGGGCCTCAGGCATGCAAGGCAAGCGCTCTACCACTGAGCCACCTTCCCAGCCCCTTGGTTTTTTTTTTTTAATAGCAGAAAAAATGGTTGCAGGTCTTGCTGTAATTTGCATTTATTTGGTAACTAGACAGACATTTATACAGTACTGTGAATTTTCCATTCATAGCATGAACTCTTCCACTTACTATATTTTTTGTACTGTCATTATCTCTGTCAGTAAATTCACTTATTATAGGCATTCATCCTCTATCTGGTTTATTTGATGCAAACCTCTTTTGTAGTTTCCTTATTTATTTCATTTCTGTGGTTCTTTTCAACTTCTGGATGCTTAGTATGCCATATTTAAAAAAAAACAAAGCTGGTACCCATTTCTGTGATGGATTGAACCTCTATGACTCCAGGACTGGAATCTAAACCCCTGGTGACAATTGATGTGACAGATGAGGACCTGTGGGAGTAGCTGTGGCATGGGAGGGGAGCCTCCTGCATGGGGTGGGGTGAGTATCGTTATAAGAAGGGACAGGAGCGTTTCCTCTCCTTCTCGCTGCCAGGTGAGGAGAGAGGAGAACCCCTGAGTGAAGCAAGAAGCGGCCCTCGCCGGCCTCTGTGTCTACAGGCGCCCGAGCTCCTGAGCAATGCACTGCTGTGAGGCCCCAAAATGGGCCTACGTTCCTTCTAGCAGTCCGGTCTCCTGTAGCCTGACACCTTTCCTCTGTAATACTTTCCCTAAAGTCATGAGAAAGACTTTGAAGATTTGCTTCCTGTTTTTTTTAAACAAACTCTTGCTGTTTCTTAGTTTTAGCCTAACTTTCCTTTGACATAATGTTGATTTTAAATATGTTCTCCCCACTCTCTTTTGCTGTATAACTTTTTCAAAGTAGCTAGTTCAATACAAACTCCAGTCCTGCACATGCTCATTCAGAGATGTTCTAGCACAGCTCAGGCACTGAAATGCTGTCCTGTGGGAAGGACCATGGAACCACCGGGAGGTTCTACCTAGGGAGCCAGAAAAGGGCCAAGCATCTCGCTACTCAGAGTGGATGGCGGAGTGTGCATGTTTGTAACCATGCAAACCTCAGTTCTCCATTTTTCACGATGCTGCATGAAGTCCCTTTACATGCACAGGTTCTGTGGGGCAGGAAGAGTGCAGCTAGGGGTCGACATGAAGGACGCATGGTCGGTGTGCACATCATATCTACCTACATTGTCCAAAAGGAATGTGATTGATTGGGTAACTCTGAGTCTGAGGAGAAGGGAGGTAGTGAGAGGAGAAATTGCAAACCCTGCCCCACACACCTTCCTTTCCGCCTGCATTCCAATGGAAGTCAAGCCCCGCGTCCTAACACATGTCCTTTCGTCTGTTATTTTCTCTCCATTTGCTGATGTCTTCCTGGGCTCTGAGACATACAACCTCAAGAGGACAGATACACGGAAAGGAAGATGCTGCTCCCCAGGGTACAATCTGTGCGTATGGAAACATACAGCCTGAGCTGAAGGAACAGCATCCCTTGCTCACAGCCTGCATGAAAATGTTGGCTCAGAGAAGCTGTGCCTTCACCACATGGAGAATGCAGTCATAACATTCAGAGTCCAGAGGGGAAAACGGAACTAGGAAAATGGAGGGGTTCGGTAGGGTTGGGAAGAGACAGGGAAAATGATGAAAGGACTGGCACGGATCAAGGTGCATGGTACTCACAAACTGACGTGCTGAGTTCAACCTCTTAAAGGTAATTTTTTAAATTGAAAAACCCTGGGGGACAAGGTGAGGCCCAGACAGCAGCCTGCACCCCGCTCCTCCTCATGCCCTGGTCTTTGCCCAGCATGCCCCACCCCCTCATAGGTCAGGATGCAACTTGCTCTCAAAGACTGCATTCCACAGCTGATTTGCCAGCATTACTTTCCAAAGCCTCATAATAAACTTCATTTGTAAGCCTTCTCTTTCTCCAAGAATGAAGTCGATCTCAATTTCATTTATTTGAACTAAAGATTAGGTCTTTCATTTGCTTTATTGCTTTTATTCTTGAAAATAAAAAAAAATGATGAATGCACCCATGAACTATCTCAGCAAAGAACGGAGATAGGAGTTCTCCATTATCCACCACACTGCAACTGTGTAGCTAGCTCCCCTTTCAATACAGGATTCTACAGCTTTAATGGACATAAAACAACCACTGCCTTCTAAAAAAAAAGTCTTTCCATTTTCTTTGTTCTGTTTTCTTGATGTAGCTGACCTGGGACTTAAAATATGATGGGGAATTCATTTAGAGTTACAAAATGTAAAAACAGAAAACTGTAAACTAAAAAACCACCGGGTTTTGGGTTTTATTTTTATTTATTTATTTATTTATTTTATTTTATTTTTTTTGTTGGTCGTGGGGCTTGAACTCTGGGCCTGGGCGCTGTCCCTCAGCTCTTCAGCTCAAGGCGAGCGCTCTACCACTTGAGCTACAGCGCCACTTCCAAGGTTTTGGGTTTTAAAAAAATGTTTACACATATTTTTGAGTCATGAATATACTGTAAGCAGGTCCAACTCAGGCAAGATCAAATCCTGTTTCTGAACAATGCCCTGTGTTCCTCTGCCCCTATCTGAAACACATGCTGTTTATTCACCAGCTGTCTATCATTATTTATTTTATCAATTATACCCATCACCTCAATAACATTAGTCCCTTGGACAAATCACATGGAAATTCCTTAGCCTCTGGTTTGCATAATCAGTGCATGGAATCTGCCAAGTACATTACTCTGTGCTCCATCCCCATAGTCCAGGGACTCTAGCCGCTTTCTTCTTTTCCTTCTACCCTTTTTGGGGAGGATTTTGAGAGTACATAAAACATAAGCAGGTCAAAGATATTTCCAGTAAACATTGCTGAGTTAAAGGCCAGCTGAGCAAGGAGCAAGGAGCCTGTGCGGCTGGCACTCTGGGTACCCGGGCATCCTCACTTCCATAAAAGGGAGAAGACAGACTTCCACGTCAGCCTGGGGTGAGATTAGCATTCTTTAAAATAAGAATAATAAAACCTTTCATAATCGAGCATCTACAGTATATTATCTTGGCTAGCATTTAAATGCTTTGGAGATAAACAATTGATCCTCACCAATCACATAAGAAAGCCATCCCTAATTTACCAGGCTAGCATAAAGCCCCATCTCTCATGCTATCAAATTCAATGATCATTTTCACTGTTTTACACTTAAAAACTTTTGCCCTCAAGCCCTGCGGCTAGGATATTTGTGGATCTTCAGAGGGCAATCAGGGAAAGGGAGGTTGGTGGTTCTCTGAGGAGAATGGTGGCCACTCTGCCCTCGTGGGTCCAGGGGAAAAGTGAAACCCAGCACCCAAATCCAAGGGTGAGGGTACAACATGAAGCTAATTTGATCATAAGGTGACCTAGAGAAGACAGGAGGAAGCCAGAATGAGGGGGAGGAGCTCGCTAACCTAAAGAGCACAACCAGAAATCAGCCACAGCCTTTAACAAGACCTGTGTCCAGGTCCAAGAACAATCTCAAGGCTCCTAACCATGAGGCAGGCAGAGGCCTTAAGACCTGTCTACAAGTCAGTGTGTACCTGATAGCCCTTGTGACCCCAGGTACAAGAGAGCAAATGACTCTGCCCAAACCAGGTTTCCAAAGCAGTAAGAGCTAGCCCACAGCTCTGATAGCCTAATGGCTATCAGTTCTACAAGAGAGCTATCCTGCAGCCACCAGCTTTGGGCCAGAACAGCCTCCCCGTGCCTGGTGAAGACAAGCAGGAGGTGGAATTTGGCTGAGGCTGGGAAGGAACTGAGCGGAACTCACGGTCTACCAGTGAGTCCTCTTCTGAGGTCCAGCTTCCAACCAGAGAGAGTGAGAATAGCCAGGAGAGACCATCAGCCTTGTCTTGGGCTAGAATTGGCCAGTTCACCATAAAATGCCACAGCCAGAAATAGGAGCCAGGTCTCCTATTTTGAGTCACAAAGTCAAAATCCTGACGCAATAAAGAGGGATGTAGGAAACCTGTAAGGTTTTCTAAGCCGCCTTTGTCATGCCTGGTGCTATATTTCTATGACAGACTCAATCAGGAGACAGGTGGCTGGAATCTTCTACCACCCTGAGCTCTCCTCCCTGACCCTCATTTAATTCTAAGACATTCTTCCTCCCTGCAAAATTTCCACCATGGCTGAATAGATTTGGTTTTCAAATTAAAGTGCACTAAAGTACATTTCAGTGATAATAGATTGAGAGGTTTACAATAAATATAATTACAAATGTATTGTGCCATTTCAAAGCAAGAAAGGGAAGTGCTAATGGGCCAATCTATTAATACTGCTGTGGATAAACAGCAGTACTTGAGCTGATAGGCTGGAAAACTTTTACCCACATTTGAATATTTTCATAATTAAAACTAAGCATGCCAAAGAACCACCAGAAAAGCAGAAGTGGCACCGTGGCTCAAAAGGTAAGGCATTTGCCTTGAACTGAAGAGTTCAGGGACAGTGCCCAGGCCCAGAGTTCAAGCCCCATGACTGACAATAAACAAACAAACAAACAAAAAACCTGAACACTCATCATTCGCCTTGCATACTCTCCACCTAGAATAACACGCACTGCACTGGTGTACCTAGAATAACATGCACTGCACTGGTGCTACCCCCCTACCTATATCCTCAGAAGAGAGATAACCTCAACACTGAAGATTTCCTATCTTAATAGCCAAAGAGGTACTCCCCTTCATGAAGAAATAAAAGCTCCTGGCTTGGGAACATCCATTTGGGGCAGATATATGACACTGGTTCATAGTTTCGATGGCCCAGCATTTGCTTTTCTACAGAGCTCCTACCTTGGGACCCACCAGATCTTGTTGCTCACAAAGCTCCCTGCCTAGGTGCTGAGAACGATGTTCCTCATGACTTCCTGGGTCTCGGCACTCTGGAGGGGACTGTGGGACCTATGCCAGCTCTGTCCAGCCCATCACATCTACCTACGTTAAGCTCTAACCCAGCAGGAAGTACAGTTGGAAAAGCCAGCCAAATCATGCAGCATTCGAAGACAGGATGTTTAGAGACAGAGTAATGTCCCTTGGGAATCCATCACTTAGCTGACACGATCATTAAGTAGGAGTTGCTGACCTGCAGGTAACTGGCTATTACCAGTAAACAACAGGGCCAGACATCAGGCATGAGAAGCCACGATACGAGAAATGAATCCTCAGCTACAAACCCCAGAGGTGCAAGGGAGGAAGCTCAGTGAGTGGTTGCTGCTGGTGCCATTTTGGGAAGTTGAGAAGGATAAATCAATGCAGCGGTTGCTAAAGAAATTCATTGTTTAGTCCAATCCAAAAAATGAAATGACAGCTGGAATAAGACCAAGAATCCTGGGCCTGCTGCTATGGCTTTACCTCATCCGCATCTGTAATCTCCGACTCATAAACACCAGTGACTAATGACCATTATCTGAAATGATCATCTGAATGGCTATAATGCTAGCCTGAGAAGGCTCCATTGCTTCCTTTCCTGATTTCTCCTCAGAAACCCAGTGGCACAGCATTTGGTCACAGAATTTCCATGACACATATGGGGAATATCTCAGAATTTTATCTGTGCTTTTATTCTTCCATTTAAAGTGAAATAAACCAATGGTTACTGTCCGTACCATGTTTGTGTGTGTATGTGTCTATGTAGTCTGTTAAAGAATATATATATATATATATATACATACATACATACGTATTATACATATATGTGTATGTACACAGACAGACAGACACACACACACACACACACACACACACACACACACACAATTGAAACTATCACTCAGGCAACAGAATTGGATATACTTCTTTGCTTTACCTGTAACCTGGGAATGTTGCCTCTCTGGGCACAGAGCTCCTGACTCCTGGCTCATTTTGTGGTCATGGCTACACACACCTCCACTCCTCCAGTCTCTCATCTATACAACCTAGAAACTCAACCTGAAACTTCCAGGGATTTACCAGTGAGAAATTTCAAAGTTTTTGTTTTATTTGGATTTTTTAGGGATTAAGATTGACATAACTTTGTAGCCATAGTTGGACTGCCATAATTTCTTTTCTTTCAGGTTTAAATTTTAGTGCATTGTATTATAAGGTGATGTCACAGGGGTTACAGTTACATGAGTAATGAGTACATTTCAAAGAATTTGAAGAGCTCTTTCACGGTTTGTCTGTATGATAGTACTAGTAAGTTGTATTAATATGATTCATCAGCTATAATTTTGTAAATTATAACCATGAAATTAGTTGTCCTTTATGACATTCTCCCCTATGCATCTTTATTCTTAATTAAATTTATTGTTAAATGCAATTGGAATTTTGGTTCTTACTACAAAGAATTCCTCAGCATAAGAGGGTGGGTTTTCTTATTTCCTCTTCCAAAAAATAACCATTTTCTGTTCAAAATGTTATCCAAGTATATATTAAGTTAAACACAGAGAAAGGTATATTGGGTTCAGAATAGAGAAAGCAAGAGACAGAGACAGAAGAAGGGACAGAAATAGTCAGAAGAAAGGAAGGGAGAAGAAAAGGAAGAAATGAAATATATATTCAAACGCATCTCAGAGAAAATAACAGACTGCTTGAATATATGAAAAAAATTTTGTTCTTGTATTTGTATATGTTGAAGACAAAACAGAATGAATGAACAAAAAAATTTCTAATGAAACTCATGAAGCCAAAACATACCTAATGCCTATGCATAGAAACACACAAACACAATGAAAATAGTTCCTGAACCAAGTTAAGTAATGAATTACCTAACTGAGCTACTTTAAAGTAGCACTTTGTTTACAGTAATGTCGTTTTTACAATCCCTAGTTTCTAATAAATGCAAAACAACTCACCTGCCTAGCAATCCTTTTCCAAATTACCTGTGCCTTGGAGCCAAATAGTTCTTCACTGCATTTTAAAGTCGTGGGCGTAGAAAACCTCTTTAACAGACTACATTTTCATGTTAACCAACTGCACATATCTTATGTGTTTTGCATGACTTAAACTCATTTGTCTCGAAAGCCAACACTTTATGTCTTGATAATGCCACAGAAAGAGTGCATCCCCCATTTATCCACGGATGTGCTCTGGGCCGTGCCCCATGAGACTCTTGCAGATTTTTCTCTTTGGTTCTGTCAAATTTAGGACCAAAGCAACCTCTAGTTCACACTCACTGAGGAAGCTGTGCTCCCTCCAGCCCAGAGCTCAGGCCCTGCACATCCTTCACAGTCCTGCTTTTCATCTGGCATGTTGGTCTGCATGGCTTCTGAGCTCCATCACTGCAACACAGGGCACTCTGCCTTCCACCTCGGCCTTTGCCCCTGTGCCCCCGCCTGGGCTCCCTGGGCCTTCCCCCACCCCCCATGCCTGAAAGAGTTCTGGATCTGCTTTGGAAATTGATGAAAGGCCCTCATAGGCCAGGGCAAGGAAGAACTAAGAGGAGCATGGAATAAGTGGAAAAGTGCACCCAATCATGATAGAACAGAGAAGAAGAGTTAGTATCAGTAAGTGGACTTCCAAGTGCTAGGCACTGAGCTAAGTGCATATATGCTTTACCTCTAATTCTAAGGGTCAAATACCCTTAAGTTACAGCTGGGGAAACTAAGATACAGAGAAATTATGTGTCAAGAGCCAAAGAAAGCAAGATGCGATGACACACACCTGCCATCCCAGCACTTTGGAGAACAAGGCAAAAAGATCTTGAGCTTGAGGCCAGCCTGGGTCACAGAGTGAAACTCTGTCTCAAAAAAATTTTAAATGAAAATGGAAGGCTAAAGAATAATAATGTGCCAGAGGCTGGAGTTGAGCCCAAACCATATAGCTACGAGATTTTAGTCCACTGCACAGGAAATCTTTAAAAGCCACTCAGAATGCAGAGGCATTGTGGCCTTAGGGAAAAAAAACTGCCGCTGGGTAGACTTTACACATGTCCAGGGTTCTGGTGTTGGGGGTCTGTCCCATGAGGGGAGCAGCTGTGTTCTATGTGATGTTTGTGCTCACATCAACATACTCCAAAATGTTAAGTCTGTAGCCTGGGGAAGGCACCCAGCCCTGCATCTTAAGAATACATCTGTTGGTAGCCCAGATCACACGTCCAGCCTCACACGCTCCCTCTCTCTGGTCCTGCTCCTGGAAAACGCAACAGACATAACACCTTTGTGATGATGTCCATGGACTTCCTTTCCATGCCCAATCCTTTAAGATTTGACATAACTTTGTCCTGGCAGGCGGCAGGATGTGGGGTGGTAGAGAAATGCAGAGGGACAAGTTCTCGGTGGCTTCAGCCCACCAGCTCGAGGTCAGGGCTTGGTGCTCACTCGGCACTTGATTGTGTTGTGGTGTCATTCCCCACCCAGAACACCACCACCTCCCTGGCCATCTGCCTTCTCCAGGTCATCCCAAAGTCACCCACGATGGCTATCCTCAGCCACACAGCTTCTGCCACTGGCGCTGGCATGAGAGATCTTCTCTGAAGAGCCATTATAAAAACTGCCTAACAACATCTACATCCTGAGGAGGAAAAATGAAATGAAGAGCCTACAATTTGAGGGCCAAAGACAAAGGAGCTATAGCAGCTCCAGGCCCAGGTCAGGAAGCACTCAAGGTCAGAGATTGCATCAGTCAGATGGCATAGGGGACACTGCTCACTAACAAACACTCCTTGGGTCAAAGAGGCCAGGGCTGGTGCAGGTTTATTCCTGGCTCACACAGCTTCTTCTTGAAGACAGATTATGCCACTGCTGGCCCCACAAGGAACATGCCACCAACAACAGGCTACATTCTGGGACACTCAGCTGTCAGAGAGGACACCTGCAGTCCCACTTGTCCTCCTCATACCCACAAGCAATGGTGGCCTTGCAGTCCAAGATGCTCGTGCAAAGAGAATCAAGCAGCCAGGGGCACTGACTCAGCCTGGCTCCCCTGGGAGCCACCATGACCTTGAAAGCCTTCCCTGCATTGAAGAGTCCACTCCAGGGCCCCAGAGTCCCCAGCACTCTGTCCTATGCCATTCCAAAGACTGACTTCCTCACAGATTTCCATCCCAGTGACTTGAGCTGCAAGTGGTGCACCTTATTCATGAGCTGGAACTCCTCCCTTCGCACCCCTTGTCTCTGAGAGATAACAGAGTGCCGTGGGCTGGGGTTAGGGCTTGGTCCTAGGAGGCAGCAGCCATGGAGGACCCCATGGGTGTGGCTTCAGATTTTCACGCTGTCCTCTCTCCAGTGTGAGCAAAGCCAAGGTAGAGAAGACACAAAGCAATTTTGTGGGACCATCTATTCCTAGAACAATAATTGGGCCAGCTGTGTCCTCTCCTCTTTTTTTGGGGGGGGGTCTGGTCGTGGGGCCTGAACTCTGGGCCTGGGCACTGTCCCTCAGCTCTTCAGCTCAAGGCTAGCGCTCTACCACTTGAGCCATAGCACCACTTCTGGCTTTTTTCTTTTTGCTTATGTGGTGCTGAGGAATCGAACCCAGGGCCTCAGGCATGCAAGGCAAGCACTCTACCACTGAGCCACCTTCCCAGCCCTCCTCTCCTCTTTAGGACAGGGGTAGAACCCAGGAAATTTCATTTTCTAAATTCTCCTTGAAGTAAATGGTCCGAAGAACACCTTAATGACATTAAAGAATGAGTTCCAGAAGATCAAATGTGTGAAATAGGGAAATTCTAGAAATAAGATCACCAGCATGATTGCTTTCATGACCATCTATTTTACATTAAGCATGAAGTTTCATAAAATCTTGTGTCACAATGAGACAGATGCTAGAAGCTTAGTCATAAAGAGAGAAACGGAGACCAGGAGGAGGAAGAACTTCCCTGGACCACAAGTGCGAAGAGCAGAGCTGGAAATCAGTTTCTGGATGCTCTCAGAGGTGAACCCTCAGCTGTGAGCTCAGCTCCCTGCTGAAACGGTCTTACAGAGAGTGTCTTGCAGGCTCACACCTTAAGCAGGATATAAAAATAAACAGATAGCATCTGTCACGGAAAGAACACGTGACAATACACTGACATTGATCTAAATTAGTTTCTCAAGCCAAAGGAGAGAATTGGCTTAGGACAAAATGTTTTGTTCATTAGAGTAGAGGGGACAGGGCAGAAAGCAGAAAACATCTCTCCTGGAAAAACACCCCTGCCCAAGCCAGCCATCCCAATGAAAGCCAAAGTGCCTCAGTTTATCAGTGTAGCCATCAACGAGTTTGTTGGATGGAAAAAGAAAGCTCATTTGATTTTCTATCTGCTGGATTAAATGGCATTAAGCTGGAGGTATTTTCTTGGCGGGGAAAGGAAAGAAAATCTAGTTTCTATCTATTTCTTATCCATTTGGCTTTATCTTTTCTTTCACCTGGAGACACTGATGTCAAAAAATAAGATCAGTTTCCAGTCAACGGTCCTGTAAGGGATTCAGTGCATACAAAACAAATACGCAGTCTTTTTCTAGGGGAGGGAGGGAGGGAGGGAGGGAGGGAGGGAGGGAGGGAGGGAGGGAGGGAGGGGAAGGGAAAAAGAAAGCAAGGAGGAAGGAAGGAAGGAAGGAAGGAAGGAAGGAAGGAAGGAAGGAAGGAAGGAAGGAAGGAAGGAAGGAGAGAAGAGAGGGAAGAGAGGGAAGAGGGAGGGAGGGAGGAGAGGGGAAGGAGGTTAGGGGAGGTATAGGAGGTGAAAGGAGGGAAGGGGGAGAAGACTGAAGTGACTGAGATTAGATGGACACCTCAGTACATTCTCACACAACTTTTTAGTTCTCACACAGAACTGAAATATAAAAAAATACCCTGGGACAAAGAGTCAGGTAATGGACCCTTGGTGACGACTGAGTCTGTACCCAGGGCTGCACGTGCTTTAATATCTGCTTTGGAGGATTACCTTTTGTCCTCTCTCACTGGCACCATGCAGAGATACCCCTTTCCTTGTCTGAAGCCACTCTGGCTTCACTGTCTCAAAGGACAAGCTTGAAACACCTGCATTTGGAGTTCTTTGTGCCAGTGCAGTGAAGAGGTGGTCTGGCTAAACTTCCAGCCATGTCTGCCCCTTCTTCTCCAATGTGGCCAATCAAGAACCCATAAATGTGAAAAAAAAATTTTTTTTGCTATACTGAGGTTTGAACCCAGAACCTCCAACTTGCTAGGCAGGGGCTGTACCAATGAGCACGCCTTCCAGCCCTTGTGTACTGGCTGTCTTTGAAATAAGGTCACACATTCTGGACTATGAATGACTTTTTTTTTTTTTTGCTTTTTGACTAACAGAAATAACAGGTATCCACTCCTGAAAGTGGCTTTTTCCACTGAGATGGATTCTCACTGAGTTTTCCACCCAGGCTAGCCTCAAACCTGATTTTCCTAATCTCTAACTCCATTAGCTGAGATGCCAGGTGCCTGCCATCTAACCCACATACTGGTCAAGAAGAAGTCTTGTAAACTTTTTGCCTCAGCTAGACTCAAATCTCCTTCCTTCCAATCTGCCTCTTAACTTGCTAGGATTGCAGACATGAGCCACGGGCAGTCTGCTCCACTACCTTCCTAGTGGTGAATATGCCTAAAAGGTGTTTGGTGTTCCCTGGTGTCTAGTGAGGCCAATCTTATAGTCTTTGTTTCAGAGACAAGATTCTGTGCGCACTTTACCGCTACTTTCAAATGGGCTGGAATCCTCACCATCCACCCCGTTCCAGTGTTGAGCCTGGAATCAGTGCTCAGCACACAGCAAAGACTCCTTGTTTATTTATTGCACAAATACATACATGAATGTAAATTACCTTTAGAGGAACTTCTCTTCTGCTTGTTACATGAAGGATTTTCTTTCTTCTGGTAAAATAAACTGTATACAGGAATTCACCCACCACCAAAAAAAAGGGCATAGTTTAGTAAATCATTAGGAAGTAAACTTACTGGTCTGTTTGTGTGTTTGCTTGCGACAGGGTCTCCAGTGGACCTCAAGCACATTTCCCTCCTGATTCCAGGCGTGCACCACCATGTACGGCTGGCTCAAGGGCTAGAGCTAGAAGCATTTCCTGGGTCCTGTCTCCCCCAAACCCCATGCCCATTACATGCAGCAGCTGCCACAGATGGGAAGGGCCTCTGGGCGGGTGCTCTGTCTGCCTCTCCTGACTCTCCCTCATCTCTGTGGAGCTGCATCTCCATCCCTTGCAAATCTCTCCTCTCACGATGGTATCCCAACAGTATCATCGAGCGCCACCAAGGACACAGCCAGGCTGCCAGGAATTGCTCAACAACTCGTGCTCCACCAACTGTCTCTTCCTGCTGGCAACCTGGATTGCACAAGCTTCGTGTTTTCTAGAAAACTTTGCAAGCAAGGTAGGGTGGCACAGGGGACCCCTCATCACAGATGCAGAGGGGCGAAGGGCCAAACACTCGTTTCCCTGTGCATCATTTCTAGGAGATTTTTAGATGTCATTATAATGGTATCACATTTGCAAACAATTTGTTTTTAATCACTATTTATTAATTGGCAATGGAGTTAACGTCATTGAGGTTATAAAGCTGGTGACGTAAGTGCTGTATTTGTGAAGAAATAGCAACTCGACTTTCACCACAAACATTAAAAGCTAGCATAAAGTGAACTGCGTAGTAGTGGAGCATTAGTGATGTGTGTTCACCTTGTAGGATTAGACAGTCGCTTCATGTAATTGGAGAGCTCTGCACTTGAAGAACACACATCAGGCCAGGGGTGGAGGAAAAGTCAATGTCTGTCAGGTTGTTGTAAATGAGTTCTTACTTGTCTCTACTCCTGTGGTAGGAATGGGGGTATGAAACAAATATTGTAGAAGACGTCACAAAGTAGAAGACAATGAACAGTATTTGAATGTAGTTAATGCCGTCATTTCAACACAGCCTTTATGGAATCACTTAATGTATATTACTTATTTAAAGAGAGTGTCTAATCACGGCATAAAATCAAGCCAATAGTGGACCCTACTGCTGTTTCTTCTAATGAAACCACGACTCTTCATTACATTACCATAATTAACATAACAGCATACAATAGGAAAATTAAGCCTACTAATTGACATGACAGTTTTATCAATTTCCCTCCTATTTCTTCATGAGATTATGATTTGAGGAGAAGAAAGAAACGCAGTATCTTGGCTGAGTAATATCTGACTATGGGTTTCAATGAGTCATGGGAGAACTACTATAAAATGAGGCGCACCAGCCATTATGATAAATTAACTGAAGTTCTTGCAGGTAAGTTTCAAGATCAAATATTTTTTTCCACACCTCTCCCTTTTGAGTTATATCAGACTAAATTATGGAATGGCTTCACTCAGATGGTCTGCAGCTCACAGAAATGAATTGGCAGCTGGAAGTGTAAAGCCAGCTGATAGGCAAGGAGGCCTTCGTTTTCCCTCCCAGTATAGGCTGCAGCACGGCTCAGGCCCAGGCCACAGACTGCTCCTGACAAACCTTTCTTCACCCTTCCTCCCAGAACATCCATTACAGGCCCTAAATGGGGGCAGGAAGCACCTGAAACCAGTTCTTCTGGATCTTACTTTCTACTTGGCATCGTGGCTCAGCCCGGGAACATGGTGGGGGGGGGGGTGAATACACAGGTGCCATCTGTGCATCGGGGGCTGGAAGTAGGAAACCAGCTTTACTCAGTGTGGCAGCTCTGATGGGAAATGGAGCCTTGCTTTCCTCCATGACAAGCTTCGCGATGAGTCGCCTCAGGAGACGGCTCTATCTTCCATGGCGATGCCTTTGTGATAGGTTCTCTGGAAGTATTACGTTCACAACTCCACATTCTCTTTCTGTTCCATCTGCACTTTATAAAAGTCACCCCAGACCCAATATATAAATAAGATACCACACTTTCATGGAGACCATGGTATCTTTTTCTCTTTTTCTTTAAAAGAAAAAAAAATCAATAAAGGACAATAAAGGATTCCTAAGTACGCACTGTGAAGTTACCCAGCTTGCTTAAACATGACTGGCCTCCACTGTGTCTACTCTGCAGAGGCGAGTGCTCACGGTTCCAGTTTAAATGATGGAGTCTTGCTGGGTTTTTGGTTAGTGTGGTCGATCAAGAGGCTTGGAGAGCTGGGTGGGAAGCTGGAAGAGCTTCTGGGACATCCGTCACATCTGCTGACTCACAGCAGAGCCACGTGGCTGAGAGAATGAAGGCTGCACCGCACAGGGGACTCTGGAAGTCCACAGATGAAGAGGGGGAGTTAGGGATGTCTCCTTCTCATTTGAGGCAATGCTGAAAATCCAAGGAAAGTAAATTTGCATCATTCCTATTGCTGCTCTTGGGGCTTGAACTCAGGGCCTGAGCTTCTTTGCTCAAGTCTAGCACTCTACTATTTGAGCTACGGCACCACTTCCAGATTTTTCTCAGCAGTTTATTGGACATAAGTCTCATGGACCTTCCTGCCCAGGCTGGCTTTAAACCGCCATCCTCATATCTCAGCCTCCTGAATAGCTAGGATTTTAAGTGTGAGCCACCAGCACCTGACTTCCTACACTTTTTTCGTTTTGTCGGTCATGGGGCTTGCGCTCTGGGCCTGGGCACTGTCCCTCAGCTCTTCAGCTCAAAGCTAACCCTCTACCACTTGAGCCACAGCTCCACTTCCAGTTTTCTGGTGGTTAAGTGGAGATGAGAGTCTCACGGACTTTCTTGCCCTCGCTGGCTTTTGATCCTCAGATCTCAGCCTCCTGAATAGCTAGGATTACAGGCATCAGCCACCGGTGCTCAGCCCACTTTATAGTTAGAAACAAGAGAATAAAGTGAGAAGGGAAGTGGAAAGTATCTCTTGTTCTGTCAGGCAGAGCCACAGGCACACCTTACACCCAAATCCCTCTAGAGACTTCAGGCCATCAAGCTAGGTAAAGAAGTTCAAAGTGTCCAGCAGAGCTGGCAAGGTGGCAGTATTTCCTTGGAACTTGCAAAGGGATGTGAGGACTGCAGTCCCAGCACTGGTGCTTCCTTACTCCATCATATCCCCGGCACCTCAACTCCCTGGTCCTTTCAGACCTAAATCACTGGGCAGAGATGTCCCCTTCTGTGGCCTTTGATCATAGGAAGTGATGCTCCCATGGTCTGCACTGTGTCGATGACAGGGGTTTACGTCTGTAATCTGTCTCTGCATCTGTGGTGTTTGGGTGCAGACACTTGCTGCTCCAGGGTGATATTAATTGGGATGAATCTCTCTTGACTGTTCCATTTTAAGTCATTTTAACTCAGGGACAGAAGCCCCCCGACACAGAGAAAGTTTTTGTGGAAAAGGAGTGTCAACAGCCAGCTGTATGAGAAATAGTATCAACTCCAGTCTGTAAAAGGCAGGTTTGTAGCCACCTCCCACATTTGTGGAATTTTCAAGCACAGAATCAGCTCCTCCAGGGAGCTCTAGGTTCCGTTCCCATGAGTCTGTTAGGGTCACAGCACTGTCATCAACTGAGCCACATAGAACCCTGTGTTCTTGTTGAGAGACACCTTATTTAATACGCATCGCTCGCTTGTTAACATTGAACCACAGTCAGCAGTACTTCACTCAGACCTGAACCCAGCTCACGGAACGCGTGCTTGGGAAGACACACCACAGCCTTCTTGTGTTTAGGAACGTCATACCGAAATGTGGCTCCACCAAGTGACATTTTATACAGAAGTCACTAACAGAAAGCACCATGAATGGCACCAAGTAGATGATGGAACCGTATCAGAGGTGAAACCAACAGGGCCCCTCTCTCCCACAGAGGGACACCTTGGTTCTCAGATACACATTGCTGTCTCAAATTTTTGGCCACGCTCTTCAAGTCCATGAATAACTGCAAATCTTGGTTTTTAAGTTTCAAGTAAATTCAGGTGAGGAAGAGAATCTGCATATATAAAAAACTGGTAAGGAACAATAGCATGGGACACTCCAACCATCTTCTCTAGCATACAAAGAGCAAAGAAGCCCTGAGAGGCACCATCGCAGAATGGAGAGCATGTGTCTTCACCTAAAAAGTATAGACAGCCATGTACCAAGGAAATAACAGCCAATGATGATTTCAGCTCATCAGTGGAGAAAGTGATTTCTATAAGATTTGTCTGGATTCAGTAGACTGCCCCCCTTCCTGGAGCAGAGGAGACCTGATGAAATTTAATTCAGTTATGCACTTAGCTTCAGGTGATAGATGGCGGGCACTGAGGTTACTAGAACCATGAGCAAGACAGCCTATGATCAAGAGGTCTGATTGACAGAGATCAAGGCTGTTTATCAGCAATACAAATCAGATGCTAGAGGGCACCTGTATATCCAAGCATAGGGGGTTGGGGTGGAAGGGAAGGCTCTGGGAGTCTTTCCTCCAGTTGGGACTCCAAATGAAAATTCGTTCTACTGGTCTTTACCAGTAGGGGCCCCTGCAGACAGGCCCTCCAGGCCACATTCCCCATACCTAGCTCCCAGTGAAAGCTCACCCATGGAGCTCAGCTGCTAGCATGGCTCCTCCATATGCAGAGAGATGGGGGGGAGGGGGGGGAGAGAAAGAGAGAGACAACTTCCCCATCACCTACCCACCACACACAATTCTTTCTTCAAGGCAGACAGTATCACTGCCTAGTGACAATATTATGCCCTTGTTTTTTGGTTTTTTTTTTTCTTGGCTCATATTCCATTCAAGCAGAATTTACTGGGCACATTTATTTCTCAGCGTGGTGGAAGTATCAGTCCACCATGAAGTAATGGTGGCAACGGAAAGACACTGATATGGGATCAGATTTCAATCAACAGATCTGTACACATTATTTCATTCACTCTCAACTAGAGAGTTTAAGAGATATTATGCACTTTGTGCAACTTTTCTAGGGTGTTTGGGGTTTTCTTTGGGGTTTTAGTGTATTGGTGATTATTTTCTAAGGTTCTGAAGCAATGACTGTGGAAACCAGCCTTTATCTGAGGAAGAGAAGACTGAGAACCCAAGGAGGCCTGCAGGACAATGGAAGTCCCAGAGGAGAAGGGAGCTGGCCATCCTCATTGCTGAGCTCCCACCTGACCTGGGCGTGTTCAGAGAGTTTCCCTGAGCTCCTGCCAGAACATTCCTTCAGACCTTTATTAGTCTGTGAGTGTAAATATCTCTGCAGTGTCTCAGTGAGCCCTTACATCTCTTGCAACACCCTCCCCTTAATGAAGGGTAGCCGAGGCAATCTTGCTGGAGGGCCTGCTGCTCCATCTATTTTTAAACTGCTGCTGGACGTATTCCAAACCATGTCCTGCACTTTCAATATGACGATCTGCGTTGCCTCTGAGTGAAGATGTTTTCTTCCTATCGCAGCACAAACAGCCGTTAATAATTACAATGTTCTTGGGCACCTTTCTGTACCACGCTTTAATCTTCCATTTGCCTAATGAGACGTTACAGATGATTTGTCTTCCAAATGGGTACCTGTAACGTATCTCCTCGCATCTTGGAAGATTTGGAGAGAGAAAGTAGTATGATAATTAGCATTGCAAAAAATTTCTGTTCTCATTTCTATTTATTAAGCAAATGTTCTTGGAAAGGCCCTTAAATGGTAATTTATATATTGCATATACATACATATTCTTAGAATTCCACTCCGAATTTTCTGCATAAATTTATGGCCTTAAAATGCCTACATTTGCATTCAGCTAGTCTTCTGATTAATAGAACCAGCAAAAATAATAAATTATGAACAATTTAAATATAGAATTTTGAACATACAGACCTATTTTGTTTCCTTTCACTTTTCTGACTGTGGTTTGGCCTAGAGCTGCTGAGATTTGAAGGAGCAGAAGAATCTAAATTACAAAATAGCTTGTATGTTTTTGCTTTTGTCTTCTTGTGGCTTTACAAGTGTGGCTTCAGTTCTGGGGCCTGGTAAAGGCCTGTACTTGCACCTTCCCTCCAGGGGGAGCCCTGGCAGGGACACACAGGTGGAAGAGGAATAGCCTTGGACTGGCTCTCACAGGAAGACAGAGGACCAGTCTGGGAGAGAGCAGAGAACTGTCCAGTGCAGAAGAAACAGACTTGATAGCCACTTTTCTTTCTTTTTGGTGAAAACACCTCTCAAAGGCACCCCATCTTAATAAGCAAAATATAGTATCATTATCACGCAAGGGGCCATGTTTCTGAATCTTGTGACATGCCCCCCCACGCCCCGCCCCTGCCCATGGCCAACTACACCAGCACAGCCTGGAGAGACAGCGCAGCCCTACCAGAGAAGCAGCCAATGCGAATTGGGAAGAACAAGACTAGGAGATGGCATTTTTAACTTTGTGAAGGGACTGGGCCCACAGCACAAGTGGCTGTATTTGGGTTGTAACATAGGAAACTGCAACATGCACAGCCACAGGGTAAGATTTGGAAGTTCAAGCAACAGCAACCCAGCCTGGGATGTGAATACGAGGTGTGTCTCAGTGAGGCTGGAACTGGCTGGGCTGGGCCAGGCCATGTTCTGGGCTGCTAAGCCCACGTGGAAAAAGCCCATGTATTAACTGACTGGACCTCCAGGATTTTTCATAAGCTTGGGGACAGTCACTGTGCACTCCTGGGTATAGTTTTTCCTTAGTCAGTTCTCTTCTCAACTGAAAACAAGGGAACTGTGGGCAAAAAGGTGTGGGCAAGTGAGTCCTTCTCTGTCTGTCCAGAGGTGCATTCTTGGGCTGACAGAGCAAGCCTTCATATACTCTCTAATCCTTGCTCTCTCCAATGCCGTGTTCCTCTGATTTTCCTTCCATTTCTCCGCTGCTCCTTCATAAAGTCTGTCTAAATTCTAGGTGCTGAGGTTTCTCAAAATCTAATCCTAAACTTTTCGCTCTCTTCCTTCTCTTGTAGCAAAGACTCTACTACCTACATCATGCCCCCAGCCGTTTCTACTTTTTCAGGTGAGGTCTTTTTCCTGTCAGGCCTTGGACTATGACCCTACTTCCACCTCCATGTAACTGAGACTCCAGACCTACACTACCCCACCTGGGTTATATGTTGAGACAGGATCTCACTCACATCCTCCCTCCCCGCCCCCCCCTGCCCCCAGGCTGGTCTGGAACAGTGATCTTCCCAATCTCCATCACCCTCCTAGCTAGGAATAATGGAATGTGCCACCGTGCCAGGCCTGGGCCAGATGCATTTTAAGCATGTGTTTAATGTGTTTCTAACAGTCTTGTGTTTTCCTCTCTTGATCTCCACCAGCTGCTGCAAATATGCCATATGCCTAGTAGATTCATCATCTCTTTACCTCACCCCTGATTTTATTCCTCTCCACTGACCTTCTACCTGTCCAATGATGCCCCCCTCCTCTACCCCCGCCCCCGATTCCCTGTAATGCTGTGCACGCTGCTTGTACTCACAGGTCCGGTGCTGGAGCCTTGTCCCCAGTGCAGCAGTGGCAGTAGGTGGTGGAACTTTTAAGAGGTAGTGGCTGGTAGAAAGTGGGCAGGGTATTGGGGGGTACCCTCAGCAGGGGCTACTGCTGCTCTGTAGTTAGTTCCCACGGGAGATTGTTCTTGCAAAGCGAGCCTGGCCACAGAGTTCCCCTGACTTCCTGTTTTAGCACATGATCTCTTCCTCTGGCCACAAGACCACCACCATATGGTGTCTCTGGAGAGGCCCTCCCTGAAGAGTAAATGGATGGAGGTGTCCAATCTGAAGCTTTCAGCCTTCAAAATCGAAAGCCAAATATACCTCCTCTCTCTTTTTCTTTGCCTTTCCTTTCCTTTTATTAGTTCCCATCTCAAATATTGTTTGAATGTACTACACCTCTCCTATTCATTCATCATGCTCCATTGACCTCCAACTCTACCACCTTCCTTTGGGCACACCTGGGTCACGACTCAACGGGACCGACAATGGGTCTCAGTTATCCCTGTAACTCCTTGCTGTACTCTGTCTTTTCTGGTTTGTTGGTGTCAACACTCCCATAAAGTCATTAGATATTCTTCTAAGTGAAAATCCACCCATTGTGGGCTCCTGGTCCGGGCGGACTGGGCCCTGGCATTTCTCAGCCTCCTTGTGAGCTGTGGCCTCCCTCGGTAGAACCCAAGTTCTTGTCATGTGGGGTATTTGGACACACTGTTTCCTCTGTCTGAATTCACCTCTTTAGTTCATTGCCTGGCCAACTCTTCATACATCTTTAAGCTCAGATCAAATAGTATTTTTCAAAGTCAACTCCACTGTCAGGCACTCTTCCAGAATCCTGACAAGCTGACTGTTCATCCCTCTTGTCACAGCTTGAATGTTCATATTTATTTGCCTCCATTTGCTGTCTATCTTACTTGTGGGACTGGAAGCTCTCTGAGGATAAGGACTTCATCTGAGCTGCTGCAAGCCAACTCAACTGATGCTCAACAAAGGTTCCCGGCAGGGAGGCGCTCACAGGATCAAGCAAAGCCCCTGATTGGAAGAGTCATGGCATGGCCCTGATGGCTTCCTCACTACTTCTCCATGCCAGCATCCAGGGTGACCCACGTAGAACATCATCGCCTTCTGCCTTTTCCCAAGGGGAGTGTGAAAAAGACCGGAGCCAGGAGCCTGAGGCAATGGGGCTAACAGCTACCCTGAGTGGAGAAGCAGTTTACAGGCTAGGGAAATGCTACTGTGATTTTTGTTAGTGCTGTTGTCTTCATTCCTTTTGCATCTAAGCATTTCGCATCTCCTCCTGAATCAGGCTGGCCTATATTTTCCCTTCTTTTTTATATTATGGTTTTTTTTAATGCCAAGGTGATGTACAGAGGGGTTACAGTTACGTAAGGTAATAAGTACATTTCTTGTCCATTTCCATTCTTTGTACTTGACATGTTTGATTTTGATATGGCTAGAGGAGTTTTCTCCTTGTATATTTTTTAGAAGAGTATGCCCAAGTTTGAAACTGTTTCCTTTAAAATCTAGAAGTACTAACTTGAAAGTCTGTAAGGATCTCACATCTTCTTAGGGAATATTTTAAATAGATTTGTTCAATTTGTTGAATGTGTTATAAGATTACCTAGGATTTCCAGTTCAAATATAGTCTCATGTTTTTTTTCAATGGCTTAATTATATTTCTATTATTTTATACATTTTAAAAATATTTTCATAGTGTTAAAAACCTTTAAATCTATCCAGGCTCCTTTGCAGGTCAAATGTTGATTATTTCCTTCCATCCCTATTGTTCTTGGTCAATATTGCCAGAGACATATTTTATGATCACTTCAAAGAACAAGGTCTGACATTTGTGATCTTGCCTTTGGATCTTTGTTTGTAATTCCATTTACTTCTGCACCTACATTGTTCTACTTTGTGCTCTGTAGCCTTCTGGGGATCTCCTTTTTCTAATGCTTTAAATGGAAAGGATAACTTTTAAGCTTTGCATTAATTTTCTAATACAGTGGTCTCTAAATTTCTCTTTAAACCTTACTTGAATTCTCTCTCACATATTTTAAGTCAGAGTATGTTCACTCTTATTAGTTATTCTTATTCTTTGCATGTGCATCTTACGGGTTATTTTTCAGTTAAGGTTTGCCATATGAATTAAATGTTCTAAAAACAATGACATATATGCACTTTAAAATATACATTTCTCTCATATTTTTGTCTACCTTGTATTGATGGGCAACTTGACTGTATTGTAAACAGAGGATGTAACTTACTCTAATTCTTTAAAATTTATTTAGACTGATTTGTGACACAGCGCAAGATATTTATGTAAATTCCTTTGTAGCAATAAAAATAATGGTCCTGAAATTATTGAGCAATTTTCATTCTGTGGCCATTAAATCCAGCTTGTTAATTATGAGGTTCACACATGTCTATCTGTACTAAGTATTTTCTGCCTGACCTATCAATCTCTAGCCAACTTAGAATAATATAATCAATTCTACTAATGGATTTGCCTACATATCAATATGATTTTGTCACTTTTTCAAAATATTTGTGGCTATTTATTATGTCCATAAATGTTTAGATTTTATATAAGACCTTGAGTAATTTAAACCTAAATCTTCATATAATTTCCCTCTTAATCCTTAATCATAGAGGTTTTTTTTCTCTCCGGCATTACTTTCTTATGTCAAATTTCTCATGGTTTTTATTTTCTTGGCATTCTTTTCTCAATTATTCACCTGAGAATTCTTATATTCTCAAGTTCTAGGTAAATCATCTTTACCTAATAAATTTATTCACTGGGATTACTAATACATTTAGATTTATTTCTGCTTTCTCATTTTGTGCTCTGACGTCTGTGTCTGCTTTTTTCTTGTTTTAAAATTATATATATATATATATATATAAATACATAGATGCTAATTATATATCCTCTGATGAAAAAGAAACAAAGAAACAAAAATATATTCTCTCACCACCCTCATCTGGCTAACCTCCTGGGACTGTCATTTTTTGACCAGCAAATTTGACATTTTAATTATCATTCTATAAGCCAGTGTTGGTTTGATCTGTGATGTTAATTCTTGTTCACTAAATGTCCTTGATAGCAATATATCCTAGAAAGACACAAGCTATAAATGTGACCTGAAGTCATACAAATAATTCTGCACTATGTTTTCCATTTTTCTATTCCACGCTGTTTCTGGCTCTCTCCAAGTTGCTAATTTTTACTTTTCTGACAAAGAGTTCAGCCATGTTTTCATCACATTGTACTGATTGATCTCCCTGGTGCTGGGCAGAGACAAAGGTTTCTTTCAAGCCTCTTCTACCATCAACAAGTCTGCAGGTATCCCTGTGGACCCCGGTGAGTTTCTAGTCCACAGATCAGGTGTGGAGCTGGGTGTGCCTGGAATTCATAGAACAGAGGCTTGCTGGCCATTCACAGGGGACATGAGGTGCTCTTCGTGTGGCTCTGCTGAGTCCTCATGGTTCTTGTGGCTGACCGCACAAGTACCTGAAGGAAGATGATACACGCCTGGTCAAAGGAAGCAGAGCAGACAGGGTAAGAAAAAGGCTGTAGGTATAATTTGAACGCTGATCCCCAAAGTGCCACATGGTAGAATCGATGAAAGATGGGAGAGGAGGAGAGGTGGAGAAGTACTTCCTAGAAAGTACAGGGAGGAGCGGGGTCATGGTCCACTGAGACGAGCACTGCGGAAGGACCAGTTCTGGGAAGCAGAGCAAAGGCTGAGAGGGCTCCCGTATCAGGCCTGAGTATCTGTCTGGAGTCTGTGGATGTGCAGGGGTGCGACTCAGTGGGTGCTCCATGCAAGCTTTGTGAGAGATGCCTAGCCTAGAGACAGAGCCTGGGCTGACCGGTGTGGGCAGTGCCCATCGGTCCTCAAACCTGCTGGGGGCTCCATCATCCCTGCTTCCCCATGCCCTCCGGCTAGTCCTCCCCTGGGATCCCCACACAAGGGTCTCAGAGAAGCCACTGGATTTCCAGCCTGCTAATGGGTGACTTGTTTCCTTCCTGCCACCCTGCTCTTCTCCAACCCCCCTTCCGACATCTCTCCCAGCCCAGCCCCACAAAACCCTCACAATAAGGTACTTCTTCTTTGGCCTCAATAAAAACAGCAAATCCTCAGAATGTTTTGCATGAGAGAGAGGGGAGGTGGCTCGAATAAGCAACTACTTCTAGAGTCCAGCATCAAATCCAGATGTATACCTAAATGTTTGAAGAATAAATTTATGAAAGAAATACCACGAGACAACATATGCAATCACAGTGGGACACTGAGGGCTTTCCAGTTTCACAGAGCCTTTTGTGAAAGGTGGTTTTAAGTCATTGGAGGAGGAGGAAGGCGAGAGCGGGGAGCAGGCCAGGGAACCGTTTGGGGGCTCACAGGCCATTGCAAGCAGTGAAATGGAATGATCCCTCCCAAGCTTGACATTGCCAGACAAGGGGTGCGAGTTTACAGAGAGGCTGCTGACCCCTGTCCAGGGCACAAAGACAATTACCCTGGGGGATGTTTGTTTTCCTTCCTGCAACGTGACAGCTGAGAGCCTCCTGAGACGTTCACCAACACCGCTGTAACATCCTGCAAAACCCAAAGGGAACTCGAGAAAACAAGTAGGAAAGATTTCAAAAAGAAGCTCTCCGCCACTTATCAAACACACATATGGAACAAATGTTGTGTGGTATTTGCCTCCAATTGTACAACAGGCTTAGTTTGATGGAACACAATTGTGTTCTCATCTTCAGGCACCCTTCCATACCTTGCTGCTGCTTAGAAAAATGCAGCCAAGAAAAAATGACTTCTTTGTTCTGTGGAACTTAGGACAGCCCACTAGCTGACATACTCTGCAAAGCTTGGGACATCTCTCTAGCTGACGCTCAGCAAGGAAAGACAACAGATCTACAGTTTGCAGGGAGAGACGAGTCATGAGATGGGATTTGCAAATGGTTCAGCTGGGGTGGCTTTTACTGTACCCCTTCCCAGCATCCTTGGGAGTGTGCCCTGCTCATATCCACAGCTCCATGTGTACCCTCTTCCCCTCCCTCACCATGGACATCCTTCCCTCTGGAAAGTGTCTTTCAAGACTTTTCCACACATCGCTCCCACTGCCCTGGATGGAGTCTCCTTCTCTATGCTTGGAAGGCACAGAACCACCCCTCCATGTCAGATGCTTCAGTGGTACTCAGGGGTGCCTTGCTGGACCCCTGCACCAGGGAAAGCCCTTGTGCTAACCTTCCACTGAATACATGCTCCCTAAACACCCGCTCACACTAACCACCCCACTCACACTAGACAACCTGCTCATACTAGACACCCACACAAACTAAAAACTTGCTCACACTAAATACCTGCTCATACTAAATACCCTATTCACATTAAACATCTGCTCACACTAACTACAATCACTCTAAATACCCACTCACACTAAATACGTACTCACACTAAATACCTGCTTACAATAAATACCTGTTCACACTAAACACCTGTTCACACTATATACCTGCTCACACTAAACCCCATTCGCATTAAACTCTTGCTTACACTAAACACCTGCTTACACTGATCAGCTGCTTACACTAAACACCCTGTTCACACTAAATACCCACACACACTAAACACCCTGCTCACACTGAACATCTACTCACAGTAAACACCTGCTCACACTAAATACCCTGTTCACACTACACACCTGCTCATACTGAACACCTGCTCACACTAGGTTTGTTTAAATGCACTTGTGCCCCTGTTCTACTGGCAAACCTGGGAGCAAGGAAGCATGTCTGCTAATTCACACTCGATAAGTAGGTTTCAACAAATAAACAAGTGCATGTTAAGATTAGCTGCCTATCATAATTCCATGTGGAGTGAATGTTACCATTCTTGACATTTATAGGGTAAACTGAGGCTGGGAGACACCTGTGATTCCTGGAAGGCCATTTAATTAGTAACTGAATTCTAGGAAATGCTCTTTCCAAGACTCTTGGAGGTGCAAATATCTTCATGCTATAGTAGACAGAAAGTGAAGTTTAAGGAAACCCACTGAACTACTGAAGAGGAGAAAAGAGAGGTAAAAAAGAAGAGATGAGGGGAGGGCAGGGAAGGGCAGAGAGGGGAGAAGAGGGGAGGGGAGGAGAGAGGGGAGAAAAGGAGGGGAGAGGTGAGAAGACTAGGGGAGGAGAGCAGAGGAAAGGGAAGGGGAGGGGAGAGGAGGACAGGGCAGGGAAAGGGAAGGGAAGCGAAGGGAGGGGAAGGGAGGGGAGGGAGGGGAGGGAAGGGAAGGCGAGAATGCAGTCTCCACTATTGGGTTTAAGCTTCTTCCCTTCAAGCTCATTCAGTCCTGGTGTGGTATAGCTGTGTTTCCTGCTTTCACTGTCTTGAGTGTCAATTCTCATCATCCTTCCCCACCCAGCCCTAGCTCCCACCATCTACCAAGGGCTATGTTCTCATGTTCCTAACTTCAAGAATGTTCACAATACTCACTGAGAAGGAGAGCCCATCATTGGGAGTGTGGCAGTTCTCCTTGACAGTTTACACACACACACACACACACACCCCTCTGGAGTGTGAGCAGGGGCAGGTGCTCTGCCCCACAGGTCTCAGCATTTCTGCATCTTTCTGGTAGCATTCACATGACCTGTGTTCTGACTTCCATAACCCAGGTCACCTTGGGTTCCAGTTTCTCTCTCTCTCATGGAACAAATTAGGTCTGCTATATTTACCTAATTTTGGCATCTGCCCATTTCAGAAACACTGGAAGTGGTGAGTGAGTCACTGATAGCCAAAACTACACTTACATGAATACAGCAACCAAAAGAGGTAGGGAATTTCTCTAAGCTCAGACGTGGTTGTGATTTTATGCCATGTGACCTCTTTATTTTCTCCTAGTGCAAATGATGATTACACACACCTAACTGGATTAAGATTAAAAACATCTACCCTGGACATTTTCTCTTGGTTCTCTTCCAGAGAACTTGCTATGCTTGACTGCCATTGAGAATGTACAGATTTTTCTCCATAGGTGTGAATGACTCAAAGATGGAGGATGTCCCCAGCAGGCTCACACAGTTCATGGGAGGAAGACTCAGGACAGCCTGGCTTGGACATGGAGCCTCAGGGGACAGAGACTGCTCAGGGCCAGAAGGCCACAAATAAATGAAGAAAGCCATGATCGATGGAAGGAAAAGAGAAGACTATCAAATATCCTGACATCTTTCACTTAGTAAGTTGGGAAAGGAGGCCATCTGTTGAGTCTTGTTGGAGTTTAGATGGAGAATCTGAGGCACAGGCAACATTTGGTGTCCCCTCTGTGGGACAATGTCAGGGTCTCATCAGATGCCAGCGCTGTGCTAGTGGAGAAGTGCTGTCTGAGTCTCTGTTTAAAAGGCGAATCTACTGTGGATGCCACTGAATATGACACACTTCACCAGGCACCCTGATGACTTGATGCTTTCCAAAGACTATTTATTGTAAATGTGTGTGTGTGTTGTAACAAGATCTTTAATAGGTAAAACTCCTTACCCTTCCATCTATCACCTCCCTAAATAAAGATGGGCCAATGGAAGTTTCTATTTGGCAGAAAGTTTTGACAATCTTTACCACCATGCCAGCTGAAAACCTTTATGCTATTCTATAGCCAGGAACAAATGGAGAGATCTCCCACCATACTCCCCATGCTGAGAGACTTGCCTTTCCCTGAAACACTTTCACTGTACCTCATCAAAATAAAATGCATCATCTATATACACCAAAAAAAAGTCACAGAGAATCCTCTAGAAACTCTCAACCACATGTTGGTTGGTGGAGATCAGCTTGTCAGAGTTGCTATAAAAACTGCTTCCCCTGAGGTCATTTAGATGCCGGCCACTGTGGCACAAAACACAGTGGAGAAGGTACACTTCGCTGTGGGCTGCTGAGCCGCTGACCTGCAGTTTTAAGGATCACTATAAGTTTGTTTTGCATGTGTCGCCTTAAAGCACTGGCCATTACTGCTTTTGACTTCAAACCCTTTTTTTACAAGCTCCATAAAAAGAAGGAATTGATGTTCTTTAAAAGGCAATTTTTACTCTCCTTCATTTTCTTCCTTGAAGAGCTTGGCACCACAATGTGGGTTTTTATCTCCAACTACAGCTGCCCTTCCCCTTGGGACTTACCTTCCAGGCCTTGCCGAGAATAAACAGAGCCCAAGCTCTGGGAAGCTGGTCTCCATTTACTTTTTCTGCTTCTCTTCTTTTCTCTCCCCAGTGCATGCTCCCTGCCTGTACCTGAGCTGTCTAATTCCAACAGTACTCACAAGGCCAGGGCTCCATCAGAGCAAGCGGGCAGTGCAGCCCCATTTCCTGGTGGGGAAGAAGGGGGGAGGGAGGGAAGAGTCTCCAGTCTATCACAAGGGAAAGCTCAGCCCAGGGCACAGGACTCACTTCCTGAGCAGGCTTCTCCCTTGGAGGACTAATAGATACTTGTTTTTGGGTGCATCCCCTCCAGGGGTGGGTACAAGTGCCCATAAACCATGACTATGCCAAAATGCAAGCTTCGTAGTGCTTCACAGAGACCCTACCCCACCTCGCGCAATCTAACACCTCTCCTCTTTTTTAATAATCAGGATGTTCTTCGTCACTTCCAATTTAATTTTATAGCTTTGAAATCTCTCTTAGCAACTGCTTTTTAGTCCAGATCCTGTCAGTGTTTTCCGGTCAGCAGTGTGCTCTCCTCCCCTCCTTTGTGACTCCTCTAGAGTCCTCATTGCAAAGTGGAATGCAGGAGTGGAGGTTCGAAAGCTTGTTACTTGCATATTCCATCCAGAAGCCCCCTCTGCGGGAGGGAGGCTCACCACAGTGGACGGGGGAGTTGTAAGGAATGCCTCTTCTGCACAACAGCTAGAAAAGAAAAACAAGATGAGCTTGCATGTTACATGTATGACTGAGGGGGCGGGGGTCAGGGCCTCCTTTTCCCTTCCTCTCCAGATGCTACCCCTCCCCCACCCTGCCATCTGCGCCTGTCCTGGGCCTCTGTAGGAACAAAGCCCTACCTATTGATGGTGCAGGCCGAGCCCACCCACGCCCCTCCCTCTCCTGCCTCTAGAAAACACAACTCTGGATGGAGATCCCTTTGTCTGCAGGGGGATATTCTGCCCTTCTGTAGGCGTTTCGGATAGCAGGGGTTTACAAATGTTCACTCAGGTTACAGATTAGGAGGGAAATGAAGGGTCTGTCCTTCCTGATTCCTTTTCAAGTTTCTGGAACCCACATGGGAAGAAATTCAAGTCAGATTGTATTTAACCCAAGAAAATAACCAGGCACTCCCACCAAATGCGGGAGCTTATTAGCAAACACTGTACTTCATCATACAATCAGCATGTTATTAAAAAATTAATGCCTGTGAAATGAGCTTTTGATACAAAGCTGTATGGCTGGGGTATTTTTCTTGTGTTTTAAAAAACATTAATCTCCTCAATAATTCATCTTTTATTCCTTTGGCCTTCCTAAATATTAAACAGGTTAAAGTTAAATATTTGAAAACTGAACACAGACTCGACTCTAAGATACATCTGAGGTAGCTGGCTGGTGTTTGCCTTTTCCGAGATGTGGCAGATTGTGAGCCGCCCTCCTCACTCCGGAGACGGTACCAGCTGGGAAGGTGAAGTTTGGGGGTACACATGATGACCTCTACCCGTCCCCTAAGTTCCTACAGCTCGGAAAGAAGAGACAGGGTCAGCGGGCATTGCCCACTCTGGGCAGCGTGGCCGGCTCATTGGACTTGCCACTGGTCCTTGTCCCTTACTCCGGCCTCGGCCACCCGCACTCCACCAGGCGATCTAGCTCAGGACAGCCGTGCCAGGCCTCCTGTCCCGTGGATGATCTGAATAGGGTCTGAGGTGTTCTGTTTCAGGGGCATCGACCTGCTGCCACTTGGCTCTCAAAGCTACAGTTTCTACTGCACAGAAATCCCTCACCCAGGTAACGTTCACACCAAAGTCTCTCTCTGTGCCGCTGACCTGCCTCACTTCTCCATGGTGAGACTTGGTTGGGATTCGTAGTGGCACCAGCTGACCCAAGGCAGACCCACGACCTTCTTATGCTTTGAAATGGGGGTGCGCATTGATCTGGGTGATGAGGGTTGCTCAGAAGGAAACATTTTGGCTTTAGATGTATACAGTAGCAGCAAGGGACAACTCCGACACAGCTGGTGGACAAAAACTACCACTGCCCAGAAAACTCTCCTCCCGCCTCAAAATCCAATACCACAGAACCGACCAGGCTCAAACCACACACAGCATGCCAACAACGCAGAATCCGGAGGCCAGACTCTAGTGTAGATCTGACCTGCTTGGCAAACATCCATGAACAAGCCCATCTAGGTATCACTCTGGAAGCAGGTGGAGCAGCCCCTCTCTCACCTCCTGTAGGAGGGCATCAGCCCCACATGGCTAGCTCTACCAGCTAGCCCTTCCTCCCCACTTCATGCCTCTCCCAGGATGTCTAGGATCAGCCTTTCTTCCCAGCTCTGAAAGAGCCCAGGCCTGGAAACAGCAAGCAGAGGCTTCTTAGGACAGCAAACCTGCTCTCACAGGACCCAGGAAGCTGGAAGCTGACACTGGACTGGAAATACAATGGAAATGCTAATTGGCAACACAGATTGTACTTTCATGTTTTATTAATGACATCTGCAGCATATTTGCAAAATAATTTACATAATACGCTAATTCTTCAGAAGAGGAGGGGTTGGGAGGAAGCCTGCCCCTCTGCTGGGGGCCTGTGATGGAAAGTCACCTGGAGGTCTGTGCTAGCTTTCCTTCAGGAGTGTCTTTTATGGGGCCAGGTCGCATCCAGAGTCGTCCAAGACTAAGTTCTTAAATCTATGTGTGGATATGGACTTACAAGTAAGTGTCCATTATAGCTTTGGACCAGTGACAGTTCAAACTATCTTAAAGAGCTAAGAAGGATTCAAAGCAAAAGAGGAGCTCATGACACGGATTGCAAGCATTCTTGAAACTCCTACAACCTGAGCATACATCCATAGGAAGACTGGCTGCATCTCCCGAGCTTTATTCACTAGCCCCTACTCTAGCATTTCCTTCTCTGAATGTGAACATGCCACATCACAACCTCGTTTCCTTCTGGGGGTTTACCGGAACAGTACCAGGGTTTCAAGAACTCACACTTGCTTAGGCAGGTACCCTACCACTTCAGCCACAACTCCGGTCCTCTCTTGCTTAAGATATTTTTTTGGATCGTGTATTATGTTTTTGCCCTCGGCAAGCCTCAGACTTTGATCATCCTCCCTAGGCTTCCTGCAAGGCTGAAAGGACAGGCAAGCACCACCATACCTTGTTGGGTGGTTGAGATACAGTCCACACTAGCTTTTCATTTTATTTATTTGTAACTGAATCATGATCCTCTCAATCTTTGCATCTGAGCAGCTGGGATTACAGGCATGTGCCACCATGTCTGGCCTCTGATATTTTTTAAATAAAATGTTCAGTTCTCCTCGCTTCCAATTCACAGTCAGTTTGTGAGTTGTCTGAAAATTATGTGTGACTTCCCAGCCAGGGTGCTGGGGAGACCAGGTTGACTCAGCACACATGCTCTGAAGAAGGACCCCAGGGAGCACCCCCTCAGGCTCAGAAACACCTGAGAGCTGGGAAATCTGTGCTCTCTGCTTTCACAGCTTTATGATCCTGTGGATCAACCAGGATGTAAGAGACCCCCTTCTATTTTCTGCCTTTGAATTCTGGAGGATGGTACTTCTTGAAGTAGAGGAGTATTACCAAATACACAGCAGTGACAGGTCAGTACTCTTAAAGAAGTTGCAGGAAAATAGAGAAACTCTGAACCGCCACCCAGTCCTCACAGGTCTGAGGAGCACAGGGGCCAGGGAATAGGACCATGGGGAAGGGAAATCTGGATCTTCAACACCGGGCCTCACAAGCACTGCTGCACAGTCCCCCTCGCTTCATCTCAACCACCTAGCTGACGCCAAGCCTTCATAAAAACTTAACTGAGTCCTTCCACGTGGTTATTCACATACATGGATCCTTTGAATCCACTATTTGGTTTGCTTATTTAGTGGCTGCCTTCCCTGAATGCCATGATTTGAGGCACTGTGCTTGTGGCACGGTTGCCTCTCTGACAGGCGAGGGAGGCTCATTTCGTTCTACACTTTATTCCCCAAATCGCTTACTATGGATGGCCAACTTTCTATCTATGAGCAAAAGGAAAAGAAATCAGGTGTGAGAATCTGGGCACCATCTCTTCAAGGATGGGAATGTTTCCAGGCTCCCACAACTCTGGTTTCTCATCTACTCCAGTCCCCACACTCTTCTGTGAAAGCTGAACCAGTAAGCTATTGTAGTAAAAATGGCGGGAGGCCTAGAAGTTCCTTCATCAAGAGAATTCAACCTCTTATTGGAAAATCCAGTGGAGAATAGATTCTTTAATATTCTGCATGACCCAGACCTCAAAAAAGCATAATACAACCTTAGCTGCAGTGAACACTGAGTTCCTTCATACAGATGCAGAACAAATGCTCAAGGGGCCTGTGGAAGTCAAAATATTAGAAGAGTATACTGCTCAATAAAATACAGTCGCTCCAGCATCCAAACTAACAGATTTTCACAAAGTAAGCAAAGTGTATGTAGGACTGGTTGTTCTGTGGATAATCTGGAGATGAGTACATGAATTAAACAGTGAAGTGCAAAAGCTTTAACTATTTTGTACAGTTCTGTCTTGACTTTATTTCATAAAATCACTAATGATGGTTCTATAGAGTAGGTCTTTTCATTTCTGTTCCACAGGTAGCAAGGAAGCAACTAGAATCATCATATTTGGGGGGGGGCTGTCAGATTTGGGGGTTATTTTAATTTGGAAACACCACCTTTGCTAAACCAATAGCTATTTAGATTATTGCTTAAGGTAATTTTCAGATCTGGAAATAAGCTATGAATGCTATATGTTACATTCATACACTGTCGTGTAGTTGCATGGGATGAACCAGTTTCACTGAAGAAAACAGAAGAACAGCCCACTGTTAACCTGTGATACGACCATGGCTTAAGGAGCAACTTTCTGTTAGGCAGAATCCACTAAATGCTGTTTCACTCCAAATTATTACCTCCTGGGAAACTTGAAGGTGAACCTAAAGTAAAGAACACTGTGCTGGTCAGAGCAGCCCTGGCCTCAGTTTATTTCAAAGTTGTTGGCTCCTGAATCATTTTCATGACAGTCATGTAAAATTCATGCTTACTTTGCAGTTATATAACATCCATATGTTCAAACAGGAAGAAATATGCTTTTTGAAAACTTCATAAGAAGCTTACTACTCAGCGATACTAAGTAGATGCTATACTGGATATGAACTATACAACTTGTGGGTGGGAACAAGAGGGAAAAAACTGGGAGAATGTGAAGGAAGGAGTGATGTTGTCTAAAAAGAAAAGCACTCTTTACCTGACTTATGTAACTGAAACCCCTCTGTACATCACCTTTATAAAACCAATAAAAAAATTTAAGCTTACTACTTTCATAATTTTGTGCTCACTAGTCATTAGCGGGGGGGGGGGGGGAATGGCCTTACGTGTCAAGGTTACAACATGTAGACTTACACACAGAAGGATTTTGATCAATCTGACTTATGTCAATATGACAGTATTTCAAAACCCTCTTTGATCCATCTTATGTAACCATTGTGAAATGTGTGCTGACCTCAAACACTTTTGGAAGCAAAGGAGAGGGTAGAGAACAGGAATGTGACACTGCTGGGAGGTGCTGCCTCACTGGTGAGTGTCCTGCATTTGTGTTCCTGACATGGATTAGACAAGTTAATTAATTTGTCTTTTTCTTTACCTGGGTGTTTCTGCCTGGCATACCCTTGGCTCTCTGAAGAGCAGCATCTATCTTCAGAGCTGACAGCAACACAGCCCAAACCTGCGTGCTATCAATTCCTTTTATGTCAAAGACTTAGGTAGGCAGGGAGTGGAGAAGGAAATCTATGGTGTTATCACAAAGAGGTTCCAGGGCTGTGGCTGCACCGAACCCAGCTAACCCCCTGGGGAGCTCAGCAGAAGCTGATCTGGTGAAGGTGGAGGAAGGGCTATTTCACAGCTGGTCTGAGGAAGCTCTGCGTGTCTATTTGTGGGCACTCAGAAAACTAGCACCATATTTATTAAATGGATGTGGAAAGGGATGACTGGCGACAAGGTAAATGAAGAAGAAAGAATGCTGCATCCATCAGGAGGCAGACAAGCGTGTCCACAGTTATGCTTTAGTTTACTGAAATGTGTTGTGTCTTGTGTACGCAGAAAAGAAGAGGTAACATCAAAACTCACCAAAGATGATAACCTTTACCCTAACCTGATTGTGGAGAATTTTACCCATGGGGAAATCGAAGCTCAGGAAGACCTCTGCCTCCTACTGCCACATGTGTCCTGGACAGTTAGAATGATTGTCAGCTCTTGTGTGTTTGGTTAACAGCTTGAAGTTTTATTTCTGCAACCCGCATACTTCCTTTGCAATCCAAAACAGAAAGACTGGAAAGACACACACACTCCTTTTGGTATTTCCAAACTCAGCTGAAAACAGGAAACTTTTGCATCATGACTGGTACAATCCCATCGCTTAGACCCTGGATCTTATCACAGACCTCATGAGCCACAAGGTATGCTGCACTTGCATTTCCACATCACAGAGTTGCATTTTGGAGTCAAATCCCCCTTTAAAAAATACCTGTGGGAGCCGGGCGCCGGTGGCTCACACCTGTAATCCTAGCTACTCGGCTCAGAAGGCTGAGATCTGAGGATCTCGGTTCAAAGCAAGCTTGGGCAAGAAAGTCCGTGAAACTCATCTCCAATTAACCACCAGAAAACTGGAAGTGACACGGTAGCTCAAGTGGTAGAGTGCTCGCCTTGAGCTGAAGCGCTGAGGGACAGCACTCAGGCCCAGAGTTCAAGCCCCATGACCGACAAAACAAAAAAACAAAACAAAACAAAAAACATATGGGGTAGATGAAGCAAACAGAAGGCAAGTTGGGCTCAGTGAAATAAAGGAAAATCATATAGACCAAGACTGGAGAGCTGAAGGAGAAAGGAGAGGAGAGGGAGAGGGAAAGGGAAAGAGGAAAGGAGAGAAGGAGGGAGAAAGGAGAGAGAGGAGAGAAAGAGGAGAGAGGAGAGAGGGAGAGGGAGAGAGGAGAGAGGAAAAGAAGAGAGAAGGGGAGAAAGAAAGGAGAATGGGAGAGAGAGATCCAAAGGAAAAATTAATGAGGAAACAATGAACTTGAGTTAATACACCAAATGGGCCTAACAGACGAAACTAGAACATTCCATTCAACAGCAGCAAATACAAATTCTTCTCAGGTGCACACTGAACATTCTCCAGGGCAAACCATTTGTTAGGTTAGATGGCAAAATAAGTCTTAACGGTTAAGTCTGAAAGTATATCAAGTACTCCTGCCAACCTCAGAAAAACTAGAAAACAAAAATAAGAAGAGAAGACAAGATGCACTGTATGTACAAACTGCTTTGTCAAGTGGTAAAACAAAATTCAGCACACAGTCTACAAAATTAAGGCAAGTGAGGGGAGGGGTGGGTTGGGAGGGGTGGGTGAGAATGTGGAAAGGGTAGACACTGAAAAAGATGTATTCGTAAACTGCTCTGTTGAATGGTGCTCCTTTGTATAAATACTAAAAGACAATACAAATATTTTTTTAAAAAATAAAATTTTGGGTAAAACCAACAAAAGTATGTAAATTAAACAACATCCTCCTAAACAACCAATTGTTTAAAAATGAATCTTTGAAAGCATCTTGAAATAAAATATAAGACACCCAAATGCCAAAACCTAAGGAATCCTGCAAAGATCTAAGACAGACATTTAGAGCAGTAAGCACCTACACCGGGGGGGGGGGGGGGGGGGAGATTAAAAGCTCTCAGTAACAGGTATAGAGAAGGACATACATGACAATTCACACCCAGCATCAGGCACAACATTAAGAGTTGTGAGCTCTTCCTAAGGCCAGGAATAAGAAACAGTACCACATTCACCACTTCTGTTCAACATAAGACTGGAAGTCCTAGCCAAAGCAATCAGACAAGAAAAACAATGAAAGGCATTCAAATGGGGGGGGAGTGAGTAAAATTGGACAAAGGACTCAAATAGTTCTTAAAATAAGACATGCAAATAGCAACAGATAGATGAATTATTCATCATGACTGCTAGTTACTGAAAATCATAAGAAACATCACCTCACACACATTAGTGAGCATGATCAGCAAGGTATGAGCCATTCATGTTAGAGACTGGAGAAAAGAAAATCATTTCACACTGCTTGTGAGAATATAAATTAGTACAACCACTCTGAAAAACACATTCAGAAGAAATACTCAGGAGTGTGAGACCTGAAAGATCATGATTTGAAGTCAGCCCAGACAGAAAAGTGAGTTTGTTTCCATCTCCAAAATAACCAGTGAAAATCCCAGGCTGAAAGCATGGCTGATGTGGTAGAACAACAGCTGAGCAAGCAAGCAGAGCAAAATTTATGAGACTCTGAGTTCAAGTCCTGACACTGACAAAATAAGTAAGTAAATGGAATTTTAAGTAGCTTTTCTCTATTCTAGGCACCAGATCTGCTTGGGCAGATAGCTTGTGCAGAAAACAGGTTTTAAAAGTTAAGAAGCTGCCTATGTTAGGTTGGGATGTTAAAGCTGTATCTGAACACAAACTGTTCAGGGTGATACTATCACAGGCCAGGAGTGGGAGAGAGAAGGGAGGGGAGAGGAGGGGAGAGAAGGGGAAGGAAAGGGAAGGGATGGGAGTAAAGAGAAGGGAAAGGGAAAGGAAAGGGAGGAGAAGGGACAGGAGGGGAGAAGAGCAGAGAAGAAAGAAGAGATGGGAAAGGAGGAGAGAGGAGGAAAAGGGGAGGGAGAGGGAAGGGAGAGAGAGGAGAGGATGGAGAGAGAAGAGGGGAGAGGAGGGTACAGGGAGATGAAAGGAGAGGAGAGGCAAAGGAATAGGAAAGGAGCAAACTGCCCTGGTTTCTACCTGTTATCAAGAAGGTAGACTTTCTGATAACAAAGATGCCTCTGATGGATCTTCTTCAACATCTCAGTGATAAATATCCAATAATTCCACAATCAGGCGATTCAGGACATGCTCCAGTATCTCTTCTCAGTTAATTCCTCCTGTCACTCACAGGGGAGTCTCAGTGCTTGCTGCAGCTGAGGCCTCCAGCTCTTTCTACAGTCTGAGAGCCTCCTCCACCCACGGATACACAAGGAAGCAGGAAGAGAGGAAGGAAGGGATGGGGAAGGGGAGAAAGGTTGTGGGAGGGAAGAAACACAAGGATTACTGGTTAGGGATGGAAGAAAAGGGCCTCTAGCCACAGCAACTCTGAGTTGTTTTGTGAACCAAAAGCTAAAACATGTTTCAGACAATTGTTCCCAACTTCCAGAGTGTCTGACAGCGACTAAGGCACAGCTCTACTGCAGAGCCCAGCCTTGGCAAACCCTGTACAGTACACAGCAGGGAGAATGAGGGGCACAGGGGCCTGTACTGGGGGGACAGGGGTCTGCACAGTGATACTAGGTAGGGGAGGGAAACAAAGGCCTGTACTGGGGGGAAGAGGGGTCTGCACAGTGCACTGGGGGGGGAGAATGAGGGGGACAGGGGCCTGTACTAGGGGGACAGGGGTCTGTACAGTGCACTGCAGGGGAGGGAAAATGAGGGGGACAGGGGCCTCTCCTGGAGGGACAGGGGTCTGCACAGTGGTACTGGGGGTGGGGGCAGGGGCAGGTTTTCTAAAGGAAGTGTGGAGTCTCCCTTGACTCTCTGGCAGGTCTGTGTCCAGGGCCCTCTGCAATTAACACAGTCTGTGACTCACACTGCGGACACGGCATCTAACTCTTAAAACTCAACCATGACCCAAAGCCAGGCTGCCCCCAAGTGCTTGCAAAGCACCAGCCCACAGGGGTGATTTCCACAAGCTTTGGGCTGAGGAGACTGTCTGGGCACTTGGTGTGAACTGGTGAGGAGCCATCCCGGATCTTCCGCTCCTGGGCAGGAAGAAGAATCAACAGGGTTCTCTATTGGGCGGCTCTGCACCTGCACCCTCACGTGGTATCTCTCATTTCTCCATAGAGTCCATAAGCCTAACATTAGCTGTGTGAGTCCCACACCTGGTTGGTACATCTGGCTTTCTTCTATTTCATGGGATCTTTCACGTGGGAGTTTATTTTGTCTGGTTTACAGGATGCCTGAGCTATCTTCTGGGGCAAGGAAAGATGTGCATTTTGGAAAAGTTGCAACACAAATGATTACTGAGTTGTGTGTTACGCCTGTGGCAGCAGGAACCATCATGTCTACTGCTAAGACTGTGCACACACGGGGGGAGGGGGGAGGTGCCACTCACCCCGAGTCACATTTCATCACAAGTACCCTGATTTGGTTTTGGTTTACGTCTCTTTGCCAATATGGGGTTTGAACTCAGAACTTCTCAGTGGCGAGTTAAGTACTCTACTGCTTGAGCCTCCACCCAAGCCCTTTTTGCTTTAGGTATTTTTCAGGCTGCCTGGAGCCAGCCTCCAACCATGATCATCCCACCTGTGCCTCCTGCACAGCTGGAACTACAGGCACACACCACCCCACACACCTGCCTTCTCTTTACCATCTTCCCTCCGCTCCTTGTGCCCAAGCAAGCAAACCATGAAGGTCTCTTTGCAGAAGCGCCATGCTGTCCACCAGGTCTTTCTCCTACTCCCTGCCTCCCCAATGTGCTCCCTCTTGTGGCTTCAGTCTGATGTGGCTCAGCCAGCACGCTTCGCTCACACTCACACACCCCTGGGTGCTCTTTGAGCCGCAGTGGCTGTGCGGCCGGCCCAACTGTGCCCTGGCATTGGGCTGGTCTGAGGCACCTGCCTCCTGTTGCAAGTGTTCCTGGCAGATCATCAAGCTGCACGTGTGCCTGGGCCGAGGTGTGTGCACACAGCTCTCAAGTTATCTTGATAACTCTGAGGGCGGGGATATTTATCTAGCCTCTTTGGAAAAGCATTATTTCTGGGAAAGAAGTCTGCAGAGTTCTCGGTAGTGTACCCTGGAGGGCCACTGCCCTGTAAACAACGCCTCTTCCGTGCCACACCTGAAGGGCAAGTCCAGGGGAACAGCCTATCCCAAATCCCCATGCTGTGGAGAGTCATGAGGACCCCACATCACCCACCTCCTTTCCAGACCTCAGAGTTGAGAATGCAGGCCAAGGACTGGGCTGTGCCCACTGGGCTGACGGAGGACTGAGGAGGAAGGTGGTCAGCTGGGTCGACCACTCATACTTATGGCATGCAGAGCAGGGAGAGGAAAAACTGGGCGAGTGTTTTCTAAATCAGCTCTTAGCAATCGTAGGTAGTCCAGTCATTCCCCTCCACACACACCCCACCCAACCCCATGCCACTAGTCAAATACTGACCAGTCCCTCTGTCAGGAGCCACTGGAAATGAAGTCAGAGCTGCTTAATTCCTCCACAAAGCCATCATGCTTGGGTCTGGGAAGGTGGCTCAGTGGTAGAGTGCTTGCCTTGCATGCATGAGGCCCAGGGTTCGATTCCTCAGCACCACATAAGCAAAAAGAAAAAAGCTGGAAGTGGCATTGTGGCTCAAGTGGTAGAGCGCTAGCCTTGAGCTGAAGAGCTGGGGGACAGTGCCCAGATCCAGAGTTCAGGCCCCACAACCGGAAAAAAAAAAGTCACAAAGCCATCATGCTTAAGATAAATCCTAGGTAGTATTTCTAGCCCCAGCTGCTATGCCCACATTGAAAGTTGCCACATAAATTTCAATTGGGCGTCCCATCCCTGGCCAGCAGATATGTCCATGTCCAGAGGTAAAGCAGGTCAGTTCATTATCTCCATATGGGGTGGCTTTTAAATTTTCATGTGTTTGGCTTTCTCATCTGAAAGAGTATAATGCCAGCTTTCAAGTAAAGAAAGTAACACAATTCATGGGATTTCTCACAGCTACATAATTTCCATTAATACATAATGCTTTGGGAATTATAAAAACCAGCACCAGAATGTTGACATTAATTCTTGCTCAGCCAAATTCAAAATTCATTTAAGGGTTCTTTTACATTGAAGAATATCTCCAATTCGTACATTTATGTATGCATGCGTTAACTAAAGCTGTTTACTTGAAGCCTTAAACAGTGTGTAATGTCTTCAGTGTGTTGGATAATTCTTGTTATCTGTGCCTCTGAATTATTGAAAAGAAAATAATATAATAAAGAGAGAATGGGCTGAGAGAACAGGCTTGGGAGTTCACGGTTCATTCCTGGTCCTCTGGGACCATCTGTGTCCCAATATCCCACATGGCTGTTTCTACTCTAACAAAACAAGAGTTTATGATTCACTTTCAGACTTTGTTCTTTCCACCCTCTTGTTTGTTCGTGAAAACAGATTTCTGAGACTTGCGCACGCAGCGGGATCTCTGGACTGCGATTTTGTTCCTGGGTGCCTCTGATGGATGCCACGTGTCCTGCCCATAAACCCCACACTGGAGACGAGAGGAAGGAAGCCTACAGATCTCATGAGCACATTCCTGTGCTTTCCAAAGAGGCACCTTCCTCTGCCCAGGAAGAAATCACCCACCCCTCTGATGGCTCAGGGTGGAAGTTCTCGGGGCCTCTAGCCTGGGGGAGGGGCAGGGCTGCTGCACCTGGGTGCACCAGGCTGGCCAGGCTGCAGCCCTGGCTCCTGTCCAGTGCTCTCGTCCCACAGACAGCTCCCAGCCTGCGACCGAAGGCAGGGGAGGATAAGGGGGGGGTGTGCTGTCCTGCCTGAGGGCTGGCCTTCTGTGCTACCAAGTCAGAATATAAGCCTCTACCTCTCCCAGGGCCCCTGGCCTTCATGCTTTGTTTACACAGTAAACTAAGTCTTGCTGCCAGAGAAGTGAAGTTTCCCCCAAATTTCCCAAAGTAGAAAGGAAGGGAAAACCAACAAGAGAACAACCCCCCAAACCTCAACACACAACTCCCCTCCCCCCACACACACACACCATGGAGGGGTGATGTAAGGCAGCTGGAGACAGGCTCCCTCTGGGACGGAGAGGGCCAGCCCTCTCCTCTACATCAAGCAGAGTCCGCTCCTGCACTGCTGAGCCTTGGTGTCTTCCGGCTGGTGTGGCTGCCATGTGTGCTGGCACCCTGAAACCCAAGGCCTGGCCAGCCTGGGCCTGCCGTGGGCCTCGGGGCCAGACAGGAGCTGTGACCTGAGTCAGACAAGGGAAAGAAGGAACTGAACAACAGAAAACGTGTCTAACTAACGTCTGCTCTGAGTTGAGCTTCCCTGGGGTGACAGGTCGGGGCAGAACAGCGATGGGGAGGCTACTGCCCAGGCCCGGCCCAGCCTGGCCCTGCATGACCCTCTACACCCTCCACCTGCGAGGAGCCAATGCCACCTGCAATGCTCTGCTTTGAATGAGTAAGAAATTGAAAAGGGAAGAGCTGAAACTGACTTCTGTCCCCAACTACAGCTTCCTAGCAAGGCCTTGTGCCACATGGCTTCTGATTACCTGTGTGTCCGTCTCTCAGGGGATCAAATAGGACAGAACCTGGCACTCTGAGGACATCCTGGGTCCTCCTGTCCCCTCCCCTGTCCCTTTACTCCAGGTCTGGCTCCACTCCTTCCTCCTCTTCTCCCTCTCTTGTCACTGCTTTGTTACCCCAGTTTCTCAGCTTCTCATCAGCTTTATCTTTTTTTCTTTCTTGTCCTTGTTTTGCTGTTCTCCTTCTCTGACCTCTGTATGAGTGACCCAAAGAAAAGCAAATAAAATTGCATTCTACCATTTTATCCCTACTGGCTAGAAAGGAATGCACTGAACCAAATTAATCTATATTAGCCTGGAAGGATTTTAAACATAGCCATAATTTTAGTTACTAGGGAGTACAGGACAGAATGAACTTTTCAGATAACTTGCCAACAGAACAGGATTCCATACACTTTTCTGCCAAAGGTCTTCAGTGTAAAAGTAAGTCTTTCCTAAGCAGCTGGTTCATTTTTTTAAATTCACAGATGCACGCAAATGAGCACACAAATACACACACACAGAGTAGGCCAGAGAAGAGTGGGGGATAATGAAAATGGAGAGGGTAACAGGAAAAAGAAGACAGCAAGGAGAAATCACTAAAATCTAAACACTTAATGTGTGATACTGGCTTTAAGTTTTCCCAGTGTGTATGGAAAGATGACCAGAATTTTCTCCAAACTTTAAGTCCAGGTCCTGGGCCCTCCCTCACTTCCTATTCTGTGATGTGGGAGAGCTGGACTCACGGCTGCTAACATGTACCCCAGGATATTTGAATACAGGTTAGTGAAACTAATTCCAGGCCTAATTTTTACATTACAATCTCAAGGAACTTGGAAATGAAGTATGGCTGATGTATGAGATACCAAAATTTCTCTTTAAAACCTTCACATAATTCTACTGCTCTGCTTGGCTCGGAGCTGTTATCTGAAGAATATCAACATTGGGCTCAGAAAGGCCAGGGCTGTGATTATTGTGCCAGCACTAAGCACAAGGGGCAAAAAGCTCTCTGTGTTTCTCTTCGAGGAGACCCTCATTTCCACCTCAGCACTGAAGCAATGGCTCTCAAACTTGCCCATGTGTGACCATCACTCAGAGAGGTGTTGACCACATCACACCACCCCACACTACCCAAACTGAGCATCCACATGGGGTGGGTCTATAAAACTCTCCAAGCCATCTTCAGGAGCCCTTGAGCTGAGCTCTTGTGAGATTTCAATAAGGCAAGGACAGTTCACCAACGAGCAAGCCTCCCTACTGGATGGAGGGTCTATGTTGGCAATGTGCTCACAGGATACCATCCTCAGGTGCTTTCCCAGGAGGCCCCCTCTGTGCTTCTGTGAGGCATCCATCTCCTGCTCCTGCTGGATAGGGTCAAGGGAGAGAGAGGTACGTCAATAAAGGGCCAGGTCACAGGGCTGCAGTGCTCAGCACCAGCAAAGCATCCCGGCAGCTGCAGAGGCTGTGGTCCAGAAGTGGGCAGATGAAAGAGGGGCAGAGTGGAACGCGCAGAAGAGAGAAACACAGAAGGTTCTCTTGGGTTCATAAGACAGGAGGAAGGAGAAGATGGGGTTTGGTATCAGTTAGCAAAATCTGAGAGGGCTATATTTTAAAAGGTCTTGCTCGTTTAAATGGACAGGAAGCTAGGAGCTGCTAAAATCCACCCCCTGCCTCCTGCCCCAGGCCTTTTGGTTTGCACAACATAGCTTTCTGGGAAAATTTCTAACACTGCTGCTTCCAGTTTTTCCATCTAGGAAATGGTTTTTGTTCTTTTGAAATTTTGGTGGTTTCTTGGTGGAGTCGGTGCCTATCAACAACAGCAGCCACATGGTTCATAATCATGCAAAGTCGCCAAAATCTCCTCTGAGCTATCAGGGGTTACTTCCACTAAGACTGTCCATTAAAAATACAGAAAAGAAGCTGAGAATCAGTGGCTCACACCTGCAAGCCCACTCTATTCAGGAGGCTGAGACCTGTGGATTGTGATGTGAAGCCAACCAGGGCAGACAAATCTGAGGAATTCTTATCTCCAATTATCCAGCAAAAAAGCCAGACATGTAAGTGTGGCTCAGGTGGCAAAGCACCAGCTTTAAGTGAAAAAGCTAAGCAAAAGCATAAGGCCCTGAGTTCAAGCTTTAGTACTGGCACACGCGTGCGCGCGCACACACACACACATACACACACACACACACACACACACACAGTTTATTGAAAAAAAAGTAAATCAAAATACAAAAAAAAAAATGAATTCCCACATTCTCTATTTCATATGTAATTTTTTAAAAAAAGTGTGTAGCCGGGTGCCGGTGGCTCACACCTGTAATTCTAGCTACTCTGGAGGCTGAGATCTGAGGATCACGGTTCAAAGCCTGCCCAGGCAGGAAAAGTCCGTGAGACTTTTATCTACAATAAACCACTAGAAAACCAGAAGTAGTGCTGTGGCTTAAGCAAAAAAAATAAAAATTTTTTAAAAAAGGAAAAGTAAAAAGCGTGTACTTTGTGTGTTCCTACAAGGAGTGGTTCGTGTCAACTTTACTGCTGCTTCCCACCATCATAATTAAGGCACAAAAAGCTGTGTGGGCGATTCTGTTTTCCTTGACAATCAGAACAGTGTTAATGAAAGAGGGCTGGTAATCTCACTTTAATGAAATGGAGAGGCTAATCTAGGACATTCCATGGAGATGTTAAATCAGAGAAAGCAATGAAATGTATTCCCATATCCATAAAATGCAATCATTTAGGTTCTCATTATGTAAAACAGTGCGCTGGCTCCCTGAACAGGACAGTGTGTCGAGTCTGTTGTTTGTTACCAATGTCTTCCAGTCCCCTCATAGACACTGGGAAAGTAAACAGGTCTGTTTTTTTTAAAAAAAAAAAATCTGTTCTTTATACAATTCAGTTGCATGGCTGGCATTCTGGGTGGTCAAACACTTTGTGCTGCAGATATATTTTTATGGGTGGTTAAGAAAGTGGCGGAGAGAGCCTAGTGCATAAAAAGGGGGGAATTAATGCCAAAGCGGGGTGCTCAAGTCACACTTTCTAGTAATCCTTGCAAATCTGTGTCTCCTCCAGAAGGCTTTTTATTTTAAAACCCATTTAAAAAGTCAATAATCATTAAGCATGCAGAGACATTTGTATGCTTCCGCTTCAGATTTTATTTGATGGGCTTCCAAATTAGGCTCCAATAGTTTTTCCTGTTTGTTAGCTGCATCTATAGGGGTGAGTTTGGTGTTGAAGCCACAGAGTTTCCTTGCTTGTCATCAACACCAAGACCCAAGGCCTCTGTACCATAGTAACCCTGAAGACTCAGCAGCTTCTGACATCGGGCTTCTACAACCACAGAACCCACACCGAACATGCTACTGGAAGCAGGGGCTGGCAATCCCTGAGTCCCATCCTTCATCCTGGGCTTTTCAGCTATGACCTATGCCATGCCATAGTCTCCTCAGCTGCAGGGACCTGCACAATAGCCACGGCCCTCTAGAGCAGACACCATCTCACCTGCTGCCACCTTGACTCTTCTGACTCTTCTAGGCCAGAACATTCCTCTCCCCTTTTCCCTGAGTTGCTCTGCCCTGGGTAAGGATCGACTGGCAGCTTGGCAAGGTGACCCTTTCCTGAGGGCACGTCCCTTAGGAACACTTGACTTGGCCCTGGCCAGAACACTACTGGGCACAGAATGCAATTTCTTGCTGCTCAGCCCTCCCTGGCTCATTCATGACACAAGTCTTTATCCTTGTGCATATCCTGGAACAGTACTCTTAAATAAATAATCTTGGACGTACTTCCCTCCCTGGTATTTACTTTGTCTTTCCATGATCTCAGAGGGACACAGAAGGGAGGAGACAGAAGGCTTGGCAAACAGGCACTTGCTCCCATCTACGCACAAGGGAACAGCCGTGAGGGATGTTTTGTTTTCCGAGGGAGGCACGTCACTGACGTGACATGGTCCATCTGTGTGGGCCCAGAGTCACTGAGAAGTTTCCACTTAGCAAAGCGGGCCAGATCCGCCTGTCTGGAGTGTGCAGCGGCAGCACGGGCCTGAGCTTGGGGGCCTGGCATGCGGCCAGCCTCACCCCTGCCCCAGCCTTGGGGTCACAGGCGCATCCTGGAACTCACAGACAAGCCTCAGTCGCACCCTGCAGTCAAGGAACACTGTTGGGCTTCCTGCCTAATTTTTGAATTGTTTTGTGTTTAAATGAGACTCTATTTTGAATGCCAAGGTCTACAACCGGAGGAAAGAAATACAAATCCATCAATTAGCAGCCTGCTTTTAGGATGATAACTCTAGCTTTGAGGTTCATTATTAACTAGCATCTTCTTCATCCCATGGTTATTAGATTAAAAACATTATGAGATAAAAAGGTATTCTGAAAGGCTGTTCAGTTCATGAAACAAAAATGTGACAGCCATCCACCTGCTGGAGACCCACCCACCTCTGCCGGAGAACCGCCCTGCCGTCTTAACCAGTTCTCTCTGCTGTTCACCTCTGTCAGTTAACTGGGAACATGGAGTCTGCCCTCATCAGGGTTCCCGTGGGAACCTGCACAAAGGAGCATGAAAGAGGAAGAGGAAATGTGATTTCTCCAGGTTCACTGTGTTTATTTGCTCTGAAGCCAGGCTGGCTCCATTCATGCCTACGTATGACAACATGGCTGGGTTTCTAATACGATATGTGGAGGTGGGTGCAACATTTCCCCAGATGTAAGAAAGGGAAAATCTATTTTTCCATTTCTTGTGTAGGCTCTGAAAAGGTATCTGTCTATCCCTTCCATTTTCCTAGGCTGGCACATGACCGGGACAAGCTGGAGACACCTCGTTATGTCCAGTCATAATTGGGCCACCCAATCCTGACACCTCAGGATCTCCAGCTTACAGACCGCCTGTGGGAGAGTGCTCAGCCTTTCTATTCCTGAGAGCCCATCGACCAATAGGTCCCTTCACATTAATCCACCTGCATATCTATCTGTCCATCCATCTGTTCTTCATTCCATATTCCCATCCATTATCCTTTCCTTTCTTTTCTTCCTTCTTTCCACCCACCCATCCACCTATCCCTCCCCTCCATCCATCTCTCTGTATATATGACCACCCACCAATACATCCTTCCATTTCATCTGTCGGTCTATCCACATCTACCTATATCATCTGTATCTCTCTTTATCCTTCCATTCATCCTCTTGCTTCTCTCTTCAAGGCACCAATACACAGGTTGAATGAAGAAACCTTCTGTCTCCTGAGACCTTGATGAAGAATGTATGGAAACAGAACCATCTTTCCACACATCTGAACTCCATACCTGGATGGCGTACTCCTTGCAGAACTATTTCAGAGCTCACTGCTGTGATAGTTACAAAGCAATCTGAATGTGGTGATGTCATGGGAACCATTTCCTAATATAGAAGAGAATTATATCAACAAATAGTGGGGACAATCAATTCAAGAAATAATGCCTGATTTTTATATATTAAAATACCTGTTTCTAAGTTGAGCTGGTGTCTGTTCAATTGAGTTCTCATTTAGAATTCCCTATTAAGAGTTGTGGCCATACCTCAGAGGCTGTTTATTTGTCTAGCATGCACAAAGCTCTGAGTTCCACTCCAAGCACTCACTTGCAAACAAGTAAATAGTGGACTTCCCTTTTATTGACATTGGCAGTATTTATTTGAAATCATAGATAGGTCTGATAGCCACTATTCAAAACCTGAGTCCAGAGCTTCCCAGATAAGACAGAGGTCTTAGATACAAACAACAAAGTTACACACGCACACACACACACACACACACACACACACACACACACACACACACACACACACACACACACACACACACACACACAGTGAAAAATAAGATCCTATCAAACTACAAAACAAAAGAAGGCAAGCTAGCACAATCCAGAATTGCTGGGGTATGGGGAAAGCCTGTGTGTACTGTTTAAGAATTACGGATAGGGAAGAAATCACTGCTTCAAATCTGGCTGCTGGCTAATAAAGGCCCAGGGAAAAGTGAAAATGTGGAAACTAGTGAAATGATGGAAAAACAGGAGCCAGCCTAGACCATCTGTGTGCAAAAGTATTAATTTAAATCTGTGCAGTCTCATGGGGTGCTTCTCATCAGCTACCTGATGAGGAAGGAAATTGTCAAAATGGGACTGAGTGTCATTCCGTCAATGGGAGAAGGTTCTGGTTCTTGATAACACTATCTTGAAAATAGTGAGCCTATAGATTCTTATAAAGCCCAAGATATGGGCGGGGGGATTCTATTATGTCAGCCACAGTAAGCCATCCTCCACTTAAAAGAAATGTGAGCTAAGAGTTTCACTTTAAAAGCCTGTCTAAATTGACAGCTCTTGCAGAATACACCAGAATTTGGGTAAAGATAGAATCTTCCCTCAGGTTTGAAAAGTAAGCTCTTATTCACATTTTCTATTTTCCCATTGACATGAAAATTGCCTAAGTAGGAGAGATCCCAGGGGCACATTGGTTTTCAGCCCCACTCTTCATTTTCTCTTTGCAGTCTCCAGCTGACATGTGTCTGTGTGCATGTGTGTGTGCGTGTGTGTAGGTGCATCTGTGTGTGCAAATGTGTGTCATGTGTGCCCACTGTGCAGGTGTATCGCTGTGTGTGTCCACGTGTGTATGTATGTTTGAGGTACATGCTTGTCTGCGTGTGGACACATGCACATCTGTGTGCATATACATGTGTGCATGTTTGTACAGATTTCCTCTTGGATGAAGGCCTCTTTGGCTGGCAGCAGGAGAGCTAAAGCCTGCATCCTTCATGTGCAATGCACACCTTTCTCTGAGAGCATGAAAAGATATAAACTTCATTTTCATGGTACTGCAGCTTGAACTCAAGGTCTTCTCAAGCTCTAGCTTGTGTTTACCACTCAAGCCTGGTGCTCTACCATTTGATCCATGCCTCATGTTTTAGACTTGCCAGCCCTGTCTGGCTTTAAATCACTATTCTCAGATCTCATCCTCTGAGTAGTGTAGGATTATAAGAATACACCATAGTGTCTGGTTAGACTTGTAGATCTCTTTTCCAGCTACTAAATAAACTTCAAAGTAGCTAGAAATTTGAGCTTGAAAGTTAATGTAGTGAACCAACTTGCCTGGACCCGGTGCCCACTCATTCAGTCAAAGGATATTCTGCTTGTGTCTGTGTTTCTAGAAGAAGTGCAGTTTAATCAAAGACTGATCAAAATGTCTAATCCTCCCCAAGGTCACAAAGGACAACCAGGGCCTAAGACAACAAAAAAAGATGAATCTAAGGAAATGGCTCCCACCTGACCATCAAGCTGAGATTTTAGCCATTTCTAAACCAGACAAGAGCAGAAAGTGTTAGTTAGACAATGTGTGTTATGTGCCCATGTCTGTACGTGTGTGTGTGTGTGTGTGTGTGTGTGTGTGTGTGTGTGTGTGTGTGTGTGTGTGTGTGTGTGTGTGTGTGTGTGTGTGTGTGTGTGTGTGTGTGTGTGTGTGTGTGTGTGTGTGTGTGTGTGTGTGTGTGTGTGTGTGTGTGTGTTCTGGAGAACCCTAAGTAAAACAAGAGGTGAATTGAGACATGACTATTAACCTTATCTCTATTTTCTTCCTTGAACTTCCTTGAAGAATATAGTGACTGCTGGATTATCCTTGTGCTTCAGTGAGATAATATGTTCCTTATTAGGCACTACATACAGAAGTAGGGGTTGGGAACACATACAAGAGATTCTGCCTTTTCCTTCGGCTACCGCAGGTCTGCCACCCTCAGCTTTCTGTCTCAGTGTCCCTGGTGCCCACCTACACCCTGACAAAAGACAGCAAAGAGAAGAGAAGAGAAAGACAACAAATGTCATTAGAGAATACGCAGGATCTGCAGAGATGTTAGAAAGGTAACCAGGAAGGCTAGCTTTTCTTGACTCTTTGCTTTTACTCTGTCATCAACCGAGGGTATACAGGAAGACCAATCCTTCACCTGTCAGCATCACATATAATCGCTCCTCCTCTGTGATTCCAGGGAACTTTTGAAACTGTTCCCAGTTCAGCCCCTGCAGGGCTGCCCACTGACCCTTCCTGGAAGTGGGGCTGCCTGCCTGGCTTGCAGGTATGCATTCATGGTCTGACAACTTTCATCTTTTCTCTTTATCCCAGTACTGGGAAAAAAACTCAAGACCTCAGGCATTCTAGGCAAGTGCTCTAACACAGAATTACAACCCCAGTCCTTGACCTCTTTTCTGTAGTCCCAAATTAGGAATCCTGCAAGGATACTAATAGATATGAGGGAATTTCAAGTTCTTAATAAGTACAACTTCCCTGCAATATAGGCAAGTAACTTTCCATTTATAAAAGTAGGCCCTTGTCCCAGTATGGAGTTAAGCATCTCTAAGAAAATCATGTAGACAAGGCCACCAACAACAGAACAATTCAATGGTCAACAAAGCCAAAGACGTGTAGATGGAGGGCGGATAAAGATCGTGTGCCGCATATCTGTTCCAGGCAGAAGGGCAAGAGCTGACTGTGACAAGCTATCAGCTTTCTGTGCTGTGGCTTCTCTCCTTTTATAACTGTCCCTGTGCCTGCATCTTGATAGCTCATTTGGATTTTAGTACATTCAGTTTAATCTCCCAACATGCATATCATTCATCAATATGCTACACCTCACTCTGAGACCAAATCAACTGGGGATAAAATCAATGTGATGCCAATCACACATGAGCCAGTCACCGTGAGAACCCAAGAACTGCGTGCCCCAAGAACACTCATTATACACCTGACATTACATACATGCATAAGGTGCCTGGCCTGCCAGGCTAGAGCCACACCTGCATGAGTACATGAGTCAGTGCCAGGGTGTTTTACAGTGCTAGCACTAGTGGGTCTATCAGCCTCAGTGTGAGCCCAATAGATCTCACTTTGCCAGAAGAATACTTTTATCAGTGCTACGTGACGTATACATAAAAACATGTGGTGATTCTGGCATGCAGTTATTGATTTTGGATGGTCCCAGCTCCTCCGATGTTACTCCTCAGGTGACCACATCCGGAAGCAGTCATTTGCCATTCACACATCACCACAGTTTACATGGCTGTCATGACCGGGGATCAAAAGAAAGGTCCTTCCGGTTCTATTCAATACCTGGACTCCCTTCAGTAACAACTCATACACACCCACTCCTTCTTCCCATCTGGCTGATGTGAAGATGGCGAGTGTCCAGACTATCAGCGTCACAGATGAGATTCTCCATCCCTCCTGTGATCTGGCCCCCGTTAACCTAAGGTCAGCTCCTAGCCAGCCTTTTAGGTCTGTCTGGAAGAAGACTGAGGGGTAGATGTTCGTGCACATGGGGTTGTGAGCACTGAGCTCTGTGTCCTCCATCGCATGGTGAGGAAAAGTAGTATTTCAATGAATTCTACACTCTGAAACAACCGGGGTACTGTTCCTTCCACCCGCACTTACTAGAAAAGAACAAGGCATCAGAGAAGTAGGACAACCACCAGTTGTTTCTTAGTAGAAACTAGTCATGTGGATTGCAATTGGGAGGCAGAACCTACTACCATTTCTGAATGTTAGTATATGATAAGAATATACAACTCCAATAGTTGAGACAATAATAGAGTTCATATGCCATCATTTACTCAGGACTCTATATAACACTCAGTAATAGTCTCTCCTTATAGCACAAGGGCAAACTGAGGACAGAGAAATTAGGTGGCATATCCATGGTCCTGGGGCAATAAAGAGCAGGGCTATAAGCCCTGCCCTTTTCCTTCCTTGCTCATCTAATGCTTGTTGCCTTGGCTGCTAGACTCTTTCTCCAGGCTTAGATTGTGCCATCATATCCATAATGAGGATGATGGATGCATACTCAGGGATGCACAGGAAGCACAGAGGTCTCTGGAAACACTGACACATGGCTACCATTCTGAGATCTGGTGTTACCAAAGATGCAGGACAACAAAAGGACCTTTAGCTATGTTCAGGCCATGAAAGAGAAGCAGAGGGAGGGAAGAGTGTGGGCAAGGGCATGGGTCTGGAACTGGCTCTGCTGGGAGTGCCAAAATAGTGATGAGTACATGTACTCACCTCTGAAGGCCTCCAACTACCTGTGTGGGGTGTGGTACTGCTCTACAGCGAGAGCTCATTATAGAGTCGCTCTTGTTGCCAGTATTCATTTGAATAATGGAAAGCACGATTTGAGAATACTTAGAGACAGGAAGCATGATTCTCAGACTCTTCTGTGGACACAGGACAGCTGAAGCACTGGCATCACCAGGCCTACTTCCCTTCCATGATCATTTGCATAGGTCACTGAGGTCTGCTCTACCTGTGGTTATCCACAGGCTTCTTTACCAATCAGTGTTTTGCATGAACCAGGGATCTGCTTCCTCCTTTTAAATAAAAGAGTGCTGATAACTTCTTACACTATGGTTAAAGAAGAAAATCATTTTTTATGTTACTTGTAATCCAATTCTCAACACAATTTCTAAAGTTGTTTCAGAAGTGTTTTGCTACAGCAAAATCTAAAACTGGGAAAGGTCTGAATAATCTTTCAAGGGGCTTCTTGTGACATCTCATGTATTTGACTATGTACATTCCAGAAAATTCTGTGAGTGGAAATGTCATATATATATATATATATATATGAGAATATATATATATTTATATGTATTCATATGTATTCAAAATACTTAATTTTAGGCTAGTCTGACCATAGGGCAGTGTTTCATTGCTATTTTTCAATTGTCTTCACAGTTTTTCTGTCCTAGCGATTGTCATGGCTGATGGCTCTCTCATCTCAGGAGAAGAGAAAATACAGAAGGAAAAAGGTTGTCCCTATACATTGGGGAGGAAATGTGCACACACAAAAAAACTACTGAATGGAGAATCTACTGAGTGAAAACAGGTAAGAATGCTACATGTACTGTAATTATGGTGCATGACTATTACCAATGTCACCAGTAAAAGTGTTAGCTCGGTGCCAGTGGCTCACACCTGTAATCCTAGTTATTTGGGAGACTAAGATCTAAGGATCACAGTTCAAAGCCAACCCAGGCAGAAAAGTCTATGAGACTCTTATCTCCAATTAACCACCAAAAAAAGCCAGAAGTGAAGCTGGGCTCAAGTGGTAGAATGCTGGTCTTAAACAAAATAGCTCAGGGACAACACACAGGCCCTGAGTTCAAGCTCGAGGATACACATACATACACACACACACACACACACACACACACACACACACACACACACACACACACACACACACACACACACTTTCTCTCTCTGACTGTCTCTCTCTGTCTGTGTGTGTGTGTCTCTCTCTCTCATACACACACACACACATACACATACACACACATACACACACACTTTCTCTCTCTGTCTCTCTCTGTCTGTGTGTGTGTGTGTGTGTGTGTCTCTCTCTCTCTCTCTCTCACACACACACACACACACACACACACATACACACACACACACGGGTAAATTAAATCCCTCAAAAAGTAAATTCAGTTGCTTGACAATTGACAGTTCATTTGAAAGATGTTTTTCTTCTGTACTTCCTGTCCTCTTTTACAAGCCTGTTTATCAAATGTATGGAACATTTTTGTTTATGATCATTTATGGCTAATCATTCACCAAGGACTCCAGTCCTTTGTACTTGTGACTGTGAAATGTTTGTTTGGACTGCCATTGACCCTTGGTACCCATGAGCCTGGTTAGAACCCTTCGACAACAATCCATTGGGCGGATGTGGGCCCCAGCCTTTTATGGAATCCATTCTGTCACCACTACAGCCTGCCGCATAGAGCAGAGGAACCAAAGGGACAATCTCAGTCACAATAGCTACAGGGACACTGAAGAGAAGTTTCAAAAATTATTCTAGAAATTAATGGCTCTTTGTAACCAGAGAGACTCATGAATAATATGTAAAATAAAAAAATAAGTTGAGCTGCCCCACCCCTGCATTCCTCTCTATATTGTAGGTACTGATCAAAGTCCTTCCAGCAATGCTCCAGAGAGGATATCATTATATCAGATTACTCAGGGACCAAACACCTCAGCTTCCAAACAGCAGGCTAGTCCAAAGGAGAGTACTCTGAGTTACTAGACCATGAGTGACACCTACCTTGGATGATCAACCACCTCAACTTTAATCTCTTTTCATTCATTCATTCATTCAGCAAACAAACATTTTATCCTGAGGTTGCTGCATGAAGCACTTTGCCAACATTAATCAGGGTGGCCCATGACCTCCAAGAACCTCATAATGTGCCCACTATAACTTCAAAACAAAGCTGTAAATGTGCAGGCCACATGTCTGGTGCAGATAATAAGTGAGGAGAATTCAGAGTGGGGCTATATACATGTGGAGTTCAAAAGCCATGTCACAAAATGAATAATGTTTGGATGACCATTCTGAAAGATGAAAACGCCAGGCCAAGGAAACAGAGTCACAAAGTGACAGGGTAGAGAACCCATTTAGAGGTCTGGCTAGGCAGGAGTGCACAGGTCTGAGAATGAGTTGTAATGAGAATCAAAGCTAAGAGGAAAGGGCTAGCTTACCAAACAAAACTAGAGTATCCATTTCAACTCTAGAAGTAGGAGTGATAACAGGTAGTATTATTTTCCTAAGTATAAAACAGTGTGTTTATCACCAATACTGTAATGTTTTCATATTTGAACTCAACAGGGGCCCTATAAGACCCAGGCTTAGTGCCACACACCTATCATCCCAGATGGGAGGGAAACATAAATAGGAGGATCACAGTCCTCAGGCTGGTGTGAGGGAAATGGGAGAACTGATCTGAAAACCAATGAAAGCACAAAGGACCAAGTACATGGATCAAGTGGTAAAGCACCTGCCCACCAAGCAAGAGACCCTATGTTCAAATCCCTGTACCACAGAGTAAAAGAAAAGAAGAAATCTGGTGTTCACAATTCTTTCTTGATCTCAGATCTGCAAATCTACATAAACAAACCAACCAAGATTTCTCTAAACCTTTAAAACTCAATTGGTCTGACCTTAGTTTCTGTCCTTCCAGGCTTGAGTTCACAGGATACTGCAGCACTACAGAGACTGTGAACTGAGTCACTGGTCCCTTGCAGGACGTCCTTGAAGGTCTTCAGGTTCCTCTGATCCAAGGATGATCAAACTGACATAACTGCTTAGCCATGTGAATACAATAAGACCTGTCTGCTGACTTTGGCATTTTTGCTTTAAAAAAAAAGTTTTCAAAAGTTGCAAGTTGTCTAAAGAACTGAAGAAATCTCAATCAAAAAATATGATAACATTCAGGGACAACATTCCATTGGCTCCTACATCCTCAGCAAAAGCACATTATTTCTAAAGCACTGTCCCACATGCACATGTGTGCATACGTCATCTGTTCCCATGGCGCATTTATACCCCTGGGCTTGTGTGAGAAAACTAGTAAAGTCCAAAGAAAATCCCTGTGTTGGCTCAGTATTCTTTTATTCCTACAAAAGCATTTTATAGCCACATGATGTAACTGAGAACCAAGTTTCTCTCCAAAACAATTACTTTTCAGCAAACATGGTTCTCATTTTTCATTTTGTGTTGTGTCTCAGGTCTTAAAGTTCTTATAATAATTGATTATGGAAATGGGAAATAAAAGAGCCTTTTTGGACACATTCCATACAGAAACCCAAGCCTAAGTATTTCTGGATGTTTCCTTTTCTAAAAGTGCTTTACCACTCCAATGCTTGTATTAAAACTGAAGGAAGAATCTAATTTTAGAAAGAGGTAGGAGCGAATGCTGATGGCCCTTGCCTGTATTTACAGCTATTCAAGAGGCTGCAATCTGAAGATGGAGATTCAAAGCCAATCCAGAAGAAAGAGCCCAAGAGACTCTTTTCTCCAATTAGAGGTGTGGCTCAAGTGGCAGAGCACCAGCCTTGAGCACAATAGCCAAAAAGAGTGCAAGGCCCTGAGTTCAAGCCCCAGTACCAGCCCACAAAAAGAGAAGAGAAAAAGAAAAAAGAAATAGAGATGGTCTCATCTCTAGCTACATGTTTATAAACTCTTCATTTATCCATTCTCACCCATTCTCACTTATCGTTCATTTATCTCATACTTAATTGTTTTTTATGCAACATTTATCAGACACACACCACATTCCAGAATGTGTTGTCTTTTATAAAATTGTATTATCTCAAAGACAAAGAATGCTCAATTGGTTCCTGGTTAAAGGTGGCCCCTTAAAAAGGACTTGCTAGAAAACACTGGTGCACTTAATTCTTTCTTCCACTGATAAACTCCATGCTTTGGGAAACACAGACATAAATAAGAAATGTTCCTTCGGAACACTTACTCATCTGGCCTCATATCCAAACCAGAGTCTGATATCTCACAAGTCTATATGATTCTGTATTTATCATCACCCAAAATGTGTTTAAATAAGACCATCTGTGAATGCATTGCGGAACCATCGCTCTTATCATTCTGATTCATTTTGTGGCTGAAGCTCCTCGGATGTTTGAAAACATGAAGTTCCAACACGTGTAAAAAAATAACTTCTGATATCTTCACTCTCTTTGTTTACTGAGAATCTTGTTTGACTTTATCTGAAGGCAAAATGCATCTCACAACAAGCTAAATCGTAGCCATTCACAGAAATAGATGGTGACAAAGATGATATATCTGAAGGAAGATTTTTCATAACCAGTTTCTACCATAAAAATCCATTGTTTTAAACGCAGTCCACATCATTCATATTAGTGTAAAGCCATCAGTACTTTGTCATCTCAGAATAATAAAACACTATGATAACTACCCTTACTTCCTCCAACAACTCTCAAGCCTCTTAGCAACCAAGTAACCTGCCTTCTGCCTGTGAGTTTGCCTATTCTGGACATCTCTACACAAATGGAATCGCACAGTATGTGGCCTACTGTCATGGCTTCCTTCACTTAGCATAATGTTGTCAGGGTTAATCTTTGCCAGAGCATGGATCAGAATTTCATCCTTTGATAAATTATCCAGTGAATGTGCTATTGCACAGATATCCCACATCTTGTTTATCTGTCCATCTATTCAGGGACACTTATCTCCAACTACTACTATGAAGAAAGCTGGTAAGTACATTTCTGCATAGGTTTTTGTGTAGACATAACTTTTCAGTTCTCTTGAATAAATATTTCAGTTCTCTTGAATTGCCCTTTGAGGAACTGTCCAACTCTCTTTGAAAATGGCTGCACTGTTGTGCATTCCCACCGACCCTTGTTTCAGAAAGATGGTTGTGCTTGTGTGTGTCTAATGTGCCTTAATGTCTAAGAATTCGCATCCTAGTGTAAAATGAAAATATATAGCATGCCAAACTTCGCTAGGGAGGGGAAGGGGTGACAGCTTCTCAGTCTATGCACACCCAGGCTCAGGGAAGCACATCACCCACAGACATCCAGGACTCTCCTTATGACATGATCACCCTGACTTTTCCTGCTGCAGAAAGAGGGGGGACCTTCTATCACAGAAACAGAGTGCAGTGATCAATAAAAAAAGCAAGTGGCACAAGAGCGAGAGTGTCCTGGTACATTTTCCTCCCTTAAAAAATGTTTGCTAATTAGGGCTGGGAAGGTGGCTCAGTGGTAGAGCGCTTGCCTTGCATGCATGAGGCCCTGGGTTTGATTCCTCAACACCACATAAGCAAAAAGAAAAAAGCCAGAAGTGGCGCTGTGGCTCAAGTGATACAGTGTTAGCCTTGAGCTGAAGAGCTGAGGGACAGCGCCCAGAGTTCAGGCCCCACGCCCGGACCAAAAAAAAAAAAAAGTTTGCTAAATGAAGAACCTGTCCAAATCACTACGTAATGTTCCATTTAAACATATCTTTTCACACTGTTGGTGTCTTTACACTCTCGTGACTGGGGATATCAAGACAGGGTCATGGAGAGTTGCTGATGGATTTTCTTGGAGAAAAGAATGGGATGTAAGGAGAAGGAGGTGCCATCTGCAGAGACCTCTAATGTCTTCTGTCTCTGACTTAAGGGCATTGCTGACTTTCATTGTTTTGTGTGCTTGCTATAAGACCCCCACAATAGACAAAACTGCCTAACATATCTTTCTCTTTTAAGATACTAGAGACTGGGGCCCTGTCAAAGATCATAAGGATTACCTTAGTGCTTCAAGAATACTCTTTTAAGTTTGGGAATATTTACCTATGGCTTCAACCTACCTATGTCATCTACAGAAAAATGTGAATGTGCCAGCCACTCTGAGAATGCTCTAGGTGAACTGTGTGCCCCATTCCACTTAACAGAGTTCCAGTATAAAACCTCTCAACCTGTGGAGGAATCTGTTCTTCTCTCTCCCTCTTTCCTTCCCTCTCCTTCTCCCTCCTCTTCCCCCCCTCAAAGGTAATCGGAAGGCACTGATCAAGTCAAGTCCAAGTCTTCTTCATATCCTGGGTTCCCATTGTAAAGTAAGTATTTGGCAAACGTATAGCATCTGGTGACCATCATTGCCTAAGCCCTTGTAAAACAACAACAACAAAAAAAACTGTGTATGTTCACTGCAAGTCTCAACACGCTTTGTATAAGTGACAACAGTGTACCCTCTGCACAATTATGGGACAGGTACCTCTGTGTCTGTGTGTTTATGTCTGTGTTTCTGTGTGTGTCCATGTCTGTGTCGGTGTGTCTGTGTGACTCTGTGTGTGCCTATGTGTCTGTATATATGTGGGTACCTCTGTGTCTCTGTATGTCTAGCGTGTGTACCTGTGTCTGTGTGTGTCTGTATTTGTGTCTGAACACACTGCCTAGCACTCAGTGAGTACACAAAGTGCTAATGGCTACTTTTGATTTATGGAAATGAACTGAGGGGGGGAGGAAGGAGAGTGGGAGAAAAATGAGGGAGGGGGTAACAAGTCTGACAAGAAATGTACGCACTACCTTATTTATATAACCCCTTTGTACATCATCTTGACAATAAAATTATACTTAGAAAAAGGAAATGATCTATGTAGATCAAAGATGTTTCCACCAAGTTGTAAAGGAGGAGGCTCCTTTGTATTATACAAGAAGGTGTTTTTTAAGTAAAATATTAAGGTACATATGTGAAGACTGAATTTGGAAACTTGAGGTGATGGCTAGGGAAGGGGTACAGGGTGAGGAAAATGATGGAAGGGATGACTCTGTTGACATGCATTGCACACACACATGGACAATTCAACTGGAACCCCTTTGTGTAATTATCAGCCAGGTGCCAATGGCTCACACCTGTAATCCTAGCTACTCGGGAGACTGAGATCTGAGGACTCCAGTTCAGAGCCAGCCTGGGCAAGAAAGCCCATGAGACTCTTACCTCCAATTAACCACAGAAAGAACCAGAAATGGCACTGTGGATTAAGTGATTGAGTGTTACCCTTGAGCAAAAGGAGCCCCGGGACAGCGCACAGGCCCAGAGTTCAAGCCCCAGAACCAGGGGAAAAACAATCAAACATATTTATCTCACACATGAATTCAAATGATTTGAATATAAGCAGCACATTTAACTTCATTAAACTGAAATTCACAATATAAATTGATAGAGTTCAAACAAACCCATAATCACGAATCTTTAGTCATTCTTTTGCTCTTCCTATCTATCAACGTGAAGAAAATTATCAAGAGCAAGGAGGGCTTTCTCTGAAAGAGTCCACATGCCTGACACCTGTTTACCAGTGATTACATGAGCTATTACCCAGGTATTTGCCTTAGGTTGTCTAAATTCGACACTTCTTGACTACTTTCCTTGTTCATTACTGAGATGTGCACTCCAGAGGTTCTCAGTAAATATTAACTGAATGAATGAATAGGAAATAAAGTCACCATGCATGCCTTTTTATTTTTGCCAGAGTCTTTGCTCAGATTTAACTTAATCATATAATTACATATAATTTACAAAGAAAAAATTAATCAGAGGTTGTGCTGATCACTTCTTCTGTCCCTGTGACAAGGACCTGAGGGATAATTTAGTGGGAGTGAGGCTTTATTTTGGCTCCTGGTTTCCAGGGTTTCAGTACACTGTCCTTGGCTGTTGATCCAGGGTTGGTGATGAGGCCGGTGGTAGAGCAGTATTTTCTGGTGGGCAGGAGAAATGGGTTTGGGGATGGGGCCTGTGCTGTGGGCTTTCTCTTTCCCTTTTCTGCTTGCTATTCCTGTGTACAGGATCATACTGACCATGTTCTGAACAGGTTCTCCCTTTCCTCAATCACCTCTGAAAGCAACTTTACACCAGAGGTGGACTTTGTTCATTTCCTAGGTCCTTCTCAGTTCAATCAAGATGGCAAACAACATGAACCATCAAAGTAGGAATTTTTATTTTAAATTCTACTTCAGTGGTTTTAAGGGGTAGATTTCCAGGTCCCCTACGAACAATTAACAGTTTAACAAAAGGAACTGCAGAAAGCTTAAACACGCCTTGTTGGGGAAGGTGAGGTGAAAGGGAGGGGTTAGATGAACAGAGAGAGGCATGGTGGGAGAATTCAGTCATAATTCTAAATATGTCTGTGTGCATGCACACATACACGTGCATGTGTATGAAAATGGAACTAGGAGACTTGAGGGGATGGGTGGAACTGGATGGGTTGGGAAAGAAAGTGTTATTGAAACCTCTTGGTACAACTATTTAAAGATAAGTGAATGAATCAATGAGCTCAAATTTTTTTTCAATCATAAACTTTAAAAGCTTGACAGATTTATCTATTTACCTTTCAGTCTTGTCTAGAAACAACCATAATTTGAGCATTGCTCTAAATTTCCCTTTTCAGAAATCTCTGATTGTATGTGTGTGTTTAACCCAGTCATATTTGTGACACTAATTCATATGACTTGTAAACATACACAAAGAGGTGTACAAGGACTGTAGATTATACCAACACTGAGCTTCACGTGCAGGCACTGGGTTGAGCTCACACTTCCTTTTTCATTTCTGACCTACCAAAGCTGCACACCAGCAACTGGACTGATTCCAGTTTATAGTTGTGAGGAGAATGCACAGAGGAGTGGCTGAGAAGCACCCCAGGAGCTGCCCAGGACCTCCTCTAGGACCCCAGACCCCACTCATGTGCTCATTTGCCATCAGTAGGAAGCCTGGTTTTTCCATCTGACTGCTCACCATGGTATTTTTCAAAGACAGAGAAAGATCTCTACTTTCCAAAGAACAAATCTGTATATGAAAAATGCCACTAAAAAAACCTTCTAAATTGAGATAATTGCTATAGTGATCTAGCCTGTTCTCTATATAAGGCTAATCAACATCTTATATATATATACTTCTCTAATTTGGGGAGGGAAAGGGAAAAAACAAAATGCTTAAATAAGGATACAGGTTGACCCATTGTAACTAACAATGAGATGTACAAAACACTATATTGAAAATGAACTTTACAACTTCAATGGTGCGAGGGGTAGTTGTAGAGGTGGGAGAGAAGGGATGATAGGGGGAAAACAAAGGAGGAGGCAAAAATGCTCAGTAGGAAATTTTGTACTCATTACCTTGCTCATGTAACTGTAACCCCTCTGTACAGCATTTTTACAATAAAAAACATACAAAAAAGACTAATCAAGTTTGGCAAAATATGAATAGTGACAATGTCAGATAATTCAAAACAAACATCTCTTACTTATCTTCCATTTGAATTTAGGAGGATTTAGGCACAGGGGACTGGATACTGAATTTCACCAATGGCCCAGACAGTATACGTAGAATAGCAGCCACCAAAGCCAAGTTTTATTTGCACAATCTGCAAACAACTTGAAAAGAGAATCTCATTCATGCCTTTACTCAGCCCAAATCCCAAATAAATGAGCTAAGGAAACAGTACAAGATTATGAACAGATGACACGTTCCACAGACTAGGCCTTCAGAAGGACAAACTTCTCAGAACTATCACTTTCCTGCAGGAAGTCCTGAGTCCCACAGCCCCTCCCCACCTCCGACCTTCTCTGAGCACTATTTATGTATTTCCATTTGCATGAACCTACTCTAAAGTTTTGCTCGGTTGATTTTTTAAGTTAATGATAGGGCACTTGGGGAGAGATTAATGTCAGGAATGCAGAGGTTCTGCAAATTGTTGAGGAGTTTGCCATACAATTAATCTTCCTCTCCTCCACGCCAGAGGCACGAGAGATGAATGCAAGGTGGCTGTAATGATGCAGACATCACAGGTCTGTGAGCACCAGGGGAGTCAAGGCTGGAAATGAGGAGAAGATGGCTTTCTGTTTTCAGAGGCGTTTATAAATCATCCCCTGAGCTCTGTGTCTTCCCTTCTGGCCTTGTGATAGGGTCGCCCGTCTGCTATCTCCTGTTTGGTTGTCACTGTCAGGTGGTGATCCTCTGCTGGGGATGCTGAGATGGCATCTCAATTAAAGCAACTGCCAAATTCCTGACTTCATGAATGACCTCATACCATCCCTTAATTTCTACTTCATCCTTACAGGCTGCAGGAACACTCCCCCGCCCAACCCCTCTCCCGCGCTCTCTCTGCAATATCAGGTGCATCAGTCCTTCTTGATGCATTCTGATGTAGACAAAGACAATATTATACATAGCTGACTTGAATAATACAGAAACAGGACAGGTTTGATGCATCCTTCCTAGCCCTCGGATCCAGAATGCCGAGAACCTAGGGAGCTGGGAGGGAGAGGGAAGACAGGCTCCCTAGCTCCCAAGGCAGTGCCATTAGTAAGAAGTAAGAGGCATTCCAACATCACCCCAGCCTTGCAGAGTAGCAAACCTGCTACGGGTTCACTGGCCCCACCAGCATGTGGTGCCCTCTCTCTCCCAGGGAACACACATCTCATGAGGATCAGGGCTGTCTCTGTCATCCAGATGGACCAGCCATCCACGCCGCCTCTGAGACTCTAGACAGTACTAACATCAAGGTCTTGAGAGTCCTGTGTCACCTCATCTACATTTGACTCCCTCTTCTTTGGCTTGTGGTATTATATCAGAACACCCAAGACCGAGTAACTTGTAAGCAACTAGAAATGTATTTCTCATCGTTCAGAGGCTGGGGTCCAGTATCATGGGCCGACAATACTCGTGTCTGATGCCAGCAGGGTCTCATGACAGATGCTACTGGGAACATGGTGTCCTCCTTGGCTGTGGGGCCTGGGAGATTCCCTCCCAGCCCTTCCCCGTACCTCCAATCCACCACAAATGAGGATGGTTTCACTTGAGCTGGACTGGTGGGGAGCATCACAACAGCTCAACCAGGACTCCTGGCTACTGTCCTCCTTTAAGACCCCATGGAGTGAAGAGTCAATCCTGGGCAAAAGCTTAGGGTGATACCCTCACAATCACATCAAGGCCTGCATTAGCAGTGGACACCTCCCTACACTTGGCTCAAACCAGCCAGCTCCGCACAGGTGGGCCGTCTGCTGCCTATGACTTAATTCTGTGTTGTCTATGTCTATCCCTGTGAAATCAAGTCACAGACCAGGCGCTGAGGTCACTTGGCAGGCCTTTTATTCCATCCCTGCCTTCACATCCCAGAGTGAAAAGTCTGAGACTTGCAAGCCTCTTTGCTAGTGCAGGGAGGACACGGCAGGAGAAGGATGACTTCTACTCTGCTCTGCTCCTTTGTAATCAAGAGGAGATTTATCCATCTGGCCCTGCAGTATAAGGTGATCCTGACAACCAGGCACAGCCACACCCCAGGTAGGGAAGGCAAGGTCAGACCTAGTGCAGTAGTCCATGAAAACACTCCAGATTGAGCTCAGGGATAAAACATTCTAAAGATCTGTTATTTATGGTGTCACATGGTGACAGGCCAACTTTTTGGTTTGGTATAGTCATGCAGCCACCTTCTAAAGATTCTGCTGCACTGAAGCTTATACTCTGTGCACTTAGAAGGTATAAGATCTAGTTTGATCTTCGGCGGTATTCCCTTACAGACAAGAGGTTTAAGGCCTGAGAGGTTGAGTTTATTGTTTGCAACAGCACAGCCTGTGAGCTGCCTTTCTCTTCGTTCTCATGACAACTTAATACAGAAGAAAAAGTAAGAAGCTATATTTGATTACAGAAAAGCAAAGCAGTCCTTCACTTTAGGCCTCCAACACCCATCTCATTTTTGGGGTGTCAAGTACATCTTTCCAAGCAATGTGACTTGGGCACTGTCACTAACTCCATGCCAGAATTCTGTCCTGGTTTTAGCCCTGGGCAGTACTTCTCCAAGGTAAGGTCTCTTAGGGAACCCTGTAGTGGCCAGCCACAGCGCCCCTGCCCAAATCTAAACAGAGTCAACAAGATTTCTCCCCACAAATCTGGAGTTAGAATTCAGAGGCTGAGGGCCAAGAGCTCCAGAGTCATAGCCATTCCTCATCATTTATCGATTCTGTCTTCATAAACCTACTCACTAAAATTCACATGGAATTCCGCTACAACAAGTTTAAAGAAAGAGCTTACCTGGCTTGTGCCATGACTGTAGAGTTGGGTAATCTTTGGAACAAGAATGTGTTCAGACAAGTCTGGGGTTACAAAGTGGTCAGATACTTTGGAGGACAGAAAACACAAGTGGCATCCATAAATGTGGAAAGTGTTGACGGGTCACCATTTCTTTTCCTGTTGTGTTTAACTTGAATCCAGTAGCCCAGGACTGCGCAGTTCAACCACTGGGATTGCTAAGATTCCAGTGCATGCTTGTTGAGTCAAAGCAACAGCTAGCATCGAGTCTGAGGCATCTGCAGGTTCACACTGAACATGTTCCACATGGTTCTTTCCTTGTCGTTCTAGAACATGTGCATGGCAGCTAAACATGGAGAGACTTGGATTCTACCCGCCCTCCCAGCTGGGGTGAAATAAGCTATACCCTGCCTTGGTTGAGCGCTGATTCTTCTTTGCTTTCCGAGCCTATTTGGTGCCACTTTTTGCACTTGTGCACTTCTGTTGGTGATTTTACAGTTTAAAATGGCCCAGTCGTGTTCTACCTAGGTTGCCTAAGTACAAGAAACTCCTGATGAGCTTTATGTAAAATTTGGTACATCAGAAAATTTGTATTCAGGTTTGTGTTACAATGCTGATGATTGTAAGTTCAGTGTTCATGAGTCAAAAATATGCATTAAGTAGGTGTCTTTAACAGAAACCCACACAGAACAAGCCTATTGATGAGTTCAAATGTGGCAAGAGGCGTCCAGGAAGGCACCCACTTGTCTACATTCCCTAGAAACAGTCACTTCATAGTCACTGGTTTAATAATGAGACTCAGCTGTGGGCTGGCCAATAACAAATCTGGAAGGACTGACTTGGCCAGCAAGAGCATTAAGGCATGGACACTTGTGACACAGACAGATGGGGATGAGAGAGAAGTAGGCCTGAAGAGAGAAATCCTGGTACTCCTACTCAGAGGCAGCAAGCTGGGATCCTGAAACTGGTTTCTATGAGGCCCCCAGCATCCAAAAATGTATGGTATGTCTGCACTCATGCAAGCTGGGGATGCTCTGCTCCTTGCATTTTCTTTTTCTCCTTCCTTCCTTCCTTCCTTCCTTCCTTCCTTCCTTCCTTCCTTCCTTCCTTTTTTTGTCCCTCCCTCCCTCCCTGACTTTTCTTCCTTTCTTTCTCTTCCTTCTCTTTCTCTTTCTACCTCCCCCCCACCCCTTCTTTCTTCCTTTCTTTTCAGTGCTGGTTTTTGTTAGGTTTTTAAAAAGAGGTAGCTGAGTAAGAACAGCACCAAGCATGTGGTATTCAGGTAAGGGGTAAGTTTATTCATTGATCTGGCTGACACCAAGCCATGTTGGCCCTCCACGTGGCTGGGAAAGGCCTGGGAAAGAGAGAGAGCTGGGAAAGAGCTAGAAAAGAGGGTGTCTGAGCCTGGGCTAGGCCTTATCTAGGGTATGGGCGGAGAAAGGTGTGGCCACATGAAATTCAGATGTGACCTCAGCTTATGCAGATGTGACCTCTTCCAGGTGTGCCAGTTACATAGGTAACGCAGGTACTGGGTGGAGACTTTGCTGTGAGGAGGGTGGAGTCTGCTCACCATCCAAGAGTGGACCTTACATTCCAGCCTTTTAGTAATCATGAAATAGGGCACGAATACTCTCTGGCTGCTTCCTGCTGACAAGGGGCGTCGACAATAGGGTTAAAAGGCTGGGATTTGGTCTCCTCCCAGAGAAGGCAGCTCTTTTCTCTCTTTCCCAGCTTTCTTTCTTTTCTAGCGCTCTTTCTTTTCTAGCACTCTTTCCCAGACTCTGTCTTTCCCAGCTCTCTCTTTCCCAGCTCTCTCTTTCACATGCCAGCCAGATCGATGAATAAACCTACCTCTTACCTGAATACCACATGCATGGTGCTGTTCTTACTCACTTACCTCTTTTTAAAAACCTAACAGTTCTGGGGCTTGACCTCAGGGCCTGGGCACTGTCCATAAGCTTTTGTGCTCTATAGAGCCAAGCTCCACCTTGGGCTTTTTTTGGTAGTTTCTTCCCAGGCTGGCTTTGAACCTCAATCTTCATATCTCAGTCTGTTGAGTAGCTAGAATTATAGGCATACACCACTGGCACCCAGCTTGCTTGCACACATATTTCTGTTGAGTAAAAACATCCCAACATTAGTAGCAAATATCATGTGACAAGCTCCACAAGCTGAGTCACACATGAACATAAACATCTACTATATCAGTCATTTTCATCCTTAGCACTGATAAAATGGAAGAGAAATTTAGCAGAAATAAAGCTTTAGATCCTGATTGCCAATTTAATAACCTGTGTCTAATGTAATAGAGACTATTCACCTTCTGTTTCCTTGGAATAACCACTAAGACTTTTTTCTTAAAAAGCATAATTAAAGCCAGGCGCTGGTGACTCACGCCTGTAATCCTAGCTATTCAGGAGGCTGAGATCTGAGGATCTCGGTTCAAAGCCAGCCTAGGCAGGAAAGACTGTATGACTCCTATCTCCAATAAGCCACTAGAAAACCGGAAGTGGCGCTGTAGCTCAAGTGGTAGAGCGCTCGCCTTGAGCTGAAGAGCTAAGGGACAGTGCTCAGGCAGAGTTCAAGCCCCATGACCAAAAAAAAAAAAAAAACCATAATTAAGAGGGAATTTATTTTAAAGTTTCCACTGAAAAAATAGTTTCTTTTTTATTCTTGACTTTGGTCAAAAGACCCTGGAAAAAAGTTGACCTCCCTCAGGCACAGCATGTCCATTTGTAGAGCCAAAGGTCACCTGACCTCAGAGCTAATCAATAGCCTTTTGATCCAGTGGCTTTATTAAAAAAAAAAAAAAATACAAACTTATTCCACTTGCAGAGCTGCTACCAGCTCTTTGCTCTTCAGAATAATGTGTATAGAAGATCAAAGAAAACCAAGGAGGATCCAGAAAACTTAGCACACTTCCTCATTTATTCACCTGCCACAATTAGAAAAGCTGGAGTTGGGATTGGGAATGTGGCTTAGTGGTACAGTGCTTGCCTAGCATGCATGAAGCCCTGAGCTTGATTCCTCAGTACCACATACACAGAAAAAGCCAGAAGGGGCGCTGTGGCTTAAGTGGTAGAGTACTAGCCTTGAGCAAAAGAAGCTCAAGGACAGTGTTCAGCCCTGAATTCAAGCCCCAGGACTGGGGGAAAAAAATGAAAAGTTGGAGTCCTTCCTACAGTTTATAGAGCAACCACTCAGTGCCAATTGCTTGTGCTGCACTATAGATAGCCCACTCAAGGGGACCTCATGAACACTGCTGACGCCGGAGATGATAGAGGCTTCCTACAGACTGGATGACTAAAGTCACAAGGCTGCTCACCTTTAGGGCTGTGCTGTGCACTTGCCTGTGCTAATCCATGGAAAAGAGGGGCAAATGCATTTCCACAGTGTAACACTGCACACACACACACACACACACACACACACACACACACACACACACACACACGTGCGCACACACATACCTCCACATCAGTGCAGTTTGTGATCCCCTACCCTGAATACCGACCCCCTCAGAACACAGCAAAGGAGCCTGGGCATTCCCAAGGGCATCTTTCATTCCAAGGAGGCCCACCTTCCAGGCCAGGAAGGCAGCTGTAGCCCCACCAGCAGCAGCAGCCCTTGCTTCCTGGGAGATGGTTCCATTTCCACAGGGCTGCTGCTTTCATGCATGCAGGAAAGAGATGCTGAAGCCACCAGCTGCACCACTGTTAACTTAAACCTGGCTGATCTGCAAGTTGGCTTCTCCTCCAGCGTACGTCATCTTTGTACCTACTGATGCACATTACAGACAGAAATTTTTGACCGCATAGTAAATTTTGCACATTTAGTTCAAATATGTGACTATTTGGTCTCAACTACATGAAGTGACACAGCAAAACCCAACAACTGGCAACATTTTTGCTCTAACATAGCAGATCCCGGGTTAGATGTCTTTATCCATGGTACCTCTTCAGTCCGGTCTTTTGGAGGTGCTCCACTGACCTTCATTTCATGAACTCTCTGTGTGTTTGGTGACCATTGTATAAATGAGACCAATGACACTGTTCTACAAGAAAAAAATTCAAGCGAGAACAGATGCCTACATTTCTAGCTGGGTAAATTCTAGCTAGAGACCTACTACGTGATTTCCTCAAATCTGACTTACACTCAGTCACTCGGGTCTGAAAGTGTTTCTTGCAAGCCCTGTGATAAGAAGCCTCACTCCTTTCTGCTTGAATAGCAGCTACAGACTATGCTCCACCCTGTCTTCAGAGAGGTAAGACCTATTCTCAGAAGACCACCCTGGAGGCAAATGAACACCCCCACCCCACTCTCTGCCCCTCCCCCACAGCCAGCCTCCACTCTCAGCCCTGTGACTAAGCAGGCAGAGCTGCCATGCTCAGGGGCACCATGCTTCTGACTCTGAAACATCTGCAGAATCCCCAAAGCACCACTCACTCCATTGCAAAGAAATGTGTCAAATGCTTTCTGGAATTACTCTGGCTAGAACAATCTTTAACCCCTGAAGTTGACACTGCAAAACCTCCCTTACTCATATACAGTTTAACGCTCTTGCCCTGACTGTCCATGCTGAGTTCTGTGGCCCTCAGGCAGACAAGAGCTGTCTCCCTTGACAGGCTCCTCATATCACCAGAGAGAAGACGGCATCCACTGCTCATCACCTTAAACTCGGGACCCAAAGGTCTGCTCACTCCTGTCCCCACAATTCTCCTGTGATTTGTACACCAAGCCCAGCTGCCTGATCTATGTCAGGGAGAGTAACCACCTGCTCCTTGGCTTGGGGACAAGACAGGTGGCCATGGGGTTGCTCCCCTTCACCTGGCCCGCATCTGAACCACACTGTGACTGAGCACTGGGCATTTCCCCATATTGGTATGTTCTGGCTCTGATTATGTAGACTGAAGCAAACTATATTTATTGTTCTGGTTTTAAAGAGGTAGGAAGAGTGGTGGTTATTTACAACTTCATTAAATCAGAAGGGCTTGGGAGACCTTAAGAAAGTGACAAGCAAAGTTACTTCTGCCAAATCTGATTTTTAGTTCCAAGGACCTTCGGGTCCTTAGAATTTTTTAAGATGAAAATCATGGATCATTGAACTTCAATCCACGCATTTCTTTAATTTCTTCATTTGTGAAGTACAATACCATCTTCTTACTTAACGGCATTATAAAATAATCAGTGAAACATGGTAGATTTGAATTATCTGTGCATGTCTTGAATCTCTAGTAAATAATGGAGGAAGGAGAGATGACAGTCTGAAAGCATCTCAGGATAATTGAGACAGAAGCCATAATCACTGGGTGTTTGTAAGGGACAAATCATCCCACAGACAACTTGATTGCTTTTTCTGATGGAATTACAAGATTTACAGATGACAGTGATGATTGTAATATATTTGATCCAGTGTTGCACAAAATTCCACTTGTAAAATCTGTGTGTGTGCATTAGGGTTTCCACAAGAACAAAGAGCCAAGAGGAGAGAGCAGTAAATGAGTGTGAGCAGACAGGGCTGGTCCTGGCCCAGCACCCTGGCTCACAACAATGATCTTTGATAGAGTTTCAACTGTGCTTAAAAATAACAGGCAAAAGATTGTTCTCCATGTTGACACTGTTGAATGTCTGAGATTTTGGAAGCTGGAAAAAAATCTCTGTGGTGGATTCATCACAGTTTCTTGAGCACAAACAGAGCCATGTAGAGCTCTGGATGATATACTCTGAATCTATGGGTGTGTGGGAGGCATTCATGGAATTGTGCTCACAGTCAAAGGCAGCACACTAAGGACACATTGAATTCACAGCAAGAAAAACAGACGTTCAGAGTGGGAAGAGAACAATCTTAGTGTCAGTCAATGACGAATGCAGCCAACTTTTAGTGAATATGCAAGTGAGAATTTGACGCCAGTGGTCATCTGCAACACGCACGCTCGGCAGGGCCAACTTGTACAGCAAAGCCCAGCCACAAGGCTGAACAAAAACAGCATTCATGCTGAGAAGCACAACTCCAGTGGCCTAGGGCTTCGCATAGCAATGCTGGCTGCCAGAGAAAGCAGAACAATGCATCAGAGCAAACGCAATCTTCAGAGCAGGGTGCTAAAGGCTCACACCTGTAATTCTAGCTAGTTGGGAGACTGAGGACTGGAGGCTCTCAATGTCAGGCTGGCCCAGGCAGAACAGCCTTTGGGACTCAATCTCAACAGAGGGAAGCTGGAAATGGATGTTCATTCCTGTGATTCCAGCAATTATAGGAAACTAAAGTCGGTGGAGTGTGGCTGGGTCATGCTCCTAGATGGGAAGCTAGAGGTGCCCAAGAAATAACCACTGAAAGCAAGGCTGGCAGTGAAGCTCAGCAGTATCTCACCAGCCTGACAAGTGTGAGACCCTGAGTTCAAACCCAGAACCACCAAAGATAAAAAAATGTACATTGTATGTATCATCTTCAATGTAGATGACTCTTCATTCAAAAAGTCAGATGAGGTTCAAAGGAACAAGCGTGACATTTTAAGGCATGTGAAGGCCTGTGGTAGAATTCAGTGCCAAGGGAGAAGAGGAAATCCACCTGGCTCTACAGGAACTGTGATGTCAACAGAAGCAGCAGCATCCTGCTTAACCTATGGCTGGTGGTGTGCAGTGCAGTGATACGTGAGAGAGGATGCCCATAGCTGCTTATGGGAGCTCAGCGGTTAACAGATGGAACACAAGCCCCTTCAGATTAATGATGAATGAAGGTCACAAATACCCAGAGGAAGGAACAGAAACGTTCACAGGGCTGAAACTGATTGGCCCCAGGAAATGGAACTGAAGGCTGAGAGTTGCTGGGGATTACCATATACCTTTACTCCTCTCTGATACTATTAAATAAATATGAATATATTATTTGAATGAAAAAATGTTTGAAACAAATATCACATCCTACTCCAGAGAGAAAGTACAGACAGACACAGACAGAGAGATGATAGAGCCACATTAAAAACCAGGAGAAGCCACCCAGAGTAGAGGGTCCCCTAGATTACAATGTCCAGATACGGCTCTGAATTGGTTGGTTGATAGAAAAAGCAAACCCAACAGTAACTTCAAAGTGATGGGATCTGGGCTTCTGAGAAAATACTAGCATCTGTATTATTTCCTGAAAATAATAGGGAAAAAACATTGTATATTTCTAAATGATAAAAGAGAATTGTAAATGTTCTTATAACAAAGAAATATTAATAGTTATGACAGATTAATGTCCAACTACTAAAAGCAGAACTCAGCAGTGTGAAAAGCTTCTAATTAGCTCAGTAACAACTATACAGATCTAGTATCTTTTTGTAAAACTATAACAACGAAGCTGGAGAATCCACTGGTTGATTCCTCAGATCAAGAGATTTTTAACGAGCATATTTAATCCAGCAACGTGATGATTAAATAATACATCATCATCAAGTGAAAGTATCCTATGAATTAAAAGATAGTTCAATCTTAGGGATGACATTCACACTATCCAAATGTATACAGAAATAATTATTTGAAAATAATCAGGATAACAATAATGTAAAAACAAAAATATTCACCATCTATGAAAATAATTCCATTTTCATGCAAAAACCGTATTACATGTATTCAAAAAAGTCAAGATAAATAAACATTGGTAATATTACTGTGTCTCATTCTTGGTGGACAGGTTATAAGAGATTCCTTTCTCCATTCTTTTATGTGTTTTTCAAACTTCCTACAGCAAAGTAGGTGATATAATCTGTTATCACAAATGGTGATGCAACTATAAAGTTTCCTCTGTGGCATTAACCAGGCACTCTACCTGGCAGGAAGCTTGTAATCGCCCTTTCTCCCAGTTTCCATAGAAGGCCTTGTAGGGGCAGGTATTGTCACACTCCCAGCATTTCTCAAATTCTTCACCCACTTCTTATTTTGATCTATCATAATACCTTTCAGATCAAATGTCCTCACTGTAGTGCCATTTTCTCCATCCCCTCCTTTGAGACATTATTGTCTAATAAAATATAGAAGATCATTTTTCCTGCCACTCCATAGCTCTGAAATCTCACCACTCAGTTTGGAGTTAAATTAATAATTATTTCTAATTTTTCTTAGCAATTGATACATGTTATTCCTGTTTCCAAAACCAGTCCAGGCATGTACAAATGGCAACATTTTCCATTGTTTTCATTTGTTTTATTTTTGTTTTATAGCTCAATTAGACCATTCCATAATTTAGTATACAAAATCAATGAAGCACGTGGGAACCTAGCTCATGACTATTACCAAACACGCTTGCCAAAATAAAGATTGTAATATGATACATCAGTCCCCACTACACAAAAACAAGGAGCAGAGGCAAATTTTAACAGAGAGCATAAACTACAAAACTATGTGCACCTGCAATCAAATTAAACTTTTTAAAAATTAGAATGTAAGTAAAATTCTGTGAACTTTTCTTGGGATAGTAAGGTTGTTTGAAAGGGACATTAGAGCTGGAGACCCAGGAGCCTCTGGTAGGGTCAACTTGAGTTACAGGCTCTTCAGAAATGGCCACAGCAGAATCCACCTGGCAAGGACAGGCTGCTAAACACTCAGGACACATAGAAACCAAGGAAGGGACCCACTGATCTTCACAATAATGGATCATGGTTTGTGCTTTCTACACCTCAGCTTTTTTAGTTCATTTATTTGCTGTGGATGTTGAGTCACCTTACCGGCACCCTGAAGAAAATGCTGAACAGGACCAAATTCTGCCATGATCCTGAGGGTTAGACATAAGATGCCCAAGTTCCTCACTCATTATCAGTTCTCAACACATTTTTCACAGTCCTGTTTGTGTCACCCCACACAACTATCCTCCACAAAGCCCATGTGTCCCCCATACCACACACCCACTGCTCACACACAAACTATGAAAATGAACCCATGTTTGAGATGTCCAAGTCCAGTGTTCTTCCCCACATTGAGGATGAACACGTCTGAGATGTCCCAGAAGTTTTTCTTTCTCCCCCATTGCTTTTCCTCTGTGAAACTGCAAGAAACATCACAGCACAAAATAAACACTATGGCACTAAAACCAGAGTTCTTTTTTAAAGGCTATCCTGAAGCAGAAGCAAAAGATACGATTTTCTGTGCCAAAATAAAACAAAACTAGGATCTCCAAATTGTGTCACATACTTGAATTTTATTTTTCCCATTGTACGTTTTCCAAGTTTAGTGAAAATCAAGGATAGAATCTTTGAAATATAATTGCATGCTATTCTTCACTTGCAGATGGGAATCTCTGCCTTCGGGCACAGATCTGGCCTAGCTGAATTCCTGAAAGTACAAACACGGCAGGTCTAATGCACAGGACAGAGGTGCCTTCATCAATTGCAGACTTGAGGTACAGGTGTGTAAGACTGAAAAGGAAGGAAAAGCAAGAAATCCCACACAGCCCAAGGAAGAGTTCAGATGGATGTCATCTGTAGTTTTCCTCTTTTAGTCATTTCTCAAGCTATCAGGCTGTGTGCTTTTTTCCCCTGGGAACCATGGTACAGCATGGTCTCTTAACTGTGGTCACTAGCTCAAAGTCTCAACTGTTCCCATAGCCACATGACAACAAACAATTATTTACTTCATTCTTCATTCTTCTTCCTCTTCCTCTCCCTCCTCTTCCTCACATGACAACATGCAATTATTTACTTCATTCTTCATTCTTCTTCCTCTCCCTCTCCCTCTCCACCCCTCTCCTCCTCCTCCTCCTCTTCTTCTTATTTCCTTCAGATGGATTTACACTGTGCCTCCGTGTTTTCATACTGCCATGAGCTGTAGGTAGCATTATTAATGAACTCAGAACCAGGCAGGCCAAAGTTTCTACAATCCCCAGCAAGCCCGGCAGTGCCTGTTGAGGACCTCCCTTACAGAGACACTGCAGAGAGGACTTTCTATGCCCACCATGAAGGGACATGGAAAGCTTCTATACGTGTGTTTGCTGCCAGAAACTGCAGTCTCCTATCCATAACCCCCTTCCAGTTCTTTCCATCCAAGAGGCTAAACTAGAGCTTTGCAGATTGGTGGTAAACAAGGCCCAGTGTGAGCAGCAATGTATGCTTCATGAAATAAACATCTTTAAAACTCAGTTGATTCACAAATACATACCATTGTTAATGTTACTGCATGTATTGTCACAGTCATGTCATATACAGGCAGTGTTTTCATGAGTCACATTCTCATAATATGGACTGCTTGCTTCATTTCTTCTGTCTTATCTTTCCCCATTTTCTTCCTTTTTTTCTAACAAAGATTCAGTACAATTAGCACTGGTTTGCAAATTGGACAACTGAGGAGGAAAGGTTAAATGACTGACATTCAATTTAATGTGTGCTACATTAAGAAACATCACAAGAAATAAAGGCTCATGATGGTACCATTTTGTCAAAAGACAGGGGGTTACTTCCAATGCAATTGAAAAGTGCAAAAATCAATTTCATTGCAGAGATGAATAAATCATTGCTTCCATGGATGCCCTGTCTTCTGGACTAATATTTAATTAGTCAAATGCTCTCTAAACAGGATGTAAACTAATATAAACACCAATACTAGGAGAAAAATTAAGTGACTAGTTTATTGCACCTAAAATGGGTGTTACAATCTGTCCCCAACACTCTGTACTTATTCTGCCATGGGAAAATGTCACATGACAGTTTCATCTCATAACACTGAGTCTAGCATTAGGAAGTCAATATGTATAGATATATTCTTCCACGGACAATAATCTGTCATCCTTTGTCATGGTTTATACGTATTTGAAAGGAAGACAAAAAAACCTATGTGAACAACTTCACAGGATCATTTGTACAAATAGTGTATATAACTTGCCAATTACCATAAGTTAGTAAGTTGCCAATACTACTTTATCAGATTTTATAGACTTGAAGTAATTCTTACATTATGGCAATTAGGAGCCATATGGCATGTATAGATTCTATGAAGTGATTCTTATATTCTGTAATAAAGATGACTAGACAAGAAAGCCCAGGAAGAGAGCAGAGCTGTGCTCCTCCTAGCCAAGGTAAGCAGCTTCATCCTTCCATGAACAGCCTGGAAAGTGAGACAATACTCCAAAGGCAGTCTCCATCAACATATCCCAAGAGTACCTAAGGAAGCCAGGACTGAAATGCTGAGCTTCAAGAAAGAAGGGAAGGATATAAAGGGACAGTTGGTCCACCTACAGCATCACTTCTGATTTCACTGTCTTACTGCTCTATGGGGGGGAAATACATAGTGGATACCCAGGTTGCAAATATTCAGCATGCCTGGGTCTCCACCTGGGGCTGTCTAAGCTCCAAGTAGTGTGAGAGAAGCAAGAAATGTAGAGGATGCAGTGTCACCGGAAGCCATGCCCATCCAGAACCTCAGAATGTGACCCCATCTGAAAATTGTAGTCAGGTAAAGGGAGATACCACGGGACAGACTAAATTCAAGTAGGGTTGGAGGAAGAGGTGAGGATGCAGGGAGACCAGAGGAAAACAGACAAAGTTCTGAGGCAAGGACTCGAATGAGAGAGGCCTGAATGGGCCCAGAGCATCTCGGACTGGGCCTTCTACTAGGAGACTGCAGAAATTAGGAAAGGGTAGGAGACGACAGAATACTCTCCAGGGCCTTCTGAGAGCTGGTACCATGCTGGTACCTGGCTGGTGCCATGGTTTTAGACTTGTGACCTCTGAATCCACAAGAAGGTAACTTTCTGCTGTGGTCATTTAGAACAGGGATTGGGTAGCCATGTACATAAGTGGACTGCTGGGGGAGGAGGGGTTGTGACAGGGCAAAGAGAGAGGACTGAGATCTCAGTGACACACAAGGAGCTCTCCCCTAAGGTTCTAGGCCATCTGGTGTCTGGATGGGAGAGCCTGCTGCACCACAGTGGTGATTGTCCCTCAGCCAGTTTGCTCTGCTCCCAGTCCCTAAACCTAGAAGCGCATTTCCACCTCCCCAACTTGGCCTATGCTCTTAGAGATGCCTGGTGCCACCTCACCCTCTCTCCCACATTCCAGACCCTGCACCTGTACCAGGAGAAGCTGTGATCCTCCCAAATTACCTTTGACTATTCCCACTCCTGAAGCGAGTCTCCTGCCCTGGAGAAAGGGAATGCAGAGGGAGACAGAAGGCTTGCCCAAGGTCAGAGGCCAACCAGATAGGAAGAATCTGGGGGCCCTGCCTCTAGCCATTTGCATTCCATTCCCACAATGCTTCACTGCCACACCTGTTTCTTCCTTGTCGTAACTAGAGTTGTGGGAATTGAATCTTTCCTGCATATGTCCTTTATGATGCGAAACTCCACTTAGCTGCAGCGATTTCATTCCCAGAAGCAGACAGAGCCTTGGCTGGCAGTTTGACCTGAGCCTAGTAACATCCGATGCTAAGGACATAGACACTGACCCCAGTGTCTACACAATTCCTTCTCTCTTGTGGCTTCCTCTGATTTATAAATTTATTATTCTGATAATTTAGTTGTTCTAATAAACATTTCACATCATGTAGTGATTTCCTTAAGCCCATACATGGTCAACCAGCTGACCTGAATTGGTGTAGTCTTCTTATCCACTATATGGTTCCACAGAGGATGTGTACTTGGTTTTTGATTTTTAATAATTTTATTATCTTTAAGTAGTTACACAAAGGAGTCGCTATTTAACAAAGCAGTTCATGAATACAATTTCTCTTAATCAATGTTATCCCTTTCAACATTCTTACTCATCACTCCTCTACCCCAGCCACATCTTCTTAATTTTGTAGGATATAAATTGGATTCTTTGTCAGTATTTATTACATATTTTCCTTATAATTGATAGACATTCTGAGCTAAGATGATATTTCATTGTTTAAAATTATGATTAGTGATGTTTAACATCTTCTCATATACTTATTAGCAGTTGTTTATCTTCTTTTGAAAAGTGTCTCTCCTGACCACATGCTTATTGAAAACTGGATTATGATTGTTTTGCTAAATGAAGAAAACATCCCTCATTCATGGATTAGAAGTAATATTGTTAAAATTCTGTACTACACAAAGTGATCTACAGATTATGTGATCTACTAAAAGTGATCACAATAAAGATGTCACTTCACATTGAAATAAGAAAAATACAGAGCCACAGAAGTCCCTGAGAAGCCAAAGCAATCCTGAGCAAAAAGAAACAGCATCACAGTATCTGACTTCAAAACACACAACACAGCTATCGTAGAAATATAAATAACAGAATGGTACTGCCATAGAAATACACAGACCAATGCAAAAACAGAAAGGTCAGAAATTAACATACAAATATAAAGTCAACTGACTTTCAACAAAAGGACCAACACTATACATTGGGGAAAAGATACTCTCACTATATACAATACTGGGAAAACTAAGTTATCTATACACAGAACAATGAAACTAGACCTCTACCCCTCACCATATATAAAGTTCAACACTAAATAGATTGAAGATTTAAAGACCCGAAGCAATGAAACTACTAGAAGGTAAAAGGGAATGGTTTAGGACATTGTTCCATGCAAGGTTTTTCTTTTATAAATACGACTCCAAAATCACAGACAAGAAAATCAAGAATGGGCAAATGGATTGCATTAAAGAAAAATCTCCTACACAAAGGAAACAATCAATACAGTAAGAAGCCAACCTATAGAATGGAAAAAAGTTACTCTGTTAATTCTATCTCACTGAGGATTAATAATCAGATTATATAAGAAATTTCAAACAATTCAACAGCTAAACAATAATAATCCAATTTTTAATCATTGTATACTCTGCTATGTGGAGAGTTTATGATATTCCTGGTAATTAAACACAAAGCTGTAGAATGAGAAGAAAGTCTTTCTAACCTCCATGCTATTACTTGCTAGAGTTACACAAACTCAACTTGAACCCCATGGATTCCATCTAGACCAACTCTGATGTTTACAGTCAGCTCGAAGTCTGAGCCTCCATCAAACCAGCTATCAGAGGAAGTGGCACAAACCACCAATTACCATAACTTTTCTGTTCCACTACTCTCCAAGAGGGCTGACTGACCATTTATGATTCATTGGCCTTAATCTTTACAGTCTCAGTGTGAGTAAGAGCTGTGGGTGAGTTTTCCCATGAAAACAAAATACTTACATTCATGTTTTGACACGCATTGGCACTGTGTCCTGTGGAATACATCTATGGATTAGATTTTGGTGTGGTTTGGTTTTGAAGCTACACAAACTCCTTTATTTATTTTGGCAGTATTGGGGTCTGAATTCAGTCTCTACCCCTTGAGCCATACCTCCAGATCTTCTTACATCATTTTTCAGATAAGGTTTTGTCCTTTTTGCCTGGTGCTACCCTTAAGCTTCAATCATCCTAACTCTGTCCCCCACAGCACTGAGATTACATGCATATAACTTCATGGCCAGCTTGTTTGTTATTTGACAGAGGGTGTGACTTTCTTCCAAGGCTGGTCTGAAAGCTTCATCCTCCCATCTTTGCCTCTCAAGTAGCTGGTATTATAGATGTGATCCACAGTTCCTAGTCCCCCCAACCTCATTTTGACACATACACATCTTAGAATAACATTTTCTCAAAGAAAAAAAATTTGAATAAAATGGAAAACTGAAGAACAATTCACCACATGTTCTGTAGAGAAATATAGAATGCTAAGAAACAAATCCACAACCCATTTCAGTCTCTCATGATGGTAAGTCGCCACCAGTTCAGAGTAACCATGATATCCCTATATACATTCATGCATTTAAGCAGGTGGCATAATTCCTCCTCTTTTTTTTTTTGTTGTTGGTTGTGGGGCCTGAACTCTGGGCCTGGATGCTGTCTCTCAGCTCTTCAGCTCAACGCTAGCACTCCACCACTTGAGCCATAGCGCCACTTCTGGCTTTTTCTGCTTATGTGGTGCTGAGGAATCGAACCCAGGGCCTCATGCATGTAATGTAAGCACTCTACCACTGAGCCACCTTCCCAACCCATCATCCATCTCTTTAAACAACCACTGAAGTCATAGGGTAAATTTCTATTTGCCCCTGCCACCCAATAAAAAGATGCAAAACTGGGGCTGGGAAGGTGGCTCAGTGGTAGATCTCTTGCCTTGCATGCATGAGGCCCTGGGTTCAATTTCTCAGCACCACATAAGCAAAAAGAAAAAAGCCAGAAGTGGCGCTGTGGCTCAAGTGGTAGAGTGCTAGCCTTGAGCTGAAGAGCTGAGGGACAATGCCCAGGCCCAGAGTTCAGGCCCCACGACTGGCAAAAAAAAAAAAAAAAAGATGCAAAACTAACTTCTATGACTCAAAGGCTCAACAGGGTCAAAGCTTGGGTATGTGTTGGATGCTGTTTTGGTAATAACCAAACATCTTAATAAGATTTGTCTTCTCAGGGGTTTGTCCCCAAAACAAAACCACTTGATCCACAAAGCTTAACAACTATATAAAGTAATTGTATCAAAAGAACAAGCCACAACTTCCCTTCAACCAAAGGCTTAGTTTCCTAGGCAGCAGTTCTGAAAGCACCAACAAAAGGCTCCACGCTTCTGAAACACCAAGTGCTGTACATGGTGAGCTCTCTGCGTTACACATCAGCCATGTGCCTGTGGGCACTGTTTTTCTGAACAAAGTACAGCAAAACAAGTCAGTCTTTAAACTGTGAACCTCAGCTAGTCAACAACAGAGCAAAGACTTTAGCTCTCGGAATTAATCCCAAGACCTTCCAAGAAGGAAAATGTATCTCAAGAGTTGTTTGCCAGTTTTCAGATACTATTTCCTCCTGTTCACTGTCATCTCCTTGTCCCTCTTGTCCCATCCCTGAGGTATGTGATGTGTGGTGGAATAACACATACTCTTGCTATAGACCCAAATGTTTGATAATTTTCTTTCAGCAGGTCAACGACGTCGGGCTTGACCCTCTGGCCGGCAGTGCCAACAGTGCCACCAGGGCTGGTGTGTGCCACAAGCCGGCACCAGAGTCCGCTGGCTGCTCTGAAGGAGAGCATGATCTGGGGGAATGCCTGTGTGAGGCAGTGTGGACCATGGAGGTACACACTCGGCGTGGATGTACCTGACCGGAAGTACTTCATTTCAAAATGTAACGACCATGCCCCCAGAAAGTGCTGGTGTCTCCGAGAAGAGGCTGGGAGAGTTCAAAGCTTGCTTTCGGGTTTCTGGGGGTCGCCTGTGTTTAGGGTTACCACCCTGTCGAGAAAGCCCGGTCTGACAGGCACTACCACTTCCCTCTTACCATGCTCCAGGATATCTGGCGTTAGGACCATCTCTGCGTCCCCGGGCCGGTCCGCTTCGGGGCCGTCATCAGAGCCTCCACTTCAGTGAGGGCAGCAGGGAGTCACTGCACTAGTCCCGCCAGAGCCCCCGCCATGATGGCTGAAAGGCTGGACGCACCCTTCCTCCAGGGGATCGCACAGCCCTGCCTCCCGGTCCTCCCTCCTGGGGATGGGGTTCCGTTCCCAAGATGCCTAGGACAGCCAGGTCTTCCTATGGGCGGATAAAAACTACCTAGCAGGAAGTGCAGCTTCCGACCACTGGAAGTCGCTTTCTTTCCTGCTGATGGAGCCGCTTCGGCCCAAGGAGGTGCTACGTCCCGGATGAGGCGTGGTTTCCTTCCGGGCCAACGCAAGGTTGCCTTCCGGGCTGAGTCATGGCTCCTTCCGGGCTTGAAGGTGGCCGCCACGTTCCCGCCCCTTGGCTGCGGCTCTCCCAGAGGCCCGCCTCCGTCCTCTGCCCGACCCGGCACCCCGGCCGGCCGCCTGGCTCCGCTCGCTCCTCACCTTCACCTTCGCTGGCCACTTCCAGCTGGGCAGAAGAAACGCATCCGCCCACAGGGCGACCCCTCGCTGTGTAAGTCTAAAGGCTGCAGTCCGCTTCCGTGCGGCACATCCACTTCCGGCAGCGTGCACGTGCGCACCCAGAATGCCCTCTCACTTCCGCTTACGGCGTGTGCACGTGCACCCAGAATTCCCTCACGGGCGCTGCCTGTCTCTCCTGCGGGTCCTGCCAGCCGTCTGCCTCTTTTTCCCCATCTGCACGTGAGGTCCGGGCTGCACACGGCAATGGCCACTGTCGGCACGAGAGCCCCGCAGCCTGAAGCCCGGCACGACCAGCCCCAGCTTGGTGCTTCAGTGGGCCCTCGGAAGTGGCATCACCAGATGTTCAGTGTCCGCAGAAGGACCACTGCCTTCTGTCCTAATGACTGAGTGACACGTTGGGCCACGCTTCAACTTTCCTCACCAGAACGGAAGTGCCCAGCGAGGGGACAGCCTCATAATGTCCTCATCTTGAGCAGTATCTATAGCTCCCAGAATAGTGCTTGGGTTAGGGTAACCATGGCAACACCCTCAGACTACAAAGCTTCCCCTTCTCGTTTGCCTGATCACATCCTCTCCTGGACTGCACACTTTGCTAACTGAGCACAGCCCCCCTTGCCATTGCAATGGCCTTGCCATTGCCTAGTAGGATATCCAAGTCTGCACAGACTTCCAGCTTCTTGACTGCTCATCCTTTTATTCTTTAGGTGCAGTCCTTACCGTTCCTGCTCATTACCACCTGAATCATGCTCAACCACAAGAAGGGTCCTTCTGCACCACAGCCTCTCCCCTCTCTTCTTTCCTATTATCTCTCCACCATCCCTCTCCTTCTCCACATCCCCTTCTGCCAGCCTAAATTCTCTGACCAATATTTCTATTGGTCTCTTCTGACCCCAATTCCTTTCCATCTGCTCTACCTAGAAAGTGATAGAGGGGTGATGAATCAAAACCCCTCTCTCATTTCTTCCTGTACTTCAGACCTCAAATGATAGTATAGAATATGTCAGAGCTAGTCATATTAGTGCCCTGGAAAGGCATGGTCACACCTGGATGGCACAAGAATAACAGAACAGCACACTTCTACTATGTACCTGTAGACACTTCCACTGACCATGCTAACCACCATCATCAGCTGACTATAATTACAGAAGCACCCCTTGGCTTATAGCCACCTTGGTCTCACCAGTCCATAACCCAGACTATAGGAGCCTCTCTGAAATAGAGACACAACTTTCTGAAAACACTTCAGTAGCTGCTGATGTAATCCTTAGCATAGCCTACAAGATTCCATCTGATCTTTCATCTAATACATCTCTCCTAGGGCCTTACACTCTTCTCTGTATATATCTGCTATAAGCAATACTGTATTGTTAACCTCACATGAGCCAGATCTGGAGTACCGTATGAGTTACCCTGTCCTTCCTGGAGGCTTTGCCTCCACTGGTCCCCACCACTTCCTCATTAACTCTTGGTCATCCTCAAGTCTTCTCTATAATTCTCTCCTTAAGGAGGGCTTGGACTGAGGGTCTAAAGCAATGGCCTCTCATGTGGTCACTGTGACTTCTGCCTCATTACGATTGGCAGATCTCCATTGTTGCCTTAATCTCTAACATTTGGCCAAATGCTGTGGAAACCTGGTTTTTCATGCTGTCTTTTCCGTCAGGACCTCACAAACAGCACCTCAAGGTTCAGTTTCAAAACCAGGTGAGAACCCTCAGGGATTCCATTGATGCAGACTCCAAACCTACTGTCTCTGCCTTGGAAGAGACCATTCCTCCTGGTCATTACCATTTATTTGAATAAAAGAAGGACAGAACTTGACTACAGGACTTACATATACCAGGGATGTTCTGGTTGACACTTTTCTGCAATCTAGGACCACATAGCCACTACCAGTCAAATAGATTATGCAGATATGCAGCTCTCAGTCACCCTGAAGGTTGACAACAACAACTTCAAACCCAATGACACATACTCAAAGCAAAAAAGAATAAACCATGAGAAGTTTAGAGTTAATATCCTCATGGATCCAAACCGGAGGTCTGGCTCAAACACAGAACTTAAGTGATGCACAGACCTAATGTATTTTTAATATCCGAGACCACAGGAAATGTATCCAGAATATTGTTGACTCTACTGTAATACACGCCTGTAGGCTTCTCATAACATGGTTGTCATTTTAACCCCATTATGTAAAGCATACTAAACTAATGCTAACACAGAAGTGTTTAGCTCATCAAGAATGGAGTAGTTAGGGAATGACAAAAGTGAAAAAAGAAGTAAAGCTGTGGTCTTACATTTGCAATTAGATACGAGTAGTTTTCTCTAAGAAATTCTATATCTCCTCTGGACAGTATTAGACTTAAGAGACCAACAAGCACAGAGACCATAGGTTGGGCTGCTGCAGGGTGCTGATCTTTAATGCACAAGGGAGACCATCAGGTAAGTAGAGCCTAAGTTTTGCTTTTGTTTCTCTAGAGGTAAAGGACTAGAAGACATGACTGAATCCTTTAATTCTAAGAATCCATTTCTGTTGGAAGTGGGATGCATGTGGAGGAAGAGGGAAGATGTCCCCAGTGAGCACGCACTAGGAAAGCCAGGGAGGAGCAAGAATGCATGGGAAACAAACATCTTATTGAAGCAGCACTTCCTGAAAGCCTTGTGAAGTGGAACTGACTCTACAGTGTGTACTCACACAGCCTTCCTTCCAGAGTTGTCATCCTTCAGAAGGAAGTGGAGAATTGAACCCTTTGGAAGACCTTCAGCATCTCTTCCTTTCCTAGAGGATAATGTACAGATCCCTTAACATATGATAAAGGGAAATGTTCCAGAATGTAAAATTGCTGAATTTTTTAATGTAGGATCCTGACTTTCCCCTTCTCAGACTCACTATATTAACTGCTAGCCCCAAATACATAGTTTAACTCCTATAATTTGGACGTAGATTCCATATTCCCAGTCTTATCCCAGAAGTCCCTGCCATTCGAAATCTACTTCCCAGTGAGAGTTCTCTTGATCAAATACGACCCATCTCATCCTCATCCCCTGGATTCCCACAGCAGCTATTGCCTGAATAATTTATTTCTCAGTTAATCATGTGTGCATTGCATTAAGATAATTGTCTGCCTTTTGTTTGGAGTCTTCCTTTAACTTCTCTTGTGATTATGTCTGCACAGTAGTGGAAGGTCCCTGAAACCAGAACTTCTGTGCCCTTCTTCCTCTCCAGCAGCTCTTAAGAAAGGTTGTTTACACTTCATGCAGTTGCTGACTACCTGTAGCTCTGATTTCATGGCCACCATTTCTTTTATAGTTTTGAGGCCCGATGAGTGGACTTGGCCCCACTGTTCCTGGGAGTAGCACATGTTGCCCAGGCTGACCTTGCTTGCAGTTCGATTCCAGAAAAAGCATTTGCCATAGTAACAGACTTTCCTGGTGATGCTCTATCTTCAGGATCAAGGAGGGATGCAGATTTCTTGGCTGATGTTAAAATTTGTACACTGACAAATGAAAAGGCAATATGTTGGGAAAATATACCAAATGATTCTTTCCCTTTGTTTTTTCCCCCTGTGTCTTTGTTTAAAGGTATTTTCCAAAAGATAAATATTGTCATTCATTTACTATGTATTTCAAATTACTCAAGGTTTTGTTTTCTGTTTGCTTTTTTACATAAGACCAAGAGCTTTGAACAACCAGGCGTACTACATTTGCCAAGAATACACTACAGCTTGATGTAAATTCTTTTTTCCTCCTTTAAGATAAGGGTGGAGAGCAGCTCTGAGGAGAGGGCACCATACACATGCAGAAGGAAGATGGAGGAGAGGGCACCATGCACACATGGAAGGCAGGTTAAGGCAACATTTGGGGGGAGTAAACCACAGAGCTGGAAAACAGTCTCCTTCTGCACCCAACTCTCAGGAGACTTCGTAATCACCAATTACCAAGATTGTACATAGGTTATTCATCTATGTGTACCCCCAGAACTCTCAGGAAAGGATATGAAGAAGCCTGTCCTCCCAGATCTCTCTCCCATGCTGAGTATGTTCCTTCCTGCCAGCATCGTGAGGTCCAATTGATTCCACAGCGGGCAGCAGGTGTGCTTTGAAGAACCCTGGGACACACACCACATCAAAACAGCCTCCTTCCGCCTGTACTACAAGCCAGACAACCTTAGCGACTACAATTTGATTTCAAAAAAATAGTCAGTGCTCCTTTAGCTTCTGAAAATAAGCTGAGTTCCTGGCTGCTGAAGAAAAACAGGAACATATTGACAGACTGATTTCTTTTCATATACCAATTTCCATCAGAGGCCAAGAGTCTGTGCTGCAGAAAAGCAGAGGAAACACATGGGTAGCAATTTGCCATATTTGGGTTTCCTCCCTCCAGGGCTCAAGTCTCCTCTAATAAGGTTCACAGTCTGGCCACAGTTAAGGAGGGCTGACAGAGGCCCCTGATTTCCCTTCCTTGCAGTGTGTCTCCACCTCCCTTCAAATATTCCATCCATAATGTGCAATTCATTTGGACTTGCTTTCCACACCGATCTCTGCTGCTTTTTTGTTTGTTTGTTCCACTGCTTGCAGAGTCTGAGGGGCCACTGGGACTGTCAGGATGTCAAGTAGGAATGGGCAGATGGGGGGATTGTTTGTTATAGCCACATCTCCTTTGTCCCTCTTCCATGCAGCACCAGTTACCTTCACAAGGGTCAATGCAGTGAGTTAAAATGGTGCCAGAACTCGCAACCCCCTAAACGATGTTTTCATTTGTTTCTGCTGGCTTTCATGATGGGCCAGGACTTTGGTGTTCAAGCTCCAGGACTGGCAAAAAAACAAAAAAGGATTTTCATCCAAGCTGTTAAAAGTCAAGGCTTGTGTGGTGTTTTGATTGACTTCTGTTGTATGTGTTCAATACATTTCGGGGTAGAGGTGGATAGCTATTCATTAGGTGTTATAAATTGTCTTTATTGGCTCTATGCACATCTTCATGGTGACAGAAAAGTAGGAAGTCACTGTGGGCACTGAGGGGTCTGGCAAGTCCCCCTGTGCTAGGCCCTCTGTGAATCATGCAGAAACAGGACAGTGGCCAGGTAGAAGGCAGCCAGGTGGTATGTGAGCATGAAGTAACATACAGACCTTTGTCTAACTCAGGCTGCCACCTGCAACAGGACTTGGGACACAGAGGTCCGTGGGTTTGCATAACCTCAATGCCCTGACCTCCCACCTGGGCTGGCTGATGTCACTAACAGGCAGGTATTGATGATCAGCAAATAGAGCCCCTGAGTGGCCCCAAAGATAAGCCTCAGGCAGAGTCTTTTCTCCAGCAAGATCAGATAGAGGGTGCATGCATTTCTCAGGGAGATTGTTAACCAGGCACTGCCATGCACCTCAGTGCCCATGCAGGCCCATCCCAGCAGTCCTGCTGTGTATGGGACTGTCCCACTGTGCCCAGCACCTGTGTAGACCATGCTGTAGAGGCTCAGTCTGGAGTCTCCCCTTCTACATCTCCTGGCACCTCCTCAACCCCTCATTTCTTCCTTAGCCAGCCCCACTTCAGAGAAGGCTCCTGCCCACCTGCCTGGAACAATGGTTCTTTTACTTATGATTCTCTCTCCTCCTCTGGCCTGGAATGGATCTGCCTCAGAGCAGACAGGTACCTGCCGGGTTCACTGTCGTCCAGCATGAGTCTCAGCAGGGATGGTCTCCTTGCATGGTCTGTGGGTGTGTGGATGTGCATGCTTGTGAATCACCAATCATCTCTGCATTCTGGCTAACCCACCCCTGGCAGAGGGGTCAGGGCTGCACAATGGCATGTTGACCTCATTCTGGTAGAGATAATCTGTTTAAACTTTGGAATCACCTGTGTGTGATCTCTCCTCACCAGCAGCTCCCAAAGGAGCCTAGTTTAGCATTTCTTTCCCAGCCCTTCCCACAGGACTGTTTCTATCCCAGACACGGTGTATACATGCACACCGCAGTATTTGAACTTCTCCAAAGGTTGTGTTGCCTGTGAGGAACTTGGTCCTCTTGGGGATGAAATAGCCCCTAGGGTATTCTCTGCTTTGGCATTTCCCCCATTCTTTGTTTAAAAGAGGAGCACAGAGGTAAACAAAATCTTGCAAAATTCATTTCAAACAAGCAGTCTTAAGAAATGATCATCCTATTCTAAAATCTGGTGAGATTTCCTGTATGCTTTCCTGCACAGAGATGTCGGCTGCTTTCCATAGAGGGTTGAGGATGTAGAGAGACAAAAGTGTTGGTTGCCAGGAGGTGGAACAGAACCTCTGGATCATTTGCAATCAGCAGCTTCCAAAGGAGACTGAGGAAGTATTTCTAAGGGAGACCTGGCCCCAGCCTCTCTTCTGACTTTGTTGGAGAATGGACAGGGTTAAGGAAGGAAGGAAGGAAGGAAAGAGAGAACAAAACTACTACAGTGCATGTCCCAAGGACAAGTTCTGTCTTAGTCACTTGACGTCAGGTGTTGGGAAAGGGGAGTCATTGTGAAATGCATTGATAAACTAATATCTAAAGATCCAAGATGATACAAGTTAGTAAGTAAAATACGTATTAATTTTTAGCACTGAGACCTGCACAGGTTCCACATCTCTCAGAGCAGAAACCTTTCTGGTCATTTGTAGAAACCTCCAGTTGGTTTGATTTTACAGAATTAGCCCAGCCAAAATAGAATCCTTTTCCTAGTGACACCTGAATCCATCCATGTGTTCTCGATGCCTCCACTCTGTCTAGGGGGGGGGGGGCGGGGGCACCTGGTGCCAGGCCAGAAGATGGCTTTAGTGGTAAGCATATGTCCATAACAGGTATGCCAGCCTCTATGTCGTGAATCACCACCCTGGTTCTCTGAACTCATCTTATTTAAGGGAAGACAGGAACCATATGGGCCTGTGTTGCCTGCTGCTAAGTTCTGCGGAGATTAGAACTGGAGCCCTACAAGCTGGGGCTCTGAGCCTGGTTCACGCTGAGCTTGGGTGAGGAAGGTGTGGATCCTGCCATGGGCCACGCTAGCAGCAGTCACCTGCTGACTGCAAAAGATTCAGATGTCCTGCTTCATCTCCTGGCAACCCACACTCGTGTCCACACAGCACCCTTTCCCAGGATTGCTTCTTCCAAATGTGGGTCTCTCAAAATGCCATGGTTCAATCCCATCAGGGCTGGCCCATCCCATCACCTTCCAAAAACAGTAGGATGCCTGTGTCAGAGACTCTCAAGCCACGCTCTCAAATTTGCTTAGGTGATGGAGCCACATCTGCTATTGGTCTGCTTGCTCCAGCTACACTGAAACTCACGTGAATCAGTTCTGATAAGGGTGGCCGGGTCTCCAAGCATGTGGTGTTTTTCTTTTATCACAGACTGGAACAAACGTGGGCAACAGGGAACTTCTATCACACAATGTTTGGTCAAAAGACAACACTCTGGAGTGAGCCACGTGGCCTGATGTACTGTCCAAGGTCTGTCACTGGCCTTCAGTGAATCTCATGGGGCCCCAGGTCCAGCATGGAGTGCCTGGCTGTTCATGGAGGAGCTATCCGGCATTTGCATGCTGAACAAATTATCCAACGAGCAAGCACGGCATTCTGCCTAGTATTGAGCTCAGGCCTGACACTGCCCGTGTTTGTCCAGGAGCAGAGGTGGAAGCACATGCAGGGCAGAGCCTGCAGAGAGGATGTCTTTGTCAGTGGACTCTTGCAGCAGTCCTGGGAAGTAGAAAGAAATCATGACTACATGGTGAGTTCTGGGAATTCACTCAACTACTCAACAAGCACTTGACTAAAGTATAGGAGCAGAACCAGAGACGCCTATGGGCGTGGCCCAGCTGCAGGTGTAAGGAGGGAGGAGGAGGTTGCTCAGGTGGGTACACAGGCACGAGAGGGCCCGTTTTTATGTGGTTCTGCTGAGACACTGAGGAAGAGGAATAGCATGAAACTTTTCCAGCTCAGTGCACCATACCAGCATCACCGGAGAGAACTTAGGGAGTGAGAGGTCGCCTGAAGGCAGGCGAGTCCAAACTTCTGTAGGGTAATGAACAAAAAAAGGTTTTAATGGATTGGACCTGTGCCAGGAAATACACTTTGGGGTCAGCCACAGCTGAGTGAAAAGGAGCAAGGGTATGGTGCAGGCAGCTCCGGCTGAGACAGTAAGCACAGGGTAAACAGATGCTCTGGTCATCACACAGAGGAAGCATGACAGCTCTGCTCAGACTCGGCCCTACTTCCTCTGCCTCCATTCCTGCCTGGGCACCACCTAAGACTGGTATCTTCCTACTCATTTCCCAGGGCCAGCATGTTCCATCCCATTTCATTCTTTCTCTCGCATCCTACTCAGTGTGTGTTCCCGTTCAGGCCTGACCACAGGTGGTGGGCAGTGGGAGGGACGGGCCAGTCCCACACCTTCCTTCTGCCTCCCAAGCTTCTCCTCCATACTCTCAGGGAGGCTGGAGTCTTGCAGACCACACAGACTCTGTGATCTTTACTCACCCTGGCTTTCGTCATCAGGAACAGCTATGCATGATGGATAATCACTGAGGGTCTGCAGTCCAGTAAAACCTTATGTCCCCAAGTGTGTAGCTAGCAGCATTAGGCTGTGGGCTATGGTTTGCTGAATCTTGGTCTACAGCAAGGAAACTGCACTGCCATGGTTCATGGTGTACAGCAACAGAACATGCTTTAGTGGTGTCTACGTGTATGCACAGCACATGCCGTTCAAATGGGAATTCTGAATTGGGATTCTAAGCATAGGCCTGCGTTCTAACGAGAACAAAGCCTTGAGTTCTTAACAATGACAAGGAAGGTGAGCACAGTGGTGAACATCTGTAATCCTAGGTACTAGAAAGGTGGAAACAAGAGGATCAAGAGTTCAAGGCCAAGTAGAGATCCTGTACCAGAAGCAAAACACAAAACAAAAGGGTTAAGGGGCAGGGTTCAAGTGGTAGAGTGCTTGCCTAGCAGGCTCGAGGTTCTCCATTTGATTCATAATTAATAATAATAATAACAACAATAATAATGGTAATATAAAATTTTGTGCAACTAGACCTAATCAATCATTTCCAGGAGATTCCCATACAGTTACAAAATACTATCAACCACTGGTTTGAAAGTAAATATGTCTCAAAAGGGAACATTTCACATTCTTTCTTATAATGATTGTACCAGCTGCTCTATAAAACTCTGGGCGAGCACATGTTAATTCACTCATAATAACATTTTGTAGTCTTGTGGTCATCTTCTGCTTTCCTTGGTCCCAAAGCCAGCCCAGGTGCTCATTCCGGGTGAGGCAGAGTGGGGCTGGACAAGCAGACTCCAGCCATCCAGGTGCCCTTTGATCCTCTCCCTGAACTCTTTCCTATCCAGTGCACAGTCCCAGGGCCAGACCCTTCCCAGGATGCTCAATTCCTCCTTCACACACCAAGTGGGAAATCCCACACAAGATTACTTATAAGTCAAGGAACATTCTTAGACATTCCTTTTTACTATTGTTTAATTTTTGGCAGACTTGTCAAAAAAAAAAAAGAACACCCATATCTTGTAATTCTGGGAAATGCATTTGTCCCCAGCCATGTAAAAAAGTCACCAAACCTAAATTGGATTGGACACAGGATTGCACTGGTTTTTTTTTTAAAGAAAAGTGCACTGTGCACATGTTCACCCTAATAGCCAAACAATTTTTTTTTTTTTTTTTGTCTGCTGTGGGGCTTGAACTCTGGGCCTGGGCGCTGTCCCTCAGCTCTTCAGCTCAAGGCGAGCGCTCTACCACTTGAGCTACAGCGCCACTTCCGGTTTTCTGGTGGTTTATTGGAGATAGGAGTCTCACAGTCTCTCCTGCCCGGGCTGGCTTTGAACCGCGATCCTCAGATCTCAGCCTCCTGAGTAGCTAGGATTACAGGCGTGAGCCACCAGCGCCCGGCTCCAAACAATTCTTAAAAAGATACATAAGTGCAAAGATTTAGAGATGAGGAGGAAAAATCAGGCATGTAAGAAATAAAAATTTTCAAAGAAAAAATGTATATATACATTGTGAGTTGGATTCTGGACAAAAAAAGGATCATTAGCTTCAAACCCATTAGGATCTGAATGAAGTCTATAGTTAAGATAAAAATAAAAATCCACCAACATTAATCTTTGGTTTAACAAAATAAGATGCAAACATCGGGTACGCTCTCTACTTTCTCTTCAATTCTTCCATAATTCTAAACCATTACAAAGTTGTAATAAAGTTTATTTAAATAAAAATGTCTCAACAAATCAATACTGGACACAAACATTTAAAGCATGGAATAGGTCTCTTTCTGATCATAGTAATAGTTTGGCCCTGGGAGGTACTCATTCGTTTGTTCATTAACAACATCAACAACCACAAAAGATGCTCTTTCATGGATAAACATCCCCTTGTGCCCATAGTGGTGGTGATCTTCATTTAGTCAGATGTTAGAAAATGTAAGCATACTGCTGAAAATAGATAACAGTGTAAAACGTGTGTGTGTGTGTGTGAGAGAGAGAGAGAGAGAGAGAGAGAGAGAGAGAGAGAGAGAGAGAGAGAGAGAGAGAGAGAGAGAGAGAGAATGAAGAATGACAGGCACCTGGTGGGAATATTTGCTAATTCAGAGGTGGCAGCTGTGGCAGAGGCTCTGGTACGTAACCTTCCCAGAGGAAGTAGGGAATCACTCCTGCCTCCATACAGTGGGAGAGAAGGGGAAAGTGCCTTTGACCATCTGCTCCAAGAGCTTGTCTCCCTCCTGGCTGCCTTCCAGACTTGAGCGTGAGGAGACTTCGCCTAGCACATCCACATTCCTAAGGCATGGGGTCCAGTCTGGGTTTGCACAGCCTCATGGCAGTCAATCAGAGAGGACTGTCCAGACCCTCCAGGAAGACGGCGCTGTGCCTGTGGCACTCTGAAGGACAGGAGACCTGTCGTGGAGAATGTGGGAGTGCTAATAGACCCAGAGGACCACTGAGCCGGGGAGGCAAGGCAGCCTCTCACTGAAATGTAAGAGGGACGCAGGAAATGCCCTGGGGCCTGCGTGAGGAGGCGTGCGCATCTGGGGACTCTCCTACCTCTCTCTGCCTAATGACTGTCTATACACAGTGTTTGGGCCTGTTCGGTAAATGGCTCCACTGCCCAGAAATACAAAGGTGAGTCGTGAAGAGCAGTGGACAAGAAAAACTCTTAAGTCAGAATGTTCCAGAAAATACCCACTCATTGCCCTTCCTGTCCATCTCTACTCCGTCTCCTGAAAATGAAAGAAATAAGTAAACTAATGTTGGATTTCCACTTCAACCTTCGATCTGCGATGCTATGTGTTCTGTTCATGCCTGTCAGTGCCCCCTCTTATCCCATGAAGTATTCCTCTTTGTAAAAGAGACAGAGACAGAAAGATAGACAGACAGTGAAGAATTAGAGACCCACCTCATATCATCTTTACAAACACTTTACAAACACTCCTGAATTCAGTCTTTGGATTCCACTCTTCAAGTCAGCATTCAGCGGAGGCAACTCTGATATTGACCAAGAGGAAATGGGGCGGGAGAGGAAATATGACTGTTTGAGTTGTATTTCCTCCCATAAGTTTTCAGCCATGCTTTTCTCTCCCCAACAGGAAATGAAGTGTTTCCTTATTGTAAAAGACCTGAGATAGAAGGTTTGGAGACCCAGAGTGGAAAGTAATCCAGCCAAATGCACAGTTCCCCTGGGAAACACAAATCAAGTACTGACATGTGACAACAGGCAGAAGGGAAAAGCTTTAGGAGAATTTCTTCCTTATGTCTTGCATCAGCTCGGTGCAGAAGAGAACCAGGCCAGCTGGAAATAAGAGAAGACTGACTCTAGATGACTAGTAAGAAACAGCACAAACTCAGGCATTCACCAAGAAAGCCGTGTGTGTGTGTTTGTGTGTGTGTGTGTGTGTGTGTGTGTGTGTGTGTGTGTGTGTGTGTGTGTGTGTGTAATGGGGTTTTGAATTCAGGGCCCCACACTTCTACTTGCAAGCAAGGCACTCTAAAACTTGAGTACACTCAACACCAGCCCTCTTTGCATTAGTTTTCTCCCTGTTTGTACAACCCTTTGCCACTGGGATTACAGGTGAGTGCCCAATCGTTGCTGGAGATAGAGTCTTAAAAACTTTGATGCCCTTTAATACAGTTCCCTGACTTAAACCTCCCAAACAGCCAGGATTACAGCCTTGAAGTTATGCCCAGCAAAAGTCTCTTATTTTCAAACACTGACCACCCTGCTAAAAACCAAAAGACATGGGGTTTAATTCCAGAATTCATGTCACAAAGGACCAGGCCCATCTAAAAGGCAAGCCTTCCTATAAGTAACATCAGGACCAAGTCAGATCTCAGTTTTCCTCACATCAGCCCTAGCAGGCAGCAGCCTGGGCCTCTGTTCTCCGGCATCCCTGAAGAGCACCGTTGACCAGGAAGCCATCTCTGACCACCCAGTTTCCCTCATTTGGCTTCACTGCCTATGTGATAACTTGGGCTAAATAATTACCACATAACTGCCCACTTGTGAGCATTCAGATGATTTGGTCAGAGGAGCTACATTTAAATTAGAAATTGTTCACATAATAAAGATGAAACTATCCTTTCCAGTTGATTTGTAGTTATGGCATCTGCTCTTGTCCTTTTTGACCCATCCTTTTGAGCATCTCATGCTAACACTACATACAACTTACAGAAGTACCTTCTTTAATCGAGTACAATTGCCTCCTATGACCTCATTGTGATTTCTTCCTTAATAACTTGAGTCTTAAGCTAGCTTTTCTTGCCATACACACAGATTTGCTGTTAAACATAAGTTCTTGTTTAGAAAGTTCAAGTATATAAATATTCTTGGTCTTCAGAGTTATCATATTTTAGTTAATTAATGTGTTTTGAAAGTTTTCTAGTTTGTCCTGAGCTGGTTGTCAGATGTCTTCAATGTCACATTCAGTGGTTTTCTATGTGAAATTTCCAACCAACTAAGCTTGCTTCTAACAAAAAGTTTATAGACATGACTGAATAACTACCAAAAAGCATATTTTCCCAGTTATTCACTGTATTTGGATGAACAAAAATTGTAAATAGTGTCTAGATGCAGGTGAATAATAATGGCATCATAGTCATCTTAATAATTTCACACAGACATGTTTCTCCACACATCGGGGAGGCTACCAAATAGTAGGCTTTTCCTGACAGCACGTCGTGTTCAGTTTCATAAACCACAGTTTAATTGTGGCAGAACAGGCAGGAGCCTGTGGTGCACAGAAGCAATGAGGAGGAGAGCGTTTTGTAATAGAACTCGGTGACAGCACTCACTGGGGACACAGAGTTCTGTTCCTGTCAGTTTCCGTTCATTTAAATGAAATGTCTGCAATGAGGAAGGGAGAAGACCATTTCAAAGAGCAATGTGTAAGAAGAAAGAGATGGAAAAAAAGGAAACATGTGGTTTCAACTGAAGAAAAGGAAGAAGGTGATGTCTTAAAGATCTCATCAAATGATTGGCCCACCCCTGGGCCTCTGGACTTATGAGTATATGTGTGAGTATGTGAGTCTGTGGCCCTGTGTATTTCTACATTCAGAGAAGACATGCTAGAAAGCGCCTGTGAATTTAAGCACACACTGGAATTATATCAAAGGCATCCCCAGAGATTTTGAGAGGAACTGAGCCAAAGACTCTGTGTCCAGTTAGGGTAGAATTAACTCAATCACTGAGTCTGGCAGAGTGATTCTACCAGCTAGGAATGTTGATAAATGGTGTTTGGAGAGCTCAGCCAGGCTGGAGTTTCAACATAAATGACACACTTGTTTCCAATCATCAGGGGAAGACTTAAATTCTGAAGAAGGGATGTCTTCATTTCCCTTTCATTCCTTCCCTTCCTCTTGAATGTAGAATCAACAACGGGCCAAAGGACAAGCAGATTTCCCTACCCTGTGGGGGTATGACAGAAAGGTTAGAGTCAGCAACTTTCCAAAGATGTAAAGAGCTCAACACTGGGGTCAAAGCCTGTGGAAGTCACCTGCCTCCTGAAGAAATGGCCTACGACGGCCACTTGTAGGGATCCCTGCTAGATGTTGGCTCTAGCATCTGGGAGGCAGGTAGATATCTCTAGTGCACCAGCAAAGGCCTAGATCCAGAGCTACCAGGAAAGGATGATCGCACTGTGGTCCAGGAAAGGCACTCTGAATTCTAGGATCTCCTCCCTGACACAGTGACTACGCAAAAGGTTTTAGGCTGCTGCTTGGCTCAGAAGATTCTAGAGTTAAATATGATGGGTTTGAATCTTGAGTCTCCTCACCTAAGAGCTAGGTAAATTTTGGCCTCTCTAGGACTTGGCTTCCTCATTTACAAGAGTGAGGAAATTGAAAGGTTGAATGGAAAGCTGTGGTGCAGGATGGTATGTGGACAACTCTTGTCTGTGGTCTCAGAAGGCCTCAGCTGCAGAAAGAATGGTGAGCCCCTTGCTAGAAGAAGGACAGTGCCGGTATGTCCTGGAGCAGCAGGAAGAGCAACACATTCAGGAAGCAAGAAGAGATAGGTGATGACAGAGGCCTCTGCAGAGAGGCAGAGTCCTGTAGACGTCTCCAGAATTCCCCAAAAGGAGAAACTTGTGAGACAGCTGCTTTCTACACCCTCATAGGCCTCTTCTGCATTTCTGGCAGTTAAAGCATGTCTGAGAGACTTCTGATGATGCAGAGAGCAGGAACAAAGCCTGCCCTGAGGCTGATCCAGGGGAGAGATGGTAAAATGTCCTTCACCACATGTCCACTCTTTGCTTATCTTGATCCAAAGGTGTTTCACATGGAAGGAGTTTCAGTGTTCAGAATATCCTTACAGGGTCATTTACCTCTTATTCTATAAGCCCTGCCTGAGACAGCCCCAAAATCTATAGAAAAAAAAAAAGATCCAAGAGAACCTGCCTAGCAAGCAAAAGGCCCTGAGTTCAAAATCTAAATTCTGCCAGAACACACACACACACACACACACACACACACACACTCACCACTTGTGTGTAGGTTACTATAAACCAAGAGCTGGGCCTCTAGGCATGTCTATATTTTATTAAAGATAACTGTAGATGTCTTTAAAGGACAGCTCTATAGAATTTACAGAATTAAATAAAGATATATATATATATATATATATATGTAAATACATGCATGCATATGTACAATCCCAAATATAAATGTCAGGATTTACTAAAGATTTAAAAGGGAGATTTTACAAACTATTTGGGCAGGGGTGGGGCAGGGAGAAGCAGTCTTGTTTTTGTCATGGAATTCACTGATATAGATGAGGACACATTCAACAGTTGAATTCTAACGACCTTCCAAAGTGCTTTGACTATGTCTGTTTTACAATAGGAAAAGGTGTACAGGGTGGAGAGGAAATACGGTGTTCCCCACGCAGAAACTGTGGTCTCACAGTGCTTTGTCTACTCTGAGTGACCATTGGGTGTCATGCTATATGTACTGGGTAGGGTCCAAGTCATTCTTCTGCATGAAGGTGACACAATATGCAGGGGACTAGCCTTTCTCCATAAAATGCATGTCCTGGACCAACAGCTCCGGTAACAAACTCAAAAGTACATAAGCAGGAATAACTCAAGTGGAAAGGCTACACAGGTAGGAAAAGAATCAACAAGATGAGATTGCAGCCTGCAGATTGAGAAAAACATATTTGTAAACAATGTAACTGATATGAAGTAAGGAGTTAATATCCAAAAATAAAACAATTCATACAATTTAGTGGAAAGCCAAATAATCTAAAAATGAACAGACGGCAATCTTTGAAGAAAAAGAATAGAGCTGAAAGCATCTTAATTCCTGACTTCAAACATACTACAAAGCTCCAGTAACCAAAATAGCATGACACAGACATAAAACCTGACAAGACAATTAAACCAAATAGACACATGCATCTATAGCCAGCTTTAGGAAGGCACTTCCTTCCTGTGTTCCAGTAAAACTTACACTGGAAATCAGATTATCAAGGTCAGAAAAGAAATATCCAAGCCTAATGTGACCTCTCATGGTACTCTTGCTTTCAAAAAAAAAAAAGGCGATTTTTGAACCTATGCTTTAAGACAGTAAAATCAAGGGAAGCATAGCTGTGAATAGGGAAAGATGCATCTTAGAAAATTCTCAATTTCTTTGGGTTTTTTTTGTTAAGTTAGAATAGAGTTCTCTATTCAGAATTTATTCTGGGCAGTTTTAGGGTTTGAACTCAAGTCCCTGCTCTTGCTTAGCAGATGCTCTATCACTGAGCCATATTCCCAGTCTTTTTTTTTTTTTGCTCTATTTTTGCTTTTTTCCCCCTTTTAATATCATGTGTTCTAGCTGGGCTTTCCTGGACCTTGATCCTCCCATTTGTGGCTTTCCAGCATCACTAGTATAATAGGTACATGGCACCCTGCCCAGTTTCTCTCTGTCAAGATGGAGTCCAGCAAACATTTCTGTCATGGCTATTGGTTGAGAAGGAGTCTCCTGGACCCCTAGACTGGTCCCAAACCACAATACTTCCTATCTCAGCCTTCCAAGTAGCTTGGATTACAGGTATGAGCCACCAGCACCTCACCCTCTATTTACTTTTAGGACAAGATAAGTATCGCTGGTGGTTGAACACTATCAAGGCAGTATTCTGGGGAGATATGCTCAGGTGCACACCTAATCCAAGAACCATGAGGCCGGGAGGGTCCTCTTCTCAAGAGGCTCCTGGTGTCAAAGTACATGTGTTTGGGGTGGCGGTGGTGGCAGGGGTGATGCTGATAGTATTGGTGATGATAATAGTGCTACGGTAAGAGTGATGATTATGATGGTAATGATATTGATGATGGTGGTGGTGATAATGAATGATGGTGAGGATGCTATTGGGGAGACAATGGCATCAATGATGGTCATGATCAATGATGATTGATGATGAGATGGTGGTGATGATTACTATGTGGTAATGATGGCCATGATGATAATAATAGTGACTGTGGGAATGAGAGCAGTAATGATGGCCATGGTGGTGAAGAGGATAGCAATGATAATGATGGTGATGATGTAATAGTGATGATAATGGTGACGATGATGGTGTGATGGTGATGATAGTTACTGTGACAAAAGTGAAATGGTGATGATGATGATGATAGTGGTGATAACAATAGAGATGGTAATGGTGACAATATTGGTGAAGATGATGAAGATAATGATGGTGGTGATGGCGATGTTGATGACGATGAAGATAATGATGGTGGTGATAGCGATGTTGATAGTGTTGGTGGTAGTGGTGATAAGGATGCTTTCTAACAGGTTCTCGCTATAGCCAGGTGAAACAATGGCTCTCTGGATGGCCCTCAGAAGCTGTCAGCTAGTACCATTTTCTGAGCCTTTGTATTTTTAGTAGATAAACTGTTCAATAATAAAACCATTTGACAAGCAAAATTCTCAAGGTGGAAGAATAACTGGACATGTCTGTGATGCATTTTATCCAAGAATATTCTGTGTATGATCATAAGATGAAGTGTTACTTCCACAATGAGGTTCTGAGGCCGGCTAACCTTCCCAGTAAGCATTTGAGAACATGGCTAGAATGTAAAAAGTTTCCAGTCATTTTATTTTTGACATTTTTTCTGACCCTCATTAGTAATGGCAGAACATATCACAGTAAACCTTGTCAAATTGAAGGCTCCCCTGAGTACAGGTGCATCAAGCTGGAACACCGTTGTCTGCGTCCATGGATGATCGGTTCAGTTAGGCCACTTGGAATTGTTTTTTGTCGGTATTATGGTTGGAGATCTTTTTGGAGTAGTCATCCAATTTTTCTGACAACACTTTTGAGGCAGGGTAGTGGTGTACAACTACAATCCTAGCACTTGGGAGGCTAGGGCAGGAGGATCTGGAGTTCAAGATCAACCTTGGTTGCAAACCCAAACCCCATCTAAATGACTTATATACTTTAAGGCCTCATTTGAAAAAAAAATTATGAAATTCACCATTTTGGTATTAGTCCTTTGATTTTCTTCCTACCTTTTTGTATTAAGTTTTTGTTCATTTTAACTTTTGGAATTTTTTCCATGTTTAGATCCTTGAAAAATTTTAATCACCCCCAGCAACTCTCCCTGACACATCATCCTAGAACAATTATAGATGCATAGATGCTTTTTTTTTTTTTTGGTCATGGGCTTGAACTCTGGGCCTGGATGCTGTCCCTCAGCTCTTCAGCTCAAGATGAGCACTCTACCACTTGAGCCACAGCGCCACTTCCGGTTTTCTGGTGGTTCATTGGAGATAAGAGTCTCCCAGACTTTCCTGCCCAGGCTGGCTTTGAACTGTGATCCTCAGATCTCAGCCTCCTGAATAGCTAGGATGACAGGCGTGAGCCACCATCTCCCAGCTTGTAGATGCACTTTCTTTGTAAGTGAAAGCATGTATGTCCTGGGAAGAAGGAGAGCTGAGAGCAGCCTGCCCAAACCCCTGTGGAGGGCAGGGCAGCCCTTCCTATCTCCTCTTCTACTAATCCATGCCCACTGGTGGCCAGCTGCTGGGGCCAGGACTTCTTTGCTGCTTTATTTTATTGGCATTTCTTGTGTCACCATTAATCCCAAGTGCATTGTTCTAAGCAAAGGACAGTGTGTGAAAAATGGTTAGAAAATGCACAATCTAGCCCAGAGCAAGCCAGTATCCAGCATGTGTAGACTCAACTCAATTCTCAAAAGTCACCTGTGAAACCTCAGATGTTCCACAGGGTCCTGACCATGCTGGGGTGGAGCGGCGACCCCAGTAGCTCAGGTGGGTTTCCAGAACCCCAGACAGGGCTGTCTAAACCCCATTATCTCCTGGAGGAGCTGGCTCTCCTCACACAACAGGCTTGTGTAAATCCTGGGAAGAAAGGGCCCAAGCCACGTCTGAGACACTCAGAGGGATTGTTGCAGGCACTATGAGCTGCAGATGCCAAGGGGTCCCCTCATTCTCAGACCCTCCCAAACCAATAAATGGGAGCACTGAAAGGAGAGCAACAGTAATGACTGTAACCATCAAGTAGAACAGGAAGCCACACATCCACAGTGACACAAATAAGAACAAATAAATTGCAAGTTGGCTGGAGAGAGGACATCTGTGTGGTTTTCACATAGTCTCCCCATAACACTAGAGAGAGGAGGGAGAAGCCATCAGGTAGCAGAGTGCGTGTGAGAACACAGGGTGGGCGTTCCCAAGGTCACCTTCGGTGGCTTTCACCAGATGTTCCACCAGGAACGGCCATGAGGAACCAACAAGCAGAGTCAAATGGACAGCCTCTCTGAAGCAAAACATCCTGCAATCTCCAGGATCGGAGCCTGGGCTTCAGATGTTTCCGAAGTGTGTACCTTTTTGTGTGAAAAGAGGATAGAAACCTCTGATGGGAGTCCACCTCACTGGATACTTGCAGCCCACCTACGCAGGCCGTGATGGGTTCTGAGACCTGCGTCTCATTGTAATGCTCTACAAGGCCAGCTCCACGTTTGGCAATGGAATGCCCGTGGCTGGTGCATGTCCTAAATAAAGGACAGAGACCAGCAGTTGATCCCCGTCAGCTGTCGGCAAAGGAGAGTTAGAAAAGGCCATTCAGCTTCACCAGAGAGTGCCAAGAAACTTCTTACCTTGGAATGTGGTCATGTGAACATGTAAGGAGTAGATATCAGAGAATCTCCCCACTGGGGACAACACTAAAAATAGCCCCAGCTCTCAGCACCAGGTCTAGGGTGCTAAACCCTCCACACGCATCTTCCCCTGCTCCGGGCAACCATCCACCACCCTGGGACTTCACTGTGGCAGCTCCCCGCCCCCCACCCCGCCCCGCAACAGTCCATCGGTGTTTCAGCATCCACGCAGAACGTGGAATGGTACAGCTCTACAAGGCTAGATGACTCAGCCAAGGACACGGGTCGCCGGTGCCCACGGCAGGGATCCCGAGAGGGATCACCCATAGCCACCGCAGCCACGTGGCTCAGGGAGAGGAGAAGGCAAGCTGAGCTCTGGGATTCCCATGTACAATCTCCTCTCAGGGCCTAGACACCTTCTGTCTCCCAGGCCTGCTTTCTTTTTTGAATTAGTTTAATTGACACAGCATTTTAATTGCACACATTGATGACATGCAAGGGGGATTTTCCAGCACCTGCGCAATGCATAATCATCAGGACAGCAATTAGCATCTCCAGCCTCTCAGAGATTCATGGTTTCTTTATTCAGGAAGTGCTTACAGCCCTCTTCTCTTGCTGTGTTAAAATATGCAGTGGAGCACTTGGGCCTGCAGTCACCTCCTGCAATACAAGATGCCAAGACTTGCTCCTCCCTGTCTTCCCTCTCTACCTCACCCTTCCCTGCCGGCCTTCAGAACCACCGCCCCATGCCCTCCACTCCCCTTTCCTCCAGGAGTGAGGGCATCCTGTTTGTCTTCAACAACTGCATTCCCTTCGTAGCAAAGGTCTACACTTGCTACTTTCTGTTTCTTTCGGTGCCCCTGGGATTTTAACTCAAGTCCTTACATTTGCCAGGCAAGAGCTTTACTTCTTGAGCGACATAACCCTTATTGGCTTTAATTCTTTTTCAGGTAGGGCCTCTCATTTTTCCCCACTGCTGGTTTCAGACTGTGATCCACCTACTCATCACCTCTCACATTGTTGGGATTACAGATCTCACCAGGATACCCGGTATATGGGTTGAGATGGGGCGGTCTCACCAAATTTTTGTCAAAGCTGGCTTTGAACCACAATCCTCAGCATCTCTGCCTCCCTGGTAAGCTGGGAATATAGACATGAGTCACTGCACCTTGCCCCAGCACACTTACTGTGAAGCAGCCAGAAGCAATACGAGAGATTTCCTGCCCAACCTCAGTGCTTGTTAAGTGTGATTTTTCTGAATACTTCCAGACATTCTGGGGACAAATAGCATCTTTCTGCATTAGCAACCTCTCCCACAACCTATGATTCAAATGGACTCTAGGATTCTCCTACTCCGACAGAAAAGGTCTCAGGCTGTCTCACAGTCCAAAATTTGCTTCTAATAGCTCCCCATAAAGGCTGACGGGGTCGGATATTCCCCTCTAGGCATCCCTGTTGAGGAGCGTCCTTTAAAATTTGGGTGATGACAAAGTCCAGGGCTGATCACAAAGCCCTTCATGTCGTCAGGACCATTTCAGTCACCGGATCCCAAAGCAGCACAGGAGAAGATGTTGCCATGGTGATGGAGGAGGGGCCAAGTGGCTGAAGGAGCCCCGTCTGGCCTGGTACTGCTAAGTGTCTCTGCCCCACTCACAGTTCCTCTTCTCTTCCCACTGGCTTCCATGATCAAGGATTTCTCCTGGCTGGCTGTCAGTGCCGAAGCCAAGCTTTCCTGTGGACAGCAACAGGAGCCAAACTTTGAAAGACGGAGCCCTCCAAGGGTGCAGGACCAGGGGACCAGGGAAACAGGGGACCTGGGAACAGCCCGCAGTACTCATCGGTCTACCAACTCGGCCATGCGTCTAGCCACCACAAATCCGCACAGCAGAGCAGAGCATGTGGAGAGCTCAGGGGTGCCTGGAGCCAGTGAGGAGGCGTTCATCGACCTTCAAGGAGCTCCAAGACTCCGTGCCTGAGGCCTGAGGACAAGAAGTGATGGAGAGGTAAAAAGGGAAAGACCTCCATATCTGACAAGTAATCTCAGTTCTGCAGCCCTACTCTGTTGGGGTGCTGATTGCTCTCCCTCCCCCACAGCCTGCCCAAAGGCAGGAGGCAGGGGGGCTGTCACCCCTGAGTGTCAGTCAGCAATCTGGAGCCATTCTGGCTACCTGCTGTGGGAACAGACAGGGCTTTTCTGCTTCCGGTTTATTTCAAGGAGACCAGGGATAGCAGGGATACTCGAAGGATTATGAACATATGAGGCACACACTCCAAGAGCCCTGTTGCTTTCAGGAGGGTGAACAAAGTCCCTTCTTTCATCTTTTAGTAGGCCCTGACTTGCCTCTGGAGCCCGCCGGAACCCACATAGTCCCTTCTATGTGGAATACAAGCACCACAATCAAAAGGCATCACCTGAATCATACAAGACTCCTACTGACGATGTTCATAGTGATGATGATGGTGGTGATGATAATGATGATGATAAATGTGGGCTCATCATTATCAAGAGTTTTCTTATATACAATTATGGCACTGGTGATATAACAGGTGTTTTTTATTACTTTCTGATCACAGTTCTTAATCTTCAGAGGATTCGAGAGGACAGGTATCAATATACTCACTTTTACAGATGGAGTTAAAAAGGAATCAGAGATTTGGGGCCTTCCCAGCATCAAGAGGAAATGGAGTCTTTCCTGTGCCCAGAACCATCACTTAATGGCTGTAAACCCGGGTCAATCCCAAGACACAGGGGACAAAGGTCACAGGGAGCTAAGTCGGCAAACGTTGGCTGCAAAGCATCTTCCTTCCCAGCCCCAGTTGCTAAGCTCAGTCAGCCTCACAGTACTTTGGGGGAACCTGGGAGCCTGGACTGCAGTGCCAGGGTGCTGTTATAACTTGGGACATCCAGACAGAGGCCCCAGCTGTTGGAGGCTTGAGAGTCAGAGTTCCAGAAGCCTCCTCACCTGACCCAGCTGTAATCATCTGTGCCTTCAGGTCACCTCCGTCCCCATCTCCTGGTCAGGGTGACAGTGGTGTCCTTTTGCCAGACAGCTCACCTCTCTTGCATTGGCAGCTTTCTTACAGTTGTACAACAACATTCTAAAGTAAAACGGGAGCCCAGGCCATTCCTGCCGCCCATCGTGGGTGTGAACATGGAGTCCCCCATCTGAATGGTAGATGGATAAGCGAGCCCACACCTGGTAGGGTGCAGCATCGGCGTGGGGTGTGGTATGGGGGTGGGAGAGCTTGTCCAGGAGTAAATGTTTCCAGTTTCTTCGAAGTATGGTTTCTATTTTCCCAGTTTAGTCACTGATAGTATTTTGGGGTCTAAAAAAGGATGTCACAGGTTGTCCTGCCCCATGTCGACATTCCTGTGATTTAATCTCAACCTGGTTATAAACTGCTGTTGACTATATCTTCCCTCCCCCCAAGTAAGGTCTCTGACTTGGAAACGAGAACAGTCTTTCATCAGCTTACGACAAAATGGGCTCCACTGTGAGTAATTCTGTTTTTTAAATCACAGATCACCTTTCGATTTCTCACCAAAGACATCAGTGAAATGCTGCCTCTGTGCATTTCCTTCTCAGAACTCAATGACTGTGTACATTGAGCTTGTCTCAAAAACACAGGGTCTCCCCCCTCCACTTCCTCCCCCGGCCCCCTCTACCTCTCTCTCTCTCTCTCTCTCTCTCTCTCTCTCTCTCTCTCTCTCTCTCTCTCTCTCTCTCTCTCTCTCTCTCTCTCTGCAGTGTGAAGCCGAAATCATTGTGGTAGGCGTTGTACAGAGGATAGCTTTTTATTTGCTGCTCTCAAGTGCAGGGCAGCCAAAGCAGGAACGTAATTATACCATTGAGTCAATAAGAGCATCCAGCCCCTATCAGATCTTGCTGGGCTCAGCGTGGCTGCAGGGGAGCTGCTGGGAGTGCTTCCGCTACCAAACCCATTTGGATCTATTTAAGAACTAAGTACAGGAAGGTAGTTATTGTACAAGATTAGTTTCCTGTAGGCCATAAATTGGCAGTAGCAGAAAAAATACAGGATGAATTTATTAGCATGCAAGGTCAACAAAAAGGAAGGCCAGGCCAGGCGACTGAGCCCGTTTGCTTTCATTTCGCCTACCTCCCTGACCTCAGCCCAGCTGCACAAGACGCTTTAACTCCTTAATTGCTTCTTCATCAAAAGGCTGCTCATTGCTGAGACCCTGGAGGTAGGAGCTGCCTGGGCTATGTCAGGAATGCCTGCCTGGACTGGGATGCTGGACCGCACCCCTCAGAGTCCCCCGCGCCCGGTTGCCTTTGAGCCCATTACCTCCTTTGCTGCTGATGGGTGAGGTATTCACTTTGAAGCTAGAATCTTACCTTTGGGAATAAAGGAACAACTTCTAAAGATGAACTTTAAAAAAAAAAAGAATCAGAATATAACAGTTTCCAACTAGGGAGACAATGTGATAAACAAACATCTCTGATCAACAAACATCTCTGCAGACATTCACTTCAGAGAACAGAGGCAAGTTTAAAAACAAAAACTATGACTTCTTTGGAAAACACATCTTGAGCTAATAGAGTCTGAAAGGTGGACTGTGTGCCTCATGAGCACTGTTCTGAATTCAAGGACAGGATAGAGGCCCCCAGGTCACCTGGGCCCTGAATCACCTTAAAACTTAACCCTCCTCTTTACCTTTGATTTTTTTTCAATTATTAGTAAGTTTGTTTTATGGGGAAAATACCATACAGAGGAGTTACAATTACATGAGCAAGGTAATGAGTACATTTCTTATCAAGCATTGTTGCCTCCTTTGTTTCCCCTTACTATCTCTACCCTCCCACCTCCCCCCCCACCCCTGCCAAAGTTGTAAAGTTCGTTTTTCAACATAACGTTTTGATTTTTTTTTTCCAAATAGCTTAACATTGTCAGGGAAAATGAGGCGCCACTAGTAGTTGAACTATTTGGATCCGGTTTTCTAGTGTTCTGCTAAAGAAGGTTGTAATTCAAATTTTAATGATGCCCCAGATGTGCTATGAGTTCGAGGAGACCCCCCTCCTTCCCTGCTCCTTGGAGACTATGTCCCTCCCTGTCCCCTCTCTACAAGCCACATACCAGCCCCTCTGCCCTGGGGAACAGGCTGAGGTAATCCCATCCTGCCCTGGTCTGAGGAGCATGCTGATGTTAGAGGAGACCAAAGGCTTCCATGCTAGGAAGAGGCTGCTGACAACCAGTCCGGCATTCCTAGCTCAACGTGACCAGGCTCACAAGGGCTGCTTCACCACTGTGCGTCTGCCCTGCTCTTCTGCTCCAAAAGACTGATGATATGCAGGCAGATGAAGGAGGCAAGCCCGGCTGCTACTGTATGCAGAAATTCCCAGAGGTGAGGCTGGACAGGGGTGCACTGTGGGGCTGTTCCCACACAAGGAACGTTAGTCCCTGACCCTCTAGCACGTGTACTGATCAAAGCCACGTTTGACTTGGTCAAACAGATTGAGAAAGTTCCCCAAATCCAGTCTCTAGCAGGTGTGCATGTGTCCCGGATGACCTCCCAGAGCTCAGATGAAGGCCCTCCCCCCACCCCAGCATAAGTAGGCCAAACTACTTGGGTCTGCCCCGGGGTGCAGAGGATCAGGGAGCACCCCACGGTCTTAGGACCATCAGAAGGTGGGTAGATTTTCAGTCCTCACTCACACTCCATGGAGGCAAGATCTGATGTGACCCTTGCGCCAGCCATGTCCCTTTAGGGGAATTAGAGCCTCTGCGTGGGGCCAGACACAGCCTCCCGTGGCCTCCCCAAAGCCCATTATCCCCAAACAAGCCAGGAAATGAGGGAGAAGTTCACATCCCACACAGTGCCAGCAGGGCCTGAGCAAAGACCGTCGTTGCCAGTTTCTCTGTTGACTCAGAGAGAGACAGCACAGCCCACAGCAGGGCACCATCCCCACAACGGAACGGATTCTCCTCCCCTTCTCCTCCAGCCCGCCGCGCCCGTCTCCGCCCAATAAATACGCAGGGTAAACAGAACTGGGATCCATGCTTTAAGTTCTCGGCTCAGTACAAGACAGTTCTGGGATGGATCTCCTTCCGTTCTGGGTTCAAGTGTCCTCAGAGACATACTTAGCCACAATTCTGCCTCCAAAGGACTGGGGAGAGGCGAGAATATCACATAGAGCCAGGGACCTCCTGTAGCCGTGGTGCAGAATGTAGGAGTGTTGCAGGAAGGACTGGCAGGCTCTTCAGAGGCTCCTGTCCAGTGTCCTTGGAGGTAGAAGGAGGCAGGTCAAGTGGGTAACACTGGTGGCCTTTGCAGGGGGCGCTGGCCACACTTTTCTGCTTGGACCATGTGGACAGTGCAGACAGTATACTGTAGACTGGCTCTACTGGTGGAAGTTGGGATCAGGTTTGATCCTCAGCAAGCCCCCAGGAGCATCTTCGCCTTACACTGTGACCAGGGTCCCACTTAGTGCTGCATGGTGTGCCTCCTGGGACCCGTTGGAGCACATGGTGACAATGCCCGTGTGCTCCTCGTGTTGCCACCAGCTTGGTGCCTTCACCAAGCAGGTGAGAGACATTCCTGCGGTGTGGTGCTGAGTGTTGAGTGGCTGGTGTTAAGTGCTGCGCCCTATCTAGATTGGAGTCCTTATGGTCTACACAGATTCTGTGAGAGTGTGTGTGTGTGTGTGTGTGTGTGTGTGTGTGTGTGTGTGTGTGTGTGTGTGTGTGTGTGTGTGTGTGTGTGCATGTGCGTGCGCTCTGATACTGAGGCCCTAACTCAGGGCCTAGGTACTATCTCTTAACATTTTTGCTCAAGGCTGCTGTTCCTCCACTTAATCCACAACTCAGCTGATTTTGGTGCTTTGTTGGCGATGAGAGTCTCACACAATCCTCAGATCTCAGCCTCTGAATAGGTAGAATTATAGCCATGAGCCACCAGTGCCCGGTTCTACACAGCTTATTAACCAGGCATTCACCTCATTAGGCCTGAATGAGAGGGCCAGATAGAACATGGAGGAGTGGTAGAAAGCAGTTTGGACAGACCAACAGAAGATTGATTCTCTGCATGCCCAGCCCACCACCATCACTCCCCTCCATTCTCCACCCCTGCCACACACAGGGTGGGCTCCTGACAGGGAAAGTTATAAACCACCTGAGACCCAGAGAAGGCAAGTGCTTCTCCTAGGCGATGGCTTCAAGAAGTCCTGTTCCTCTGTCTAACCCCACTTGATAATGACGACACAGAAAAACTGCAGACCAGGGGCAGATACCCAGCCCCAGGATCCAGGAGAGCCACAGAGAGTCAGGAGGAAAGAAGAGACCCGAATGGGAACAGAGCACAATCAAGGAATGAAGCAAATCACCAGACTCACCAGAGGAACTGTGGAATGGCTGTGTTAGGATGAGTGTGCTCAAACACAGTCTGTTACACGGGGTATTTTTTTTTTTAAATCCCGTCCTTCAAAAGTGAAGGGAGAAGCTGTAGTGCACCTACTCAACAGATTAGCATACATCCATAAAAATAGGGAAGGGCTGACCCATGCTACAACCTGGGAGAACCTCCCAGCGTTGGCTCCATGTATGGAAATGTTCAGAATACCCAAATTAATAGGAACAGGAGAAGCTTTGTAGTTAACCAGCAGGTAGGGGTAGATGGACAGGAACACTGACAGCTAATGAGTGTAGGTTTCTTTCAGGGATGATAAAAAATGTTCTGAAATTATATTGTGATGATGGTTACACAATCATGCATATTCTGGAAATGTCTGAACTATACAATTCAGATGAGTAAATATAGTGATGTGTGATTATAGCTTTGCGGAGATATAAAATGAATGACAGGCAAAGACAGAGGAAATACGCATGGCCTTCGCCTCACATTTCATTTGTGCAACTGTCTCTTTTGGGGCAAAGGCCCCTGGGGTCTGGCCACATGCCCAATGTGACAGCTTTCTAGGGGACCTGATTGACTCAGTTTTCTGGCTAGCTCGTGTGTCCTAATGACCCTCTCTGTTGCAGGGGAACTGAACGGCAGCCAGGGGGAACAGCCAACTTTGTCAGGATCTTAGTTGCTTGAATAAGGTTGGCCTGGAGACCAAGCAAGTACGTCTATTTCGTAACAATACCCCAACTCAATGAAATGCGTTTCCACTCAGCTTGTCTCGGGGGCTTTCCGTTCGCTGTCCACAGGGAAGGCTGCCTTGCTGCAGGAGCTGGATTTGCGAGCAGGCTGATTGCTCAACCAAGGTACGATGACTTCCTGTTCCAGGGAGTGTATTTCCAGGGCCGGATGACGCCAGGCCCCTGGCTCACACTCCCACTTATCCACCTCCGTAAATACTGAGGGAAAAAAAACGTGTGTTTCCTAGTTGCTTAGAAACCTAGGACAGACACAAAGGGGAAATGGCTGGGTGCCTCTAATCACAGATCGTGAAGACATGAAGGGAACCTGAAAGAATTAAGAGTCGGAACACACAGCCCAGCCAGCATGTGCTCTGGTGCTCAGCCATTCTCGAGGTTTGCCCTGCTCAGGGCCGCCTCACCCCAGGAAAAGACACAAAAGCAGTTCCCAGGATACGAGGATTTTGCGTTAGAACCACGGCCCCTGGAGTGCTCACTGTTAGTCACAAAACGTGGGCCATTTCTGGGCTTTCTTGTGTGTCTGTGCCTCTCTGGCCTTCTGACCTCTCCCCTCTTCCTGCCCTCTGCACACTGCCGTGAGTGTGGTATTGCCCCAAATGATGAGTTCCTTATACACCCTGTTCACCACCAGAGATGGGTCGGGTGAGGACTAGTCACTTGCTTGTTTGGTAGTGGATAGGTAGATGGGCTGTTTTGTCCTTGTCGCAATAATCCCTGACTAGTTCATCAAATCATGATTCAATTCTTCTAAATTCTAGAATTTTCTACACCTGCCACCTAGGAGAATCTTAACCTGTGTACGCTGAGCAAAAGTGTGAAAGTTAACAGTGCTGCAGAGTTTCTACTTGAGACTCCCCTGACTCCCTAAAGGCCAGGATTCTTTTGACCCCAGCATCACTATCCCATGAATGTGAGCACAGCCGGAAACTTGGACTTGAATTCTGGCTGCCACTGGTGACTAGTAGCCTTTGGTAGGGCCTCAGACATGACCTAAACCACAGAGACCCTTCACTGCTAACAAAATAAAAGTCCCTTTGATCCAGGGGCCGGTGGCTCATGCCTGTCATACTAGCTACTGAGGAAGCTGAGATCTGAGGATCATGTTTCAAAGCCAGCCCAGGCAGAAAAATCCCCATGAGACTCCTATCTCCAATTAGCCACTCAAAAACCAAAAGTGGTGCTGTGGCTCAAGTGGTAAAGATTAGCCTTAAGCACAAAGAGGCTCAGAGACAGTATCCAGGCCCTGAGTTCAAGGCCCACCACACACACACACACACACACACACACACACACACACACACACACACACACACACACACACACACACCCTTCAAGATGAACCATCAGTGAAGTGGAAGCAGAAATAAGCAAGAAAATCTAGCAGTGCAGCCATCAGGACAGAGGGGTGAGTTCCCCACAGACCTCCTGATTCGGAGGACTGCATTGTGTTTCCCGTGTTTCTCCACTGGGTCTAGGACATGGGCCTTTAGTGACGAAGCCAAGTCACCCATTATGTGTCTGGCACAAGGACAGCAGCTGAGGTGAGCGGAACGTCAGGTAGTGCTTGGGAAAGACTGAGTCTCGATTAGGTCTTCTATTATCAATTGTTTTATGTGAAAAATAACATGTTCCTCTGGACAGATGTTTCTAGGCTGTCTTCCAGGGTAACTTGAACGCTCCATTCCTCCAGGCCCAGGACAAGAAAGTGTTAATAAAAGCTACAGTGCTGCCTGGCAGGGGAGGGGAAAGGGGCGCTCTGGGCCTGGGGATCTCAGGAATGTGATGATTGCCAAAGGCTCTCGGATGTTATGGTAAAGCCCGTGGGTTTCTATTACAGCATTAAAGATAAAGAAGGGAATGTTCTGTAATATTAAAAATAATAACTATGATAAAAGATCCGATAAGTACACCGGAGAAACAAGAGTTTTCTGGCAGTGGGAATAATAACTCTGAATACTAAATACTCCTGTAAAATTACCAGCAAAGTGTGTTAGCTCCCTTTTCGTATTTTGCAAAATAATTCCATTCATATTACTGAATTTCACGCAATGCTGATAAGTAGCATTTTTAAGTGCTTATGCCTGCTGGGTCTGCATAGCTGTTCATCTGTTCTAACTCCCTATGCTCCCCCTCCCTGCTAGTAGGAACTGTTGTCGCCCTAATTTCCCAGGTGATGATACTTGGGTATGGGGCTGGAACATTTCAGGACTGGCATCTATCTCCCCTTACAGCTGATCATTGCCCACACTCCATCATCCTAGCCCAGCCCTCAGGCTGCCAATCCTGGAGCAAATGACACTTTTCCTATGTAAAGAATACTATGCCTTTAGTGTGTTAAACAGAGTTAGCACCCAAACCTAACTTACCAGGTCTATAAGAAGACCCTTGTCATTAGCATTGGAAGAAAACCTAAAAGGTGACAGTGGCCAAAAGTCCACAGCCCTCCTCTCCTAAGAGGATAAAATACAGAACTCCTGAGTCCTCTCTTAGAAGGCAAATCCTCCTAGACGTCCACTGCCCTCCTCTCCCAACAGGACAAAATACAATGCTCCTGATTTGAGAATTTTCTGGGAGCACCATGGTTGGTGTTACATGCTGAGGAATCTTTGGCAATGATGGGTTAAAGAAACAAAAAGCCTGACAGTAGCAGGGAGTGAGAGGCATAGTGAAGCAGAAGAGCAGGCTCTCAAAGGCAGAAGACAGGAAGACAGGAGAGGAGTGGAATGGACAGATGGGGACGGTGAGGCACCACACAACCTCACACGCAGTTGTGGCCCTGGGTATAACAGGCCCTCCATCAGATTGACTGGAGAAGGAGCTAAGAGAAGGATGGGTTGCCCTGACTTCTGTCGAATAGAGGGTATCAAAGACAAATAGTGAGGTGTTCAGTTCAGAAGAGAGATCTGGTTGCTAGAGCTAGAGCTTTTCAATCAGGAAAATTATACCAGAGAGTTGAAGTTCTTTGCCTAAAAATCAAGGTCAGAGCTGAGCCAGGTGGTGTATACCTGTAATGACAGCTACTCAGGAAGTGGATATCAGGAGGATCTCGGTTGGAGACCAGTCTAGGCAAAAAGTTAGTGAGACTCTTCATCAAAATTAGTAAGTCACATGAGGTATCTTCAGGCAAGTGGGAATTCAACGTATGTGGTGGGGACAGCTCTCCTATTCTTGTACCTCCACATGCAGAGAAACAGATACAGACTGTTTCACATAGGAGCTGCATTTGGCTGCTCACCACAAAGACCACTGAGACAGTGATAACTTATACACACAAGGATGAGGTCCCACAAAAGGAGTCAAGAGAAGGGGTTAAGGCTCCCTGGAGAATTTGGAGGCCTTCTGAGCCAGTCTCCTTCCAGGCTTACAATCCTCTTGCAGTCCTCACAGTGCTCAGGCCTCAGCTCCATATCAGCACATGGCAAGTACCATAGCTACCTGAAGGCTGAATGAGGAGGAATCATGGGGATTACAGAAGAGGAAGCTGCCGTGTAAGTAATGCATATAGTCTCCAGACAGCATGCTCTTTACCTTGCTATGATTTAGTTTGAGGACCAAGAGTGTGTGTGAGGAAGGCTCATGTTCCCCCTGCATTCTAGGTAACCAAATACTCAGCTAAACCCTGAGACTCTACTCTCAAGAAGGAGAATAGACAACTGGTCAACCTTGATTCTCTTGGCCACACATTGGGACAGATTGTTTATTGAGAAATATGGCCATGAGTAAGCAGGAAAGGGTTGGCAGTAAAATTGAAGGATGATTGGGTCAAGAGTCAATCTTTTGTTTGCCTGTTGCTTTTTGGTTGGTTTTCTTGTCTTGATGAGTTGAGGATACACCTAAAGATATTGGAAAAGACTGAAGACAAATGCACTAGAGGTGCTATTGAGCAAGATTTTCTAAAAAGTTAAAGAATCAATGAAGAGGAGAAGAAGGGGAGAATGCAGTCAAGAGTCCAAAATATATCCTAAAAAATTAAGAAGAGTGAGGTAAGGAGTGTGTAGGAGAGGGATGGATGAGAATGTGGAAAGAGTTGACATGATCAAGATATACTGTATTTATAGGCTGCTTAGTTAGATGGCAAGCCCTTTGTACAAATAATTAAAGGAAGTGAAAATAAATACATGATAAAAGTCTTTTAAAAAAGGAAAGAATGGGTCCAAGATCACAGTCCTATATGTGCAATTTTTTTAAATCTTGGGAATAGAAATATATACAAAAAACTTTGCTTTGATAGATTAGTGAGAAGTTTCATGTCATATTTGATGTACTTATTTCACATGCTGCCATGACAAAGAGACACAAACCAGAGGGTTAAGAAACAAAAATTAGTTACCTCATACATCTGTAAGCTATAAGTCTGAGATGGGGAGGTGTTGGTTCCTTTCCATAACTGAAGGGAAATGTGCTTCCCTCCTAGCTGCTGCTGGCCGAGGCACTCCAAAGCAGCTACCTTCTCCGTGTTCATGTGATCTTCATCCTGGCTGTCTCTGTGTCCATGTGGTCCCTCTTTGTAGAGTACTGGAATTTGGACTCAGGACCTTGCATTAACTAGGCAGGTTCATTATTCTGGTTTTTTTTTTAAACATATGTAAAATACTTACAACCCTTTTTTATTTTTTCTATGATTTTTTATTGTTGTTCTAAAGGTAATGTGCACTTGTATAAGTCACATATAGAGTGCTTTTTTAAACAATATCATCTCTTCCCTCGCTGTCTCATAGTTTTCCCCTCCCGTCCCTACCCACAAGCTGTATAGTTCATTTTCAACATAATGTCTACTGAATATCACTGCTGCATTTGTCCATTTCTGTGCACCCCTTACCATCCCAAAGGCAAATAAACTAAACAAAAGAAAACAAAAACAGTTATAAATTTTAAAAAGCTCTTGTTACTATTTCCTGAAGTTCATTTCAATAAATATTATTTTATATGCTCAGATGCACATAGTCATTGCACTTTTGTATTTCTCTCCTAAGAGTATCCTACTTTGGTCTCACTGTGTGTGAATGCCTAGAAACCTTCAATTTACCATGTTATTTCTTTTCTTTCTTTTTCTTTTACCATCCAATGTGTTTATTTATAGATTTATAGGCACATCTAGTTACCACAAATGAGGAGAAACATGCAACCTGTGTTTCTTAGGGTCTGGCTTACTTCATAGCCTTTCCATTTCCTTATGAATGGTGCAATATCTTTCTTTCTAATGGATGAGTAGAATTCCATTGTGTATGTATACCACACTTTCTTGATCCATTCATCCAATGAGGGGCACTTGGATTGATTCCATATCTTGGCTATGGTAAACAATGCTGCAACGAACATGGTTGTGCTGGTGGTTTTAGTGCAATCTTGTCTATGGTTGTTTGAGTAAAGGCCCAGAGGTGGAATTTCTGGGTCATAGGGAAGTTCTATATTTAGTCTTTTGAGGAACCTCCCTACTGCTTTCCAGTGGTTAAACAAGTTTACGTTTCCACCAACCAGTATAGTAGGATTCCCTTTTGGCCACATCCTTGCCAACATTGGTTATTGTTAGTTTTCTTAATAAAGGACATTCTAACTGGAGTGAGGTTGAACCTCAATGTTGTTTTGATTTGCATTTGCATTTTATTTTGGGGAGGGTATTTTCTTGGTCTCTAAGTGTATTTTAGATATGAGGCCCTTGTCTGATGAATAACTGGTAAAAATCATCCATTCTGTGGATTTTCATTTATTTCAGCTATGTCCTATTCCATGCAGAAACTCTTCAGTTTGATGTAATCTCATTTGTCAAGTCTTTCTTTGATTTAGTGTGATTATTGGTCTTTACTTAGGAAGTTTTGACTTGTCCTTAGGAACCCTATGTTTCCCCTACCCCTTACTGTAATATTTTTGTGGTATCTGACCTTACATTGAAGTCATTGATCCATTCTGAATTGATTCTGGTACAGGTTTCTATATAAGGATCTAGCTTTAGTTTTCTGCATGTGAATAGCCAGTTTTACCAGTACCATTTGTTGAAGATTCTTTCTTTCCTCTAACCTGTGATTTTGGCTCCCTTATCAAATAACAGGTGGCTATAGGGCTACACATTTATTTATGGATCTTCTATTCTTTTTGTTACTATGGCTTTGTAATAGAGTTTGAATTTTGGTATTGGTATTCTTCCAACACTGTTCTTCCTACTAAGGATTGCTTTTGCTAGTTGGGATCTTTTATTATTTCATATGAATTTTTGGATTGCTTCCTCTAATTCATTGAAGAATGTTGTTGGGATTTTAATGGGTATTGACTTGAATTTGTAAATAGCTTTGGACAGTATTGCCGTTTTCACAATGTTAATTCTTCCAATCCAAGAGCATGGAAGGTCTTTCTATTTCCTTATTTCTTCAATTTCCTTTCTTGAGTTTTTAAAGTTTTCACAATAGAGATCCTTCACATCTTTGGTTAAGTTCTAGTTTTTGTTTTGTTTTGTTTGCATCTATTGGTTGCTTTCCTGATTTCAGTCTTGATCTTCTCATTGTTGGCATACAGAAAAGCTACTGATTTTTGTGGTTGGTTTTATACCCTGATACTACTAGTGCTTGGTAGAGCATCTATAAGGACCCTTAAACACAGGGTCATATCACTTGCAAAAAGTGATAATTTTACTTCTTCTTTTCATATTTGGATCATCTTTATGTTTTACTCCAGCCTTATTGCTCTTGCTAGGAATTCTAGTACAATATTAAAGAGGAGTGGAGAGAGTGAACATCCTTTCACCATTCCTGATTTTAGAAAAAATGGTTTTAGCTTTTCATCATTAAGTATAATTCTGTCTGTAGGTTTATCATATACAGGGTTTATTATATTGAGGAATGTTCCATGTATTCCTAGCCTCTCCAGAGCTCTTATCATAAAGTGGTGTTGGATCTTATCATCTTTTGAGATGATCATATTTTTTCCCTTACTACTGTGGATGTCTTATCCTACCTTTATTATTTACATATATTGAACCAGCTTTGCATTCCTGGAATGAAGTCCATTTGATCATAGTGTATGAATTTTTTGATTAGTCGTTTAATTCAGTTAGCCAAAATTTTATTGAGAAGTTTTACATTAATATGTGCCAAAGATATAGGTCTGTATTTCTCTTTCTTTGATGAGTCCCTAGCTGGTTTGGGGATGAGTGTAATGCTGGTTTCATAGAATGAGTCTGATAGTGATCTTTCCCTTTCTGTTTCATTGATGGGTTTGAAAAGTATTGGTGCCTTGAAGACCTTATAGAGTTTAGCTATCAACCCATCAGGTCCTGGACTTTTCTTGGATGGGAGGTCTTTTATTGCCATTTCAATTTCTTTAATTGTTATGGGTCTATCTAATTGGTTTAAATCTTCTTGGTTCAATTTTGGTATATTGATGTTCTCTAGAATTGCACCCATTTCTATAAGATTCTCCAACTTATTGGCCTAAAGGTTTGCAAAATATTCCCTTACAGTATTCTGAATTTTGCTTGTTTCTGTTGTGATGTTCCCTTTTTTGTTTCTAATTTTATTTATTTGGGTGACTTCGTAGTCAGATTTGCTAAAGGTCTTTCAATTTTGTTATTTTTTTTCAAAGAACCAACTTCTTTGTTTTGTTGATTCTTCATATTTTTTGGCCTCGAATTTGTTTATTTCTGATTTAATTTTTATTATTTCTTTCTACCTACTGCTTTTGGGTTTGGCTTGTTCCTGTTTTTCTAGGAGCTTGAGGTGTATCATTAGAGTGTTGATTTGAGATTTTTCTAATTTGTTGATATAAACACTCAAAGCTATAAATTCTCCTCTGTACACTGCATTTGCTGTATCCCAGAGGAGCTTGAATATTTTGTGTGTTCATTTATATTGAATTCCATAAATGTTTGAATTCCCTTCTTATTTCTTCAGTGACTCACCAATCATTCAACAATGTGTTGTTTAGTCTCTATGAGTTTGAGAATTTTCTGTGATGGTTTTTGCTGTTGGCTCTAATTTTATTCCATTGTGGTCTGGCAGGATACAGGGAGTAACTTTAATTCATTTGATTTCACACAGATTTGCTTTGTGACCTAAGATTTAATCACTTTTGGAGAATGTTGCATGGGTTGCTAAAAAGAATGCATAATGTGATGCTGCTGGGTGAAATATTCTGTAATGTCTGTTAAATCTAGCTGAGCAATGCATCTATTTAGGTCTGAGATTTCTTTGCTGAGTTTTTGCCTGGATGACCTATCCAGAGGTGACAATGATGTGTTGAAGTCACAAACAATCAATGTGTTTAGATCTATGTGCATTTTTAGGCCAAGTAGTATTTGTTTGATGAAATGGGTGATCCAACATCCTGTGCAGAGATGTCTCCTGATAGAAAATTTCCTTTATTAATACGTAATGTCCTTCTTTGCTTCTTCATACTAAGAAGGAAGACATTGCCTATAGTCTTTATTTCTGTTACCCTTGTCACTACAAAGAAGCCAGACAGCACAATGACCACATGAGCCCAACAAGGACAGCTCAATAAGCCTTGCCCTCCTTTGTAAAATTGTTGTTATCTGCCAATGGCAGATAGAGACAAATTCTATGTAATTCTGCAAAACAGAGACTGCATGGAGAGTACCCCTGTGGTAGAGGAAAAGGAGTAGAAGGACTGTAGCCATGAGAAGAGCATTCTCCAGGAACTGAAGGCAGGATGGAAGCTAAGGCCTCAAGACTCACATAGACAGCTGGGCTTGGTTTAGGGAGCAGAGGTAGGATGCAAAGGTGGGTGTAACAGTGGCTCCAGATGACAGAGGTCTGCAGGGGTCAAGTAGGAGCTACACAAGGTAAAGATAGCATTCACAAGAAATCATGGCCTTAGAATATACCAACAACATTGTCAGAGGCTAGCAGCCTCTCCCAGCAGAGTAGATGGGTGATGTATGCAATGGTGGTAGGTTGGTGTTGATTGGGGCCTCCCTTCTAGCTATCTGCCCCTCAGGCTGGCACAGAGAAGGTCTTCTAAAGGAGCCCTGGCACCAGATCTCTGTGAGGAGTTGGTAGCGATGCCAGCCTCCAGTTTCATGCACAGACCAGGGACCCCGCCACAGGGCCCCCGTTCTCCATGGGAAAATGTAGAAAGAACTTTTGCTTAAAAATTCAATATGCAGGCTTGGTGCCAGGGGCTCCCACCTATCGTCCTACTTACTCAGGAGACTGAGATCTGAGGACTGAGGTTCAAAGCCAGCCTTAGGCAGGAAAGTCAGTAAAATTCTTATCTCCCACTAACTGCCAAAAAGCTGGAAATGGAGCTATGGCTATCTGTGGTAGAGCACTGGCAGTGAGCAAATGAGGCTTAGAGACAGCACCTAGGCTCTGAGCTCAAGCCCCAGGACCGGCACATACAAAAAAATTGACATACAATGGCAATTGATTTGTATTTCAGAATATCAACTTATTGGTACCCTTTCCATGGACTTCAAATAAACTCCAGCTGTCCATTTACCTCTCTTGTTTTAATCATGTTGATTGCTAGGCACATATCTAAAAGCTCAGAAATTCTTAAGAACTGGATAAACAACTTTAATCTGGAAAGAATGTCAAAATTGCTTCTCTGTAACAAATTTATGCTCAGCAGGGCAGGTTTGTAAGTGTATTTGTTTGGTTTGGAGCTCTACTGGGGGAAAGCTCACCATGTTCTCATAACTGTGCCTATTGTCATCATCAGCCACTGATCCCAAAGCCCTCAAGGCCCTCCCAGAAATCTGAGGATGACGGCTGGGTCTTCTCCAAGTCCAAGAATGGCCAGGTCACAGAGCTGGCACAGGTCAGGCGGCCTCCGGAACCTGCCTCTCGTACCTGGTCTTTGCTTGGCCACACCTACATGTGCTCCTCTGGCAGTTCTGGCCTAGAACTGTGTGAGCTGTGTGAGAACACAGCTCCCAGCCAGGCGGTCACAGACTCCACGCACACTGCGCCAGGCAGAGCCTAGGATAAAGGATCCAAGTGAAGACACCAACTCGCCCCTTTCAGATCTGGAAGCCAAACTGGGCATTGCCCCCTACAGCCCTGCAGCTGACTTTGGACAAATATCACAGGGGAAACGGCGTGGAATCCATTCTCACTGAAGCAAAATCCTTCCCAGGACCACTGGTGTCTCCACTAGGCCTGGCATTTGTCTCTGCCACTTCTGCAGCCACCATCCTTGTCCACTCTCATTACCTTCACCTGGCTCATTGGTTTCAGCTTCCCCTCTGCCCCCGACCCCATCAAGAACTCTGCACGCCCCTCCCCCCAGGATGTCCCCTTCCACGTCCTCCACACTTGTACATCTGTCCTCAATGACTTGATCCTGCCCAGAAGCTTGCTGCAAGCCCCTGGCGCTGAGTTCCCAGCCCTGGCTGGCTCCTGCTCTGCCAGGCCCACCCCTCATCCTGGGCCACTCGTATTTCCTGCTGACCTCTCAACCACACCTCCCTGAGCAACGGCACAGCCAGGAACACAGCAGGTGCTCCCTGAGTGCACACACTTAGGCTGCACCAGATGGAATGGTGATGCATACAAACAAGCAATTAGGGCACCTTCTGAAAACACCCAGCTCTCCTGGTCGTGTCATTCCATGTTCTTTTCCACAAGTTGTAACCTGATTTCCAGCATGAAGAACACTCCAGATACATTTGTTGATGAGATAGGAGGCCAGGAGCTGGACCATGGTCTTAAGGCACGGAAGGCAGCAATAAACTGCAGAAAGTACAAAGAACAGCAGGGGAAGAGGATAGGGACTGAGCACGCGTGCGCAGACGTGTTGAGAGCATTTAACTACCTCTTTAAGAGACTGACCCTAAAGGATGAAGAGTGGTGGGGAGGGAGGTGACTGGTTAGCAGATGGGAAGGATGAACCCAGTGTGTCCTTGAAAAGTAAGAGGTAAAAGGAGCCTTGAGCAGAAGAAGTGAGGAGCAGGGAGGAAGGAGGCACTGCCAGCCCACACTGCGCCTGGAGCCTCCTGACTCCTTTAAGACATCCAGGTGGCATTAGAGGCTGGGCACTCAGTGGCAAGGCAGGCACAGTGCAGGAGTTAGAGGAGGAGGAGGAAACTGATGCTGGGCTCCCTGCAGGGAATGAACACCATCCATGCTGCAGTGGCTTCAACGCCCAGCTCTGAAGATGTCTCCTTCACAGTGACCTCCCTGGCCACCTCATCACCTTTCCCCAGAAGAGCTCTACAAGCTTAGGTAAAAGAGAGAGAACAGGGAGAGCCATGGGGAAGGAGCCAGAGGCCTGGTAGGTCTAAGGTCATGCAAACCACAAACCCCAGGGGCATTACACTAGAAAACGACCTGCAAGGCAGTAGAAACCACAATGCAGCTTGAAAGCCTTGCTTCTAAAGCAGAGAAGACCCATTAGCCTTCACTACATGAAGCCATGCAAATCTGCCTTAAACAGATACCACGTACTTTGCATATGCAGCATGCTTCCTTTGTGACCAGCTTCATCTGTGCACCTAGCTCATTTCCCAGTGTGTTGTACTATACAACTCCCCCATGAGCACTTGACTTTTCAGCTCTGCCTACAATGGGCCACTCCAGAACAACTTGTGAAGAACCTGTCAAGGAACACAATACCCCAAGACAAATTGAACAAATGTGCATGTGCGTACACATGCATGTGCACCATTACCAGGGCTTGAATTCAGGGCCTTGAATGCTTGCTTAGTTTTACTTTGTTCAGTGGGCTGGTGCTATACCACTTGAGCCAAGCTTCCAATCTAATTTTTTTTTGGCTGGTTAATTGGAGAAATGACTTTTCTACCCAAGCTGGCTTTGAACCTCTATCCTCACGTTTCAGGCTTCTGGGAGCTAGGATTATAGGCGTGAGCCAGCAGGGCCAGGCAAATGGAACAAATCTGGTTCAGATCTCAAAATGTACAATTTGAAAGAGGAGCATGTTGAGATGGAGAACCAGCTGTGTTTGTTGTTGTTGTTGTTGTTGTTTTGTTACATGAAAGACAGAGAAACAACCTTGACCCTGCTTGCCCACATGAAAATTCACCTCACAGAAGTAATGTTCCTCAGGTCTCTGCAGCTCTGAGGACAAAGCTTGTGCCTTGTCTGTGGACTCTGTCACTGGCTCCCTTTGAAAGCCATGCAGGACAGAGAAAAGGCAGCTTGGATCCCAGTCAAATCTAAGCCTGTAACCGGAGCAGGAAGGGTGGGTGTGTTTCCAGGTAGGTCAACTAGGGAAAAGGTGATGTTTACCTCAGCCTGGAAAGGCAATGCACCGCATCAGAACAGCTGACCACAGAGCCTGGGGTTGTAGGCAGGGCCGGCTCCAGCAGGTCTAGGCTAAAGGAAAAATTAGGCAACCATCTCAAAAAAAATGAGGAAAGGAAAACCTGGAACCCACTGAGAGGGATCTGTGGGCAAGAATGGAGGAAAGGTTAAGGAATGAGCAGGGAAAGGGGGGCCTGGGGCAGGAAGCCCCAGCTAAGAGTGGGTGTCTTCCCTGTGGGTGTGGGCTTAGTGTGCTACAATCCACGGGGAACAAACACGTGAGCAGTGCCTCCAGACCCTAGTAGGGAAAAGGAAGTGGGGAGGAGAGGAGGAGGAGGAGACACAGGGGTTTGCGTAAATCCACAGCCTAGCAGCTCAGCATCACCAAGCCCCTGCACTTGTCGGGGGCCCTCGAATTTGCATTTGCTGAGTGATTCTGGAGTTTTATGTAACTCTTCACAATTCTTTTGGAGCCAACTCAGCCTTTTCAGCTGAACTGTAAAGAACTAGACCAAAGGTTCAGGAGCTTTGGAGTTTAAAGCTTGGCTTGCTGGCTGCTTCCACTCCCCAGCCCTCCCCTGGTCTAGCACTGAACGGTTTCTGGGAGCAGCTAGACTAGTGTAAAGAGCTCACATTCAGTGCATGGGGACAAACCAAGGGCCAAACTGAGGCATGCCTCCATCTCTTGGGGCTCCTGAGCACTTTTCTGCTCAGGAATTGCACAGAAGGGCACCTTGGGCTCGTTATTGAAGGTCCTGTAGAGGAATCGTATCTAAACCAGGCCTTTGTTCCTTACAAAATGAGACAGCAGAAAGGAAGTCAGGAAACACAGTAATATATCCATTGACATCCATTTTCAAAACTAGGTTCCTCTTTCTTTCCCCTCTCCCTTCTTCCCCCCTACACTCTCTCTCTCTCTCTCTCTCTCTCTCTCTCTCTCTCTCTCTCTCTCTCTCTCTCTCTCTCTCTCTCTCTCTCTCTCTCTCTCTCTCTCTCTCAATTCTAATGTAGAAAAACCTGGAAATACTGGGAGCTTGCAGTATGACTTTGTGACCATGAGCACCCTGTCAGGAGACCTCAGCCTACATCCAGGGCATGCTGGGAAAGCCTCCATACTTACACTTTTTCTCATCATAAGATGAGCAGTGGGATGTGCAAAAGCTTGAAGAATGATAGAAGGACACTTTCTGCATAAAGAAAAGTCTATCCACTTTCTCAACCTAGCCTGTGGCCCTGGAGCAGAATTTTTTTCCCCAGGTCAGTGGTAAAAACATTGGTTCATTCCAGAGGTCACGTTTTTCCCTTTTCTACTGTAATGAACTTGGAAAACCATTGTCCTAAGATGCCTTTCACTCCTGTCTCCTGTCTTGGAATATACTAGAATGGTAATTTTAAATCTGTGCTTCCCATCTACAAGAATGAAACCACCCTCACTTCTCTCTTTGCTCTAATTCAGCATCTATTTTTACACTACTCCGTGTGCATTTGGTAAGACTTCCTCCCCTCTGTCTCTTTTGAAGGAGGCAGAACTAAGTTATTTGGATGTAACACCAACAAAAAAAAGCCCAGGAAACTCAGAGCCTTAGAACTTCTGTTTTAGTTGTTTTTTTGTTTTTTTTTCCCAATTACTCTTCCATCCAACACAGAATTCTAGGGAGTCTGGGGGGTGGGGTGGGGGGGTTTGGGCGCTGAGGGTCTGCTCACTCCAAGGCTGCCTGAGGGACAGGGAGACATCACACAGACTCAGAGGTGAAGTCCGAGGGCCACACCTGTCATGTCAGATGGTGAAAGTGACGTGAAATCAGACATGCAAAGGGGACAGGGAGGCGGCGTCTGCTGGGCACATCCAGATTGCCTGGCAGACCCCCAGATACAATGACAATCGATGGGGAACTGAAAGAAAAGCCACGGGGTGTGAATCTGGACTCCAGGGCAGGAGCCTTCCAGAGGAAAAGACAGGCAGATGTCCCGGCCACAGGTAACATTTGCTCTTTAACCCTCCTGGAATTAATTTGTCCTGCAGGCCTTTGTATCCTCACACACAGAAATTACCTCCAAATGGCTTCTTTTAGGAGAGAAGGAAAAAGCCGGAAATCCTCTGGGCTGAACTTTTGTCTTTTCAGAATGACAATGTTGCTTGTACCACTCCTGCTGGTGGAACCTTAGCCCCAAATTTTCATTCTTTCCATGGTCCCCACTAATTGTGCTCTGGTTTACCTTCCCTGCTCTGGGGCAGGGCACACGTGCTGTATGCTGAACCCCTTCCTCTGTGGCTACAGGCAGACAGCCCACGGTGACACAGAACCTAGTCCTGCCCAAGTGCATCGCCCTATTTTCCGGAAAATTGGTGGTGAGGCGCCTCATTTGACCCAGATTTCTTTGAAATCAACAGCCAGGAATAACAAGTAAGCAAACAGACCAGGCCTCCCAGCCTCCTGGCACCTGGTGCACTCACAGTGGTGGCCTCGTAGAAGGCTTGGGGTTGGTTGTCCTGGGCCTTGCAGGGCAGTGTCACACATACCTGGGGAGGCGGGGGCACCAGTGGCGGATTCCCAAGGCAGAATGTCTCTGTCCAGGATGCTTTTCATCTCTTTATTTTATTTTATTGTAAAGATGTTTGTACAGAGGGGTTACAGTTACATGAGTAACTGTCCATTTCCTATTGAGCATTGTTACCCCCTCCTTTGTTGTTCTCCCACTATCCCTTTTTCAAGTAGCAGCTGCCCCAGGCTTTAGCTCCTGTTTTCCTCCTTCTGTGAATGTGGCTGAGATGATGATCAGGAGGGACCCTAGTGCAGGCTGGCCCAAGAAAAAAAAATGTCAAGGCCCCATCTCAACAGAAAAGCTGGCACCAAGGGATAAACCAGCTATTCATGAGACATAAATGGGAAATGATAGTACAGGCTAATGCAAGCACCAAAGAAAATAAAGGGATAGGGTGTGGCTCACGTAGTAGAGCATCTGCCTCCCATGTATCAGGCCCTGAGTTCAAACCTCCATACCAACACCCACAACAACAAAATCCAAGGCAATTGTGCTGAGAGACAATAAGGATAGTGGTCAGCACCTGAAGGTAAGTCTATTGTTCATATGTATATATGAACATATATATATGTTCATATATACATATGTATATATGTATGTAGGCATGTATTTTAAATATTTATTTATTTATTTATGGCCATTGTGGGGCTTGAACTCAGGGCCTGAGTTCTTCTGACCAAAGATAGCACTCCACCCCTTTGAGCCACAGCACCACTTCCAGTTTTCTGGTGGTTAATTGAAGATAAGAGTCTCACAGACTTGCCTGGCAAGGCTGGCTTCAAACTGCAATGCTCAAATATCAGCCTCCTGAGTTGCTAGGATCGTAGGTGTTAGCCCCCAGTAACTGGCTTATATATACTTTTAATAGCAAACATCTAATAACTGAAAGTAGTTGTTTACTAGTAAAACACATTGGATGTTGGGTACTGTGATATGACTCATTTATATACTAAAACACATCTGTATGTTTGGTGCAGCATTGCCACAGGTTCCCAAAGGCAGGCAACATAATCCCTTCCTAGTGATCAAAATTGAAAAAATGCATTATTTTTAAATCCATAATCTTGTAAGAGAATGTCATGAAAAACTCCAGCATGTTCCACCCGGTATCAACCCTGCTTATGACAAGATGTCTCTTCGGCGGAGATGGAACTTGACAGAAGTGCCAGGTGTGACAAGGCCATCCATCTCAGTCCCTGGAGACAGCCTGTCCCGTGGCCTGAGGCCCTGTTCATGATGGAAGGCCCCCATCCTGTTTTCAGACATCCTATTCTGGGGTGCAGAAGAGAAAAGATGGAAGTTGTCCCTGAACCCAAAGGCTTCCTCTCTCCCTCCTCACCTGGATCACACAGAAGCGATCTCCTCAAGCAACTGAAAACAAAGGCAGCAAACTAAACCATGGCTGGGTGTTGTCCTGGCCTCTTCTGTCCAGCAATGCCATCTTTGCACAGAGTCCTGGCCTGGCCTGAACATTGCATGAGTGCCTTTGGGGCCTTCTCCATGTACTGAGTGTGTCACTCAATGTGAATGCTTCTACCCCTCTGGCTGCTGGCCAGTGGTCACGGTTGAGCCGGTCCTGAGCAGGCTTCTCCTGGGCTGCTGAGTACTCATGACGGTTCCAAGTGCCATCCCAGCCACACACAGGCCAGACAGAGAGAATATTCTCCAGGAAGAACACCCTCCACCCACAGCGGGCCTGCCATCAGGACAGAGCCAGGGCCCTGGCATGGTGCAGCTCCCTCGGATGCCCACGGGAGAAGGAAAACACTGGATGTCACCAGCCCCAGGCTTGGCTGTACAACGCAGTTGTTCTATGCTGGGATTCCACGACGTTCCCTCATCACAGCCCAGTGCAGAGCTGTCTCTCCTAACACAAGGGGAGACCTTGGTGGAAAGTTGGAATCTGATCCAGCTAGTAGAGATAGTGGGGGAGAAAGGGCTGGAAACTGGTCCCTTCCCCTGACCCGAAGCCCTCCTCACTCAGCTCACAGGACTGGGAGAGCACCCGCCACCATGGAAGGAAGGATTGGTGACACTGATGAGCACAAGACAAAAATGTTTGCACCAGTTAAAAGGAAGCTGACAGCTGGTGGGAGACACAGGATTCAGGAGTCCCTGCACTCCATGTCCTGTACCTACCCCTCCACATATACAGACATGCACACATGAATGCACACAGACATACATAGTGTGCATGTACACACACCATCATGTACACGCTCACACATAGACCCATGCAAGCAAATAAATAAATACAAATGTACATGTGTGCACACATCAACATATGCGTGTGCACACACATACACACCTGCACACATGTATATGTACACATATGCACGCATGTACAGGCATGTGTACAAACATGCACATACACACGTGTGTGCATACATGCATGCATCCATGTGTGCCTGCTCCTTGGGGATCACAGATACCACGCGTGTGTACCCAGTGCCCACATTCCATATTCTGATTCAGGTGGACTTTCTGAAGGATGCCCTTGGCAATTGGAGGCCCTCACTTTCATTTCTCTCTTTTGAGTGAACAACATTCACATGGCCTCTTCTTAAATCCAGTTTGGGCTGCTTTTTGAAATCATTTCAGAAGCTCACAGGAAGAAATCTGGATGCAAAAATCTTCCTACACTTCTTTTTTGTGTTCTCGTATGTGTAATTTTTTTTAGTTTTCCTTTATCTATTTACTTACTTTATACTTTTTAAGTAGCTGTACAGAGGGGTTTCCATTGAACATGCTGACGTATGAGTATGATGTATCTTGATGAATGTTCTGGACTTTATTTTTTGCCTCAGAGTAGTCCCACCTACAGAGAACTTAGAAAGACATCAGTGAAATGAGTCTACTCTTTCCAAAGTTCCAGCTTTGTAGAAACAGCTTCTCATCCTACCTGTAGTTTTTCACTCTTAAGTATGGACTCTGAGGACGTGTGCAGCTTCAAGTGCACACTGGTACTCTTACCCATGTCCCTGCTGTCATTCTTGCCCACCTCCAGCCAGATCTGGTCTTTGAAATGTGGGTCATGACCCGTTAAATTGAGTTAATGACCTGCAAAGAGTGAGGGCCCCAGCTAGACAAACCCTGGCTCAGCAGCTCTCTGTAACACCCGTGGGAAGGGCAGAAAAAAGGAAAGAAACCTCACACGCTGCCCCACCCTCTCTGGATGTAATGTCCCACTGTCCCCCAGAACAGATTGGCAGCAAAATCTTCAAACATCACAACTGCTTAAACCACTGACCCAAATTGTGATATCTACATCCATGTTCTCTCTTTGATGAAATTATTAAGATTTCATACTCTCCAAAAGACAATAAATGTTGAAGTCATATTTGGAAATATTACATTTCTGGCTGATTGTGTCCTAGTTTTATTTGGATTTGTCTAACAATGTAAAGAAATTTGGTTCCCTGTAATTATGGTCACATGTCATCATAATATTTAATGCTAAAGTTGTGTGAAACTTTTCCTTCCTGCTTTGTAGCATAGTGAAGTTTGCATTCAAATCTTTTAAACTGAGCACCACAAAGTAGTAAAGTTCATGGATTAGGAAAAGTTTCTACCAGTACATTTATACCAGAAAACATTAATGCCTGGCCTTTAACTTATTCATTGTGCTAAAATCTAAAACAGGAAACCAGAGAGTGTTTGCTAGGTACAAATTTCAATTCATAAATATTTTACCAAATTTGAAAACATTTTAAACAAAAATGTAGAGTTTTAACTGGTATTTGTTTGGGGATGAAGAATAAGTGAAAAAGGTATTATAATTTCTGATAATGATGACCCATCATGAAAACAACTTGTTTCTGGGCAGAAGGAGTAAAGTGTAGAAAAGCTCTGCCTTGTGAACTACATTTTCTAAGTACTGATGCCAAGAACAAGTAGGGGTGTGTGTGTGTCTGTGTGTATCTGTGTCTGTGTCTGTCTGTGTATGTGTGTGTGTTTCTATCTGTCTGTGTCTGTGTCTGAATGCACATGTTCACCATCACCTCCACAGCCAGACAAGCACAACACCCTCTTACAAACCCAAGCTCTGCAATTGCCAGACAGCTTTAACCTGAAGACTATGGACACATCTCTAGAGGGGCCCTGTTATGCACAGCTTGTAGGTAATAGGTAGGAGACACTAACATGAAAATGATAAGTAGGAATCTTTTTCCACAAAAGGCAAACAGGCATCCCTTGTGGATGGGAATCCTCAAGGTTTTTTATGAAGTTAAACACCCACAGCACAGCTGAGTGTCCTAGTGTCTGACAGGAGAGCCTTTGGTTGATTGCTCATGGCTGGCATTTTCACAGATACCCTGAGCTGCAAATGATGAAAATATCTCTCAACAGGTGAATAAATAAGCAAGCTCTGGACCTCTGTGCACTGGAAGACAACTCAGGCATGAAAAAGAACAACCTGATACCAGAACTTGGATGAATCTTTTGTGGGTATACGTGTTATTTTTCTTTTTGGCATGACTTGTATTTTAATTTGGGGCCTCTCGCTTGCTAGGCAAGGACTCTAACACTTGAACTACACCCCTAGCACTTTGTTCCTTTACTTATTTTTAGACAAGGTCTCACTGATTTTTGCTGAGAGTCAGCTTCAGAGAGTGAATCTCCCACATAGCTTCTTATATAACTGACATTGTAGACATAAGCCACCATATCCAGTTCATTGGTTGAGATTGGAAGGATAGCCTGGATAACTTTTGGCCTGATGGGTCTCAAACCATGATCCCCTGAAACTCCAATTCTAGCGTAGCTGTGGTTATAGAGGTGAACCATTATGTCCAGCTCTATACTACATGCCTGAATTTGAAGGACATCAATGGAAAGACAACTCCATCTCCCTATTTTTCTTTAGTACAGTATTGGAACTTCTAGCAAGAGCAATAAGGCAAGAAAAAGGTGAAAAAGGGATATAAATAGAGAAGTAAGAATTAACATGACCACTTTTTGCAGATGATAGGATCCTGTACTTTAATGGACCCTGTAGACTTCTCTTCCAAGCTACTAGAACTGATTAAAAACTTCAGTAAAGTACTAGGGAATAAAATAAACACATAAAAATCAGCAGTTTGTCTGAATACCAACAATGAGAAGATTGAGACTGAAATCAGGAAAACAATTCCATTTGCAACAGTCTCAAAAAATAAATAAAACAATTAGGAATTAACCAAGGTTATGGAAGACTTCTATAGTGGAAACTAAAAAACTTAAAGAAGGAAATCAAAGAAGACTTAAGAAAGAAGAAAGATCTTCCATGCTCTTGGATTGGCACTAATATCATAAAAATGGCAATGCTGAAGCTGGGCACCAGAGGCTCATACCTGTAATCCTAGCTACTCAAGAGGCTGAGATCTGAGGATCGTGGTTCAAAGCCAGCCCTGGCAGGAAAGTCCGTGAGACTCTTATCTCTAATAAACCACTAGAAAACCGGAAGTGAAGCTGTGGCTCAAGCCGTAGAATGCTTGCCTTGAGCTGAAGAGTGAAGGGACAATGCCCAAGGCCAGAGTTCAAGTCCCACAACCGACCAAAAAAATTGGCAATACTTCCCAAAGCAATATGCAATTTAATGTGAAGCACATTAGAATCCCAACATCACTTTTCAACATGATAGAGAAATTCATATGGAACCATAAAAGCCCTGAATCACAAAAGTAATCCTGAGCAGTGAAAATGGTGCTAGAGGTATAACAATATCAAACTTCAAACTCCGCTGCAGACCTGTGATAATGAAAACATGACACTGCACAAAAACAGCCTGAAGACCAATGGTACCGAATAGAAGACCCAGGAAGGAAGAACCACAGGCCTACAACCATTTAATATTTGATTAGGGACCCAAAAACATAGGCTAAAGAAAGACAGCCCCTTCAACATCATGGTGCTGGGAAAACTGGATATCCACATGGAGAAAACTGAAACTAATTACTTATCCATCACCTTGCACCAGGATCAATTCCAAGTGGATCAAAGACCCCAGTGGAAGACCTGAAGCCATGAGGCTAATAAAGAAAAGATTAGGCAAATATTAGGACTCCTTGGCACAGGTAAGAAAATTTCTGAGTAAAGATCCAAAAGCACAGCACATCAAACTCTTGGTAAATAGGGTTGCATCAGACTAAAAATGTTCTGCATAACAAAGGACATAGCTAATAAACTAAAAAGTCTAAAGAATAGAAGATTTTTTTGTGAGCTATACATCACAGTCTAATGTACAAAATATACATAGAGCTTAACCTTTCAATAAACCAATGCACATAGAATATACATAGAGCTTAAATCTTCAATAAACCAACAGCCCAATTAATAAGTGGGTTAATGAGCTAAAGAGAGTCTTCTCAGAAGAAGAACTAAAAATGACCAAAAGACACATGAAGAAATGTTGAACATCTCTGGCCATAAAGGAAATGCATACCAAAATATGGAGATGCCACTTTACCTGGGTTACAATGACCATTGTCAAGAAAACAAACAATGACAGATGCTGGAAAGGATGTTGCCAAAAAGGAGCCCTAATACATTGCTGGTGGGAATGTAAACTTGTTCAACCAGGAAAACAGTAGGGAGGTTCCTCAAGAAAATTGAACTATCATATAACACAGCAATTCCACTCCTGGACATTTACCCAAAAGACTACAAACCAGGGTACTTACTGTAAAGCCACCAGCACAACCATGCTCATTATACCACTATTTACTATAGCCAAAATATGGGATCATCCCAGATGCCCCTCAAGGGAGGAATGGATCAAGAAGATGTGGCACATCTACACAATGGAATTTTACTTATCTATTAGAAAAAATAATACTGTATCATTTGTAAAGAAATGAAAATACCTGGGGAAAAAATGTTACATGAATTTATATTAAGTGAAATTTATGTTGTCAGGACCAGAGAGACAAAGATACATGTTTTCCCCCATACATAGAAGCTAGATTAGCTTATGAACTTGTAAGTAAATACATTGGGTGGAATTTAAGTGTATACAAATGTATTAAATGAAATATGGTAGATTCAAGGGAAAACTCAAACAGTATAAGCCTTTAGAAAGGCAAAGTCAAAGTTCAACAAAATAAAGACCAGGAAGCAGGTGCTTAAGAAGGGCAGGATAGGGTCAAGGAGAAAGGGGTGACATATGAAGAGGAGAAAGGGGATGAATGCAGTCAATAATTCAATGTATACCCTACAGAACTAAGAAAAGCATGGGAAGAAGAGGTGGGTTGAGGGGTTAGCTAGAACACTGAAAGGAGTGACATTATCAAAAGGTATTGTATTCATAAATTGCATCTTTAAATGGCAACTCCTTTGTAGAATTACTTAAAGATAATTTTTAAAAATAAGAGGCAAAAAAAAAGCAATACAGGAAAGGCCGATGTATTAGTGGTGCTCAAGGGCAAGGTATACCTAGAGCACCTTAAAGGGGCAGGCTAAGGCAGCTGGGGAAGGGATTACTCCATACTGCATTTTGATTTTCTGATTATGATGAGGTTGCACAAATCTCTCCATGTACCAGAACTGACAGGATTGAGTGCTAGAAGCACAAACTCCAGCCTTTCTGTGTGTGCAAAGGGCTCATGTGGTAGAGAACAAAGACCCAAAAAGAAAATGCAGAGGGCTGTGAGGAGTTGCAAAGACCCTCCAAATGAATTCCAAATGCAATGGGGAAAACGGAGATTTCTAATCATGAGAGAAACATGGTTTGATTTGGGCTTAGTAGGATCCTTCTGTTGACAGAGGCAAGATGGATTGGAGAAGGGTATGTGGGAGGGAAGGCAATCAATTAGTATTCTATTCAAGGGAGATCAATTAAGGGCCAGGGGTAATGAATTCAGCTTTGTACATTCCAATGTAGAGACATACACAAGCACTGAAGCAAAGACATCAGGGGGTTGAATATTTGAGTCTAAAGCACTTGAGAAAGACGGCTGAGTTCATTGCAACAATCTGACAGTTGAAGTTGCTTTTGACAAATTCCATGTAAAGGGAGGGGAGAAGAAAAGCAGATTGAGATGGGAACCAAAGAGAATCACAGAAACATAGAATGGAGGAAAAAGAGGCAGAGCGGGCAGCCAGAGAGAACAAGAGAGTGGGGCCGGGGGTCCCTGTTGGAAGCATCATCCTCTGAACTACAGGCAGAAGACAGAAGCCATCTGCAGGGATTCACCCTGGCCCAACAATGTCTGTGGTTGTCATCTGAGAGCATGGAATGAGCCACCTAAAGCATGAGAAATTACCATCACTGTTTTGCACTCTGTAAGTGACCTGTGTTCTCATTCAAGCCAAACTCACGGCAACACTGGAGGAAACTGAGGCTGGGAAGGGGAACAAGCTGGCTTGTCTGACACGACATAATTATTTTATGGGGCAAATAGAATGCGACCAGACGTCTCTTCTTTTTGTCTGCAGTTTGGGGGTGTCCTAGGGTTTGAACTCAAGACCTCCTTTATGGAGACAGAGTGTGGCAGATTTTTTCTGCTCAGGTAGAGCTGGAACCCCATTCACCCCAATCTCAGCCTCCCATGTAGCTAGTATTACAATCTTGAGTGTGTCAAGATCATCCTTCCTTGCTATCAGCTTCTTTGGCCACGTGGGTAATTTATTAACCTTTCTCTCCACACACAGCAAAACACAGCTATTGCTTTGGAAGCAGCCATAAGCCCCGAATTTGGTCCCAGATAGATTGCTCATATAACTATGATGGATATTTTATTCTCCCTAGACTTGACTTTTCTATAAAGGAAAGGGAGGAGGGGAAGGGAGAGGAGGATGAGGAGGATAGGAAAGGAAAGGAGAAGGGGGAGGTAGAGGAAAAAGAGGGGTGGTCCAATTGGAGGAAAGGTTGGACAAGAAGGAGGGAAGATGAAGGAGAAAAAGAGGAGGGAGAGGGAGGAGAAAACAAAGAGGAAAGAAGGGGAGAAGGAGGAGGAGGAAATAGGGAGAAAAAGCAGGAGGAGAAGGGAAAAGGTGATAAGCCTTTTTAGCCCATGCCCCCATTGACCTAGTCCCTTCAGCCAATCCCACCTTCTGGTCCACCATGTCCCAATGATGCCATCAATTTTGATTCCACTGGTAGCCTGTCCCACAGACCAAGTCTGAACCCTCCTGATCCAATGGTCTCCAGAATCCCTGGGTGAACACTCAAACCTGTAAGACAGAGCCCTCAGGATATTCTGGCTCAGATATTCTGGCTCCTGTCTGAAAAGCACTTTGTTTCCAGGAGGCACCAAGGCTGGTGAGTAAGCAGTACTAATGAAAACTGAAAGAAAATACTGCTTATCTTTTCATTCATATAAATTAGTTTTCAAGCAGGAACTGTTGTTAAGTATACGTAGTTATTTTGTCATTGGACCTAACTCCTTAAGAACAGCCCTGTTAAAAAGTTCTCTTGGCCTGTAACTACCCTGACAATTTGCTGAAACAATGAGAAGGCTGTGGACCAAGCAAGCTAGGAAGTGCGGGTATATAGTTAGCAACACCAGAGAAAGTCTTCCCCGGTTTGGCAAGTGGCCCAGTAGGGGCGGGGAGGAGGAGGAGAGGCCCCAGGCTGCCCTTCCTGCTGCTGGGGAGGCTCACTCACTTCTATGGGGCTGAGCTTACCATTCAAGGAAGCGGCTACAGGAAACAGATGCACATACCTGCAGAGGAAGCCCAGTGTCCGGTGTAAATCAACCCAGCCCTTCATTCATAAAAACGAACCCAACCAAGGAGCTTCCCGAGACAGAAGGGCCGCATGCCCTGAAAAATGATGATGATGAACAGCTCAAATAACTTGGCTGAGAGGATACAAACAATAATAGTAAAGAATGCGATCCAGAAAATGTGGTATATATACCAATAGAATTTTACACTTCCATCATGAGAATGGTGCATCACCCCATTCATAAGGAAATGGAAAGACTTGGAAAAATTATATTAAGTGAAGTGAGCCAGACCCAAAGAAACATAGGCTGCATGGTTTTCCTCATTTGTAATAACTAGAATATGTATCTAAATCTACAAGTTAATCTAATGGATAGTAAAAGACAAATAATTACAATACTCTAAGTATCACACAAGTGAAACAAAAAAGGAGCAATAGCTATATGCATATGACTATATAAAATGATGGTTATGGAATGAACTCCAAGAAATGGAAACAAGTGTTGTTGGGGTTTTTTGCAGTTATTTCTTTTCTCTTTCTTTTTTTCCGTGTGTTTTATTCCCTGTTGTCACTGTTTTTGATTTTTTTTCTGTCATCATGGGGATTGAACTCTGGGCTTGGGTGTTATCCCTCAGTTCTTCAGCTCAAAGCGAGTTCTCTATCACTTGAGCCACAGTGCCACTTCTGGTTTTCTAGTCGTTTACTGGAGATAAGAGTCTCGTGGACTTTCCTGCCTGGGCTGGCTTTGAACCGTGATCCTCAGATCTCAGCCTTCTGAGTAGCTAGGATTACAGGTATGAGCCACTGGCATCTGGCTTTTGATTTCTTTACCTTTTGTCTTGTATATAAAGTTTTCTGATTTGGGGAAGGGAAGAAGCACAGAAATGGTGGGGCAAAGGGTGAACTAATTAAACAGTGATACTCACTAGACACTATGTTGGAAATAAATTTTACCACTTTGAGGGCATGGAGAAAAGTAGAAGAAAATGAGGTAGGGGGGTAACATTGTTCAAAAAGAAATGTACTCACTGACTTATGTAACTGTAACCCCTCTGTACATCATCTTTACAATAAAATTATATATACATGTATATATAATAATCTGACCGTGAGAGATGAGAGCAAATTGCCCCCATAAAATTGCAAGTGGCTACAATAAGAAGGGGGAAAGGCAAGTAGAAGAGAAAATAACTCTTCCAGGAAGGAAAGAGATAGTGGCAATTAAAATATGACTGGTGAAATAAAAATTCACAGAAGAGAAGGAAGGAGCCACGTCCCCTGTGGAAACCACTGAAGATGAAGAAATCGAAACTGGGCATATTTAAAAGCCAAAGTAAATAGATAAATCAATATATGAAAACTTAACTCTTACAAGATCTATCTAGGAGGGTCTAACAGTACCACATTGATCTCTAAGAATAAAGAACAGAGCCAGGCGCTGGTGGCTCATGCCTGTAATCCTAGCTCCTCAGGAGGCTGAGATTTGAGGATCACAGTTCAAAGCCAGACCGAGCAGGAAACTCCGTGAGACTCTTTTCTCCAATTAACCACTAGAAAACCAGAAGTGATGCTGTGGTAAAGTGCTAGCCTTGAGCTGAAGAGCTCATGGAGAGTGCCCAGACCAAGACAATCCAAAAAAAAATCAGAAAAAAGGTATAGGGAACAGAAATGTGAAAAAGAAATAAAGAAGATAAACAATTGGAGCAGAACTGAAGTTGACCAAGAATTGAAGACTGGAGGGGGGCAGGGAGCCAAACATCTCCACATCTCCACACTTCCTAACAGCATGGAAGATCACCAGAAATGCAAAGGTGACTGGAAGCTTCTAGCACCAACGGGAGAGACAGCACAAGGCACATGAGCTGATGGCAGCAGGAGAAAACCTGGCAGACCTTATAAGAATCCAGTGGACCTTGGTCCTGGATGATGTGCTGGAGGACCAAGAGAGAGAGTGCCCAGGTTTATCCATCCCTGTTTTAATGAGGATAACATGTGCATAATCGAGACACTGATTCTGACAGGGAGTGACATCCGCAAAAAGAAAATGACCTTAAAACAAATGTGTGCTCATCACACAGAGCTGATGGCCCCACACTGATGGACAGACACATAGATGGACGGAACCCTAAAAATATTTAAGAGGACATGCAGCAGACAGGGAAATGAGAGAGAAAAAGGAGGGGGATGTTTGTGCTAGATAGTTTCGTTGTTTTTTTAAAACAAGGAATATAGATTATGTCTATATAATATAGACATAAACTAGATATTACCTTCTCTAGACTGAAAGCAGCCTGAGCTCCATGGTAGGTAATTGGACCATATTTGCTAATGGGATGTAATCTTACCTCCGTTTGGGAGGTAGACATGAGAGGAACCTAGTTTGAGGGTATCCAAGGGCAAATATTATCTTAAAGACGAGCTAGATGCGGTGACAGGTGCCTGCAATCTCAGCTACACCAGTGGCAGAGGTAACAGAATCACACTCCAGGTCAGTCCTAGGTAAAAAAACAAAAACAAAAACCCTCATGACCCCATCTCAAATGTAACTAAAGCAAGGAGGGCTAGAGGAGAAGAGATTCAAGTAGCAGAATACTGACCAGCCAAGTATGAGGTGCTAAGTTCAAACCTCCAAATAACAAATTCAAGTTGTCTATTTCTCCCTCAGTCTTAGTGGATAAATATATGTTCCTAGAAAGTGTCCAGTCCATTGACATATGACAGTGCATTACTATGTGATACACATCGTTCTTACACTTCTTTTTCTAGTTGTTTTTTTATGTATCTTTCATTTTAAAAATCCTTTTCTGAGTATTTCACAAGTGGAAGCTTGCTTAGTCTTCCTAACATCACTACCAAGCACAACAACCCAAGATCCGAGGTCATGCATGCTTCCTGGAGCTGCCCAGCCAGGGAGGAGCTGGGTTTGGGCTGTTAGGACCAGACTCCCTGCTCTAACTCTAGGCAGCCTTACTCCAGTGAGGTCCCAACCCTTGGACTCAATATCTGCACTCTCTCTGGTGTCATCCCAGTCTTTCCAACAATTTGTCTACATTGATATTCCATCCCAACAAATCAAATACACTGAGTACAAGTTTCAAGTGTTGACACACAAGTTTCTATAATTATGGTCTCTATGAATTTCTTATCTATGCTTTTATCAGAGTATTTATGCTTTTGTTTGTTTTTGTGATGTTGGGTTGGAACTTAAGATGCTTACACTTGACAGGCAGATGCTGTACCACTTGAGCCTTTGACCCAGCTGTTTTGTGTTTATTTTTTTGCATAGGGTCCAGCATTCGCACCTTGGGCTGACCAGGATGCTATTTACACTTTGTACATCACCTGAAAGAGTTGCTTGTACCACTACACTCAGTCTTTTCTATTGAGATGTGGTCTTTTACACTTTTTGTTTTTGCCCAGCCTAGCCTGGAACCGTGGTCCTCCTGACCTGTGCCTCCTGAGTAGCTGAAATTACAGGTGTGTTCTGCCTGTGCCCTCTTCAATGTATCAATAAAAACTTCAGAAAGTCACAGCATTTTCCCAGGCACAACCTTCATTCTAAAACTCTTCTGAACAACTTTTTCTTATAGCTTCAATTTCCTTTTTAAAGAAAACTTCCCCAACACTGCCGCAGCCTCTGGGCCACAGGTCTCCGAAGTGGCCCGTGCTTCCCCAGGGTACCAGGCCCTGAGTCTGTTACAGAAATGACCTGGGGTCTTCTCCACCTCCCCACGTCCTATCCTCTACACCTGAAGGAGACTCCTGGTGCTCGGAGCTTGAACTCCACCTGTGTTTGTGAGTAAGGAGAGCCACGGCACCATATGTGTGCAACTTAGTAAAATATACAGTCAAATCAGAGTTTTCCTGTCCCCATTCGTGACTCTTTATGGACTTTTAGTGTGTCCCCTCTGCACCTCGGTGACCTGCCCCATCCACCCTGGCAGGGCCCAACTAGGAGTGGACCACACAATACTCTCTTCCCTGCTGCACAGTTCTGTAGTCTGGCTCTCTCCACTGCCCTCTTTCTCTTCCTCTCTCCTCTTGTCAGCACCTTGCTGGCAGAAAAATCCACCACCACACACACTATGCCTGGTTTTGAATCTCTCAAACAGGGAGATTCCCAAATTGGGAAATCTTCCACTTCACAAAGCTTTGCCTTCAGGGCTGTGAGCTCTGTGAACTCAGATACCCTAGCTTGCTGCCAGGAGCAGCCTGTGCCCACAGCACAGTGCGAACAAAGGCCGTGCCGCTCCTACTCATCACACAGCTCTACCCCACCAGCACTAGCTGCAGGAAATGCAAATCTTGGGATTCCACTGGCATAGCTTTTATGTTTTGGTCCTGCTTTGTCACAATTGAGAAAGATGCTCCTGGCACCGTGGTGGGGCAAAACACTTGCCTAATCTGGAGGAGTCCCCTGATCTGAGGGGATTGGGGAGTCTCCCTAGAGAACTGAGGAAGTTTGAGGCAAGTTGTGAAGATCTCCAGGTCATCACCATGTCCACAGGAAGTGATTGGTGTCTGAGCAAAGGGAAAATGCCAGTCTGCCAGAGGAAGGCCAACCAGCCTCGAGGTAACTGGGGTGATCACCATTCCACCTGCCAAAGCACCCCGGGGGCTGCAGAGCATAGAAAGAGATCAGGAGGTACAGAACGTGGACACAAAGGAACAGGACAGAAGGCCTCACAGCGGGCCGCTCAGGACTACAGGCAGGGCAGGGGCCTGCTCGCCTTTGGAGGGTGTGACTTCATTGCACGCTCAGACAGGACAGGAAGGGGTGAGGTAGGAGGGCCACACAAGAGCACTCTCCCCGCAGCCCTGCCTGGCGAAAGCTGATAATGATGCAGGGTGACATTTGACGCTTGCCAGGGTCTGTCTGACTATCTGTATCCCACTCACGAGCCATTCACAGACCGAAGACTCGACACATAGGACCTGCTAGGTGCTGAGATTATGTGGGGATGCTCCACACCAACCCCTAGGTCTGTCACTTTTTTCTGCATGGCCCCAAAGGCAAGTGGGATCAGTGTCCTACACATCCGACAAGCTCAGAGCCCCGGGATGCCACTAAGAGCCACCGTAGTGCAGCTACTCGGAAACTCCTGTCAGCATGGCATCCACCTCGAGTGTCTGAATGCAGCTGAGAAAACACAGTATTCAAGTGCATAGAAAATGCTAGAGTGTATGGGGAACACCCAGCATCAGAGAGAATCCCCATCCCAACCCTTCCTGCCCATCTTTGTGTCCCTCCAGATGTCCCCGGGGTAAACAAGACATGACAAGCAGGAATGAATCCTGCATCGCCTTTGGTCTCCTGAGGGTCTGTGGTCTCCTGCAGGATGAAAAACCATGGGCAGATTGCAGCCCAGGTCCAGGCAGCTGCAGACCGCCTAATAAAAAAAATGATGGGCAGAAAGGGAAGGTGGACCAAGTTCATCTTGTTGACCCTTAGACTTAGGTTACACTTGGCACACGGTGTGACTGATGACTCTGTGTTAGTGGACGAGTTTCTGAACTTTGTGCAAGCTCAGCACACTGGAAGCCATCCTAGAGACCAGAGCCCACACCGGCCTGACTAGACTCCTGGTCTGTGAGTCACATGACGTCCTCAGACAGGTTCCCAGCCAGCTCTGCTGCGGGCATCTCCCACTGTGTCGCCTGAGGGCTCAGACCCACATGTCTTTGGAGAAAAGTCCAGTGCCGAGGGGAGTCAGGAGCTCTTCTATAAAATTTAAAGATCACCAGCAGAATAAATTCTAGCAGAAATGAGCAGTAGCTCAATGTGCTGCAACCCCAGGACCTGGGAGGTGAGAACAGGAGAATCTCAAGTGTAAGTCCAGCCTGAGCAACTCTGTGAGACCCTGTCCAAAACAAATACATATGAAAAATGAATTGTTAAGAAGTCAGACTATGCCTTCTATGTTAAACAAAACAATATCAACAAATAATTTTTTATTTTAGGACATTTGATCTCTGAACAGTCTATCCAAATAAGCACACAGTTCACAAATTGGGACAATCATCAGCCCCAGGTTGAAGTTTCCTATCAGGTGCCATACATTGTTGGCGATGATCTAAACACGTGTCCTCAGCTGAGGATGGACAAAAGTAGTGGCCTGAACTTCAAATGTCATTAAACAAACAAAACCAACCAGGAGTCTCCCAGCAAGTGGGTGGGAACCAAGAAACTTTATTTACTTATTCAGGGCTAAGGACAGAAACAAGGGCTTCATGTGGGCTGGGCAATGAGCTACCACTGAGCTGCACCTCTAGTTCCTGAAGTCAATTTAATACCCGTGAAATAAACAAACAAGGCCAACAATATGGAAGGCAGACTGTTGAAAGATTATTTGAAACCAGGGGGAGACACTCTTTGTGGAAACCCAAGACCGATTCTCCCCCAGGTCTCTGCTGCTGTCCTTCGGGCCCAGGTCCCCAGGGAAAGCACTTTGTTTTCCTCCAGCCTCTGACATCACATGATGCAACCTGATGCAAAGCGATACACATCTTGTCACAGGAGATATGTGCAGAGAGGAGGGAGCAATTGTGCAGCTGGCTTGGAAACCCTCAAGAGAAGCCCAGGAGGGGAGCGAGCAGTTGCAGAGGGAAATGGAGACCTGTTGGGATGTGGATGGAAGCAATGTGGTTCCGAACCAAAGTCAGGCTCCAGTGGCTACTGAAAAGAGTGGGAAGTTAGCGCGCACAGAGCGTCGGTCGGTGGGAAAAGGGGTGGTGTTCACTTGGGAAGGCCTGAGAAAATGCTCTGCATCATGGGAAGGGAGGGAGGAGTACTGGGATGGGAGCCACACTGGGGCTGCAGTGCCCTTCCCAGGCGGGAGGTCAAGGATGTGAATGTCTCCCTTCCCGGCTTCCCAGGAAGTAAGGCCCGTCCCTGAACGCCCCGCAGAGGAGCTACCCACAGCAAGCATCTGCCTAGAAAAGATGTAAGACACATGGACACTTTCTGCAGTGCAAGACTTCCCCAGGCTGGTGTCCAGGTGATGTCCCCAGAGGAGACAAGTTGGTGAAAATGATGGACAAGACCTCCCCCCACACACACACACACCTAACAGAACCCAGAGAGGAAAGAAAGAATGGATACACTCTGTAACTAGGGCAGTTGTGTGAATGCTCCTGAACACCCAACGAGAGTTGGTTATTTCACCTATGGATAAATGAATAAACCGAACCAAGGATACCTAGGTAAGATTTTGCACAAAGCTAGCTCTTAGTAATTAGCTTGTTATCAAAGTAATTGGTGCAAGTGTAATAGTATACACACCAGATACTTGTGAGAGAGCTAACATATGGAAAGAAGCCCAGCCTTTACCCTGACTCTCCCCCACACACACCAGGCGAATGACACTAGACTCCTGCCCATACCATTTACTGACCATCTACATGACACCAGACATCATGGGTTGCTAGAAGGTGAATGAGGAAGACGTTCCTCTCTACAAGAGGTTTGTCCACACTTCCTATCTAATAAACCACTATTACTGAAGATTGACAGTAGGGGAGACTGAAAAATGTAACCTAGAAAGGTAGATTTGCAGGTGGGATAAGTGTCACCATTAGACTAAAGGTTTTAAAGTATAAGTACAAATGAACACTGAATGAGGGTGGATAAAACAACACAAAATCACTAATTTGAAACATCTTACCAGCTGAAGGTGATAGTGCATGCCTGTAGTCACAGCACCTGGGAAATGAAAGCAAGAGAATCTAGAGTTCAATGCTACACCGAACTACATAGGAAGGCCCTGTCTCAAGAAACACCATAGTATAGACAGAGCTGAAGGGATCGTAAAGAATATCCAAACCACACTCTCCAATAGACTGGAGCCCTTCAAAGGGAGAAAGATGCTGCTCTTGTGTTCTCCATGCCCAGTGGAAAGTCATTGTTCAAGGCAGGCTTAACAAACAGGTGAGAAGAATCATATGGTGATTTACACTTGCAGGTCTACTTTCCCAAGATGGAGGTTGGGATGACAAGGTTTGAATGTGGGAGGCTAGGGGGAAGCTGCTGCCCTCTCTTCTCTCCCACTGAGGAACTAGGAACTTGAGATCAGAAATTCCAGCCCCAGGGCCAAACTCCTGGAATTCAGAGGCTTCAGACCTGGGCACATCTTCCTAGGCAAATTAAATAAATAATGGTGAAGGTGAGAGAAAGGAGATGATCACACATCGCAGGCAGCCAAGAGAACAAATAAGCTTGTTGGCCAATATTCAGGCTCTGACATGAGCTCTAGGTTTAAGTAGACAAAGACCTGGAGACAGCCCCCATTGTAGGTGACTTTCCTTACCAGAGGGAAGACTCCTCCCAGGGCTGTGCTGTTCCCCCAGGGATGGCTTGAGTCCCTTGTTACAAAAAAAAAGTTGTTGCTTAGTCCTTTCCTTCCTGGATTTGAGGTGGATTTGAGGCAAAGTGAATGGCCTCAAACAAAGAACGAACGACAATCCTTCAATTAATTGAGGGGCCCAAAGAAGTATTCAGTGCTCTTCAGCACCTGTTGGGTACAGAACACATAAATCTTAGTGTTTCCTGGAGCTGGCCATTTTCTTCCATACCCAATTCCAAAACCAAGATTATTATTCAGAGAAGATTGAAGAAAATGTGAAGCCCTAGTTTTGATCCTCAGCACCACCAAAAAAAGACAATTTCTAGAGCTGTCCATCTCTGAAACTAAATTATCAGCCATTATTCATCAAATTTTACAAATGCAAGACACCTCATTTTATTTCTGCTTTGTACCAACACACGTCCTCCTGAAGGGCAGTATAAAGTTTGCCAAGAATCAACAGGACCAAGTTGGAAGACAGATGGCTTCCAGATGCCCACCCCTTCCCTCTGACACTCCGTACATTTGGCCATGTTTAAGTGAATGTCCATGTGTGGATAGAAAGTACAAGCTAAGAGGCATATTTTTTCTTTTTTCTTTTTTTAATTGGTTGTGGGGCTTGAATTCTGGGCCTGGGCTCTGTCCCTCAGCTCTTCAGCTCAACCATTTGAGCCACAGCACCACTTCTGGTTTTCTGGTAGTTTATTGGAGATAAGTGTCTAGAGGATTTTTCCTGCCCAGGCTGGCTTTGAACCACGATCCTCAGATCTCAGCCTCCTGAGTAGCTAGGATTATAGGTGTGAGCCACCAGCACCCAACTCTAAGAGGCATATTCTTATAGTGTGGCTGCAGTCTTTAGCCACGCCAACAAAATCCAGACAGCTATAAGCCTAGAGTTAGGAGGTCTATTAACTTCTGTAGTTTCATATAAACATCACTAGTATATGTATATGCAGTGCCCAGTGTTGGCTGATCATAGAAGAAATGTTTACTTTTATACATATCAATCATTGTTATTATGACTCTTATGAGAATAGGTTGGAAACATTGGCATAACGGATATACATGTTTGCCTTTGTTTCCGTGGGTCACTTGCATATCATTCACATAGATCCCGGCAGAATAAACCCTTCCTGAGCAAGCCCTGGCATGCTGGTGGCTTCTGACTGGCATGCATCCAAATGTCTGAGGAACTGGGAACAGAACTGGCAACGCTATTTTGAGCTCCACACAAAACGGTGCCGCAGTTTTCTGGAAGCGGGGTCCCCAGCAATTATGGCAGGTGCAGCCTCTTCATCTCCCACGCTGCCAAGGTGAGTGGAACACACCTGCTGTGTTTCTGTCCCAGGTGAATCCACCAGTTAGAGAGTCATGATCCACAGCTAAGACACAAGGGAGGAAACTACATTTTAGGTGGGAATTATTGTGATATTCTGGGATACTAGGAAACTTGGGACTGAGGCTTCTCAGAGGCGGCGGTGTGACCAGAGAGCAAGTGAAATGGCCTGGAACTCAGTTTACAACTAGATTAAAAAATAACCCTTTCTCCACCCCCCCTCACCCTTAGCCCCCCCCCCCCGCCTCCCGCCCCCCTCTCCCTGTTGCCTGTTAATTGAAGCTTTTTCTTTTTCTGTCTTGGAGCCTCTTTTGAAATGCAATACTCCTGAGAGTGGTCACACCTTAAGTTATCAGCTAACATGTTCTCAGAGATTAGCAGTCTGCCTGCAGAGAGAAAGAGGGCTCTACAGGGAACGCTTAGAGGCCAGGCGGAGGGGCTGTGGTGTCCAAGGTGGGCCAGACACAAAATCCACCTGCTCCAGAATCTCCCAACCTCTGCATTCAGTGACTCACAGAAAGCCATGTGGATATCGGCCCGCAGCGCGGCTGTTGAGCAGATCTGTTTGAACAGGGGTTCTTCATTATGAGGCAGAGTCTACAATGTCTCCTTTTCGAAGCCCCCAGCAAACTGTGTCCAGGTGTGGCATGAGGAAAAGAGCTTTGGCTGCCCCCAAGACTGGCTGGGTCAGTGTCTCATCCTGACAGAAACCCTCAGAGACCCACCACATGTCATCTCCTGCTCCCCGCTCCGTCTGGCCAAGGAGGAGCCAGGCTGGTGCAGAGGCCACGTTCGACTGGAAACAACGACCTATTCATACAGAAGGGCTCCATGCGCCACCATTCTGGCTTTGTTCCCAATCTAAATCCTCTGCTTCCAGAAGGAAGAGCTGGATTGTCACTTCCGGTCCCTGGCAGGTAATGGCTGACAGGTGAGATAACACTAATAGATCCTCTGCTGCTCAGAGACACGGTCGTGCCCCCTGAATATCACACGGGCTTGAAGAAACACTTGTTGTGACCAAACTGTTGACATATGGGACACAGGACAAGTTAGACAGGAGATCTGTGGGACTCAGGCCCAGCCAGGATGGTCCTGGAGTTGGAGGCTGAAGGGGGCGGTCATAGAGTTAGAGGTGTGTGTTCCTATGTTGCTCACTTGTACAATTCGGGGCAAGTTTCTGAAGCTCCAAACCTCCATGCAATGTTGCGGGACTGGTTCACTGAGGCTCTGCATACAAAGCTTTTCCAGGGCCTCTGGCACCTGCCCATAGAGAGGACTAGGGTAGGTTTGCAAGTTACTGCTGCTCTTATTGCTGTGTTAGGGGCCACAGATTGCATGCTGTTTCTTATCTCACGGTTCTGGAGGCTGGATATCCAAGGTATGGTATGGACCGCTGGACTCCTCTGAGCCTGCTCTATCCCCTCATTCTTTATGTAGATGGCCATCTCTTCCTGTCCCTTCACACATCTCCCTTCTGTGCGTCTGTCTGTGTGAACTTTCCCCTTTTCTACAAGGATACTAGTCAACCAGTACACCTGAAGACCCGTCTCCCCTCCGACTGACCCTGCAAAGCCCCACGTCCCGATGAGCTCACCTTCCAGGTACCAGCAATGAGGCATTTCAGAACAGGAATCAGAGGGGACACAACCCACCCCACAGCGTGGTCATTAGAAATGAGGGTGGCATTGCTATCATGGCTGGGGCAGAGGTCATTTACTCTGGAGAATAAGGGACATCTGTGATCTGAAAACTGCTACTCAGTGTCTTGAATGTAGTAAGTGCCTGAGAGGTGGGTAAATGGCCAATGAATGAATGAATGAGTGGGGGTGGGTGGCAGGTGTGAGCCTCATGAAGGATTTCTGTCCAGTGGGTGTGTGTGGAGTCAGTGGCTAATTGACCTCCCAGCACCCGTGGGGACAAGTAGCAGACATGGCAGAGAAGCCCAGCGAGAGCCTTCAGCTCCGGGAGTATTGTCACAGACAGAATGGAGAGGGGAAGACGGTGGCAGCTGAATTGACCTGAGTCTCAGCATCTGAGGAGAGGCATGTCACGTTCTTTCTGTATGAGCAGAGGCCGCAGGCCAGAGGGCAGACTCCTGGAGATGAGATGCACACAGGACAGGCTGGAAAGTCAGGAGCTCCTCCCAGCTCCATGTGAGCTCCAAGAGTGATGCTGCACCCCTTAGGAGAACCACTGAGCCCGAGCAGAGCACAGTGAGTTCCAGAGAAAGGGCCCTTCCATGAAGCCATTGCCCCTCACTTCCAAGGATCTCCCTGGGAAAGCCAGACAGAGAGGGCACCCAGATGGCACAGCCCTACCTCAACCTTGGTTACACTGGGGTCATATTAACAGCAAGGCAGGAGAAATGGACTTCATCTGGGAAGACCCCTTGGAGATTTGGAAACATTTGGCGATTTTGTCTGGTTTGTTTCTACTAGAAAAGTCCACTTGATTTCCAGGCCCAGATGCAATCTCCTAAGAAATCCTAGTGATCGTCTGTACCCTCTACTCTCCAGCTATGACTGAATTACAGTTCCAAACTGAAGAATGAGCTTCCTATGAGGTGGACATCCAGTCAGGTACCCAGTAGCACTGACAGCCCCCAGCCTGGGAGCCACTTCGGGCCTCTCCTTTGAAATCTGGTGTTCTTTTTATAAAGGAATTCCTGGAATTCTTCTGGGCCCCAGCGAGCTCTGTGAACAGATGAGGGGCTCAATTGATTAATGGAAAGGGATTTAGGACAGCGGAACTTTGGGAAATGAGAGTCTTGGAAGAAAAAAAAAAGAGCAATAAAGTCTATTGATGTAGTAAAACAGCCTGGGTTGTTCCTGGAACTTGATTCCCAGTTGATAATGAATTATGGAAAGGCCAAAAGGGCAAAATTCTTTTAAATACAGTTCTTTAGGGCATGAGAAGGAAGCAGACCACACTGAACCTGTGTACAAATCATGGGGGTAGTGATGGGGTTGGTTTTTTGTTGTTGTTATTTATGTAGAATTCTTGTGGAATCAACAACCTAAATATTTCAAGTATTTTTTGCCTTGTAAGACAAATATTTTCTTGTAATGAAAAAAACATGCTTTGCAAAGAAATCGACAGCACATCTAAAAAGCCTGAAAGGAGATGGTGGTTGTATACACAGAGATACGCAGCCCAATGGGAGTGGTGTGTTCATTCATGTTTCATATATGTCCGCAACACACTTGTCAACAACCATTGCATGTGTACCCATCTGTTCCTTACCCTGGGACGCCACGCCCACACAGTCACCACGCAAGCACACATATTGTCACTCTGGTTGTCACCAGGGCTGAAGACTACACTGAGCACCAAGACCAAGTTCAGTGTTTCACTTAGAATTCATAGCTGGCTTTTCACACACAGGAGGAATTGAATATTCAACAGTTCTCAGTAGAACTTCATTTAAAAATAGAAAGGGAGAGAGAGAGAGACTATTACTACTTTTATAGATCAAAAGTAGTACTTTGTGTAACATGTAAGTATTGGTGGAGTCCAAAGCAAGCATTGGATGGTTGAAAGAAAGGATGCTTGCCCCCTAGTTCGGTGGTGGACTCTGGTGAAGGACCTATGTGTGATGAGGCCAGTCCTAGAATCTGAGGGGTCCAGCGATGTCACCAGGACACACACAGCACGCACAGACACACTCGGCTGCTCTGCATAGATGCAGAACTTGTTAGACACGGAATAGTCTCACCAGGGTCAGACATGGAAAACAACAACCATGGGGGAAGGCCTTCTAGTTTTCCGACATCAGCTTTGATGTCCAGGACACACAGTACACCCCAAAGAGGGCTGAGCTTCTTGGCAAAGGGCACCAGCTCTGGCAGTGGGATGGCTATAGCAGATGGTCCCGCTGTCCTGCCTCAGGCTGGAGGCAGGATGGAGCTTCACTACCTGCTAGAGGCAGCCTAAGACCTTCTTCCAAACATCTGCAGTGGTGCAGCGACCTGACCCACCCCTGTCCCTTCCTGCACATCTGCCGACCGCTCAGGACCCACTGCGTATCTGCACCCTGGGGCCGCAGGAAGGAAGGAGGCAAGCGAGGAGCGCTGTGCCCAGGGAAGGTGGCAGTGCCATCACGTGCCAGGCAGCATAGAGCTCGTGGGAGCAGCTCAGCTTCTGTTACGGAGGGCTCTTAGTGTGAGCCTTCGCTCCTCCCCGCATCTGCTGAAGGAAAAGAACCAAAGCAGGTAACAGGTGTGGCCACAGAGAAAACCAGTGTGTGCACTTCAGAGTGGCAGAGGAGAGGAAGTGTGGGCAGGGGGCCCTGAAAAGGGGAAGGGGGGGGGCTTCTGTTTAACTTTAAAGGTGAAGCAGGGCCCAAGCAGGCCAAGGGAGGGAAGGAGAGACTTTCAGCTTCCTCCACCAGCAGATTCATGGGACAATCCAGTTCTGGTTTGTGCTCAACACCACCCAGCCCTGACAGCCTAATGACAAACATCCATGGGGCTTCTGGATCCATAATTAAAGACAATTATTTCAGTGGCAGAGATCTTTGTGTTCATAATCTCCTCTTTGTCTGCAGAGCCTGCTCTTAGCCCCATCCGCCACGGATAGCCTTTGCTCTGTACACTTGAAAGAATAAGTCACTGTTTGATTTTTTGATTTGGGTTCTTTCTTTCAGTACATAAATTGGGCTCTTGATTCTCCAATCCAGGAAGGAAAATTTATATATACACACATATGCACACACATATATATAAAACAAAACACAAGGCTCTTTAAGGCTCAGAACAATGGCTATTACTGATATGCACAGCCTCAGTATTTTATGTACCAGATGCTGAGGAAAATGGCAGGAGCTCCCAGCTGGCAGGCAGGAACTGGCAGGTGTGTCTGCATTGACCAATCATTTGAGTGTCAGCGGTCAACTCAGTTTCCTGGTGCATTGCACCATAGTGTGTGTGTGTGTGTGTGTGTGTGTGTGTGTGTGTGTGTGTGTGTGTGTGTGTGTGTGTGTGTGTTCAAAAAGTCATTCACCCGGTCCATGGTTCAAAGGTGTCATTGCATTCCCTTAAAGCATTGGTGTGATGATATACTCAGGCACAGCCAAAGAAGGTGAGTTTGGACGATTCAGAGTGAGGTAAGGCTGGCAGGAAAGCCTACGTGTCAAAACACCAAATACCAAAAGAAAAAGTGAAGGTGAAACAGAAAATAGCATTTGTCAACTCAAAAGCCAACAAGTACCTACCTCCATAGACGCACACATGTGCATGTACGTGTGTGAACACACACACACACACACACACAAGACTGAGAAAGGCACAGGATCCCCCTGAGCAGTCTCACCAGGCACTAAATCTACAAACCCAGCCCCTAACTCTTCCAGCTACCTTCTCCATTCACTTCATCCAGAGCAAGTGAAAACCAGAGCTTCACATCACTTTCATTGTATGTTTACATTGGAATGGGGTTATTAACTGAGCTCATTCTTATGGGATGAGCAATAACAAGTCTTATCTGTGATGTGTGAGGGGGACTTAATGAATCAATCTCAAGGTGTTAGCCCACCCCCACCCTGTGTCAGCCCACTTCTGATGAACAGAAAACCAAGATCCTGACCCTATAGTCTTGTTTTGTAGCCTGAAAACACCATTCCTGTAACAAGGAGAGGGAGGCTGTTTCCAGGAAATAACAGGTCTCCTAGACGTAATGATTATGTTTGAGAGAAATATTGCGTGGCCTATAATATGGCTGTATGCAGATAAAAGGCATTGCTGTCTGGTTTTACCATATTAAAATATTTAGACTTACATGGGGCTTTTATAATTATACTACTGTGGTTTTCACAGATGTTTGCAGTCTGAAAATGCTGAAGTTCACAATTCACATGCTGCCAGATACCTGTATTTATGGCGGCTACGAGATAGAAAGCAGAACCGCTGGAGAGGCAAAAGGCATTGGCATTACTTCCAAGTCTAAAGGCCATATGACCCTCCAGTGTGAGTCCTTTCTGAGCATGATTTTCCAGGGGCAACATCACTTACAGCACAGACTTCAGAACTGCTGGACCTTGGGTCTGGAGAGCTCACGCCTAGTCAAGCACTGGGCCTGGAGAGCTCATGCTTAGCCAAACACTAGTGGGTGGTATCCATGCCTCCCGCATTTCCCAGTGGCAGAGTCAAGTGCACTGACATTGTGTCTCAGCTCTGTCCCTTCAGCAGGTGTGGGAGGTCAGAAAGTGGAGGTCAGCCTCTCTCCTCACTATTGGGAAGACCTGGATTAGACCAGCCAGCCACTCTTACCTCCCAGTCTGAAAGGCAGAGTAGTGCCCTAAATGTGGGTTGGGGGTGGGGTGGATGATGGGGCTTCCTGCCAACCCAGGTTTTCCTGTTATTTACACACTCAGCTGAACGTCAGCCCTGTTCACAAACATGGCACAATGTCAGGATGCCAACCAAATAGAGCCTCAAAAAAGAAAAAAAAGCAGAACAAACTGCACAAATTTGCTAAGCCAAATTCAAAGCTTTTATTTCTGAAAGTACAAATAGAACCACAGTTTCACAAAACACCAGGAAAAATAATCTGAACAAGATATTTCCTCCGTAAAAGAGGCTTAGTCTTTTTCTTTCCTTAAGAAATGCTATGGGTGGGCTTTTTTTTCCTACTTCTAACATTACTGAGTTAGTTATTAAAACAACCACCTAAATAATCTGACTGTAAATTGAGCTGAGTCTTATTTCACCTAAGATCTCTCCATCAAATGGAGATATAATCAGAGTGATCAATTCAGACATTACTTCGGCATCTATTCCTGCAACTTGGTAAATAAGAGCGAAGTGTATTGATTTTTCCACAGTGGAATGAAATTTTTTTTTTTTTGCTTCCAAGAAGAGCTGAGGGCTGCAGAGCTGAGCAGATGAGTTTGCAGACAATTCTGCCTGATTGATAAGATAGTCTGAAAGAAAAATCTCCCTCCAGGATGCCCTGAATACCTGTCAGGCCAGGTCATGAATACGGTTTGATTGGGACTAAGCCAAAATAACTAATGGATGGAATCTTCCAGAGCCTATACTGAACCAGAGCCCTGGACTTCGGCTCTGAGGCTGGTCAGCAGGCACGGCATGTGCAGGTCTGACAGGACTCGTGAGCACTCTGTGTCGGTCCCATGTCATGATTGTGACTGGCCTGGCTGCAATGGCCACAATGGACTAAGACATCAGGATGAGAAAATAAGGAATGCTGGACTGTAGTCAAGTATTTGGCCAAACTAAGGGTCTGGATTGCTCAAGTGATTTTGTAAATCTGACCAAAACTGAAGGCAGAGGTTTATCAGAGAAAATAAAGAGAATTGTTCTGATTCGAGAAAACAAAAAGCAGAGGGATTGCATCTCCTCAGCGGTGACCTGGGCAGTAGCCTTGAGCAACAGACCTGCAGGGAAAGGCCCAAGCTCCAGCCTGCAGGGACAGTTTGGCTCACAGGAAAGCAGGTCACAGAACTCTCAATAACAGGCACAATGCAGTCCTAGGTGTCCTCTTCTTTCTAACGTCCTTTCTTTCCCACACATTCAAATGGCCACACCCTAATCACAAGGGAGAAAAGGGGCCAAAGGAAAAACAAGCATTTTAGAAAGACTGCAACCGACCGGGATATAAGCTACACTTTCTTCCTCCTGGGAGTCTGAGGCCCTTGTTCGAGAATGTGTTCTTTTCCCTCAAGTCACCCAGGAGCTGTATATACTCCTTTCAAGCCTTGGAGGACTGGCCTTGGGTCTCCAGCATAGCTTCAAGGATGCAAACAGCCCAACCTATTTTCTCCAAAGATTGGAAAGCTTCTCAATTAGCCCCAGACTTTGAAGAAGCGCCGGTTGGCACCAAGTCGAAATTAGATTCCGTGTTTATGATCAGTTTTACTGTCAAGAGTTTGGTTTCATTTCATTGCTCTCAAGTCAAGCATTGATTCATTCCTTCATTAGGTTTATTCAGTAGCTGCGGGCAGGAGGCAGGGAAGGTATAAAACCAAAATTGCGACCGTATTTAACTTTTAGAAATCACTAAGATATAAATCATGTCCCTAAATAGATCGACCAAGACAGGAAGTGCAGGGGACTCCTGGAGACTTGAACCTCAGGGTGCTGATCTTCATGCTGTCCCTTGCTGTCCCCGGATCTGGAAAACCCAGATGCAGGCCCAATGCAGCTGCAGCTAACAACGTGTGCAGAAGGCAGAGCCCTACTCCCCTCCAGCCCAAAGAAAACACAGAGGCTGGGATTTTCCTTTCACAACCTCCAACATGAACTCAGTACTAAAATCAGAGGTGGGTCCGACCGGGATCGCCTAAGGTTGCTTTTGCCTTAACAAAGGCATCTTTTTCAGCCAGTGACTCTGGGTGATGGCCCCAGGCCCAGAGCCGAGATTGGAGAAAATCACCCATGGCAACAGTTAAGCAATGAATTTTCCTTGACTGCCAAAAGCCTCATTGCGTATTGGAGGGAAAGAGGATTTGTAGTAATCCAATTTAGAGCGACAACAACAACAACGCCATGTTCATGGTCTGTCATGAAGAAATCAGGTCGGCACACAGCGGTCCTAATGGGTGCTGGGTGGTAGGTGAACCAGGGCTTATCTCACATTGCAATACCCGTACTACCCGCTGATCTTGGAGGATCCCTCTATTGTGCAAAGTCTTGGCTCCCTCATGAGTTCACAGAACACTCGCCTCTTGTGCTTTAGGAAGATTCTTATAGGAAAGACTATGAAATCTAACATACTACAGACCCAGTAAAGTACAGTTACTCTCATCATTACTGTAGAATCAGAGCTCTTGGCTAGGCAGCAGGGGACCCAAAGTAGGTACACCACTTCCCCAGCTCCAAGGGAGCTGTTCTGTCTGTTGGAGCTTGGAGGACAGGCAGGAGAGGACCACAGAGCTCCATGATCAACTAAGACAGACCTGCATCTACCAACAAGAATGGACCAGCGAGAGCCGTGCAGAATGAGCTCCTGCAGGAGACACAAGCATGTTTTGGACACCATATCTGTAACTCAAGAACTGCAGTCCTTTGAAGACAGCCAACTTGGTGGGTATGTCTGCCACATACACCTCATTGGTCAAGCAGAGCACTTTGCTGCCCATGTAAGTACTTAGAGAGGGTTTGGCCACTGTCTGGGAGCAGAAGAAGCAGGGACAATAGAGGAAGTAAGTGTTCTCCCCCTGGCTCCCCTGACCCGGCACCAGAAACCTACTACACCACTTATATTACTACAGGAGAGAAGACAGAGCCGAGTGACTCCCCCTTAGCCTCCACCTGCCATTGCTTCACCTAGGTTGTGTGGTAACCAACATGCCAACTGTTGTGAACAGATGATTTTCTAGTCCTGACAAAGAAGTAGGTATTATTGAACCAATTATCTGGCTATATAACTGTACTGAGGTTCAGGGAGAGTTGATGCTTTGTCCGGCTCATTAGGTAGACAGCTATTGAGATGAACATGTAACTATGCCAACAGTGATACTCAACATGTTGTTTGCACCTCCTTCTTTGATTCTTTAGATAGGATCCTGAATAGGGGGGAGAGCATGGCAGAAGAGCTCCCATCAAGAAGCACCCCCCACTCACCAAAGATCATCATCGAACACAGGCAGGTTATCCAAGGTTCTTTGGTGACTGAACCATGTGGGCAAGTCACACATATGGATGGCAGAAAATCTTGTTCTGAAAGTGCTAGCCCATCTGTGAGGAGGAGTTTACTGTGAGAAATGATGGACATCTGCCCATATTGCTGAGGAGCTGGGCCCCTAGGACCTGACTGGCTCAGTGGGTCTCAAGGAGCTGTGCCACCCTGGGAGGCTGAGAGATGAAGATGGCACCTCAGGTAGAAGAAACTCAAGGTCAAGTTCAAAGACACGTAGCCAACACTGACACCACCATGTGCTGGGGGACGCAGGGTGTTCCCATGGGGCTACTGGGAGGCCGCACATTTGGACTCAGGCATGCTCAGAGGACAGGACAGAGCATTCACAGACAGGCCTGAGCAATTCTATTCACCCAGGAGCCAATAGGCATGCAGGGAACACCAGACAGGCAGAAGAGAGGCGTGTGTACAGACCCAGGCAGGCAGAGCAGGAGAGGCATGTGCAGGACTCAGGAGCTCTGCACCACTGTTTGTACTCTCCTCTAAGGGGAAGATGCTGAGGGAGGAAATGGGCGTGGACTTCTGGGGGCCTATGCCCCTCTCCAGGCCAGGAGGTGAATGGGGCTCCTGTAGAAGGTGTGGCGAAGAACACGGAGCAGGGAGGGGCCCTGGGCCAGTGAGGGGAACCCATGGCAGCTAGGGAGGCTGTTTCCTGTAGGTGTAGATGTTCCTTCTCCAGGAGACATTTTCTCGGATTTTTGTTCCATTGTATTCTGAGTGGTGCGAGGGCTGGACCCTGGAGCATTGGACATGCTGGGTCAGAGTCCTTCCACGGACTTCTCAGGACTCTCAGGAGCTTATGGGGCGGGAGGGAGGTGCAGAAGGAGAGAAGCCCTCCCTCTCCCCTGAGTCTGTCGTCCAGGGTTACTTCCTGCCCTGTTTTAAAGACACTCTGGGGTCTCCTGGCTGGTGGGCCAATAGGAGTTGGTGTTCTGGGCCAGGGAAACAACAGGCGGAAGACAGCCATGTCCGTGCTTTTGGCCTCTCTTCCAGAGCTGTCCACGAGCTGTTCTCCGGCCATCAGACAGGCCAGAGGTCAGCGAAGGAGGCACGTGCGTGCATCCGTGCTCAGGGCCTTGAGGAAGCCACTGCTCGGTTCCAGCACCGAGTGCGCTGTCCCATTCGGGGAAAGCCTCTGCTCCCTCTTGTCTGACTTCGGAGGCTCCTCTGAGCCAGACCCCCATCCTGAGCACCACGCTTGCACCCCTGGGCAGGATCAGGACATCGACCAAGGAAATGCTCTGTGGTCTCCCCCCAGGCCACTTTCTGGGAGAGCAGAAGGAAGCCAATGGTAGCTAGCCATGGAAACAGCAAACAGCGAGAAAGGAGAAGGGGAAGCCATCTACTCTCTCTCTCTCTCTCTCTCTCTCTCTCTCTCTCTCTCTCTCTCTCTCTCTCTCTCTCTCTCTCTCTCTCTCTCTCTCTCTCTCTCTCTCTCTCTCTCTCTTGATCACGGCTGGCAGGCGTGTCCCCAACACAAGCAGAGGAGCTGTGTCACTGCTAGACAACAGCCGCCAGGCAGGGCAAGGGTTGAGAGAGGAATGCTAGAGGGGAAGAGTGAAAGGGCCTTTGAGCGCCCTGGGAGCCCTCGCACACAAAAGCACTTCTGTGGCTCAGACAAGCCTGTCTGTAAGTTTCCAAGGTTTCCTAACCTGAACCCACCCTCAGTGTTGTGGTTTGGAAATTAACCTAGCTTTTCTTCCCACTGCTGTTTTACATATTAATTAACCGTGTTTTCCTCAAATCCAGAATGCCTGCAGGCCCACTCGGTTCAGCTGAGGCACCGCACTCTCGGCTTCTTCCTGCCCAGCACTGGGTGCATGGTTCACAGATCAGAACTTCCCCTTCTGTGAGCCCCCCACAGCCCCCCTAACCTGCCGTCTCCATCTCTTTGTGTTGTTCAGGACGCACACATGGCTGGCTGTGACCTCTTCTAACAGTGGCCTGCAAAATGAGCTGCTGAGAAAATACCCAAGTACTTGCTCCCAGCCCTCTTACCTCTGTCACAAGTCTAGTTCTCTCTGTTTTCTTGGGGGGGGGGGGGCGGTACTAGGACTTTAACTCAAAGTCTGAGAACTGTCCCATAGCTTTTACATTCAAAATTGGCATTCTACCACTTGAGCCACAGCTCCACGTGCAGCTGTTTAGTGGTTAAAGGTGAGTCTCTCAGATTTGTCTGCCTTGGCTGGCTTTGAACCTCAAACCTCAGATCTCAGCCTCCTTGCTGAATAGCTATTCTGCCTGCATAGCTAAGATTACAGGTGTAATCTTAGTTTCCTGCTAGTTCTTTCTCCCCCGCCCCCCCATGCCCCCCACACCCTTTTCTTTTCTTTTCTTTTTTTTCAGCAGTATTTGGAGAAGCTTTAGTTTCCTTAGCATGTATATGTTGACTCATTTCATATTTCGGGGAAATTGTGGCTTAAGAAGACCTTGAAATGTCTGGCGGCTGGATGCGTAGAGCCCTCCTCAGGCTGACCCTGGACTCTGTCCCAACCGTAAGTCTAGCATATCACCGTCAGAAATGAAAGATGTGCAGTGCTGCTAAGGGTAAAAGACACCCCAGGATTAGGTATGTATAATTGACAAAAAGCTAGGACCTCAGATAACAAAGGTCATCTATCACTTCTGTACCTGCAGGACATTGGCCACCACTGTACACTTTTCAGTGTTGAGTTCTCATTTGGAACTTATCCGTGAGTTCCCTAGAATTATGTTAAATAAACGTTTTTGTTGGAAGATGATAGGAAACTCTTTGTGCCCTATAAAACAAAGTGCAAAGTGATCTAAACTAGAAAATGCAAAACGTAAGGACAAGTGGGAATCTATAATGAAAGCAATCTCACTTTACAAACCAAAGGAGAGACTATGCTAAAATGTTTATCACCAGGGCATGTACAGGTGGACAAAGATACCATTAGGCATACATTTCACTGTTTGTTGAAAGTAAACATACTGACTCCTCATTTTCTTCCCTAACATCTATCTATCTGTGCACCTCGAAGGGCACCAATGATGGACAGACGAGGAGACTCACTAATGAAAATTTGAGGTGCCAGACCTCCTTGCTGTCAATCTACTGGGATGCCACCAGAAACTCCACCACAGATCATGTCCCCACAGTCTGTCCTCCCCTATGCTGGCCTTGCATGCTATAGAATGGCAGAAAGCATGAATTCCAGAGGTCAAATTCATGAGAGTGCAGATGCATCTGTGACTCTAAGTTCAGAGCACCAGAGACACTGAGCAATCTCCAGGTGAGCCGGACGGCAGGTTCTAGGCATCCACCGCTTCACCACTCAGCTCCCTCCTGGCTGGTCCCTGCTTCCTTGTCTGCTGGAGCCCACAAAGCCAACAGCACAGCTGTCTGCCTGGTGCCAAGTGCCTAGGACCCACGGCCCCTGGGCTTATTTCCAGGCAAGAGGAACAAGATCTGGTCTTTGCTGTCCACTGGTTTTGACTTTGAAGCAGAGAGTTCTGTTATGTTATTTCAATGTCCACAGACAGCATTTGACAAATAAAAACCAGAGAACAACACAGGAATTCGTTGAACGCATATTACATTTACTTGATGCGGTTCATCACTAACACTCTCACCAGTCTACCTGGCCTTGAATGGAAAGATGTAATTAAGCATCTTCCTTCCCCCACTTACCAGTGTATGATGCCCCTTGACCGAATCTGGAACTGCAGGTGTTTGCTGCCAGAGCAGGCCCATTCGGTGAGAAGCGTTGGTAGCCTTTGCAAGATGCTGTGACCCCACATCCGGTCTAAGCCGCCGGGCCAGCAGTTCCAGGTTGTGTGACCTGGGCTGGGCTCCGCGTCTCTCTGGCCATACATAGGTGTGGATAATTTACTCCTGAGCTCCTGCTCAGCCACACCCTGAGGCCCGCAGGTCGTGAGGAGCAGGGAAGCCAGGTACCTGCCAATGACGGGCACGCTCTGTGCCGTGGGTGTGGCTGGCCAGGGAAGCAGCTTGGCTGCCAGCAGGAAAGTGTGAATGGAGGCAGAGAGAAGCAGAGCTTGGTGTGAATGCTTCCTGTGGAGCTCAGTTACCCTCCCGGGACATGCCAGGAGGGATGTCCAATTAGGCTGACATGTTAGTACTTAGTGGCTTCTAGGGGGTTGCCTTCATGCAAAAAGGACTGGAGCCTGCTAAAGTCCCCAAGGTGTCCTCCCTTCATCAGCTGGGCCAGTGACTGCCTGCCCTGCCCTTCCTGCAGAGCCCAGAAAAGGGAAGGCATCTCAACTCCTCCCAGGAAAGTACTAAGCATTAGAGAAGGTTCTAGAATGCCCTGCACTGGACTTGCTGCCCAGCAAGGGGCTGGCCTGACCATTTGGTGGACACCAAGGCTCCAGGCAGCACAGATGGAAGCAGGAGAGGACTGGGAGCCAAGGGCCATCTTTAGAAAATGGACTTCGGGAGGAAGCGTGAGTGTCTGCTGAGAGGAGTAAACAACACTGGCGGCCGGCCAGCCAGCAGGCACACACAACCCTCTCCAGCAGGACGCCCTCAAGGCCCTGCTACTCGGCCTCTCTCAGCCAGCCTCCAGCCTCCCTGCACTACCCCACCCCACCAGGAGACCAGGGAAGAGCAGCCAGGGGGGATGGCCCAGCCAGCGAGGGTGCCCATTTAGAGGGGACAATGGAGGGGATCCAGCAGTGTGTCCTGCTGGCAATGTGTCCTGCTATCTCTGCCCCACAGCTAAGGAGTGCCCACTGAAGTCAAGGCCACAGGTTTGCAGAGTGGTGGTAAGCAAGGTTCATGGTGGAGGCCTCCCCTCCTGCCTGTGACGAGCAAGCTAGGCTGACCGACCTTGAGTACACACTCAGCACCTCTCCTCTAGGCACCCGGTCCAGAAAGCGACTCGCCTTGCTTGCTGTAGAGTTAGGAGTAGATCCCAGCCTTCAAAGTCACCACAGGCACGAGGGACTTTACCCTCTGATTCATTTGAGTAATACAGCTGGAGAGACAGGATTTTCATTTAACCTTATCTCTGGTGATGGTGGTGGTACAGGATCAGCGAGTGCTCATTGGGGGACACACGAGGTCAGGGACTGGTCTCTGGCTTTTCCCTTTCTATTCACAGCACAGACCTCTGTGGAGATGTGGGACAGACGATGATGATCGAGATTAAAATGCAACAAATAGCAACATCTGCATCAGTAGGTCAAAAAGAACTCCCCCAGCCTGGTACTGTGGAAAATACTTGTAGCGGGAGTAAGCTGGCCAACGTGTTTCCACCTGGGTCCGAGAAAACTGGCTCACTCATCACCCCAAAGCAGAGACCCGCATGGCCACACAGGGTGTGGCCACGGGGACGTGCCTGGGGACAGCCCACCAACAAGGCTACTTGTCCTGTCCTCGGATGTGGGCAGAAAGAGGACTGATTGTCCTGCTTCCTGTATTCTCTGCAGCAGCCAAGTCTCCAAGGAAACCAAGTGCTTTGTGGGAAAAGCAGCACTGAGAAACACAACAACCCCACCCCCACCATCACAGCCCACCAGCAGCCCTTCACCAAGGTCTGGCTCTCCACCCCCAGTGACTCGAAACATGCCCTCCGCTGGGAGGGACGCTGCCCCTTAGCCCTCCTGTGCTAGGCCTCCGGATAGATCCACACCAGAAAAACAAACAAAAAACTCACAAAGCCATAGAGAGATTTTGTTGTTGCTCCATCTCTTCCCATCTCTCCCAGCTTGCTATATATTAGGAATTAGAGAGAGCTCCTAATGACCACACTCTAAAAAGGCAAGACCACAACAGATGATTGTATAACTGGCTCTCACCTAAAAGGAAACTCTACAAGACAGCTCGGAGGAGTAGAATAGAGATTGCTACCTCCTTACTGTTTCTCCACCGTGCCATGCACACCTCTGCCCTTGTCCTTCTGGATCTACAGCCCTTCAGTCATGTCTTCTGTTAACAGCGGACCTCCATTTCTTCCTGGCTTTCACCTCTCAAGCATCCTTTTCCTGGGAGGTCTTTCCCTAATCAACCTACATAAAGGGGGCACTCTCACTGATCTCCCCCACCCCCCAACTTGCCGTAACCAGTATGGTATGGATCTGAAGTGTCCTCAACAAGTTTCCTGTACCGGTGCTTAGCCTCCAACTGGCAGCATTCTTTGGAGATGGTCTGGAACCATCTGGAGGCAGGACTTTGCCAGAGGAAGTTAGGTCACTGCTTCCTGTCCACCCTGAGGTAAAGAAGCTCCTCTCTTCCACACCCTCCCACCACCATGATGTGCTTCATCAGCACCCAGGGCCAAGGAAATCACGAGCAAACACAAACCTTTCCTCCTTTAAGTTGCTCTGTCACGTGTTTTGCCAGCGATGGGAAAGTAGCTGTTACACCTTCTTCATATTCCCTGCCGTTTGTTAGCCTTCCTCTGCTATCTGGTTCTCCCTGAAAGCAAGTCCAAGGGGTACAGGGCCTGGGGATCTTTCCACTCTCCTCAGTGCCACAATATTATCACAAGGAGCGAGAGAAGCACAGGGAACACTGCAGAGCAGCTGAACAGTAGAAAAGGGAGTTGTTCTGGGGGAAGTCTCTCAGACATAGGGGTGAACCACATCCCCCCCCCATTTCCACCCGACGGCAGCCACCTTCACAGCAGAGGGGCAGCTGGCCTGTCCTCTCTCATGTCTTCGGAGAGAACTTCCTACAAAGCCCACCCTTTCTAGTTGTGAGTTTACACCAAACAAATCACTTCCTTGACTCTGGGAGGCTGGAGGGACCAGCACTCAGAAGGTTCTGTCAGAGTCAAGGCTTTGTCTGGGCTCAGGGGGACTGTCTCACAGCACAGACCCACAGCCACAAAGACAAAGCCCCCAACACACACTGACAACCCATCACAGAAGGCAATGGACTCCAGGCTGCACTGCCACTCGCGGCCTGCGTGCCTCAGAGCCGCCACATCCCCTCTGCTCCTGCACACTCGAGCCAGAGAGGGCGATTCTTACCACCTGACATTGTTAGCAGCCATGAAGGAATTCATACTTGCACGGAGAATGAGCCCTTAGAAGGACTCTCATGAGTTGGAAGGTTGTTTTTTAAACACATCTATTTTTTTCATTAAATCTCATAATTAAAGGAACATTTTCTGTTTCCAGTATAGGTTTTAAGAGGTATCAAAGTATTTTTTTTAGGAATATAAAATTTGTTTTGATGACTCCACACTGTTCAACTGGGAATTCAGGAGTAGACCGGGTCTGTGTTAACTTGGTATTTCAAAGGTAAATTGGACCCATGCAGAAGAGACACCAAAGGTCCAAGCTTCATTGTTTCATAAATAATGTATTTTATTTTATTGCATATGGCTATTAAGGAGGGTACCCACGGTCAGTACAGACTAAAATACAACGCACTACCCTAGTCCAGTTTATCCTCGTCTCCAGCAGCGCCACACCTGCCCTATGTACAGCGCTCATGGAAGACAGGGTGAGGGAAGTCAAGTCTCTTCCTAACACGATAGCAAGAAATATATTTAACATCTTCGTATCCAGAAACAATACGTACCCAAAAGAAAACACTGTTTACTAACTGTTAAAGTTTATATAGCAAAAAATATTTTAAATTTAAGGTAAGTCAGGCAAAATGTACAAAGACCCAATATACAGTGTGAAGTTTTAGCAAACATAACATTTATACATTTTGGTTCATTTCTGTAAACTAAATTAAAAATGTAAATATTGCATATGCCTTTTGTTTTTTGAAATGTACAGGATAGAGGAGAATTTAGTACAGCATCGGCATTTTCAGGTGCAGTAGGGACATGAGCCATCTGGATCGAGTCAAAACCTACACATCTAGCACTGCAACCAGGAAGGCCTGTGTTCGGTCCTCTGCCCCTGAACAAGTACCATCCGCCGATTCCTAGTGTCCCACAACGAAATAAAACTGGAGATTTTGTACATCTTAATAAAGTCTAGCGTACACTGAAACTGACCTTCAAACTGACATGGTATGTGTGGCCTACGCACTGCTATGATGTGTCATCTCAGCAAAGTAAAACCTTAATGCTCGGGGATCACTTTACATTCAACTTTGTCTTGCAATACAATCCTCTGTTCTAAGGTTCACACAGAAGCAGGAAGACTTTTGCACTGCCATTACATATATTTTTTTAAGACATTGAATTTTTTGGTCTTCCTCTAAAAAGCCTCATTTAATGCATTATTCTATAGTGATATATCTCTATATATTTATATATATTTTCTCCAACAACAACAAAACCAATTAAAAAAAAAAACAAACAACAAAAACAAAAAACCAACAACTCAATCTCCAAGCATTAGTGCAGCCTCTACAGGACGATCAGGGAGACAGGCACTGGGGTGGGCGGTGCCTCCTGCCACGTGTCAGGGTGGCAGGCTGACAGACACTCTGTGGGGAAGCTCAGCAGTCCTAGGTGACATCTGCGACAATCGCCACAACGCCAACATTCTCGAAACACTGAAAACACAGAACAAGGGTAGCCTCAGCCTCATCAAGCAACACAGACTGTGAGAGACGGCACCGCTTCTCCTCTCATTTCTCTAATTGCACAATGGCTGGAATGACTTTTCTCTCTCTTTCTCTCTCTCTCTCTCTCTCTCTCTCTCTCTCTCTCTCTCTCTGTTTGCGCAGCCTTACTGATCAACAAAATAGCATTATCTTAAAGGTAATACATTTAAAAAGCTAAATCTGCCAAACCTAGACCAGCTCTGAGCTGCTAGCATGCCTACGTGAGTTTTTGGTTAGAGAAATGCAGGCCCAGATTCAGGACAGCAGAGACATCTGAGCTTGTGGATAGGAGAAAAGGCTTTTGCGATTTGAAGTACCTACACAAACATCTACACAGAGAAGTTAGATACACCAGTCAAAGATACAAAGAGGTAAGTCATGCCCTCTAGCCCCCACCCGCCCCCACCCAGCTGATTGATGAGCTTCAAAAGTAGGTTGCTTCAGTTATATTTAATAATTATTCTTAGAATCCATCTTCAAAGTCCAGTCCCAGATTTCACTCGGTGGAGAATCATCAGTCCCACACCGGGCTCTGTGTGCACATGAACACGGCCGGTCCTGGCAGGTCCTGGCTGGACTCCGAGTCTTCTCGGGCGCCGGAGGCGGGGGGGTGCACTGGACATGGATTTGCAGAAGGTCCCGCTGTGACCAGCCCGCAACCCAGCTTTACCTTGAACTGAGGTAGGACTGTGGTAGTTTTGAGTGTAAGCCAGTCAATACCAGATTTTACCACTCCAGTGGGTGTGGGAGAATCTCCCAGCATGCTGAGGGGTACACCCTGCTTTGTAAAACACGAAAGGAAGAGGAAGTTAAGACTCTGGCCACAATTTAAGGCCAATGGAAACATCCAATTTGCTGGAGAAGAACTTTATCTGCTAATTTAGTTATGAAACAAAACGAAATGCAACACACACAGCACAGTCATGGATGCCCCACGGAGGGGGCAGCGAGGGAGGCAGCAGGCGATCGTGGTGTCGGCTTCTTGTCTAACACAGTTCACAGATGTCTCAAAATGTATGTAGAGTTACTCAGATGGGAACGAAACATGAAAGCAGCTTTGGGTTGGAGGCGTGCTGAGCATCTCCTCGGAGCACAATTTTCTCGACGTGCGACCTTGCGGTGCAGTGGAGGTCCACCAGGGCTTCACTCTGAAAGAAAGAGCAGAGACCTCAGTCATGGCTCCCAGAACAGAGCAAACTCCACAGCTCTGTGCGAGAACCCGCAAGATATGGGTCCCTCCCCAGAAGGAGGTACTTTGTCCCTCCTCAAGAAACAGGAGAACATTATCATTCACTGTGATGACAGCCAGGTCTCAGATGAGCCCTGTGGCCATGCTCTACCTTAAACAGGTAAATTTTCCTCCCTGGTAGATGTATTCACCTATCTTCCATGTTAGACACACCAACCTGGCCCTCAACTCACAGATGCTTGTCACTTTCTTTGTGGATCTAGTTCCTTGTCTGTCCATTATGAGTTCAGACTCTGATTCTATGTCTCAAGCCCTTTCTGCTCTTGTCATTTTTGAAAAAGGGTCTTTTTTTCCCAGGATAGAAAGCCTGGGACAGTGATCCTCCTATTTCTACTTCCCATGATTAGCATATTTCTTTTGAGACGTAAGCTCCAAAATTTTTGTGCCAAGGATTGACTGGAACCATGAGTCTCCAGATCTCAGTGTCCAAGAGCTGGGATGACAGGTGTATACCAGAGACCAGCTACAGGTTGAGATGGGATCTGGCTTTGACCCACAATCTTCCTGAATAGCTCAGATCACAGGTGGAAGACACTGTGCCCATCCCAAAACTTTAAGTTTTAAATAGTACTGGCTAAGATCCAATAAGCGGCAAGGACACAATTCACCCATGCATTTGTTCATACAAAGGCCCTTCAACAACTTTTCTTTTGGCTTTTATCCTGGTGCAGGGTCTCCTCTAGATTTAGAGGGAAGAAGACACTGACTAAAGCATGTGTCCTGGCAGGGAGACAGATGTGCCTCCAGCACCGGAGAAAGAAGCAGGACCCCACCCTCAGCACGGTCACCAGCTGACACGTGCATGAGCCTGGGATATGATGTTTTGCACACATTCTCGTATACACACAGGTATAGCACTCCTGCTTCCCATGGGGCCCCTGCTACGAGGGGAGAGCAGAGAGACCTGAGTCTCCTGGCCTATGGGACTTGAGTCCACGTTTGCTATTCCCTAGCATTCTGCACTAGCAAAGAGGCCAGTTTGTCCCGGTTCCCTCCCAGGGCCTCTTAAGGCAGCCGTACTGACTTAGAGACAGTCCACAGCACCTGCCGAAACCCCACAGTTGTACCCAGACTGACCCTACAGACGCAACCCCAGGAGCAAACACAGAGAAACCAGAGGCAGCTTGCTGAGCCACAGCAGAAGGATCTGGACGCCATGGAGCCCTGGGAGACACAGGTACTTTTCTGTTACTTTCTCATAGAAAGAAGACCCTGAGACAGAATTTGGCTGCTCTGACTGATATTCAAACTGCCTTTCCCCACTGTGAGTTAGTGGCGAAGACTGTGCTCTACATGCCGGCCAAGGCACTAAATGAGCCCAAGCTATGAAGGCACCTGCCCAGGATGCCACAAAGTGACATCCAGATACCCAACTCCAGAGGTGGACTCGGCCACAGCCAGGCATGCTGGCCACACCGCCACATCCACTCCCCTGCTCTAGCCAGGAGAGGCGGGGCTGGACAACCAGGCTACAGATCCAAGGGGCTGGGCTTCATGCTCATTTATTCCTAAGCTAAGTTATGGGCCTGGTTCATTCAGCACAAGAAACAAGAGAGTGTTTTCTAACAGCACTGCCCCGACATCCTCAGCCTTAAATATTCATGCTTCCTGAGGCTGAGATTGTAGCAGGTATTTATTTATCCATTACCTCTGTTCACTCCACAAAAGCAGCAGACAAGTAATTTACAGCCATTGCTTGCATGTGCTTAGGAAGGAAGGCAGACTTGGAACTCAGGTGTGAAACAGAACATACTGGAAACCTGGGAGACTCCCAGTGTTGCTCAGACAATGGAACACACACACACACATGCACGCACGCACACAAGTGCACACACACACACACACACACACACACACAAGTCTGCTCCCAGAGCTGGTATGACTGGGACTGGGATTACAAACACACCCCAGAGCAACCTTCACCTTAGACACTGCTCTGGAAAGCTCTGGGACAAGCCTTCGGAGCAGCATGGCCAAGGAAGTTGTTCTGCCGTGGGTTGCAGGTCTCATGGGCAATAAACATAATCCCTACAAACCAGTTCTAATTCCACCCTGTCTCATCTGCTGAACACAGCCAGCAAATGCAAATGAGCAAGAATGCCCCTACCATGGCTTCAAGGCTTCAACCCACCGGCCCTGCTCCCTAAAAGAGAGGAGGGAGCAGGAGAGGGAAGAAGGGACAAAAAACCAAGGCACTGTTATTAAACAGGCAGAAAGGCTACATGCAATACGTGGAGGAAGTGTCAGAATACCGAGATGTCACAGCACCAGAGAGCAGAGTGCCACAACCACAATTACACTGGGGAAACCCAAGCAAATACCAAGGCCAGATTGTGCCAGCAATACACACAGCATGTCTGTTCTAGCCAATGAGGTCAGGCGTCACTGTGGCCAGTCATTCTGACTCACACCTATATTTTCATTATGGTTTTCTCAATTTGTGTTTGTACACATTTGAATTCAGGGTTATAGTCCAGTGTCCACAACCCAGTCCACATGCCTGGATCACAGCAATTCTACTCACTGGGTTCTCTCTGAAGAGCCCTGCTTGTCCCCACCCCAACCTCCCCACCACCACTGTCCCAGGTTGGGCAGAGCCAGAGGAGGGCAAAGCAGCCCCTGAATTCAGACAGTAGTGTGGTGTCCACACACTAGGGCATCTCTGAGTTCATAGTGCAGAAAGATTCTGCTTTTCATAGCAAAGACAAGACCAAAACCAAATACTTGTTAGGTGCACGCGTGCACGCGCACGCACGTGTGTGTGTGTGTGTGTGTATGTGCGCGTGCATGTGTGTGTATATATATATACATACATGTATAGTTATATATATAGTTATATTGTTATATATTGTTTCTAGTCACAAATACACTTAAGAAAAAAAATAGATTCTTGGGTAAGTTTGATACTTTTCAGGCCATCTCAGTGCCTCATTTAGACCTTTTAGACTAAACATAGAATTAGGAGGGGACATAAGACTTCAGTCACAGGAGAAATTCCTTGAAAAGTAAGCCTGATAATTCAGTATCTCTTTACTTCACTGAAGGTGAAAAACTCTCATGAGAAGGGGAAAATAAGCACTGCTGGGTGTGATAACAAGTAAGCCAGAGATTCTAAGAAAAACGGTCATTAAACTTTCTTTTAAACTGGGGGGGGAAAGCAACTTAAAAGGAAAACCCAGGTGAGTAAGCAAGCTGTGACAAATGGGACGGCACTTTTATAAGCTCCGCAGGCCGCCGCCCTCCCCATACCTGCTGTTAGACATTCCCCGATGTCGAGTTGCAACTTGCTCATGACACAATCAGGGACAGGATGAGAAAATCTAGTTTTCTCATAGGCTGGATGAATAAAAGGTATCTGTCCCTTTAACCCTCTGTGTGAGACCCAGTGACTTGGTGCTCCTGGTTCCCAGACCACGAATCACTGGCTTCAAGCTTCCACTCTACACCCCAATCTCCCCCGCAGACCCTGCACAGTCACCACCACGGACAGCTGTCCTTCTGTGGAGGGTCATGTCTGGGTTCGTTCTCTGACCCATCCTCCTGTCTTGCAGGAACAGGGGCAAAATTACAGGAGAGATGGTATTTTCTTCCTTCCCAAACACCTGGGGCACCAAATGCCTCCTGGCTCATTAGTGGACTTCATTCAAATTGGGAAATGTGCTGGCTCTAGCCTATACCTGTCCACCCTGATGACTAGGGACTAGTCACTCTGCTCCTGGGAACACCATGGGAGACAGAAGGGTGTGCTGGGTGTCCAATGTGGGCCAAAAGTTTAAACTTCTACCCCATATCACCAGCTTTTTGTAAAAAAAAAAAAAAAAAAGTAAATAAATGTTACCTGCAGTAAGTAATGTCATGCCATGTTGGAGAACACAGCACCAGGGAACATGCAGATAGTAAGAAAACCACCGTCAAGTGGAGCCACACAGTTCAGTTTTATGGAAAGAGAAAGCAGCTCAAACGCTTCACAAAAACCCCCAGTTCCCTTATGTGGCTGTATTCAGACCTCTAGACCTGTCCGTGTGACTACCGCCTGTTCCTTCCTCACCAGAGTAACCCGTTTTCCTCTCCATCTTTAGGTACTTTTTTTTTTTAAGAATCTAAGTCTAAGTGGATTATGTAATACTAGTTTCCTACATCGGTTCTTTATAAAACTCTCCTCAAAGGACACCACAAATAATACCATGGTATCTGATCCTGCTCCCCAGATGACACTTACCTGTTGCATGTATGCTTTAGAGACGTCTTCCTTGCTAAAACGAGTCTGGCCAGGCTTTCCTGGTCTGTGTTCCCAGCACCTAGCACCATGCTATTAGTCCTTAACCAAGCTACGCCTAACTAGGAAAAAACACCCCATGTGGTCTAAGCCAATGCTCCTGGGGGAAGGGGAAAGCTGAACACAATTTCCTAAAGGAAAACAACATTTTAGGACCAAGACCCAGAAGTAGGAGCCCTTTCATCTTAAGGAGAATGATATTCCAAAGCAGAGATCAGTAAAAGCATAGCTAAACCTGGCCTGCAGCCTGTCCCTACAAATAAAGTTTTATTGGAACACAGCCTACTCCCACAGCACTTCTGCCTTGAATATAGCTGGATAGCTCTGACAGACACTATATAACAATGAAGCCCCAAACACTTATCATCTCCCTTGACAGAGAGCCTGTCAGCCAGGATGGGCAATTTGTCAAAATTAAGACTGTGTGTTTCCATCTGTGTGTTACACCTAAGTCTAACTGATATCCTTCCCTCAGAAAGTATCTGCAAGCCTGTGTCCTTCAGAAAGCTGATACTATCTACCAATACCATGCTATCCTGTTACAGACCCTACAAAGACCATGGAGGAAGCCATGGAGAGATCATGTGGCAAAGCAGCCCACCTCTGGCTCTTCCACTCATAACAAGAGGCGCTGAGTACATCTGCTCATCACCACACACACATGACCCTGGTGCTCTTGATTCTATGAGGGTACAGCTGCACACATCTGCTCTGAAATTCATAGCCAGGTCATTTGAACATGTCATTCTAAGTACTATTCTTCAGCTCTGGTAAGAATACTGGGGGGGCAAGTAATAAAATTTGCATTAAAATTACCAATAACCTATAAGCCATGTAATTATTTTCCCAGACTTAACACAGACTTAACACATTTTTTGCAAGTATGAATTATAGCCATATAAATGGTAAATCTTACACTTGCAATACAAATGTTTTTAGTTTTCCTGTCATGTTAAGAAAACATGGAAATCAATGTTTAAATGAGGTCCATCTCCAAATGGCTTGGATTTCTGTTTGTTTTGTTTTTGAACTCAGGGTCTCACATTCTTGCTTGGCTTTTACCCCAAGGTAGGTACTCCACCACTTGAGCCATACCTCTGCTTCTGGCTTTTTGCTGGTTTAGGGGAGGTAAGTCTCATGGATTTTTCTGGCTTGTAGTTAGCTTCAAACTGTGATCCTCGATCTCGGCCTCCTGAGTGGCTAGGATTACTGGCATGTGACCTGCTTTTACATACCATTGAAGCGGAACCTGTCTTTCCTGAGAATACTTACACAACTCTGGAGGTAAATTCTCAACCAGACTAAGAGGATCTAGGCAAGAGAGGATGGTGCCTCATCTTCTCTGGGAGGAGCTGGTGATATCACAATCCTCCTGTGACTGAGATGTATCTGAAAGCCCAGCTCAGGAGCCACACACAGTAGTGGTCTCTCCCCACCAGGCCCCGGGGTCTGTGGCTGTGTTGGACACACGCAGCTGCTCCCTGGGGTGACTCAGTGCAGCCTGGCTGACACTCCAGAACCACATGCCTTCCACGTACACTTCCTGAGTGGAAGACTCAGGCAGAGCTGGAGCCCCAGGACCTGGGAGCACCCCCACTAGCTCTGCAATCCTCAGCCATACGGGAGCCCCTCCCTCCACGAGGGACTCTCTCCCTGCCCCAACTCCATCCCCCCAAGCGAGGCCACTGTAAAATCACTAGATGAGATTCTAAATATAAAGCATAATCACAACCGACAAATGATACATGGATGCCAATTCACACATAAAGTAACACATACTAGCCGTGTGACTCATGCCCAGTCCCCTCGGTTTCTTCCTGTACCTTCAAACGCTGTTACATGCAGCCACATGTTGGACTCTGAACTACAAAGCCTTCTCCAGGCCAGGCGGCCCGGAGCTGCCTGAGGGCTGACCGCTCCCACGGCTCCCGGCCAGTGCCCTGGCCACAGGTGTCTGAGCACACCTGCTGACGTGGCCCCCTCCATCCAAACTACAGCCGTGCTGACATCACAGGACTAACCAGGGGCCAAGAAGCCTTGGCATAAAATGAACTCCTCCTAATGAGAGCTTCCAAGGAGGCAGACTCCTTGTCCCTCTCCTGGTCCCCAGAGGGCAGCTGCGTGCATCTCCGGCAGCAGTGTGGCAGTACAGGACCAGGCGGGTAGGGGTGGGCGGGGGTGGGGGTTGGGCTCCCAGCTCCACTGGCCTCTCTGGTTCACACAGAATGTGTGCACTAAACTCCTCTGCCAAGGCAGAAATCCCATCCCAATCAGAAACCGCCAGGCAGGCGCATGGCAGCGGCATGCCAGCTTCAGAACCCCGACCACAGCGCCCCACGGCGGGGATCCATACACATTCCAGGCACAAGGACTCTCAGGCCCAGGACGTGGACTTCGGAGACTCACTGGCAGCTCTAGGGACACCTTCAAAGCAGGCTTGCAGGAGAGGGTGGACGGGGCTCACCCTCCTGGAATGGCCATCAGGGTGCAAGGCTGCACCCAGGGTCCCTGGCTTCTTGACTGGAGAGCAAGGATGACATCGCTCAGGCCTGGAGACGGTGCCAGCCCCCCTGGTGGCCACATCAGTGGACACGTCCCCACCCACCCAGCATATGGCATGAGCCCCAGAGGACAAGAGCCGGCAACCGCAAGCTGCAAGGGAAGTTATCAACTCAGAGAAAGGACACTGCCCACATGGAAGAGGCTGGACTGCAAGGGAACCATGTCCCCAGTCCCTGTGCCTCAAAGCTGTGTGGGAGTCCCGGCAGGCCCGCGCCTTCCTGGACGCCCGCACAGGCCATGACCTGGCGAGGAGAGCAGGGAGAAGGCACCGGCGGGCTCCATGTGTGCGGAGGGCATCCGCTCCCCCAAAGCTCTGCCCTGGAAGTGGATCTGACCACCAGGAACTTTCTGGTATATGTGAAATTGTGAGAGCTGATTTCTATCTCATTGAGTTTGCTTACAGAGCAGCAGGTTAATTTTATAACTTCTACTAGGAACTATAAACCAAAATGTCTCCACTTCTGCCCAAGGCTGAGCTGGACGCAGCAGCACTCAATGGCCAGAACAGAGGGAGAGAGACAGACAAGGTCAGATGAGGTCAGAGGCAGCTTTCAGTCCAGGAGCTAAGGGCAGCCAGGAGACCCCAGGGTGGGAGAGGGGACCAACAAACCCATGGGCCTGGATGCAGCCATGTGCCTGCCATGAGGTAAGGGAAGATGGAGGGCCTTAAAGCCAGCATGGAGCAAGCTAGCATCTAGGATGGAGGACTGGCGTGATTAGATCGTGCCACATAGGAAACCTCCACATAGTAGCACCCACCTCCAGTGCCGGGAAAGGTGGGGCTGGGCAGGACTCCCAGCCAGGTGGACCCCAGGCCAGCCCTGGCTGCCTCTTCAGTCATTGATTTGGCAGGGTGGACCAGGATGCACAAAGAGTCAGCTCTGGGGCAATGCTGTCTACCTGGACTCTCAGGAGACCCAGTGCACTTCCTCTGTTTGTGAACTGGCTTAAGACTTGGGACTGTCCACTGCACTCTGCCTCCCTCGGTCAGTAGAGGACCCAGGTAACAGTAAGTCAGTGCTCACAGCCTGAGTTCTAGAGCTCAGGACACAAGGAATCATAGGTACTTTGCTGCAGTGATTATACACTTGGTACCAAGACCATACGCAGCCAGCGCTGCTGATAAACTAAGCTACAGGTGGCATCAGAGGAACACCATGCCAGAAAGAGTTGGTTCCACGCTATCTTTAACATTTTAATTGGACCCCAAATGCCAAAATGTCATTCTGTTTGGAAGCTGCCTTTACAAGGTAATTCCCACTAAAAAACAAACAAACAAACAAAACAACAAAAAGAACTACTTGTCAAAATCTCAAAAGTGTTTGCAAATGTGTTGACGTTTATTTATGCTGGTTTTGTGTGCTTTTTATAATCTAGTATTGCATCCCAGCTCATTGAGGTTTAAATTTTACTTTTGTGTCTGTATGGGGGCTTGAACTCAGGGCTCCCTGCTCTTGCTTAGTGTTTGTTTCACTCAGGGCTGGTACTCTACCACTTGAATCACAGCTCTACTTCCAGCTCTTTGCTGTAAATGAGAGTCTTACTGGCATTTCTGCTCAGATTAGCTTTGAGCTGTGACTCTCAGCCTCCTGGGTAGCTAGGATTGTAGCTACAAGCCACCAATGCGTGACTTTTTTTTCCAATTAATTATTTTGCTTATCCTATGAGCTAGATTATTTTTCTGAAGCCAACTTCAATTAAAGTACCTTTTCACTCTCAGAAAGAAAAGGCAGCCTCCACAGTGCTGTGGCTCCTGCATCCTCTAAAATGCACACTTTCTTCCAGTGAACTGTACATCACAAATCTACCTGACAATGACGCCAAAGTCCTTTCTAGAAGTTTCACCAAACTCATTTGGCAAAAACAACTGGAAGGGCGTGTTCCAGCTGTCCACTTCAGGTGTTATTTTAGGTCACTTTTATGTAGGAAGACAGGAAACAAGGAATGCCTACTGTCAATTCAGAAAAAACAGAAGCTGCTCCGTTTGGTAATCTATCTTTGAAGAAGTGTGTCAAGGTACAAGCAGTAGGCCCTCCTTTTCCAGGCAGTGCTGTTGGTGATGTCTGTGTGCCCCGGGGTCCTAGTGCCGCCATTTCTGATCTCCAAACAAAACAAGCTGCTCATGCAGTATAATCCCTTCCCTGTCTAATCCTGCTCACTGCTCAGACTTTCCAAAGCACTATTTGCATAGTTTTTAAGTTTAGTAAGGACATCTTGGCCTATTTCCAAGACTTGCCTCCTGATTCACAATTTCCCCCATTTGCCCATCCATCAGAGGCAGCCCAAGTTCTGAAGGAGAGAGGCCAGGCAAGAGCTGGGTGGGGCCAAGCCTGGAACAGAGGGGAGCGTGGCCTAACTCAAAGGCAAGATCTGGCAGCTTCGCTCACACCTGGAAACTCACAGGATTACACGATCACTGACGTCAGCACCTTCTTATGTCCACAGCTTCAGGCAACGAAAGCACTGCATTCCTAGGTCCTTAGCCCCCACACAGAGGCACATATTCCCAGAGGACTCAGAAGCTGGCACAGGAGGGTCTACTGAGGCAGGAGGAAGACCCCCTCCTCCCAATTCCAGATCATCCTAGTTTTCTCAACTAAATCAGTGCTCAATAAATTCATTATGCAGATGGGGGAGGGGAAGGAGCTGAACCTAACATTTGCCCTTAGCTGGAAAGAAGTTGCTGGTGCCTCACGCCCAGCAGGAAAACCACTCCCATTTCCTCTGTCCTGTGGAAGGCGCCCCCTCCCCCGCCTCTAGAGCTAGGGTGCTGCTGGGTGACTGGCTGTGCATGCTGCCACTTTCTAGAAAAAGAGCACACTTCAAAATGTTAGCCAGTGCTGGCCACACATCCCATCGCCCAGAGCACCAGCACACATTCACCTGTTGTGTGTTCTGAAACATGGGACATCTTATGAGTTCAAGCACTCCTAGTCACATAAAAAATGGGGCAAAAGAGCTAGAGCAGCTTGGTCCAACTACATCTGTATGAAACCATTTCTCTTATGTACAAATCCAGTAAAGTCATTTTTTAATCTCCTAATTAAGATTTCAAAGGATCTTAAAAAAAAAAAAAAAAGGTTGAACTCCTCTGAAGATAGCACCCAGTAACAACTGATGACTTATTTGGTCCTTAGGCAGATTCTAAATTAGTCAGTTCTCAGATAAGTTTGTCATTAAATAGGTGGATGACCCATATTGTAGAAAACCGCTAGTGAACTTGTTTGTAATGAGGAGTGGATGGTATTCCCACCCATCCAACATCCCTGGGAGCAGGGCAGGCAGGCCCTGGCCTCAGCACACAGGACTTGGGATTGGAGGACAGCCTCAGCTTGGCCTTCAGGTCTGAACTATCTCAACGAGCACATGATGTAGCATCCTCCTGATTCCTCCATCCACTGCCTTTCACCCCAATTATCCCATGTGTGAGCACCTTCCTTTCTGTTTCTGACTTCCAGGGAGCTATCTCAGCTGGTATCCACAGAAGGGCAGGATCTGTCCTAAGGGAGCAGGCTACATCCTGGAGGAGAGTCAGCCAGGGTCACAGAAGACCCAAGGAGCGCTCTGCAATGCTTCTCGCAATATTTACAAACAACACTGCCCTCATGAGACCGCTGACCTTGAATAAGACACCAAGTTCCTGGGCCTCTGTTTTCATAACCTTAAAATAAGCAAGGTACATTATGTCAGCGCCTCCAACCCATGCCCTCAGATACCCTGGCATTTGTTTGTTAGTGTTTTTCAGATTGTCACCACAGAGTTGGAGCAGTTTTAATGGACTTGGGGGTGGAGGCATCTTGCCAAATATCCAGTGTGCTTTACTAAAATGCATTTTGAAAACGGCTAGAGGAACAGACAGCCTCCCCCCTGCAGACAGAATTCCAAGGAGTGGAGCTGGGTCCCTCACCACCACAGATCCACCAACAATTCAGTCATGAACTCTAAAATTCACCAGCAGCAACACAGGAGCCACGGTAGTAACAGCAAATCCTAAGCTCTTCACCCTGGCAGGCATTGAAGTGGTTATAAAACCAAGGGCTTCCTCCAGTGCTGCCTTTCCCCCCTTGGCTGTGCCTGTCTGACTCAGGCCCATGGCAAGTCCTCATGCCCCTGTGGTCTCTACACTTCCCCAGGGCTCACTGGGACCTGAGAGGAGCCATCACTCCTCCTGCTCAGTGTCCTTGGGCAGGTCTCTGTCCTCTCTGAGATGAAGGGTCTTTTCTCCCCCCGCAAATAGGAACTTAGTTGGCCCTGCTCACATGGTGGGATGTTTTGTAATGTTGCATGACATCACGTTTAGAAATATCTTCACACTATGAAGCAAAGCAAAGAACCTCTGAATTTTACCCCAGTTCTTTGCCCTATGGAATTATCTTTCATAACTGACCAAAATACTGGCTCCAATGCACCCAACTTCAAGATCATTCTTTCAAAACCAGTAACTGTGCACCAAGTGTTAGGATTGTTGGTGACACATTTTGGCGGCAACAGATGAGGTCCAGAGAATTCACAGAGCGAGAACGTCTCACGGTCTCAGGTCCTCTACGTTGTGCTGTGCATTCTCCCACACAAAAAAGCACAAATTGTTCTTAACTCAAGCACATGAATTTTAAGGTAACAAAATCATATCATAATAACTATTTTTATGCTTTGAGAAACCCAGAACTTAATGTAGCATAAAAATTCACTCAAGTATAAGTACCAGTTCCATATAAATAGATCACTTATCTAACAGTAAGATCATAATTATGCTTAAGGTATCGCATCAAGTTTCAAATGGGTCACAAACTCTATCATTAGTATTTGAGTTTCATTTATAAGGAAAAATAACTGTTGCTACTTGGACTATGATTGGACAAAACATACACACACACTCACACACACTCTCACAAACCTATCATCCCCAAACCAAATGCTGGTGTTTCTTATCTAAAATCCTAGCTACTCAGAGGCTGAAATTGGGAGGATCGTGGTTTGAGGCAAAAAAAAGTTTATGAGATCCCTCATCTCATCAGAAATAGCTATGTATTGTAGTAAAAGGACCTTACATACAGGCCGGTGTGGGCCTAAACAGGAGACCCTATCTCAAAATTAAACAGAACAAAAAGGGCTAGAGCTGTGGCTCAGTAGCAGATTGCCTGTGTAGCAAGCACAAAGCCTTGAGTTCAACCCCCAAGTACTGTGCACACTCATGCATGCATGGCACACCCCCCCCCACATACATACACCATCAGCTTCAATACTCTATAAAACAAACACTAAAGACCCAGTATTGACACAGCACAATACATGTAACCATTTATCTCTAAAGTATATGTCCACAGACCAAAATATTGGACCAAGTATTCCAAATTGCAGTAAAAGCACAAGAAGTGATAAATAGAGCTCCAGGCAGAAGCACCACATATGGTATAAGAAAGGCATGCCAAGGTTAAAGACCTGGAGTCTTTGAAAAAGTAACCATGATGTGTCTGTTTTACCATTCGCACGCAGTGTTCAGTTAAGAAGGAAGACCAGCAGGCACAGACCTACCTGGCATCCTTTGCACTATTTACAGAGCAAGCTCCTGGCACAGGCACATCTCTCCTAGCCTTCCCTACCCAGCCTCCACCTGCGTCCATTATCTCGGTACACTTTCAGCACCAGTCTTAGTGGCTCTCCTGAACAACACGGAGTAACCCGCGACCGCCCCTGACCTCAGCACTTCCTCCCGCACAGCCTTCCTGTGCTCTCCAGAAACAAAGTGGCATTGAATCGGCCAGCAGCATCCACCCTCACCAATCCGAGTCGCCGCTGCTGTCTGGATAAGCGCGCATACAAGCCACAGAAAATCCACCCAGTGTCCCAACCCAGGTGGATAAAAGGATAGTCACAGAACTCGGGACTGGTAAGTCCCCTCACCTTTTACAAAAACTGGCAATTCTGAAAATTTAGAAATTTTACTTAGCTCATCTAGACAGCATCTACAGAGACATGTGTTTTACTCCTGCTGATCTAGAGAAACAAAGTGCAGAGAAGACATCCCCTGCCCCATACACACACACACAGCCCCAGAGGGGTGTGCTAGGCTGGGCTCCGTTTCCCTCTGCCTGTTTCCCGCTCTGCACTTGGCGAGGCAGATAAGAGTAAAGTTACATTTCCCCTTCAGTTTCTAAGGTGAAATGGGAGCAATGGATTCTATGCTACCCCACAAACAAAACAAAACAAGACAAAAAAGCCTTTCCACTTGCCAGATCTGATACCACAGGTTACCTAGCTCCTGGAACTGTGCTTGCACAGAATTGCGTTAGTAGGAATTTTAACAGAAAGCCATTATGCCCATACTGTCAGTGAGCCTTCTGCCAGCCCTTCTCAAAAGAGCTCCATTACAACAGAGATCCTGCTAAAGAAAACCAAACACTACCTATCTACCAAAATTCCTCTTTGGGGGGTAGAAGAACAAAACAACCAAACATCTTCCTCCTCTACTTTGACAACCAAACAGCTCAGTGCTACAAATCAAAACTATACTTGTGAAACCAACCCCCAGACAACAAAGCCAGGAAAGTTCCGGGTTCTGCTAGCCTTTATTCTGCCCTCTCCATGAAGCCCCACCCAAGTTTTCCTAAATGTATATTCTGATGATATATTATGATCTTGTCAAGAGCTCTCCACAGGGGAACAACTTCTCAAAGGGAATCTAAAGTGGGCTTTGAAGATGGGTCAGAAATCAGGCAGTTTTCCTGCATTGTTATTCTACTGTGAAATGTGAACCACTACTTTGTTACTTTCCAGAGTTTTCCACGAACAAATCTTGTTTTGTTTTCTTCTGCTGGCTGGTGATCAAACCCAGAGCCTCTCACATGTGTAAAGAATCTACCACTCAGCCAGGGCTACACCTAGCTCTCTGAAGAAACCCTAGGCTAAAGGAGGAGGGAGAGGGAGGGACACTGGTTCTCATTGAACGTAGAGATTCGTGCAGAGAAGCAGCCAAGGCAAGCATTTCAGGAGGCGCTGCCTACTAAGGGCTTGGTGGGGGTGCCCTGCCACCCCCAGAACTCCATCTTCACCAGCTCAGCATCACAGCCTGCCTGCATGAATCAGAGGATCTTCCAAAACATTTGGTGTTTATGTTCTCCGCTGTCTCTCATGGGGCCTTGAGACAGGGCAAGAGAAAGATTAGCATCACCCCATAGCAGCTAGAAACCTAGAAGCAGGGGTGAAGCAGCCTGCCCAGTCACACGCAGACTCAAGAGCAGCAGCCGGAAACCTGGCTGCCTGGCTCCACGCACTCTGCTTCTTCCGTCTCTGAAGTACTATTTTCGTAAAGGTTTCTCTTTCAATAAAGGAATCAGAACAAGCCACGTGACTTTCATTCACGAAAGCCTGTGTGTTTTCTCAGGCACCTTGGCTGTCTCCTGGTGCAAAGAGGGTGGGGCGCCCTGCACCATATTTCTATCCACATAGCCCAGGGCACCTCCCAGAAGCAAAGCCGGCCCATGCAGCCTTCCTGAGGCTCATGGCACTACTTTACGACTTGGAGGGGCAATACCTTCCAGACAAGAGTTCCAATTCTTACTCTTCCTTTGGAAACACTTTTAATTTCAGACTCTTTTTACTCCAAAATAGGAGTGGATGGTCTTTATACCAGGAAAACTTAAAAGTAGATGCTTTTTGTAGTGGTAGTTCTTATCTAATCTGTTTGCTACACACAAACCAATTTTAGAATAAAAAGCCCCTTAGTAAGGATGTACCAACATGTCACGAGGGGCCATATCAACCTAGCATACTCATACAGAAATAAAATTAATTTTAAGGAGCTGCTTTCAAACACAGAACATTTAAAAATCCTATAGAACAATCACGTTTTTCTGTATACACACACATAAAACACATGACCAGTAAGATAATAAGCATAAATTAGTACACACATGTACACCATATGTATATACACACAACTAAGGTGTGCTGGCTTTCCAGTCAGTGCTGCACTCAGTTGGTTCCCAATTCTGCTATTACCAATCATTGCTGCAACTGGGCAGCTTGGTTACCATGTGCGCAAACATATCGGTTACCACGTGTGCAAACACTCAGCACTACAGAACATCCCGGGCCCCCACCCCATTATTCTGCTTCCCAGGCACTGACAAGGTCTGATCTACAGCTGATTTGGTTGGAAACTTCTAAGAGTTCGGGCAAAACGAAGCCCATTTCCTGCTACACCCCCTAAAGTACTCGAATCCAACTTTGTAAATCATTTTCCCCAAGGACACTCATCTACGAAAAACCTTTAATCTGTAAGCACCGCAAATAGAGTTTCTACTTGCATGTGTGAGTTTCATGAAAGTCAATGTCCATTCTGAGTTTCTAAACATCCTCTTTCAGTTCCATAGAACGGAACATTCCATGAAGTCCAGTATGTACTGCACAGCAGGGAACAGGCTTCCCTAGCAAGGACCGCAAGCTCGCCTCTCCTTTTCTCCTGTTCCCTGAAGTCATTTTCTAGAAATCCAATTTGGCCTATGTGCCTTCTTTTTAACATGTGGTTTGGGCACAGTTGGACAAATTGGAACTATCTTTTTCCTTTAGCATTGTCTTTTTCCTTCTCATAAGGCTCCTTACCATAATAACCACAGACTTTGGAAAAAGAGCAGCAACTAAAATGACCTCTATTCAGCATGGAACATGCAAGCAAACTGCTGCCTAGACTTCAGAACTGTGAATACTATAGGTGGAGAGCAATTTTACGCCTATGGGAAACCTTAAATAGGACAGACTAAGACAGGTGTCTAAGCAAACTCACCTGCTATAGATCAGAACTGTCACTATTCTACAAGAGGCCACCTACAATGGAATTTTAAGCTGAAATACAGTGGTTCCAGAGGCCTTGAGTCCTCTTGGGTGTGGGCTGGGTTGTAGCCCAGGCTTCCATGGGAAAAAATCACAGTCCTGGACCCATCCACCTCAGCTCTGTGGGTTCCATCTGCCCCTTCAAGACAGGGAGGTGTTCCATCCTCAGGCTGTACATCTAATTAGAAGCAGATATGGGCAAAAAGAGGCTCCCTCCATCTGACTTTGATGTATACCCACGTGGACACACCATATGTTTGCGTGTAAGTGGGTGCACGCATGCGCGAGCCCTCATCTTCCTTCCCCATCCCCTTCCACGCTGCTCTGTTTACATGGTTGATGGCTTGGATGGCAGCTAGCACTTTGATTCCCTGGCACCCTCGCAATTTCACAGTGTTTAATATAACTCCAAGCAAAGTGACCTTCAACTGAAGTCCCCTGAATTAGAACATGGCAGCAACCTCTCGGGCCCTGAATCTGATCATTCCGTCTGACTTTGCCTCTGCCTTTCTACGGCCGTAATAGGAAAGGAAATAGAACAAAGGGTACTCCGCCTGCAGCTATCATTTCACATCATGCATGCTGGGCTTCAGCAGCATTCATCTGGTCTGCTCAGTTTACAAACAAAAGGCATGCGGATCCCCGCAACATCCCATCATCCCCTCTGCCAGTCAGTGCTCAGCTCACACCAGCACCCAGCACAGGGTCTACCCACACTAGTAGTAGGGAACGGTTCCCTCAGCCTGGCCTGCTAACACCCGAACCAACAGCTACACAATTAACAACACTTGACTCTAACAACACTCCAGCTCCTCCTGCCTCCCCTGACAGCCCATTCTCAGTCCAAGGCAGCCAGAAGGGCTGGCCAGCTGCAGAGAGAGCGCAAATCCATCTCTGGTTGCTCATGGATAGTTAATGAGATGGGAAGAGCGCTGAACAGCCTCATGTCCAGCTGTTCTTGGAAAGACCTGTGTTTTTGTCTTGCCCTGTTTCCTTAAAGCACTGATCCTGAGGCCTGGCTGCACTTTTAAACCACCAGGCTACTGTGAGAAACACCAGCATTTTTGATCTCTGTCAGCCCAAGACTGACTATCACAGGGTCTGTAATTCTAAAACTGCCCCACTGGTTTCTCCGAGTTCCATCATCCACACATAACCTAAGGATTGACTAGAGCTGCACCTTCTGTGATGCTCGCCTCTAATCCCAGCATTCAGGAGGCTGAGGCAGGAAGATGGAGAATTTGAAGAGAGCCTGGGCTACCATGAGATGTGTTTCAAAGAAAAAAACGAAAACAAAACCAACCCAATAAAAAGACCTTCGGGCTCTGGGGGAGGCCCCACCTAGTTCACCACCCCACCCTGGGTGGTAAACCAGGGTTCCCAGACAGCATGCAGGGTGCTGCAAGCCCTCCAAGTGACAACCACACCCCCATGGGCAGGCTCCTCCAGCTTCCTGCAAACCTGGGATGCTCCCTTTCAGCAGCCACCCAAACCGATATACCAAGGCCTCTCCTAAGCCTTGTGGCTTTAACAGCGACCTGGGGTCGGGCCAGGCCCACGAGGAAGCAGCCCCCAACGGTCTGCCTCTGGCCATGTCTCACCTTCCACCTCGAGTGGGGCTTAGCCGGTGAACTTCCTCAGAGCCAAGGGGTGGGGAAGGGACTCAAGAGAAATGGGGCTGAAACAAGGCTGAGTCTCCCTCCCACGGGGAAGAAGGCATCAACTGAAACCCAGGGCCCACCTAAGTGTCATTTCCCGCTCCCCCCCCCCCCCCGCGCTCTTCGGGGAAGGGGGGGGTGAACCTGTGTCCGCGCCCGTGCACCGGCGTCCAGCCAGGAGGGAGGCCCAGGGGCGGCCTCCGCCCCCCCCCCCCCGTCCCCACTGGCCTCACCGTTCACCCCGGGCCTCACCTTTCACCGCGGTGGCCTCCTTCAAGTGATGGGACAGGAAGTCCAGGCTGGCGTAGGCGCTGGCGGCGGGCAGGGTACCGGGGCCCGGGCCGCCGCCACCCACCGCGCCGAGGAGCCCCCCCAGGCTGCGGGTCCGGCCCCAGGAGCTCTTGTCTGCGGACTGGGGGTGCTGCGCCGGTGGTGGCTCGTCCCTCACGTCGATGGCGATGTAGTTGAGGCTGCTCTGGAACCCCGACGACGAGGTCTCTCGGCGCAGGGGCGAACCACCGGCCCCGGAGGGACAGCCCGCCAAGGCCCCGGGCTGCCCGGGGGTCCACGCGCGGGCCGGGGGCGCCTGGGGCCCAGGGAGCGGCGGGGCCTGGCCCGGGGCGGCGGCGGGACCCGGCTCGTCCACCGGGGCCCCTCCGGCGCCGCCACCGCCGCCCTCGCTGCTTTTCCTGAGAGACACGTTTTCCACGGAGGCCGAGTTGTGGCGCTTGGGGTTGTGGGCGAAGGAGGGCGACACGGGGGTGACGGTGGTGGTGGAGGAGAAGGTCTCGGAGCTGTGGCGGCGACGGCCACCCTGCGGGTCGGCGCGGATCACCTTGGCGCCCCGGTGCGGGTCGGTGGGCGGGCCGGCCTGCAGGAACGCCTCCACGCCTGACACCTGCTCCATCAGGCTCAGCCGCTTCAGGCCCGACGTGGGGCTGGCCACGCGGGCGCCGTCGGGCTTCGGCTTCGGCGGGGCGGCGATGGGCTGCGGCGGGGTGGCGGCCACGCCGAAGGCCATCTCGGTGTAGTCCCCGGCAGAGTCCCCGAGGGGCTCCGCGGGGGCGCCGGGGCCCGAGGGGGCGGGCGCGGGCGGAGGCCGGCGGTAGAGCTCGGCGGGAGGCGGCGGGGGCAGCGGCTGCAGGGCGGAGGGCGAGGCTGGCGGGCGAGGCGGCAGGGGCGGGCAAGGGGAGGCGGCCTCCGGGGAGAGGAGCGCGTCCAGGGAGCCTGCAGGGTCCCCGCCGCGCCGGGCGCCGGGCTTGGGCGAGCTGAAGTCCAGGTTCATGTAGTCGGAGAGTGGGGAGCGCTGGCGGCTCTCGCTGCTGGTGCCTGGGGTGCCCGAGCCGAGGGATGAGGCCGGGCTGCTGGCAGACAGCAGCGATGAGGAGGAGGCGGCCGAGACCAACAGCGGCGGCGCGGGCGGGGACAGACGCGGGCCCGCCTCGCCGAAGTCAATGTTGATGTACTCGCCGGGGCTCTTGGGCTCGGGGGGCGCGGGATACTCGCGCATGCTGGGCAGGGTCTGCAGCCCCTCCAGGGACAGGCGCGTGGGGCGCACCGCCCGGCAGCGCGGGCCTGGCAGGACCTCCGCGCGGCCGCCGCCCCCGCCGGGCCTCCCCGAGGGGTGCTGAGCCTGGCCGAGGCCCCCCGCCGCGGGCCCCGACCTCTCCTCTTCCAGGATGCGCCCCACGGGGGAGCTCATGAGCACGTACTGGTCGCCGTCGCCGCCGCCGCCGCAGGGGCAGGGTCCCCTGTGCGCGCGGGGCAGGGAACTGTAGCAGAAGCCGCCGCCGGGCGCGCCCCGGGGTGCCTCCTCGAAAAAGTCAGGCGGGGTGCCCGCGGGGCCCGCCTCGCTGGGGGACATGTTGAGGTAGTCCCCGTTGGGGAGCAGCTTGGGGTCAGCATGGTCCGCGGGCAGCTTGGCCCCGCACCACATGCGCATGTACCCGCTGTCATCCGGGGAGCTCTCCGCGGGGGACCCTGCCTTGCAGCCGACCCCCGGGAAGGTCCTGCCCGCGGCCAAGGGGCGCGCGGGCAAGGCAGCGCCCGCGGGGGGCAGGCCGGCAGCGGCGGCGGGGCCGGCCCTGGGCTGCAGAATCTGCTTGGGGGCCGACACACTCGTGGGGCTCATGGGCATGTAGTCGTCGCCCCGGCCGGCCGGCCGGCCTCCCCCCGGGAGGGCGGCGGTCCCTAGGAGGGCGGCGCCCGGGCTCATGGGCATGTAGCCGTCATCCGCCGCCAGGTGGCCGCCGGAGCTCCGGTGGGAGCCGATCTCGATGTCCCCATAGTCCTCGGGGTAGGGGTGGTAGGCCACTCGCGGCGAGGACGCCGGGAAGGGCGGGCAGAGGCGCCCCGAGCTGTCGGAGAAGGTGGCCCGCATCAGGGTGTACTCGTCCAGGGAGGCGGAGGAGGGCTGCGGTGCAGGCCGCTGCCGGGCGGGTGTGGTCAGCGAGTAGGTCCTCTTCCTCAGCCCGCGGTCCTGGTCCGCCCCGTCCCCGGACACCCTGCGGTATGGGCGGCCGCAGGGGCCCGGCGCCCTGTCCATGGTCATGTAGCCGCACAGCTCACCCGCGCTGCCGTCCCGAGCGGGCGGCGTCTCCGCGATCGACTCGGGCGTGTTGCTCCGGCGGCTGCACGGGGCCCTGGGGTCGCCGGGGCTGGAGCCATACTCGTCCAGGGACATGAAGCCGGGGTCGCTAGGGGAGCCCGAGGCGGAGGCGCTGCCGCTGGAGGGGCGCTGGCCGGGGGGCAGGTGCAGTGGGTGCGGCAGGTGCGGGTGCGGGCCCGGGGGCGGCGGGTAGGAGCCCGAGCCGTGCCCGCTGCTGGACGACAGGCTGCCGGGGCTGGTGGCGGCGGGGGGCGAGCGCGCTACAGGCATGGACATGGAGCGGCTGTGCTGCAGCGCGCCCCCTGCTGGCGCCGGCGCCGCCCGGCCCGCGCGGCCGCCGCAGCCGCCGCTCAGCGTGTGCGAGCGGCTCAGGGGCGCGCGCACCGGCCCGGGACTCAGCGGGCTCCCGGCCACGGACACCGGCCTGCCGGCCGCGGGCCCGACCCCGACCCCCGCGGCGGCCGCCGCCGCCGCCGCTCCGCCGTCGCCTTCGCTGGCCGTGCGGACCCGGCAGGAGCCGCACTTGGAGGCGGGAGGGGTGGCGGCCAGGCTGTCGGTGCGCGAGCGCCGCACCAGGCCCGTCTGGCTGGGCGGCAGGTTGACCAGGTGGTGGTGCCGGCGCGCGCCGGGGACGCTGATGGGGTGCGTGGCCGACGACCCCGAAGACTGGCTCTTGCTGCGCGGCCGGAACTCGAAGAGCTCCTTGAGCGCCTTCATGGCCTCCAGGATGGTCTCGTGGATGTTCTGCGCCACTACCGAGTCGTCGGCCTGCATCCACAGCTCCCCGGGGCCCGTGACCGCCGAGCGCCCCACCTCGATGAAGAAGAAGCTGTCCGAGTGGCCGCAGCGGCGGATGTTCATCAGCTGCAGCGTCACCGACGGCTGCTCGCAGTTGAGCTTCACGAAGCCGATGGTGCGCGCCGACAGGCACAGGCGATACACGCCCGTCAGGTTCTTGCTCTGGCCCAGGCCCTTAGGCTTCAGGTTCACCTGCCACACCTCGCGGTAGGCGGCCGTGGCGGGCGCGAAGAGGCCGTAGTTGTCGTCGCCCGCCGCCGCCGCGCCGGCCGAGCCCCCCAGGGCACCGGGCAGGGAGGCGCTGCAGGAGCCGGCGCTGGCCGCGTCGCCGGCGGCCGCGCGGCCCTCGCTGACCAGGTCGGTGAGCGCGCGGTACCAGCCCTCCTGCTCCTGCTCGTTCTCGGCCGCCACGGCGAAGTACTCGTCCTTGGTGTAGAGGGCGATCAGGTACTTGTGCTTGGCGTCGGCGCGCTTGTTGATGTTCAGGCAGCAATCCAGCGCGATCACCCGCTTCGGGGCGCCCGCCTTGCTCCGCCACTTCTTCTCGCTCTCGTAGTACTCGAGCCGCGGGGGCTGCGGCGCCGACCCCCCGCCCGCCGAGGACGGGGCCTCGTCGCTGGCCGCGCCGGGGCCGCGCAGCACGAAGAAGCGCTTGTGGCCGTGCTTCTGCTTGCGCAGGTAGCCGCACTTGCGCACGCTGTGGTTGTTGTTGTTGTTGTTGTTGTTGAGGTTCGGGCCGTCGCCGCCCGCCTGCCCGGTGGGCCCAGGCGGCGGAGGGCTCGCCATCGCCGGCCGCTCAGGCCGCGCGGCCCGGTCCGGCCCGGAGAGGCTGGGGGGAAGGCGGAGGGGCGCGAGGCCCAGGGGCGCGGGAGGGGACAGCTCCCCGCCACCCGTCGCCCGCCGGGCCGAGCACGAGTCCCTCCGGGCCCGGGCAGCGGGGAGGGGTCGGAGCGGGTCCGCGCGGCTCCGGTGGCGCAGCGCGCTCCGCGGGTCCCGAGGATGCCGGGAGCGGGCGGTGGCCGCCCCCCCGGCCGGGTCCGCCCGCGATCGCTGCCTCGGGGACTCGCTGGTTGGGCCGAGAGTCGGGGTCTCTGCGCCGCGGGGCCGAGCCTAGGGCGCGCGCGGCCGCACCGGTGCTGTCGCCGTGCCCGGCGGAGAGGAGACGAGACGCGCTCGGACACTCGGGGTCTGCGCCGCCGCCGCCGCCGCTGAGGCTGCTGCTGCTGCCAACGGCGACCCGGGCTCGTCGCGGTCCCCGCCGCACAGTGAGTAACACATCGCGCACCGAGTGACTGAACTAAGAAGAGCAAAACAACATGTGACTCGGCGTTACGCAGGCACACACGGCGCGGACGCCCCGCCCCTCCGCGCTGGATTGGCGCCGCGGCCCCGGACGGGCGGCGCGCGCGGCCAATGGGCGCGGCGTTCTGGGGGAGGCGGGCCCGGCGCCCCCGCCCCGCCCCCTTTCCCCGGGGCCGTGTTTCCCGCCGTCCCCTCCCCCAGCTCCCGCGGAGGCCGGGGCCCTGCACCGCGGGGGCCGGGCCGGCTTCATTAATCAGGGGCTCGTTGTGGATGCGGGCGGAGGAGATGCCACCCAGGGCGGGAAAAGGGGCGCGGAGGAGGGGCGGGGGCGGGCCGCAGCCCGTAGGGCCCTTCCCTCCCGCCTTTGACTCAGTTAATTGGGCTCTCAGCTTCCGTCGCGGAGGGGGCGCGGGGCGGGGGCCGGCGGGGCTCGGACCGGCGGGGTGGGGGCCGGCAGGGATCCGGGGGTCGTGGGGCGCGCTCAGGCCGAGGCTGGGCGGGGGCGGCGCGGCCCTCGTCCTCGCCCCGCGCCCGCCGCCACTCCCCTCCCCTCCCCACTGCGGCGGGCGGATCCCGCGCCAGGCTCGGGGGGCGCGCGCCCCGCCTGCGGCTGCTCCGCACTGGGCGGTGCCCGCCGCCGGGCCCGCGGAGGTGGCGGGCGGGCGCGCGGCCCCGGTTGTTTACGAGCATCTCCGGAGCCGCCCGCGAGCTCCCGATCGATGCCCGAACGGGGGGCGCGGGCGCGGCGCCCCGGAACCAGAGCCGCACCCGCGGTTCCCGCAGCCCCGCCCTCCCGGGGGCGCCCTTCCCCCGCACCCCGCGGCCGTGGGCTCTTTCCGGGGCGTCATCAGCACCATTCACTTGTCTGGCTCCCGGGAAGTGGAAGTCGTCTGTTTGGGATGTCAGGGGAGGGAGAAGAGGCGTAGGAAAATGCGGTTTCCATAGAGCTGGGGCGAGGCGGGCCTGGGCGCGGCGGGCGCGGGGTGTGGGGTGCGGGGCGCGGGTCCCCGTGGCGGGCGTGCGCCTGGCGCGAGCCCGCCCGCGCCCGCGCCCTGGCTCCGGGTGGGCGTTCCCGGACCTGCAGGCGCCGCTGGGCCCGAGGACGGTGGTGCCCTTGAACCATGGTTGGGAATTTGGGATCCCCTTAGCCTTGGGGAAGCGGATGACAAGTCAGCACTGAAAACAACTGCATCTCCTAGAAGACAGGGGGCCCCGCTGAGGTCGGGGGCCTGGAGTTCAGAACGGAGCCGCAAACCAAAGCAAGCCCACAGCCCCAAAAACATGGCCTCATGAAAAAAATACGTGTGAGAATAGTTTGTCTTACTGTAGTGTTGGTTATTTTCTTATTAAGACCTTGAAGTTTGTCTCAGAATGTCCCGCACATGTTTATAAATTTCTCTTGTAATAGAATCCTAAGTCTAAGGGGAGCATTTTAGATTTTAAGTTCTTGAAAGGATATGTATGTATGTGTGTATGTATGTACATATAAGTATATATATATATATATATATATGTATTTTCACTGTGACTTAAGAACTAAGGCACTTTTGGTTTTAGTATATATGTGTGTGTATATACAGTTATGAGTAGCAAAAATAGGACTGAGTGAAAAGTAAACATTTTATTTCAAAGAGCTCCTATATTTTTTAGCCAGAATTTAAAAAATACGTAATGGATTTCAATGTATGTGTGCACCTGTGTGTAACAGTGTGTGGCTGGCTGTGTGTGTTGGGGCACTGTCTTTATGGATGATATGCTCTGGATCTCTGTTCTTTATAAGGTTTTGCTGCCATTTCTATACATATATATGTAGGCAGATAGACAGATCTCTGTTCTTTATAAGGTTTTGCTGCCATTTCTATACATATATATGTAGGCAGACAGACAGACAGACAGACAGACAGACAGACGGGCATAGCACCAGGAGATCTTACTTTGGAGCTGGAAGGAAAGGTAGCTTGTTGCTCTGTGGTGGTTCTCATCCCTCTCAGTAGCTCTCTAAGGGGCCAACTGGGCCTGTCTCCATGTTTTACAACCTTAAATAGCACAGAGCCACATTGACACCACCTTTCACCAGCAATGTGCTGATTTTTCTTTTGTGATTGCTTTGCTCTTGGCCCTGGACTTTCTCTTTTATTTTTGCAGCACTAGGGTTTGAACTCAGGGCTCTGCACTTGCTAGGCAAGTACCCTACCTCTTGACATGTAACTCCAGCCCTGCGACGGATTTTTAATGGAAAACTTAATTTCCATGTATGCACTGAGAGTTGACTTTCTATAGCCAGTGGATGCTAACACGTGTCACTGTGTTTACCTTGGAGCTCTTTAGAATGAATGGCAGGATGTTTGGTGAACGTGTCAGGAGCAGCACCCTCCCAGGTACTGCCTTCCTTACCAAGCCAAGGGCCAAAGATGGAAGGGTGAAGAATGATCGCTATGAGTGGCGGCTTCGTCTCAGGAAGATTGCCGCCAACTGCACACCATTTGTAACTGTGAGGTCCTGGGACCTGTGGGCACCCACATGGACGGGTTCCTGTCACCTCCCTGTAGCAGTCAGCCTGTGGAGGGTACCCCTTTTCACCAGGAGCACCCCAGTCTTCCTCACCCAAGAATACTCTCCCCTCTTCTGTTTCCAAATAAGCTATTTATGTATTGAAAGCCTCTTCTGCACCTTGTGATTCTCTTAACGGTCCTCCTGTACTTCCCTCAGCAAATGCTAGCTAATAACATCTGTAGACAGGCTTGGCACCCAAAATTATGTGCCTCTTTCCTGACCTTTTGCCAACAGACAGCCTAATGCAGTTTTTTCCCTTGTGATTCAAGATCTTTGGGTGGGAAGCTTGTTTTTCTTTCAGAGCTCACAAAATAGCCATCTCTTCTAGCAAGGAGGTTTTTAATTTGGAGTTTTAAAACATAGACTAAAGCAATAATGATCCTCTCACTAAAAGGGAAAGTTCCTTCTGTAATACTTTAATTACTTTTCAGAAAGGAATTAATTTTATAGAAAGGTAAAATATGTTCCAAATCCCTAACACAAATACTGCTAACTAATAGTAAACACCAATGCCTTTGTTTCATTTCATGGAAGACAGGCATGTATCCAAGAAGAAAAGGCACATGGTATGCCAGGGTTTGGCAGTCATTGGTTCTCTTTAATTCTTTCCCCTGTTGATGTTTGACAGTGTTTTGTGTCCATCTTAAAACTGACTAAACAAGTTGTTAAGGGAAATGCTACATGAGAGTGGCCTAAATGTGTTTCAGAGGCACAGAGTTGAGCTTCCTGGAAGATATATATTTAATCTTTAGCAAGAATGGCGACACTTCCTCCCACTTTACTGCGCTAAATAGTGGGTTCCGTAGGTCCTTGGATAAATTTCCATGTGAGGAAACTCTGGGCTCCACAGAGAGTTCTGCCCCTCTAGGATTCTTTAGGGGGCTTATTGCTGTTCTGATCTGTTTGCTAATGTGCTTCAACTGACATTGCACAAGAATTTTGCAACTGTGCTAACTGTGTGTGCAATGCAATGATTACATTGGAGAATGTCAGCGCTGTTCGGAGCCTCACTATCTGAGGATGGCACTGCAGACGTTTGAAGAATTAGGATTTGCCAACAAATTCTATCAGTTACTTGGAAACTGTAAAGACTTCCTTCCACTTTCAAATTTAATCTGCCCACTGATCAGGATGCGTTATACTCATAAATTGACATGTTCACTTGAAACCCCCTTGTACAACTACTTACACATGATTTTTAAAATTTTTTTAAAGAATGTTATATATTCCTAACAGCTCTCCATGCTCGTTTGGGGAAGAATCTTTTCTTTAAAACAAACCCTTATTTAATACGTAGATATGGTAGTTACCTTTAAAATAACAACTCTGAGAAATCTGCTCTCTTTAGAAAATATATAGGTACAAATACAGCTAATTCAGCATCCCAAAGATTATCATTTTAAATACAATTACGTCAACAATTACAAGTACTCACAAAGCGACTGCAGGTAAGAATTGAAAATGTATTGACAAGCCTCTAAATTTGGTTACATTTGAATTTTGAGAATGCATTTCCATATTTTAAAAAGCCACAAAAAGCCTTTTCTTAACAAGGCTTTCTGTCGATGAAGTGAAGCCTTCCACATGAGTGCCCGGGTGTAGCCCAGTGGTAGAGCACTCGCCTGGCACCTTAGAGGTGCTGGGTACTCTACCGCACTGCCCAAACAAATGATGTCTGGCTGGCAGGAGGAAGTAGTGGGAAATGGTGCAAAAGCTCCTTCTTGGCCATCGGTTTCCTTGGAAGGGCTGGCCGAGTAAGTAACAGTCTCTCCCACCTTGCAGGATCACACTGCTGCTCTGTGGACGGCCACTGTGTTAAAATGTTTTTGTTTTGTTTTTCTGCCGGAGCAGAACAAAATTGCCTGCCTCTCCGTCTGCACATCACGAGCGGATGGCATTAAAAATGTCAGTGAAATGACACAGCTAGATTTTCTGGGAGAGGGAGGGGTGTGTGGCAAGGCCAGCTGGGAGCGACCTTGTGCGGAGTCCGAGGGTCACAGGAGAGGGAGGTCAGCCTGTGTCCAACGTCCCTCTGTGGATTCCGGGAGCATGGAGCACGCTGCCCTCCCTGGTGTGGAAGAGTGCTCAGGAGGTAACCATGCCAACAGGAGCCCCCAGCTTCCTGCCAGGTGCCCTGGTGTTTTGCAGAGCTGTCTCATTGTTAGTCAGAAACCTTCCACTTTGCTGCAGTCCTCCTGGGCTGCCTTCAGAGTCTGGAGTTGTTTTGAAACCCAACCTAGAGATAACAGAGGAAATGTGACCCACTGCGGGCCATGCTGCCACCTACTGGAAAGGCCTCTTTCCGAAGCCGCCGCTGGCTGGCTGTGTGTGGTGCGCTGGCTGGTTTTATACAGAGGGACCTATGCCCTGATGTCAATTTGCTTCCACAGATCCTGAAGGACTTTGATAGAAACTGTTGGGGATAAAACAGAAAAACACAAGGAGTGAGCAAGAACAGTATCAGATGGCCAGGCAAGGTGCAGTATGAGCACTTTGGAAGGACAACATCTTCCTTCCTTCCTTCCTTCCTTCCTTCCTTCCTTCCTTCCTTCCTTCCTTCCTTTCTTTCTTTCTTTCTTTCTATGATTGAATAATGTGTCCACATGTTACCAGTTTGCACACTTACTTGTCAAGAACAATTGAAGCAAAAAATGAACATCATTGTTTATTTAGAACTTTAGAAAACTAACAACAGAAAAAAAAAAGCCAGCAGAAAAACTTATCTAAACCCAGAAGTGTTTGGTATGTGTTCTAGCTCCAACACAAGGTAAGATCACATTATATTCCCCTTCCCCCCCAAACCTACACCTTACATTGGCCTTGACACCCCACATTCTTTAGGATTAAAAACATCATTTTGAAAGATAATGAAAAGCACAATTAGTAGAAGGATACATGAGCAACAAAACACTTCAAAAACATTTTAAAACTATACATGGTAAATGTCAGTTAATAAGTGGCCCCCATGACTGTCTTTTTAATCAAATAAAAGCATTTAGGCCTGTGTGGATTTGGCAGTTCTAAGTGTACAGACAATAGTGCTGCATACTGGGGGTGCTGTCAGGTCCAGCAAGGGCAGTTTGGATAAAACTGTTCTTTAAGGAGAATGAAGGAATCCAAAGCTTGATTTCTGTCTTGTCAGCCACGATCCCCAGGTACCTTAGCGATGTACATAACCAAAACAGACATATAAAGTATCAGGAATAGTAGTAACAGGAGAGAAGACTGTATGACTGCACTCACATACACTGTAACATCCCAATTTTAGTAATAAGTAGTATAAATACATATATATGTATGCATATATCATTCTCCCTTTGATATAGACGTCATAAATGCACACTTCTAACACAACTGGGAGTTAATCTGAAGTCAATTCATTCTGTTCTCTTTTTCTCAACAGATTGCTTCCTGAGTTCACACTTCCATATCTATACAAAGTTAAAAAGTCAATTAGAACTTGAGGGTACCTGCAGTGGCAGCCTGCTTTACTAGCAGGCTTGAAGGCCTGGGTTCAACCCTCAGATCTCTGAAAAAGAAACTAATTATATACATAGTATACTTTTTGCCTTGCTTTAAATATTTGTAACACAATGTTACTAAAGTAACAAGAGATATGCATTAATGAAATTTGCAAGAAAGTAAAACAACAGCTTGTGAAATTGAAGCAGAGTCCACTTTCCCTGAATGGAGATTTCAGTTCAGATAAACACATTCTAAGAATTACTCCCTGAGGTAAACAGCCTCCTGTATTTCAGTGCTTGCTCTTTCTTCATGGAAGTTTCAGATGTCAGCTTCATGCCCTCCTGCTGAAAGAGAGAGACCTAAGATTTCTATATTAAAACTGTTTCAAAATTACCTTATGCCTCAAGGATGTAAAACTATCTTAAAATTATATTTTATACCGCAAGAATATTCTTTCAGTTAAGGGAAGACTTTAGAGAGCCATGTTGTGAGTTATTAAAAACACACAAATATTGAGGTTTATTGATGCTTGGATGGTGGATACTTTGGGGGCTTTGTTTGTATATTTTTTACCTCATTTTAAAGTTGTTTCATACTAAAACTTTCAAAATGGCACCCATGTATTTCCAATATAAATCTAAAAGGAAATTAGCATACAGATTGTTATTTATGTTCTCTACAGTTCAAAACACAACCGTCAGCGGTGGGTAAATTACAGAACATGTGGTTGATATTTGTTAAATCTCACACCTCAGCAATTACGCAGAGCTTTCCTCCTTTTCCTTTCTACCTAAAGAAGGCATATTCCATTTTCTTTTCTATAAGTGCCTTTTATTATAATAGTATGCCACACAATTTGGAAACAAAAACTGTCATGTTAGATATCACCTCACCTTTCCTTAACTGTATGAGGTTTTCATTCTTGCCATGGCTGCTTTAGCCTTTTCTTACCAAGGGTAGAGAAAGTGATTTCACCTCTGTGCCTGGAGGTTTTTACACAGTGTTAAATATCACTTTGGATTTCACGTTCGGGGAAGTTCCAGGAATCTGAAATAGAAAGACATAGTAAGAAAACAAAACCTCACCTCCATCTTGAGCAAGTGGATTTGTCTTCTGAGGAAAATTATGTTTGTATTTAAAGGAAAGAAAAGGGATGGAGGGGATGGGGCAGGAGAGCATCTTTTGAGGTGAGTCTTGTTTTACTTGCCATCTTAGTTAAATATACTGGCGTTTAAAAAGAGCAGTTAACTTTTAAACTGATTTGGAGATGGCCCTGAACTCCGGTTTCTGAGGGAGTAAGGTTCTCAGGCATCTACGGCATCTACCCACACAGGAGAGAAAGCTTCTGGGGAAATAGTATTCTTAAGATGCAATGCTATTCAACGTGTAAATGACGAGCAGCAACCCTGTATTTTCAATGGTACTGCGTTCTCTGTCCTCCATTTCCAAATATTTCTTAAGTATAACTAAAGTGACACTGTGGTGTTGGCTTGTGAAGGTGGTAAACAAGTCTGCTCCTCTCATTTGCAAATGACATTGACACCTCTGGTTGATTTCATAGGAGGTTTGTTTTCTGGATGTTTTCTGGTCACACAAGATTATGGTGTCATACATAATAATGCATCCTCCATATCACCATGCTGCATTTTTCTGCAGTAACAGAGAGCACAGTTCACAAACAAGGCTCATCCATTTGAAAACAATTTAATTCAGGGTTCTTCAACCCAGTGCTTGCTTCTCAAGATACCTGCTGACCCCGAGATAGTTAAGTGCAGTCTGAAATTTTCCCTTCGTGCAAGTTAGTTTAAAGGAGTAGACATGAGCTACTCTGTTTAATGATTGTTTATGTTTGATTCTTCAAAGGTAAAGCTCCCACTGCAGACACCTCTTAGGAGTCCAGTACCAGAAGCCATCTCCTGAGCATGCTGAAGATGCACTTTCTAGTGGTTAGCGGATGATAAATGCCTAATACCTCAATGACATTGAATGCTATCAGTCATCAGTCTGCCTTGAGCAATCATCTGTGCTGGATGCTGGTCCTGCAGACAAAATAATAATAATAATAATAATAATAATAATAATAATAATAATAATAATAATAATAATAATAACAGCCTACAGCTGTGCCATGGGGAGGCAGAGCTCCCCACTTTCTATGGCTCTGCTCCTCTTGCCCCTTGGTTAAACATGCAGGAGCCTGAACTTCCTTAATCTCAAGCCATTTCTAGGTGTGATGCTTAATCTCCACTGACGACTTGATTGCATTGGTATTCAGGAAACGCTTCTGGGTATGTTTGAGAGATTTTTCCAGAAGCTAGGGAGAGGCATCTACCCTGAATGTCATCTGAGCCATGCCTCAGCTGGGAGCCTGGATGGAATATAGGAGGGAAAAGGGGATACCAGCTAGCATAGCCATTCTCTCCCTGTGTGTCCTGACTGTCTTGATGTGAACTACTCTGCTTCTTTAGATTTCTTTGTGGTGGGCAAAACCTCAGAAACCATCAGCCCAAAGAAATAGTTTCTCCATTCCTTATTTGCTCAGGCACTTGGCCACAGTACTAGGGGTCGCATACTTGGAGTGAAGTCCCCCTATGGGATGAGGTGTGTCTGTAGGACAAAGGGCTGCCTGCTAATTTGAGGTAGATGCCTGCACTGGGCCCTTGCTGGGGCGCACCCTGCCGGTGGGGCACCTTGTGCTAGTATATCACATCCCAGAGCTGGGGCATCAACTGATCAGACAGAAGCTTCCACAGTGGGTCATTCTAACTGAAACACACACTGGCATTTGGTCCTGCTTTCATGGAAGTGTCAAGTAAATGAAATAATTATTAAAACATAAGCCTATCCCCACTTAGGAGAAAAGAAGAAAACATCGATAAGTTTGACTTTCTACAACAGAATTCTGTACTGGACGGGGTGGACAGGGTTGGAACATATTGCATGGGGGAGTTGGAAGGGGTAACATAGCTCGAGATGCATAGTACTCACAGACTGACATGTTGAATTGAAACTCTTGTACAGTCACTTAAAGATCATTTGAAAATTTAAACAGACAAAACAAGAGTTCTGTATGGGGACCAGCAGAAACAAAGGTAAAGTATAAATTACAAAAGGGAAGGAAATTGCAGCCAGTGTATCATGGTTGGAGTACAAATGTCATGGTTATTTTAATATTATCTCAAGATCCCCTTCAAGATAATAAAATACGCTCAAAGCATATTGCAAAACCAGGCTATCTGAACGCAAAGTCTCCAGTAGTGGAAATGAATGCAGGAAAGCCTCAAACACATGAAAGTTTGCTTGCACAATTTCTTTGGAAAAAGATAAATGCAAATTAAAACCACAGTGTGGGACAGTAGCTAACCATCAGATTAGCACAATGAGGAAGTACTTACCAGGGTGCTGGAAAATAAGTCTCCCTCCCAGGCTGCTGCTGGTGCAGCCCGAAGCAGCATCTATCTATGGGGGTAATCCACAGCCTCTGAAGCCCCAACGCCCAGGAATCTAGGCCCTGGGTTTCACCTGCTCATGCACATGAGAAAGGACCTCTTCACAGGTGTCCATCCTGTTACCATGGGAATGCACTGGATTATACATGCTCTCTGCAGTCTTGTCTGGCATGGCCAGACTTGAGATGATAGGGTGTGCCTGCTTTTAGGGGGCTGTATTTCTGTACATTTTTCTCTTTTCTTTCCTTCTTCTTTACCCACACCCTTCCCTCGTTCCTTTTTTTTTTTTGCCTCCTTCCTTCTCTCTCCTTATTTTTATGGTGCTGGAGATTGGACCAAGGACCTTGCCTTTGCTAGACAGGGCACAACCTCTGAAGCCACATCCACTAGCCCTTTTGTTTTATTTTTGACAGATTTTGTTTTTGCCTTGAACTCTATCTGTCTACTTCTGGCTCCTAAAAAGTTAGGGTTACAAGAGTGTGGTTATCATTGAAGTCATGCCTGACTTTTTAAAGCTAAGTGTCTCTTTGTGGTTATTCAAATGGTGAGCTAAACTGATACATGAAAGCTCTTTGAGTCTCTTGCCTGGCAAATTTACATGGTCAGCGTTTTCTGTTCTCTCTCCAATCCTATGAGCCATACGACATGGGCCTTATGAAGTGTCTGTTCTAGGAGAAGAGAGTTGATATCTTAGTGGCAAGAGAATTTACTTCACACCTGCCATGTGAAATTTCTACAAGGTGACACAGAATGATCTGAAAGAAACAATACAAGCAAGTTTGATGGAGGAAAGAGGTGGCCAGGCCACAGGCTACAGATGTGGGGATGGAATCAGCCTCCAGTTTCTGGAAGTCACTGCTGGCATCTCCTGGAGACCAGAGTGGGCAGGAGTGAGAGGGTCATAGCCCATGGCAGAGGGAAGCCTAGGACCGAAGCAGGCCCATCCCAGATCATGCTGAGCATTCTGGACACTAAGAGCACAGTGCAGATGCATCAGTAGGACATAAATAATATTGCTATTAGAATGGTTTCACTTTTAGCCATTACTGAGGAGGAAAAGAGAAGAAAGCCAATGAGACAAAGGGGGAAATGTCATTTTCGTTTTTTTCTTTTACTTTCTTTCTTTCTTTCTTTCTTTCTTTCTTTTTCTTTCTTTCTTTTTTGTTGTTGATCGTAGGGCTTGAACTCTGTGCCTGGGCTCTGTCCCTCAGCAATTCAGCTCAAGGCTAGTGCTCTACCACTTGAGCCACAAAGCACCACTTCTGGTTTTCTGGTGGTTCATTGGAGATAAGAGTCTCACAGACTTTCCTGTCCAGGCTGGCTTTGAACCTCGATCCTCAGATCTCAGCCTCCTGAGTAGCTAGGATAACGGGTGTGAGCTCCCAGCTCTCAGTGGGAAATGTCATTTTCTAGGGAAGAAGCTTCATCACCTGCACAGTCAGCCCATTTCCAATGGCAGGTCCAGCCATCTGGAATTCACTTCCATGAATATGAAGTGTATAATCTTTGGTGCTGGAGACAAACCTGTGTGACTCTGTGGGTTAATTCAGGGGTGGAGGCAGGCAGAGGTCCCAGCCACACTTTTTTGTGTGAAAGTGTGCCAGTCCTGGGGCTTGAATTCGAGGTCTGTGCACTGTTGCTGAGCTTCTTTGGCTCAAGGTTACTGCTGTACTATTTAAGTAGCAGCTCTACTAACATCTTTCTCAGTAGTTTAGTGAAGATAAGGGTCTCATAGACTTCCTGCCTGGGCCGGCTTTAAACTGTGAGCCTTAGATCTCAGCCTCTTGAGTAGCTAGGAATATAGGTGTGAGCCACCAGCTCCCAGCTCCACTCTTGATTGCTAGAGGAAGCCAGTTATTGCACACAACCCAAACTCTTGCTTCCTAAACTCATAATTAGCTGCATCAGGATAGTTGTATTAATTTAGGATGTTTATATCAACACAGAGATTTCCTTGGGACAATTAAGGTGATATTCCCCCCCCCCCCCCAACAAAGTAGAGAACTCCTGCCCACTTCCTCCTTTGTCTCCTAGAGACTCTCCCTCTTTTCACTTGGAAGTATAACATGACCTTACAAGGCATTTAATAGCAACTAGTACTCATAATATAGTCCAGATATCTTCCAGAATGAAAAAAACTAGAAGTTTGCAAATATTTGAATTCAATCTAGAAACCTTGTTTTATAGTTATTTCCTATTTTTTCTCTTGGAGAAAACACACAACTACTGTATATATGTATACTCATGTATGTGTTTGCAGTACTAGGATTTGAATTTAAGGCTGTGTTTGTGAAGCAAGTTATATAAGCTCTTCAGATGGCATCTGGTGTCGGTCTGTGTCCCATCAATAGGTAGATGGTAACACTAAATAAAGTGAATTTAACTGAGTGACTTCAATTGCTAAAAATATTGGGCACTAGAAGGACAACTCGGTAAGTTGTACAAAAATGGAAGTTTATTTGCAGTGTAACTGGTGCTTCAGAATGTGGGAAATCAAAGTTCTCTTTCTTCCAGACTGGAGTCGTGTCCCACACTGGAAGGACATGGCCAAAGATGGAGTTCAGAGGCCACATTGTGCCCTTTGCTTCCGGGGCCAGGCTGGCCACAGGTTGCAAGCTTCTTCCACAAGCAGACCATGAGGAATTTGTTCCGAGTTCTGAGTGTGTTCTTGGTCCTGTCCTGGCATTTGATGAAAGCACTGGGTGGCTTTCTGTCTTCTAAGGGCCATCACAAGAGGTCACACAGTAAAAGAACGTGAGATCGTTATGTAAATGGGATCTACACTGGGCACATCTTTGGGAACCTACCAGGTTAAAAGTTAGGTTACATAATAAAGACAGACAGACAGACAGACACACACACACACACACACACACACACACACAATAAAGAGAGACAGACAGACAGACAGACACACACACACACACACACACACACACACACACACACACACACACACCACCCTGTCATAGCCAAGGGCAGCAGCAAAGCAACTGGCTTGTCCTACTTTCTCCCATCCTTCTCCCTTTCAAGCTCACAGTGATTAGGTAACATGACTCGTTTTCATTTCCTCTTCTTTTCTAGGACCTGTAACAGTTCCCGAGGTCAGCATGACACAGAGATAGAGATGAATTCACAGGAACACTAACTGCTCTTCACTAACTGCTCTCCATTTTGCTTCGAATTCTCCCTTCTGCCAGACAACACTGAGCCTTTTGCTAATGTGTCTGTTCCTGTGTGTGTGTGTGTGTGTGTGTGTGTGTGTGTGTGTGTGTGTGTGTGTGTGTACACATACATTCACAGTCACTCACCAGGTAGTATGCTGGATGCCTCTCTGTAGGATCCCAATGCTCCTGCATCACAAGAAACACAGTGGCATCAATAGTGATCGATGGCCTGAACCTTGGAACTATTTAGCCACAACCTGTGAGGAAAGCCCTGGATGAGTGACCCTGCCCGCCTGTGCCCCACAGGGACAAATGTCCACAAGCAACACTTTCCTACCTGTGCTCCTAGGCCTTTTCTTGTGTGCTTATTCTAGAAAATAATTATTTCACATCAAGGCTTATCAGGCATAGTAAGCCACAACTCAGCAAGCCCAGCACCAGTGTTCAGAGTGACGTAAACGTCCCTGCAGCATGTCTCACAGAACACGGGGCCATCTACTTCCTGATCAGTGTCCACAATGGTTTTCTCGTTCTCTGGTTGTGTTCTCCTCTACCACCCTTAGGGGCTTTCCCAACTCCCAGCTCGGACAGCCCCCAGCCCTATTCATGTGGAACAGCTCTTCCCTTTCGGCTGCATTCCTCCCCCTCTTCCCTCCTGAGTCCCATTTCATGTTCAAGTCTGAACTGTCTCAATTTTTATTTGCCATCCCATGGCTACCACACTCCTTCCTCTTTCTCTACAACTTCCTGCCCCCGCCCACGGCACCCCTGGGGTTTGAACTCTTAATAGACAGCTTAATAGACAGGTGCTCACCCCCTGAGCCGAGCTTCCAGGCCTTTTGTACTCTGTTATTTTAAGATTGGGTCTCACTTCCTGCTGGGGCATATACCTGGACTGCAATCCTCCATCTTAGCTGGGGTAACTAACAAGCATGCCCCGCCATGCCCCGTTTCTTCCATGGAGATGGGGGGTCTCACAAACATACCTTTGCCAAGCTGAGCAGATACCTCGATTCTCCCTGTTTCTGCCTTCAGTGAAGTCAGGGTGACAGGCTCACAAGGACAGAGGCATTCCAGGCACAAACAGAGCTATGGAGGCTTTCTGGGGGAGTCAGGTCAAGGTATGAAGAATTCAGTGGATATTGCCCTTCTTCTTGTAACTCTCCCTTGAGAAAGGGCTGTGTAAATCCTTGAATGTACACTTCTCAGACCCCCTCCACACTCTGTATCAGCCAAGATGGTGGAGAAGGCTGGTCCCACAGCCCACCTCCTTAGCCCCCTTCCACCCTGCCCTGGGCTGCGTGAGTGCTTTGTGGGTGCCATCCTGCATCAGGATGCCCCAGGCTCAGCACCTCTACAGATGCCCCCCAGCCCCGCAGTGGGCAGCGTCACCCAGCACTTTGGGGCACATTCTAAAAGAAAGAGGTCAAGTTCTGGGGTCATCTCCATCCGAGGCTCTCTTGGGCCCATTGAGGAGTCTCCCAAGCTCCAGAGACGACTCCCGATGAACGCCAGTGTAAGGGGCAAGAACCTCCCTCCTTCGGCCTCCTTCAGCCACTGCGTGTTGGATGTCAGGGCTCAGCGGGTCCTGGGGAGGCCCAGCCAGCTGCCGGGCAGTGTCCAGCACAGCTTGCAAGAGGGGAGACTGCTTTTAAAGCCATGATTAGGTTTAATATCCTCTTTATCTACATAGCAAAGTATATTAATTTGTCTTTTAGGGGAATGAAAGTGTTTAATGGAGTAAGGCACATCATAAATGTGCCATAAAATGATTCCGGGTGAGAAGGAAGTACCTGAACAGGAGCGGGCCTCCGCCGCCGCCGCCGAGCCGCCCCTCTGCTCCCCAGATGCTCTCTCTCCCTCCTCCATCATGTCTCACCCCTGCACCTCCCTCACAGTCTCAGGGCTGCTTCTCCCCACCCCCCAACTCATCTGCCCCAGCTACCTGCACTTTCTTTTTTTTTTTTTTTTCCAGAGCTGAGGACCGAACTCAGGGCCTTGCCTTCGCCAGGCAGGTGCTCTTCCGCTGAGCTAAACCCCCAGCTACCTGCGCTTTCTTATAAACTCCTTGGCCATGGGCTGGAACTCCTGAGACCCTTGCCTTATTTCAAAGCCCAGCTCCCCCACAGTGGGCTGTGTGTTCCAGCTGCTCATGCAAGCAGGCCTCCAGGACCCCCAACCTGTGCCCCCTTGGCAGCTCTGCCCAGCCGATGCTTCAAAACACAGCTGGCTGGAAAAGTTCTAGAAGTGCCAACTTCACACTTATGGAACAATAGCCTGGGTGTGAGTGGTGGGATGGCACAGGCTGACACATATAACATAGGTTTAAACACTGGTGCTCACAGTGTTTGTAGAATCCTATTTGTCTTATTTTTTTTTGAAGATGATGAGGACCAACTCACTCTCTTGAAATTGTAGTGGAAAAGGTAAGAATAGTAGCCAGGCGTGGCGGCTCATACCTGACATCCAAGCTACTTGAGATGAAAAAAATCACCATATGAGGTCAGCTCAGGAAAACATCAGGCAAGACCCCTTCCCTACCAACTGCTGGGCATGGAGGCGCATACCCACCATCCCAGCTAAAATAGGTGGATCACAGTCCTGGTGAGGGCTTGGGTCTCCCTTGCTATCCTTGGTTACCCGTCAGAGCTCAGCTCTCATTCCCTGTGTGCTTTGCAGAGATAGATGTGCACCTTCCCATCTGGGAGTTAAGGTGGCTGGTTCTCGGTCAGATAAAAATTGGTCATGAACTTTCACCCTGCTGAGTACAAGGGGAGGAGTGGTACATTGATTCTGGTATTGACTTGTTTACCCATGCAGGCAAACAGCATGCTGGGACCTCTGTGTAAGCATAAGGCAATTCCTAGAGGATGACAAATGGCTGGCATGGCATTGAAACCCAGCAGTAATAACCCTGCCTTCATAGGGACCTTCCAGGAGAAAAATGAGCTTCAGGCATAGGCATAGTGGTTCATGCCTGTAACCCCAACTACTAGAGAAGGGTAGACAGGAGGATCACAGTCCAATCCTGGGCTGGTGAAGACAAAACTGTAAGATCTTACTTTAAAAATAAAGCAAGCAAGGACGGAGTAAGGGAGGAGAAAAAGAGGGAGGGAGGGAAGAAAAAGAAGGAAGGAAGGAAGGAAGAGAAGGAGGAAAGGAGGGAGAGAGGGAAGGAGGAAGGAAAACTGAGGATATGAAGATGTGGCTCAAGTAGTAGTGCATCTATGTAGCATGAGATGCTGAGTTCAAACCCCAGAACTATCAAAAAAGGTGTCTGTGTGTGGGGGGAGAGAAAACAACAAGCACATCTTATAGCCTCAGAACAGGGTATAGAGCTTTTCTGAGATCCTTTGCCAGTAGGTAGTGTGAGAGGAGAAATTCCAGGAGGTAAGTAGTGGAGACAGATGGTATAGGTGGAGTCTCTTGAATGACTTGGAATTGGTGGAGTTCAGTCTCCTGGCTCACACTGGGATGTTCCAGTCCCTTCTGTTATGTGGCAGAGTATTTGCCTGTGACTTACACACACCCCTGGATACCTGAGGTCATCTCCAGGTTATGTGTGACGCCCAGGGAACTGAAAGGGCTGGGCCGAGTGTGTCCACTGCTTTGTTTGGGGAATAGTGACATGGGTGGAAGGTCTATGTATCCAGCAGAAAGGCAAGTTTTTTCTCAAGTAGTTTCATTCTGAGTTTGGCTAAACCCACAGATGCAGAACTGACAAACCCCGTACTTTCTCAGGAGCTGAGAGGCGCCCAGAGTTCTGGAAGGTGGCTCAGTGGTAGAGCACTTGTCTTGCATGCCTGAGGCCCTGGGTTCAATTCCCCAGCACCACATAAGCAAAAAGAAAAAAGCCGGAAGTGGCGCTAAGTGGTAGAGTGCTAGCCTTGAGCTGAAGAGCTGAGGGACAGCACCCAGGCCCAGAGTTCAGGACCACGACCGGACCCCCCCCCCCAAAAAAAAAATCCTCAACTGCCTTATACCCAGAGAAACAAGAGAGCAGAAAGACAGGCTGAAGAAGGACAGCATCCTTCCTGAATTTGCAATGGGGCACAGGGAGCCAAGTTTTTCCCACTGATGGGGCGGCTGCTAGAAGACAGGTTTGGAGCCTGTTCTGTTCTCTTCCAAGTCAACTACAGGGAGGGTGAGACGCAGAGAGAGTCATCCTGGCTGAGGACAGAGGCCCTGAGCCTTCCAGCCAAGGCCCCTTCCAGCCCCAGACAGGTGCCAAAAAGAAGGAATGAAGAACTGAGCCACAAGAGTGTGTTCAGAGAGACTTCCATGGGACCAGCTGGCACACCACGAGGGGGCAGATCCTAGCCCCCTCCTCATCGCTGATGCCCAAAACTCTAAGGGATTCCTGCAGGAAGAGGAGGAGTTATTTCCAGCATGGAGAAGGTGGGTATGGAACACGAGGGCTCCGGGACAGAAGGCTTCTTGACATCAATCTCTTGCTCTGACTTTGAGGGACTCAAACATATTCAGT